>NC_134431.1:0-1281246 GCF_030867145.1 Opisthocomus hoazin | reverse complement strand
GGCACCATCAGCCTTTATTAAACATCATTAAACTTGTCCCAGCAGACTGGCAACATGAAAATTTCATGTGGCTTTTAGTAAGGCTGGGCGGAGCTTCTTGAACATCTACAACTTGAGAAAGATGCAGGAAGAAATCTGTGCCAGGCTAGGCAATCAGGAGGAAGTCTACTGGAACTATACCAGTATGATTTCAGGATGGGAGGTGACCTGTAGTAGACCTCCGATGACTCTGTCAAAACCATACTTATTTTTTAAGCATCTACCTGATTTGGGGGCAGGGACGATAGGAAGTAGCTGCTTGGTGCAGAAGGTCTTAGAAACTCTGACCCAGTATGTCCTTTTTATTCCTATACCTGCGAGAGTAGGGAATAAATGGCAAGAATTTGAAGGAGCCTTGATGTTCTGGTCCCGCTGCTGCTCACAGCAACAGCTGAAAATAGGAGCAAGCCCATGGCAGACGTTGGCTACAGCCTGCTGCAATTCAGTTACTGTGGGCAGCACTGGAGAATTGACCCCTCCACATCAGTCTGCCAATGGCTGTCAATTCAGCGAAACTGGAAGGACCACAGCTTGCAGCAGAACAGAGCTTTGGTTACACAGGCCAGCCACGGTCTGTAAGACTTGCTTCTGTAAGAGGCTGAGAGCTGAGAGGGTGCGGGTTTGGCCCAAACTCCGCTTCTGGTTTCACAGCTCCCACTGGCACTGCCAGCACTACGCTGTTTCTTGGACAAACAGCCAAAAGCTGCCGTTCCTCAAAACCATTAGCCTCGTGCAAAATGCCCGAATACAGGGATGCACTCAGTACTCCTTGGGTCAGAAGGGTTTACGTCTGGAAAGTCTGGCCCACAATCAGTGATGCAATGCTCTGTGACAGCATCACCACCATTCTACCAGTGGAACCCAGTGAACTAAACCCAATGTAGTCGGACCATCATGGTACAAGTGGAACCCATTGAACTAAACCCAATGTAGTCATGGGGGAGCTGGATGGGTTGAACTACAGCCTGGGCTACTACTCTGGGTAGGGAAACCTGGCACAGGCTGTGTCAAGGTTCCGGCAGCCTGGATGAAGCTGCTCCATCTCACTACCACCTCCTGCTCTCCAAAGCCTCCCTAATTTTGGGGAGGGTGTGCTGGGTTGGCGTTTGCCATGGTCATGCTGGTCCTGGTAGGTCGGTGGAGTTAGTTCCCCCACACCGCCTGCACCATGCGTTTTGGCCTTGTTTCCTATCATCAGAGCTGTGATGTACTGGGCTCTCTCCCAGGACTTGGCAGGGCTGGGGCAGAGGCACCTGGAGAAGAGAAGTTGTCTGGTCCCCAGTGGCCTGTGGCAAATGGCCCGGGCGGCAGGTACCCCCAGGCAGGGGGGTTGCTTCTGGTTCTCCTCGAGACCCTACTTTGTGCTCGCGCTGCCAGACCCCAGCAAGGAGGAGCAGGCGCAGCGGGGGACAGTGCCCACGCCGCCCGCGCGTTCCAAACTGAACGCAAAGGCTTTGGGAAGCTCCCAGAAGCAGGAGCCAACTCAGGTGTGAGTTTTGCCAAGTGACAGACCTGGAGGTTGAGCTGCAACCCAGCAATAATTAATGTAGCACTTATTTTAATGACTGCCACTAATTGCAAAAGCAGACAACTCAGCACCTGTGTGTCACTGCAGCCCTGCAGGTGATCCACGACTCCTCATCTCAAGAAGTGAGGAGGGGCAGGAGGACGCCTGGCTTTCCCTGCTCCCAAGGCGACACTGGGACATGCTCCCCTGTAACAACGAGGGGGTATAACTACCCCTCGCTGTAACTACCTGACAGGAGGTTGTAGTAAGGTGGGTGTTGGTCTCTTCTCCCGAGTAACCAGTGATAGCACAAGAGGAAATGGCACAAAGTTGCATCAGGGGAGGTTTGACCCTTTGCCTGCGCCCGCTGCTGCCTGCCTCTGCCCTGCTCTCCTGGGGTCAATCCTGGTGCAGCTCCCGCTGGCTCCAGCTCTGGTGGCTTTTCCATATCATAGGGCAGAGATGTTTCAGTAAACACCCTCTTGGGTGGACGCGGGAAGAGGACGGAGAGGGAATCGCATTGCCCCTACTCATCAAGCTCCTCAGCTGAGGGCAGAACAGTGGGAGAGGAAAGACGTTCCCCCAGTCCTTCTGCCACGGCTGGTCCCAGTCTGAGCCCCGGCACTGTAGATTGGGCTCCTGTCCCCCTTCACAGCTGGAATCATAGAATCATTGAATCATAGAATCATTAAGTTGGAAAAGATCTCTAAGGTCACCAAGTCCAACCATCACCCAACACCCCCACGCCTGATAAACCATGTCCCCAGGTGCCACATCCACACGGTGTCTGAACCCCTCCAGGGATGGGGACCTCCACTGCCCGGGGCAGCCTGGTCCAATGCCTGACCACTCTTCCAGTAAAGACATTTTTCCTGATATCCAATCTAAACCTCCCCTGACGCAACCTGAGGCCGTTGCCTCTCATCCTGGTCGCTGGTTACTGGGGAGCAGAGACCAACCCTGCCTCACTGCACCCTCCTGTCAGGCAGCTGTAGAGAGCAAGAAGGTCCCCCCTCAGCCACCTCTTCTCCAGCTGCAGCTGCAGTGGTGGACACAAGTTGCTCCTTGCAAGCTGGCACTCGGCTCCCGATCTGCCCGCCGCCCCATGTGGGAGCCCACCACCCTCCCCAGCCCCAGGGAGAAGCACAGGGTTTCTGAGCCCGTTAGAGACTTTGCAGAGGTACAGCTGGGGGTGTGTGTGGGGAATTTATTTATAATCTCCCCGGTTTCACCTGTCTGCTCAGTCATAACAGTCCCAGACAGGCTGCCTTTCCTCCCCCGTTTTCCATATGCTAATGCTTTCCTCTCACCTGCCAGGGGCTGCTAATAGACTTGTTCGTGTCAGCCTGATAGACAGCCCTTTAATTTTCTCCTCCTGCAACCCGTGTGGCTGCAGGAGAAGGACACCACCTGCCAGGGTGTGGTGGTCCGGTGGCTTCCGAACCGCCGGGGTCCATGGGAGGTGGGGATTTGGACCCGAGCTCCGGCTGGTTTGGGATGTGTCCTCTGCCCCGTGCTGCTGTGCCCCGTCTGGCCCCGGTGAGGGGCTGGGATCTGGCAGGGAAGGCTGAGTACAGACCACGGCAAACTCGGCAAGGTCCTTCACCTGCCTGGCACGCTGCTCCCTGCAGCACCCGTTCCCGTCCCGTTCCCAGCCTGGCAGAGGGGCTGGACCTGTCCCAAAAGGGATGCTGCTCACCGGGGAGCAGAGAGCTGCCTGCCTGTCCTGCTTGCCCAGCACAGACTTGGCGAGATGTGAGGACAGAGGGAATAGACCCCTCGGGACAGGGATGCTGCAAGGACCCTCGGAGGTGACAGCAGTGCCTGACTTGCCAGCAGCCCTGCCTGTGCCTGGGGCTGGGTGCCCAGCTGGGCTGCCAGCGTCTGCTCCCTGGCACCCTTTGGGCAGGTTGCCCTGCCAGATCCCTCCCGCAGTTTCTCTAGGGCAGGGCCACAGCCCTGTTTTGCCTCAGTGCCTTTTTCCCACTTACCGCTGAGCCAAGGCAGTTGTGCTGTCCCTGACTTTGCTTTAGGAGCCCACAATAATAAGAGATCTTTCAAAAAATGGGAGCAGACATGGCACAAGCCTCCCGTTCCTCACCTCGGTCTCCTATAAGCTCTCCAGTTCCGTGCTCCTATTGCAAACAAAACTGCTTCCCCCTCCTCACCCTTCTCCCAGCTGCTGAAAGAGCCCAGGGCCCTGACCCGGGACCTGCAGCGAGCTGGAGAGCTGCTGGGCATCAGCACCCCGCAGCGCTGGGGCCGGAGCCGTGCCGGCCCTGCAAGTCCCCAGGCTGAGGGCTCAGCAGCCTCCCCTGCCTGCCTGCCCTCCCTGGGCCTCGCCCGGCGTCAGGTTATTTTTCTCACTAGATGTTACCCGTGTTGAGCACCTCCCTCTATTCTTGGACCTTTTGAGCATCATTCATTTCCCAGGCATTATCCCCCCACCCTTTTATTTTTAAATTAAAAAGAAAAAAAGAGATGTTTCCATAGGAACTTGGTGAGAGGCTGATCCCGACCTCGTTATTTGCTCAGTGAAAGGAACTTTATTTTCGTCTGTTTGTGTACATTGTCAGATTTTGGCTAAACCTACTTTCCTGACTTTGTACAGTGCGTTCTTTTAATCTTCATTTCAAATGCATTCATCCCGTGGCTTAATTTATCCTGCATTGTGATCAAATTTAGCTGAAAGCGATCTGCTTTGCCAATTCTGAATATTCATCAGCTGCCTCATTCATGCACTGGAGCAAACCCTGCTCAGAGCGGGTGGCCGCGGCCGCGGCAGCCTCCGCCGGCTGCTGCTGATGGGGTTGCGTGCTCGGGGTGCTGCTTGTTGGCTGCACTGGTGCTGCCCGAAGCCTGCGCCTGCTGCGAGGGAGCGCGGCGTGCTCGGTGCCGGCAGCCTCACACCGCGCCGGCGCACTCACTGGCAACCGCTGGGTACGGGCTCCCCGGCACTGTTGTCTTTGGACCTGACTGCAGAGAGAGGGAAGGAGCCTGCCCCGTCCAGGGAGAGCTGCAAAGGATTAGGAGGAAGAGGGATGGATCTTTGCCAGGTTCACCTGGGGGATCTGCAGATGGTGGAGGGCATCCCCGCCGCCCTGCCCTCCCTACCTCGCTGGGACTCATGCACAGGCAGGACCTTGCTGATCTCTCCTTGTCACCCCCTGCTTTATCCAAACTGGCTCATCTCAGCCTTGGTCCTCCTGGCAGTGCGTGAATGCAACAAGGGGAACAGGAGAAGGAACACCCACAATCCAGAGCCCGGAGGAGAATTCACGAGACCTTTGAGGAAACGCAAATATGGCCAGCGCAGGGTATAGTCTGTGTTTCCCAGGAGTCCCCGGCTGGCACTGGAGCACAAGCTGGGAAGGTGCTGTCACCGTTTCCCCATATTCTAGGCCTGTCCTGCGTGTTTCTGGGCATCTGCACAAAGTGCAGAGCAAGGGTCCCTGGTCCCAGCCACGTGTAGCGAAGGTGAGGGGTGGTGGTGCAAGTCACCTGTCCTCTTTCCCAAAAAATGCAGTGACTTGTTCTCTTTAGGGAGACATTGCACCCACTTCGCCGAGCCCCATGCGGTGAGCACGGCTGCGAGAGGCCGTGCCATAGCGAGTGAGCCCTCTCCGCGGTGCGGGGCTCGAGCCCCACGCTGCTCTGCGCCCGCAAGGCGTGCGGGACGGAGGACAGGAATCCCGCAGGCTCCGCTGTCCACGCTGCTCTTCTGCGGGAAGGATTTTGGTTTCACCTTTATTTTCAGGCTACAAGTAAATGTGACAAAGCGGAAAGAAAATGACTTGACTTTGGTGCTGAGGTTGAGGTTTTCACAGGAGTTTTGCTGCAGTTGGAGTTGAGGATGGATTGCCTCGCTCCCTGCTTTACCTCCGCTTCTATGAATCAGCAGTGTCTTAAGGAGATGAAAAAGTTTGTTTGAAAACTGGGATGAAACAGCACTGTTCACAAAATATTTGTGGGGAAAAAAAAATTAAAAAGGAATTTGAGAGGCGGATGGTTTTGATGAGTGAGTGCCTCTTCCCTCTCCCCCAGCTCAGCCTCGCCGGTCCCCAGGGCTGAGGAGCTGCCGGCAAGGCCGGGCGCCTGCACCCTGCCGAGCCGCGTCCCCACGGCTGCACCGCCCTGTCCCCAGCGCGACGACCCTGCTGCTGGTTTGCAGACCGAGGGGCGAGTGTGTGGGGGGAAGCCCTGCGCCCACAGCCCTCCAGCAAAGCAGCGCTAGGCGCAGGGGCTGCTGGCTGTTACACGATGCTGTTCCACCAGACCATGGGTGTCCTGGATAAAATATGCCTTCAGGCTCCGTTTCTTCATCCAGAGAGGCAAAGTCTAACAAGATTTGGATAATGGATCGGACTGGTCCTCTTGGTATATTGAGGTGGAAAAAAAAAGGGGTACCTGAGGTGCCCGTGGGGTCTTCATAGGTCAGGGACCAGCCCGAGAGCTGGATGGTGGGCTTCTCTACGGCAGTGCTCAGTGCCTTCTGTCAGACAGTGCGGTGCTTGCTACGTCCTGTTCTCCTTCTGGAAGAAATGAGATCAGTTAATTCATAGATAAATGAGGTCTGAGAAGTGCTTCATAAGAGAGATCGGAAGCTGTGGGAGTCCTGTGGCTGAAGAGCCAGCTGGGCGAGGGACGTAGCCGTTGATCTTGCTTTTCAGCATGACAGAAAATTTAGGCTGTTTGCTTCACAGGCTTGGGAAGGGGGAGAGAGGATCTGTTTGCAAGGTCTCGGGAATCTGCCTCAGGGCTCTCGCTGATTCCCCTTGTCCCCTTGGTGTGCAGAGCAAGAACCCCTCAGCCGCAGAGCTGCGTCCGCGTGTGGGAGTTCGGGACGTGAGCAGCCCCAGGCAAGCGCTGTGGCCGCAGGGACTCCGCCAAGTCCGAGGCAGCGTTTGTAGAAGGGAGCGAGCACTTTGCGCATCGCCTTTCTCTGCGGAAGGGCGAGTGTGAGGTGCCCGGAGTGAGAGAAAGCAGAACTCCGTGCAGGATGCTACCTCCACACCTCCCATTTAATGCATCCCTCTGTATTAATGTCACTTTGCAGCTCTCGCACCAGCGCTGCGCCGTCCCTAGAGACTCGAGAGGCTGCTGGGAAGCAGCGCGCTGGTGCTTCGTCGTGGGCTCCCACAGCACCGTGCCACCTCGCGCCGGCTGAGCGCCTGCCCCTAATCTGGTTTAGCGGCATACAGCTCAGCAAAACCACTAAGTGGATTTGCCTGCTCTTTCCTCCGCTAACCCAATCTGCCAGTTAGATCCGGCTGGTTTTTGCGCGGTGTACAAGCCTGTCCCCGGATCGTTCAGGCAATCTGCGCGGGAGGGCTGCCGGGGAGGCTCGGTGTCACCTCCAGGCTGGCTGGCTGATGCCATCCACTGCCACGTTGCTGGGAGCACGTCATGGTGTGCCACAGCCCCCCAGCCCTGGGCTGCGGGGCACGAGCAGCGCACCGTGCTCCATCTCCTCGGTGTCCTGCGCAGACCCGCGTCACCTCCCATCTCCCTTTGGTCGCTGCAGCAAGGAGAGCAACAGGGTCAGTCCCTGGGCTGGCTCGGTGCCTGCTGGGTCCCCCCCGGACCTACAAGACCCCAAAGGCAGGAGCTGGGAGTGCTGCAGGGGCAACCCTTGGGGCACGCTCGGTGGGACGGGGAATAGGGAGGGATGAGCAGGGTCGTGGCTGTTGGAAAGTGGCTGGAGACACTGGTAGGTGTAACGCTGTTCATGCATCTGACCTTCCTTTGACTTCAGTGGGGCTGCTCCGGCCTCTCGACTCCTTCGGGCTCCGGGGCTTGGCGGCGTAGCATGACCACGATGCTCTCAGCCTGCGTGCAGCCCTCTGCCCGCTTGCACCCGAGGCAGCAGCTCCCCGCCCTGGAGCACAAACGTGCAGCCCTGCCAGGATGAAACACTGCTCACCGGCCTCTCCCAGGTCAAGAAGACTGGGATGGAGGGCAGGTGGGCGAGCGATCAGTCTGGGCCAGCGATCTCAGGCTGAGCCCCCTCCAGAGGCATCAGCTGAGCGTAGCGTGGTGCAATGACCCCGCAAGCCATTGTCACAGAGCACCCCTCCCACCACAGCTCCAGGCACAGCGCAGGGGCAACGCTGTCCCAAAGCCAAGAGTGAGGCCAGATATCCTGGACAGAACCCCCTTGTTTATGTAAAAAAGTGAGTGCAACTCAACGTGTCTCCTTCCCAAGGAAAATGGGGGTTCAGGGCAGCGTAGCCCCTGAAGTCCCACCCTACCCCATCGTTGTGTGGTCAGGGAGCAAGAGGGTGCCTTAGTGGGAATGAGCAGATTGGTTTTGTGCCTGCAGCGCGCAGCCAGGGCTGGAGCCACGCTGCACCAGAGACACCCTCGGCCTCCTGCAACCAGCCTTGTGGCTCCCCGGCCTTGCTGATTGCTGGGCTCGTTCCTGTCAGTTCTTGTCTGCAGCTGGTGGTGGCTGTTTAATTTCCCAAGCTGCTTGCTAGGCAAGAGCAAATTGCCTGCTGGAATCAAGCGAGATTGGATATGTGTTCTACTGGGACAGCCACTTCCTAGGGTGTTTTTAAAAGAAAAAGACAACCCCCAAAGCTTTCAGAGGCAGGTTAAAGGTTGCTCAGCTCCTCAAGGCTCCAATTTAGATCACGATCAGCTTTTTCTCACTGTGAAGGTAAAGGACAGAAGGGGAGTAATTTCTGGCCGTGTCCTGAGAGCTCTTCTCCTCCCAGATGTGCATCTGGCAGCTCCCATCCAGGCCCTGCTGCAAGCGTAGCACCTCATGCTCAGCTGCTCCTCAGCATCAGTTGCAGAAAGGGCTGCAGCAGAGGTGAGCATTAATCTTGCTTTTGTTTCCAGGCTCTGTGACACTAAAACTCATGGAGAGAGCAGCTGCTCTGAGGGTCTACGCTTGGAGCTGGGCGTTCAGGTCTAACGCTGCTCCTCTTCTGGAGACCACCACTCTCCTCTGCTCCACCTGCAAAACGGTGGTGATCCCTCTGCCAGTGCTGCTCCCGTCTCTGTCCAGTGAAGCCTGAAAACGGGGCTGACAGAACTGGGAGCTGCAGTTCTCTTCTTTAGCAAACCAGGTATGGAAAGCAGCACAGCTCCAGAACTCCGGGCCGTCTAGGACCTTTGCACCTCTTACAGGGTGCTGTGCTTTCCCTCGTCTCTTGCTTCCGTTGCGTGGACGCACATGCATTGCCCTGTGCAGCAAGCTCTGCTCTCGCACGCCGTCCCAGGGCGCCAGGATTCAGTGCTAATCGCTGGGCTGACTTGATTTTTAATGGCAGAATGAGGCAAGTGCCGTGCCTTGGCAGGACCTCAGCTTCCTTCCTCAGCAGTGCTGGGAGGAGGAGGAGGTGGCAGAGGAGGAGGAGGTGGAGGCGGAGGAGAAGGAGGTGGAGGCGGAGGAGAAGGAGGTGTGCTCCAGGCTGTGCATCATCCCTTGCTCTTCAGGGGGCAAGGAAGAGTGGATAGGAGCTTGTGGCATGCTGGTGGGAACACGTGGGCATTTGATGCATCGTGGGACAACCAACCACAACAACTCACAATACTTAGTGAATTTTAATTATTTTTATGACTTTGCATAAGCGAAAGGTGGGGCATGCCTCTTGCTACAGACTGGAAGGGTTTGGGGTCCTCCATGAACAGCCCATGGGCAGAGGAGGGTTGCCAGGTTCAGCCTTACCTGTGGCAGCTTGGAGCTGGTGTCAGCTCTTGTGCTGCGGTGCCCTCGCTACGGGTGGGAATGGGGGACCCGGTGCTAGGGAAGGCTGCAATGGCTGCAGCGATGGTGGCTCTGGGTGCTCCTTCACCTGTCGATAGCTGGTCACAGCACGACTGCTGTGTCCCCTGACATCGGCCTGCTTTGGCCCCCTCTCACCAGGGCACCAGGGGAGGGCATGAGATGGTGATGCAGCTCCTCAGAGCGGGTCTCAGAACACCTCAGTCCTGTGTTATGGGGGATTTGTGTCATTATTGTGTCCACAGCGTGGCTATTCTGGTCCCTCCGTGGCCACACAAGCTGAGGTGACTGGCTGCTTGGAGGGAGCTGGGTGATGGAGGAGGCTGGACATGGTGCTCGGAGGAGCCCCTGTCCAAGGCTCTAGGTGATGGTCCCAGACATGCTGCCGTTTACACTTGGTGACAGAGGCTTTGCTGGTCTTTGTCCCCCATCCTGTGGGGCTGGAGCCTGGCTGGCAAGAAGGGATTCAGCGATATGGAGTGGGTCTTCTGACGCTCTGGAAAGGCATCTTTTTGGTGCACCTTGCCCCAGGTTACCTTCCCTCAGCCCATCCTAGACCCTCCTGCATGTGATACCTGCTAGTTGTGCGGCACAGGGCCCCTATCCATGGGACAGCCCCACACAACCAAAACAGAGGAGGATGACGCCGTCTCCAGGCAAAGGATGAAGCATCCCTTCCCCGCTGCTGAGCAAGGGGAAGACTTCAGGGGTCCTCACAGGAGACAGGCTGCTGCGTGGTGACCAAGCATGGTGTTGGGAGGTTGATCGCAGGTGACCGCAGCCGATACGCAGACTGGAGAGAGACCCTGAGGGCAAGCACGGAGCTGCTAGAAGCCCTGTGCCAGGCACAGCTTCTTGGGAAGGTGGCAGGGTAGCTCAAGTGGTGCTTTCCCGTTTCTCTGCAAGTGGTGGATGAACCAGAGAGGGAAGACTGTGAGAAGGCAGCCTCATTTCTTTCAATAGCCTGCTCTGCAGCACATGATGTTTTTAATACTTTCAATTAAGCCAGGCAGAGGAAGCTAACTATCACAGGGTATTATGGAAAATTGAGGAGTTCCGCACTCTGCACAAAACCTGAGCAGCTGAGCGGTGCCTTTGAATGAAGTGCAGAAATCAACGGCGAGCACAGAAGAGTCTGTGGCTCTTGGAAATCTAAAGAGGCGATATTGCCAGGGCATAACGGATCCCTGATACAAGATGAGATCTTTTACTGATTCAGAGATGGGAAAAAAAGCTCAGAAAGCCACCAGAAGGACACAGAATTAACCCCAAACCAATCAGAATTCACTCACCAAAGGAAAACATGCAAGCTGGCTCATGGAGCATGATTTGCCCTGACACTCTTGACCTGATAGAGGAGAGGACACTAGCTCAGAGTTTACAAACAGCAGCGCACAGGTCCACAGGCACTGGAATCAAAGTGATGGATGTAAAATGGCTGTGAAGGGTGACAGGCGACCTCCCTCTGCAAGGAGTTGCCCTGGGTGGGGAGGAAGGAGCTGGTTCAGCCGTCGCTGGCAGGAGAAGGGCTCTGGCTGGGCGATGTGCACCACGGCAGCGGCAGGGAAGCATGAGAAGCATTTTTACAAACCGAAGGATAAGATAAAGCCAGTCTCCCTTCCCTGGTCACTGCTGAGGTCAAGGAGGGCTGAAGGAATAGCGTAACTTTGTCTGCAAGAAAACATGCTCTGCTGCCTCTGCCAGTTCCCCGCCCCCCAAATCAGCTCCTGTGCTGGTTGGATCTGCAGCATCTGGGAGATGCCCTTAGGGAAAGCGAGAACATGGCTTGGAGGATTCACAATCTCCAAAAAGAGGTGGTTTCTTCGGCGTACCCTGACATTACCTTCAGCTCTGAGGTGCTTCACAGAAAATTCTCTATTCAGGAGAGCATGGCATGGCCCAGGTTCTCCACTGATGAAAATTTGGTCTAAGAGAAACCATCAAAGACCACGACCAGCCTTCTTCAAAGTGTTGGGAAGAGTCAGGCCTGATGAGCTAAACTAATGAAAAGGATATGCTCAGTAAATAACATGCCTGGGACAGTGATGGACAGAGGGAGGTGCCAGACTTGGCTCTGAGCGATCACTGGAAAACACCAATTACACCAGCAGGAGTGAGGTCTGGCCCAGTTAGCAGCTGTGGGATGTCGCCTAACCTCATCCCAACCACCAGGAACCCCAAACCGAGCTGAGCAGTGGGGGCTGTGCTGTCTGCTGCGACTGCTGGAGGGTTTCCACTGCAGAGCGGGGTAGGCTCACCTCAGGGCTTCGAGGCTGGGGGACCTGGTGGAGGGAGCTGGGTTTCCCAGATCTCTTCTAGATGGTGCTCGACCGAGGGCTGAATTAAGCAGTGAGAGAGGAGTCAGAGAGGGCAGGATGGAGCTGTGGCCACCAGTCCTGGGCTCTGTGTGTTGCCAACACCTGCCACCCACTGCCTGAGGTGCTGGTCTGCACCATGAGGCATCCTCACCAACACCCTTTTGGGGTACCAGAGCTGAGATTCGTCCCTGCGGTTACCAAGGGGCTGTCTGATCGCTGAGGTGGCTGCAGATGAAGTATCTGCCAGCTTCCAATGCCACCCCGCAGCAGGGTGGCCACGTGCTCTGCCAGAAGCTGCTGCTATCAGAAAGGGGAGAATGGGAAGTGCGACTGCCTGGAAAACACCGTGGGCGAGGGAGTGGGGACGGCGAGGCTTGGGGCGACGTGGGCAGTGGCACATTTCTGTCGCTGTCTTTGCAATGCCCTTCTCCCCCTTCTGCATGGCTGCTGCTGGAGCTCAGTGCTGGAGGAGCCCCTGTGTCCCCCTCTCAGACCGGGGGGTTCCTGCTTGCCACCCAGCTCATCCGTTTCATTTGGGTCTCTCTGTCCTTTATATACAAACTTTAGTCTCCCACGGGCACAAATACTACCAGCACAGCTTGACGTTGTTTCCTGAAAACTCCAAAGAAAGACAAACCCAACAATTTTGCTTTTTCTCATGGTCTAGTTGAAGACCAGGGTCCCGTCCTGGAGGAATCAGGGAGTCCTCAGGCTCAGGCATGGAGTACAATGTAACATGGAGATGTCAGAATCAGTCCATGGGGGGGTAGGGGTGGGGAGTAACAGCAAACACGCCCTATCCCAAGGGACAGTGTTGGATGGACTTTGAGGACTTGGGTTCCTACCCCAAGCTCAACCCAGCTCTGGCATTTGGGAGATGAGCTGCAACTTGCACTGCAGCCAGGCTGGCCCAGCTGCCTCCCACGCTGCTCTGAGTGCTCCTTCCACGTGTGTTTCTCCGGTATTGCTGTTGTCACCAACACACTTCCCAGGCAACAGTTATTTGGAAGCAAAATGACTATTAGCTAACAGACATTGGGGCAATATTTGTCTTCCGTAGGAGTTAAACAAGCCCATGCGCCTTGTCCTTAGATTGCTGCTGGTTGCTAAGTCTCGGTGGGCTGCAGAGTCCCATCCATGCCTGGTAGGAGTCCAAAAGAGCCTTTAATTGGCAGGATGGGTGTCAGAAGAGGGTGTCCCCCCTTGTGCTATCAGTTCCTGGGCTCCCCTGATGGATCCCTGCTGTATGTCAGCCACGGGGCGTTACCTGTGTGGACCAGGGTGACATTTCTTGGTCTCTCACACCTGGACAGCCAGGCTCTTTGGAGGAGTATCTCTTGGGTTGTGTACCTATGTTGACACGTGGGGGGTGGGCAGCTTCGCCCCGTCACACCAAGGCTGCCAAAAGCAGTTTTCTGGCCCCTAAGCAGAGGGATATTGCTTTGTGGGGGCTTGACAGGCACAGCTGAAAGCGCCAGAGCCACCTTCTCTGCCAGGCTTGTGAGCCGTGTTTTGCCATCCCAGCATCCGCCCGGGTGGGTCCTGAGAGCATCCCCCCGTAAGGAGGCTGGTCCGGCAAGGCTCAGGGCCAGCGGAGGGTGGGCTCTGGCTTTTGGGGCCCTTGGACGGTGTTGCAGGGAGGCTTGGCGAGGGCTGATCCCCTGCCCCGTCGCAGCCGTGTCTGCACCCGGCAGAGCCCCTCTCCCCGGGGACCCTGACCCGAGGGCTGGCTTGCTGGCTCAAGCCCTGACCTGCTTTGCTGCCGTGGGTTTGCTGGGTGGTCACTGGGCTGTGTCTGACCCCAGTTACCATTGCCACACCTGACCCTGACCCTGCCTCGCAGACTCGCCTTCCCGGCTTGGCCTTGGACCAGTCTCATCACCAGCGACTTGCCTGAGGACCACGACTCTTGGCTGAAGCTGGCTGCCGTTCCTGCCCTACTCCCTTGCTCGGGTACCGTGGGACAGACCCCTGCTGACGAAGCCCCTGCCCACCAGCCGTGTTGCCCACCCTCGCTGCGCCCTGGCAGGCATTGCCATATAGCACAACACCGAAAGGATTATTTTTCTTTGACCTGTGATGCAAAATGGATATAGGAATGAGCCGAAACCTTGCTTTACAGAATATACCAGGTGAAAAAAATATGGCTTTGTGCATCTGACAGGACAAGGAGCAATGGCCCTTGATAGGACAAGGAGCAATGGCTTTAACCTAAGAAACGGTAGATTTAGACTGGATATAAGGAAGAAATTTTTCACTATAAGGGTGGTGAAACACTGGAACAGATTGTCCAGAGAAGTAGTGGAAGCCCCATCCCTGGGAACATCCCAGGCCAGGTTGGGAGGGCTCTGAGCACCCTGATCCAGTTGAAGCTGTCCCTGCTCGCTGCGGGGGGGTTGGGCTGGATGGCCTCTGAAGGTCCCATCCAACCCAAATCATTCTGTGATTCTGTGATTCTGTGATTCTATGATCTGGCTAGGAATTCCTGCTCTGGTTCTGGCTGGGTTTTGCAGCTGGGGGAGGCATGCGTGGGCAAGCATGGGTTTGCCTTGCAGCTTGTTATCAAAGATTTGGGATAAGGAGTCACACAACGACCTCTCACACGCACTGCACAATACCCAGTGCCTTCCTGGACTGTGGGCTACGTGCTAGGCACTGCATATTTGCTATGAAAAGAGCAGGTACCACTCCAGAGAGTGGGGGTGGGAATACCTGTGGCAGAGGAAAGGAACTTCAAAGCTCAAGGCTTTGCTGCCAGAAGAGTGGAGGATGCTCAGGGAGAAGTGTAAGAAACATGACTAGCCCCAGATGCCTTCTCCAGCTGCCTCACTGAGGTGTTGCTGCTTGCTGAGAGACTTCTGAGCTGGAGTGCAGACCAGCGTCTCGGATGTTGGGCTTAGCCCACCTTGAATCCCTTTGTTCTCTTTGCCAACACGATGCCCTGTGACAGGGATGTCCAGAATTTCCTCACACATTTATATGGACAGATCCTTCCTTTTGCCTCTTTTAAACCTTCTGTGTGGCAGCTTCTTTGCTGGCTGAGCTCCTGCGTTGTGAGAGAGGGTGAATAACTGTCGCTGACTTGCGTTCCTGTCCTCCTCATCTCCCATCTGCGCCCCAAGGACCCTGCAGGAGCAGGTCCCAGCCACCAGACAACATTTGACTTTTCTGATGGGACAATTCCCTTCAATTATTTTTTTTTTCCCAGAACAAAGCCTTTTGTATTCCTGAGCCTGTGAAGGTATGGAAGAGCGCAGGGCGGTCTGCGGTCTGGTTAATGCGCACACCAGGCAAGCAGCGTTATGGCTTTCTGCAGAAGGTACCGGGGCCCACGCCAGAGCCGACGCCGGGAGGTGCCCTGCCCTTCCCTCCCCACCTCCCTGCGCTGGCCAACCCCTTCTCTCCTGGTCTCTCCCACTTCGGCTCTGGGGAGGCCAGCCCTGGATTGCACGGCGAGACAAAACCCTGCTGAGCTGGCTGAAATGAAGCCAGCTGTACGTGAGAGAAGGAGCCTGGACTGAGCGTGAAATGGCTCTGTGCCTCCCCAGTAGCAAATTTCTGGGTTGTCCGAGCCATTTACAGGTGTTTTCCTGCTGAAGTCTTCCTATCCTGCAATACGATAGTAGCTAAAAAAAAATGATGAATAGTAAAATCAGTTTTATCCATTAATTCCATCTCTCGGGCACGCGCTCACGTACGGAGTACGACAATCTCACGTTATGTGACAGGCAAGAGGCTGCAAGGCGAGCAGATCTCCGGGTCTGCCGGCAGGAAGGTGAATCACCAGCTAGACGGCTTCAGGCAGGCAACTGCCAGGCGAGCACATGGCTGGATAAACAGAGGTGCGGGAGCCGAGCAGGAGGTGGAAAAGCATTAAAGATCCTTTCATGGTTCATCTGGAGTGCAATAAATAAGACTCTCACCAAGAGCGGCGAGCACATCGCTCTGCGGTCGGCAGGAGGGTGAGCGATGTACCGTTGGCGTGATCTATATGGAGGGACGATACGGTCCCTGATTAATAAAGCCAAAGACGTTTGTCTCCTGCGCTTCCGAAGCAGGTCATGCTGAACTGGGAGAGGAGACGTGCAGAAAAAGGGAGGGGCTCAGCTCCGCAGAGCCAAAATTTCCGGTACACCGTTTTTCCACTTCTGAGATTTTTGTTCTTAAAATTGAGCCTTTTCTCTGAGATTCACAAAATGGATGTTTCCGTGCTAAGACCAATCCAAATCACACTTCAAAATTTTATTTTTTTTTTTATGCTTTCCCCAGTGATTAGAGAAACGGGCCGTTTTTAATGGAAATATTTGCAACATTTTGCAGATCTGTTGTGAAAACAGGATGACTCTTGCATTCCTAATGAGGAGTGAGGAGACTGGCGGAGAGCGTTTCCCTGTTTCGTGCCTGTGTCCGTCACTCTGCGAGTGGAAAAAAGAGACGTATGCAGGTGTAAAGGCAAGCAGAGAAATCAAGCTGTAGGAAAAGAGCGTGTCGTGAATGGGCGGGTGAGGGACAGAAAAGAGGAGAAATAGGGTGGAGTCTGGGCAAAGCGTATGTAAAAGCAGTGGAGAACCCGGATAGAAAAATCCACAGAGGGGTGGCAGACTGAGCGCGGGAGGAAGCCCTCTGCGTCGAACACCTTCCTTGCGCCTGAGGACCTCACCGTGTCCCTTCCAGCGCAGATCACGATCTCACTGCCATGCCCAGCTGCCCCAGCATCGCCCAGCGCGAAGAGGAGCAGAGGGCTGTGTGTCGCTGGGTTTCCTCCGAGGAGAGCGGAGAGCATGTGCTGTGCTGCTCTCCCAGCAGAGCCGACCGCCGAGCGGCTGCTCTCGAGGTGACGCCAACGGCCGGGACACGGCGCGGGGCGGAAGGGCTCAGCGGCGGCCATGCCCTCAGATTCGAAGATCCCCTCTGTCACCTCCATCCGAAGGGTCTTGCAGCGGGCGAGGAGAGCTCGGTCTCGTGTCTCCGCGCGCTGGGGCTGCACAAACACTTTGCCTACAACGCTCTCCATCGGAGCTCAGGGGTGGATGGGAGACGAGAAGCACCCAAACCCACCCACCACCCAACCCTGCCGAGTCCTGAGGTTTTTTTCATTTTCAAAGTTTCACTTGGGAAACAACACTTGCACTCAAAACTGGTTTTAATTTCAAGACTCTCATTTTCAGCTTGGCATCGCTGTTATTCTTTTGATGTAGTGGTCCAGTGCACACGTCATATCAAAAGGCACATCACAGCGTGTAAAAACACCACTGATACATCCTAATAAATGGAATTGTTTCGTAGGGAAATGTTTTGACACTCTGAACAAGATAGGAGGAAAAGTGCACAGTGTACTCATTAGAGGACCAGCAGCTTTCAGTGTATTAAATAATGATTTTAAGCTAACGCAGAGCTATTGTGTCAAAGTATTTCATTAAAACACAGCGAAACACTTTGATCTAGAAAGTAAGATGTTTCAATCAATGCTAAGTAAAAGCTGTTCAGAATGATGTAAAATAAATACAGGAACGTGAATAAAATAATGAAAGAGCTGGCATGCTCTGCCCCAGTGCGTGCCTGATGCGTGTTAGGCAGTACTGCCGCTGACGCATCTGGGGTGAGAGAAACGTAAAGAAATATGGTTGGCGTTCTGGGGAAATGATCACATTAATATTTTATTTTAAAATTTATTTGTGTGTTTGATTTTAATTATTTATTTATTAAGAATAATAGTAAGAAATAATTATTTAGTTAGCTTGCACTTTTGCTTTCCAAACTATATTTGTTCCCTAATTGCTCATGTTATGGGACAGCTTTTTTTCCCTGAACTAGAATTAACGTGGGTTTCAAGCTGTGAGGGTTCCTTAGGAAGGGCGGTTTCCGAGGTGCAGAGGGATGAGAACTGGTGCGTCCTCCTCTCCCTTGAGCCTGGCGCTCCTGGCAGGGGCGGCAGGGACACGGGGCCGGCGCGGGCGCTGCTGCCGTCCCTCCCCAGGCTCCTGCCCCGTGCAGCAGCGGGTTCCCGATCTGCCGGGATCCACCACGGACCCACGGCGTCGTTCGAGAAAGCAGCATCCAGCGGAGTCTCGATCAGCCTCTGGCTTTGCCTGCTGGCCCTAATTCTGTTCCTCATTCACGGGTGCCAAGCCCAGCCCCGTCGAGAGGCTGCGGCGTTACGCTGGGGGCACCCTGAGCTCCCCCAGCGCAGAGCTGAGCCTCCCAGCCCGTCACTCCTCGCACCCGTGGCTGGAGGACCCGTCTCCCACTCCACGCGCTGAGGAGGAGCAGCAGGCAGCCTGGGGCGAGCTGCGTGCCTTGGAGTCCATCCCGGCTGCTCCGGTGGCTCATGGAGATCCAGAGAACCTTGGTACCGGGCTGCAACCTCACAGCGTCACCAGGTGCTCGTCTCCTCCCAAGCCCAAGCCACAGCTCCGTCACTTTTCCCATCCTGAGCAGGGCTGTGGCCACCGGCTCCTACCTGGACACCTGCAGCACCGTGGTTGTCCGAAAAGCGGGTTCTTTCACCCAGCGTGCAGTAAGCCAACCCTCACCCGCTCAGGAGAGAAATTGTTTTATTCAGGCCTGGGTGCTCGGTGGACTTTTCCACAAATCAAGCACACCCAGTGCCGGCTTCTTCATTACCTTTATACATTAATTTCATGCATATTCTACCTATCTAATACATATTCATTCTGATCTACGTAAGTTGTGCAACTACTTGGCGTCGTTCTTTTTGGCTCCTCTGCGCATGTCTTCCTCCTTTTCGGGGGTCTCTGGGGGTCTTCGGCGCTCCTCCCGGATGAAGTACCCTAACTCCTCTTATCCATATATGGTCACACATCACCTAAGGACAACTTTAGGCTGCTTTCTCTTGCCAGCTTGCTTTCGTTGCTTCAGGAAGGAGAATTTGTCTTTGATTAAACGGGTAGTGTAGATGGCCAAGATATTCTGTCTCTGAGCTGAGGCGAAGCTTTAACACGATTCTGGTCAGGCACTACTTGATTGAAGAAATGCTGCTTAAACACAAACAGTACCCCTGCTTTCCGAGGGAAGAACTCCTCCTGGTACACCGTCAGGACAGAATTCTCGCTGGTGGACTTTGCACCGAGCGGTCCCCGGCGAGCTCCCCGTGGCAGCTGGGGTGTCCTGCTGCCCAGCCTCCCTGGCCAGAAGGCCATCCTGGGGTTTTCTGTTCCACTGGGTTTTTCATCTATATGCTAAGCAGGTAATCCTGGCTGGTAGACGTAACCCGTTCATCTTGCCTCGGCTGGGGATCCATCCGTTTCTTCCTCCGGTTCTGCAGGGCTGTGCCAGAACTTCCCCCTGGAGCTGGGAAAGCACCGAGAGGCTACAAATTCATCAGGGGGACAGCACCAGCGTCCCGATTACTCACACAGGTAGGCAGAGCCGCATTTCTTGGACACACACCCAGGCAGACCCTTCAACCTCTCAGGCACTGTGGCCTCAGCGGGGTGGACGGACACACTGACCTCCCCCACGGACGCGTGCCCAGCAGACCGACCCCACGGAGATGTCGGACCAGAGCACCCAGCCTCCCCAGCCCACCTCGGCCTGGGATGAGACCGGGAGCTCCCGAAGAGGCGGAGGAGTGCAGCGGCGCGAAGCCTCAGCGGGGCTCACAGGGCTGCTGGGCAGGGGGGATGCTCTGCACAGCCAATTCTGACCGCTGCATTCGAAATGATGCTGAAAGGATGAAGGGGCCGTTTTCCATCCGGGCGAGAGTTTCTGCGGGATCCACTGTCGCGGCGTGCGGGTGCTTGCCCCCGTGAAGGGCAGGAGCGATCTCTGTGCCCGTGAAGCAATGCCCGCAGGATCACTTCTGGCTCCATCTGCAGCAGCGCAGAAGGGTTGCAGCAGGCAAGCTCCGGCTACACCGTCCAGCTAGGGCGACTGCATCCCAGTTCAGTGGCCTCAGCTCCAGGGACATCCTGCAGAGTCACCCTGGGGGGACCGAGAAGACCACGGGCTGTGCCTGAAGCACCAAGGATGGTGCCTGCCTGGGTACCCCAGTGCAAAGTGCTATTTGGCTCAGCTTGTCCCCAAGCCACTCCTGCCTTGCTGCCCCCCTGGGGGACCCCCACACCCCAGTGGCACCTCCGCAACCTTGCGTGGGCTTCGGAGCACGCGCTGCTTCTCCGTACAAGGCTCGGAAGGGATGCTGGGCGCTGCTGGAGCTGCTAGCTTTCGTGCACCCAGTCCTGCACAGGCAGCAGCAGCCATCAGGAGATGTATAGATTTTCAGTTAAGGAGAAATAATGCCTGTCAGTGAAAAAAATGTATATGTAACTAAAAATGGCAAGATCATTTAGGAAAACCTGCTTTTCTTCCTTTGGCTTGAGTCTCTCGTTGGTGTCAATGCCTTCAACACAGAAGGTGGATTTAAAGGTTCCTGTGAGTTTTGAAGATTCAGAATAATGGATCTGGTATAAAGGGAGCACAGCCCTCGTAGCGCATGCCTGGGCTGGTCTGTCCCTGCTGTGAGTCAGTCCCGCGTGTCCCTGGACGCCGGCCGGGCTGTCCCTCTGCACGTCAGGACCAGGCGACGTCCCTGGACTGTGCTGGCGGTGGCCCTGGCAGGGCTGGGAGCTGCCGGAGCTGCTCCCATGCCGCTGCTCGCTGCAGACCGTGTGGGTTCCCACCAGCCTCAGGCATGCTGGGGACTCGCTGACTTCTCCTCCCCAGCCATCCGACTCTTCAGGGCTCAGCGTTTTCAGCTCAGGGACTTCATGAGCCGGTTTCTGCATATTTGATAAGCTGCCTGTGGATTTCATTTATTTCCATTTATTTATTTTTTTACCCTTGTTACTCTTGAACCCTCATAAATTTCTTTTTCAAGCAGTTTTCTGGTCTCCATCTCTGCCTGTTCCTCTTCATGGAAGGGGTACCACAGCTCTGCCTCCATCACAGCACCTTGGGTGGGTTTGTACCTCACAGCTATCGGCTTCAGTTGAAGTAAGACGCTGCGAGCTTTTCCGGGTCTAATTCCTGCGTGCAGAGGGGAACAGAACTGCAGTCAGTGCTCAAGAGGTGGCTTTCAGCTTGCACGGTGGCTTTGCCATCTCCTTTCTTCTGACTGTGTTGCTGGAAAGGGCACGGCTTCCCCGGCTGCACGGCTGCCTCGAGCTTCGCGCTGCTGGGGCTGAGACCAAGCTGCGCCACAGCCACTGGGACCAGTTCCAGCTAAAGCCAGCTCCAGGCCCCTGACCCACAGGAGCTCCGGGGTGTGGACACCCAAAGCGGCTTCGCTGCCCGGGATGCTGAAGCCAGAAAGGCGGCGGTGAGCTCCGCACCCAGGCCACGCGTCGTCTGAAGGAGCCTGGAGCCCAGCAGCTCCTGAGACACCACGCTCTTCCCTGTGTTTTACAACAGCCTATTCCATCTCAAAAATGTGCCTTGCGTGCTTTCTGTGTCTGAAAAATAAAAAAAATAAAAGCGTGGTATCTCCACCCTGCAGGGAGATAATTAAGACCAATAATGATCTGTGTTGTAAGTGATTTTAAATACAAAGCACAGCTATTTCTATTTCATTTAGGCTTTTATAAAGCTTTTATAGGCTTTTACAAAGCTTATAGTTGGCTTTTTTAGAGAATTAACCGTAGGCCCTAGCCTACAGGATGCTGATGTTGCCTCCTCAAACCAGCCACACCCTCCCACCCTGCACCAAGCCCCTCTAGTCAGGGGACACCTCTCCATCCGTTTCACAAAACACCTCGTAAGGTTTCTAGATTTTCCTCCGCACTGGTGTTAAGCTAATTGCTCCGTGATAGCTCAGTGCTCCCACATGTTGTGTTTGCTGCTTCCCAGGCCCTGGAAATCCTGCTTTTCTCGAGGGAACCCAAACCTGATGCTTACCTGGAAGCTGCACGTGTCCGGTCTCCAGCTAAAAGCTGGTTGTTTCCCCGGCTGTGTTTTCCCGGAGCAGTACCCTGCAAAAGGGGAAGCACAACCGGATTTTCTTTTTCTTTGCTTTGGTCAGGAATGGTTTCTGGAGATGCGATCTGGAGATGGGGTCTGGAGATGGGATCTGATGGGATCTGGAGATTTCAGAAAGGCCAAAAGATGCTGAAGGATGAGAATGGAGCAAACCCAGGCCATGGCCACATGACCATGCCAGAGGCTTGAAGCTGCAACACCTCCCAGGCTCTGAGCTCTGCCCACAAGGCATGGCTCTGCCCCACCAGCCCCGTGCGGTGCGGGCAGCGGCGGCAGGTCTCACAGTGGTGGCAGGTCTTGCAGTGGTGGCAGGTCTCACAGTGGTGGCAGGACTCGCAGTGGTGGCAGGGCTTGCAGTGGTGGCAGGACTTGCAGTGGTGGCAGGTCTCACAGTGGTGGCAGGACTCGCAGTGGTGGCAGGGCTTGCAGTGGTGGCAGGACTTGCAGTGGTGGCAGGTCTCGCAGTGGTGACAGGTCTCAGTGGCGGCAGGTCTCGCAGCGGTGGCAGGTCTCACACTGGTGGAAATTCTTGCAGTGGTGGTAGGTCTCACAGTGGTGGCAGGTCTTGCAGCAGTGGCAGGGCTCGCAGTGGTGGCAGGACTCGCAGTGGTGGCAGGACTCGCAGTGGTGGCAGGTATCACAGTGGTGGCAGGACTCGCAGTGGTGGCAGGTCTCACAGTGGTGGCAGGTCTCGCAGCGGTGGCAGGTCTCGCAGTGGTGACAGGTCTCGCAGTGGTGGCAGGTCTCACAGCGGTGGCAGGTCTCGCAGTGGTGGCAGGTCCCGTGTCCTTCAGGGCTCCACAGTGTCGGCGCTGCCCGCAGCAGGCGTTTGCGTTGGCAGCTTAGCTTGGGTGGGAGCATAGGTCTCCTGGCCACCACCACCTGCCACACCTGCACCTCCTGGGCCACCACTCACTGACGAGATGCAGCCAGCGCAGGGGATTTCTGCTGATCCGCGACTGATACGTTATTTGTAAAGCAGTTGTGTATCTGAACCAGGAAAAGGGGATTTTAATTATTCTGTAGCAGCTATTTGGGTCTGACCATTGTGCACGTGAGAGATGCAAGGGTCCCGCTGTTGACTATTGAACATTTTTGCCTCACTGGTTACATTTTACAGCATGTGTGATGCAAGACCCTTCATCCCCTCAGGAACACAAAGGAAGGGTTATTCTCCTTCTGCTGTGAGCAGGAACGTCTCACGCTGGCCCCTGTCTCAGGGTTGCTTACTCCATCTGAGGAAAATAAGGTATCAAAGTCCTTTTTTTACAAGGTAACTGGAAAAGTTAAAAGCAAATGTGTTAGGTACAACCTGCCAATCAAACGTCTTCTGAGATCAGCTGAATATAGCATGGAGGGAGGCAGGCAACGCGGCGGAAAAGATTAGCCCAGCGCCGAGGGCTATTTGCTGTGGCAAAACATCCCCAAAATGGGCAGAGCCCCCGGCCCGGGGCGTGCGCAGCCACAGACGCGGCTGTAGATGCCTGCCCACCTCTGCTTTGCTCCCCAGATGACAGCCTCGTCATTTCCAAGCACGTTGGTTTGATTTCAGTCAGGTTGCAAAAATATTCATTTTATCCCTAGCTCAGACGTTGAAACTGAATGTCAGTTCGAAGCAGAAACCCAGAATTATTCTGTGAGAAAGTGCTAAAAAGAGGTTCTTCAAACTCTTGCCCAAAAATAAAACAAATTTTCCAGCGAGGCGGTTCGCTCCTGCAAGCACCCGTGCCCTGCTGCGTGCTCCCGCTCTGCCCGCGGCAGGGTCCGCCGCCGCTGCCCACCCCGCAGCGTGCCAGCTCGGGGCTTCACCGGGCGTCCCACCGTAGCTGCAGATCTCCGTCACCTCCCACCGCCCAACGCCCCGCGCCGCGCTGCCGGGGGGGTCTCCGCGCTTTTCCCCTCCCTTCCACTCTCCACGCCCTTGGCGTTCTTCTCGTGTGGCGAGAGCTTAGAAATGCAAACTCTAAAGGTTTAGATACCAGAACGCAAATACAACTGCCAACAACTATTATTTTTAACCTCTCCAAAACTGTAATCCAATGACATGGATTTAAAAAATAGTAATTTCTCTTATTGTACTTTCCAGTGAGGCTGGTTTTTTTCCTGCTTAGACTTCACCGTGGGGTTACCTCCTGCTTCTGCCAGGGGACTGGTGCCACGGCGAGCTGGGTTTATTGTGTCTCCCAGCCGAGCAGAACCAGGAACCGTGCTGGGTGAGAGCTGTGCTACCTTGGACGTACCAGCTGGCCCTCAGACCCAGCTTCCTGGCGTTGCGAACACCAGCTCCTGCAAGGAAACCCCATCTTCAGCAGGCACTGAGCAGTCACCAGCGCAGGATCCCGGCCCCGGGAGGAGGCACGGGTACCCAGGCGAGGGGGATGCTGCCTGGCTGGCACCGGCTGCAGACGCTGCCCTGACGAAGTGAGGCTGTCAGCTTTTGCTCGCAGCCGGTCCCCGGCTCCAGGCCCCGGCATTTCCATCTCACGTGGGAAAGTGCCATGACGCTGCTGTCATTTCTGTGATTAGCACGCTGGCTCTGCTGCGCCTGTTGTGTGCTCCAGTGAAGCCTTCCTCATTCCTGTTTCTGGGTCACATCCTCAACCTCCCTACTTACCAGGTTGCATCTATTTCTTTAACTGAACGCACTTCTGCTCCGCTGGTGCATCTATCTCACCTGCATCCTCCCTGGCAGAAACATGGCTCGGTCCTGGCTGTTCGCATGCTGAGAGCTATTACCATGCCCACTGCAGCTGAGAGCAGTATATAAAAATACTGGGTTTTGGGGAGGGTGTGTAGATTTTGGGTGCATGGTTTTAATTAGAAATTGACATTTCTAAGCCTTTGGCTGCCAAGCAACGAGCATCTAGAAAATGATGTCAGTTGTGATATGTAGGTACCCAGCGTCCATCCTCGCTGCTGTATTTAAAGCCCCAGAAAGGGCCACCTCACCGTTCACTGCACAGGCGCTCATTGGTGGTGAAGTTGGGAGATCAGCTGCCTGGAAACCACGGCAGAGTGGCTGACCCATGACCCCGTCACCTCCCAGCACTGCTGGGGTAGCAGAGACTGAACATGAAATGACGTGGGAATGGAATTTGGTATCAGAGCCGGTGAGCTGCTCTGACGCTGCAGTCTGATCCCTGGCTGAACGGAGCCCCAGCTGCTCTCCGTGGGTCAAGCCCAGGACTTCCCATAGCTGAAGGACTTGGCCCCTTGCTCAGGGGGCAGACGGGAGCGCGCGGCTGCAGCCCGGAGCCCGTACAAACAGCATGCAGCAGGAGGCTGGGAGCACAGAGACGCTTGCTCAGCTCTGCAGGCGTTGTCATCCAGCCTCCCTGGCCTCATCCGTACAGAACGAGCAGCTTCCTCCTTATCTTTCCGTTCTGGAAGAGATTCTTGCCTCGAATTAGCTGACTGACTCACTGCACTCTTCACAAAACAGTGTTTTGTCCTTTCTTGCTTGCAGCACCTCCCCTAGAGCTCTTCAGCCGGGCTGGCAGCAGAGGAGAGCAGCAAGAGAGGGTCTCGAGGAGCAAAGCTCTGCGAATGCTTTGGCATCTCGGGGGCATCCTGCGGGTCAGTCGGAGGTGCTGGTGGGTACAGCACCCTGCCCAGCCCTCGTGCCTCCGCGGCCCCAGGGGAAGCTGCTCCCCTGCTCAGCAGATGCAGAGCTGCCCGTTGGCTCTGCGTGGAGCGGGGCAGCAAGACGAGCTCCCGACTGACAGGAGGAAGGTTGGAGCTGAGTAACGGGAGGGTTGGAGCTGAGTAACGGGAGGGTTGGAGCTGCCCCATTCAGTTCCCTCTCCCTTTCCTGGGGTAGAAGAAAAGGCTCCGGGGTGACCTTAGAGCAGCTGCCAGTGCCTGAAGGGGCCGACAGGAAGGATGGAGAGGGGCTTTTCACAAGGGTGTTTAGTGACAGGACAAGGGGGAATGGCTGTAAACTAAAAGAGGGCAGATTTAGATTGGATATCAGGAAGAAATTCTTCACTATGAGGGTGGTGAGGCCCTGTCCCAGGTTGCCCAGAGAAGCTGTGGCTGCCCCCTCCCTGGCAGGGTTCAAGGCCAGGTTGGATGGAGCTCTGAGCAACCTGGGCTGGTGGAAGGGGTCCCTGCTCATGGCAGGGGGGTTGGAACTGGATGATCTTCAAGGTCCCTTCCAACCCAAACCATTCTCTGATTCGATGATTCAATGATTCTATGAATATTACCCAGAGATCTGCAGGTGCTAAATATACCGATCTCTCTCGAGGAACAGCTGAACAGCATCGTAAACTGTTTCCTAGTGCCCAAGCCACGCTTTCCTGCAGTAAAATCGTGCAAACAGTCACAGTGGAGCAGACCGATGGCCTGTCTGGTCCGACACTGTGTGTCAAACAGTTGCTCATGGCAAACGCTCCCAAGGAAGTCATTACACGCTCTTGATGTGCTTCACTCTGCAGCCCCGTCCCGTGGGGGCTGGATCCCGGCTGGCCAGCAGCTCTCGGTCCGTAGCAGGAGCTCTGCCGTCCCTTGTTTGCCTCCCTCTCTGGCCTGATGTGACTGCAGATGCTCCTCTTCTCCGTAAGAGCCTAAGCTTCTTTCTGAATCTTACTAAGCCCTTTCCTTCAGGTTTATCCCATTACTCCTCAGCCTTCCTCCCTGGCATCCCTTCAGATAACTAGACAGGGCCTGCCATGCTCATTGCTTGGCTCATGATGCATTGGATTGAATTTGGTGGGAGAGGGAGAGTCGGACAGAGTTTAGTCCACTTCCTTCACTCTTCTGGGTATTCCGTTCTCGGTGTGCCCTCTTTTGCGTGCTCTCTGAGGTAGGGCCCAGGAGATTTTTTATTCCAAGATATCATCAGCTATAGGTGATGCATCTTGTCTACGTGGAACGCGTCCCTCCTCAGACGCGCTGATGGTCTCCATCTTGTTCAGGCAGGGTAAGAGATCCATCATCTGCCTGTAGGCACCCATGAAATAACCAGCCCATCTGTCCTCAGAGGGAATGCAGACGTCAAGCCTCCAGCAAAGCTACGTTTCCTGGGACGAGCCATTACCTGGTTACGAGGAATTTTATGACAAAGAGTAGCAGAGGCTGGTCTGAATGATCACTCCTCCTTGGTGAAACAGACTTTGTCAGAGCTGCCACCCAAGACCAAGGCAGGGACAGAGGGAGGCATCTTCTGCGAGCAGGACACAGAGAGTGCAGGAAGATGGGCTGAGGTTTTGAGCGTGTGGCCAAGTTAACAATCTGTTACTCAGCAGCGTTTGATTTCAGCAAGGAGCAGAAAGGAGAAGACTTGACTTCTGAGCGATTCGTTGACAGAAGATCAAAGCAGACCAGGCCTGCCCTCTGCCCGGCTGGGAGGTGCAGGAGATCTGCACCATGCCCTGTGCATGCACCTCTGGTCTTTTACAGCCCACTGCAGGTTTTCTGGCCTTTCACACCTCGGTGGTCTCCAGAGGTATCTGCAGCACCTTCAATGTGCAGGAGGCTGTAGGACCTCACTGGAAAAGCCACATCAGCTCAGAGCTTCATGAGCCTGGGGCATGCCAGTCCATCCTGCGTTCAGTGCATCTCCTCTTTGCTGTCCCGCCACGGGTCTGAGAACACCGGGGTCTGGGCCCCGCACATGAGCGGCTGCTTCCCCGCAGTGCCCTCAGCTGGGTTCGCTCTGTCTCCTCCGCATTCCCCATGTCCTAAGTCAGTCGTGGTTGGTTGCCTCAGGGTCCTATAGACTCAAAAGCTCCAATATTGCTTTGTGCATGCTCAGCACTGCATCCACCGCTCTGGATTGCTGCCTTCTCCTCTGACCTCCCTCTGCATATGTTGTCCTCCAGTCCCTCCCCAGCTTTGCTTCCTCCCCGTGCAGAGCCAAACTGGGTCATTTCCCCTGTTGGCAGTGAATGTTTGGTCCAGTATGACTGAAACGCTCAGTGGCATCTTTGACAAATTGTCACCCATGGAGACCGAAGCAACCCAGTGCCAGAAGAATTGTTTCTGCTTAGCAGCAGAGAGGTGCAAGCTACGTTCAAAGACTGTCCTGTGGGCTGCAAAGCCACTCACCAGCTAAACTTCCAGGAGGGTGAAACTTGAAATAGAGTGACCTTTGTGTGTGACCAGGGTGGCTTTTGTTCTCACACGCTCCAAGTGCCCCCTGCTCATACAGTGCCATAGTGCAAGCCCCAAACTTAAGCCAGCTCCTCAACTCAAAATGGTTCCTTCTGGATTTGGTTCTGCCTTCTCCTCCTGAAACGACTCCCAGCAAAATGACCTCCCACAGAGCATCCTGCCACCATCTTCGTAAGGGATGTAAGAGGTCCTGACTTGTCAACCCCCATCCTCTGCTGCTGCTCTGTGCAGACAAATCTCACCTGCCACCTTGGTGGGACTGTCCTGGATCTCTCTGTTTCTCCTGGCAACCCATCCGCTCCCTCACACGGTGACAACCCCCTGACACCCTCTCTCTGCCCTGCTCTGCTCTGCTCTGCTCTCTCCCGAACCTGTGCTAGGGCCCCTCGGGCTTACGGCACAAACATCTCTAAGCCTGGAGAAAGCCCCTCAGATTGCTGCCCCATCTGCCCCAGGCCTTCTCCTCCTCCGTCTCTACACTCACACTGTCTCTGCCTTCTGTCCCCCTTGCTCCTCAGCACAGGGTGCTGTGCCCAGGCTTCTCATGATGGTTTCAAAGCTATGCTCAATCTTCATCTCTGATCTTTCTCCTGGTCTCCACACATTCAGCCACACTGGCTTAGAAAGCTGTCCGTTCTGAGCTTCTCTGATGTCCTTCCCTGGTTTTCCACCTGCCTTTTCTCATCTCTGCTTCTCTGCCTCTTCCTTACGCCCGCCTCCCTCTTCTGCTGGGTGCCCACAGCATCCTGTCCTTCAGCCCTTCCTGTTCTCCGTTCACACATTATCTCTGGGTAATCTCCACCACCCACCAACTCCAACCGCTATCTCTATGGTGACTCTCAGCTCCACCGCGCTGTGCCAGACTTGTCTCTTTCTTTTGAAAAAAATCAGCCAGCCTGGCTGAGGTATCCTGGTGGCGGTCTGGCCCGTCAGCCCAATTCCAGCACAGAGAGAGCAGAGCTCATCACGTCCCGCCGAAGCCTTCCCCCTTTGCTCCCGAGCAGACAAGACCTCTGTGCTGCACCGCTCTGCACCACCTCGAGCTCAGGTCCCTCATCCCAGCTACGCCATCCATACACTGCTTCCAGACAAAGCCTTTCCTATCCGTTCCTCCAGCTAGAACACTCCTCTGGGCTCGAGTGTGTTGCCATTTGATTACTGCTGCGCTCTTTTCCCTGGCCTGACAACAGCAGCCGTGTTAACGAATACTCATCACACGGGTTCCTGGAAAGATTATTTCCCCTTTGCCTTGGACGTGTCGTCTCTTCCTGTGCCCGCTTGATGTTCCCTCTGTTGTCACCAGGAGCAGGAGCCATTTGTCTTCTGTCGGAAAAGCCCCTGCCGGCGGCTCTCCTGCCAGTGTCCGAGCCCCCTCTGCATTCCTGTACGCCCGAGAAGTGAGGGTTTGGGTGGCTTCGCAGACAGAGCTCCCCAGCCGCCCTTCATTCCCGATAGCCTTCCCTATCCCACCACGTTATCCCTCCACATGGTCTTTGCTGGGTTGCGAGCTGGAAACACAGCTGGGGAGCGTGCCAGCCTGCCAGGGCTGTGCTCCATCACCCCGGGCACCGCACCGGGCTCTAGGCAGCTTAGGACCCCGAGCGGCTTTTCTGAGGAGCATGCGTACCCTTGGGGTAAAATCAGCAACAAATAGCGTAATTCTCACCTTCGTCTTCGTTTCCCCTCGGGCAGCTGGGGCTCGGGAGAGCTGTAGGACAGGCAGAATGGTGGAAAAGGCATTGCCCCTCGAACAGCCAAAGGACTCAACAGTGACTGGTCCTGCCACCGGGGTCCAGAAGCCTTCCTGCCTGTGACAGTGATGACACGCGCGGTGGCTCTGCAGCAGCGCGGTGCCGTTCGGTGTCAGCCCTTCACCCAGCTCCTGCTCTCTGTCGTCCCCACGCCTCCGGGCCCCAGTCTCCATCGCTGGCAAATAACCTGCCCGGTTTCAGTTGAAGAAGAAAAACCAGCGTGAAGCTGATAGGCATTTAGAGAGGGGTTTTGAAAGCGTGCGGGCAGCCTCCACTGCCCCGCGAAGGGAGCCGGGCACCCCTGGAACTGGGGAGAGGAAAATGCCTGGGCTGAGAAAGCCTTTAGAAGGTGCGGAGAGAACTGTGGGGCTCGTTGTTCCTCGCTACTTGGTCGTTTCCCCTTCGGGATGAACTGAATGGTCAATTCTGTATTCAGGGCTGTGAAGGCAGCTGCACTTTTGCTGAATCTGCTACAGGAAGGAAAAAAAAAAATCTGTATATTTCCATTTTCCTTAGAGAAGGAAGCCTCTTCCCCAGAAAACCGAGCTTTCCTTTTGCAAAAGCACTGGGGCGAAATGATGAGAAAATAACCGTGGTAGCTGCTCGTAGCATCTTGTGCTCACCCCTCAGCCTCCAGGTAGGGAGACGGACGTGTACGGCCGCTGCAGCGTCAGTTTTCAGAGGTGACCCCCGCTTGGCTCTCTGGCCACCTCCCTTTCTCCTGGGGCAGCCCTGGTCACGCCTCCCAAAGCAGCCAGACGCGTGAACCAGCGCTCAGCCACCTCTGAAACCGCAGACGCCCGACTCACCTGAAGCCAGGCTGCGGGTCCGGGGCAGGGGGAAGTGATCCAGGAGCTCCATGTCCTGCACGGACCCATCTGCTCTGTGTGCTCAGAACCTCGTGTCTTCTTGGAGGTCTATGAGGATGGTGAGGGGACTGGAGCATCTCTCCTACGAGGAGAGGCTGAGGGAGCTGGGCTTGTTCAGCCTGGAGAAGAGAAGGCTGCGAGGGGACCTTAGAAATGCCTCCAAATATCTGCAGGGTGGGGGTCAGGAGGACGGGGCCAGACTCTTTCCAGTGGTGCCCAGCGACAGGACAAGGGGCAACGGGCACAAACTGAAGCAGAGGAAGCTCCAGCTGAACATGAGGAAGAACTTCTTCCCTCTGAGGGTGACGGAGCCCTGGCCCAGGCTGCCCAGGGAGGCTGTGGAGTCTCCTTCTCTGGAGAGATTCCAGCCCCGCCTGGACGTGGTGCTGTGCAGCCTGCTCTGGGTGACCCTGCTTGGGCAGGGGTTTGGGCTGGGTGACCCCCAGAGGTCCCTTCCAACCCCTGCCATGCTGGGGTTCTGTGATTCGGTGGCTGTCCCGCGCACCTCAGAGGGCCATTGGAGCAGAGGGGCTGTTCCCCATGACAGGTTCCTCAGCTCTCCCCGGAGAGGACTACGGGAGTCAGGCGGGCTGGGCGGGGGGAATGCCTTCCACCCAGCTGGGAGCAGAGTGGCCTGAGAAGATCAGAGGAAGTGTGAGGAGCAATGATGCTCGCTGGCAGCCCGGCGCTGGCAAGGTCACCCCCAGCCCCTGGCGAGCCGGGCCCCGGGCAGACACACGCGCAGTGGGGTGTCCGAAAGCCGTGGGCAGAAGGGGAGCAGCAAGTGAGCAGTCGAGCCGAATTCGTGCGAGGTTGTAGATGAAAATCGCTGTGGCAGATGGTCAGTGGATTATTTTCCAGAGGGTGAAGCAAGACCCAGATCAGGAAAAGCTGAACAACTTCGATGCGGTGTGCAGGACGTTCTGCTGGGGCTCAGGACACGTGGACCCCAGTGCCTTCCCAGGGGGTCCTGGCTGTGCGGGGCGGGGGGTTGAGGAGCCCCGTTTGAGAATGGCAAAGCTGGGAGGCTGCGAGGGCAGGTGGGGGTGGGTCGGCGACCCAGGCGAAAGGTGCCCCTGAGCTCTGCGCGGTTTTTAAAGCCGGGGGGGGGAGGTTGTGCTGGTGTCATCCCTGACTTAGAGGTGGCAGAGGACATTTTGGTTTGGCAGCGGAGCCCTGACGCTGCTCTGGCCCTGCATTCCCCAGACCTTTGCTCGCCCTCGCCACCCTCGCAGCACCCCTGGGTGCTGGGCTGGGCTGGATGGAGGGTGCCAGGGTGGGCTGGGTGGGGGGTACTGGGCTGGGCTGGATGGAGGATGGAAGCCAGGCTGGGTGGAGGGTGCAAGGTGGGCTGGGTGGGGGGTACCACGCCGGGCTGGATGGAGGGTGCTGGGTCAGGCTGGATGGAGGATGCTGGGCTGGGCTGGATGGAGGATGCCAGGGTGGGATGGGTGGGGTGTGTCAGGGTGGGCTGGATGGAGGATTCCAGGGTGGTCTGGATGAAGGGTGCCAGGGTGGTCTGGATGAAGAATGCCAGGGTGGTCTGGGTGGAGGGTGCCGGGGTGGGCTGGGTGGGGGGTGCCATGCCGGGCTGGGTGGAGGGTGCCGTGCCGGCCCCGGTCCCCTCCCCGCCCTGATTTCCCTGCAGAAATCCTAGAGTCTCCTCCGGATCCAGCTCTGGTTTTGGGGCCAGCCGTCTCCCTCTCTTCCCTCCTTCTGCTCTCCTTCCTCCTCCTCTCCCTCCCTCCCTCCTCTCCCTCGCTCCCTCCCCTCCGCGCTGTGCTCTCCGGGGGCTCCGGGTACCGCTGCAGCATCCCCAGCCACCTCCATCCAGGGGCGAAGCGGGGGGCGGCGGGCGGGCTGCGGGGGGGCCAAGCCGAATGAATGGGCATCGCCTCGGGGCTGCCGGAGCCTCCGCATAGGGGCCGGGCCGGGCCGGGCCGAGCCGAGCCGGGCCCCCCGCCGGGTCCGTGTCCCCCCCCCCGCCGCCGCCGGGGAGCTGCGAGGAGCGGGCGCTGCCCCGCCGAGGGACCGAGGTGAGCGGGAGGGCGCGGGGGGCTGCGGAGGGGCTGGGGGGGGGGGGGGGGTGCGGGAGCGGGGCGGGAGGGGAGGGGCAGCCCGGGAGGGTGGTGCGGGGCCGGGACGGGGGGGGGGTGCGGGGCTGCGCTGGACTGTGCGGGGCGTTAGGGGGTGGGGGGGGACGGGGTCGGTGATGCTGGGGCCAGGCTGGATGGTGCGGAGCTGCGCTGGACGGTGCGGGGCTTTGGATGGTGCGGGGCGTGGGGAAGCACGGTGCTGGGGCCGGGCTGGACGATGCGGGGCCAGGCTGGACGATGCGGGGCCGGGCTGGGTGGTGCGGGGCTGAGCAGGATGGTGCGGGGCTGAGCTGGGTGGTGCGGGGGCCGGGCAACGAGGAGTTCAGGGGCTGCGGCGCGGTCGGGCTCAGTGTGTTTGTACCCACGGGGGGGGGGGGGCGTGTCCCCCCGCACCCCACGCGTGTCCGCGCGCAGGCCGGGAGCGCCGCAGCGAGGCCGGCTGCCCGGGGGCCACAGCGCGCGCGGTGGGCGTGGGGCTGCGGGGCCGGCGCGTGCCCCCGCGTGCGGGACCCACGGCGGGGCCGCGCGTGCCCCCGATTCCGCGCGCGCGCCAGCCGCCGCGGGCCCGCGCGTGGGAGCGAGCCCGGCCCCGCGCGGGTGCGTGTCGGTGCGTGTGGGCGCGCGTGCGTGGTGCGCGGCGCCGGGCGCGCGTGGCGCGGGCGCGCGTGTGCATCGGTAGGTGAGGGGTGCCGCGATGCGGGGCTGGGGGGGGTGGTGCTGGGGGCTGTGGGTGTGTGCGGGGAGCACGCGAGTGGGATGGCGGGAGCGGGTGCGGGGCTCGGGGGGGCGCGGGAGGGAGGGGGGCTGCCGGCTCCCCCCCGCCGCCCACCCCGAGCGGCTCTGAGCCCGGCCCGCCCCGGCTGCGGACCCCGGAGGAGGGGGAGGCAGAGCCCCCCCCCAGACCCTCGGTGTCCCCCTCGCCGTGCCCTGCGGCCCTGAGCCTCCCCCCGCTGGGGCTGGGCTGGATGCGGGGGCTCCCGCTTCGCGCTGGACCCCAGCTGGAGGGGCTGGGCGCGGTGGGGGTGGCGGGCAGTGCCCGGTTTCCCTGTGGGTGCAGCGGGCAGGCTCCCTGCGTGCCCCCCCCGGCGTACATCAGGGGGTCGGGTGGTTAGACTGACTGCCGTAGACTTCTGGAGGGGCAGGCAAGTGTCCCCCCCCACACCAATCCCCCCCGATGAGAGCGATGCCACCCAAGGGACCCTCCCGCAGCCGTGGCCGCGATGCCGTTAGCGAGCCGCCGTCCAGCGTGGGGCCCAGGCAGGAGCGGGATTTAGAGCCTTGTTGCCATCGTTTCGGCTGGAGTTCGGCACCAAGCGAGGACCTGAACCTCGGCGACCTCCCCGACACCGTGCCACCATCCCGGTGTCGGGCCGGCGGGCAGACGCGTGCGTGCAGACGCGCGGGGGCTGGCAGCCCGCAGGACCCGGGCATCTCGGAGGGCTTCCTGCAAAATGGACTCTCGGAGCCTCGCGAATCCGCCTCCGACTGCTTCTCCTCCGAAGCACCAAGCGGAGCCAGGCCAGAGGCTTTCTGCGGGAAGCTGACGCCTGGTCGGAGCTGCCGCTCCTGCTCCCCAGACACGGGGCTGCTTCTCACGCCGGCAGGAAAATGGGGGTTTGTCCAAAGCTGGGCTCGGCAGCTGGCGCGTGCAAGCCCAGCGCCGCTCTCCGCAGCAGCTCGGCTCCCGCGGTCCTCTCGCCGTACGTGACGTACCGGTACGGTCGGAAGCACGGCTGCGAGCGGCGAAGGAGCAGAGCAGCTCAAGGCAAACGTGCCCCTCCGCAGCAGGAGACCTCTGCACCTCCTCACACCCTCGCGCCGGCCCAGCGGCACCGGCCCCAATTAGAGCAGAAACGCCTGGCAAGCCGGGGGGGAAAAAAAAATGTAAATCAAATAAACATCAATAGGAACTGGAGACCCATTCTGAAATTGGTTTGATACCTGCACGCCTCCCAGGCAAGCTTTCCTCGTGTTAACCACTGTGCATCTTTGCATGAAAAATGAGGCTTTATTTCCCGTCTGGGTAACAGCCGCGCAGCGCGGCTGGAAACGAAGACGCCGTGTCCCCTCGAATCCGTCCGCAGCCGGGCTTCTCCCCGGCGCTGAGCCCGCGGCGGAGATAAATAGCCCCGGATCTGCCCGCCTCGGCGCCCGCATCGTCCCTTCGCCCTCCGCAGAGGAGCGGAGCAGCCTCCGAGAAGCTGTCCCTTGAGGACCCCCGTGCCGCCGGCGTCCCTGGCTTCGTGGCCCACGGCTCAAGCCGAAGCTGTCAGCGGCGGCGGCTACAGGCGAGGCAGCACCTGGTTGCCAGAAGCTGCGCCGGCTTCCCATTTGCTTTTGGACGGGGTTCAAGGTGCTCATTTTGAGCTCGGAGCGTGGTTTTTCTGCTCGCCGCCTTCCAGCCTGGATCCGTTGCAGCCGGGGCGCGAGCCGCAGCCGGCCGAGCGCTCTGGCCAGCTGTGCCGGGGGCTGGAGGCAGCGGGCTCCGCCGCCCTGGGCGGCCTTTTGGGGCTCCCGGCCATGGTGAGGGGTGCGGAGTCACCCGAGGTCGGGCTCGGACGTCGCCCACCCTGCCAGGGAGGAGACTGCGTTTGAGGGGGGGGCTCCAGTCCGTGCTTACTGGAAGCAGCGGGGTCGCGGGCAGACCGCCGGCCACAGCTGGGGTGACTGGAGGCAGCTGTTTGAGCACTTGGCTATTCTTCATGTTGGGGGGGGGGGGTGTTTTTAGGTTTATGCTGCATAAACTGCGTTTTTAGGCTTAAAACATGTGTTTTTAGGTTTATGCAAGAAGTGAATGTTCAGCGCCGCTGCTTGGGGATGCGAGGGAAGCCCTCGGCACGAGCGGCCGTTTGAGGCGCGGTGTCGTGCTGCAAGCCGGCTCCGCGGCAGCGAAGCGTTGCTGACACTGAGGTTTGCACCAGCCTCTCGCGGCGTGGACGTGGCGTGTCCTGCTGTCTGTGGCGGAAGAACGGCGGAAGATGATCCGTGTTTCACACCTCGTGTCTGCTGGCGTGTCCTGCCCGGGCGCGTCGCCGCGTTCCGCCGTGGGTAGCGTCTCTGGCTAGAAGAACCACAGGGCAGTCAGCGTTCCTGGTGGGCCTCTGGTGTGACCCCGCGTCACGGGGCTGTGTGTGCAGGAGGGACAGCCCCGAGCCCCTTCTTGCTTGCGAAGACGTTGCACAGGGAAGGCTCCCGTGAGGCCGCACGCTGACGTGCCAGCTCCGGCTGCGCTCGGGCAGGCTCTCACGGCTGTCCGCCTTTCCCAGCGCCGGCGGCTGCGGGGTTCGGGCCGCGGGCTGTCAGGAGAATCACTGCTCCCGAGAGCCTCGCTGCAGCTTGCAGCCCGCTTGGCCGAGGCATCATCCAACTGCCAGAGCTGTCGCGGCCGTCTGGGTGGTTTTCTGCCCTCTGGGCACCCACACTCTGCCGGCTGCAGGACCCGGCTGCAGGAGCGTCCGGATGTCCCCCGGGTCTGGCTCCCGCCTTCCCCGGGGAGCGCGGACCCTTCTGCACCCCGCTTCCAGACACCCCGTTCCCTCAGGCCGCCAGCAGCTGCCTTCGGGTTTGGTGTCCCCCTTTACCTCCCGTGCTGCCCGGAGACGCGTTGGTGAGGGCTTGGTGGGGCTCTCTCTGCGGGAGGGACCCAGGAGCTTTGGGGAATGGTGTTGGCACTTGCAGGTGGGCTGAGGTCTGGGCTGTGAGCGGGGAAGGTCGGTGGCAACTCGGTGCGGGTATGGAATACGTGCAAGGCAGGAGAGTTCAAGCTGCTCAGCACTGGCTTAGCTCTGCGCTCGGGAGGAGCAGCGTGAGACCCACGACGAGCGTCATGGAAGTCCCCTTACCTCAAGTCCACGTCCCTCAGCCATTTGTCTCAGTGTGTCTCGGCAGGACGGAGGCCACCCACACGGTGTCCCTTGCGAGATGGCAAACGCGTGACAGCGCCGCAGCTCCAGCCGTTCCCCTCGCTGTGCAGTACCAACCCTCTCCCCACCTCTGCCCCTCCGTTTGCCGTCCCTCTCAGTGCGGCCGGGTGTTTTCTTCACCCACGTTGCCTCACAGCCTTGGTTGAAGAGCTGGCACCAGGGGTGGGTCGTTGGTTTCTCGCGTTCGGTGCCCGGGGTGGCCCAGCTGATGGCCAGGGCTTCGCAGGGAGCAGCTTCCCTCCGTGCCAGGTAGGCTGGGAAGAACGCGGGGCGAACGTCCCCGGGATGTTTCAGGGTGTCAGCTCATGCCCTGCGGAGCCTCTGCTGCGACCTCCCCTCGTGTGAGACCTCCCTTCTGCGCCTGGGGTGCCCCAAGGGGAGGATGGGGACGGGCTGGGTGTGCGTGTCAAGCTGGTTCGAGTCAGAGCAAAGTCCTCAGCTGCAGCCACAGGGAGCCTCGCAGTTTGCTTTGGAAACATCGTCTGCGTGCTAATGCTTTCCACCATGTTCTTACCTCCGTCCTCGCCCTGGCTCAGCTCCATCCCCTCTGGTGTCTCCAGGGCTTACAGAGCTCTTGCTCCATTCCCATCGGCCATGGTCCTCTCCCAGCCACTCGTTCTCCTCGGGGGCTGCCCCGGGACAGGTTATGACCTGTCCTTCTGTCCTTCACCCTTGGGGCAGGGCCAGGCAGTTGCCGGCTCCGGTGGTGGTGGTGGCCATGCCTTCACCAGGACAGCCCTGCCATAACGTGTCCTTCTGTCCTTCACCCTTGGGGCAGGACCAGGCAGCTGCTGGCTCCAGTGATGGTGATGGCCATGCCTTCACCAGGACAGCCCTGCCATAACCCGTCCTTCTGTTCTTCACCCTTGGGGCAGGACCAGGCAGCTGCTGGCTCCAGTGATGGTGATGGCCATGCCTTCACCAGGACAGCCCTACCATAACGTGTCCTTCTGTCCTTCACCCTTGGGGCAGGACCAGGCAGCTGCTGGCTCCAGTGATGGTGATGGCCATGCCTTCACCAGGACAGCCCTGCCATAACCCGTCCTTCTGTTCTTCACCCTTGGGGCAGGACCAGGCAGCTGCTGGCTCCAGTGATGGTGATGGCCATGCCTTCACCAGGACAGCCCTACCATAACCTGTCCTTCTGTCCTCCACCCTTGGGGCAGGGCCAGGCAGCTGCCGGCTCCGGTGGTGGTGGTGGCCATGCCTTCACTGGGAGGCTGCTGGGGCCAGCAGCATGGTGGGCAAGGGCCACGTCCTACTGCTCCATCAGCAGAGCAGCACCCCACGAGGTATTTATAGGCTCAGTAATGTTATTCCCCTGCCAAACTATTACTGAAATAGGCTCAGCGTGTGTCATAGGAGAGAGGATTTTAATGGCACAGTTTCTTCGCTGCGGGAATGAAGTTGACACTCCCTCGCCGTTTCCATCGTCCCATTAATCCCTCCCATGGCAGAGAGGCGCGAGGGGATGGCTGCTCCGGCAGCTCGGCTGGGGCTTCGTGATCTCGGGCAAGTCCTTGAGCTGGGCACCTCAGCCAGGCGTTCATCGCCCGTGCCCGCTGGGACCTGCTGCCCTGCACCCGCGCTCGGTTGGACCCAAACTGCAGGGGCAGGGGTGCCTCTCGTCAGCTCCTGGCGAGACCCCGGGCAGCGCCGAGCCTGGCAGGAGCAGCCTGGACCCCGGGGACCTTCCTCCTGGGGCAGATCTGCCGGGGCGGCCGGGACTCGGGGCTGGTGGTGGGACCGAGAGGACACAGTTTAAGGGACAAGGTCCTTTTTTCCAGCGATTTTCGTGTTCTGAGCAGTCAAGGCAATTTTCCAAATGATCAGAAAGGGTCAGTCTGGCATTTTTGAAACCCACCCTCCTTTGGTCTCAGCTGGACGTTGACGCTGGTTATGGGAAGAGGTCGAAGTCCAATGAGTCCTTTCAGCTGGCTGAAACGCAAAGGGTTTCTCAGCCTGTCAGTTCGTAAACACCGATGTGATTCCGTGCCTAGTCCCTGCTTGCTGCGGGTAAAAGTCTCTGGGGCACCTCAGCTCCCGACGAGCCCTTCGGTCGTCTGCTGGGGCTGGCCAGGCGCCGGAGTCCTGGCCCCAGCCTGTGCCATGGGTCTGCCCGTGGGATCTGAGCCCCGAAGGGCTCGAGCAGAGGAGAGCAGCCCTCCCACTGCCCGGCGCAGTGGAGGAGCAGCCGAGGTCACAGAATCACAGAATCACAGAATAGTAGGGGTTGGAAGGGACCTCTGTGGGTCATCTAGTCCAACCCCCCTGCCTAAGCAGGGTCACCTACAGTAGGTTGTAGAGGACCTTGTCCAAGCGGGTCTTGAATATCTCCAGAGAAGGAGACTCCACAGCCTCCCTGGGCAGCCTGTTCCAGTGCTCCGTCACCCTCAGAGGGAAGAAGTTCTTCCTCATGTTCAGGTCCTGGGCTCTGAGCCCTCTGTGGGACGTGGGGATGGGGGGCTGCTGCAGACCGGGGCTCCCTAGGTTTGGGAACAGTTGCTGCCGGGGACCCAAGGAACGACATGAGGCTTCGGAGCTGGAGGAGCCGCTGTCACGGAGCTGCTGGCCGTGCAGCCCCTGCCACCCTGATGTCTCCACTCCTTGGAGCTGTGAGCTGGGGGGAGGGAACCTTCCCCTCCCGTTGCTCCCCAGCAGCCTCCGGCGCTGCCCACGTGTGACGCAGCCAGACTCGCTCCCGAGGCCTCCTTGCCCTCTGCCCGGGGGCCGGTGGCCAGGAGGAGCCCAGCGCCCGCTTCCCCCAGCCCCCCAAGCGCAGCAGCCAGCCCCTTGCAGAGCCAGCTTGGAAACCAGGAACCGACGTGCGAAAGGACAACGTCCTTCCCACACAGCCCAGCCCGTCCCCCTCCCTCCGGCAGCGCTGGTGCTGGCGAGCTGCAGGCTCAGCACCGCGCCCGGGCGCCGGCGAAGCCATGGCACCCCATGGGATGGAGACACCTGAGGTCCAGGGCATGGGTGGAGTGATGGCACCCCACGGGATGGAGACACCCGAGGTCCAGGGCATGGGTGGAGTGATGGCACCCCGCAGGATGGAGAGACCCAAGGCCCAGGGCATGGGTGGAGCAATGGCATCCCGCAGGATGGAGAAACCTGAGGTCCAGGGCACGGGTGGAGCGATGGCACCCCGCAGGATGGAGAGACCCGAGGTCCAGGGCACGGGTGGAGCGGATAGCCTTGGGGAGGCTTCTCCTCTGATGCCGTGGGTATCTCCCGGGACACAGCCCACCTGCCCACGGCTCTGCAGGCCTCCCTTTGCCTCCTGCCAGCTCGGTGGGGGTTGCTGTGGATGGGGCGCTGACGGTGGCTCTGCAGGCAGCACCCCTGCCCTGCTCTCCTCCTGCCCACACCTCTTTGACTTCCCCCGTTGCTGCTCCCACCCGGCTGGACCCCTCGTCCCTTCCACCCCCAGTTATTTTCCGGACAGTGGTCCCTCTGCTGCTGGTGGCTGCATATCCCGAGATCAATGCTGAGTGCTCTCCTCCTCCTCCTCCCCACTGTACTGTCCCCTAGGACAGACCATTCAGCTTGCTCCTCCTCCTCCTTTTCCACTTCATTAATGAGTCTCTTTGCGCTAAGAAGTCGTGATAGCTGCCGGGGGACCCGGGAGGGCTGTGGAGAGCAGTGGGGAGGCCAGCGGCCCCGCTGCCGGGGCTTGGGATGCTGGGCGCTGGGCTTGGGATGCGGCTGTGGTTGCGTCGGTGCAGGGTGCGTGGGGCGGGAGGGACGTGACAGGCAGCGAGCGGTCTGCCCTTGCTCCCCTGCGGTGGCACGAGGTGGGGAAGTCCGTCTGGGGCAGCTCCCAGCTGCCCTGCCGGGGTTTTGCCCCGTGTCTGCCGTGCGTGGTGCTGCTTACCCTGCCGGGGGTCTCGCGGGCAGGGGGTGTGCAGCCCCCGGGGCGGCCTCCCAGCTCCATCCCTGCGGCAAAGCTCCGTGTGGCCACTGAAGCTCCCGCAAAGGAGGAGAGATTTCCACTGGTCCTGGTGGGCTTCAGCTTTAGTGTGGGCAGGGGGTGTGGGTCCTGGGCAGCCTCCAGCACCTGGCCCGGTAGCTGGTCCCCCTGGCTCAGTGTGTGCCGGCTGGTAGCCAAGGGGTCTGAGCGGCAGCCGCGTGTGGTTCGGAGCCTCGCCGATGAGAAGCGGACTTTGGGAACAGATTTTGTGGGCATTGCTGTGATTTCCCGGTGTCCCAACACTCTCCAAAAGCTGAGAAACTGAGATGGTTTCTTCTCGGCGGGGAGGGAGGCTCCTGTTGTCACTCTCTCACGTAGGCACGCGCACACGCACAGCGGCTCTGCTTTCTCTGCCTTCCCACTTCCCTCCTCCAACAGACTTCAAACACTTTATGAAAATGTGATTTTCTCCCAAAACTGTTACCTTTCTGCCTTGCTCCTCCCGAGCAGCCTGCTGGCTTTCCCTGGGCTCTGCTCCCAAAGCGCGTGGCCGCAGCCACCCCCCGCGTGCGACGTCCCTGCGGCCGAAGGGACGGGGAAGGGGCCCGAGCGGCTGCGCTGGGCGTGCTGGGCTGCCCCGGGGGGGGTAACAGAATCACAGAATCACAGAATCACAGAATAGTAGGGGTTGGCAGGGCCCTCTGTGGGTCACCCAGTCCAACCCCCTGCCCAAGCAGGGTCACCCAGAGCAGGCTGCACAGCACCGTGTCCAGGCGGGGCTGGAATATCTCCAGAGAAGGAGACTCCACAGCCTCCCTGGGCAGCCTGGGCCAGGGCTCTGTCACCCTCAGAGGGAAGAAGTTCTTCCTCATCTTCAGCTGGAGCTTCCTCTGCTTCAGTTTGTGCCCGTTGCCCCTTGTCCTGTCGCTGGGCACCACTGAAAAGAGTCTGGCCCCGTCCTCCTGACCCCGACCCTACAGATATTTGTAGGCATTTCTAAGGTCCCCTCAAACAGCAAACCTCCCGTTGCTCCTGGTGGGGCTCGTCCCATCCCGCAAAGCTGCTCTAGATGCAATAACACCAAGCCCTCCGGCGAGTGGGGCAGGGACCCAGCTGTGCCCCCCGGGGTGACGCAGGGGTCCTGTCCGCCGGGACCGCGCTGGAGGGTGCCCGCAGCGGCTCGGCTCGGGGTGCTGGGCTGCGGTGCCGGGCGGGAGCCCCGCTCCCCGGCCGTCGGTGTGTCCCGCCGGCACCGACGGACCCGGGGACAGGCTGGGGGTGGGCTGGAGCTGAAAAACCCTTTGTTGTCTTGTACGAGGGGGACTGAGTCACTGCTCTCCCGGGCTGTCATAAGCAGATGGATGATTTAATCACCTAGCAACCAAAATAACGTCAGGTGAGGAGCGCTTCCTGCGCCGCTCTCGGCCCACAGCCCCTCCGCCAGGCTGGTGGCAGGGGTCCGGCCGCCCCCAGCCCCTGGGCTGCCCCGGGGTGAAGCTGGCAGGGGGCCCGCTCCGGGAAGCCCCCCCAGCGCGGGGCGCCGGGCTGTGCGAGGGGTCCCTGAGCCGGGGCTGAGGTGGGGTGCGCAGGGCTGTGCGAGGGGTCCCCGAGGCCAGCTCCCGGGGGGGTCAGAGGGGCCGTGTCTCCAGCACCGTTTGGGCAGGTTGCCGGCTGCCTGGAGCATCCGGAGGTCCCGTGTGAGGAGAGGGAGGCTTGTGCCCGGCACCTCCAGAGCGCAGTGAAGTTTCTGGGAGGTGAACGGAGGACTTTGGACGGGATCCACCAACCCCTCGGCACCCACTCCTCTGTGTGCGCTGCTACGGTGCCAGCTCCGAGCACCCTTGGCTCCTGCCCGGTCCCTTTGCCTGGCACCCCCAAAGCGGGAGAATAACCCCGGCGTTGGTGTGTTCATTCCAGTTCTTCTCCAAGCACGGGGGCAGGTGTTTGCCTGCCCTGCCCGTGCCCATGGCATAGCCCTGATGCCCTCAGTCCTGTGCCACCTGAGATGGCAGATATCTCCTGGTGGCTCTAGCCACCCCAAAGTCTCTTGGCACAGCCCCGCAGGATGGGCTCACTGTGACCCACCCTGCAGGTGATGAGACCTCCTGGAGCAGGGTCTGAGCAGAGCAGGAAGGCAAGACAGGGAGAGGGCTGCCCCAGCCCAGCCCGGTGGGGCATGGAGGTGAGGACACCGTCGGTCTCGGGGTGTTCGTGCCGCCCATTTGGAGCTAGCTGGAGTCGCTTCACTGCAGACCCCTTGACGGCTCCTGGCCTGGGTGCATATGAAAGATGGTGTGGTGAGGACACATCTGCCCAGGCCACCAACTCCAGGACCCTTGTGGGGCTGCAGTGCTGGGCTGTCCAGGACGAGCTTCTTCCCCCGGCATGCCCAGTCTGACGCTCAGACCTCGGTGGCAGCGGGAGATCTCTTGCAGCCCTCGGGGTTCTCCTCCCCCTCTACTCTGCCCTAGTGAGGCCACATCTGAAGTCCTGTGTCCAGTTCTGGGCTCCCCACTTCAAGAAGGATGAGGAGCTACTGGAGAGAGTCCAGCAGAGGACTACGAGGATGAGGAGGGGACTGGAGCATCTCTCCTACGAGGAGAGGCTGAGGGAGCTGGGCTTGTTCAGCCTGGAGAAGAGAAGGCTGAGAGGGGACCTTAGAAATGCCTCTAAATGTCTGCAGGGTGGGGGTCAGGAGGACGGGGCCAGACTCTTTCCAGTGGTGCCCAGCGACAGGACAAGGGGCAACGGGCACAAACTGAAGCAGAGGAAGCTCCAGCTGAACCCGAGGAAGAACTTCTTCCCTCTGAGGGTGACGGAGCCCTGGCCCAGGCTGCCCAGAGGGGCTGTGGAGTCTCCTTCTCTGGAGATATTCCAGCCCCGCCTGGATGCGGTGCTGTGCAGCCTGCTCTGGGTGACCCTGCTTGGGCAGGGGGTTGGGCTGGGTGACCCACAGAGGGCCCTGCCAGCCCCTGCCATGCTGGGATTCTGTGTGATTCTGTGAAACCAGGAGCAAACATCCAGCCAGGGAGCAGCTGTGCCAGGCAAGGCTCGCTGGGTGTGGGGCTGCAGGCAGTGGGGAGCTGCTGCTCCCCTTCTCCAGCCGATGAGGCCGAAGGACGCGGGGCTGTGGCAGTACCCGGGCAAGGGGCAGGCTGGCACCAGCGCTGCGGCTGCCGAGGACCGGAGGAGGGCTGGGTAAATAGGGCACCCCATCTCCCAGCTCCTCTTTGTGGGACAGAGCTGATATAATTAGACGATACGCCCTGTTCTGTGCAGCGCGCCGAGAAAGCCTCCGTGCTGCTGCAGCCCCGGGGAGCCCGGCAGCCCTACTTTGGTGGCACCGCTTGTCCCAGCGAAGGTGAGCCACTTCCAGGCGATGCGTCGTGGCTGGTTCACTCTCTCCTTCCGTGTGCTGCTGCGGGAAGCACTGCCTGGTCTCCTTGCTGGATGACCAGGTCTCCTCTCCTCTGCTGTGGGGTTTGGTGGCTTTGGTGGCCCCTGCTGACCTGCAAGAGAGGGGTCAGTGAGGCGATGCTGGCAGGAACTGAGCGTGGATCAGCACCTGCAACTCTGCACGTCCGTGGGAAGAATGGACCAAATCCGGTACCTGCTGCAGCAAGGCAGGCTGCAGGACACGAGGCTGACCTCTGTGAGTCGAAGCCCCAAAGGTGAACTTGGGGGTGGAGGGGTCCCTCTGAGTCAGACTCGTAACCTCATTAATGGACATCCCAAACTGCATCTGCACTGGCCCTGGAGAGCCTTGTCCCTCAGAACATCCATGAAACCATCCTGGGGCAGCTCCAGAAGTGCAGAGACTCCTGGTAGCACGCGTCTCCCTAGTCCTCCTGCTGACATGCAGGTCCCTGCTCCTGCTGGTCGTGTGCCATTTCAGGGGGAGGAGGAAAGCCAGGGCCTGCTCTGGCTTGGCCTCCTTCACTTCTGCTCGGTCCCACAGCTCTTCTCTAAGCACCCTGTGGTGTTCTCGTGTTGGCTGACTGGTGATCACAACCTAGGCACTAAGCATCTGGCTGTTGATTTCTGCCCCAGGAAGTTCTGCGTGTCCCTGTGGTGACTGGTTGACCCTCCTGGACTGGTCTTGCCAAAGAAGATGAGCTGTAGCTATTTGGGAACTCCTGCTTTGTGGTTTTGATGTCAAACCCACACAATCAAGCCATTTTTGCCCTTGTCAGCGGCCAAGAACGTGTTTGGCATCCCCAATCCTCCAGCCATTTCCAGTTCCTCTGCAGGGACGGGCTCAGACCAAGCACCCAGTAGCTCCATCAGGGCTCCTCTGCCAAGCTCCCATCCAGGTCTGGGGTGGATCTGGAGTTTGCTCTGGGAGCATCCCTCATGGTGACTGCCTCGGTCTGCTGCAGAAGCAGCAAAGGTCTCTACGAACCATTTCAGAGAAAGAGAAAAGGAATTTCCATTCCACAAATGCCTGTTTACGCTGATCTGCTGGTTCACACTGGAGATGTAAAGCTGCTGTAACCTCCCTTTCTCAGAGGGCTGCAAAGGGATGTTTATGTCCACCAGGCTCAGCGCTCGGGTCCTCAGGCTGTTCCCGCGGGAGCCTGGTCCGGTGTCCCACCAGAGGCCGGATTGACTACCTCGCCACTCAGCCTGGTCGCAGCGCTGCTGGCCGGTCAGCCGTGGCTCCTGGCTGGAGCACTCGGGAGCTGCTGCCCTTCACCTCTCCAGACATGAGCCTGTGCCTGCCCTGGGCAGGGCTCCGTCCCCCTCCCGCCAGAGGACACTTGCCCACGTTTGGTGTCTTGGCTGGGAGAGAAGCAGTGCCATTGCCGGCAGCCGTAGCAGGCAGTATGGACCATGGCAGCCAAGAGTGTCACCTCCAAGCCAGGGCTGACATAACCAGCAGGAGAAAAGAGGAGGGAGAAGGGCAGCTGCTTTGACATTTCCCACCCTGGGCAGGGAAGTGACCCCAAGGCGGGGTGCATGGGACCATGGGGCACACCAGGACCTTCTCAATGAGAAGTTGCAGCACGTCGTGGCCTTCAGGGAACCTGGTGCAAGGAGAGTGATGGGCTGTGCGTTGGTGGGCTGGCCTGGGGGTGCAGGCAGGACTGTCCTGCCTCGGTGCTGGTGTGGGGATGAGTCTGAGGGTGACTTGTAGCAGCCTGTGATGAGGCCCCAGTGCAGGAGGGGCATTAGGAACCCCCAGGGTTTCCCTAGCCCAACCAGGCTGTGAGGGAGCTGCTGGCAAAGGGGCGAGCAGAGCCGAGATGGGAGCAGCGATGGATGCTGCTGGTGGCTCCTGTGATTCACAGCATCTCCTGCCCTTGGCAATGCTGCTGGAGGATGGGGCGGGCTGGACGGAGAGGCATTTTTGGTTGGAAGGCCAAAATGTTGGGAGACCAAGGCGCTACTGTAGTTGGCAAGGACTCACCTCTGCTCTGAACCCAGCCCAGGCACCCCTTGAAGGAGGTCCCCACGGCTCCGCAGCACCCAGATGGTTGCTGTGTGAAGGCCAGCCAGGCAGAGCCCCAGGTCCATCCCTCTCCTACCTCTCCCTGATGCTCAGAGCAGCTGCTGGCCCGGCACAAAAGCCTTCAGAGACCCAGCCTGCCTCGCCTGCGGCAAAGAGACTGTCATTTTCCTTGACGCATTTTAATTTCCAGTTCCGTTCTTGCTCTGTCCTCTCTCTGCAGATGTGACAGGATGGCTTTCTGGTCAGCTTGATGTTTTTGTGTAGGGTGGTTCTGCTTGTCCTCTCCTCCAGGCAAGGAGGACCAGCCTGGCCAAGGCACTGCTCCCTAGGGAGCCTTTGTGTCCCCCGGCACCTGGACCTCAGAAGGGGAATTTTCATTTTCTGGCATTGCTCAGAAGGGGGAATTTCATAGGATGCACAAGGAGGAGGGAGGAAAAAGTCGAAACCTGTGGATCTCAGGAGGTCATCCCAGTCTGAAGCAGGCTCTGACTCCCCTGTTTTCCCTGGCGATGGAAAAGACCAAGCCTGGGAAGGAGCCAGTGAATCAAACCCAGGCCAGCTGCACCCTGCTCCAAGGGTAACTGGAGGCACTGGAAAGATGAACCCCTGCTGGCAAAGCAGGCAAGGGCCTGCTGGAGGCTGGAGACCAGCTCTGACACGACTGCTTCTGCAAGAGCCTGGCTGGCAGGCTGACCTCTCCACTCGGGATGGGGACGGGGGGGACAGGGACACCCCAGCAGGCCTGGGTGCTCCACTGGGCTGGGGCTTGTCATCGCTTCCGTGAACTCTTTGTTCTACCTCCACCATCTGCTCCCCAGCAGAGAAAAGGCAAATGTGGAGTCTCCTTCTCTGGAGAGATTCAAGACCCGCCTGGACAAGGTCCTCTACAGCCTACTGTAGGTGACCCTGCTTGGGCAGGAGGGTTGGACTAGATGACCCACAGAGGTCCCTTCCAACCCCTACCATTCTGTGATTCTGTGATTCTGTGGTTTTTTCCACTGAAATTTAAAGTTTTTCTAACTTTTATCATAATGGAAACGTGAAGTCTTGCCTCTTCTAGAAGTCCATGCGACTTGAGCAAGAGCACATTTAACCGGCGCTGGAGGTGTGGTTTGGACAGTGGGTGCTCTTCTCCCAACTGCTGTGCTGGCATCACTGTGAAATAGGTGTCTGCAAAAAACACGCTCAAACATCATAAAAATGTGGCTGAAAGTCCTGTTCTCTCTCAGATCATATGTTTATGGGCATAAAGATCTTTTATAGGTAGATTAACTTCATTAAAATTGAAAGCATTCATTAATACCACTGTAACTCAATCTCATAGTTCCTGAAGCTGGCCGGGTCCATCTCGGTGACGAAGCTGCTCCTCTCTGGGTGCCTGTACCTGTCGCTGAGGCTTCCCGTCTCCTCCTCCTGCCTTCACATCGTGTTTGCCTGTCTGGGCTGGATGATGCCGGATCAGGGCTGTGCCAGAGGGCACGCCAAGAGCACCCGGGGCCACGTCGAGTGGGAGACCGTCCAGGGTGGGTCTTGCAGACATCAAGTCCCAGCAAGGTCGTGGCAGGGGGTGGAGGGCAGGGTTATCTCTGCCCTTGTGCCCTGAGGATGTGGCTCACGTTTTCGAGCTCTGGCTCTTTGTTCTCTCTGCCGTGGAAAGTCTTTGCACGCAGCGTGGAGCGCTTCTGGAGGTAGCTGAGCTGCTTGGGTTTGTGCCCAGGAGAGGGGAGCCCGGTCCTGTAAGGAGCTACCTGGGAAGCAGGGTCCCTGCTAGAGACAGCAAGGGTTCAGAAGGGGCTGAGGCCAGCTGGGCTGCTCCTCCTTGGCTGGGAGCAGTGTCTTGGCTCTGGGCACTGCCTGGAGGAGGTGTTTGGAGCAGTCTTGTCATGGACATCACCTTAAATGCGCAGAGACATGGCTGCTGCCGGTGGCCTTGGGGCTGGGGTGGTCCTCTCGGAGGTACGGCCATGCCTGTCTGCATCGCCCATGGCTCTCGGGGAGTCCCACCACGGCACGCAGGTGCCAGCTGGGGCTTTCCCCCCGGAGCCCTCCCCCAGCCGGAGCCAGCTCCCTGCCACCGGTGGCCACGCGGAGAAGAAGCCGAGGGGGGACCCCAAGAAGTGGTGTGAGCGGTCTGGGGCGCTTGCTGTGCCGCTGCCCAGGCCCCCGGCGTGGAAGGGGGTCTGCGTCCCCCTGAGACAGCGTGGGTGGCCTCCAGCCCGGCGCCAGGCTGCCCTGCTCGGGCAGCGGCACGGAGATCCGCTTTGCCTCCCCTGCCTTCGGCTGGCCCCACTAAGCAGGTTTTAATTTTGTTAAATAAATATGAAGTAATGGCAGCGGGGCTAGGAGCCAAACGGCCTGGGGACATCCTTGAGAGCCAGATGGGCTCTGCAGAAGGGCGAGACTCGCTGCAGGGGCCGTGCGAGCTGGGGATGGCGTCGGGCAGAGCCTCCCGGGGCGAGAGGGAGCTGCCAGCGGTGGGGCCAGCGGGGTGGTCCTGGGCTTGCGACTCCTCGCTGCGGTGTGCGCACGGCGCCTTGCTGCCTTCAGAGCGATTTCTAAATGGCTGCTAAATATCACTGTCAGAAGCACACTCGTCTTCCCTTCCTAATTAGCGGATCAGACAGTAATTTGTAATCCTTTTGAATAGGAAGATCTTAGTAGAGCCTGCCCTGGAGCCTGGGCAGGACACAGGGAACGGCAGCACGGAGCAAAGGCGTCCAGGCAGGGATGTGGCAGCAGGGCTTTCTGCAGAGCTCTCTGTCTCTGCAAGAGTTGCTCTCCCCTGTCTCTTCGGTCCAACATACCTTTCTCTTCCTTCTCCAGAAGGAAGCCTTTCGGCATTTTCATTTGTCTTTGTGACACCAAGTGTGAAATGAGCAGCATGGCAGCGCCAGCAGCAGGCTGGCTCACGAGTCGGCTCCTACCTGTGTCCAAGGTGGTGGAGGTGGCAGGGTGGCGTAGTCGGCTGTGTCCAAGGTGGTGGAGGTGGCAGGGTGGCATAGTCGGCTGTGTCCAAGGTGGTGGAGGTGGCAGGGTGGCGTAGTCGGCTGTGTCCAAGGTGGTGGAGGTGGCAGGGTGGCGTAGTCGGCTGTGTCCAAGGTGGAGGAGGTGGCAGGGTGGCGTAGTTGGCTGTGTCCAAGGTGGTGGAGGTGGCAGGGTGGCGTAGTCGGTGGGAGCCGGAGCCTTTGCACCGCTGGCAGGCTGGTGGGGCATGGTCACGCTGGAGTCAGGATGGGCTGGGGTCGGGGAACCCCCTTGGGGCAAACCCATCCCAGCATGGGTCTGGTTTTAGGTGTGCTGGTGAGCGTTTGCATTTTCAAGGCCAAGGGTAAAGCGAGACCCGGGAGCAGAAGGGGGAAAAAAGCCAACAAGCTGAAAAACAAGATGCAAAGGAAGAGGGAACGAGGGCAGGAGGTGCACAGAGGGCAAGGCAGTGAGCAGAGCAAGCAGGACCCAGTTTCGATAGGCGAGGAGAGGAAGCCAGCATGGAGATGGGCTGGACTGGTGGCCATCAGGAGCAGCATGTGAAGCAGAAGTTCGGTGTGACGGCCACATCCTATCCCAAGTGCCAGCATCTCCGTGTGGCCTTCAGACAGCCCAAGCCGTGCTCTAGGGAGCGAGGCAGAGGGTGGGAACGGGGGTGGAAGCTCGCAGGGGGGTCACAGCAGCTTCCCTGCGTGCGCCGGGGCTTTTGGAAAGGAGAGCAGGCGTGGTGTGGAGTGGGGCTGAGCCAGGAGAAGGGCAGCAGGCAGAGCTGCAGGCGCGGGGTGACGATGATGAAGGCTCGTAGGAAGCTCTGCGTTTATTAACAGCGGGGACAGGCAGGATCGGTGCTTTAGGCAAACTGAGGGGACCAAGGAGGAGCAGCGTGCTGGGAGAGGGTCATGCAGCCTCACCACGTTACGGGTGACACCGAGGAACTCCTTGCTGATGGTGTCTTTAGCATCAATTAGTCTGGGAAAAGCATATCTGTCCTGCATGCATTAACCTTTACAAATGGCTTAATACGAGGTGCAGCCGCCAAGCACGGGAAGGGTCATGGGAGCGGTGCAGACACGGCTCCTGCTGTCACCTCGGGCACGAAGAGCCCGGCCCCGGGGGGCACAGCCGTGGGGGGGCAGGTGTGGGGGGACAGGCCGGGGGGACGGAGCCACCCTGGGTCGCAGAGCAGAGGTCCTGACGGAAGGAAACAGCTACAACCAGTGACTTCAAGGAACACGCTTTCCTACTGCTTTTCGACAGTCTGTGGCAGAAAGCGTTTATAATAGCGTCGGTGACTCACGGAGCGCGCTTTACTCACCAGTTAATGACTGAGCAGAGTTCCAGGGCTCCGAGCGATTCTGGCTTGGATAAACTCAACCTTTCTCCCAGATTCCCAGGGGAGAGTGGTCTGGGGCATTCAGAGAGGGCAGGGGAGCAGCACGGACGAGGACGGCACCGGCTTACCCCAGTGGCAGCTCCCCAGGGCTCCCCTGATGCTGAGGGTCTACGTCAGAGCCAGGGGCAAGCGGAGAAAGCAAGTGGTTTCACAGGAAGGCTGGAGAGCCGCCGATGGAGAGGCTGCAGAAGCCACACGCTCCGTTTTCGGCGCTTGTCCTTGCAAACCCCCACGCAGCTGCACCCCGAGGCAGCTGCCCACACGTCCACGGAGAGGGTGCAGAGAGGCACCCAGCTCCCGAGGGGCAGGAGGAGGTGTCGGTGGGTGGAAGGGGCACTGTGGCTGGAGCTGGGGGGGCTTGGGAGCTGCGCTTACTGTGGTCCCTGGTCCTACATAAAGTTACCAGTCTGCAGGGGAGATGCCATTTTGGGGGTGAACAACAGGTTCCTGGAAGACAAGCTTCAAGCCAGGCCTGGTTATGAGTGGGTTGCAAGGAGCAAAGCACAGGAACAGGGCCACCACGCAGTGTAGGACCTTCGTACACCATCAGACCCTGGATCCGCAGAGGGACAGGCTCTGGCTGCCTGGGAGAGAGCATGTCCCACCAGTGTGCCCACGCTCCCTGCCCTGGCCGTGCCCCACGTGAAACACGCCGTTGGGTGCGTGCTGGCTGCGGGATGTCCCAGCCTGGCCACGGCCGGGGTCTGTGGAGCAGAAGCCCATCGGGTGAGCCCCGACCCTTTTGCTGTGGGTGAGCTCCCCGCAGCTCTCGGCCCAGCCTGCTGCGCTGTGCCACCCGGGCGGTGAATCACGCAGCCGCTTTGCAGGTATCTCCAGAAGCCTGTCATCACCTTCCAACCTGCCACGCTTGTCACGCTCGCTCGCCAGGGAGCCTTGGGTGGCCCCAGGCGCTCGCTGGCTGCTTTAGGCAAGCCAGGAGCCAACCCTCCACGTGTCACAGAATCACAGAATGGCAGGGGTTGGCAGGGACCTCTGTGGGTCACCCAGTCCAACCCCCTGCCCAAGCAGGGTCACCCAGAGCAGGCTGCACAGCACCATGTCCAGGTGGGTCTTGAATATCTCCAGAGAAGGAGACTCCACAGCCTCCCTGGGCAGCCTGGGCCAGGGCTCCGTCACCCTCAGAGGGAAGAAGTTCTTCCTCGGGTTCAGCTGGAGCTTCCTCTGCCTCAGTTTGTGCCCGTTGCCCCTTGTCCTGTCGCTGGGCACCACTGGAAAGAGTTTGGCCCCATCCTCCTGGAGCGGCTCTGGATCTGCCTGGATCTGATCTGGATTTGATCTGGATCCAGACCTGCCTGGATCCAGAGCCACCCCGCAGGCCACCCGCGCGGCTCTGTTCAGCCTGCCGCGTTCAGACCATGCCTCGTCTGGAATGAGATGTGTCCCTGCTGGCACTGAGACCCAGCGCCAAGGAAAGACCCCTGAGTCGGAGAACAGACTTTCTTGTGCCCATTCACCTTGTTTGGGTGCTGGCTGCATCCGAACTGCCTCCTGGGATGGTTCCTGCCTGTGCTGGTCCCAAACTACGCCCTGAGCCCAGCCGAGGGCTGTGCTAGGACTGGAGGGGTCAGGGCTTGGTCTCTGAGGCTGGGGAGGATTCCTGGAGGCTGGGGCCAGGGGCCAGACCCCGGGCTACCCGAGGCAGAGGGAGCTGGAGAGGGTGATGCCTCCCACGCTTGCAGTGCAGGGAAGGGGCTCAACCTCTGTCCTAACCATGTGCTGGTCCATGAGGAGCAGAGAAACCCGTCCTCAGTCAGAGGGACTGTGAAGAGGGAGCGGTGGGAGGTTTGCGGGGGCTTCACAGGGCGCGGTAAGCCTGGAGCAGGGTCCTGAGCAGCAGAGCAGGCTCAGCCCGACGTGGACACAGGGTGCCCGGGGAGCCGAGCTCGGGGGCAGCCCTGGCACCTGCACTGCGGGCGGGTGAGGCGTTCCTGCCAGTCCCTCTTCCGAACGGCTTCTGGCAAAACCGTGGGGTCTGAGCTGCCCGTCTTGCTGTGACGGAGCGGTCCGCAGCTGCCCCGTAGGCTCGCCGGGCTGCAGGGCGGTGTCTCCTCCGGGCACAGACCCTGCCAGGCTTGGCCCCGGTGCTCAGCAGGATGGGGGACGTGCGGGGTCCTGAGTATCCGCAGGGCCCTGTACGTCCCCCGCTCAGCCCTGGCCCTGGGCAGCCGGGGGTCCCGGGTCCCCAGGGTGGGCAGGCTGTCCCAAGGCAGCTCTGGGTGCGTCACAGAATCACAGAATCACAGAATAGTAGGGGTTGGAAGGGCCCACTGTGGGTCATCCAGTCCAACCCTCCTGCAGAAGCAGGGTCACCCAGAGCAGGCTGCACAGCACCGCGGCCAGGCGGGGCTGGAATATCTCCAGAGAAGGAGACTCCACAGCCTCCCTGGGCAGCCTGGGCCAGGGCTCCGTCACCCTCAGAGGGAAGAAGTTCTTCCTCGGGTTCAGATGGAACTTTCTGTCACGGACAGGGAGATCACCCCAAACCTTTGCACTGGGAAAAGAACAAACATACATTTACAGGAGAAAGAAGTGGATTGAAGAATTGATTTTAAGATTTTTTTTTTCCCTAGCTTTTCCTGTTTCTCCCTAAATGACCAGATCTGGGGCAGAGAGCTGGCTGTTTGCATTTGTCGCACATACACACGGTGTTACATCTATACGTTATCTTGGCATCAAAGGGAAAGTGTGACGCTTCGCTGGCTGTGCAGGCAGGAAAGGACACCGGCTGCTTTTGGGAGGGAAGAGGTTATTATCAACGGGTGACAGACAGCTCCTGGAAAGGAGAATGAGAAATAAGGACGGAGAGCACAGAACTGGCAGTGACAGAGAGGCGCTGCAAAAGCAAATCTGCTCCTGGTCTTTTCATCTTCCCTCTTATTAAATCAGGGCAAGAGCGAGCCTCTCGCGGCGTGGACTTAGTGATTATTTTAAGGAAGAAGACTCTGCGAACGTGATAGCTGGCGGGAGCTGGGGGATTTTGTCTGGGGAGGAGACTAAAGGAAACCTATCCACACGCAAAGCTTTCCCGCAGCCAGGCTGAAGGTTAAGCCAACAGAGCCGCCTCACCCCGGCTGGGTGGGTGCCAAGGTCCTCGGGGTGGGGATGCCAGTGCCACCGTCTCACTGCTTAACGACAGGGCTCAGCCGCCCGTCACAGGCACCGCGGGGACGTGCGGTTGTCGTCGCCGGGGCTGGCTGGGCAGCCCAGCCAAGCCAGCTGAGCCGCTGCCGGGGGCACCCTGCCTGCCTCCAGCCTCCCAGCTGCTGCCCACGCAGCCCCGCAGTTCACCAGATGCCAGCTCGCCTTCCGCCCCGAGCGGTCTCCCGGCCGCGGGGCTCCCAGGCTTTCCGTCGGTGCAGGGTCGGGTGCTCCCGAGGGCTGTCAGCCCTGCTGCAGACAGCGTCTTCTGCCGAGCCACCTCCTTTCTGCTCCATCTGCCTGCTGGCACCAGGGAGGACGCACAGGGGGACGGCGGCAGCGATGCCCGGCCAGATCGCTTCCCCAAGCACCCCGCATCTGCCCTTGCTCTCTCCCGAAGCTCCTCACGCCGAAGCAGCGCGGCCGAGTGCCCCTCTCCGTGGCGCACGCGCCGTGGGAAAGCAAACAGACCCATCTCAGGGCTCTACCGCAGTGGAGCCGGGTGGGAAAAACGGGGCACAGAAAAAGTTCCAAGCTGGAGACTGGCGGTAAATCCTGCTGGGGGGTTTCTGCGGGGATTTGGTGCTGGTGCGGACGAGCCCACGGCCGGGCAGCAGCAGACCGCAGGGGCTGGGTGTGCAAGCTGTCCCTCCCGCTGAAGGTTTCTTGTCTGCCTCGGGGGAAGCCTGGAAGGCAAAAAGGCTCCCGCTGTCCTCTGAGCCGCCAAGGTCATTTCTGGGAGCCAGCGCAGATGCTGGCTGCCACATGGCTTGCGCCCACAGCACCACGGGGTAATTGGCTGGAAAGATGGTCAAGCGGCACGGGAAACACGCAAGGAGAGGAAGGAAACAGCAGAGCCATGCCCACATGGCTCCACGTCCTGAGGAGGATGCTCTTCTCTCCAGAGGTCCCTCTCCACGCTCAGGTCTTCAGCTCCTGGAGCGGTGGGGAGACTTCTGCAGGCACGTGTGGGGCGAGGGGTGGGAGCTCGGGCCGTGCCAGCTACCAGAACTGCCTTGGTTCCGCCTCGGGGTGCTGCAGGCTCCCCATGGTGCCTCTGCAGTGCCCCCAGCCATCCTTCCCCGGCCCTCCGCGGACAGATTGTGTTTGTTTCAGCTCAGCGCGCTCATTAGATTAAAGTGGAAGAGTCGATCTGATCAAACCGGGAAACACAAAAATAAACGTGCTGGGTTCAGCAGATGGAGGGAACAGCCTGGCAAGCCCCACAGCAAGCGCTCGCGGCAGCTGCTTGCCCGCAGCCCTCGGACACAGCTTCCCCACGCTGCGGCGTGCGGTGGTCCTGTCCCATGGCACGGTGTGGTGGGGATCACAGAATCCCAGCATGGCAGGGGCTGGCAGGGACCTCTATGGGTCACCCAGCCCAACCCCCGGCCCAAGCAGGGTCACCCAGAGCAGGCTGCACAGCACCGCGGCCAGGCGGGGCTGGAATATCTCCAGAGAAGGAGACTCCACATCCTCCCTGGGCAGCCTGGGCCAGGGCTCCGTCACCCTCAGAGGGAAGAAGTTCTTCCTCGTGTTCAGCTGGAGCTTCCTCTGCTTCAGTTTGTGCCCGCTGCCCCCTGTCCTGTCGCTGGGCACCACTGGAAAGAGTCTGGCCCCGTCCTCCTGACCCCCACCCTGCAGATATTTAGAGGCATTTCTAAGGTCCCCTCTCAGCCTTCTCTTCTCCAGGCTGAACAAGCCCAGCTCCCTCAGCCTCTCCTCGTAGGAGAGATGCTCCCGTCCCCTCCTCATCCTCGTAGCCCTCCGCTGGACTCTCTCCAGTAGCTCCTCATCTTTCTTGAACTGGGGAGCCCAGAACTGGACACAGGACTCCAGATGGGGCCCTCACCAGGGCAGTGTAGAGGGGAAGGAGAACCTCCCTCGACCAGCTGCCCACACTCCTCTTGATGCACCCCAGGCCGTGGCCTCGGGAGGGGACGTGGGCAACGGGCTGCACGCCAGGGTGCGGCCGTTTCCCCCAGCGCTCCCGGCCGAGCGTCGCGTGCGGCTGTGGCTCAGGTCTGGGGTTTCTCCGCTTTGCTGCCCCGCCGCGTCGCTTCCCTCGAGCCTTGCTGGCCCTGAGCCCGGGAACGGCTCCCACTGCCCCCAGGCAGCCGGGGGTGGGGGACGAGGCTCCAGCCGCTCTCCCTGGCGTACACTGTGGCCGAGGACTCGCTGTGTGCGCCCGTCGTAAACCTCAGCACCGTAAACGGTTCTTCCTCACCTCGAAGGGCAGCGCTGGGAACGGAGGTGGATGAACCTGTGCTGCCAGACGAGTGCTTGGCGGGGTATTCCCGTCGCCGTGATGCTGAGGTACCTCTGGAGTCCAAGCGCTGCTGAAATTCATCTTCCCTGTCCTTTGCAGCTCGTTAACAGCCGAGTGCAGCCCGGCCCGCGCAGGGAGCGGCAGTGCCTCTGCGCTGGGGACCTGATGGCCTCCAAGCGCTGGCAGAGAAACCCCCTAAGCCTTTCTCAGGACAGCCTTGCCCTTGAGCCCTGCTCTCATCCTTCCCTGAAAGGGGCCCGTGTCCTCCAGGTTGGCGGCACTGAGAGCCCCCCTCCGAAGTTTCCTAACCCCCGTCCATCCCCTCTGGCACTGAGAGAATGACTGCAGTCAAGGTTTTTGCCAGCAGAAGAGGAGATGCTTCTCCTGCCGGAGACGTCTCCGATCTGTCTCTGCCGGGGGATTCCCGTCCATCGCTGTCTGATCCTCCCAGCCCGGAGTCATTTTGCCCCTCAGGTTTGGAGCCACCTGACCCCCAGGGCTCTTCCCAGCCCAGTTAAGGGCTGGTTGTGCCTGGAGCGTTCTCCTTAGTTAAAGTTCTAACAGGTTTTCTAATGGCTGTCTAACGGGTCCCTGGTCGGGGGTGACTCCCACTGCGCTGGGACTGGGGGCAATGGTTGTATCTCCTGCTGAGCTCAAGGAGAGATCTAATCAGGAGGGAAGGAGCTGGTTGCTCACATCCCAGCATCGGTGTCCCTGAGCACGGGTCCTGCTGTATTTGTGCACTAGGGGAGTGGACTCTGGCGCTGATATTCCAGCATGAATTTTGAGTCCTCTGTGGATGGTTTCAGTGATCCTGGCCATAGTGATGCCGGCAGCTCTCCTCGATGGCTGGGTCATGGCCTGGTGGTTCTCTGTTGTGTGCATCTTGCTGCCCAGAGTGTGCTGATGATGAACCAGAGTGTTTCTTCGGGGAATGATGTTGCACAGACCGAGCACCATCTTACCCAGGGTCCCCACCCCTCTGAGATGGATGCTCTTGGGGCTGCTCTGGCTCCTTGTCTGCTTGCGTGCTGGATGAAGAGGCCAAGAGTCTGGGCTTTGGGATATACAGGCTCCATCCCTGGGTCTTCTCTTGGCTCCCTGTGATCTCTTTGGCAAGTCGTTACCCCTCTGTGCCTCATGATACCTAGTTGCAAGACAGATGTAGTGCTCATCAGACCTACTGGGGAAGGCACTGGTGTCGTGCAGTGGTAGGACCCGCAACGTGGTGGAGCAATACAGCCCCTTTCTGTAGTGTGTGGGGACAACCCTGGCCAGCCTGGTGCCGCTGTCCTCAGCTCGCTGGGGCTGGGGATGAATCTTTCTGCTTGTGCTTCTCAGTCTGGGAAATCTTCTACTGTTTTTTAAAGAAAACCAAGCAAGGAAGTCCTGTGCTTTGTTTTGTAGCAGGTGACCTGCATGAGATCAGAAGTCATATCTGCTCCCTCAGTCCCAGCTGGGTTTTAGAGCTGGCAGAGAATGACTTGGGAGCCAGCTGGGACAGGAGGGCTCTGGTTAGCGTTTGGGGCTGAGGCAACAAGAACTGAAACCTGCTGGAGATTGCCTTGATCCTGAAGAAAAAGGAAGCAGAGTGTGGGGAGACTGGTCCCCGGGCTGTGCCGGGAGGGTGTGGAGGTGGTGTGGAGGCGGCCTGATGCCAGACGGGGAAGGTGGTACAGAAGTTTGAGCTTTCTGATGGGCCTGGGGTCAAAGAACTGCAGTGGTGATGCGAGGATGTGCAAAATCTCAGGGAAGGGATGTTGGGGGTGAGGGGGCTGTGACCTCCCCCATCCGTCCTTACCATGGTGGGGAGGGGGAGCTGCTCTGTGATTGACAAGCCTGACCACCTCTGGGGCTGCTACGCAGCCGTCAACGGGCAGTGGCTCACCTTGGCTCCTCCGCTCTCCCTGCACCATGGATGGGACTCAGCCTGAGGCTCTCGACCAGTCTGCCTGGTGGTCACAGCCCCTGTCTTTGCAGGGGTGGCCTGTGTCTGCTTGGCACCTGGTGCAAAGAGAGGAGTTTTGGACTCCTCTGTCTTAAGAACTCTTTTTTTTTTCCTATCCAAATGTCTTTTTCCTTCCTTGCCAAGAAACCTGTCTGATCAGCAGCAATTAACCAAGCAAACTGCAGTGATGACCTTTATAGTGTGTTCTGTGCGATCTCAAGAAGAATGTGCCAGATGTTTGGGGATTTCTGCTCTGCAGAGATAGGGCCAGGACACGACAAAGTGCAGTGGGAGATGGACAGGAGGGGATGTGCTGGGCACGCAGTAATGGTCACTGTGTTGAGCTTCACCTGGGGCATACCTCCACATGCACAGCATCTGCAGGCAGTGGTCCTAATGCTGGTCGGCAGAGCAGGCATGGGCTGTAGGACCAGCACCAGGGTCTCCCACCATGACTAGGAAACTCAAAGCTCAGCAACTGACTGTGCCTCTTCAGCTGTGATAGATCCTGCAAGCCCCCGTGGCTGCCCAAGCTCTGTCGATCATTTGATTCCAGCTCTTCTTGTCTTGCTGCTGTTCAACAGCACATCCAGGAAAACGCTGGACTCGGGTACTGCTTTCCCATCCATCGTCAATGATTCTCTTTTCATTTGCTTCTTGGGCTTCACCTTTTTAATTCAGCTGTCTCCTGCCTTACAAATGTTCTTTCCTCAATTACTTACACCAAGCTGCAGGGCTGTCTCCATTCATCTCGGGAGCACGATGCAGCTGTGCCCTCAGCCAGGGCTTCACCAGCTGAGTGCACAGAACCCGCGCCAGGAGCTGCCCTCCGCATTGTCCGTCCCCGCCGCGTGTGCCAAGCAGCTTGCGCTGGCGTGGGGGGTGGCAGCACCCTGTGCCCTCGCCACTGACCACGGCCCCGGTGGCTTCTGCCCGACGGATACATGGGTCCTCCAGATGTAAAGTGGAGGACTTAGGTTTCAAAAAACTTGTAGATATGGCACTTGGGGACATGGTTTAGCAGGTATGGCGGTGTTGGGTTGATGGTTGGACTTGATGATCTTAGAGGCCTTTTCCAACCTTAATGAATCTATGATCCTATGATTCTATGATACCCAGGGCGGGAGTAGATTGCTCTCCTCAGCCTTCCTTGGAGGACGAAGGTCAACGCTTATTCCCTCCCTCTTCCGTGGTGCTGCCATGGGGATAATCTCTGAAGGGATATGAGGAAGAAAAGGTGCCTGGCTTTCTTGGAGGAGCAAGTTGGAGAGCAAGCAGTCTGCATCTGCTTTGCTGCAGCAGCTTTCGACCTCCTGTCCCATCCACAGGGCATTTGGGGTTGGAGATGACCCAGGTGGTGATGGCTCTTGGTGAACACCTCTGAAGGAGGAGCAGAGCTCTGCAGAGTGCACATTGCCTCTGGCCCCACATTCAGGAGGCAGAAGAAGGACTTCCCAGAGAGGGAATCCAGTGTCAGCTTGGAGCTGAAGTGCAATCAGAGCTGAGAGGTGCCAGGTCCCCTTTCTGGAAGGAGGGACTATGGGGAGAGATCCTGCCCTGCTCTAAGGTCTCCTGATGAGAACTGCGTTGTCCTTGTTCTCACTTGTGATTTGAGGCTCCTGATACAACATACGAGCTTTTGGAGCGATCGTCGGTGTCCGGTGCCCTGCCCTTCTGAGAGCTGCCCCATCTGCTGCACTGAGGGGGCTGCAGGCATGGAAGAACAGGTCGTGTTTGAAGGATGTGCTGAGCTGCTCTCAGGTGCCAGGGCACGCCACAGCCAGCTCTGCTGCGCTGCTTCCCAGACTAGGGACCAGCACAGACCGCTCCTGCACCAGGGCTGCTTTATCCCCACTTCTTAATGCTCTTATCTTGAAGGCTCCCCTCAGATTAAAGCCCAGGCAGTCAGTCCCCTCCCTGGATTTATTGCAATTCAGTTTTCTTCCCCTAATCCGATCAGAGTGTAAGCTGCTCTTTTCAAAGTGCATGGGGAGGACAGATGTGCGTGTCACTGGTGCGGTGAGCCGGGCTGACTGAAAGTAGCGGGAAGGTGCCCTGTTCTTTAGCTTGGTGGCACATGGCTTGAACCCCGTTTCTCCTCCGAGCCTCCGAGAGCAGCCGTGTGATGCCTCAAGCACACCAACAGTCAGAAGGCAAAAGGTTTGCTTTGGAGAAGGGTGAGTTGCTCACCGTGCTGGAGCCTTTTGACCTTCCCGGACACCCTCATCAAGCTGGAGCCCAGTCTTTGGTCTCTGACAGCCACAGAGACCATGGGGTCAGGGGAACGGTGCTGTCCGTTGAAGAGGACCCCAGCAGGGGTTCAGGGGATTTGACCTCAGCAATGTGACCGCCACCCATTCATGGTGGATTGGTTGTTCCTGATGAGCTCATATGAGTCCATGGCCATGCTTGGAGCAGGGCTGGAGAAGCCAGGGATGGACTTGCGTCCCTGCCAAGTTCCTTCTTGGCCTTTGCCTCTTGCTCTACTGAGGGAATGGGGAGCTGAGACCACTCCTCTCTGTATGGCTGGCTCACTGCAAGGGCTCTCCCAGTCCCTTCTGATGGCTGCCCTGTGGGTCAGCCCTGGTCAGTATGTTCTCAGGGAACATGGAGAGCTGGGGAGGGCTGGTGGAGAGGAGCACCCACGGGAGATGCTGGGTACGGGTGTTTTCTGAACCTTGCAGGCAGTGATACATCTGAGATCTGGGTACTTTGGAGCAGGAGCATCTCTGCTGTCCTCCCTCACTGGGTGGGCCTGAAGGGACCTGAGGCGGGAGAAGACTCTTCCATGATGGGGAAGGGACCCACCAGACTCACCCTTGCCTTTGCCTTCCTCAGCCCAAGGAGCCTGGTCACAGAGCTGCCACCGGGCTCTGCCCACGCCGCAGCCAGCGCATGGACCACCACCGTCCTCCAGCTCACGAATGACGGCAGCGTCCTGGCAGAAGAGTCGCCTCGGAGAGCAGCGTCCGGACTGTGAGTGCCCCGGGCACCGCGGGCAGGGCAGGGTCTGAGGCGGGACCCCGCGGGGTCGCGGTCCTGCTCCGCGGGGTTTCCCGGGGGAGGAAGGCGAGAGGACCCTGTGGGTGTCGGAAGGCTCTGGGCTGCTCTCTGGGGATGCTGTTGCCCTGCAAGGTGAAAAGAGAGCCCAAACACTGAGCGGGAGCAAAGGAGGAGAGGTACCGCTGGCAGGGTGGGGAGATGGGAGGCTGTCCGGGGTGCTCAGGTGAGCTGATGTGAGGTCCTGGGACAGAGGGTGGCTGGAGGGCTCTCTTACGGGTGCCTGGGGGCAGGGAGACCTGCGATGGTGTCTGCTCCAGGTGATGGTTGTGATGCAGGGCGCATGCGGGCTCCTGCAGTGACTGCGGGGCAGAGCCCCTGGAGACCAGGCCAGCCATGAGCCAAGCAGCGGGCAGACCCAGGAGGCACCTGCTCCCTGTGCAGCGGGATCTGTGGGGCTGCCTCTCACCCTGGTGTAACTTCTGTTCTCCGCTGTTCGCCTGTGGCCGTGAGCTCAGCTGTGGATGCGGTGGTCCCCAAGGTCCCTGACTGGCTGCGGGCTAGGTGGGCAAGAGGGGGATGCGGACGCTTGAGCCCCTCCGGTGAGCTGGAGTAGGAGGCTTCTGCAGGGAAGGGCTGCAGCCCTCCCGGGAGCATGGGAAGCCTGTATTTCTCCCTCAAGGAGAGAGATGTGCCAAGGGCAGGGCTCTGGATTCAATGAGTCTTGTGGCAGCTGCAAAGTTCCATTTGGAAGGGACTTGTTCTGAAAGCAGCAGACACTTGAGAGGTGGTGAATAGGCAGGGCAAACCTACAGAGGAATAAATCACATGCCTTCCCCACGTCAGGAGCGGTCTCCTGCCGTGTCCCAGGATGTGACACCAGCTCCATCAGCAGCTCAGCCGAAACCAAACATTCAAAAGGTCTTGATTTGGCCTCCCAAAGGGAGAAGATGGTCATAAAATCCAATAAGCATCAAGAGCGTGTCAGGGGATTTTCCTTCACAGCCCTGGAGCCTTGGTCAACAGCAAGCAGCTGTGAGACCCCAAGGGGTGGGAGACAGTGCAGGCGCTGGGGTGGGTGGCCCAGCCTGGCCCTGAAGCCACTTAATAAATAACGGCTTCTCCAGAGAGCGCAGGCTGCTGGGGAGCTCATGGCCCTCACAGCATGTGGCTTTCTCAGCACAGCAGCTACTAGAAGCCTCTTTTGAATTGTTGTCACAAGAAAACCCAGGATGCTTTTTAACCAGGTCGATCGTTTTGGCCACCTTCTGGGCCAATAAAGTCGCGTCTTTGTGGCCTTCTGGAGTCATCGAGAAAGAAGAGGCGTGTGGTCTCCTGCAGGCTGGCATAGATGGAGTTTTCTCCTTAACATCAAGGCTCTGGCTAGTGGTGCAGTGGCCTCGGGGGGATCTAGGGGTGAGGATGGAAGCTGGGCATACCTGCGTGGAGGGTGGGTTGTGCACCTGCAATGGCTCCTGTGTTGGACTGAGGATTGAGGCCGTGCACAGCCGCAACCTCATCCCCTTTTGTACCACAGAAAAGACCTTCTCCGACCTTCCCCCTGAACAGCACGTGCACAAACAGCAAACCCTACCAAGGCGGCCTGAGCAGGTGGTCTGGAGATGAACGCGACGCGGTGATGCTCCAGGCAGCTCCCACGTGCTGTAGTGCCAAGGGCAGGGAAGGGGCCAGAAGGAAATCAGACGGACTTGGGTATTTCCTGGACGCGACATCCAGGAGGAGGGGTGAGACAAAGCTTGGTGTCTGGTTTGGGAAGGGAGACCTGAGAGCAAGTGGTCACACAGTCCCCTTGGGGCACAAAGGTTGCGTGGGGGACAGTGATGACCTTCGTGGGAGGAGAAACCACTGGGAACACCCCCGGGCGTCGGGAGGCCTCCACGCCGGCGGCACTGCCCCTCGCCCACGGAACCCCCGCGGCACGGTGAGACCACCAGCGCCGGTGCCCTGCCGCGAGAGCGCTGGGCAGCAGGAGCAGGGCCCTCGCTGGATGGCCTTCCCCACCCGGCGGTCTCCTGCCCTTCATTGCAGTTGCTGGATTTCTCTCTGGGTTCTTTCTTGTCTGTGTAGGTGACACATGTTTGGTTTGAAGCACTTAATGACCTCTTGGGATGCGTTTCATTTATTCATTAAGATAGAAATTGGAGTTGTCGGTTTTGCTTTATTTTGCTATTTTCTCCTTCTTTTTTCTCTTCTTTATTTTGTAAGGAAAGAGGGAGGAAAAAAAAAATCCACATATTCCTCCAGCATGCGTGTGCCCAGCCTCTCCCCCTTGTGCCTCCCAGCCTCTCCGGTAGCTTCTGAGCAGAGGAGCGGTGGTGGGGAGAACGGTCCTCCCTGGCAGTCTGCTGGCATGTCGCAGCTCCTTGGAAACTGGAAGGTGAATCGCGGTGCCGGTGCCAAGCCCAGCTCCCACACGGCTGCCGTGGGAGCTGCTGGCAGGAAAGAGCCATGTGCCAGGTGCTCTGGCACAGGACAGGAGTGCTCGAGACGGGGGGCATGCAGCTGGACCCGCCTGTGCCCAGGCAACCACGGTCCTGCCTGCAGTGGGCTGCTGAGCGGGTGGCAGGGACAAGCCATGTCTCAGACTGCCTGGTACCCTCAGCCACTGCCTGGCACGCCAGGGAAGCTGTGCCACAGGGGCAGAGACAGGCCTGGTTCTTCCTCTCCAACCTGGATCTGAGAGGAGAAAAGCCCTGGAGATGTCTCTGCTCGTGTTCCTGTGAGGCTTGAGGGTAGGACGAGATAGGACGAGAGGAAATGGCCTCAAGTTGTGTCAGGGGAGGTTTAGATTGGATATCAGGAAAAATATCTTTACTGGAAGAGTGGTCAGGCCTTGGCCCAGGCTGCCCAGGGCAGTGGGGGAGTCCCCATCCCTAGAGGGGTTCAAAAACCGTGTGGATGTGGCACTTGGGGACATGGATTAGCAGGCACGGGGGTGTTGGTTTGACAGTTGGACTTGATGATCTTAGAGGTCTTTTCCAAACATAATGATTCTGTGATTCCGTGATTCATGGCCAAGGATGTGTGCGCAGGACGTGCTCCTGCCCTGTCTGTGTGGCTGGAAGATACCGACGGCCCTGGCATGGTGGTGGGCTCCACAGTGGCATTTGGGGATACTGCGGCTGCACCGTGTGTTGGTCTGCGGGTGGGGGTGCGGGCACATAACAGGTGATGTCCCAGGAGGCAGGTGGCAGAACTCAGGACAGCCTGGCTGGGGCAAAGCATAGCTGCACTGCTGGGTTGGCTTCCTGCATCCTTTATAGCGTGGCCAGGCAGTGGGTTGGCATCCAGGATGGTGATACAGTGATGGTCAGGAGGAAGGAGCAATGGGCATCCCCCTGTTGCTGGAGCTGCCCTTCCTACGGTGAAGGACACGTCTCAGGAGCAGAAGTCAGTGGTGGGATGCAGGGTGCTTCATCGGTACAAGCCACCTTTGGGTCCCTCTGGCCTCCCATGTCATGGGGCAGGCTGGTTTAGGCACCAGAATCGCCGAATGGCTGGAAGGGACCTCTGTGGATCACCCAGCCCAACCCCTGCCCAAGCAGGGTCACCCAGAGCAGGCTGCACAGCACCGCGTCCAGGCAGGGCTGGAATATCTCCAGAGAAGGAGACTCCACAGCCTCCCTGGGCAGCCTGGGCCAGGGCTCCGTCACCCTCAGAGGGAAGAAGTTCTTCCTCGGGTTCAGCTGGAGCTTCCTCTGCTTCAGTTTGTGCCCATTGCCCCTTGTCCTGTCGCTGGGCACCACTGGAAAGAGTCTGGCCCCATCGTCTTGGTACCCACCTTAAGATATTTAAGATATTTAAGATATTTAAGATATTTATAAGCATTTACAAGATCGCCTCTCAGCCTTCTCCTCTTCAGGCTAAACAAGCCCAGCTCCCTCAGCCTTTCCCCGTAGGAGACGTGGCCAGCCTCTCCCTGCGCCTCTTCCCAGCATGAAGGTGCCCCTCATGGCCAGGCCAGGCTGGCAGCCTTGGCGGGGGTTTGCGCTTGGTGGGGAGGACACTTGCGCATGGCCAGGCCTGGTGCGTTCCCACTCCCAGCCAAGCTCGCCGTGAGCAATCCTGGGCAGGACAACCCTGTGCAGATGGAGATGGAGCCACTGCACAGGACCCGGAGCTGCTCCCCTGCATCTGCTCGCTCTGTGCCAAGGAGGCCAGACCCCTCCTGGCACCCATTCTGAGAGCGTCTGGATGCTTCAGCACCTTCGAGACACAGGATTTTGCTCATGGCTGTCTTAAGCAGGGACCTTCTTGCATTTTCTGCACAGGGTGTTCAGTGAAACATGTCTTCGGAAAGGGCTCTTGGGTCCTCATCACTCGGCAAGACTTCTGCCTTCATAACCCTTCCTGAAGGTACCAGAAAATGCAGGTGTGACTGCCTGTCTCTTGCCGTATGTCCCATCAGGGCTCTGGTCTCATTCTCCATTTGCGTTTTTGCCCAGGGAGTTTGGAACCAAAACAACCCCTTCCACCAGAGACGTGGCCGTGTTGCAGCAATCCAGCTCCGTATCGATTGTGAGAAACCAATAATTCTAATTAATTGACAGGAGAAAGAAGGCTTGGTCTCGAAGCCCCCACCCCTTTGCTGTCTTGTGCCTGTGCACAGAGGCCTCTGGGACCGTTGCTGTCCGTGCTGGGTAATTCCATGAACCACCCCGTGCTCTGACTTTGGGTCTGGAGGGGAACAGGAGTCCAGGCTGGGCCAGGCAGGAGAGCAGCGGTGTGGTCGCTGGGCTCCGGCAAGCGTTCGCCCGTGTGACTGGAGGGAGCTGCTGGCCTGCGGGAGAGGGACGGCAGAGCCTTTGGGCATGGCAGGAGAGAATCTGAAATCAAAAACTAAGGAGCGAGACTGATTAAAGATCGCAGAGCTCTGAGAAGAGGCAGCTGAGGACTTCTTGCTCCTAATGGCCTTCTTTTGTGTGTTGGAGAGAAGCTTCATCTAAGGCTCCAGCATTGCTTGTGGACATGTGCTGCAGGCATAGCCAGGGAGTGGGAGCAGGATTACCCAGGGCTTGGTTCAAAGTCAGGGTCCAGCCTGTTTGGGAAGGAGCAGGGGCCTGCTCCCCGGCAAAGTCGTGCTTCCTTGAGCGCAGGAAGCGAGGCGGTGTAAGGGGATGGGATGGCGAGTATTCACACTGTTCAGCCCATCACCTGGCCCACACTCTCTAGGTTTCCTCCTGAGAGGGGAACGTGTTCCCTGAGCACATGTGACGAAGCGTGGCTGAGGACTCATCTTTCTCAAAGTGTTTGGCGCAGCCCAGCACAGTGATTTTTCTGTAGGGACGAGGGCTGGCTGGGGGGGTTGCTCTGAGCTGATATTCAGCCTGGAAAATTGCTAGCACAGGACAACATGAATAACATGGAGCCATGAAACCCAGCGCCTGACTTGCAGGCTCCAGCCCTTCTTCCAAAGGGAAGAGGTCTGGCCTGCTTGCAGAGTCAGCTTCCACATTTGTACGTGATGAGCTTGTGGGAGTGTTTTGTTTTCCACACGCTGAAGGTCTCTGGTGGAGAAATCTGTATTCCTTCTGGAAGCTTGCTTGCTGAATGAAAGCGAAGGACGGACTTCAAGGCTTGGCGTCTGTTGCCCCAGGCCACGTGTTTTCAAACCAGTGTCAGTGCCCAGACCTCTGCAGATCCATCTTCTGACAGGCACAGAAGTCTTCCTTCTTACACCTTCTTCCCTGCAGAGAAACGCACAGACGCCTACTGGAGCTAATAAATGGAGATCCTAATAGCTGTCTTGATAACTAGCCATCCAGACAGCCAATGGGTTTGGGTTGAGTGTAGACAGAAGTGGAAGCTATGGAAGGACAGATGGCCAGGTGGACAGATGGGTTCATTCTAAGAAGCTGAGCTGCATAAATTTGGGGGTGAACAGGTGGGTGCTGTGGGGCGGAGGATGGGGCTGCAGAGGCAGACCTGAAGGGCTAGCTCGGTCAAGGGCGGGTGGGTCTGGCACCTCCTGACCCCACATGTCCCCGTGGTGCTTTTTGTCAGAAGCCTTGGTGCATGAAGCCCACCGCCAGGTCCCTGCCTCAGCAACGGATCTGTGCTGCCGGGGATCGCCGTCCCTTGTTTCTGGGGTTTTGTTCTTTGCTGCTCCTCCTAAGCTCTCAGCAGGAGAACAAGCAGACTGGACCAAGAGTGCTGGCATTTTCTGTCCCCTAGCGAGAGCCCTCCGGAGAGCAGCACCTCCCTTGCTCCACCCCGTTTTGCTCAGTTTCCAAGGGCCTAGAGGGAGGAAGAGTGGTGGCTTTTAGAGGCAGCACGCCTTCCTCGGGAGAGGCTCCCTGGCCCAGGTGGGCTCACTCTGTAGCAATTCCCCTGCACATTCGCTGGATCTCAGCTCTGCAGTGCTCCCGTCCCCTTCGTCACCCAAGAGCTGACCCCCCCCAAAGCCTTGTCACCTGTAAGGGACCCTGCGGACACTGTCCCCGGGCTTCCACACTCCATCAGTCCCTGACCACCTGGGCTAAGGAGCACAAAAACAACCTCTCTCTCCCTGGATAGTGGTGGCAAGCGTTGAGTAAGGTGGCTCCCAAAAACTCGGTGATGGGAAGAGCTTGTGCAGCAGCGAACATGGGGATTGTTTTGCTGTGGATTCCCAGATCTTCATAGCCCAGCAGTGCTGTGTGTCTGCAAGAGAACTTGCCATGAGTGTGCGAAGCGGGTGCTGGGTGTTGGAGATGCATCCATAGGTTGGGATCGTGAGTAACCTGAACAGCTTGCAGCATAAAATCACTCCTCTGGGAAAGGGGCAGCCACCTTCCTGGGGGCTCAGAGCACAGCCCCTTCCACAAACCGGCCAGAAACGAGCAGCTTGCCCAGCACCATGTGCCAAAAAGGGAGCAAATCCAGTGCAGTTTTCTCCCAGTCTGGGTCCTCCAGCTGGTCTGGCACAGGGGCTGCACAGAAAGCGGAGGGGACACCGCTGGGCATTGCCTGGGCATCTGCGTGGGGCCAGCACCCTCCCGGCAGCGCTCTGGCCCGCGCGGTGGAGGGGCTGCAGCCGCACGCCGTGAGCGCTTTGCTCCCACCGTTTCTCATAGCTCTTGTTCTGCTGCCAGCCAGCCTCCGCAGACCTGGAAGCCTTCTTCCCGCTGCCTTCTCCTCCTCTCCTCCCGCTTCCCGGGTCTGAAGGGAGAGCTCAGCCGGGGCTATCTGTGCCAGAGACAAGCAGAGGCAAATGGGAATGGATGGGTCCTGCTCCCAGCCAGGCTGCCTGCTAGGGAAGCTTCAGCTTTATCTACAAAGCCAGGCTCTCCCGGGGCTGGTTCAAGGGCCTGCCTTGGGCACGAGAAGGTGCCGGTGCTGTTCTGGACCCCTTTGCTCTCTCTCCAGAGCGGTTGTTTTCCTTCGAAGCAGCACTGCAGCACTCGAATAAGAAGGGATTTGCAATGCAGAGAAAAACCTCCCACCCGCCACTCAGCAGCGTGTGGGCTGAGAGCAGAGCTGGGAGCAGCTGTGCCGCTCTGCGTTCGCTGCTGCGGCTCCACCGTCCTCCCGCCTGCGCCCTCGGCCCTTGCCGCACGGTCCGGGTCGGCTCCCGGCTCTGGGACCCTCCTGGCTTGGGACCCCCCGAGGCCGCGTGCGCCGGAGGGTGAGCGCGGCCCAGGGACCGTGGGGAAGATGAGGCTTGCTGCCTCCATGCTTTATTTTCCCAGTCCATTGAGCAGGGACGGGGCTGCTGGCTTCCCTTCGTGCTGTCCTTGGAGTCCTGGGCATGGACAGGGTGGAATCAGCTATGAGACAGCGAGACTTTTGCGTCTGTGAGCCAGGTGAAGGGTGTGTTGCCAGAGAAAGTGAGCAGATGCTTTGGCAATGGGGCACCAGAGGGAGGACCTGGAAGTGCCGCAAGTCGGTCCCACACCAGGAGGGAGGACGCCGCTCCTGGTCCCCTCAGGTCCGGGCATGCTTTGCTCTCTTGCTGGGACAATGAGGTTGGCTGGTGGAGGCTGGTTTTGAAGGGACAGTGTGTGCTTGATCTTGGCTGTCCCCCACACTGGGCTGGCAGAAATTCAATCAGGCTAGGTGGGAGGAGGCACCATCCCTAGATCTGGAAACCCGTGCTGACCACATGTCCTCTCCTGGGAAGGCCACCATGCTCTCTGCAACCTGGGGAAGATTTAGCATTAGAATCATAGAATCATCGAATCATAGAATGGTTTGGGTTGGAAGGGACCTTAAAGATCATCTGGTTCCAACCCCCATGCCATGAGCAGGGACCCCTTCCACTAGACCAGGTTGCTCAGAGCTCCATCCAACCTGTTCCAGTGTTTCACCACCCTCATGGTGCAGAATTTCTTCCTAATATCTAATCTAAATCTGCCCTCTTTTAGTTTACAGCCATTCCCCCTTGTCCTGTCACTACACCCCCTTGTGAAAAGCCCCTCTCCATCCTTCCTGGAGGCCCCTCCAGGCACTGGCAGCTGCTCTAAGGTCACCCCGGAGCCTTCTCTTCTCCAGGCTGAACAGCCCCAACTCCCTCAGCCTGTCCTCATAGGAGAGGTGCTCCAGCCCTTGGATCATCTTCGTGGCCTCCTCTGGCCCCGCTCCAACGCATCCATGTCCTTCTTCTGTTGGGAGCCCCAGCGCTGGACGCAGGACTCCAGGTGGGGGCTCACGAGAGCGGAGTAAAGGGGCAGAATCCCCTCCCTCACCCGCTGCCCACGCTTCTCTTGATGCAGGCCAGGGCACGGTTGGCTTTCTGGGCTGCCAGTGCACATTGCCGGCTCATGTTGAGCTTCTCATCCACCAGTACCCCCAAGTCCTTCTCCTCAGGGCTGCTCTCGACCCCCTCTCTGCCCAGCCTGTACTTGTATTTGGGATTGCCCTGACCCACATGTGGGACCTTGCACTTGGCCTTGTTGAACTTCATGCAGTTCACGCAGGCCACCTCTCCAGCCTGTCAAGGTCAATTACCTACAGAGAGAAGGAAACCCCCTGCCAGGCACAGAGCAGCTATTGGTGCCCTGCTCAGTCTCCCAGTGGGGCGGGAAAGGTTTGGGTTTTCCCAGGGTCGTCCCTTCCCTGGGGCTGTGACGAGGAATATCACAGTGCTGCTGACCCTGCCTCCAGCCTGCAAAAAGCGGGCTGTGGTGGGTTGCATTCCTTCCCCCCGGGCTGAGGGTGAACCTGGGCACAGTCTGCAGGGACGGTGCTGGAGCTGCTTGGCTCCGGAGTGGGACAGGCATCGCTTCGGCGGCACTGCCTGAGGAGCCCCAGAGCACATCCCCATCTCCCTCCCAGCCTCCATCCCCCGATTCCCGGCTGAGCGCAGGGGCTGAATCCCACCTCTGGGCAGTGGGCGCAGAGGGACCACTTCTCCTTCCCCAGCTGTCACGCTGCGCCGTCTCCCTGAAGATTCAGAGCATGGCCCCGCTGCCAGCAGCTGGGAGCACTGGAGTCCCGGCTGCCGAGGACACGGCAGGAAGCCAGCCGTACCAGGAGAGCCCGGGGGGTTTCTCTTCTGGGAGATGAAGGGGCTTTCACTGCTCGCCTCTTGGTTTGCAAATGGCTGCTGGGTTGCTCTGACCCCTCTGTGCTGGGGCGTGCTGGGTTCCTGGCTCAGTGGGGAAGAGAGGAGCTGGGGACGTGGTGGCAGGGTGCAGCGGGGTCTGCCTGGCTGCGGGCGGGGGGTGCCGGCCAGCCTCTGGCAGGGAGATGGTTCCTGCTCCAGAGCCTCTGCCCCGCACAGGCAGGTACTGAGCTGGAGACGGGAGCGGAGAGGGGGTGCTCTGAGATCATGGCTTCTTGCCAGAGTAAAAGGGAGAAGGAAACCCTGTCCCCACCCCGAGGTAAGGTCGCAGGAGGAAAGGAATTGCTCTGGCTTGCAAGGGGAGGCAGGAGACCCCCCTGCTTCTTGAGAGCTGGGACCACCTGGGACCTCACCGGGGGGATGTGTTTTCTTGCTTAGAGCACAACTGTTGATGGAGAAGTCTCAGCACAGACTTCAGTGCTCAGAAACACTGTGGGCTGGGACATTTTTGGGAAGATTTTTAGCTGCAGTAAAGAAATTTGGCAGCTTGGAAGCAATCTAATCATCCTCCTCCCATATGCTTGGTTCTATTTAAAAGGGAGCATGTACCCGATTCCTTCCGACCAGCACGGTGACATTTCCAGAGTGCGTTTGGAAATAAATTTGGCATCCGCTGTCAAAAATCTCAGATTGAGCCCAGTGTGGCTAATTTGGGCTGTGAATGCCGTTGCCTCTGCAGAGCACCTTTCCCCGCTGACAGATCCCAGAGGCAGCAATGGCAGGGTTTGCTGCCCACGGCCGGGGTGGCCCAGAGACCAGCCGGGCTTCGAGGGCGGAAGGGCACCAGCGAATTGGTTACCGGCTGGTGGCTCAAGCCCCTTTTCAACAGCCGCTAAAGCCGAGGAGGCCGCTCCCGGATGGGTAGTAGCTCTGCCTGGCTCTCCCAAGCCACTCTTTTCCCAGCATGGAGGCAGAAGGAGCTGTGGATGCATGGGCTCGTCCCACCAGCCTCCCAGGAGAAATAGGGCAATCACCTTCCCCTTGCTCGCTAACAGAGCACCCGTCCTCCTCCAAGCTCTCTGCTCTCCAGAACCCTCTCTGAAAACGGTCCTGCCTCCTCCCACCCAGCGCCCTGCCCGGTGCGGGGCTGGCACGCTGTGGAGGGGCATTTAGGGTCCCCCACCTTCCCTCTCCCACTGCACAGCAGCTGCTGAAGGTCGGAGGTGGTGCCCCAGCATGGTGGGAGCAGCGTCGTGCGTGGCAGCACTGCCCTGCACTGTACTGGCTGCCATGCGCAGGCGTAGTGAAGCCCATCTCCAGCGGTCCACGGATGAAAACTGGCAGGAAAGTGGGTGCCACTTGAGCCTGCCTTGTGGGAACACGTGTTGGGTACCCGGGCAGGCTGGCGGGCCCGTCTCCATCCTGCAGACGCTCTCTCTGAGATAGGAGAGCGTGGCTTTTTATGTCCTAGCTTGTCCTAGCTTGAGGCCGTGGGTATGATGGAGACCAGCTGGGGCTCCCGAGGGGAGTGTGGGGCTCCAGGGCTGTCCTGCAACCCTGTGAATGTCACTGACGGTGACAGCAAGGGGCAGTGCCAGGCGCGTGGGAGAGTGTTTGGAGGGGAGTGTGACCGGGATGCCGGTGTCGGGTCAGCCTGCCTCAGCGTGTGATTGGGGTAGATGGACTGCATCGAGAAACGAGACGAGGGGCCGCATCTCTGGCCAGGAGCTGTTTGTTCCCTCCGCTCACCCAGAAGTAAGGCAGACCTGCTGGAGAGCAGCTCTGTGGAGAGGGATCTGGGAGTGCTGGGGGATGACAGGGTGACCATGAGCCAGCAGTGTGCCCTGGCTGCCAAGAAAGCTAACGGGATCCTGGGGTGCATCAAGAAGAGTGTGGGCAGCAGGACAAGGGAGGTTCTCCTTCCCTTCTACGCTGCCCTAGTGAGCCCCCATCTGGAGTCCTGTGTCCAGTTCTGGGCTCCCCACTTCAAGAAAGATGAGGAGCTACTGGAGAGAGTCCAGCGGAGGGCTACGAGGATGAGGAGGGGACTGGAGCATCTCCCCTACGAGGAGAGGCTGAGGGAGCTGGGCTTGTTCAGCCTGGAGAAGAGAAGGCTGAGAGGGGACCTTATAAATGCCTCTAAATATCTGCAGGGTGGGGGTCAGGAGGACGGGGCCAGGCTCTTTCCAGGGGTGCCCAGTGACAGGACAAGGGGCAACGGGCACAAACGGAAGCAGAGGAAGCTCCAGCTGAACCCGAGGAAGAACTTCTTCCCTCTGAGGGTGACGGAGCCCTGGCCCAGGCTGCCCAGCGAGGCTGTGGAGTCTCCTTCTCTGGAGATATTCCAGCCCCGCCTGGCCGCGGTGCTGTGCAGCCTGCTCTGGGTGACCCTGCTTGGGCAGGGGGTTGGGCCGGGTGACCCCCAGAGGTCCCTTCCAACCCCGACCATTCTGTGATTCTGTGAGAATCTCGGTCCTGCGTGGTTCCCTGGCTCTGCCGAGCGATGCCCTGCCCGCGGCTCTGACCCGACCACAGCCGCCCATCCGAGGGGACAGTCCTGCTCCGCCTGGTTTGAGTCTCCCCAGTGCTGCAGAGGGGCATCGGGGTGAGGGCGGAAGAGCAAAGCGGGTTGAAAGCATATGGTCGGATGAATGCTTTATCTCTGCCTCCTAGCTATACATGTGTTCCTTCTCTGCCTATGCCATCAGCTTCGTTAGCGCTGCTGGAGTGGTGGATTAAATCCAGTGAGCTGAGCAATGAACCTCATTGCTTGAGTCAGTTTTAAGGATTATGGTGAATTATGCAGCTCAGAATCCGGCTGCAATCCGGGCATGGCCCGCTGTCTCGAGGGGGTGACGGGGCTGCGGGGAGGTTTGCTGTGATCTAATTAGACGTTCAAACAGACCCCCCTGGCCACAGCTCTGCAAATGCCTGCCCGCACTTACCCTCCCCTCTCCACGCTCAGCTACGCTCGGTCTTCGTCACCCACAAGGCTGGGCTTGGGGACAGAAAGGGGCAGGGCGTGTTGCAATTAGTGCCCCGATGGCAGAGGGTCCTGGAGCCACGGAGGGGGTGAGGGAAGGAAGTAAAGGTAGGAAATGAACGGATCCCTCTTGGCACCAGGTAGGAGGTGGGACCCGATGTCTCCCTCTGCCCAGGCTGAGCAATGGCCGTGGGGTGCAGGCTGCACCCCTGCTCCCCACTGCGCGGTGCCGTGCGGCCGGCCAGCCGGGCAGGGGCCATGGGCTCCGACGGGCTGGGAGCAGCGCTCCCTGCTCTGGGGTGCGAGCTGTCGCCGGGGCAGAGGAGGACCCGGGGGTGAAAAAGGCAGGATCCCTCATTGCAGGGAAGAGGTGGAGCTTCTTCCATGGTCCTGATCTAGATCCAGTGCCCAGGGCAGTCACAGAATCACAGAATGGTTGGGGTTGGAAGGGACGTCTGTGGGTCACCCAGCCCAACCCCCTGCCCAAGCAGGGTCACCCAGAGCAGGCTGCACAGCACCGCGGCCAGGCGGGGCTGGAATATCTCCAGAGAAGGAGACTCCACAGCCTCCCTGGGCAGCCTGGGCCAGGGCTCCGTCACCCTCAGAGGGAAGAAGTTCTTCTCGGGTTCAGCTGGAGCTTCCTCTGCTTCAGTTTGTGCCCGTTGCCCCTTGTCCTGTCGCTGGGCACCACTGGAAAGAGTCTGGCCCCGTCCCCCTGACACCCACCCTGCAGATATTTAGAGGCATTTCTAAGGTCCCCTCTCAGCCTTCTCTTCTTCAGGCTGAACAAGCCCAGCTTCCTCAGCCTCTCCTCGTAGGAGAGATGTTCCAGTCCCCTCATCATCCTTGTAGCCCTCCGCTGGACTCTCTCCAGTAGCTCCTCATCTTTCTTGAAGTGGGGAGCCCAGAACTGGACACAGAACTCCAGATGGGGCCTCACTAGGGCAGAGTAGAAGGGGAGGAGAACCTCCCTCGACCTGCTGGCCACACTCCTCCTAATGCACCCCAGGATCCCATTGGCTTTCTTGACAGCCAGGGCACACTGCTGGCTCATGGTCACCTGTCGTCCATCAGCACTCCCAGGTCCCTCTCCACAGAGCTGCACTCCAGCAGGTCCGCCCCAAGTCCTTCTGGGCCATTCTGTTCCAGCTCAGACATGCTCTGACCAAAGTCCCATGGCCTTGGGAGCAGGTGAGCACCTGGTGCTGAGCCTTGGGGAGGGCTCACCAGCAGCCAGCACCCTCTTGCCAGCACCCTGGGTGTGGTCAGTCCAGAGGATCCGGGAGGTTGGGTGAAGGGCTCTTCCCAGGGCTGGGGCTTGCAGCACGTCACCAGTGGCACTGAGCCAAGCGCCAGGGTGGGCTGGAAGGAGGGGGCTTACTGATCTTGGCCAGTTTTGCCTTTCCCCAGCTGAGGTGAGCATCATGCTGCCCTCCTCCAAGGCACACCAAAGGGCTCCTGCCTGTGCCTCAGGACAGGCCTGATGGCTTGAGATCAGGTTAAAATATTCTTGATCCAGAAGATATCTGGGCAGGGCCCAGTCTGCTCCTCCAGGCTGCTGTCTGCTGGGGAAGCCTGGGCAGACTGCCCTGGAGAAGGGATGTTATCTGGTCTGTTGGCCCCCCAGAAAGGCTCCTCTGGCTGCCTTGGCCCTTCCTTGGACCTAACACCTCTCTTCTGCAGCGTTTCTGTCTCCGCTGCAGTAAGGTGGAACACCTCCAAGCACCCTGCTGTGGTACAGGTCCACCTCAGCACCACCCACGGGCTTCTGCTCCCTCTGCCCTCTCGCCCTGTACACTCAGCTCCTGACTATTGTCAATGTGCCTGTTGCCCCACGTATGGCCCCCATCTCCCGTGGCCTGCCCTGGCTGAGCAGCAGGCACCCACGGCCCCTCGGACTGGCTCCCCGCACCCTCCAGCACGGCAGAAGCGTGTGCAGGTCACCTGTGATCACTAGCTCCCCGCTCTTTTCTTTGAGTTTACCTTAAAGAGATAAAATCAAAGTGTGGGAGAAGTAATAAGGGAAAGTAATGCAGGTCTGGAGAATGAGGTGGTGAAGCCTTTGTGGGCTACCAAGAAAAGTGTTGTTGGTCCAGCTTTTGGTTCAGCCGCTGATGATCCCGACGTGTGGATCAGGCTCCGGACCGAAAGGCACCTCATCTTCCCGTGCCAGCTTACACCCTCTGGAGCAATCTTTGAAAAGCCTCCACTCATTTGGGTGGGTCTGTGAGCCTTGATGGGGTGACGGTTGGACTTGATGATCTTAGAGGTCTTTTCTAACCTTAATGATTCTATGATTCTATGAACGGGTCCGGTTTCATTCTGGCAGCGGGGTGTGAGCTTGTGCACTGGCTGGTGCTTCTGCCCGTGGCTCTCTGTCCCCAGAAGAGCTCTGCTCAGGATGGAGAGCAAGGACAGTGCGGGGAAACAGCTCTGAATCATGAAACCGAAGGTGTCTGAGGATAGCCCAGAGAAACGTCCACATGTTGGCAGCCCGCTTTATCCACTGCTTCGCTAGAACGGATCCATCAGGATTAAATGAAGAGTGACGCTTGCCCTGGTGTCTCTTTTTTTGTCGCGGTTGTTCTTTTTAGCATCAGGCTATAAATTGTCTGCCTTGCCCAGTGCTGAAGCGCTCTGCCCCTTCCCTGGCTGCTGGAAATAGAGTCAGCCTAAGGCTGGTGTTTAGCAGTACGCAGAAGACACTACCTCAGCAGCACCTCCCATCCCAGGGTTTCAAAGGCTGTTCGTGAATGAACAACGTAAGCTTGACAGTCACAGAATCACAGAATCACAGAATAGTAGGGGTTGGAAGGGACCTCTGTGGGTCATCTAGTCCAACCCTCCTGCTGAAGCAGGGTCACGTACAGCAGGCTGCACAGGACCTTGTCCAGGCGGGTCTGGAATATCTCCAGAGAAGGAGACTCCACAGCCTCCCTGGGCAGCCTGGGCCAGGGCTCCGGCACCCTCAGAGGGAAGAAGTTCTTCCTCAGGTTCAGCTGGAGCTTCCTCTGCTTCAGTTTGTGCCCGTTGCCCCTTGTCCTGTCGCTGGGCACCACTGGAAAGAGTCTGGCCCCGTCCTCCTGACCCCCACCCTGCAGATATTTATAAGCATTTCTAAGGTCCCCTCTCAGCCTTCTCTTCTCCAGGCTGAACAAGCCCAGCTCCCTCAGCCTCTCCTTGTAGGGGAGATGTTCCAGTCCCCTCCTCATCCTCGTAGCCCTCTGCTGGACTCTCTCCAGTAGCTCCTCATCTTTCTTGAACTGGGGAGCCCAGCACTGGACCCAGCACTGCAGATGGGGCCTCACCAGGGCAGTGTAGAGGGGAAGGAGAACCTCCCTCGTCCTGCTGGCCACACTCTTCTTGATGCACCCCAGGATTCAACAGGGCAAAGGGAAACCGAGGCACTCTGAGAAGCGTGTGGATAGCTGAGGGTCCCACAGCCGGTGGCATTCACCCATGGGAAGGACACTGGCCTTCTCTCTGCCAGCCTTGGGTGCTGGACACCAGGCTTCCTCCACCTTGCTGGGTTGCTGCACGTAGGGACGTCGTGAATTTAACCTCTGTCTTCCCCCTGTGAGAGGTGTGCGCGTGCGGGTGGCCAACGCTGCCGGCCCTCAGCCTCCCAGCCCTGCTCTCTTCTGGGACTGCGATGGCCCCAGCTGCACCCCAAGCAAAGCAGTGCCCGGCCCAGAGGGAAGCGCGGAGCCAGGGAAGCCGAACGCCCTCCCGTGCTGCCACTGCTCCAACTCCTGTCCCAGTGGTGAGGCCAAACAAGTCCTGTAACTCTGTGTCAGAAAATAAGGAAGGTGGATCCTGCGAGGCGGGTCCGTAGCAGTGGGCAGAGCGTTTCCTGACTTGCTGGGAATGCTCACTCTGAGCACCCTTTCAAATCCCTCACCTCGGTGAGGATCCTGCCAGGTGTCTGCGCCACGGGTGCAGCACAGCAGAGAAGGAGCTGGCGTAGTCACTGAGCTCTAGGCAGACGATGTAGGGAGAATCCATACGGAGACCATCACGTAAGGACTCGGATGGGGAAGGGATTGGTCCAGCCCGGAACGGCTTTGGTTTCAGCCGTAGCGGAGCTGGGCACAGGTCTGTTCCTGATCAGTGATGGAAGTCCAGAATAGCTGTTGGTATGAATGAGGAGAACTTCAGCACAGGGCATCTCTGCTCCTGGGCCAACGCCCTTTTCTTCTTCAAGCCCACCAGGGCTGAAGTACCTTCCAGGCACAAAACTGCCTGGGTCCCTTCTGGCCCGGGGTTGGAAGGGAGGAGGGCTGGCTTGGACAGACCCTGGTGCCTGCCCAGCAGCACCTCTGGCAGGAATCACCCGCCTTCCTGGCATGAAAGAAAAGGGGGGACAGCAAAATCTGGAACGGGCACACACCAGACCAGGACAGGTCTGGCTAGCCTGGGTTATTTAAAAGGCCTGTGAACAAATGGGTGGCAGATGTAGTCTCCATGACAACCCACAGCTGGCTGGGCAGGAATTAAAGGGCACCCTGCTGCGACAGTGTCAGCATCTCAGAGCCATCTACTCCCCGTAACCTGCGCAATTACAGATGCGCTTGGAAACTTGCAGATCCGAACAGGTTCTTGTCTTAAGCCCTTTGGAGATAGGCAAACACAAGGGCAATCATCCAAAAGGTTTATCTTCTGCCGGAGCTCCTGCCTCCCAGCAGCGTGCCTCCACGGCTGCTCGCCGGGCGGGGAGGGTGGTGGGAGCGAACGGTGAGACCTGTCTGTCTGTCCTCTGGGCAGCTCGGCTGTCTGTCCTCTGGGCAGCTCGGCTGTCTGTCCTCTAGGCAGCTCGGCTGTCTGTCCTCTGGGCAGCTCGGCTGTCTGTCCTCTGGGCAGCTCGGCTGTCTGTCCTCTGGGCAGCTTGGCTGTCTGTCCTCTGGGCAGCTCGGCTGTCTGTCCTCTGGGCAGCTTGGCTGTCTGTCCTCTGGGCAGCTCGGCTGTCTGTCCTCTGGGCAGCTCGGCTGTCTGTCCTCTGGGCAGCTCGGCTGTCTGTCCTCTGGGCAGCTCGGCTGTCTGTCCTCTGGGCAGCTCGGCTGTCTCTCCTCTAGGCAGCTCGGCTGTCTGTCCTCTAGGCAGCTCGGCTGTCTGTCCTCTGGGCAGCTCGGCTGTCTGTCCTCTGGGCAGCTCGGCTGTCTGTCCTCTAGGCAGCTCGGCTGTCTGTCCTCTGGGCAGCTCGGCTGTCTGTCCTCTGGGCAGCTCGGCTGTCTGTCCTCTGGGCAGCTCGGCTGTCTGTCCTCTAGGCAGCTCGGCTGTCTGTCCTCTAGGCAGCTTGGCTGTCTGTCCTCTGGGCAGCTCGGCTGTCTGTCCTCTGGGCAGCTCGGCTGTCTGTCCTCTGGGCAGCTCGCTGGAGGGGCAGAGCCGCCGGCACCAGCACACACGGCTTCTGCGGTCTGCGTCGCGTTGTTTGGTAAAGTGGGGCTTCGCACGGGATGCTCCGGGCTCCAAGCCAGGCTAATTAGCTGTAGCAGGTAGAGGGCAATTAATGGCAGGCTTAGCTGAGCACCATCTCACAAAGGCTCTGCCCCACCGCGTGGGCTTCCCTCATGGTAAGGACCCGAGTCTGAGGGGTTCCTTATGCCGGGGAAGTTCGTAACCGAACAACTGCTCAGCTCTGAACGAGGCCAGCTGAAAGCAGAATTTGCCCCCTTGAAATTGGTGAAGGGACTTCATCAATGTAAGGAAGAAACAAATGGAGACCGGCCTCTCCTCTGAAAAAATCTTTTGCCTGTTATTACTATAATAAGTCTCCAAGTCATGTGTCTGAAAGGGCTGAAGGGAAAAATCTATTTTTCTCCCTGTTTTTTTAGCCTGCTGCCTGTGTGACAGTCGCGCTGCAGTCACTGTGCTGGGTTCTGCGTAGAGGTAGCCAGTTTTTCCTGTTGTTTGTGTGGGTTTTTCACATGGCAACGGCAGAGAGAAAATCTTTTACTTTTTTTGAAGAAGCAGCAAATGTGATTGTAAAAAGCAACTCAAATTTGCAAGGAAGAGACAGGAGAGGGGCAAGACTAGAGATAAGAGTGTCCCTCGCTCCTTCCTCAATTTTGGGACCGCTGCGGTTGTTGTGCTCTGCTCAGACAGCCAGGCCCAGGGACATTTTCTTCGTCGTCTGCTCCAAGGACACCCAGAAAGAGCCTGCAGCCTGGGGCTGCCTGGGTGGGTTTCCTGGTGGCCAAGGCAGAGGCAGGGCAGGCTGAGGCTGAGATTTTGCAGGGATGCCCTGGCTGTGCCGTGCTAGGAAGGGTCAGGGGTTTGGATGCCTTGGTCCACAGGCATCCTCTGGAAAGCTGAGATAGCAAAGGGAGCAGGAGGGAGCTGGTTCTGCCCAGCCACCGAGAGCCGGGCGGGAGCTCTGTGCTGCGGTGCAGGACCAGCAGCCGGTGTCAGCACCGGCATCTTTCGGGGACGGTGCCACCCCGACCCCCCATGCCCATCCCGCATAAGGGCCGTCAACGCCTCCCGTGCTGCTCATCCCAGGCTGCTCCTTCCCAGTCCTCCCAGCTCCGGCCCTGGCCACGGCTGGAGACCACGTGCGGGCTCCAGGCACGCTGCTCTGCTCTCTGCCCACCCGGCTGTAACAGCCCGCCGTGCTCCCTCGGGAAGCTGTTCCCTTCCTCGGTCCATCACATCCCTCCCACGGCTGCTGCATGCGTCACTTTTTTTCCCCTTCTTCATACAACTGCCCTTTAGATATTTATATAGTGTTACCATGTTCCCCCTCAGGCATCATCTTTCTAGGCTATACAAATTAAATTCCCTTAGTCTCTGCCCATAAGTCATCCTCTCCAGTCCCGGTAGCAATTTGGTTGCTGTTCTCAGGATGTTGTTTTCCTTTTCGGTGTGTGATGTCTGTCTCCCTGTAAAAGCCACACTGGGCATTGCAGGGCACATTTACTACCGCAGCGTAAAAATAGGATTAGGACCTATTTTGTCCAGTGAAGGATTGTTCTGGGCTCACACCTGCAAACAAGCTGCCTTGCAGCAGGCTGGCAGCTCAGTGCCGCATCCCCACCCAGGGGCTTCCGACTCTCCCGTCCGTGATTGCTCTGCAGCTGACCACGTCCCCACTTCTCCCTGCAGCGTGACCTGGACAGGCTGGAGAGTTGGGCAGAGAGGAACCTGATGAGATTCAACAAAGGCAAATGCAGGGTCCTGCACCTGGGGAGGAACAACCCCATGCATCAGTACAGGCTCGGGTTGGACCTGCTGGAGAGCAGCTCTGTGAAGAGGGACCTGGGTGTCCTGGTGGATGACAGGGTGACCATGAGCCAGCAGTGTGCCCTGGCTGCCAAGAAGGCCAATGGGATCCTGGGGTGCATCAAGAAGAGTGTGGCCAGCAGGGCGAGGGAGGTTCTGCTTCCCCTCTACACTGCCCTGGTGAGGCCTCATCTGGAGTCCTGTGTCCAGTTCTGGGCTCCCCACTTCCAGAAAGATGAGGAGCTACTGGAGAGAGTCCAGAGCAGGGCTACGAGGATGAGGAGGGGACTGGAGCATCTCTCCTACAAGGAAAGGCTGAGGGAGCTGGGCTTGTTCAGACTGGAGAAGAGAAGGCTGAGAGGGGACCTTAGAAATGCTTATAAATATCTGAAGGGTGGGTGTCAGGAAGATGGGGCCAAGCTCTCTGCAGTGGTGCCCAGTGACAGGACAAGGGGCAACGGGCACAAACTGAAGCAGAGGAAGCTCCAGCTGAAGATGAGGAAGAACTTCTTCCCTCTGAGGGTGACGGAGCCCTGGCCCAGGCTGCCCAGGGAGGCTGTGGAGTCTCCTTCTCTGGAGATATTCCAGCCCTGCCTGGACAAGGTCCTGTGCAGCCTGCTGTAGGTGACCCTGCTTCGGCAGGAGGGTTGGACTAGATGACCCACAGAGGTCCCTTCCAACCCCTACTATTCTGTGATTCTGTGATTCTCCCCGCACTGCCTGTCCTCGTTCCTGGCTGGGAGGGTCTCAGTGTGAACCCCAAGTGCCAGTCTTGGCACACACCCATTGAGAAATCCCGCCCGCATCTCCCTGGATGCCCCTTGGCTTGGGGTGACCACCGGCTGCCCCTCTGCCCCTGGCAGCAGTGCCCAGTGCCCTGCGAGCCTCCCGCATCTCCGCTCTTCCGGACAGACCTAGCTCGGTGACAGCGGCACCGTTCGCGGAGCGCGGCGAGGGTGGTCAGCCCTTTGGCTACCATTTCTGATCGGCAGTTTTCTTCAGAGCGCTTGGGGAAGCCAGCTTGCAGGAGATGTGTCTGCGGAAGGCCAACAGAGCATCGGCTGCTCCTTAGCCTGTCAGTGGCTCCGTCACTGGAAATGACCGGGATGAAATAGTTGTTCTCTCTACCTCGGACATCTGCAAGCCCACAGCTATGGTGGCAGCGCTCAGAGCTGTTTTATTCTGTGGACACTTGGCTGTGGCAGCAGAACGGACAGGGAGGAGAACATGTTAACATCACCCACCCTCTGCGGTGTGACAGAGGCCACACCAGAGTAACAACAAGTGCTTGACATAGGATAAACTCATTCACACAGCAGCTACGTTCAATTTTTTTCATATTTTCCCCTAGAAAATTGGATTTAATCTCCAGCTGTTGCTGCTTTTTTACATTGGATATAAAGCTAACCGAGTAATGTGTGCTAATGGGGTGCCCCGAAGCAGTACCGGCAGGGTTTACGTGCCTGTCTGGCCGAGAGCCTGGCTCTCACCACCACTCCCAGTCTGCCATGGGGACCCCTGGCTCTCACCACCGCTCCCAGTCTGCCATGGGGACCCTTGGCTCTCACCACCGCTCCCAGTCTGCCATGGGGACCCCTGGCTCTCACCACCGCTCCCAGTCTGCCATGGGGACCCTTGGCTCTCACCACCGCTCCCAGTCTGCCATGGGGACCTCTGGCTCTCACCACTGCTCCCAGTCTGCCATGGGGACCCCTGGCTCTCACCACCGCTCCCAGTCTGCCATGGGGACCCTTGGCTCTCACCACCGCTCCCAGTCTGCCATGGGGACCCTTGGCTCTCACCACCGCTCCCAGTCTGCCATGGGGACCCCTGGCTTTCCCCACCGCTCCCAGTCTGCCATGGGGACCCCTGGCTCTCACCACCGCTCCCAGTCTGCCATGGGAACCCTTGGCTCTCACCACCACTCCCAGTCGGCTGCGGTGACCACCTGTGGTCTCAGAGTGACCTCTTGGGAGAAACTGTTGTAAATTTAGGCGTTCCCATCAACCTAACGGGTTTCTGTAATTCCTACCACCATGTTTGGGGTTTTGTCAGGCTGTATATTCATCCTGGGGGGCAGCTGGCTTGCTGGGGTGCAGCGAGCTGCCTCGGGGCTCAGCATACTGTTATGGAGAGAAGGGGGACGAGCTGTGCCATGCCTCCAGCTCATGGATTTGCAGCCACCATGTTGCAGTCCTTCCTCCTGAAGGATTTTGTTCTTCTCCCTTGATCTCTCCTTTGTTCTTGTTGTGGACTCTCCATCCATGTGCCTGCTTGGGTTTCTCTCTGGGTTGTTGCCTGCAGGATGTCTTCTGGGGTGGTGGTGTCTGTGGTCTCCATAAGGACTGGGGAAGATCGCTCTATCCTTTAATATCCTTCATGCCTCCCTTTGCTTATCGGTGATCGTAACCTCCCCTGCGAGGGCTGGCGCGTTGCTGATGTGGCGTCAAACTCCCCTGGCTGCACTGGGCTCAGCCTGGCTCTGCATGGATGCTGCGAGCTGCAGTCACCCCCACGGGCAGCAAGGCAAGAGGAGGTCGTGTGGGTTCAGCAAGTGTGGTGGGAGTCTGAAAAGCTCTTAGGAGTCTTAGCTCCATGCTGTTGAGCTCTGGCTGGGAGCCACCCTCCCGTTCTGAGGATCCCACAGATCCCACGAGGTGGGGACGCCTCACCCAGCACTCATCATGGGTCCCCATCACCCTGCTGTTCAGTGCTGGTGCTCTCCGAAGGTTCACATTGTCCATGCCCAAGCACCCATGGTCCTGCCTGCACCTCCCCAGCTGCAGCCTTGCAGGGACATCTGTGGGCCACACACCAGCCCAGTGGAAGGGTCTGATTTCTGCTACCCAAGCACCCTGCGATGCCCTGGGCTCTCACGGCCGTCCCTCCCCATCCCACTGTGCCCCTGCCACCCTTCACCAGCTGTCAGTGATCCCAGGCATTCAGGGAGTCGCTTGAAATGCCACCGTGTTACTGTCTGTCTTTCATCCCTGGCATCTCCATATGTTTCATCTTGGAAGGCTTGATATTAAAAAGCATCTCATGAGATGTGATGAGAAGATTATAGAGGTCGAGTGAATAATGCATTTCGCTTTGCAGCTTCCCTTGAAGCAAAACCTGGCTGGGGTGAGCTGCCGAAACAGGTGGGGACCTGTAAGTGACAACAGACGGACCAACTTGTACGGCTCGTAGAGTTTTTCAAGGCGTCAAAGTTAATTAAGTACTAATTAACTGAAACACTCTCAAGTACCCCTGTCATAGCAACCTTGTGTATCAGAGCCTCCCTGATTGATACTCACGGAAGTTCACGTGTCACAGCAAGGCAGCCTGGTTCGTGGATTCACGGCAGCTTCGTGCTGCGTATCTAACCTGCGGCTAGGCTGCGGCCCCGACCGGGAAGGGAACCGAGCGTGTTAATGACCAGAGAGTTGTGTTGAGCGGAGTGGAAAAGAAGCGTGCGTGTGGGAGCGGGCCACATGCCCACCATGGCCAGCACAGCACCCGTGGGGTCCCGAGGAGCCCTGCAGGACCTGCCCCTGGCTGCCTTGGCTCTCCTCCGAGGCACCAAGCACGTCGCGGCTCCCACTGGTGCCTCCCGCGTGAGCTGGCACCGGCCCCGGGCCAGGCACGGACGCGCTGTGCTTGGTGGTGCAGCGGGTCCGGGTGCCTGCGGCGGGACACGGGCAGCAGCCACGGCGCGGGCATCGCCTGCCGGTCGGCCACGCGGCCCTGCCTCGCTCTTGCACGGTGCCATCCTGCGTATTCAGGACTGCTTGAACCCCTGTGCTTTCATCCTCTTTTCCCTTGAAGGGGGAAATCTCTGCGGGATTTGTCCTCTTTTAAATCTGCCGCAGCAGCAGCCCGAGTCTCTGCTCTGCCTCGGCGCCTCTCTGCCTTCCACTCGCCGTCTGGTCACATTGAATTCGACAGGCTCTTTTGATGTCTCTGTTTAATTCGGTCAGGTGATGCCGGAGAGGTTTTCTGCCTGCCGGAAAGCAAAGAGTTACCGCTTTCATGTCTGTGTCAGCCTTTGGGAAGAGTGGAGCTGGGGAGATTAATCCTGAAATGAAAAACCCGCTCTTTGCGTTGACAAGGTTGGCTGAAAAAGGAAACCATTAAATTGCTGGAAAAGCAGCTACTCTGGGGAAGGCAGAGAACTGGGGTAGCGCGCGTAGGTCTGGAAACCTCAGAGCTGGTGCAGGAGCAGAGGACAGCGAGGGGGAGGTACAGTATGCTTCAGAGCTCATCGAACTGATTCTGCGGGGAGACCTGATGGCAGCCTTTCAGTGCTTAAAGGGAGCCGACAGGAAAGATGGGGACAATCTTTTTAGTAGAGACAGCAGTGACAGGACGAGGGGTGATGGTTTTAAACTAAAACAGGGCAGGTTTAGGCTGGATATAAGGAAGAAATTCTTTACAATGAGGGTGGTGACACACTGGAACGGGTTGCCCAGAGAGGTGGTGGAGGCCCCATCCCTGGAAACATTCAAGACCAGGTTGGACAGGGCTCTGAGCACCCTGATCTAGTTAGTGGTGTCCCTGCTCGCTGCGGGGGGGTTGGACTAGATCACCTCTAAGGGTCCCTTCCGACCCAAAACTTTCTATGATTCTATGATCGCTGTGGCAGGAGTTTCTCTTGGAATTAAGGGTGCTGGGTTGTTCCTACCATGCCAGACCTGAATCCAGCTCCCAAGGTTGTGGTTCAGCCTCCCCAGGTTTCTTTCCCTGGCACGTGTGAGTTTCTGCTCCAGGGAGAAGAGCAAAGTGAAGTCTCCTTTCCCAAGCTCTTGCAAAGCTGTCGACGTCAACAGGAGAAGTACAGCGTGAGAGCCAGGAGGAGAAGCCTGGAGGCTCGATCCCCGCCTGTGCTGAGCGCTGAAACACGCGGGCAGGGCAGACTGAGCCCAGGGCGTCCGCAGAGCGCAGTCCGGCGCACGCAGCATTGCCCAAACCGCTGCCTGAAGGGAAAACCCCCGAGCGGGACCGCTGGGCTCCGTCCCTGCGAGCAGCACCGTTCAGCCGCCCCTCGCTTTGGTTCGGAGGTGAAGCATCACTTTGAAAAGGGAGAGAGCAAGAGCGCGTATTGCTGTGCGTGCATGAGAGAGCAGGTTTTCTGCAAGACCGGCAGAGGATAATTAGCAGATTAGCCGTTATAATCTGATATGTGCCCCCCCCCAGCTTATCCCTTGGTGAGGATGGTTACCTTGTCTCCTCGGTCCTGGAAGCTCATCTGCCCTGGGGGTACATTGTCCCTGGGCACCTTGCTCAGGAGGGGCATTGCCAAGGCATGGGCCGAGCCCGGCTCAGGCTCAGGGAAGGAATGGATTTCAGCAGGCAACGGGGACTGGGAGAGGGCAGCTTACTGGCCATCACAAAATGAAGGCTGCAAAGGCTCTGCCTATGTAAAAAACCTCAGGGAAGTTAGAGATGTCAGCCAGGAGCAGGCTCCTTCAAAGGCACGTATGGATCAGCCGTGAGGATCTGCCACCTCCGTCGGGTGACAGGCTGGGCGCTGGAGATGGGCTCTGCAGCGGGGCCTGGGTCCCAGCCCTGCTCAAGGCAGGCGTGACAAGTCCGTGCTGACCAGCTCCATCTTCTCCCAGCCCTCTCTGGTGCCCACCTGTATCATGGGTGCCAAGTTGTCCCAGGGCACGGTGAAAGCGCTGTGTCTGCGGGCAGCATTGCTGGATCGAAGCAGGTTGGTGCTGTCAGACCACGATGGGAGCCTGGTGGCTCCGCGTCAGCAGCCCAGGCTGGTCCCTGGGCAGCACTGGGGACACTGGAAAGGGACAGCTCCCCAGAGGTCAGGCTAGCACTGGTCAGAAAAGCCCTTTTAAGTTTCAGAGACAGAAACTGTCCTACACTAATACCAATTAAATTTTACAGGCATCTAAAAATTTAATCTGAGCTTAATCTCCTTTGCCAAAGCCACGAGTCTCTGATAAATATTTTATTTTCCTCCAAGTAAAGAGGCTTTGGAATAATTATAGCAAATGGCGAGTCCTTTACTCCAGAGGAGCCCCAGCAGAGGCAAGGCCACGGCTTGGCCCCCAGCTCCCACGCTCCCCGGCGTGCCGAGCCACGCAGCAGCCGAGCACCGGCCAGCCAGACGCTGCACTCCGCGTGCCTTGGTGAGCAATTTGTGAGAGCTGCCTCTGTAGATAATGAGAGAGTTTTGCTGGTTGCAGCAACTTTTGAAGCAGGAAGAGAGGAAGGCAGATGAGAAGGTCACTGCCGTCTCTTTGGAGGGTTCATTCCTCCCTCAGCGCGAGAAGCTGCCGCTTTCCCGGTCGTTTGGAGACGGTGCTTGCGTGTTGGGCACGCGGCATCGACACTTCCTGCTCTCCTCCGAAGGGGAAATTTTACAAAGCATTTTTCTCAAAATCCATGAGAGTTTATGGGAAATGCAGCCGCAATTAGAGATGCCATAGGTGGGACTTCAGACAGGGAAAGATCTCCCTGCCTTAGTAAGGCTTTCTGTGGACTCATGGCCAGGGTTTGTTACCTGATAAATGAGCAGCAATAGCTGCAGGAAGATGGATGTGAAGGAAACAGGCTTTCCAAAGAGGGCACACGCAGTCCACGGTGCCTGGCCGAGTTATAATGGCTTTGTCATGGAGCAAGTGGCTGCAGCGAGCAGAGAAATGATATTGTCACGGACTCTCCATAGAGGGAGTCCATGAAAGTCCACTCGTTGCACAGGGAAGGAAAGCATGTCAGCTAGCATAAATCTGCTCGCCGGCGATGAGAGCAGGAGGGCTGACAGCATCTGCGCTGGTGGAGAGCAAGCCAGGAGGGGTCTGCAGGAAACAAACTGGGACATGAGCACTTCTGCTGCAGCATCACTCAGCTGGCCGGAGTTTCTAAGGCCCTGGGAGCCTTGGAAGAGCCAGCCCTGTCACCCCTCGGTGCGGGAAACCATCCCCACCAACACCCTCTGTGGGCAGGCAGAGCTGAGCTGGGAAGGCTCAGGGGGACATGGCCCCTGGCATGGCTGGTGGAGCACGTCGGAGGAGAATCGAGCGTCTTCCACTCACCCCAGCATCAGGCTGGTTGTCAGAGGAGGGGAGAGCAGGCTGTCGTGGATGCGTGGATGGCAGGGATGGGTGGATGGCCCCCCAGTGTCACCTTCCCACACATTGCCCAAACTCAGCAGCATGGAGAGCAAGCAAGGCAGCTTGGATGGGACCCTGCGGGCAAACCAGAAACCGGGTCCTGCACTTGGGTCACAACAACCCCACGCAACGCTCCAGGCTTGGGGAGGAGTGGCTGGAGAGCTGCCTGGTAGAAAAGGACCTGGGGGTGCTGGTCGACAGCCGGCTGACCAGGAGCCAGCAGTGTGCCCAGGTGGCCAAGCAGGCCAGCGGCATCCTGGCTTGGATCAGCAATGGGGTGGCCAGCAGGAGCAGGGCAGGGATCGGGCCCCTGTGCTGGCACTGGTGCGGCTGCACCTCGAGTGCTGTGCTCAGTTCTGGGCCCCTCACTCCAAGAAGGACATTGAGGGGCTGGAGCGTGTCCAGAGAAGGGCAGCGAGGCTGGGGAGGGGCTGGAGAACAAGTCCCATGAGGAGTGGCTGAGGGAGCTGGGGCTGCTCAGGCTGGAGAAGAGGAGGCTGAGGGGGGACCTTCTCGCTCTCTGCAGCTCCTGACAGGAGGGTGCAGGGAGGGGGGGTTGGTCTCTGCTCCCCAGTAACCAGCGACAGGACGAGAGGCGATGGCCTCAGGTTGTGTCAGGGGAGGTTCAGGTTGGATATTGGGAAAAATGTCTTTACTGGAAGAGTGGTCAGGCCTTGGCCCAGGCTGCCCAGGGCAGTGGGGGAGTCCCCATCCCTGGAGGGGTTCAAACACCGTGTGGATGTGGCACTTGGGGACATGGTTTAGCAGGCACGGGGGTGTTGGGGTGACAATTGGACTTGGTGACCTTAGAGGTCTTTTCCAACCTATGATTCTGTGATTCTCAGGCTGAGTGCAGCGGAGCCGTCACCCCTGCCCATCGGCTGGGCAGAGCCCATCACTGTGGCTCCCATGTCCACCCCTCCGTCCATCGCCGAGGCAGGTGGTGGTGCCGCGACCCCCTCTGCCTTGCCCCGCGCGGAGGAAGAGGAGCGGCTGTGTTAAGCTGGGTGTGCTGTTGTGTTATTTTTTTTTCTTGCAACTTTTTTTTTGGCTCTCTAGGATAGCGCTTGTAAAAACGGCCGTAAAGAAGTTAAAAAGCAATGTACTGGCTCAGAGGAGTCGTTCCATATCCTTATTAAAGATCTGCAGTGCTGGAGCCATAATAGTGCTTGGCACTCGGAGGGCACCTTTCATCTCACAAGTTCAAGTCGCTTTACAAGCGCTAATGAATTAAGCTTCATAACAGCCTTGCGTGCAGAGCCTCGCAAAAGAATTATTCATCTGTTCTCACAATACAGGCATTAAATAATAATAATAAGCTGGTTAATTCTGTCTCCCTTCTAGTGTAGGGATTGTCCTTGAGCTGATATCTGTTCCTTTCCATTTATGCAGTGCTAATGGTCAATATTTTTGATGTGCAGGATTGGGTGAGCAGGGTTTTTCTGGCATATTTGACAATCAGCCTGTGTTTGGGTCCGAGCAGCAGTATGGTGGGGCTTCTGCTCTTGGCTCTTCTCCACTCCAGCCAAGCACAGAGCCTCAGATCCTGCCAAGGGCAGAGTGCTTTCCCTGGCCCAGAGGAGTTCTTAATCACTCCCTTGCCTTATGTACATGAGTAGTGAAGTTAACGTCTGGGGAAAGGCACCTTCCAGCAAATTCAGCATCTTCTGTAGGGTTTTTCTGGCTGGAGATTGAGTTATCTGGTGCTTCAGGAGACGAATCCAGAAACAGGCAGTAGGAGCCGTGCTCACCAAGAGATACAGGAGTAGTACTGAACTGGTTCAAACACATGCTAAGCACCATTGGAAGGATCCTGATCCATCGGGGTTTGGGTGAGCAGTCCGTTCAGATGTTGCCCTCAGAAAGCTGAGGCTGGGTGCAGGATTTGCTGGGGCAGTCCTGAGAGGCGGAGAGGGAATTGGTTTGGCTGGGACCAAAACAGAAAAAGTGACACTTCTCAAGCAACTAAAAACCAAAAATGCCTCTCTGAGTTGTTTCATGTGGTGGAAACTGAAGAGCCTCATGCCCCTGGGCACTGTCTGATCCTCCTGCTTATGCTCGTTTGCTTTTAGTTTGTGAGGTTTCAACATTAAAGCCCAAAACCTTGCAGCTTCAAAACAGTGCATTTAATGTTGAAAAGTAAAAGAGCAGCTGTCCCAGCACACCTGCCACAAAAGTAGTCCCTTGAAAACAATAAAATGCTTTTCAAATTGCAACTCCCTTCCCATTTTTGGCCAAAGCTCTTCACCTGGTACCTAATAGAAGCAACTAGATTTAGTCTCTCAGATGCTCTCCCTTGGTCAGGGCACACCATAGAAAGACGTTGCCTTGCCTTTACCATGGTGGCGGCACCTTCCTGGAGGCATTTGCAGAAATATTAGGGGGCTGAGAGAGAGGGGAGCAGCTGGTGGATCAGGCAGAAGGTCCTTGTCCCAGTTACTGAGCTCCAGGAGGGTTGTGCTGGCTCTGGGAGGAGGGAGCTGAAGGCTGAACACAGAGGGGACACAACTGGGCATCTCTTACAAGGAAATCGCCCCATCTCTTACAAAGAAATAATGGGCTGTCTTGACTCAGTTGTCAGGACTGAGTCACTGGTACAGGTGAGGGTGACAGCAACACCTGGAAAATTGCCCCAGAAATCCCGAAGCGAAGTGGCCCCTGCCCTGTGTCCATGCCAAGCCAGCAGCGAGCCTGGGACCGATGGCACCGGGGACCGAGGCTGTGGCACATCAGTCCCAGCCCCAAGGGCCGCGGCACACAGGGAGCTGGGGAAGCACAAATGGTTGGTACCTGTCCAGGGCCCTGTTTCCTGAAGGTCACCAGTGCTGGTAAATGGGAGCAGTCAAAGCCAAAGCCCCAGCTGGGGCACACTAAACACTCTCTGCCTGTGCTGGAGACTGGGATGGTTGGGACACACAGCTGGGGGTGGCTGGGGCAATTACTCTTACGTGCCGGCCAGCGCTGGGCAAGGAGAAGCGTGGACATCTGCCCTTGCAAAGATGGGCTTGTGGAGCTGCTCCAGAGAGAGCAGTGCAGGAACAGACAACGAGCCAGAGCCATCTGCGAAGCAACCTAGAGCCGAAGCAGAATTCTCGCATCCCAGGCTAGGCTCAGGCTGTCTCCCCAAGGCGTCTCGTGCAGTCCCGAGGCTGTAAAGATGGATATGCAGATGTGTATCTCTGTGCCGCCTGCCTCATGGTGTCCATCTCTGTGCTGCCAGCCTCGTGGTGTCCATCTCTGTGCCACCCCCCTCGTGGTATCCATCTCTGTGCCATCCACCTTGTGGTGTCCATCTCTGTGCCGCCCACCTCATGGTGTCCATCTCTGTGCCGCCAGCCTCGTGGTGTCCATCTCTGTGCCGCCTGCCTCGCAGCGTCCAACACTATGCCACCTGCCTCACAGTGTCCATCTCTGTGCCACCCACCTCACGGTATCCATCTCTGTGCTATCCACCTCATGGTGTCCATCACTGTGCCACCTGCCTCACAGTGTCCATCTCTGTGCCGCCCACCTCATGGTGTCCATCTCTGTGCCATCCACCTCATGATGTCCATCACTGTGCCACCTGCCTCATGGTGTCCATCTCTGTGCCACCAGCCTCACAGTGTCCATGGGGATGTGGCACTGAGCTGTCCCTGCTCCATCCCTTGTGGCAGCACATCCGTAGGGATGGGGGTTACCCCAGAAGCAGTAGTGACAACTGTGTGAGCATGCTTGCCCTCACCCAGGAGGGTGGACAGCCTGCGGTGACAGCGGGGTGGCACAGCCAGCCCTCTGCAGCAGCAGGATGGCTCCTTACAGCCAACCAGACCCATATGGTCCTGCCCTCTGAGGGCACTGGAGGTGGGCCCTCCCATCGCTACCTGGGCATCCCCCCTCTCTCCTAGTTTCCATGGCGCGTGTTTGGGCAGTAATTATAAGGATGCTGATGATGAACTCATTGCTGTATTCATTTGTCTGGGTGCTGAGGTCACCGTCTTCACACTGGCAATAATTGCAGAAATGAACACAAAATAACATAAATCTCCAGCTGAAGCCCCAGTCTAGAGGGACAAAATCCCAGGAGCTGTCTCTTTTGCAAGGATGTGAGATGAAGAAACACTCGCTGCCAGGGATCTGCCATTTTCTCCCCGTGATCTGGAGAATACAAGTGTCTACTGTGCTCCTGAGCAGCGTCTGAAAGGAGCGGTACAACAGGGTTTGAATCAGCCAGAGGCTCACGCTGCCAGAACCCGCTGGGAAGCAGATCCCAGAGGAGAGATGCTGTGCCTGCCCCAGAGGTGGAGGTCGGGGGACAGCGGCGCTGAAAGCCTTGGCTGTGCCCGGGCGCTGCGGGATTGCTGAGTCAGAAAAATAATGGTGCTGAGGAGTTAGAGGAGAGCAGCAGGCAGAAACGCCGGTGGGGTTGGCAATTGCTTCCTGCCTCCAGCTCCCAAAACCTCTTGCTGGGAACCCCAGCTCCCATTAGATCCAGCAGCTTTTTCACTCACCGCATGACCTTGGGCAAATAATCCTTCCCCTGGTGCCTGCTTCCCCACCAGCATCGAGGACAAGGATGTGCCCCCCGTTTTTAATCCTCACCAGGACCTGGAGATGGAGGCACGCAGGGCTTCGCTCGCGCTGGGTGCGGAGCTGCCCGCTGGCCCACTGGGGCTGAGCCGGCTGCTCCCCTGGGATGGCTGCGGGAGGAAGCAGACAGAATCCCAGCAGGGCAGGGGTTGGCAGGGCCCTCTGTGGGTCACCCAGCCCAACCCCCTGCCCAAGCAGGGTCACCCAGAGCAGGCTGCACAGCACCGCGGCCAGGCGGGGCTGGAATATCTCCAGAGAAGGAGACTCCACAGCCTCCCTGTTCCAGAGCTCTGGACGTGCATCCATGGGCTGGTCGGGGGTCTTCCATGTGGACACCAGCTTGGGTGTGTGTAGCATCGCAGCAGCAGTGCTCTGCTGACCCGCGGCCGCTGCGAGCTGGGGCTGGGGCACCTCGGCTCTGCCCCGCCGAGTGCTGGAGAGCAGAGCCCATGGAACCACGGCTTGATCTTGTCTGATCATTTCCGTGTCACTGACTGGAAATCAGAATTATTTCTATGCCACTCTGAGCGTAAAAAAAGTGGTTGGGGACTGGGAGCAGAATGTCAGTGAAGGGGTGTTTGTGGAAATAGCGTAAGATTAATTACAGGAGCAACAACTACGATTGTTGATAAATCAGCTCCCATTAGGAGAGTACCCATGGTCCTGTAACTATCTGCCATTCTCAAGCTGGGATGAATGAACTAGCTAATTGTTTGCTGTGCTGAAAAGCAATCTTCAGGGAGCAGCACATTACATTAAATGAGTCAGCTCCGTGCTGGCAGGACTATTATCAAATATTATAATATTTAGCTGGACGATTTCTACCCAAGCTCGGTGTCGACGGAGAAGGGTGTTGTTTTCGTCAACGTATAAAGAAAGACAGACATCAAATACTGTTTGTTTCCTGATGAGTGGAGATCTGGCAAAAAATGGGATCATTTCACTTGTTAGTGCACTTTTGAAATGAGTCATGTGTGTTTCAGCGCTGCTTCCAGAAACTTAATTGAAAGTTCTGGTGTCTGTTGTTGTAAGGGGAGAACCATATGCTATCGAAAGACATGACTTGTTTTTTATAGTCCAGAAAGATTAGAACTGCATCAAATCCCAACTGTTGTAGCAATGCATTCAGAGAGCAGGAATAAATCTAGGAGTTGCTGCTGAAAGGAAATCAAAAACCTGACACCGGCAACAGAAAAGGAGAGACTACGAAAACACAGCTTCATTGTGCTGTTTGGTAGCGTAGACAATCATTGCCGACTGATCTCCACAAGGGCAGGCGGCAGCGGGAGGGTCTCCCCAGCGCAGGGCAGGACGTGTGATGCAGTCGGTTGTTTGCGAGGTGCTTGTGCTGCTGGCAATCCAGACCGCTCGCCCGTCTTTGAAAATCCTGGTTAATCATCCCGTGCCACCCCATTCATCCTTTCGTATTACGATTCGCAAAGCTCTCTTGGCTGGGGAATCAAGTCGGTGAATAACGTGCTGGGAAGCAAACAAGCCTCGTGATGCCCATCGCCGGCAGCGCCAGGAGCTGAGCCGCGGATCCGCGGAGCGCGGTGGGGGGAACAGTGCTTTGGGGATCCTCGTGCTGAGGCTTCCTTCAGCAGAGCTGGAGTCCCTCCATGACTGCCTGGTCAAGGACTGCGCGCAGCGGCACTACGGAGGGCTTGCTAAGGCGGCCTCTGCAAACGATGACGTGGAAGCAAAAAGCCTGGAACGACAACACTGGTGACAGAAGTCGCGTTGTCTAGGGAGAGCAGCGTGGGTGGGGGAGGGTGTTTATGCAGCGTCATCCCGGAGAGACTAAGCCCTCGTTCGTCTACTGGAGATGTCCACAAGGACGTGGTCTGCCAAGAACAAGCGTCGCCAGCCAGAAGTAGCTCGGTTTATTTGGCTGCGAAGTTGCAGAGTGTTCGCAGTTGGGTTACGGCTCGCTCTTTGAGGTTGGTCGGGATTTCTGTCCGGATTGACTGTTAACAGCTCTGTGGCTTACATGGCCACCCCAGCACAGCCCCACACCTCTGCTGTGCCTCCTCCGCCCACGGTTTCACATTCAGTCCCTCCCTTCTGCAGGTCATCTTCAGCAAAGCACTTAAACGCGTGCGTAATTTCAGGTACCTGCTAAACCCCAATACAACGGCACCTGTTTAAAGCAAAATACACGCTTAGTGTGTTGTGTGCCGAGGGTGAAAGGGGCGGTTCCCCAAGTAGCAGCACGTGTCTGGACTGCCGCGTCCCGGGCAGGAACCGGCTGGAGCAGGAACGGCTTTGGAACCAGTTGGCGTGATGTGGTGAAGGAGAGAGTCCTTGCAAGGTGCTTCTGTAGGCGGGACTGCAGCAGATACGGTAATGAAATAATAACGGCCCCGTCAGAAGTGGTAACCCGCAGGAACTCAGCCTTCCCCTCGTTCTGCATTTTTCTATTTTATACACATGCCATATGCTACAGTAGCGTATGTCAGAAGATAAATTGCGTGTGGCAGAATAATACATTATGTATAAGTTGTACATGGGCTTCCTATTGTTGGTAGATTTCTTCTTTCTTTTTATTTCTTTCTCTTTCTTTTCCTCCTTTTGCACGTTTATCAGTTCAGAAAAGCTGGTTTCCCACAAAGATGGCCAACCCCTTGCAGGGCTGTTCATTGAAGATGCATCCAAGAGTGTATGAAAGTGAACACAATTAACGAGGAAAATGAGGGAAGCTTGACCAAACTACTTCAACTGCAAAATAGGGTGATAAAATTCAGTATGTTGCTCCTTTCAGTGGGCAGTGATGATATCCCCAGGATACTAACCCAACGAAAAGATAAACAAATATTCAGCCCTCGTATGTCGGGAGGATGTTGCTGAGGGCCCACCAGGCTTGGCACCTGAGGCGAAGGTACTGAGGTTGTTTCAGGTCAGGTTTACCTGTCACCCTAAAGAGTTCCTGTGAGATCGTATGGGAACAAAAAGGCAGCTGTTATTTCTGGTGCCGTAATGTGAGACCCAACTAGTAGGGAAAAATGTTGGGGGTTTTTTTTGTCTCTGGCAGAGGAGTAAAATTTCACCTCTGAAAAAGCAGTCTTGCAAGACAGTGGGTCCCTGTGCTCCACAAAGGTGGTGGGCCTCGGGACCTCCTGGGATGTGCTCTCTATTAAAGCCGCAAATGAAGCGGCTGCTTTGGAAGCCGTTCACTCGCTCACATTACAGATGACAAGCGAATACATCCTAGACGCAATGCAGAGCAAAGAGGCTACAAAATTTGTTTTCAAGTGCTGCAGTGGACTCCCCACAAGTGTAAGTGGCAGGTGAGGTCAGGACAGAGGTGGGATGGCGGGCTGCTGCCTCGTCCGGAGACCCACCTGCGAGACGGTGTGCTGGGAGCGGGGAGCAGCCCTGTTCTCCCCCGGAGCCGGAGCGGGCAGAGGGCGAAGCAGCGGGGTGGAAGGCTGTCACGTTGAAAGGGTTTAAGGAGTCTGATGAGCGCAAGGGGAAAGCCCTCCCGTTGAGTCATGAGGTTCAGAGTGGATCCCCTTGCTTTCTGAACTCACCTCAGAGAGGAGCGTAGGTGCAGCTGGATCCGCTCCTAGTCCCGGACTTGGTCAATGATTGATGTCTAAGGGGTGAAGTGTGTAGCCACTTGCCAGATTCCACGTTTGCCTGTCAGAGCCCTCCCAGGGACTTCCACTGAAACAGCTTCGCAAGGTTGAAACAATAGGCAATTTATTCAGGCGACAGGTACCACAGATTCGGGATTGTCGTTGATAAACGCGCCGTCCACAAAAGTTGAGCTCAAGGTAATGGTTTAGCGCTTTAGTTAACAATGTGTTCCTGGGAATACCTCTGACAAAGTCAGAGGTGCGACTCTTACCAACAAGGCGTCCCTTCCTGGGGGGGAAGAGAGGTTCAGGCCCATTGACCTGTCCGTCAGGTAAGGTTCTCGCTTGGCTCCTCCTCCAAAGAGGGTTTTCAAGTGCTGGTTTTAATACTTTTGAAGTCTTTGGCGAGGAATCTGGCCCCTGACTGATCTTTTGCATTCTGTTATCCCCCCAAACCGGTGGTGGATGTGAGGATGGGAGTCAGTCAATTATCACGTGTTGGCTGGCTCTTGGCGTGGTGTGTTGTGTCATCAGAAGCCGGACTCGGGGCGGGGAGCTTAGTACATGCAGGTATGAGGGCCTTCTGTTTGTATCGGAAGCAACATCTGGCTGTGACCCAGGGGTCACTTCGTTGGCAGAGGTGGGCCATCACCCCTTGCTGCTGTCAGATAGGATAAGCGGAGCTCATTGTTCAAGTCAAACTGCTCCTGTTGTTCACTCTTCGGTTCTGGACCCACGAGTCCGAGCAAGTCTTCCTCTTGCATTGACAAGTCCAGCAAGGCCATGGACCCAGACAGGCGTCCAGCCTGCATTTGGGCAGGGGCCTCCGGGGCCTCCCTTGCTTCTCATCCAAGTCACGGATTGTGCAGCAGCCGCTCCTGGAAGGGCCCTGGGTACCACGCTGTCCCTCAGGCTATCGGAATGTTTCACAAATCTGTCATTCTTCACAGAAACCACACTCTTCCTCCTCCAGCACTGGCAAAGCAAGGCTGGGAGAATGCCGCTGCTCCTGGCTGCAAGTGCGAGAGCAGCAGGAGCACCGGCAAACTCGGGGCCATGCAGGAAAAGCAGATTCTTAATGACTTGGTGGGTCTTTGATTCCAAATTTATACGTATAAATATATATAGCATCATGAGTCATGACAGTGCTCTGGGATCACAGGAGGATGGTGAAAAGAGTGTCTGACCACTAGCTAATTTGGAGATCTCCCCCTGTGCCAGATGCTCGCCAGCGCCGAGGCACTGCTGACCTAATGGAGCGCAGAGAGTTTTGGGAACTCAGCAGCTTCCAGGAGTCAGCCTGCTCACTGCACTGCTCAAACAGCAGCCTGAAAGAGCCCCCTGAAAAAGCCCTCAGATGCCTGGTCCATGCCAAGCGTTGAAGACTGCCCTGTTGCCTTTCATTGTAAAACACCACATTGGTTTTAAGCTGCAGATATGGGAAATCACATTTCTGAAATGACCGAGCATCTGTTCCCGCCGCCTTTTCTCTGTAGAGCGAAATGTCCACCTTGCAGGGGGCTCACGCAAGGGCCGTGTCCCTCTTTCATCTCACGGTCACCCCTCTGCGTTGTAGACTTTTGGCAAAACCGCAGAGGATGTGGTAACCTTTATTGTAGGCACACCACCTGATACTCCTCCTGCCCCGGTGGCTTGGAAGCCCAGACGACCTGCCCAGCCGGGAGTGCCTGTACGCTCACAGAGACAAATTACAGAGATGTTCAAGCAAGCAGGTGGGAGGAATACACACCAATGTGTGCTCCACTGGAAACATGCAGAGAAGTAGGACCTCTTAGGGAGATCACAGAATCCCAGCATGGCAGGGGTTGGAAGGGACCTCTGTGGGTCACCCAGCCCAGCCCCCTGCCCAAGCAGGGTCACCCAGAGCAGGCTGCACAGGACCTTGTCCAGGCGGGGCTGGAATATCTCCAGAGAAGGAGACTCCACAGCCTCCCTGGGCAGCCTGGGCCAGGGCTCCGTCACCCTCAGAGGGAAGAAGTTCTTCCTCGGGTTCAGCTGGAGCTTTCTCTGCTTCAGTTTGTGCCCGTTGCCCCTTGTCCTGTCGCTGGGCACCACTGGAAAGAGTCTGGCCCCATCCTCCTGACACCCACCCTGCAGATATTTAGAGGCATTGATAAGGTCCCCTCTCAGCCTTCTCTTCTCCAGGCTGAACAACCCCAGCTCCCTCAGCCTCTCCTTGTAGAAGAGATGCCTGCAAGTGGCAGAATGTAAATCCCCAGGGACTAACACAGGCAAACCGATCATGGGAGGCACGTTTTAGAGATTAGCCTTTTATACAGAAGCAAAGCCAATTGTAAAAATCACAAACTGCATAATTGGCAATGCCAAATTAGCCAATTTCTGCCTTTGGTCAGAGATGCACAGCTGTAGTAGGGCTGCGATGGAGGACGCAGCCTTAACCCCGAGCTGAGGCTGTCGCCCCTTTCCCTGCCAGATTCCAGCCCACGTCTGACTGCTCCAGCGGGCCCAGATGCTGCCCTGCCCCAGCGGCACGCAGGGAGCTGTGCAAGGTACGAGCAGTCTGTGCCTGTTAAATGTGTCTCCCCGTGTCTCCTTGCCTCTGCCAGCAGCTGCGAAAGCTCTGCAGAGATCAACGGCAGAACATTTCTTGCCACGAGCAGGGTTATTTTCACTGCTGATGGAGACTCGGACGCAGCAGCCATGAGGCTCAGAGCCACGTGGCAGGGTGAAAGGCAGCGTGTGGGGTGCTGGTGCCTCCAGGAGCACTCGGGGAGGAGCAGAAGGCTTCTTCGCTCCCAGTTAAGGGCAGGACACTGAAGTGGCCAAGCTCAGTTACTCACAAGCTGTCACCAGGGAATGCTCAGCAGGCTGAGACGAACCAGGTTGATGTGTTTGCTAGAGAACAACATCTTGCCCATGTTGCCAGGTCTCTTTCTCTCATTTCGCAGTTAATACTTAGATTTTCCAGTGCCCAAAAAGGAATAATGAGCTCAAGTCTGTCAAGAAACTGCTGAGGAAAGAGTTCCTGTGAAGGTCATAGGCGGTCACTTCCTTCACTGTTTACTAGTCGTGTATCTCCCCAAGAGCTTCCAGATTATGTTCTTGGCCTTCATTGTCTTTTGAGGTGAAACAGGGTGAGAAAGCACACGCTACAGTGGCTTCTTTCTCCTTATTAATCATTTCCCTTGCTGCAGCTGATGTATACGCAGCCTGGGGCAAAGGTTTAGTGGGCCATTTGCCGAAGGATCTGTGGCCACAAAGATCTCTGGGTCTTGCTGACATGATTGCTAGGTGGATTTGTGTAGGAGACCTGAAGAGGCAAACGCCCTGGGAGAAATAACCTGGAGTGAGATGCCTACCCGCAGACAACAAGACAAAAATAGGGCATTTTCTGAGTTGTTGAAGCAGGGGTTGATTAGCTGTGTAGTATAACGCTGTTGAGCAATCTGCAGCAGCACACCTCATTTGTTCGAACGCGGCAGTGTTGTCCTAATGGCAACACCAATAAACGCAGCGCACTCCGTCCGCACCACCCTCGTGGGGTGTGCGGGGCGCAGGCGCTGTGCTGCGGCACCCGGCGCGTCTCCGTGCCGGCCTTCAGCCACCCCGAGGGCTGGGACCGAGGGCGGCTGGGAGCCGGTGTCGTGGCAGGGTCTGGGACCCGAAGACAGCCGGCCCTGCCCGGCTGCGAGCGTGAGGCAAGGCTTGGCAAACGGCTCTCCTTGACAGTGTCTTTCTGTGGCTCGTCTGGGGGGGTTATTGCAGAGATCCCAAGGAATTGCAAGTAGCCCAAGGACAACTGCCATTAGCTGGGGCTCCTAAAAGGAGTGACAAGCCAGAGACTGAGCAAAGCTCCAGCGTCTCTTCCCACTGAGGCTGAGCAGGAAGGATGGCCATGGTCAAACAGAAGAGGGTAATTGCCTTCACAAGCTGGTCTGGGGATACCTGGCTGTCTTGCTAGATGTTGGCATGAGCATTACCAAATCTTGAACTGCAGCAACATTCTTACCATAGAATCATAGAATCATGGAATCATTAAGGTTGGAAAAGACCTTTAAGATCATCAGGTCCAACCGCCAACTCAACACCACCATGCCTGATAAACCATGTCCTGAAGTGTCACGTCTACACATTTTTTGAACCCCTCCAGGGATGGTGACTCCAGCGCTGCCCTGGGCAGCCTGGTCCAATGCCTGACCGCACTTTCAGTAAGATATTTTTCCTAATAACCAATCTGAAACTCCCCTGATGCAACTTGAGGCCATTGCCTCTCATCCTATCACGAGTTACTTGGGAGAAGAGTTAGATACTTGCAGAGACTGAGCCATGTAGGGGCAGCTCCATGTCATTTCTTCACAAACAAGACAACACGGGGCTTCTGTGAGAGCCTCCAGGGTGGTTTAATCTTCATTACTGGGTGTTTACACCTGTTTGCCATCTCCTCCTCGCAGTCGCTTTGGTTGTGTGAGCAATTAGTAGGTCTGGCGCTAGGAAAAGCTGTTGTGGAGTGCACTGCGGGACAGGAGCAGGAGTTATTTTTAGGTGTGTCGAGCTGCTGCTGTAGCACCCCTGTGCTGCTCCGCTACCCAAAGCAGCACCCTCCGGTCTGGCAGGATGAAGCTCTGCCAAAGGGTGCAGAGTGCTGAGCCAGCGACCCCAGCACCACTGAGCGCTCACGCCTGTATCGTGCCGCACAGCCAGCACCCACTGCCACGCTCACTTCTCCTCACACCGAAACTGGCAGGGAGGTTGACTCTTAGTGACACAACCAGGGGCACGTTTTGGGCTGGCCAGGCAGGTCACTGGAAAAAGGCATGTTCATAGCCAAGGAGCAAGTCAGTTGGTTTGTCACCAGCCGTGGATGTGGAAAGACTACAGCTAAATCCGGTGGGATTTTTCTTCCCATTTGTAAAAATAAGTAGAAGTCTCTGAGCTCCCTGCTGCAAACTCTATTCAAGTTTAGACGTCGTGCATCTGAGCCCGTGGTTCTGAATGTCAGCAGATGTCCCTGGAGCTGCTCCTGGTACAGGATCAGAAGTTTGCAAGCCTTTGGCACCTCCAGCCCCTGGAGCTGCAGAGCGCATGCCGTCTCAGCTCAGTCTGCTCCAAGCACAGCTCAGGAAGGTGACTCGGAACACGCTTTGACCCATGGAGCTGGCAGGAACAGTGTGGTGTCCTGGGGATGGCTCAGCAGACAGGAGCCTCAAGCGTGAAGCTGGATATAGTCCCAAACGCAGCCAAGCAGTGAGCTGGAGCTGACAGCTGTCTGCAGGGGCCGGGCAGCCTCAGCGCCGGAGCCCCTCGGCCATCCGGGGGAACCGTCCTCCTCCCCGTGGCTTCAGGAGACGCCCGGAGCAGCTTTCTCACGCTGTGGGAATGACTGACCAGTGGTGCAAAGCCTTTCCCACTGCCACCAGCTAGCTGAGGCATGGAGGAGCCCAGCCAGGAGCTGGCCGTGCCGCATCCTGCCAGTGGTGCGGGCTCTCTCTTTGCCCAGTCAGGGGATCAAGGTGGGGGAGATACAGACCACAACCAGTAATTATTAGAACATCTTTTATTAACAAGGCTGTGATTAGCAGCAGAACCAAGCTGTTAGTAACAGAGCAGTGTCACTAAGTCACCCAGCTGCGGTTCCCCAGCTGGAGCCCCGGCAGGCGCGCCGGCCCTGGTGATGTGCCAGTGGCTTTCAGGCTCAGAAAGTCCTTCTGGGGTCCCCGCGTTCATCGGATGTGTACATCACCCACACTCTTGGTCTGCAGCAGCAAGCACGCCAGAGCCCAGAGCAGGCACGTCCTGCCAGCCTCCCTGCGTGCACCCTTGGAGAGCAAGGCTGGTGCCCGAGCCAGCAGAGCCAGCAGCCCTGCCAGCCTCCGCGCCCTGCCTGCTCCCCCGGCGAGAAGGATGGGGCGGCTCAGAGCGTTTGGAGCTGCCCCGCAGAAAGCAAGCGAGGTGCTGGTGTCTGCTGCGGCTCCCGCAGTCCCCGAGGCCCTGACCTTCCGGCAGTCCCTGCCACAGCTCGCACAACACGGGCTTAATTCCTCCTCCCTACATAGGCCCTTGTGTTGCTACTCCTGTGAGTTAGTGGAGGGCTACAGTCCCAGGCAGAGCTCCGTACAAGGTGTGATGGGGCTCACAAAGCGACCCGGATTCAGGCAGCACGCCATGCACGCCGTCTTCACGTCTACGGACTGTGCCCTTCCAGGCTGCTGGCATCTCCTCTTCAGTGTGCGATTACAGAATCACAGAATCACAGAATAGTAGGGGTTGGAAGGGACCTCTGTGGGTCATCTAGTCCAACCCCCCTGCCGAAGCAGGGTCACCTGCAGCAGGCTGCATTGCCACACTGCTCCCAGAGGGTTTGAACCCACCCCAGACTTTTGGGCCAAGTTCTGCCAAATCCAAGGTAAAAGCCTTTCAGCACACAGCCAAGCCCACTGCTGGGCTGGAGAGGGGAAAACAAGACAGCTGGTGGGAGCAGCGGTGTTGGCAGAGGGAGAGCAGAAGCGAGTAGATAGCAGGGGTGCAGGATCGGTGCAATGCTCCAGAAACGCTGCGAGCACAGGAGATAGCATCGCCCACGCTGTCTCGGCAGCAGGTCCCGCAGAGCCCAGAGGGTGGGCTGGCAGTGCCAGGATAGGGGTCCCAGCCCTTGCAGGGTGCAGGGAGGGAGCGGGGCTTACAGCTGCAGGGCCACGGCACAGCGGGTGCCAGCGAGCTGCTCTCGCTCGGGAGGGATTGCTGAGGGGGACTGAACGAAGGCTGCGTGGTCCGTGGAACTCTGCCCCTCTTCTCTCCCTTGCCAAGCAGGAGGTCGGGCACTTTATCAGTGATCCAGTGGCATTTGCTGCCAGAAAAGTGTTTTCTAGAGGAAGAGGCTTTTTTTAAGCAAATTCAGAGTGAGGGGTTGTTCAGCACAGGCAATGCCACAAACTTACTGTGTCTGTTTCTGTACAAAAATTGCACAGACAACACCAGGAGGCTGCATGGTGCTCAGCCCATGGCTTTCCCTCTTCCCCAGCCTTGCCATGCCAGCTGGCCTGCTCCCATCCCACTCCTCCTCCCAATTCCCCGGCAGACCGAGGGATCCCACGCTGTAAACGCAGAAGCAGAGTCTGCTGCCCTCCCCTCGTGCTGCCTGTGCTCTTTGGGATGCTCGCCCCTCGTTTCTCGCATGAGGCCAAGGGATCCCCCACCTCGCTTACCTACCAGCTGGCCAGGTAGCTTCTGCTGCTGCCAGGCTGGAGCCCACCCCACGCCACAGCAGCGATGGGACCCCAGGAGCGGAACAAGCCCGAGCCTTTCTGCACATGGCCTGGGCTAGCTGTTCTGTTCCAACTGGGCTCACTCAGCCCACAACGAGCGGCCAGGGACACCCTGAGCTGGGCCACGTCCCCAGGGCTGGCAGGGAGAAGGGGATGGGTGGGTGGTGTGAGGCTGGCTGGGCACCTGGACGAGGGACATCGCTGGCACTGGGGAGGGAATCAAAGAATCACAGAATCACAGAATAGTAGGGGTTGGCAGGGCCCTCTGTGGGTCACCCAGCCCAACCCCCTCCCCAAGCAGGGTCACCCAGAGCAGGCTGCACAGCACCGTGTCCAGGCGGGGCTGGAATATCTCCAGAGAAGGAGACTCCACAGCCTCCCTGGGCAGCCTGGGCCAGGGCTCCGTCACCCTCAGAGGGAAGAAGTTCTTCCTCGGGTTCAGCTGGAGCTTCCTCTGCTTCAGTTTGTGCCCGTTGCCCCTTGTCCTGTCGCTGGGCACCACTGGAAAGAGTCTGGCCCCGTCCTCCTGACCCCCACCCTGCAGATATTTAGAGGCATTTCTAAGGTCCCCTCTCAGCCTTCTCTTCTCCAGGCTGAACAAGCCCAGCTCCCTCAGCCTTTCCTCGTAGCAGAGATGCTCCAGTCCCCTCCTCATCCTCGTAGCCCTCCGCTGGACTCTCTCCAGTAGCTCCTCGTCTTTCTTGAACTGGGGAGCCCAGCACTGGACACAGCGCTCCAGATGAGGCCTCACCAGGGCAGAGTAGAGGGGAAGGAGAACCTCCCTTGACCTACTGGCCACACATCGTGGCCCCCCCTCAGCCAAGCTCCCTGGCTCACCCACAAAACTAGCCTGGAGGTGCCAGACTTTGTCTGCGGGGAAGCGAAACGCCCTGCCTGGTCCGTGCTCCCCATGCTGGAGAGGCTGGAGGTAGAACTGGGGGCTGACGGAGGGACCGGTGCTGACGGCAGGGACAGGGATGACAGCAGTGCGGGGCATCATAGCAGGGCTAGACTGGTGACAGGGACAAGGCTGATGGCGGTGACCGCAGAGACCCCCTTTCCTGGGCCCGTGTGCCCTTCTGGGGGAAGAAGGGTCCCTGCGAGGGCCGGCGAGCGCGGCTTCGCAAAGGGCCACCGCGCCGGTGCTGCGCCAGGTCGCTGGGGAGACGGCGGGGAGCGTGCGTGCTTCTTCGATGAAGACAGATGAGCACATTTATGTCAGCTCCAGAAAAATAACACCTGCGTGGGGCCTTAATGAAAAGCCAGGTACCTGGTAATATAATTACCGTCTGGATTGTCAACAGCAAATTAAACCCTGTTTAGGCTCGGTGCTGCCTTTCCTCTGGGGTTATTTTCTGCAGGTAGGAAAGCAACAGAGCTCTTGGGACTCAGGGCTTTGTAGTTATTTAGGGGGGTGTTTACTCTCATGGACCCAGACTTCTCCTGTCCCTGGAGCATTCGGCCTCCTGCCTCTTCTGATGCAGCAGAGGCACGAGAGGCAGCTTCACGCTCGGTGCCCTGTCCTGCAGAGAGATGCCGCTGCGGGGGCAGCCGTGCCTCCATCTCCGAAGGGCCACATTTGCAGATTCAAGCCCTGCTCCCAGCCTGGGCAGTCGGTCAAACGGAGGAGAAGCCTCAAGGCACATCCCAAGGGATGCTGAGCACCTTCAGCTCCCCAGGGAGGCACCAGAGCTCAGAGTCCGGGTGCTTACACAGGCAGCGACTGATCTTCTGCCTCACTGCTGTGCCCTGCAGAGACACCTCAAAGCAAAGGAAGGTTTAATTTACTAATTGGGGTTCCAGCAGCTCCTGGGTCATGGTGACACCAAGCCTAGGGTGAGTTGAGTTCACCTGGGTCCCAGCTTGCTAAGTTAAAGCTGGCACCCAGTGTCTCTCTGGACTAGAGAGGAGCCTGAGCAGGGGCTGTACCGGCTCCCAGTCAGCACTGAGCCCCATGGCAGGACCACACCAGCCGTATGGAGCTGGGCTCGCAGGGGGATGCAGTGTTCCCTGGCCAGGAAGGATGCTCAGGGGCTTCCCCTGGCCTCAGCTTCCTTGGCCCTGTCACTTCACTGTCCTCACTTCCAACATCAGCACCTTCAAAAAAACCCTTCGGCTGATGGGGTGGCTCGGTGGCCTCCAGCCAGAACCCTCAAAGCTGGGAGGGACTCGCTGTGGCTGCCCGGGCAGGAGGCGAGCGAGCAGCGAGCGACAGCGCGTCTGTGCCCCTTGCACCCTTCCACACTCCTTCTCGTGCTTTCGCCTCCCTTTTTTGGCCACGCATGACATTAACAGCTGCTCTTAGATAATCACAGATGGACGGGAAGCCAAGGCAGCTGACAGCACAGACATCCTGTCTCTGCCCAGCACTTTTCCTTCCTCTGCCTGGTTCTGCTCTCCGTCCTTCTGAGGTAGAGGAGACCAGGGAGCTCTGATGAGCACGAGGCCTCTCTGCCAAAAAACTATTTTATCTGCTTGGTGGCAAAAGAATGCTCCCAAACATGCCTTCCGATGGGTCAAGCAAGGTTTTTAGAGTGGGATGCAGTCATGGGGTGAATGAGGGGGGCACGGCATGGCCTGTCCCATGTCCTGGAGATAAGAGTCCGCATGTCCCCGAGCGGTATGAGTGGGGTGGCTCTGGTGCTCGCTCGTTGTGCAGATTGTGTTTGTTCTGTGTGGGTTGCTGATCAGTCTCTGCTGACCACGTTTCCCCAGAGGAGCTACGTTCAGAAGTGCCACCACCAACATAAATGCCTTTGCCTGCGTCTCCCCCCGGCCCTAGTCCCCGAGCGCAGTGTGAGAGTTTTGGGCAGGAGCCCAGGCTGCAGCAGGCCTGGAAAGAGCAAATCCTCATGTCCTGGTGTCCCATCTGAAGGGCTCGGAAGCGCTTTGAGATCTGTGGATCAAAAGGGCTTGTGGGGAAAGGCCAGTGGGGACGGCTGGTGCAGAGCGGGTGAGGACTGGAGCAACCACCTGCGACGTGCCATGTCCTTTCACCTTCGCTCTGGTGCTTCACACTCCGGCAAAAGCCCCTCTGCCGACCCTCTGAGCGCGCGTGCGGGCCGGCTGTGCCAGCTCCAGCCCAGCTCCGCAGCGAGCTCGGGCGGGCACCGTGTCGGTGAGAGCCCGGCGCTGTGCTGGCAGCGAGACCTCCTCGTCTCCTCACAGCCTGCGCAGGAGAAGGGCTCTGGCTTCTCCTGCCGCGCGCACAGACGGCTGCGCGGGGCTCGCTGTGCATCGTGCTCTCTGAGCAGCTGGCAGATGCAAGCCAGCAGGAACAGGCACCCAGAACCCAAAGGCTGGGGTGTACGGATGGGTGCAGAGCAGCACTGCCGGCTTCCACCTTCCCAGCCCCTCCGGCCACCAGCAGGACACTGACCCTGGGACAGAGCATCCCCACAGGGACCGTGCTTGGCTGTGGGGGCACGAATTTGCCCTGCCAAGTCTGTCGCGTGCTTCTCGCAGTATCTTGGCTGAGCCACTTACTGCTAAACCTGTGTAAGGCAAGGGTGGCTCGTCCCCACCCCATGGGAGAGCAGAGGAAGAAAGATCCCCGCGACTCGGACGCGGTGGGAGGGCCGTGGCAGCTCCCACAGGCGGGAGGTGGCCAGCAGCCACGTGAAGCCGGTTTTCCGTGGCGTGCTGATGTTGTCTCGTCTCTGGAGGTGCTTCAGAAGTCAGCTCGTCCTGCCAGGCAGTAGGTTACACCTACCAGCCAGCACCACAGGATGCCCTGATGATAAATAGTTTCAAAGGCCGGACCAGGTAGAGCTCAAAATACTGTCATCTTTCTATTAACACCCACCTTCAGGTGCCAAAAAGCAGCTTTCCTGGTGTGCTTTCAGGGCTGCTCTGCCAGACCCGCATCCCAGCTGCAACTTTGACAACGACGCTCTGCAGCTGAGCTTCCTCAGGGGCAGCGGGCGGACAAACCACAGAGCAACCAAGCAATTAGCGGGGCTCTCAGCCTGTCCTGCCCCAGCTGTTACTTCTAAGCGTGTCCTTGGCCAGGACTGCGCAGGGTAGCTCAGTCCTGCGGACTGAAGGTCCCAAGGATCTGGTGGAGATAAGGAACTGCTTCCTACCACTGCTGCCAGGTCCTGCCAGCAGCAAGGCTGAGCCAGATCCCCGCTGGGCACAGACCCTGCAGGCACAGCCGGACGCAGGCAGACCCACGTAGGCAGGAGAGCGGTGACACAGGTGCCATCAACAGCCCTGTCCTCCTCCTGAGACTCACAGCTCAGGAAAAAGCCCTGCGTAGGTCTCCTCGGTACCCACCTCCCAGAGCCTCGGTCTCCCCAGGGTCTGAGTCCAGCCCTGCCTGCCGCACTCACTGGCTGCTCCGGCTGCAAGGTCGCTGTCGGATCTGGATCGCACGCACACACAGGGTGCACTGCACAGGGAAATCAGCAGGCAGTACGGACTGCGTGCTTGTTCCTCCCTGCTCTACCTGCACCCCTCCCTTTCCCCACCTTTGCCCCTCTCCGAACCATCCTATAACAAGTATTGTGCAATCCTGAAATTCCCTGGTTCAATCCCCAGACTTCCCCCCGCAGCCCCTCGGGAAGCCCTGGGCTCTTGGTGGGGCAGCTCCCTCCACGCGTACGCCTTCCCGGGGAGTTTCTGCTGCTGCATCCCCACGGCGGGGTGGCCGCAGCGGCAAAGGTGGGGTTGCTCAGCCGTGGTGGTTTAAGGGTGTCTGAGGGTTAGCCGAGGTCGGCACCGTGGATCGTTTCCTCCGGTCACTCTCTGTTCGTTGGCATCGTCCTTACACATCCCTCCTCGAAGGACAGGCACAGGGACGCAGCAGGGGAAGTGCAAACGAAGGATCTCCAGCACAGCTTTAGGTGAGCGTAGCTCTCACCCGAGGTGTTGCGCTTCTGCATAAAGCCGTGTGAACACGGAAGCGCCACAGCAGCCCTGTCTCTGGAGGTTGTTTGTGACTCGTCCGGACGCCTTCGCACAGAGTCTGTTGTCAGATAACAGCGCAAGATAAATCGGTGTCCGCGAATGCCTGAGCTGAGACCGCCACGCTCATGACAGGAGAGTGCAGTTGGGACTGGCACGGCAGCCTCGGGAGCGCGTGATGTGCCATCCCGGCTCAGCTCCCGTCTCCGGGCGCAGGGAGAAGTACCCACAGCACCGTGCTTCTCCTCGCTAGACACAGCACAAGTGATCCCATCGGCCCTAACGAGCCTGGGGCCCCGCGGTGCGAGCCAGACACAAATTCATATTCCGAGACTTCTCCAGTCCCAAAGGGCTTATGAGCTGTCCTGGTGAGACAGCAGAGGAAATACCGTAAGCCTGGCTTTGCAGGTGGGGAACTGAGGCACCGAAAGGTTTGAGAGACTTAACAGGGATTCGGAGAGGAGGATCTCTGGAGCCGGAGCGCAGGAACATCCCTGGAAGAAGGCCTGACCTTTCAGCATTCGCCTCTTTGGAAATACCAGGTGACACGAAACGAGAGGTATTGGCACCCAGGGATGAGCACTGCTGCTGCCGGCCCCGCTCCAGCGTGCCCCCAGCTCCTCCTCGCCGCACCGGGCTGCTGGGACGCAGGCGGACCCCGGGGACGGTGCCCGGCAGAAACCTGTGCCCCGTCCTGCTCCGCTCCGGTGGGCAGGGGCTGTCCCCTCCTCTGGGCAGGGTACACAGAGGCCACACGGACCGGCACGCGGGACCCCGGCCGTGCCGGCGCAGGGCTGATGCCAAGGGTAGGAAAGCAGCCGACCTACTGAGACTGGTGGGGCTCAGGGAGGCAGCCCACTGCGCCACACGCAAGGCTCCCGAGCCCACTGCCAAGTGCAGGGAGAGCTCTGGAGACGGAGTCGGAGCTAGAAGATCCCCGGGAGCTCTTCACAGACTCACAGAATGGCAGGGCCCTCTGTGGGTCACCCAGCCCAGCCCCCTGCCCAAGCAGGGTCACCCAGAGCAGGCTGCACAGCACCGCGGCCAGGCGGGGCTGGAATATCTCCAGAGAAGGAGACTCCACAGCCTCCCTGGGCAGCCTGGGCCAGGGCTCCGTCACCCTCAGAGGGAAGAAGTTCTTCCTCGGGTTCAGCTGGAGCTTCCTCTGCCTCAGTTTGTGCCCGTTGCCCCTTGTCCTGTCACTGGGCACCGCTGCAGAGAGTTTGGGGCTCCGCAGTCCTGCTGGTCCCCAGCTTGCCACTGTTCCTGGGGCACTCCTGGGCTCTTCCCAGTGGATCTGTCCCCCTCTTCTTTGCTCCTCCTTCTCTTGGGTGCTTTCGGTGGCTCTGGCTTGTTGTGCCACAGCCTGGGGAACTGTGTCAGCACCTGCCCCGTGCGTGTGCCTGCACAAGTGCACATGTGTGAGCGTCAGCACACGTGTCATGCATGTGCCTGCTTGGAAGGGGAGAGGCAACCCCATAACCTAGATAACCCAGCATAACACCTTACCAGCACTGCTCTTGGGGGTGACTGGGCTTTGGAAGAGGCCATGGAGAGCGAGGGCGTCAGCACCTGCGTGGGTGGGAGTGTCTGGGGTGCACACAAGGGGGGTGAGCTGAAGGAGGGGTGCCGATGGCAAGCGCTGCCCATGCTCGCAGCTGGCTGGGGTGAAAGGCAGTGCTCGCGGGCAGGAGCTGTGCACCACCAGAAGGGTCCCATCCTGAGGATGACCCACCTAACCTGCCCGTCTCCAGCAGCGAGAGGCACACCTGGAAAGAGCGTGGGGGCCCTGAGGCCCCCCCGGCACACCTAGGAGCCTGTGTCACCCCAGGGAGCGGTCACACAGGCTTCCTCCACCCTCACCGACACAGAGCAGGCCACGGCCCCAGGCTCCCTGTGCTCTGTGAGACTTCAGGAGGGGGTCTGCAGAGAGGTGCTGAGGTGGCTTCAGAAACACCTCGTGTCTCCATGCATGGGAGACCAGGACAGTCGGTGTCGGATGCTCAGATGTCGCCTTTGGCTTTCTAGAAATCTGGAGACCGAAGATTTTGAAAACACCACATGCTGAGGTTTATTTGCTGCTTTCTGATTTTTCGAGCTATTTGGCACGCCGCCGTACCGCTGCGATCGGGCGGCCGGAGCTTTGCTGCCTAAAACGCAGGAAAGCAGGGTGGGATTTCACGTAAGCCCGTGGCTCCCGGAGCTGCAGCGCATGAAGCCCGCACCGAACGCTGCGAGCTGCGAAGTTCACACGAGCGGGCCAGGTGCTGTGCGTGCTCGTGAGTGAATCAGTTGGCTGCTGAACTCGGAGCCGGGGGAAAAGCGCTGGAAATTTCCCGCAGAAGTGCAAAGTGGCACCGCAGCGCGCGCAGGTTTGGCTGGCCAAGGGGCTCCCGGCACCGTCGGCGCAGTATATGCTAAAAAAAGGTACATGCTGATGGGTTTTTCTTCCTTTTCTTTTTTTTCTGAAGGCAAGATGTAAGGTGCTTGAGCAGTAGTGGTGGAAGGCAGACTGGAGGAACTGCTGGTGAGAGCAGGTGTAAATTGTAGCTGCGAATCCCGGTTCTGCAGGCAGTGTTGGGGGGGATCTGAGACACATCGGCTACAAATTTGGGGTAAAAGGGCTTTTGTGGTTTATAATCTCCTTCTCCCGCGAGGAGTTCATGCCTCAGGTTTGTCTCGGCGAGTGCGTGTTGTCCCTGCCCTGTGTGCAGGAAGCCCAGGGCTGCTTCAGAGAATCCGTCTCTGTCTTGTTCTCTGCTTTTCTTTTGGACCACGTGAGTGTTTGTCTCCATGGCTTAGCATTAATATTACACACCGTATGCTTTTGAAGCTATTTTGTGGTTTGGTTGAGGGCTTTGCTTAATACCTGGCTGATCCCCTCGCTCACAGAATCACAGAATCACAGCATGGCAGGGGTTGGCAGGGCCCTCTGTGGGTCACCCAGCCCAACCCCCTGCCCAAGCAGGGTCACCCAGAGCAGGCTGCACAGCACCGCGGCCAGGCGGGGCTGGAATATCTCCAGAGAAGGAGACTCCACAGCCTCCCTGGGCAGCCTGGGCCAGGGCTCCGTCACCCTCAGAGGGAAGAAGTTCTTCCTCGGGTTCAGCTGGAGCTTCCTCTGCTTCAGTTTGTGCCCGTCGCCCCTTGTCCTGTCGCTGGGCACCACTGAGAAGAGTCTGGCCCCGTCCTCAGAGAGATCATGGTCAGGTTTGTAGGCATGCGGTTCACGCCAGCGTCCTGCTCAGGAGCAGATGCCCTGCTAGGACATCAGGAGCCAGGGATGGGCGCAGGGTGCTGAAAACCAGATGTGGCAAAGCCCCAGGCAGCAGCACTGCCAGCGAGCCCTTCAGCCAGAGTCGCTCTGCTGAGGCTATGCCCAAGCACCCAAAGGGGAAGCACCTCACCGACCTCCTGAGACAGGCTGGGTGTGCGGGGTTACGCAGATTCCCCCGGATTTACACCGTCTCCTTGCTCTGGGCAGCAGCGGGGAGCTGCTCCCGGGGCTGCAGTCAGCAGTGCTGCAGGGTTTGGAGAGGGGCTGCCCCGAAGGAGCTGCTCTCCTGCATCCCACGCCCCTGCCCACCGAGCTTTGACTCAGCCAGGTCTCCATCTGCAGCTGAAGGAAAGTCCTTGTGAGCTGCTTTCAGGTCACCAGGTCCCCACCACAGCCTGGTGTCCAGCTGCCCTGGCTCCCGGCGGCTGCTGCTCCCTCCGGCTCTCGGCTCTCGCAGGACCTTAACTGCCGGGGAGATGTGATGCTCCCCGGTGTCTGCGGGGCACACCAGCCCAGCGCAGCTGCCCACCTGTCCTGCCCAGTTTTCTCTCTCAGAAGCAAGGAAATAAATGACCCAGAATGAGATTTTTAAAGCTGAAGGGCGACCGTGTCAGATGTTGTCCTTTTCGAGGCGTTGGTGACATCTGCAGCCCGGAGTGACAGCTTTCCTAGCGAGAGCAGCTCCGGCTGTGCCTGGTGCGTGGCTGTACCCCGACTTCCAAACCGGAGCAGCGTGCCGGGCTGGCTGCCAGCAGGCTGGGGTCTCGTGGGCATCCGGCAGTGGGACAGCAAGGGGCTGCCGTGCCGGGGCTGGGGACCGCTGACCGGCCAGGGGTGATCCCAAAGCACGAAAGGCTCCACAGTCCGCAGAGGTCTGCTCCCATCCCCCCTCCACGTTGCTGTCCTGGTGTAGGTCGCGCTGAGATCCTTGTCTGTCGCAGAACCCTGGGCTTTCCTCAGCCTCCCGAATCTGCCATTCAGCGTGACCTGGACAGGCTGGAGAGTTGGGCAGAGAGGAACCTGATGAGGTTCAACAAAGCCAAATGCAGGGTCCTGCCCCTGGGGAGGAACAACCCCAGGCACCAGGACAGGCTGGGGGTGGACCTGCTGGAGAGCAGCTCTGTGGAGAGGGACCTGGGTGTGCTGGTGGACGACAGGTTAACCATGAGCCAGCAGTGTGCCCTGGCTGCCAAGAAAGCCAATGGGATCCTGGGGTGCATCAAGAAGAGTGTGGCCAGCAGGGCGAGGGAGGTTCTCCTTCCCCTCTACACTGCCCTAGTGAGGCCTCACCTGGAGTCCTGTGTCCAGTTCTGGGCTCCCCAGTTCAAGAAAGATGAGGAGCTGCTGGAGAGAGTCCAGCGGAGGGCTACGAGGATGATGAGGGGACTGGAACATCTCCCCTACGAGGAGAGGTTGAGGGAACTGGGCTTGTTCAGCCTGAAGAAGAGGAGGCTGAGAGGGGACCTTAGAAATGCCTACAAATATCTGAAGGGTGGGTGTCAGGAGGACGGGGCCAAGCTCTTTTCAGTGGTGCCCAGCGACAGGACAAGGGGCAACGGGCACAAACTGAGGCACAGGAAGTTCCAGCTGAACATGAGGAAGAACTTCTTCCCTCTGAGGGTGACGGAGCCCTGGCCCAGGCTGCCCAGGGAGGTTGTGGAGTCTCCTTCTCTGGAGATATTCAAGACCCGCCTGGACAAGGTCCTGTGCAGCCTGCTCTGGGTGACCCTGCTTGGGCAGGAGGGTTGGACTAGATGACCCACAGAGGTCCCTTCCAACCCCTACTATTCTGTGATTCTGTGATTCTGTGTGATTTGCTCCCGTCTCTGCTCCACTGTGACCTGCAGACATGCCCGGCTCTCCAGGGCCTGCTGCGGAGCCAACGAGGGGGCTCACAGACCCAGTGCTGGTGGACCCCACAGCCCCATGCTAGGATCAGTGTTCTGGGAGACTTCTTTTCTCCTGTTTCTTGCCGTACAACAGACTGAAGCAGAGTTCTCTGGCTTGCTGGGTTGACAGTTGGATTACTCAACCAGACAGGACAGTGAGAGAGCTGGGAAGCTGGACACCTACTAGCAGCCCTGCAAAGCACGCCTGGGTGTGCTGCTGAGCCTGGGTTTCCCTCTCTGAGAAGAGGGGGTGGTTGTTCTTAGCTCTTTGCATGAGGCGTTGCTGCCAGCCGGGCACCCAGGGCATCACGCTGGGCTGAGCAGGTTAGATGGGTGACTTCAGCCACCCCAAGTCCTTGATGGAGAGCTCTGAACCACAGGCTACGCTGGCAAGGGGCTCATTTTCCCACGTCCCCTTCCAGATGGGACAGAGCCGGCGTGAGAACGAGCGCTGCTGCTGCTGCAGAGACCCCCTCGGGGGCTGTGCCTTGCGCCGGGGGACCCAGGGCGGGTGCGGTGGTCCCGTGGGTCTGGCTGGCGGCTGGGGACCGTGGCTGCGGCTCATCCCGCTCACCGGTGGAGATGTGTGTGCTTCATCTGAGGAAGTGGCAAGAATGGGATCGAGCTGCTTAAAAGTGACCTGCTGGAGGGACAGAAATCCCACAGCTCCCTTGAAAGGGCCATGGGTGCCTGGAGCCTGCTTGCTTGCGGTCAGCATTAGGTTCTTTCTGCTTGGATTTTTCTTCAGAAAGAGTCAGGATTTCAGGTTTCGTCACACTCTGCTTGGCGAGGAACTTCGCAGGCTGCCAGAAGATGAGAGCACAGGGTGTATCACCAGGAAAGGGCTGTCCTGCCACCCCTGCTTGTTTTTATCCTTCTCTTTCTCCTCTTAGAACCTGCTGGGGCACTCCCGTGCTGCACCAGACCAGAGAGTTAAGATCTAAGCTCATGGGGTAAAAACCAGCACTTTCTGGTAATCTGGATCCCAAACCACCTCTCGGGGGGATCAAGCAGGATCAGGTTTTCTTCTCCGTCCTTGGGCTTCTCCCATTATTTGTACTGGGGTTTTTCCCAGGGCTGTCCAGCAAGGGCAGAGCAGCAGGACAGCTCATCTCTGAGCACACAACAGGGCAGCCCAGGAGTGCCTCCCGGTCAGAGCAGCGACCGCGCTCTCCCGGGAGGGGCTGCACGGCATCACCAAGTTCAGACAAAGGTTTGGCAGGATGGTGGGCACCCACCTTTGCAAAACACAGCGTCACAAGGCTGCTGTGAGACCTGATCTGGTTTTGGCAAGGGAGGTGTCACGTGTGTGACCATCGCTGAGCTGGCCGCAGTGTTTTCCTGACCCCCAGGGACGATGCTCGGGGGGTGGTGAGCCACGGAATCGTAGAATCATTAAGGCTGGAAAAGACCTCTAAGATCATCAAGTCCAAAAGCCCTGGGCATCGCTCCTGCGATGTGGCTCCCATCTCCACCTCCCTCTGCGTGCTGCCGGCGTGTGTTCGCGCGCTCTGCGCGGGGCGGCACTCGCTGCCGCCGGCTCCCGCCGTGCTCACCTGATGCCCGCGAGCCGCTGCCCGCCTGTCCCCGCTGCCACCGGCCGGCGGGGCTGGGTGGGATGCCCGCCGTGGAGATCCAGCGGATCCAGCGCTCATCTCCTGGCAACGGTCCTTCCGTAGCAACCGCCGAGCCGCCGAGGGGAGCGGGCGGGCTGCGGCCGGGGAGGAGGAAGAGCGGGAGGCCTTGGCAGACCCCCCAGGTACGTGTGGCTCTGGCCAGGCGCTGTCTGGTGCAGGGCACTGGACTGGTCCTACTGGCATCCTCGGTCTGGCATCCTCCATCCGTCACCCTCCATCCGGCCCCGTGGGCGCGTGGGGCGGCCGGGAGCGGGTTGTGCGGGGGGCTGCGGGGTCCCGGCCATCACTCAGGCTGGCGGTGGGGCTGGCAGGGCTCCGGCTGGTGTCCCCCAGGCATGCTCATGGCCTGGCCAGCCTGCCCAGCGGAGCAGGCGCTGGGCTTTTGGAGCTTCCTCCAAGGGCATCCTTGCCTTGGCTTTCTCAGGGCCAAATCGCCCGCTGTACTGACAGGTAGCGGCAGCGCCTGGCCCTGGTGGGGTCTTCTCCAGCTGCCCCTCGGTGAGGACAGCCACCACCCATGGACCAGCTCTCCCAGCAGCCGGTCAAGCCCCAGCCCCAGCGCATGGGAGCTCCCCGCCTGGTGCTCGCCAAGGCACGGCCCTTCAGGGCTGGTCCTCCTCAGCCCTTGGCCCATGCCGGTTTTTCGGTTGCCTGTGAGTCACGGAGTGAACGTCTCCACAGCTTGCCTCTGCCCTTGTTATTCCCTTTTTTACTGCCGGCCTATTTTAAGCTGCTTTGCTCTGCAGTCCTGGTTGCCTCCCCTTTGCACTGGCAGTGCCTGCACCTGTTGGTTGCAGACCGGTGCGCTCTGCTGCTGGAGTTTAAGCTCAGACTGTGGGTGTTCCCCCCACCCCTCCAAACCCACCGCCACATCCCCTCCACACCGTGCCCATGGGTGGGTGCATCTCTTGAGCTGAGGCCATTGCCCTCCCTGGGAGCAGGGGGCTGGCCCCCAGCATCTGGCTAAGGTTCAGGGCTGGGTGGTGGCCTGGGGACGGGGGGGATGCGGCTGGGGAAACCATGGGGAACTTTATGCCCCTCTGCAGAGCACACACGGGACAGAGACCCTTGCTGCTGCCTGCACTGGGGCATGCTATTGCCCTGTAGCATCCCCCCAAAGATTTGCTATAGAAGTTGCCCCTTGGTTAAGTCTGTGGTTCCCACTCTTTCTGCCACTGCCGCTGTTCTTGCTCCATCCCCAGCAGCACTGCCCTGCCTGCGGGCACTGGAGCGTTGTGCACGGGGCTGCGGGCTCAGGCTGCTCCATCGCACGCCGCAGCCGGCTGAGTGCGTGCAGAGAGCTGGAGGCAGAGCTGCAGCTTCCAACGACGCGGGCTGCCCTTGTGCCTCCGAGGCACAGAGCGCGCAGACCCCCACAGTGGTCATCACGGCCAGAAATGCTGGGGTTTTTCTGCAACAACAAACGGCATTCGCGTGAATACGGTGTGCAAATCGGGCGCTCGGAGAGTCACGGCCGGAGACTGCAGGTCCCCAGTTCAAGAAAGATGAGGAGCTACTGGAGAGAGGCCAGTGGAGGGCTACGAGGATGAGGAGGGGACTGGAGCATCTCTCCTACGAGGAGAGGCTGAGGGAGCTGGGCTTGTTCAGCCTGGAGAACAGAAGGCTGAGAGGGGACCATATCAATGCTTATAAATATCTGCAGGGTGGGGGTCAGGAGGAGGGGGCCAAGCTCTTTTCAGTGGTGCCCAGCGACAGGACAAGGGGCAACGGGCACAAACTGAAGCAGAGGAAGCTCCAGCTGAACCCGAGGAAGAACTTCTTCCCTCTGAGGGTGCCGGAGCCCTGGCCCAGGCTGCCCAGGGAGGCTGTGGAGTCTCCTTCTCTGGAGATATTCCAGCCCCGCCTGGCCGCGGTGCTGTGCCCCCTGCTCTGGGTGACCCTGCTTGGGCAGGGGGTTGGGCTGGGTGACCCACAGAGGGCCCTGCCAACCCCTGCCATGCTGGGATTCTGTGATTCATTCTGTGATTCAGGTGCCAGGGGAGACAGGCAGAAAGCAGGGCTGGGGGTGATGAACCCAGGGACAAGCTGGCCTGGGACATGGAGTTACGGTGCAGCAGGGTCCCGCAGGCACGAAGGCGGCTCTGGGCACGGATCTGGCAGCAGAGTAGGGCTGAATCAGCCGACTCCCCCCCCCTTTCTCCCACCCCTCCGCCTCCACCTCCTTACAAAAAAAACCCCGTGGTGCCAAGGTGGACTGCTCGGGGGACGAAGGGGTTAAGTAGGAGGTAAGCAATGTCCAGCCATCACTCAGTGCTGCTCTGGGGCTGTTGTAGATCTGGTCAGTATTTCTACCAGGAGGGCCCCTGCACTGACTGTTGATGCTTTCTATCTCTGTCTGGGGACAACAGGACTTCTGCCTTTCCCTGGGCCCTGCAGATGCTTGTATGTGGGACATTTTTCAGACACAGCACGTCCCCAGGGACCCAAAACCTGAGCCCAAATGCCCTGACCATGAGGGCTTTCTTGTCAGGGGTTCCAGCATCATCCCCAAGGACACGTTTGGTCCAGCTCTCCAATCTGGAGATCCCCATCTGGAGCTTTCCGACCTCTAAAGTGACTTCCAGGACCCCTCAGCTTTCTTCAAGCTCCCTGCCCATCCCAGGTGAACAGAGTCCTTGTGACTCCCTTCACTTCTTGAACTTTGGGTCAGCTCTGCCTGGAGCAGGGATAGCAGTCGGGTCCACTTGCAGAATGCAGCTTGCCCCATAAATTCAGCAGCTTCGCTCCCTTTCTCATCCTCTGGGCTCTCTGAGTCGGAGTGGCAAGGAGCCGACCTCTGTCACTGGCTCAGCAGAGGCGAAGGCAAGACGGGGCGCTGAGGTCCCGTGCCCACGGGTGTCCTCTCCGCAGCTGGGTGTTTGCCCCGTCCCCTGATGGGGCAGGGAGAGCTGGAGGCGATCCGATCGGGGGCTGTCGTAGCAAAGACAGCAGAAGAAATAGCGAGGTGTCTCTGGGCTAATGGCAGCTGACCTGAAACCTTCAATTAGTGCTTGATTGGTACGGGGCCCCCTGGGGGAACGGGAACTAATTATACTGAAATCTGTCTCTCTATGCAGAGGGACCAGAAAAAACATTTTCTTCTACCCAGTGCATCTGTGTCTGTACGAGATGGGTCCAGGGCTACCCCAAAAGCACCGCCTGCTCTGTGGCAGGTTTTCTCCAGCCCTATCGAGTCGAGTCTCCCAGACCCTGACTCTCCAGAAAAACTCCGTGAAAAAGACTGTAGGATCCTAGGCAGATGGACGGTGTCTTTCCAGGCCTGCGGGCAGACAAGTGGGAAGAGCCTCTGGTCTCTCTTTTTGGCCTCCATATACTGCTGTGTTTAAAAATTTAGCAGCTATAATTTCAGACACAGCAGGCGAGTTTCTCCATGATGCGATTGGACTGGTCCCATCGAACTCGACTCCCGAGAAAACAGCAGGACCTTGGCTGGACTTTGGAGATCCCGGACCCCTGGGGATCCCCTGAAACAGTTCGGCTGGAGAAGCCCAGGAGGTGAGATGCAGAGCACAGGGAGGAGCACCGGCTGTGGGCAGGTGGCCCGGTGCCCCCCCAGCCCCCGTGGCAGATGGGGCCGTTCCACAGATGGATCTGCATCGCTGGGCACGGAGGTTTCGCTGCAGCCAGTGTCCTTTCCACCAGCCGGCTGCGAGGAGCGCTGAATGCAGGAGCAGGGAGTGGAATCCTGGCATGCAGCGACCTCGAAAAGGATTTAGGGATGAAAGTAGAGGAAGCGTTAAATGCAAGATCCCAGTGAAGCCAGTCCTAAGGGAGCAGAGGCAACCTGCAAGTCCCGAGGTTGCCAGGCTCATTTGGACTGTTGAAAGAAGGAGGATGCAACAGCTACCTCTTGATGCATTACTGGGGAAACAGTAGAGGAGAGAGGAGAGACGGAGTTCAGCTCAAGGACACAAGAAATGGTGCGAATGTTCGGAGATGTTCAAGTTGAAAATTCAGACAAGAGCACAAATCAGCGCTGTGGGGAGGTGCTGCAGGGAGAGCAGGGCTGTTGTGCCAGGGGGTCCTTACATCTCTCCCCTGCAACGTGTAACAGGAATGGAGAGACGGCTCCCTGCCCATACCAGGCCTCTCAAAATCATGGCTACAGCAGCTGCATTTCCTTCTGGGCTCCATGTTTCAGATGAGACACTGAGAAACTGCAGACAGCCGTTGCCTTTCAGAGTGAGAATTAAGGTGCTTGATCTATTTGTTACGTTCCAGGCAGGATAAAGGGTGTCATGGTCAGAAATGAGGGGAATCAGCACACAGCCAGGATGCTTGGTCCGCATGGCTCAGGAGCATTGCAGAGGACTGCCAGAGGGTGGGGGTTAGGAGGTGAGGCTAAACATGGCCATACCTGGGTGTATGATGATGTCTTTGTGTAACATCCTGGCCCAACCCAGGCTGCGGGCTTATTGCAGGTGCAGATGGGTGGCATCCTCCAGCCCAGGTCCCACAGGACCAGATGTGGGAGCCGAGGTGGTCCCTCTGCTCTCACTAGGTCTTCAGACCTTGGATAAGGAGGCCACGCTGTGTTATTGCTTCATGAATTCATAGTGCCAGGATGATCATGCTCCAACAATAATAAATTGCAGGAATAAGGAGAGATAATTGCAATTAGAACTACTGTGCTGTAATTAGGATGTTTAATACAAAATGGCAGAAGAGGCAGTGCTGATGGCATGGGTGGGTTCACTCTTGAAGCCACGCGTGACAGAAGGGACTAGAAGGACCCGGAGGTTCCCCTCAGCATTTATCAGCTGTGGAGAGGACTTGAGGACTTGGCAGGTTCTCCAAGACGTGCCAAAGACCAATCTGCCGTAGACGTTGGTGGGGCCGGTCTCATGCTTCCCTGTCCTGTCGTCCGCTGGTGATGCCCCTCTCCCAAACCGTGCTGCTGGCCTCAGGGAGCAATGCTGCATCTCTTCCTAACACCAGGCTGTCTGCTTGCAAGGGCTGTGGAGCCGTGGGTGACCTGGGGTTTGCCAGCCCCAATACCTACTGGACCAGCCATCTGAGCATCTCCAACCCTGTCCCCTGTCCCTTCGTTCTTCATCAGCACCGGCAGCTGCCCGTGTGCCCTGTGGCATCACCAGCCCGAGGGGTCTCGCCTGCATGGGCGATGGTGGTGGAGGATGCCTGAGCTTCAGGCAGGGACTGAAGGATGACCCTGTATTGCACCAGGCAGGAGAGCTGCGAGAAGTGGAATTTTTCAGCCAAAATCTTTTTTTTATGTGGGAAAACCCCCCACCTTTTAATTTTTTAGGTCTTCTGGGGAACTTGCTAAAGTCAGAATGCTTTATCTCAATACTTTCCTTCAGGATGCCTCAGCAGCAGTGTCAGAGTTTCCTTCCATTTAATCTAATTTTATCATATTGATAAAACTTCATCAAAGCTGGAATTGAAAGCTCTTGCTTGGGCCCGAATAAAATTCTTTTGACTTTCCAGGTTGCTTTAAAAAAATGTTAATTTTAGTGCTGCTCAGGTTAAAATCATTTTTTCCTGGCTTCTGGCTGTGCACCAGCCCCCTTGACCTCTCCCACCGCAGGAAGAGCTGGTGGGGGTGCCAGGCATCCCTGGGGCGAGCTCCCTGGGTGAGGGGGGCTTCCAGTGAACAGGCGTAAAAGCCCCTGCCCTTGCTGCTATGCAGTGTCGTCCTGGGGTGCTTCAGCAAACACCAGCACCTACCTGCTTCGGTAGTGCGTTTCTCCAGGGGAGGAGGGAAGCCGCTGGAGACAAATAACTCTGAGGGTCTTGTGGTGACAAAGCGTCAGTCCTGGCTCCCACCCTGCTCCGCTCCAGGGCAGCTCTCCGGGGTGTCCCTTGCACGTGCTCCTGCAGGTCCCCTTCTCACCTCCTTCCAGGGGAGCTGCTGAGCTCCCCATCCCGCAGCATTTGCCTTCAGGGCAGTCTGTCCACCTGTCTGTCTGTGCAGACAACACGGCTCCTCTTCCTCCTCCCTTTCCGCTTCACCCTCTCTGGTGTATTCCTGCAGCGCTGCCCATCCTGCCCTCCGCTCCACCTCCTCCATGCCTGTCCACCCTCCAACCCATGAGCACGCCGGCTCATTGCCTGGGACACTTCCACTGCCTCGCAGGTCCTGCAGCATTCAACAGGCAGAACGGAGCAACCGGCGTGACCTACCCAGTCTGCCTGCCTGGTATCTCCTGGGCCATCTACCCCTTGTGTTTATCAGGCATCTAAAAGAAGAGTTATGTTAATATGTCTCTTCCTCCCAAGAGCGCTGGGAGGATTAATTAGTTAATGTTTGTACAGTGCTTTGAAGATAAGTGCCAGGCGGGGTGATGATAGGAGTAGAAATTAATTCTTTCATCTTGTCTCCTTCCTTTTTTCACTGGGGCTGATGCTAACAGCCCATGGGCTCTTCCTTTGCTAGGTCACCGGGTGGGGACAGTATTACCTCTCCTTGCAAACCAGGGCGAGGAGACAGTGTATGAGCAGAAATCACCAATGGAGAGTACATAAAAAAAAAGAGAGAAGGTGGCCAGCTGAAGAGAGCAGCAGGGTTCCGGTCTGGGGGGGTTTGGGCATGCAGCTGCATGAGGGGACAGGAGCATCTCTCTTAGGAGGAAAGGCTGAGGGAGCTGGGCTTGTTCAGCCTGGAGAAGAGAAGAGAAGGCTGAGAGGGGACCTTAGAAATGCCTCCAAATATCTGTAGGGTCGGGGTCAGGAGGATGGGGCCAAACTCTTTCCAGTGGTGCCCAGCGACAGGACAAGGGGCAACGGGCACAAACTGAAGCAGAGGAAGCTCCAGCTGAACGCGAGGAAGAACTTCTTCCCTCTGAGGGTGCTGGAGCCCTGGCCCAGGCTGCCCAGGGAGGCTGTGGAGTCTCCTTCTCTGGAGATATTCCAGCCCCGCCTGGCCGCGGTGCTGTGCAGCCTGCTCTGGGTGACCCTGCTTGGGCAGGGGGCTGGGCTGGGTGACCCACAGAGGTCCCTTCCAACCCCTGCCATTCTGGGATTCTGGGATTCTGTTTCACCAAATTACTTTTAGTCATCTGTGCCAACTGCCCCCCAAAGCAGCCAGCTCTGGGGAAGATCACAGCAGCTGTCCCTGTCCCGGAGCAATGCAAGGGAAGCTGAGGCAGAGCTTCCCTGCCTGAGCAGGACAGCCCAGCATGTTGGGCAGCAGGACGGAAATTTCAGCCTAGAGAATTCCCACCGGCCGTGCCCCAGCCCCGACTCCATCTTGTTGTACATCAATAGTGGATGAGCTCCGGCTTTGTCTGGGCTGGGGAATTCATGTTGTAGCTAGCGATGTTAATTAAGCGGTAACTAGACTGATGGAGATTTATTTTCAGGCTGCCTGCTAGAAACTGGTTATACACATCTGGGAAATCGAAAATTGACCTCCTGCTCATTTCCTGTCTTCTCCGAAGCAACAGTGAGTTGTTGTGGTAGCCCGCCGAAGCGATGGGGTAGTGCGCTCCCTCGGGGCTGCCCAGCCAGCCGGGCAGGAAACAGCTCCTCAGCCTGGCTCCGGAGCCTGGTCCTCTTCCTCCATCCCAGATCCTAATCCAGTCAGTCCACCCTGAAGCTGGCTGGGGGTGGCCCGGCATGGTCTCCCAGCACCCCTTCTTTGCCTTCCACCCCAGGGGGAGGGGGGCTGCTCATGGCTGTGGGCATCTGTAAGCCTGGAAAAGGGGGGATGTGGTCAGCACGGGGGACGGACAGGGCAGCTCTGGGCTCAGCTCAGCACTCAGGGCACGCAACACGACATCCCTGGGAGCTCTTCCCACAGTGGGGACCACAGGAGCTGGCACTGGGCAGAGTTCAGAAGACTGGGGGTCTCTCCCTGTCTCCATGACTGACGTTCCCTATCCCGTGCCTCAGTTTCCCCTGAGTGGCAGTGATGGTTTGAGGCAGGGTGACAGGTTTTGCACTTACCAGGGTTCGTCCTTTTGCTGCAGAAGAGGCTAGCATCAGTTGCTCAAGAACCAGTGGCTCCGGTGGGTACGTGATGCTCTGGTTTTCCAGACCCACGCAACACGAACTGCTCCTTGACGTGTTTTCCTCCATCTGGCTTTGCACACAGCGGGCTGGAGCATGGAGCTACTGGACTCCTGAGACCTGCTTGCTTGCCTGCATGGAGCTAACTGGGCTCGCAGCTGGGCCACCCCGGGAGCTCCCCTGTCTCCTGGGCTGGGTAGGCTGTGGGTCCCTGGGGTGGGACCAGCCCCGCGCCCCACACTGCTCCCTCTTTGCAAGAAGACAGCTGATGCCGATGGGGTCCAGGCCTGGGGAGAAGCAGCAGCTGCCTGGAAAAGCACCAAAGGGCTTCACAGCCTGTCTGGCTCGGTGCTGGAGCTACAGGCTCCATCTGCTCCCTGTCTCAGCCAGCAGCCTGGGCCAGCAGCAGAGGGGAGGTCTGCACAGGGAGGGGGGAGAGCAAGCGGCACTTCATTTCTTGGTGCTCTTAACCCTTGAGTTTCAGGTGACCTGCAAACAAAGCCCCCGGCCCACACACAGTCTCCTGGTTAGTGCCCAAAAGCAGCACAGCAGTCGTCCATAAATGCTTTTATAATCTGCTTTCTTTAAGATGACTGTTCCCACAAGAAAGAGAGGGGGAGGCATGATTAATTTTCATTAGCCTTGTAAATAATAAGCTTGTTTCCGCTAGTCTTGCCCTGTAATTAGGGCTCTGGTTCCAGAGCCCTGCAGAAGGAAGCTGAGATTTGCTGGTGACTCACAGGAAGCCAGGCCAGCCTGGACATCCCACCCTGGGCCAGGAGAAGGGAAGTGGCTGGGTGCCCCTCGGAGAGACAGAGCTTCCCCTTGCTCTGGAGGGCAAGGGAGCGAGGGGCAGTGGTCCTCCAAGGAGAGAAGGAAGAGCCCACCCGACGGAAGCGTAGGCTGAGGTTGGCAGATCTTCATTATCCAAATGAAAATGAAAGCAAAACTTCTGGCTCAGGGCTGGCAGCGTCTGCCCCAATAGCTGGATGTTGAATAGGGATGTAGGATGATCTCAGGAGGAGCTCAAGGGCGTGGAGATGAAGTGGGGAAGGAGCACCTGGGTATTTGCATTGAATGTGGGGCTAAATGACCTACAGGTGCCAGCGGCCAAGCACACAGCCTGTGTGCAAAGCACCATGGAAAGACCCGCTCCCGAACCACGGGAGTGAAGGAGCCTCTAGAGCTGAGGACACCACTGCCTCTCCATGAAAGAGACCACACAATGGTGGTCTGGGATCTTTTGGGTAGATATGTGGGGGGGGAGCTCAAAAAAGGCTCAAAAAGTGTTTTTATTAGAGACCCCCAAAAAATGGTCATGCTGATCCCAAAACAATTTTCTTATGCCAGTTCCTTGGGAAAACCAAACAGAAAATTAATTGCAGGAAAGCCTGAAAGAAGCAATTCTTTCCTAAGTTTATCCAGAAATGGAAAAGTTTCTGTGTATGCAGGTCCCCCGCCCTGGTCTCTGGGAGCTGTACCATCTGCAGTGTGACCTTCCCTTCTCCAAGCTCCTGTGGATGAGGTGGCTCTCACCAGAGAAAGGAAGGACCTGTCCCACGTGCTCCTCCAAAGAGGCTGCCTGCGAGGCAGACCTCGAACCCAGCTCAGCTGTGCCCAAGTTGTGAAGACCAGGGCTGCAGCCTCATCCCAGTCCTGGCACTGGAGCCCATGGCACAGAGGTTTGCATGGAGAAGTTGCTGGTTGTGCCACACCACACTGCTTGTGCAGGATCATGGTGGAGCTGCAAGGAAACAGCCTCATCCAGAGCAGCTTTCTCTTCTGGGGGCTGCTGCCCCATCCCTAAGCTGCCCGATCCATGCCCGTACTTCCGGCACCCAGGGCACAGCAAAGCAGCGTGGCCTGGGACACGATGTCCTTCATCACTATGTCCCCAGCTCAACACCTTCTTTCTGACAGGACGAGGCTTGACCCTGCCCTACCCGAAACCCTACGCCAAGCAGTGGTGCCACACTCGCCACAAATTCTTCTGTCCTTTCCCCCAGGGAACAGATATTTCACTGCCACTCCAATTCTATTTCTCCATAGTTTCACCTCGGTGGCATTATACCCTCCCTTGCTGTAGGCTGGATCCTCTGTGCACCCCACAATGCCCACCCGCCAGGACGAGTTTGGACACAGGGGTCTGGCTTGGCCTGAGATGGAGGTGGCAGGTGAATGACTCTCGTGCAGTATTTGTCACTGCACGATTCATTCCCTTCACCCAATGTATTCCTATCGATTGGAACCAGACCTCGTGTCTGGCCACCATGTTTCCCAGTTCCATCACTCCGCCAGGGGCAGAGGTTGCAGGACATTAGGCCAGAGCAGAGGTGACAACACAGCCACCTTAGTAGATGTGTGCAGGGAACTCTAGTTGGAGAATTTAGTGGCTTCTAGGAGAGCAGCACTGGTTTTATTGCAAGGGGCTGATGGATGATTGCTTGCCACCATGCAGCAGCATTCAGAGAGCGTGTGGGTGGCAGAGGAGGTGTCAGTGCTAGAGGCAGACATGCCTTCAGCTGGTCCTGCCCCACGGTGTGGGATGGTGCTCAGCCCGTCTCACCCAGGGCAGCTGCACCGTGGCAGGAGGCTCATGGCTGAGCAGCAGCACTTTGTCCTGGTCCAAAAAATTCACATGGGAAGAAATAAAAAGGGATTTATGGGGCTGAGATCTGGGAAACAGGACAGGGAACTGCTGCTCTGGTTACTCTTCTCCCTTGCACAAGGACAAAGCATCAAGGAAAGCTATAAAAGTTGGATCCTTTCTCCACAAGTACAATTCACCTGTGGAACTCGCTGCCATGAGATCTCAGAAGCACAAAACCGAGGAAGTTTCAACAGAGAAAAAGAAAGACTGAAAGGGATGTGGATAAGCAGAATGTCTCTGCCTACAGGAAGGGAAAGCCAGTCTTTGGACTCTTCCAGACAGTCCTCTGGAAAAAGAAGTGTCCAGAATACCACCAGCATGGGGCACCTGCAGGAATGCCTCCATCCCAGCAGCATGCACATAATCTCTCCTTGGGCTTGCGAGGTTCTCCATTACCTCTGCACGCTGCTCAGAGCAGTGTGGAAGTCGTACCGTCCAGCTCAGTCAGCCTGGTAGGTGAACTGCAAAGCCAGGCAGGAGCCGCTGATGAAGGGCGTATCTTCTTCTCCAAGTTGAATGTACAAGAAGATGCACAGCTTCAGCGAGGCAACAGCCAGTTGTGGCTAAACACTACTGGAGTCAGGAAAATAGTGATCCTGGGTTGGGGTGACCACCTATTCTACAGCCACCCAGAAGTCTGAGAGCAGCAAGTGGCTTCTTTGCTGAGTGCTCATCCCTGGTGGGAGCCAGAGACGAGCAGGACCTACACCATGCTCCGCACATGAGCCCAGTCCTACACCATCCATGGGAGGAACCTCCTGCTGAAGAACAAAGTCACAGCCCCTTCTAGGAACAGTGTTTACCCATCCTAGCAGATGCAGCAAAAACCCTGCTTGAAAGAGCTGTTTGCTAAGGAAAAAACAATTGGCACACTAATTAAAAGTGACTGATTAAAGGACTGAAAGGGAATTACTCATCTTGTTAAAGGCAGGCACCTGCAGAGCTCTTCTTGCTATCAGAGCAACAGCATCCTCCACACCACAGCGAGGACACCGCTGCTCAGCGGTGGTGGGCACACGAAGCAGCCCTGAGCAGCATTGCGCGTCCCCTCATCCGGCACAAACCCGCAGCCTCCAGCCCAGCGCATCCCGAGGAGCCGCAGCGAGCTGATCCACCGCGAGGCCGTGCCAGTCGGTGGCTGTCGGCGTGCCAGCAGGCAGCTCGGCGCAGCTCGGCGCAGCAGCCAGCACCAAGGGCCGGGCTGGTCAAACACAGCACGACCCACTGCCAGCCGCGCAGCGCAGAGGGCTGTTCGCACGCACACATGCCTCTGCTCGATCTGGGCTGGCTCTTCTCTTCGAGCACCAGCATGGTCTGCCCTGGCGTGGGGTTGCCACAGATGGCTTCTCAACGTGCTTCATCTTTTCCATCCTTTGCAGAGATGCGGCCGTTGGCCACATCAGAGCAGGACTCAGGCGAGAAGCACAGAGCAGAGACTTGCCCCGGGAAGGTCCAGATATTGCTGCCTCAGTGGCACCCAGTTAGGGGATGCAGATTATCCCAGATGTCAGGCCAGGAGTTTTGCCAGAGCACAGTGGGTTGCCAGAGCCAGTGAAGGGACAAGGTTAAGGGCTTCTCGGCTGGAGCTACGCAAACGTTGGGCTTTCTGACATGAATGGTTGTTTGGCAGACCTGGTATAGGGACTTTTTTGCTGAGATTTGGAGTGGCCATATCAGGTTGTCTTCAGCCCCAGAGAGAGATGCTGCCCTTCATCTCTTAGAATCGTGGAATCATTAAGGTTGGAAAAGACCTCTAAGATCATCAAGTCCAACCGTCACCCCAACACCTCCATGCCTGCTAAACCATGTCCCCAAGTGCCACATCCACACAGTTTTTGAACCCCTCCAGGGATGGGGACTCCCCCACTGCCCTGGGCAGCCTGGTCCAACGCCTGACCACTCTTCCAGTAAAGACATTTTTTCCAATATCCAATCTGAACCTCCCCTGACACAACCTGAGGCCATTGCCTCTCGTCCTGTTGCTGGTTACTGGGGAGCAGAGACCAACCCCTGCCTCACTACAACCTCCTGTCAGGGAGCTGCAGAGAGTGAGAAGGTCTCCCCTCAGCCTCCTCTTCTCCAGACTTGTTAGCCTCAGCAGACAAGCAGTGTCAGAATGGGAGGGCAAGGAGCAGATTGTTCAGGTCTTCTCTGCCATGGGAGACCAGGTCTTCCTCCTGTGGGGCTCAGTGAGCGTGGTCAGAACATGGGCACTTTGCAGCAGGAAACTCCTTCAGACCCCAACCAGGAACAGGCTCCTCAGCTCCCTGGATGGGGAGAGCAGCAAGAACAGACACCGTGGAGCCACAGGGAACAGGCTGGGCAGCAGAGGAGGTGCGTCCAAGCCCGCTCCTCTGACCTTCTCTTTGCTCTGTAGCCACATTTCAGTTCTGGCTGGCGATCAAACCCTGCGTCCTGTGGCTTTGTGTGATCGTTAAGGTGAAGGTTAAAGCAAGAGACAGTAGAGACAGCCAATCCATGGCTGAACGTAAGCACAGCTGTAGGCATGGGGGAATCTGCTCTTCTTTGGCTTTGGGTCAATGTGCCTCTGTCCTTTTCCACAGTCACAGAGTCACACAGAATCCCAGCATGGCAGGGGTTGGCAGGGACCTCTGTGGGTCACCCAGTACAACCCCTGCCGAAGCAGGGTCACCCACAGCAGGCTGCACAGGACCGCGTCCAGGAGGGTCTTGAATATCTCCAGAGAAGGAGACTCCACAACCCCTCTGGGCAGCCTGTTCCAGGGCTCCATCATCCTCAGAGTGAAGCGTAGTCCTTCTAGTGGCCAATTGCTCTTTTTTGTTAAAAATAAAACCTTTCTTTGCTTGTGGTCTAGACTGAACCATCTTCAGCTGCCTGCCGCGGGGTGCACGCGGGGTCGTGGCTGCACCGCTGAAGAGCCCTCTGTTGCCAGCCTTTTAAGGACCAGTGGGCTGCAGTTAAGTTGCTTGTGTTCGTGGTATGAGCCACCTCGTGCAGTCCTTGTGGCTTTTCTCTAAACCACCTCCAGTTTATCAACAGCCTCCCAGATACTGCGCTGCCAGAAAAGAACCTGTTTTCTAGTAAGGTACTGTCCATGCAACACACAGGCCCTGCTTCTGCTGCAGTGTCCTTCACCAATCAAGGCAGAGTCTCGTTTTAACCTTCATTTAACCTCCCCATTTAACCATCATTTTGTACAGATGTCTAATGTCCGGCAGTTTAGCCACCATGTCCCTCAAGTCTATCTTGGAGTCATAGTATGATACAGTTCTCAGCGCAAGTCTCTTCCTTGAAGTTCCTCATGTCAAGGCCCCCTCTTTTCCACGCATATGACAAAGATGCTTGCAGAGCACGCTGTCAGGCTCACCAGGATGAGCTGGTGATTTGTGGAAGGTCCCACGGATTCTCCATCTTCTGCTTCCTCTGCTAGGACACAGATCTGTAAGCTCTACAGGTAGATATGACTCAGAAAGCTGACCTTGCCTGCCATGACATTCAATGTCCCTCTTTGCGCCCTCATTCCTCCCCAAAGGTGTTGATTTTAACACTTGCTGATTTTAACACTCCAATTATGTGGTGCTCCTAGCCAGATTTCGGGAGCACAACTAGGTCAAATTCATGTCCATACCTGAGCAGGCTGTATTAGCCCGGCTCCCTGGCATCGGTGTGAAGGCAATTAAAGAATTTCTTCTCTTGAAGTCCCTTGCTGTCTGGATCAATTTTATTCTCAACATCATGATGTCACACTAATGAAGGCTCCTCGGTCCCTCCTACTTGCCCTTCTCCTTCATTATTTTATACCCTAGCATGGTCTGTCCCACACCATGCTTTCTCCCCATGCCCTCACAGGAAGGTCTTCCATCACAACCAGCATCTTCTGGACTGCTGCACCACACTGGACCCTGCCAGCTCACACCCTCACGCTGCCAGCTGGGCACTGCCACAGAAGCATTCTTCTTGCAGAAGCACTCAGATGCCCCAGAGAGCCTCCAGCATGCCATGCCCCACCACTGCCCTCGGCACGCCCAGGAGCTCCTATCTATGAGGTGCATCGTTAGTGCAGGTTAGCGAATCCCTCCTCAGCAACCACAGGCTACCCAGCCCTGGAGACACCCACCGTATCTGGGCCCCGAGGAAGGAACTTGCCATCCCACCTCTTAGCGGCATCCCTCAGTAGGAGCATCCACCTCCCCTGCTGGGTGTTACCACGGGTGTGACTATCTCACTGCGTGGACTGGAGAGGCTCGGTTCTGCTCCACCCAGCTCTGGCTCCCGTTCCTCCACCGGGAACCTTAGAGCTGTTTTCTGCTGCTCCCGTGCGAAGAATTGGTAACCTCCCCCCACAGGGAATTTTGTCCTCTCCTCTGCTCTCTGCTGCTGCTGGCCTACCCAAGCTTCAATCCCTAGTCAGGCAGAGCAGGCCCTAGTTTGTTTATTTAGTAAATTAATGAAACAAAATTGAATATAAGGTCTAATTGAAAGGGCGGGAGGTATTTCTTTCAAAAGTAACAGATTTCAGTCACTAAAAATCATTCTCTCAAAGTCTTTCTCCTTCATGTACTTGCAAGCTCCAAGGCTTATGCCCAGGAGGTCTTGCCAGGTTCACCTCTGTACAAAATTCAAGAAGAGGAGTGTTGCTGTTGGGTCCCCGCTATGTCTCTGAGTTTGACTGACAGTGATGTGGGTTTTCGATCGGTCTTTTACACCCTCTAGGAGTCAGCGATTACAACGGGTGGATCTTTTCCCTCAGCTGCTTGCTTACTTCAGCTTCCATAAATCCCACGCAGGATGAGCAAGCGTTGTCTTTGTGTTCCGGGTACCTTCCTGTTGGGAGAGCAGGAAGAGGAACAGCACAGGCGATGTGCTGTAGCCTTGTTTCCCTCCTCCCGTGGCCCGAACGCAACTCTTCTGCTGACAAGTCACCTGTGCAGGGACCTTGCAGAGTGCCGGCCTTCTGGGCTCGGAGAGCAGAACATGCTTCTCATGGTTCAGCAGGACTTTGCCACTCTTCCCACCTTTGCTCAGTGGTTTCCTCTGGTGCTTTCACACACATATTTTTCCATTCGTACCTCCTTCAGCAGAATCTTAATACTGGCTACAAATCTCTCCGCTTATGAACAGCCATATCTCATCTGTGCTCTCTACTCTCTCCACACCATCCTGTCTTCCTTTCTTGAATGGGAGGCAGTGATAGCTCTCAAATCAGGCCCCAAGCATCCTTCACACAAAATTTAATTCTTTCTGGGAGACCTGGAGGAGCTCAATGTATTTGTTTCATCCAGAGAAATGGTTATGAGATTAGAGATACAAGAACACATATATTTATTATCATTTTTTCTGTTGCTGGGTTTGCGTGGAACGATGCTATGGCCTGTTTCATAAAGAAGAGCAGGCCACAGGTTTGCGATGGCTATACCTGAACTTACAGTCTCTAAATCTAAGCAGCAGAAGGAACTCAAGTTAGAGATGGTAGCAAGAGGAGGGGAAGAGTGCATGCAGTAGTGCTTGCCATCACTGGGAGCCTGCATGCCTGGCTGTGCTCTTCACCCACTTCTTACTGCCCCTGTGCCGGACTTGCTCATCCTCTCCATCCCTGTGGATGTCCCTGCCGTGCTTGCAGGATCTTCACTTGGTCTTGCAGCCTTTGTCCCATACAAGAGCTCTGGATCCAACATGGAGCCAGCTGTGAAACAGAGAAGACCAGGCAGGTCAATTTGCTGGTTCCCTGACATGAGAACTTCATTTCTTCTCGGGTTTAACAAGAAGGAGACATGGGCAGTTTGCTGAGGCTCTTTCAAGTTTGGAAGAGAAGCAGAAAGTCCCTACAGTGGGAGGTGAGGGACCAGCCAGGGAGGGACACCCCTTTCTCACACAGACTCAGTCCAAAATGATGCTTTTTAAGCCTGCAACATTTCACGGTATTTTCACTCAAATTAAATCCCAGCACCACCTGCGCCTTCCCAGGAACTCCTACCATGAGCGCTCTGCTTGAGCTGCTCTGCTTAGATTGTGGCCACACAAATGTGGCCCCAGGAGTGGCTGGCTGGAAGGGAAAGACCGTCCTACCCTTCACGTCGTGCTGCTGCGCGAGCAGGCTGTGCTTTCCACGGCTCAGCCATGGCTGAGACCCTCAGCGACTTCGCCTGGGGACCCCAGCAGGAAATAGGATCCTTTACTCGGAGTTGCCTCTTTCTGTCACTGAGCTGCAGTCATCTCTGAGGTGGCAATACCAGGGATCATGAACGCCAAATCAGTCTCTTCAAGGTCTTCTCCAGCCACACTTCAAGTCCAACAGAAGCACATGGGCTATGGAAGGGCAGTCTGTGGCCCTGCTCTCCCACACCTAGTCTCAGAGGAACCATAACCATGAGCTGATTCTCCAGCGAGGTTTGGCTGCAGAGCATCTGAGGCCCTAGGTCACCAGAAGTGTCTTGAATCATGTGGGGAAGGGACATCAGTTCATCAGCAGGACAGCCCTGAGCAAACAATAGCATGGGAGCACGCAGACCACCCTGGCAGGACCCTTGGCATCTTCCTCCAGCATCCTGTGCCTTCACTGCCTGGAAGGTCAGGGACCCCAGCTTGACCCCTGCTCCCCACCATTCCCCTTGGTCTGCAATCCACTTGCCTGAGGTCACACTGCCTCTCATAGCAGTGTGTGTCCTTCTGCACATCATCTCCAATCCCTCCCGCGCCACGCAGCAGCCATGACGTGAGCGAGCTGCTCCTGAGAATGGGAGAAAGAGGGGGATGATGGAGGTGGATCGCTGGTAGTTAGCGTAATGTAATTGTGCTGGTGGCACAATTGTTCATTTGCATTTCCTTGGGGCGTTGATGCTGATATTAATTAAAGGTAATTATAGCACTGCTTTCTCAGTGCAACAGCAGCACGCAAAGACAAAAGCAGTATTACAGACAAAAATGTTTCTTCCTCCAGAGCTTCAACGGCATCATTTATTTTAAGAAGTCTGCTGGGTGAGCGGAGGCCTGGAGCCCAGGCACTGTTTCTCCCACCCATCAGAGTCGCTCTGTGCCAAGGGGTCCCAGGATCGGCACCGTTCCCAGAGGAACCCCGGGATACCCTGAGAGTGCTGGTGACGGACACGGACGTGATGGGTGATGGTAGTGCTGCACAGATACTTCCAGAACAAGTAGCTACTGGTGGCGATACAGGACGCTGGGCACTAGAGGTGGGGTGCTGAGACCACTGCTAGCAGATGCTAGGTCGCAAGAGACACGAGTGGCTCGAGTGACACGTAGTGTTACCTTTCATAACAGTACTGGTGGCACTAGAGCAGGAGTGCAGTAGCTTTGCTGCTGGATACTGGGCAGATGGATGCTGATGCTATGGATGGCTGTAGGTAGCACTAGCTGTGGACACTGGCTGTGCTAATGGCTATTGCAGGCTCTACGTGTCTAGATTACTCGCTCAAACCTAACCCAACTCTCTAGTAGCTGGAATTCAGTTTTCATGTGGAGAGGGCTGTGAAAGGGCTGGATGGTGTCAACGCTGGATGGTGTCAAAGCAGTTACTGCTGTATGGCCATCTGCAGCACCCAAACCCATCGCATCTCATCTATTGTTAATGTTCTGCTGAGTGCTGGGAGCAGTGGCCTATTGGCAGCATCCTGCAACCTCGTGGGCATCTCTGAGCTTAGGAATATCTGAGTTGGGGATGTGGAATCGTCCCTTGTCTTCAAGAGCCAATGCCTCCAAAACAGAGGCCTCCTTGGTTAGGTGGAAGCACGCTAGCTGTACCTCCTGGACAGAGCGCCTGTCTCTGGTTTTCACAGCTGAGTACCCATCAGCAGCAAAAAAATCAAAAAAACAATGTTTTGGTATAGAAGACAGGTGAGGTCCAGGGACGTACGTGGCCGCCCTCTCTAAACAGCAGCTGTCTCCTGCTTGGCTTTCCCAGGGCGCGTGCCTTTCCTTTAACCACTTCCTCTGCATTGTTGGGGTTCAAGTGGTACAGAGGTAGTAGGAGGGTGAAGAGGGATTGTACCGGATCTAGGAGGGCAGTCTTCTGATCTTTCCAGGTTTCATCTTTCTGTCTGTTGCGATATCCACCAGGAGAGTCTCAGCATGCCTCCTGAACACCAAGTCCTCTTATTCTCTACCTGCACTCATCCCGCCTGTCTAGTCTTTGCTTCCTTGGGACAGAGTATAAGAAGGGCTGTCGAGCAAGTTTGGAAGGAAACGTGGTGCCTCTGTCGTAACCCAGGCATACATTGCACCTGGGATGTCTGTAAAGACCTCCCCCAGGCATTAACCTGGGGAGAAAACCCCTCTTGCTGGCTGATGGCAGGGTGAGAGAGCAGGGTCTCGTGGGCACTGCAGTGCCCATCTCCCCTTTCTGGGGACAAAGAGATGCTGTCTTATCACTGACACTAGGGCACCGGTTTGGTCTTCTTCTGCTTCACCAGAGACGGAATCAAACCCACCACTCAGATCCAGCTTTCCAGGAAAAACTGCCGAAGTTTGTATCCTGGTCCCAGCCTTCCATACATCCTCCCAGTCAAGACACTGTTGTTTGCCTATTTTGAAGCCCCCTTGACCTCTAGGCAGACTGTCTCAAGACCCAGATGGCCGCCTCTGTCCAGTCAGGAATGAAAAAAATACCTGCATAGGAAGGCTAACTCCTGGCGTGGAGTTACCACACCGTTCCTGTCCCTTGCTTCTCAGCAGTGAAGGGCTGAGCTCCCCAGATTGTCCCAGCACTGTGCCTGCATCTTCTCAGCACAGAAAAGAAAACATGCATGCGTGCACACAAGCTTACCTTGGAAATTAATTGACATAAACCGCAAATAATATTTAATCTCACTGATAAAATAATTCAGGCTGTGTTCTCTGTTGCTATGCGTAGGTTTTTTAGGACATTAAGACACATTGGGGAGGGTTGCTCGTATTTATTTACTTTACTTTCCATACAGGGAGCTTTTTTTTCAGTTGTTTGCAGTGAAGCTGGTGGTGAATGACAATGAAGAAAGCAGCCCAACGTTTTAGCTGCAATACAGTAGCACCTAGTGACCAGACAGAAAAGATTTACAGTGTGAGCTGCTCGAGCAAAAGTTTAATGAGCAGCACTGGCAGGTGAGAGTAAGACACAGGTCTTGGCAGGTGTGTAGCTAGGACACACCAAAGGTTTATCCCCGGGACTGTCCTTCCTGCCGTACCAGGCTCTGGTCTCCCAGGGCTCCGGGCAAAGCGAACAGCCCAGAGGATGAGGCACAGAGGGTTGCAGAACCGCTCCTGCTCAGGACAGTAAGCTCCTGGCATGGCCAAGGAACAACGATACAGCTGTGGGCAGCAAGGCTGTTCCTGGAGGGATAATTTCATGGCAAAGAAACAAGGGAAGGACAGTCAAAGAGCGCTTTCCACAAAGGGGCTCACCCCATCCCTGCACCCCCGAGCAAGGAGCCCAGGCATTCTGCATCTTCTCCTCCCCACCTACCTGATGTCCAGCTCATCCGTCCAGGTCGTGTGCAACACAGAGGGACGTGGGACCCGCTTCTGCGTCTTCCCCCGCTCCCAGGGGTGTTGCCTCTGCCGCTTCTCGTGGGATGCTTTCTTGCATTTGCCTTGTGCTTTTGCTACGACTTAATGAAGACAACCTGGGTGTCCATCAGGGTGGTTGTGTCTTTACAGCGCCAGGGTTCTGGCCTGGGACATTTGGCAGGAGGGCACCGCTCTGCTCTTTGTGACCCAAGGACGTTTTCCCTTCTTCTCTCTGCCTGGCAGGTCTTCATGAGGGACAGCTCTGGAGCCCGGAGGGACCCAAGGTGCACAGGATGCTGAACCTGGCCTAGTCCCAACACCCAACAAGCTGTGAGAGGTACAGTATGGCCCAGGGATGACTTTGGGGCTCTTCAGAAGCCACCAAGGGGGGGACGGATGGACGGGCAGACACAGCGGTGTGCTTGCGGTACAAGGGGCAGCAGAGCAGGAGGGAGAGGGAGGCCGGGGAAGGGGAGCTGGAGAGGATGTTTCAATGACAACCCTCCCTCCATCTCGTAGTGAGATCCTGCGACACGCCGATCGCTAAAACAAAGTTATGAAATCTAATACCAATTGCTATAGTAACGTCACGCCTCCGCGCTGACCTAGTTTGAGACAAAGGAAGTTCTCCCGCAGCTTCCAGCACACAGGAGGCTGCAGACAAGTCTCCGTCTGTTCTCTGGAAAGAATGGCAGAGGGAGCTGCTGGCCTTTCCCCACCTGCTCCCCCTTGCCCCAAGACCCTCAGGCGACATGAGCTGCTTTGCCTCAGGCACTGAGCAAATCCACTGCCGGAGAGCATCTCCATCCTGCACCCCAACCGCAGGCAGGACCGCACCTAGCTTCGGCTGGACATTTCGACAACAGGAACATCTGCCCTGGAGCAAAGCAGCATCCTTGCAAGGCTGCAGGGACCTGGTGGTGCAGCAGCAACCGCCACCGCCATTCGGAGCACCCTGTCACTGCTGTGCCACAAACATCCAGGGCAAGGAGCCTGTCCCCACCTTCCCAGCTATCCCCACCTCCTCATCATCTGCTTCGTCCTCGGCACCCCCAGCCCGGGGGCTGCTGCTGGCCCTGGTAGCACGGTGAGACGGGCGGATCCGGCGGGCAGTTTGGGCAGGGCGGTAGCACAGAAGGGCAAGCGGAGTGGCCTGCCTGCTTCTGTGTCACAGGTTTTCAGTGCAAGGGTGGACAACCCCCATCCCTGGGAGTCACAGCAAAAGTAAGGTCGAGAGCAGCCACGTTAGGTTCTTCTCACCCTCTGCTTGCTCCAGAGGGTTTTGCAAACACACACGCACCCCTCCAGGCCTCTTGAACAGCGCTGACCAGAACAAATTAGTTTGGGTCCCAAATGGTCTCATTAGTTGCTCTTCATGGCAAGCTGGACATGCAGCATGTTGCCACCAGCCTGCGCCCCGAGTGCCCTGTGAGAGAGCAGACTGCAGGTGGGTTTCAAAAGACAGTGACCCTTGCTCACTGCCCTGGTCCTTCCATCCATCTCATCAGCTCTCCTGCTTTCTTCCTGAAAACTCGCACTTTCTTATCGTGCTTTCATTTGGCTCATTTGACCTACTTAATGCTTTGCATTTCCTTCTTCAGAACAGATCCCATCTTCTGGAGAACTTTGAGAAACTTCTATTTAGGGACAGTCACATAGCTTGTAAAGTTTCTGGGGTTTTGTTCCCTTGTGAGTTGATTATATTACCAGTGACATTTGCACGAAGATAAGTTCTCTGTCTCTCTCAAGAGTTCATCTGCTCCTGCAGCTTAGTCAACACCTCAAGTCAAAAATCTTTGTCATATTGCAGCCACTGATTTTCATAGCACTTTGTTGTGCTGCTACCAAAAAAAAAAAAAAAAAAAAAAAGTAGTATCTAGAGTATCTAGAGCACATAAGGAAGAAGAATTATTCTTTGTCTGTTTCGGGATGGTTCCAGTCAGACCTCATCTCTCTCCATCACCCCAGTGGGCATCAGCTGGCAGTCCCAGCAGAGACATCCCTTTGCCTGAAGAACAAGCAGGGGACCACAGACGTGCACCGAGGCTCCCAGGGCACTCTTCAGCTACCATGGGGCCTCAGGAGCTATCTGCAGATTCCCCATTAAAAACGCACAAACCATGTATTCACACGTGCAGTGAGACGTGAGGAGATCCTTCCACCAGTGACATGGGACTCAGCAGTGCTGGGAAATCAGGGCTGCACACTTTCTTGAGCTCATACACCGATGAAACCTACGCTGGGATTTGCTTCATCTAGCATAGGCTGCCTGCAGGTTGGATTTGTATGTGGGCTGGGCAAGCCCGCTGGGACACCTTCGGGCACCAGGACAGTCTGGCCCTGGTGAAGCAATTCACCATCTCCTAAGGAGGTATCCCAAGTAGATGAGACCCACAACTGGCTGGAAGACGCCGTCTCCCCTCCCTCGCTGTAGGAGAGTCAGGGGGAAAGGGCGGCTGTACCTCGATTCATCTCCCGGTCGTGCTGTCACTTGTCTCGGTGGGAAAGCCCGGGTGATGTTAACCCCACGGGTGCTCCTGAGGAGACCCTGGCTTAAGCTCTTCTCAGCAGCCCGGGGCGGGCAGCGTGGCCTGCTGCTCAGACCTCAGTACCTGCCCTGCCCCTGGGACGAAGCTCCCCGGCAGCAGTGGGAAACTTCCCAGGGAGAAGCGAGCGGCAGGAGGAGGCTGGAGGAATGTCTGTTGTGTAATGAATTGTTCTGAGTAGGAGACAGCTATTTTTATCCCCTGTGATTAGATTCTGAACTCTTTGAATCATCATTAATGCAATGTCCTGGAAGCCGGCAGCCCCCCTCGCTGAACGCCACGCGAAGTGTTCCTGCTAATTCAGGGAACATTCGAATTCATGCGTGTAGGCAGATCGACGTCACCTACACCACAGTACACAATTTTTTAAGCTTCTTGTGGCAGGGTGATGGGAGTCGTTTTTCTTCTGCAGGTTGGGAATCATTTATTCCTTATCTAGCTAGTTATTAGCACGCTGCTGGGTTTCTATATATAAAAGCCACCCATGTGTTTGCAGCCAGCTTGGATGGCTGGGCTGAGGTTTACGTGGGAGATGATGGTATGTGGAGCCCTGGAAGAGCTGATCAGCAGAGGGCAGGACTAGCTGACACCAAAGGGTGCCTGCAGCCCCGTCAGTACGGGGGTTTCTTCCTTCTGGGGGACTTTTACCATGAGCAGTGCCATTTTACAGGTTGCTGCTTCTCCTAATGCTTCTCCCTGCTTCTCCTGATGCTTCTCCCTGCTCCTCCTGATGCTTCTCCCTTCCTCTCCTGAGCAGCACCTGCATGGCCTCCTGGGCCCTCACAGCCAGCCCTGCCTCGGTGGCACACGTTCCTCCCCAACCAGCCCTGTTCAGGTGAACCCCACTTCAAAGGCTGTCATCTCAAGAGACGCCTTCCAACCTAGACAAGTCTTCTGCGTGTTATTTAAATGCCAGCTAGGAAGGCTGGCGAGAGGCTCTCTGGCTTCTTGCTGGCACCACCTGGTCCAAGGCCTGGCTGTACGTCTGGTGCCTGGTGTTCTGCACGGCTGCGGTGATTTTATGGTGCGTGATGTTCTTTAGACGGGACATGACAGAGGTTAGGATGAGAGCTGAGCTCTCCCAGGAGGTGGCAGGTTCCTCCCTCTGTTTAGCAAGGATGAAGGCCCCTGGGCTGGTGTGCTGCGTGGGGGCAGCAGCTTTGGTGTTTCCACAGGGAACAAAGTTTGAAGCTGTTGGAAGGCTCTGCTGGTGAGAACAGCGGGAAGGCTACGGCTCATCTGCGAGGGGGAGGAGGAGAGGAGGGGGGAGGAAGGGGAGGGAGGAATGATGCCTTCGGCTGTGACTTTGGGAAGAATGAAGAGCTCTTCAAGTGCCCGTTTCTGGATCAAGGCACCACTCAGTCAAGGCAGCCATGGCTGCATTTGCAGAGGAGGGCAGCCGGGGAGAGGACACCAACTTCTTGCATGAAAGACGGGTGCCAAGGACATGGTAAAAGGCAGGGAGGCTGCTGGCCACTGGGCAGTTCCCCAGATTCTCCGGGAGCAGAAGCACCCACCCTGCAGCCCCTCGCGCCGGGAAGGCTGCGGAGCCAGGTCTGACCTCCAGCCTCTGGGCCACCTCCAGCCCCTGGCAGGGCAACCCTGGACCCCGCACCTGAGTCCCCGCCACGGACACCACTGGCAACAGCACACGAACACGCACACGGGTGCGATCGACAGCCGCACAGACGCGTGTGTGCCCTCCTGCTGCAGTCCCAACACGCACACGCGAGGAGCAGAAACCCAGGTGAACGTCGGGATGCTCTCAGAGCTCCCTGTGCCCCCCCAGGCTTGGTGAGCAGCAGCGAGCCCTGCCCGGTGACCTCCAGCACTGGCTGCCTCTGCCGTGCGTTGGACTGGTGAGCACCAGCCAACTGGGAAGTGAAATCCTGGGGAGGGACTGAAGCAGAAAGCGGCGAGGCGAGGGAAGGCTGGCAGGGTAACGTACCGCGTTTCCACCTCTCCTGCCTCGCTCGCTAAGAGAGGGCAGAGGGTTTGCCCTGTCCGCTGCTCTGTCTTCTCCATGCCCTCAGTATAAGCTGTTTCAAGGCGGGTTTGCAGAATTTAAGTCAGGAACTCAGAGACCTGAGAAATAGGGTAGTTTCTCCTGGACGCCCACCTCCAGTCCAAAAGGTGAAACGGAGGCATGGTGGGCAGTGGCAGGTGGTTTGCACAAGTCCTTGTGGTGCACAGCCCCAGCACAGCAGCTGATCAAATCTCGTGGTCCCTCAGGTGGTTGGCTTGCAAGAGGTGCTCTGCACACTCACAAGCACAGGGGCCTCCCAGGCTTCATTGCTTTGTGTCTTGAGGCTCCAGCCTGTGCAGAACAGGTAGGGAGCAGCCCCTGTGGAGCAGCGGTCCTCTGGCTGCTGCCCTCACCGTGTCACAGCAACGAGGGAGGAATTACCATGGGGACACGGGGACGGTCCCGTGGCCAGTGTCTCCTGGGCAGCCATCCTCTAGAGGACACAGTGTGCAGCCTGGTGGAGCACCTCCAAGGGGACGTGGAGCTAATCTCCAAGAGTGGAAAGGAGGAAGACCTGTTCTTCACATGCAGGGTGGACAGGACAAGACAACACAGGCTGGAGCTGCCACCAGAGAGATGCCAGATGGATAGTAGAAACTTCAGAGCTTTATAGGATTGCAAAGACAGTCAGACATCTCCAGGACAGCTCATTGGACTTCTGCCCTGGTGCTACCCTAGGTGGCATTTTGACAGACTCCTCGCTCACACTTTCTGCCAGGAGTTAGGAACCAGAATTTCAAGGACTCACCAAACACTGCCCGGCTGGACGACTGGCTGGATGGACAGCCGTAACCTGGGCAGGCAGGTGAGAGTGAGGACAGGACAGATCGCTAGGAAATCATTGCTTTGCTAGTGCCTCTGCTGCATTGCAGCTGTCTCCTCTTCTCCATCCAGTTCCTTTCGGTTACCTCCTGCTCTGCCCAGAGTTCGGGCCAGCCTAATCTCTTTGCTGTTCAAAAGAGACAGAGAAGCAAATATTTGCAATTGTTGAAGTATCTCTTACAACAATGGAGGCTTTTCAGCTCACAATGAAGATGTGATTCAGCCTTCCTGAAGTGGCGTGAACCATCTCCCACCAGCTTCCACAGCCCCCAGACCAGTCCCATCTCCCACTCACAGCAGACAAGTACAGCAGCTGTGGGTCCTACAGGAGGAAAACCTTGGCAGCACCCAGCCAGGGGAGCAGAGGAGGCCCTGCTGAGCAGGCAGCTTCTTCAGGCAAGGCTATCATCTCCTGCATGATCTGACATTTCATACGCTGCTCGGTGTCTGGAGCTGCAGACGTGTCTCGTAGGAGGTGCTGCTGTAAATGAGTTCAGTGCAGCCAGCCCGAGCCTGCAAACAGGCAGCTCCAGTGCCCAAGAGGCAGCTGACTCCAGCTGGGCTTCAGAGTGGTTTGGGACACACGAAACAACTGCCATAAATCAGGACAGGTCATCCAGTGCACCTCAAAGATTTCTGACTCTCAGCAAAGCCACTGGGAAGAGGAAGGACAACCAGGAAAAAACACAAGCTGAGGGGAAGGAAGGTAATGGGGCCATGCAGCAAAACCAGCCCCTTCCCCCGAGCTCGGGGACGCATCCTCTCCACGCCTGGTAGCCCCTGTGATGACCATCTGCTAACCAGGGTCTTCTCCCGCTGACCACTGTGGGTGCCCTCCCTGAGCTGGGGACCATCCACCTCCTTGCCATGGTGCCTGACTCAGGGCGGGGGACACCGCAGTGGCACCGGGCAGCTGTCCCGAGAGACAGCCCTTGCGCATTTTGTGAGCTGCAGGGTCATGGATTTGGGAGATTTAATGTCAAGCTTTTTCATCCTTCCAAATTAAAAAGATGGCGGGGAAGAGGCTTGTTGGGTTTCGCCCTTCCCTGACCCCACATCGCAAGGAAGTACCAAGGATTGCAGAGTGTAATTGAAATGTAATGAAAACAGTTTAATCCATCTTAAAGGGAAACCAGCTGGGAGAGGATGCAGCAAACCCAGCGTGGTGGGCACTAGGGGCTGGGGGACTCCCGGCTGCCCCACCAGCCCTGACCCGACACAGGCCCAGCAGCAGGGCTGGCATCCCGCGCTGCGCCTGGCCAGCCAGCGGAGAGATGCCCAGGGCAAGCAGGACAGGCAGGAGGCTCGGGATCTGTTCGCAGCCCTGCAAGAGCCCACGGGAGGAAAAGGGAGCAAGAACCTTACCTACCATATAGCAGCGAGTGTCCACCTTGGCAAGAGCATACCAGCCTGGGAGAGAAGGAGCTCCCTGCCCTCCCCTGCTCTCTGCCTTCCCATCACTTCTGCTCCTGCCCCTTCAGCCCCTCCGCCCCCAAACTTCACTTTTCCTCCCTTCCCGCTTGTCCCCACAGCCCCTCAAGTCACCCCTCCCTGCCCCTCTGCTTCTTGCGCCGTCCTGACCCAGTCCAGCCCCCAGCTCCGCTCTTGCTTGGGAGCCAGGCTTTCATTGCCTTTCATTTATTTTCATTTCATTTATTTAATTTCATTTCATTTCCCTATTTATTTTGAGTCCTAGGGCAGTTTTACTTTATTCTGGAGCCCAGCGAACACAAAAGCAGTGATGCTGATGTGCTTTATGGTGAAGCAGTCACGGGGCTAAAGTCTCCCCCAGGAGTGCCTGGGAGATTTCTGCTTCAAATATTGATTGCCCTGTGTAGGAAAAGACGTATTTACTATCAATACCCAGAGACATCCCATTATAATCAAATCAGCGCTGTCCTGTCTCCTTAGGGACGGTCTGACTCCTGTAGCCTGATGTGATGGGAGAAGCACAGCGTCCATCACAGCCAGGATGGCCTTGGGCGGCTGAGCCCGAGCGAAGGACCTTGCTGAGAGTCCCGACCTGGGGCACGGAAGGAAGGAAAGAAGGAAGAGGCCACAGAGGGAAGAGCTGAGCCTGGGCAGATCAGGGTGGTATTCATGGAGGATTTGGGCTCCCTACTACTTGCAGGGCTTCCTCTCCAATTTGGACAGGGCTGAGCTTGCCCATTCATGGCCATCTGGAATTTAAAGGACCAGACGGATGGCTCAGTCTGGAGCCTGTCCTTCTACACCCCATCCTTCTCTTCTGTCCAGAGAGTTTCTCTTGAAAACATCTGCTGGGGCTTTTTTTCACCACTCTTTAATAACAGCACTAATGCCAGCTTGCCCAAAGCAGGACAGGGCTGCCTTGTGCATCCATGAGTCTCTCTTCTGTGGCACCTCTCCAGCCAGCACCCACTGCTGCTCCACCAGCTCACACGGGTGCTGTCCCATGGGCAAGGGACTCCAGAGGGGCTGGTGCACCTAGCTGCTGAAAAGCACGACGAGAAAAGGATGACACCCACAGGGACCACGAGCAGCTGGACACCAGTCAAGGCCACATCTGGAGTACGAGGCTGAATCTGGAGCACTCTGTCCATTTCTGGGCTCCCCAGTTCAAGAAAGGCAGGGAACTACTGGAGAGAGTCCAGCGGAGGGCTGCGAGGATGATGAGGGCACGGGAGCATCTCTCCTACGAGGAAAGGCTGAGGGAGCTGGGCTTGTTCAGCCTGGAGAAGAGAAGGCTGAGAGGGGACCTTAGAAATGCCTACAAATATCTGCAGGGTGGGTGTCAGGAGGACGGGGCCAGACTCTTTCCAGTGGAGCCCAGCGACAGGACAAGGGGCAACGGGCGCAAACTGAAGCAGAGGAAGCTCCAGCTGAACCCGAGGAAGAACTTCTTCCCTCTGAGGGTGACGGAGCCCTGGCCCAGGCTGCCCAGGGAGGCTGTGGAGTCTCCTTCTCTGGAGATATTCCAGCCCCGCCTGGCCGCGGTGCTGTGCAGCCTGCTCTGGGTGACCCTGCTTGGGCAGGGGGTTGGGCTGGGTGACCCCCAGAGGGCCCTGCCAACCCCGACCATTCTGTGATTCTGCGATTCTAATGTTGCATTGAGTGTTGTGGTGAGAAGGGCAGGTTTGGTATCAAAGTTCCCCCAGCTCAGGCCAGGATAACAGCCACGTCCTCATCCCCAAGCACCTGGGCACTGTCTGTGTGGTGGAGAGATCTGAGGACCAAACCATCTGTCCCACACCACCAAAGTCCAGGCCACATGGCAGGGCACCTGGCTGTAGGTGACAGCAGCTGGGACCAGTTCAAGAGGACCCACACCATGGGGGCTTCTCCAGGAGGGTGTCAGGAGTCAGGGGATGGGGCAGAGAGAGCCTTGTGTGGAGCCACAGGAGCCCCTGGGGCGAGAGCTTCATGGGAGTGCTGGGGGCAGCTGGCACTGCCTGGAATGGTTCGGATGCGATCACCGCAGGACCCCGGGAACGGGGTTCACTGGAGGGGGAGTGGGAGTCTCTGTGTCAGAGCAAGAGCAGGAGTTTCTGTGTCAGAGTCTCCATGTCAGAGTGGAGTCCCCGTGTCAGAGCTGGAGTGGGAGTCCCCGTGTCAGATGGGAGTCCCCGTGTCAGAGGGGAGTCCCCGTGTCGGAGTGGAGTCCTCTTGTCAGAGCTGGAGTGGGAGTCCCCGTGTCAGAGGTGAGACCCCGTGTCAGAGTGGAGTCCCCGTGTCAGAGTGGAGTCCACATGTCAGAGTGGGAGTGGAAGTCTCTGTGTCAGAGTGGAGTCCCCATGTTGGAGCTGGAGTGGGAGTCCCCCTGTTGGAGTGGGAGTCCCTGTGTCGGAGTGGAGTCCCCGTGTCAGATTGGAGTCCCCGTGTCGGAGTGGAGTCCTCGTGTCAGAGGGGAGTCCCCGTGTTGGAGTGGAGTCCCCATGTCGGAGTGGAGTCCCCGTGTCAGATTGGAGTCCCTGTGTCAGAGGGGAGTCCCCGTGTCAGATTGGAGTCTCCATGTTGGAGTGGAGTCCTTGTGTCAGAGGGGAGTCCCCGTGTTGGAGTGGAGTCCCCGTGTCAGATTGGAGTCCCCATGTCGGAGTGGAGTCCTCGTGTCAGAGAGGAGTCCCCGTGTTGGAGTGGAGTCCCCGTGTCAGATTGGAGTCCCTGTGTCAGAGGGGAGTCCCCGTGTCAGATTGGAGTCTCCATGTTGGAGTGGAGTCCTCATGTCAGAGGGGAGTCCCCGTGTCGCAGCGGGGTGGGGAGCCCAGGCTGCGCTCTCCTGCTGTCTGCAGACCACTGCTTTGAAAAGCCCGGCTTCGCTTTGCCAGCCCTCTGGGAGTGACAGAGTTAGATGGAGACTTTTTAAAACCCATCAAGCTATGGAATACATTGCACTTTATTTTTTTGTGCTTCCAAACAATTGTTTAGAGGCCCAGCTGCTTTTCATTATTTTTTCCTGTGTGAGGAAGGAAGACAAGTCTGTCCATTCCTATCGCCCGTCAGTGACTGCTGACCCTGCTCCTCGCACCAGTTCAGCCCTAGCTGCTTTTGCTGACCAGACAACCTGCAGCTCCTAGGGGTGACAGGAGTCAAATTTGTGGCTGAACAGGGAGAACGCAGGAGCCCAGACTACCAGCTTTGCTTCTCACAGTGACACACCGTTATCCTACTTGTTCTCTAGGAATAAGCAAATGATGGTTTTCTTTCTCCCAAACTCACTGGGGGGTCTGAGAGTCCAGGCACTATTTTCCCTTCCAGGTGTATGTTGGGGAACACTGGATCATCCTGGTGTTGGAAAACGACTCTTCTGCGCAGATCCTTGTCATCCCAGCTCCCAGAGCAGACCCTTCATCTCACCAAGAAACAGCTGCTCAGCTGTGTGTACGTGTTTTGGGCGCCTGGATTTTGAAAAAGCGGTCTAGGATCTCCTTCTCCAGATTTTTACACCCGTAGGACGCTTCAGTGTTTGCTTGTTGTCTTCAAGCAACACTCGAACCAAAATGAAAATGAAATAGGAAACTAAACCAAAAGGTAAGAAGATATAAAATTAGTTTATACATTACATGATTTCAAAGAGGTTGTAAGCATGGAAGATCAACTCTTTGACTGACAACTCAACCCATCTATATGTTTGTTGATTTTCTTTAAGCAACCCCCAAAAGTTTGTCTTTTTTCCCTGTATAACCCAGTGCAGATGAGGATCTCTGTGGAGAAACTTTCAGTGAAGAGCTCCCCTGCCCAGAAGGGACGCTCCGTGTCTGGCTGACCCCTCGAGCACCCCGCAGGGATGCCGGTCCCTGCTGAAGGGGCCACAGCTGACCAGCCTGAGCCCCTCGCTGTGGCGGAGGAGGACCATAGCGAGGGACAGACGGCCAGGCTCGCGGGGTGACACAGCTCCCCCGGGAGCGACACAGCAAGGCAGGAAAGATCAGCGAAGCAGCAAACAGCTTCTCAGGTCCGGCTCTCAGCGTTCGGAGACACCTCTGCTCTCGTCACAGCTCCTGCAACAGTTTCCTCCGGGGTGGAACATGCCATAAACCGGGGCGCTTGTTGGAGACGAGACGTTTGACATCAGCTCGCATTAGCGCAGCTGCACACAACGCGCAGAGCAGGGCTGCCAGCCCTCTTCCCAGATCCAGTAACCACAGAAACACAAAGCATAATGCAGACGACGGGATGCCCGGCTCCAGACTTCCCCTGGATCAGGCGGGGCCCGTGTGCAGTGTTTGACAGCAGGTTTTTCTCCAGCTCCCTGAACAAATGGGACAGGAGCAGTGATGTGCTGGCAGTGCCCCTGCTAGCCTTTGCTACGCCGGCTGGGGAAGGGACTCCATTAAATAAACATGTGCAGAGACCGGAAAAATAGCAGCAGCATTATTTAAGCAGCCTGTGGTTGAGCGCTGAGACACACAAGCGCTTAAACCACAGCTAGAAAGCATGAATCCTTCCCCTCCTCCTCTGCTTTACCTTGCTCTCTCCACCCTCTGGTCCCATGCCCCTTCTCCTTGCCTCCTGCCCTGTCATCCCTCCCATGCTGCCTCTCTCCTTCGTCCCTTAACCTTGGTGGCATTGGCTTTTAGAGCTGGGACAGCCTTCGCAAGGATCCCCTGGCGAGGAGTGGGCTGCCAAAGAGATTCTGGGCGGGCTCTGAGCATCTCTCCTCTTCCTCCAGGTGCAGGGCAGTCTGCGGGGGAGCAGGGTCGGCGCTCCTGCCAGGGCTCTGCCACACCACCCCCGAGCGATGCTCTAGGAGACGCTGGGACCATGAAGGGCTTAGGAGATAACAGAAGCCGCCACCTCTCCGATAACCTGGACTCCCCTCAAGACTCTCTTTATGCCCCCCAGGACAGGAACCCTTATCTCCTCAGCCCCACCGACTCCTTCACCATGGATCCCCGATTCCCAGCCCAGAATACCCTCCATGGTGACTGTCTCCTTCCGCTCAACAACCAGATCTCCAACAGCAGCACTTTCCCCCGCATCCATTACAACTCCCACTTCGAGGTCCCAGATGACAACCCTTTTCCGAGCCATGCCCAAGCCACTAAAATCAACCGCCTGCCTGCAAACCTCCTCGACCAGTTTGAGAAGCAGCTGCCCATCCACAGAGACGGCTTCAGCACCCTCCAGTTTCAGAGGAGCGATGCGAAGCACCGGAGTGAGAGCCCTGGGCGCATCCGGCACCTCGTCCACTCTGTCCAGAAGCTTTTTGCCAAGTCACAGTCTCTGGAGGGCCCCACCAAAGGCAACGTGAACGGCAAGAAGGGGGCGGATGACCACAAGCAAAACCGGAGGAGCAAGAGCAAAGACCGAGCAAAGACCTCCGAGCCCAAGCGCAGGACCAGATCCAACATCTCAGGCTGGTGGAGCTCAGATGACAACTTAGACAGCGATACCTGCAGCTACCGCAACCCGATGGGCCTCATGACGCTGGGCCGGCAGCCGGACCACAGCCAGCCGAAATATTTCATGCACGCTTACAACACCATCAGCGAGCACATGCTGAAGTCCTCCAAGAGCAATAACGACCTCAAGGTCACCCCTTGCACCAATATCCCCATCAACAACGACTCCAACTACATTAAGAGGGGCTCCTGGTCCACGCTGACGCTCAGCCATGCCCGGGAAGTGTGCCAGAAGGCCTCTGCCACCATCGACAAAGCCTTGCTGAAATCCAAGTCCTGCCATCAAGACTTGGCCTACCACTACCTGCAGGTGGGTGCAGCGGGGGGGCTGTGGCTTGCTCCACGCAGGGAGGAGGACAGGGGACGCCCTCTCGGTAGCCACCCCATTGCCCGGTAGACCCTATCAAACATCTCCAGGGGGTCCAGCTGCCACTTCAAGTCACATTGCCAGGAGAGGGCTCGGGGGGTTCAGTTCACCGAGGCCCTGGGGACAGACTGACACACCTCCCGGGGGGACACTGCCGCCGAGGGGGTCCAGCTCCCCCCGCCCCTGTGCTGGACCGTGGCAGCGTGGGGAGGAGGCGACGTGCCCACACCGCAGCCTCAGCACCCTCTGTGTGATCCCCATTTGCCGCAGGACCCCAGCACGGCCCCGCTGCCCCCGCAGACCCCGCAGATGCTGCGGTGGGGTGACCTCTTGGGCAGCCGGGCACGTGGCTGTTTCCACGCGGTGCCCAGGCAGCTGGGCACGCCGAGGTGCCGCGGGTCACATCCCACCCAGACACAGCTCCCGGGCCTCTGGCCAAGCACCGCCACCATCCCACGGTCTGCAGGTCACCGGTAATAACTAACGCTTAACCACTTATACCCACGCATCGCAAGGATGTGCCGGCGTGCCCAGTAAGCCCCGCTCTACAGAGCTTCCCCGGAGCGCTGGTAGGACCTGCAGCTCCGCAGGGCATGGCTGCCTTTGCCGTGGGGCAGGGCTGTGGGGCCGGGAGGGCAGCGCCAGCTGCTTGCATGGCAGAAGCCTGCATGGCTAATGCTGGTTTGAAGCCTTCCCATCGCCAAGAGCGCCAGGTCACGGTGGCGGTTCCAAAAAGTGGCACTTGAAGAACATCAACCTGGTTGTGCCCTAGAGAGAGGAATGAAGATAAATAAGCCAGGCCTGGATGGGGGGAGGAGGGGACTATTCCATGTATGTAAATCTCCACCATCCTTTTTAATGCAAAGGCGTCATGGGCTCCCCTGGCTGTGGCCAGCAGGTTTCGAGGCTTTAACGAGCGATGAGTTATCGAAGCACACTCTGCTTCCGACGCCTTGCTGGCCACGGCTGCAAATCAAATTTCAGTGGGACTGGTTGCATCGGGAGTGTCATCAGAAAAATGTTCTCGGCCTGGTTTCTTTTTCTTTGCCCCCTCCTTGCAGTTCAGCGTCAGGAGGTTAAAGGGCTGCAGACAAAGCATCCGCTGGCACCGTTCCCCTCCGGGTGTGCCGGCAGCCCCGGGCGCCGAATGTGACCCCCACAGCCCCTCACCTCCCGGGGTTTGGCCACGGCCAGGGGTACGACTGCCCTGCTCGTTATTCCCCACCCATGTAATGAGCCTCCGTTTCTCGACAGCCTGACGGAGGGCTGTGGGCACAGCTGGGCGGCGTGAGCCCGGCCAGCAGCTGGGCAGCCGCACCGCTCGGCTGGGAGGACACGGGTGCCGCCCCGCTGCAGCCGAGCGAGCCCCCGCGGAGGTGGGACCAGCCCCTCAGCCCTGGGCCGATCGACGCAGGCAGCGGCCAGGTAGGGATCTTGTTTTGAAGGGAAGCTTTTTGCCCAGCTCCCTCCCAGCCCTGACCCTCCTGGGACCATCGGACGGGGTCGGCAGCCTGGGCCACCGGACTCGGAGCCAGAGCAGCCCCGGCAGGGAGCATCCGGCAGCCGCTGTCGGCATGGCTGGAGGGGCACTGGGGGACGTCGAGGTGCGACCAGCATCCTGGGTGCCTGGGACAACCCCCACGGCCAGCAGCATCACCCCAGCAAAGCCAAGACCCCAGGCACCCAGACTGGAAAAGATGATGTTTGGTGTCCCCTCAAGGTCACGGATGCTCAGGCTGACCTTGGCCCAGACGCCCGGGGTGAGCCCCGGAGGGCAGGGCACGGGACTCGGGGCCCACGGGGTAGGATGGGGCGATTGTATCCAGACTCCTCCTCGGCACGGGAAGGGGGCTAAGCTGGCAGCGGAGAAGTCACCTCTGGAGCCCAGCATGTGGGAAATGTCCCCTGCTACCCGCTGCTGCCCGGAGCAGGACGAGCCCGCTCCCTGCTGTGCCACGGTGAGGGACCCGCAGAGCCCGGCGCTTGGGGATCGCAGGAGCCCTGCCCTGCTGCGGACGGGGTTGCTGCACGGCAAAAATGCCCAGTGGGTCCCAGAGATGGAGAAGGTCTGACATGAGGGAGCACAGGAGGAGCGGGATGAGGCAAACAGGAACCCTCAGCTTCCAAGACTATTCACCCCCCCTGCCCCATTTGCAGGCTCTGGGCAGTCTTGGGGCTCATCGGGGACTACTGGCGGTGCACGTGATGTTTCCAGGCCCATCCCCAGACCCAGATGCTGGAGCTGAGAGTGGGTGATCACCCAGCTCCAGGTCCAGCCCTGCCCCGTCAGGGTGAGGGGTTTCTCGGGAGCAGTCCCCAAGGTGACACAGCGCTGTCCTTAGGGCACAGTCCCCGGGGAGGGAGGCTGTGCTCCCCATCCCTTATTGTCCCCTCCCCATGGGCCCCACGTGCAGCTGGTGCTGCAAGCGAAGAGGCTGAGGGTTCAGATCCCAACAGCCAAGAAGCTCCTTGGAGTGAGAGACGCCCCAGGTGAGGGGTGAACAGGAGCAGACAGGGCCGAGCAGCATTTCTGCCCCGTACACAGACTCAGACCCACGTCTGTGGGTACCGAGACCACATCGAAGGGGTGGGCAGTGTCAGGGCTCCCAGGGGACAGAGTCATACCACAGGCACCGCTCGCCTGATGCATCACCCACATTAGCCTCCCCGACCTGCCTTACAGTCAGACCGGCCCAAAGCTTCCTGAAATCCTCAGCAGCCCTCAAAATAAATTCAGAATCCAGAGCGGGTGGCCCATTCAGTACCAGCCACTCTGCAGATGCTGGTTGCCCTCGTGCCCACAGAGCTCCCGTGGGGCAGGAAGCCCCTTTTTGCCCTGCCAAAAGGACAGACGGGGCCGGCAGGCAGCCTGGGCTCCAGCTTGCTTTCTCTTGGACGTGCCTCGGACCGCACGTAGCCCTTGGGACACCACGAGGGATGCGGCGCTGGAGGGAGCGGCGGCGGTGTCCCTGCATCGCGCTCGCTCTCTTTGCGCTGGAGCCTGGCCGCATGGCACATGCACCCCTCCGCGGGTGCCGCGGCGGGTGCGTTCGTGTGCGGTGCATGTCTGCGTGTGCCGGGGCTGGGCTGCATGTCACAGGAACCCTGTTTTCTGTGTGAGTCTCTCTTTCCCCAGACCTCACTGAAGCGATGGGAGCAATGCAGCTCTTTTGCCCCTGCCCAGCACCCAGGATTGGATTTTTCCCCTTCCCTCCTCTCTCCCCTCTGTTAATGCTCCAGGTGACTGGGGAATGCCCCAGGCAGAATTAAGGGAGGGGGAAACCTCTGTGTGGCCCCTTCTTTCCTTTTCCCTCCACGCTCAGCTCGTGACCTGGCGAGCAGAAGGACCATGTTGCTCCTTTGCAACACGCGGTATGGCGGCAGGATGGTGTCACTGGAGCCCAGCTCCCAGGGACGGATGTGTGCCTGGATCCCACGTGCCCGCACCACAGGGCACCAGGTGGACCAAGCCCGGGCAGAAAGGAGGATCTGCATCCCGAAGCCTGGCAGAGCATCTCTGCTGTCCTCTCCTCCCCTCCTGTGCAGCCGCTGGCCAGGGTGGATCCCCAAGCCCTCCAGGCCAGCAGCCACCCACAAGGGCTCTCAGGCCAGGCATCCCCCTGCTCCCACCCCTTTCACGCCAACCCAGCCACCATGGGCAGAACCAAGCCTACATCTGGGACAGCACTGTGAAGAGCAGCAAGGCTCTCACAGCCTGCGAGGAGCCTCCGGAGCTTCTCTGTGCCGGGCCTGGGTGCAACACAAGGCAGCCCCCATTCCACTTTCTGTAACACTCGGGCTGTGATCAGAGCCCAGGGTCTCAGCCTCCGGGAAAGCTGCTGCCATGGAGGGGCTGCACTGGCCACCTTCGAGGTCTGTTGCTTGACAACAGGAGGTGCTCCGGGCTCTTCACCCACATTGCAGAACTTCAGAGAATGTGGGACAGGTTCCTCACGTCCTCAGGTGCCTGAAGGTGCAGAGAAGCATCCTGGAGGGTCCTGAACAGCACCTCAAGTACCTGCACTGCTTTGGAAGATCCCCAAGGGCACCTACTCGTCTTTCAGTTTTGAAACACTTGTCCTGCGCTCTGTCCCACAGGAACAAGAGCTGTGGGAGTCCCTGGGGACTCTGTCTGCAGACAGAGGCAGGACACACTCCAGTCTGGGGCACCAGATTCAAAAGCAGATTCCTGCCAAGCATCTTCCTTCCCCTTGACACTGCTAAACTGGTGCTCCCTGCCAGCACCTTTGTTTCTTGCTGCCTTGCCAAGGCGTAGTGGCGATCCTTGGATATCAACCACCGCCTTGCCAAGCACCCTAGATCCGAGGGTGCCCAAGGCCAGGAGGCAGACACACCAGCCCAGGCGGGGCTGAGCACCTGCAGACCCTGCCCTCAAGCAGCCGCTGAGAAACCTGGGGTCTCCATGCTTCCTCTGTCCTGGGGCTCGCTGGGCTGAGCCCAGCACCTCGCACTGCCCCACAAAATCACAGAATCACAGAATAGTAGGGGTTGGAAGGGAGCTCTGTGTGTCATCTGGTCCAACCCTCCTGCTTGCCTCTGCGTAGGGGATGGCTGTGCAGTCCCCTGGCCCCTGCTTGGCGTGCCTGGCTGCTGGCAAGCTCCCACCTCCGTAGCCTGGGGCTGCAGACTCCAGACCCACTGGCCCCCTCGCCCCAGCCCCTCGCTGGCCCCGGACTCTGGCAGGCAGGAGGCTGCGACTCGTCCCGAGGAGAAGGCAGCCCCACCACTGAAGCGGTCCCACGGGCTGTCTGGGTTCTGCTCTGCACAGCGCTGGGGTCACCCCTTGCCTTCTCCAACAAGCAGCAGGTTGGTGGGGGGCGGGCTGAGCCCCTGGCTCCTTCGGGCAGAAGAAAGCCCTCGGAGCGTGGACTGAGCCTGCGTGTGGCACACCCCGGGCCCTCTCTGGAGAACGAGAATCACAGAATCGCAGAATAGTAGGGGTTGGAAGGGACCTCTGTGGGTCATCTAGTCCAACCCTCCTGCCCAAGCAGGGTCACCCAGAGCAGGCTGCACAGCACCGTGTCCAGGCGGGTCTGGAATATCTCCAGAGAAGGAGACTCCACAGCCTCCCTGGGCAGCCTGGGCCAGGGCTCCATCACCCTCAGAGGGAAGAAGTTCTTCCTCATGTTCAGACGGAACTTCCTGTGCCTCAGTTTGTGCCCGTTGCCCCTTGTCCTGTCGCTGGGCACCACTGGAAACAGTCTGGCCCCGTCCTCCTGACCCCCACCCTGCAGATATTTGTAGGCATTTCTAAGGTCCCCTCTCAGCCTTCTCTTCTTCAGGCTGAACAAGCCCAGTTCCCTCAACCTCTCCTCGTAGGGTAGATGTTCCAGTCCCCTCATCATCCTCGTAGCCCTCCGCTGGACTCTCTCCAGTAGCTCTTCATCTTTCTTGAACTGGGGAGCCCAGAACTGGACACAGTACTCCAGATGAGGCCTCACTAGGGCAGAGTAGAGGGGAAGGAGAACCTCCCTCGTCCTGCTGGCCACACCTGCAGATCTGAAGCTTGTCTGAAGGCGTTGCACCCCAGCTCTGGCTCCCGCCGAACACGCCTGCTGTGATCAAGGAGGGGAACAGGAACCCTGCAGCGCTTAATGGCTCTGGCTCGTCAGAGTTCGCAGCAGCACGGCTCTGCGCATCCCCAGAGCGCTGCATAAACGCTGGCTGATGAATCCCACCGGCCCCTGGGGAGCTGGGCAGCTCCCGCAGCTCCGTCCCGCAGAGTCAGCAGGGATGCTCTGAGCAGCACGAGCTGCGCCCAGCGCGAGACCCTTTGCTGCTGCCCCCAGCGCTCCCCAGCCAGGCTGCTTCCCACAGGAGACTGGGGGCCTCGGGCTGCCCTGGCGTCTGCGTGGTTTGCACATTGCTGCATTCCTTACATCTTCTCTTGCTTCTCCTTGACCACGTATCCTCAGCTCGAGGGCAGGTCAAAGGCCAGCTACAAACCACGTCAGCCATGAAAACAAGGCTTGCTCCTGGCAGCTCAGGTTGGCCTGTCTTTCTCCTGGCCCATCCCACACCATGTGTGGGTCTTCTGCTGACCAGTCCTGGGCTGACGTCGGGCTCTGCTGCTGGCCAAGCACCTTGGCTGTGCCTCTGATCACCTACACAAGCCCTCCCAGGACAGGCAGTCGGTCACTTCAGCTGCTCAGTGCTTCAGAATCACAGAATCACAGGATCCCAGCATGGCAGGGGTTGGCAGGGCCCTCTGTGGGTCACCCAGCCCAACCCCCTGCCCAAGCAGGGTCACCCAGAGCAGGGGGCACAGCACCGCGGCCAGGCGGGGCTGGAATATCTCCAGAGAAGGAGACTCCACAGCCCCTCTGGGCAGCCTGGGCCAGGGCTCCGGCACCCTCAGAGGGAGGAAGTTCCTCCTCATCTTCAGCTGGAGCTTCCTCTGCTCCAGTTTGTGCCCGTTGCCCCTTGTCCTGTTGCTAGAACCATCAGCTCACCCGTCTCTAACGAGGGAATAGGAGACCATATCTGCCTTAAATTAATCACAGAGTTGTCATCTCAGTGAGGTTGGAAGTGCTTTTCTTGCACAAGGTACAACTCATCTCTCTACAGAGAGGCCAGCACAAGGCTATGTGCCCAAGCTACTCTGCAGGGACTTGTGAGGGCCTCACTTGGCTTCAGAAATTAATTTCAGCCACCAAGAGTCACACTTGACTCAGAAACCTGAAAGGGTATTGGTCCTAGTGAAGGTCTGGGCTCTGATCTACTGGTCCTGGTCAACAACAGCTCTTGATTGCCTTGGCCTGAACAGTGCGTGCGCTTTCTGTTAAATGAGCGTGGGCTGTGTGTTGAATGAGCGCGGGCTGCTCCTGTCCCAACGCCCAGGACAACTCTGGTGAGACCCTTCCCTCCCCGTTCTGTCTGGCATTGTGCAGCTTGTATCAACCGTGTAAGCATGGTCCAGTGCGCAGGTGGTCTGCAGTGGTGGGGGGTGAACGGCTGTGGGTAGATGTGCTACAACGGAGGGAAGCAAACGTCAGGCTGCCTGGCATGAGCTGGTAAGGGAGGGGTGGAAAGGAATCGCATTGTCCATTCCCACTAAGCTCCAGCTGAGGGTCCAACAGTTGTTCTTGCCACCAATCCCCCCGGGTCCCCACGACCCCGCTGGTCCCAGGGTGCCGTCCCTCACATCTGCTCACGCTCCCCTTACTCTTGCAGGTGCCTCAGGGGGAGTGGAACAACACGCTGTCTCGGGACAAAGACAGCGAGATCCCGTGCCGGCGCATGCGGAGCGGGAGCTACATCAAAGCCATGGGGGATGACGACAGCGAAGACTCGGAAACCAGCCCCAAACCATCCCCGAAAACTGCAGCTCGGAGGCAGAGTTACCTCAAGGCCACCCAACAGTCCCTGAGTGAGCAGAGCACCACCCAAAGGTAACACTGGAGCTGCCCCGGGAGCTCTGCACAGGTCCCCGGGGGCCACCCGAGGAGCAGTCATGGGGGTCTGGCCAGCAGCATCCCCACGGAGACCCTGGCCCCCCGCGCAGCTCCTGCTCAGCAGCTCAGACTGCCCGCGGGGCAGGCAGATGAGGAGACAAGCAGGGCAGGAGAAGATGTGGCAGAGGAATCGAGAGAGCTTTCCATCCTGGTGACTCCAAAGAGCCCTGTTAGGAGCCTGCTCCAGGTCCCTGTCCCCTCAGGGATGGGGAAGATGCTCCTTTGCTGGAGCCGTGTGGATTTCCTCTCTAAGCATCTGCTCCTCCAAGGGAGGGAGGAGATCCCAAGTCCATGATGCTCTTTAGGCGTGGAAGATGTCCAGCCAGCACGGCTGAGGACACTTGGCAGGCAACCCACAGGCTGCTGGGCCTGTGCATTCTGCATTGCTCCACAGATGTCCCAGGGACGCTGAGACCAGCCAGAAGGTGCCCTGTGGGCACACCAGGCTGGGGAATACCCTGAGGCCGGGAGAGATCGCAGAACCATAGAATGCTTTGGGTTGAAAGGGACCAATAGAGGCCATCTAGCCCAGCCCTCCCAAGCGAGCAGGGACAGCTTCAACTAGACTAGGTCACTCAGTGCCCCATCCAACCTGGCCGTGACTGTTTCCAGGGAAGCGGCCTCCACTACCTCTCTGGGCAACCTGTGCCAGGGTTTCACCATCCTCATGGTAAAAGATTTCTTCCTTATATCCAGTCTAAATCTGCCCTCCCTTAGTTTAAAGCCGTTACCCCTTGTCCTATCGCAACAAGCCCTGCTGAAAAGATTTTCCCCATCTTTCCTACAGTCCCCTCCAGGCACTGGCAGCTGCTCTGAGGTCTCCCCACAGCCTTCTCCTCCCCAGGCTGCCCAGCCCCAGCTCTCCCAGCCTTTCCTCCCAGCAGAGGGGTTCCAGCCCTCGGGTCATTGCTGGGGCCTCCTCTGGCCCCGCTCCCCCAGCTCCAGCTCTGTCCTGTGCTGAGGGCCCCAGAGCTGGAGGCAGGACTCCTGGGGGGTCTCAGCAGAGCGGGGCAGAGGGGCAGAACCCCCTCCCTCGCCCTGTGCCCACGCTGCTGGGGATGCAGCCCAGGGCACAGTTGGCCTGCTGGGCTGCCAGCACACACTGGTGGCTCATGTCCAGCTTTTCATCCCCCAGTGCCCTCAAGTTCTTCTCCTCAGGGCTGCTCTCCATACCCTCATCCCCCAGCCTGTGCTGATAGCAGGGGTTGCCCCGACCCAGATGCAGGACCTTCCACTTGCCCTTGTTGAATCTCATGAGGTTCACACAGATCCATTTCTCGAGCTTGTCCAGGTCCCTCTGGATGGCATCCCGTCCTTCTGGTGTGTCAGCTGCACCACTCAGCTTGGTGTCACCTGCAAACTTGCTGAGGGTGCACTCGATCTCGTGTCTAAGTCATGGATGAAAATGTTAAACAGCACTGGTCCCAGTATGGTGATGAGCTGAGAGGGCTGGGACCAGCTACTGAGGAAGACCTGCAGTGGCTTGAGCCAGACAGACAGCAGAGCAAAGCGAACCCAGCAGCAGCTTGCTGGGCAGGAGGCTGGTCCTCGCAGGACGGGGTGGGTGCAGACCACCCGACCGGAGGGGATGCTGCGCCCCGTCCCCACCAGCCACCCCGCTTCCCAGGACAGGGCACCCAGGGGCTGTAAGGGGCTGCCAGCGTCCCCGACGCGGCAGCTCAGGAGGTTGTGAGCAGTGCAGAGGGGCAGGAGGACACCAGAGCCACCACAGATGAGCTGCTGGGGTCCAGCAGGCAGAGCCAGAAGGAAGCGAGGAGACCCCTCACGGGGGCTTCAGATTGCAGCCCAGATGCTGCTTTCTGCTGAGAGGTGGTGACAAAATTAACTGTGGGGAGCCCTGGAAATGCCCGCTTGGCATCCATCCCTGCTCCCTGCCTGCACATCCACTTCAGGGGGAGCAGAGTTGGGTCCAGGGGTCTCCAGTGCAAAATACCCAAGCTGAGAGACCAAGGTTCTTCCTATCTCGGGCTGATTGTCCGTGTGGGTGATGTCCCTTGGGGTGTGACCTCATCTGGCTGCTGGACCCAGTGGGGAAGGGGCTAAGCTGGGGCAGGGGGTTGGAACAGGGGGTTGGACCCCACGCAATGCTCCAGGCTTGGGGAGGAGTGGCTGGAGAGCTGCCCAGCAGAAAAGGACCTGGGGGTGCTGGTCGACAGCCGGCTGACCAGGAGCCAGCAGTGTGCCCAGGTGGCCAAGCAGGCCAGCGGCATCCTGGCTTGGATCAGGAATGGGGTGGCCAGCAGGAGCAGGGCAGGGATCGGGCCCCTGTGCTGGCACTGGCGAGGCCGCACCTCGAGTGCTGTGCTCAGTTCTGGGCCCCTCACTCCAAGAAGGACATTGAGGGGCTGGAGCGTGGCCAGAGAAGGGCAGCGAGGCTGGGGAGGGGCTGGAGAACAAGTCCCATGAGGAGTGGCTGAGGGAGCTGGGGCTGCTCAGGCTGGAGAAGAGGAGGCTGAGGGGGGACCTTCTCGCTCTCTGCAGCTCCTGACAGGAGGGTGCAGTGAGGGGGGGTTGGTCTCTGCTCCCCAGGACCCAGCGACAGGACAAGAGGCGATGGCCTCAGGTTGTGTCAGGGGAGGTTCAGGTTGGATATTGGGAAAAATGTCTTTACTGGAAGAGTGGTCAGGCCTTGGCCCAGGCTGCCCAGGGCAGTGGGGGAGTCCCCATCCCTGGAGGGGTTCAGACACCGTGGGGATGTGGCACTTGGGGACGTGGTTTAGCAGGCACGGGGGTGTTGGGATGATGGTTGGACTTGGTGATCTTAGAGGGCTTTTCCAACCTTAATGTCTTTATGGTTCTATGATAGGAGCCGGGGGGCCGAGCCGGCCGAGCTGCGGGTGCAGCCATGGGAGCGGAGGGCTCCGGGCAGGGCTGGGTGTGCTCCGCAGCGGGGGGTCGTGGGGAGGTGGGACCACCCCAGGGAAGGAGCAGGCTCCACCGCGCTGGGGTCCCAGCCACGGCTCAGCCTGCCCATGCCCCTGCCCCGGGCCTGGTGCCGCAGCGCGGGCATGGCCGCCATCTGCCCACCACCCCTCACCGAGGAGCTTTGCAGGGGCTGTGGTGGTGGCTGTGGGGCTTCCCGGGGGGGGTCCCCTGGCAGCCCAGCACACCCCGGGACAGCAGCGGGGGCACTGAGCCCAGGCACGGCCCCACACCAGCCCTCGCTGCCGTCCTCGGTCTCCGTGGGCAGAGCTGCTGGGGCCACCCATGGGCTCTGTGGCCGAGCCCCTGGGCTGGGGCAGGAGGGGCTGCAGGGAGACAGGGAGCTGCAGCCCTAGCCAGGATGGGGCACGGGGCGGGAGCCGTCCCTGCGAGGGGGTCTCTGCCTGTTCGATGTCTGTCGCCTGCTCCGTGACTCAGTTTCCCCACGGGCAGGCATCGGGGTGAAGCCCAGGGAGGTGGGCACAGGGAGGCTGCAGGGACACTGCCTGCCCCAGGACACAACTGACTCACACCACGGGCAGGCTGAGCTTACAGGCAAAACCCTCTCAGGCCGAGGGGAACGAGGCCGTAAACGGATACCCCAGGGCTTGGGGCACCGCGTTGCCCTTGGCTGCTCAGCAGTGGGTCCCCGGGGGGCTGGGGGTCTCCTCCATCAGCCCGGGCAGAACAGACTACTCCCTGCTCTCGTCACGTCCTGGCATGGAGACTCGGGATGTGCCTCAGTCCTTCCTGGAGGTCCACAGGCTGCCCGGGGCTCCTGCCCAGCTGGGACGCACCCTGCCCTCGGCTCTGCTGACCCCCGGGCGGGTGAAGGACAAATCTCTGTCCCCACGGCCCTGCCGAACGCGGGGGAAGCAGCACCCGAGGGTCCTCCGCAGGCGCCGCGCGCAATTCAAGAGGGAGTTCAAGATCCTGTGCAGCCTGCTCTGGGTGACCCTGCTTGGGCAGGGGGTTGGGCTGGGTGACCCACAGAGGGCCCTGCCAACCCCTGCCATGCTGTGATGCTGTGAGTCCCCACAGCCCGCCCGGGCTGCGTGATACCCACATCCTCCACCGTGCCCCACCTGCTCGGTGACAAGGACTCCTGCACGCGGGGTCTCGTGGTGGGATAGAAAAACAGAGGGGTCCCATCCTTCCCGCATCGCTCCCCGTCCTTCCACATCCCTCCCGGCCCCCGTGTGCCTGGGTCTCAGCGGAGGCTGTAGCTGTGGTCTCGGCTGGGTCGGGCTCAGTGCCAGCCCTGCTCTGGTCCTGCTGCAGAAGCTGCTGCTGCGCCCCGGGGCGTGGGGACAGTGCTGCTCCCGGAGCCTGCAGCAGAAGCTGCTCTGGAAATACCGACCCCCCCTGCTCCTGCAGCACTGCCATTCAGCCTTGGCTCCCCTTGAACTCCTTCCAGATAATCTTTTGCGTTCCTCTACACAAATTTAAAAAAAAAAAAAAAAAGAAATCCCGCAGATGTTTCCAATGGCAAAGTCCCCAAAATACTGTTTAAAAGTCATTTCTCACCCCCTTCCCACCAGCCCAGTGAAGTGTCAGCTTCCCTGACCCCGGTCCCCAGCACCAGCCTGGTGAGAGGTGGTCTGTCACCAGAGCTGTGACTCGGGGGACTGGCGTGGATCCCGTCTGCTCCCCGGGGATCAGCTGGGCCAACCTGGCACCTCCAGCGCATTCCTGGGGGTGGCGGGACCCAAGGTCCTGTCCCCTCTCCTCGCCCTGCGCCCCACAAACCTTCACCCGTGTGCCAGACTCGATAGCTCAAACCAGGGCCCGGCAAGGTGAGAAAGCGCTTCCTTCTGCTCCAGGAGCTGCAACGGGGGACGAGCGGTGGCCGCGGTGCCCAGCATCGTCCCCGTGCAGCCGCGTGTGCTGGCGCCTGGCAGAGGGGGGTGGTCCGGCTCTCCTGGCAGGGCGGCAGCTCCAGCACAGCCCCCGCCGTGGGGACACCCCTCACGCCCTCTCTCTCTGCCCGCAGGAGCCTGGACCGCCTGGACTCTGTCGAGATCCTCCTACCTCCGAAGTTCCCAACCTGGGAGGAAGAATACAACCAGATCTCTGACAGCGCCAACGAGTCCAGCTGCATCAACCAGGTGAGCTGCTGGAGTGCTGAGCCTCGCCGCGCCGGCGCAGCCCAGTGCAAGGAGGCCAGCCCAGGGGAGAGGGACGTCCTTTTCCCCCTTCAGAACAAGGCACTGGCTGCACTCCAGGAATTGCACGCGCTGTTCTCAAGGCATCAAGGCCAGCGCCTTAATTATTATTCATATGAGAAGCCCCTTCCTCTGGCTTTGCCTCCTCTCTGGTGCAGCTGAGGTCGCTCCGCCGTGGCCGCAGGTACGGCAGCCCAGAGCGCAGCTTCGCGGCGATGGGTGAAGCTCGGGGCTGCTCCGAGCGCGGGGTCCCACTGTGTCACCACCCAGCAGCCCCCTGCAAGGCTGCTCGGTGCAAGCTCCTCACGCCCGTGGGTGGGTGCAGGGCCCGGGCCAGGCTCGCCTCTGCGCATGGTGGTGTCCAGCCCGGGAGGGCAGCAGCGGCTCCACAAGATGCACCCAGCCGCGTCGCTGTTGGCCTGGGTCTCTGTCACGTCCCGCTCTTCACGCGCGTCTGCAGCATCACGAACCAGAGCATGGAGGAGGGCAAGCGCGTGGGGCTCGGAGCCCTCCTCCGTCCCCCCATGGCTGGTTGCTCCTGCTGTCACGGAGCGGCTGGAGCCCTCGGTGGAGAGCTTTGGGGAAGGGCACGGGCCATTGCTCGCGGGCGTACGTGTTCCTTGTGGTCAGTCTCGTTCCTTGTACATCAGCAGCGATGTGCTGGGTGTCTCACTGCACGGAGAAGGGCTCAGGACCGTCGCATTCCTGTCCTTTGCGTGTAAATCCATGTCTGAAGCCAGGTTTCTGTGTGAAGACAACGGGTGGGTTGAGTCTGTGGTCTCTCCCTGTCTAAAGCTGGGTCCAACACCCTCATGAAGCCATCAGAGGGGTCTTGGAGCTGGAGGGTCTGAGCAGCCCACAGTGTGCCAGGAGCTGCCCAGGCGAATGCCGCAGACCCAGACCGGTAGCACCACGAGGCTGCGGGCACACCGGCTGCCACAGCACCCGCGCAGCCATGGGGCTGCTGTCATCACATCCGCTCTGCCCACGCTCCTCCAAATCAGCCATTTCAGTTGCAACCGCATTGGGATTTAGAGGCCTCCCACAGGCTGCCTGTCCCTTGGTCCAGGATGGAGCTGGTGCAGCCACCAGTGTGTGCTCTGCCGGGTCTGACCCCCCCTTCATCCAGTGCCAGAGGCAGTTCCTCCCCAGCCCATGCTTTTGCATGACCTCCAACACCTTCCCTCTGTGTCCAGCAAGGCCCTGGTGTCCTCCCGCACAGAGAAAGACAAGCACACCCCGCTTGGCTTTGTCCTAACTGACATCCACCTTGCAAACCTCTGGAAGGCCGGGGTTCACCGGGTGTGCGTGCCACCACTCCCTGCCACAGCGAGGGGACCAGCGGCCAGAGAGAGCCGGCTGGTGACCCCCAACACCGCTTATCCACACTTCGAGCTGTGCCCTGTGTAGAAGGGCCAGACCCAGCCCTCAGAGCCAAGCCTCTTCCCTCCGGTGCATTTTGAACCTGGATTCTTCCCAAGATGGGTCATCTTGGGCAGCTCGTGCAGGGCAGAGCTCCCGGGGTGGATGTGCTCTGCAGCTTGGGGATGGTGAGGAGGAGAAGGCTTTCCTCCCCGCGGTGTCTGTCGGGCGTCTGTCCTTATGCCAAGTGTGTGCCGTGGCTTTGCTATGGAGAGAAGGCAGTATGGCTTCCGTGTGGCTTCTTCCCGGCGTGGGGACAGCGGAGATAGCAGCGAGGTGGCCAGCCCAACCCCGTCAGGGTGAGGGCCAGTTTCCCCAACGCGGAGCACTCAGCCTGCCCATGCAGCCTGGCTCTGCGGGCTGCGGGGGCCCATCGCTGCTCCTGGCCACATCACGAGGTGCTGGGGGGCTTCACTGGGAGCCGCACCAGCCCTCGTCCGGCAGCCACAGCCAAGCCATGTGTGCCACGGGGTGTCCCAGCACTGTGTGTCCCCGTGTGCAGACATACTGATACGCGGTGCGTACAGCCGGCTGAGTGCATCAGCAGCTCCTCTCCGTCTGGCAGGTGTCCCGTGGAGCTTCGCCGTGCCGTGTTTGTGCCGCTGTCTGAGGGGCCTGTGCGGCACCTTGCTTGGCATCTTACGAGCTCTGAAGTTTGTACTGAAGTGTCAGCGGCGGTGGCCCGGGGGACGGGCCGCCCGCTCCCCTCGTCCTCAGTCCCTGTGCAATGGCTGTCTGTGTGAGGGGCTCCCCCGTTCTTGGCCTTTAACCTTCTCCAACTCTTTCTTCCAGATCTTTGGACCCCCCTCACTTATCCCTCAGATATTTACCCATGGAGAGCAGGTACCGTCCCACTGGCGTTTCCCTCTTCCTTCCTCCCAGAGCTTTCTCGGGTCAGCCTGGGTACCCGTAGCAGGGTGCAAGGCAGGCTGTGGGGTCAGCCCACGCCCTGGGCCAGCGGCAGGAGGAGGAGGAGGAGGAAGAGAAGAAGGAGGAGAAGAAGGAGGAGGAGGCAGTGTTCCTGACCAGGTCACTGCAGGGCAGCTGGAAAGCTTGATTCCCTTGGCCCCGACAAGGGGCTAGGGGCCATCAGGGGGAAAGGAGATGAACTCTTTGAGCCAAACCTTGTGGAGCTCAGATGCCAATGCTGCGCAGAAATACTGTCCCTGAGGCCAAAGAAGGGGCCAGGAGAGATAGGAGTGGGCAACAGGGCCAGTCTCGGCATCTCTCATCTGCTCTGCAGAGCGCTCTGCTTTAGGCTGGCTCTGGTTGAAGGCAGGTGAGCCTGTGCCGAGCCCAGCTTTGGCCAGCCGATGCTACCCGAGAGCGGGGCCGCGCTGGGGGCACGGGTGGGAGGGCGGCGGGGGCAGCAGGAGAAGCAGCGAGCAAAGCTGCCCCTGCCCGGCTCGCACCTCGCCGTGGCCTGCTGCCGAGCCCTCTCCCGGTCCCCCACCGCGGACGGGGCTCGGTCGGGTCCCCGACGGCGCTTCCCAGAGCCAGCCCAGGTGTCCTGCCCCTGGCCAAGCGCCGAGGCCGTGCCCCCAGCCCACACCTTCCCACCTTCTCTCTCCGCGCCGCACCCCGCTGTAGGGCCAGGGTCCCCCCCACCGAGGAGCCCGGCAGGGTCTCACCGCTGAGGCTGGGGTCTCCCAGCTGAGCTGGTGGGGCAGCGGGACCTGTCAGGGGCTGGACAGGGATTTCAGCCTGGCGCGCTCTCAGCCTCTCCATCGGAGGCTGGGGGGTGTTTCGCAGGCGCGGCGGTGGTGAGTCTCTCCTACTCCACAAGCAGGGACCGCCAGGGAGGGTCCCCTCTTCCCTCTCCCTCGGCAGAGAGCCCGAGCACCCTGCACCCCACCGGCACCGACCACGGCACCTCCCGGTCTCGCCTGACACGCAGGAGCAGCGGCAGGGCGGCAGCGGGCGAGGAGCAGGAGGGAAGGGACAGGGCTGCCCGCGGGCAGGGGGTGACTGGCTCTGCCCCTCTCCCGTGCAGGCACCAGAGCCGGAGCTGGGGGAGCAGTACGAGCCGGTCTGCGACTCGACCTACAGCGAGGCCGAGTCGGCCGCCGCGGAGGTTCTGGACCTGCCTCTGCCCAGCTACTTCCGCTCCCGGAGCCACAGCTACCTCCGAGCCATCCAGGCGGGCTGCTCCCAGGAGGAGGACACGGGCTCGGTCCGATCCATCTCCCCCCCGCCGGCGGGCAGCCTCAGCGGCAGCAGGACCCTCCCCACCAACAGCAGTGAGTGCCAGCGGCGCGTGGCGCGGCAGCGGAGGGGAAGGGGCGCGAGGTCGGTGGGCACAGGGATGCTGCTGCCAACCGCCTAGGAGGCGTCGAGCATGCGAGGCGCTGGGCTTCGGTACCTGCATCTCCAGCCACGGTTGGCCAAGGCTTTTGTGGGCTTATGCGGGGTTGCTCTGTGCTGGAGAGGGAGGCCAGCAGGCAGGCGTGCCGCTAGGACGGTGTTGTGGTTTAACCCCAGCTGGCAGCTAAGCCCCACACAGCCGCTCGCTCACTCTTCCCACGGATGGGATGGGGGAGAGAATCGGAAGGGCAAATCGAGAAAACTCCTGGGTTGAGATAAAGACAGTTTAATAGGGAAAGCAAAAGCTGCACACACGAGCAAAGCAAAACAAGGAATTCGTTCACTGATTCCCAAGGGCAGGCAGGCGTTCAGCCAGGAAAGCAGGGCTCCATCACGCCTAATGGTGACTGGGGAAGACAAACGCCATCACTCCGTACGTCCTCGCCTACCCCCTTCTTCCCCCGGCTCCATATGCTGAGCACGGCGCCGTACGGTGTGGAATAGCCCTTGGGTCAGCCGGGGTCGGCTGTCCCGGCCGTGTCCCTCCCAGCTCCTCGTGCACCCCCAGCCTGCTCGCTGCCGGGGTGGGGTGAGGAGCAGCAAGGGCCTCGGCCCTGTGCGAGCGCTGCTCAGCAATAGCGAAAGCACCTCTGTGTTACCAACACTGTTTTCAGCACAAATCCAAAACACAGCCCCACGCCAGCTACTATGAAGAAAATTAACCCTCTCCCAGCCCAAACCAGCACAGATGGCTGGGCTGGATCTCCGGACGCGGGCGCTGAAATGGCAGACCGGCTCTGGTTGCTGAGATCTGGCCGGTGCTGCTGATGCACCATGCCGAGGTCCAGGAGAGCTCGAGGTCTTCCCTCAGTCGAGGCAAACCCAGGGGTGGGTGCTGTGGCCGGGAGCACCCCGCGGGATGCCCACCTTGCCCAGCAGCTCCGGCTGCCCTCTCTGCCTGAAGCCCTGCGGGGCTGCGGGAGCAGCGGGGACCTGCAGCACCAGCAAGCAGCCCTGCTGCCCGACGCAGCCAACAGCTTCCATCCTCCTCCTCGCCACTACGCATCTCTTGTTACCCCGTGCAGGCTACAGTTGACAGGTTTGACCTCTCTCTGGAACTCTGAGGGACAAAAATGCCAGCTGGGGACTCTGCACCTGTTTCACAGGTCTGAGCATATCCTGCTCTCTGCAGCCCCTTCAGCCGGAGGCAGAAACTGGGGCTGACAGGAGGAGGGAGGGCAGAAGGCATCTGCCTCCGTCCCTCAGTGACAGAGGCGTGACAGGGCTTTAGGGCTCACGATGAACCTCTTTGCAGGTTCCCGCAGAGGGCAGGACTCCTGGAAACAGGTCTGGGGGATCGGATCCGGGCAAAAAGGCGAAGGGTGCAAATTTGACCCCTCCAGACCCGCAGGGTTTGTGCCTTTGCCCAGCAGACCGCAGGCAGGTCCGACCCTGCCCAGCCAGGGCCTGGAGCCGCGGCCAGCCCGGACGTGGCAGCGCAGCCCGGGCAGCAGCGTGCCGAACGCGGGGCTCGGCAGCGTGGCTCCTGTGCCGCCCAGGCGGCGGCTGGGCTCCGTGCAGAGGCAGAGCGGTGCTGTGCGTCTGGCTCGCAGCGCTCGCACCCCGGGCTGTTCCCTGCAGGCAGGGCAGGCAGCGTCACCCGATGCACCCAGCCCTCAGGCTGCTGCCTAGGGACCAGTCTTTCAAAGTCTTCTCACAGGGAGTCACTGGGAGATCGTCCCTTGGCTGGACTGGCTCCCACTGCTTTCTGTCCCAGAAACAGAACTGCAGCAGCCGCGCAGGTGCCTATCGCGTCCAGCCCTGTTTGCCCCTCTCCATCAGGTGTACGTGGACCAGAGGCCCCAGCAGCCCTGGTGCAGGGTAAAAACAGGTCCTGCTTGGAGTTTCAAGGCACTAATGAGGCTTCCCAAGCCGCAGAGCCCAGCACACTGCAGCCTCAGCACACTGAGCGATGGGCAGCATTACACCCTGCTCCAGACACCCCGCCTGGCGCTGGACGCAGGCGTTGTTCATTCCGGGCCCTTCTCTTTCGATTAGCGAGTACTGTACTGGACAAGAGCCTGGCTTCTCCCTCCGACATGAGTCACAGAATCACAGAATAGTAGGGGTTGGCAGGGACCACTGTGGGTCATCTAGTCCAACCCTCCTGCCGAAGCAGGGTCACCCAGAGCAGGGGGCACAGCACCGCGGCCAGGCGGGGCTGGAATATCTCCAGAGAAGGAGACTCCACAGCCTCCCTGGGCAGCCTGGGCCAGGGCTCCGTCACCCTCAGAGGGAAGAAGTTCTTCCTCATGTTCAGATGGAACTTCCTGTGCCTCAGTTTGTGCCCACTGCCCCTTGTCCTGTCGCTGGGCACCACTGAAAAGAGCTTGGCCCCATCCTCCTGACCCCCACCCTGCAGATATTTGTAGGCATTTATAAGGTCCCCTCGCAGCCTTCTCTTCTCCAGGCTGAACAAGCCCAGCTCCCTCAGCCTCTCCTCGTAGGGGCGATGTTCCTGTCCCCTCCTCATCCTCATAGCCCTCCGCTGGACTCTCTCCAGTAGCTCCTCATCTTTCTTGAAGTGGGGAGCCCAGAACTGACTCCATCCCCTGGAGCAGGGCTGAGACTGCGGGCAGCCCCGTGTTTCTCACCAGCTGGGCCATCTCTCCCGGGAGGCAGCTCCCGGCTTCGAAGCAGAGCCAGGCTCTTCACCAGATGCCTGCCCAGAGCCGGGTGTCCCCTCCCCAGCGGCCAGAGCACCCAGCCCCATGGGGACGAGTCGGGGTGCCCGCGCTCCCCGGCAGGACCGCTGTGCCCGCCCGCAGTGCTGCCGGAGGAGGCTCCCGTGAACACCACCCGCATTCAGCAGACCCAGGTGGGGTGCGAGGCAGGCGAGCGCTTTGCCCCAGGATGCCATTTTGCCAGGACGCTGGAGACGGCAAGGAACGGCGCGGGCTGCTCAGACCTCGCGGTGCTGGGAAAGCCCAGGAGAAAGGAGGTGCAAGAGCCGGTTTTCTGTCTCATCCGAAAATGAGCTGGCGCTGGCTCCCCACTGCAGAGACTGGCACCGCCCCGGCCCGGGGACCTGTTCGGTGCAGCCAGGCTCTGCTCGGGGCTCCCCTTACCACAGCCCAGTTTGCAGCAGTGGCTTTGCTCCCCGGTGGTCTGCACCTCCCCGGGGAAGCGCATGCGAGGGCCGTGGGCGGCAGGGACGAGCATCGCTCTGGAGATGCTGCTTCTGCAAATGGCTCCTGATCGCCTGGGCAGAGCCGACAGGTTCAGCTGCGCGAAGCTGCGGTGTGGGGAGCAGCTCTGCTCTCACGGCAGAGTTTTGGCTGGTGCCAGGCCCTCCTGGGGCGGTGGGGAATGGGAGCAGGCTCCGGACAGTGGACAGGCTCTTGCCAGAAGAGAAATCTCTTACCTTCCACGGTGCCTCAAGTCACTTGATCTGCATCACTTTTGCATCATTTTCTTCACAGAATCACAGAATGGTCGGGGTTGGAAGGGACCTCTGTGGGTCACCCAGCCCAGCCCCCTGCCCAAGCAGGGTCACCCAGAGCAGGCTGCACAGCACCGTGTCCAGGCGGGGCTGGAATATCTCCAGAGAAGGAGACTCCACAGCCTCCCTGGGCAGCCTGGGCCAGGGCTCCGGCACCCTCAGAGGGAAGAAGTTCTTCCTCGTGTTCAACTGGAGCTTCCTCTGCTTCAGTTTGTGCCCGTTGCCCCTTGTCCTGTCGCTGGGCACCACTGGAAAGAGTCTGGCCCCGTCCTCCTGACCCCCACCCTGCAGATATTTAGAGGCATTTCGAAGGTCCCCTCTCAGCCTTCTCTTCTCCAGGCTGAACAAGCCCAGCTCCCTCAGCCTTTCCTCATAGGAGAGATGCTCCAGTCCCCTCCTCATCCTCGTAGCCCTCCGCTGGACTCTCTCCAGTAGCTCCTCATCTTTCTTGAACTGGGGAGCCCAGAACTGGACACAGTACTCCAGATGGGGCCTCACCAGGGCAGAGCAGAGGGGCAGGAGAACCTCCCTCGCCCTGCTGCCCACACTCTTCCTCGTGCACCCAGGGATCCCGTTGGCCTTCTTGGCACCCAGGGCACGCTGCTGGCTCATGGTCACCCTGTCGTCCCCCAGCACACCCAGGTCCCTCTCCACAGAGCTGCTCTCCAGCAGGTCCGCCCCAGCCTGTCCTGGTGCATGGGGTTGTTCCTCCCCAGGTGCACGACCCTGCACTTGCCCTTGCTGAACCTCATCAGGTTCCTCTCTGCCCAACTCTCCAGCCTGTCCAGGTCTCACTGGATGCCAGCACAGCCTGCCGGTGTATCCACCACTCCTCCCAGTTTGGTGTCATCAGCAGACTGGCTGAGGGTACACTCTAACTCTTTATCCAGGTCATCATGGCAGCCTGTGTCCCTCTGGGCTCCTGGACAGCCCCGGTGCTCTGGGCAAGGCTCAGCTGTAAAGCAGGGCGCAAGGAGCTGAGGGGTCCCATCCGGGGAGCTGTTTTGGGAACAGCTTAGAAAAGATGATGCCTTGGTGCTCCTGGACGCGGCAGTGCCTGGACGTCATGCCGGGCAGACACCGGAGCGGGCGGGAGGAGTTCGGCACCTCTGCGGGGTCGTACATTGCTGCTGGTGACGTGGAGGCAGACACAAGGCCTGTCACCCGCAGGGACACCGGCGGCAGGTCCAGTGGGACCGGCTGCTCTTGGCACGAGCTCTGGCCCCAGACCACGGAGCTGGCAGCAGGTTCAGAGGAGTCTCAGCTTATCTGCCATGGGCAAAGCTGCCGGAGCGCAGGAGCGGGCTGTGGGAGGGAGCCAGGTCGGAGCCCCGTCCCAGCAGTGGGCAGAGGGGCAGCGGGAAGGCGAGCAGTGGCAGCCCCCGTGCCTGTCCCCAGGCCTTCCCACCCAGAGACGAGCCCGTGCCCTCGCCTCTCCCCTTCCGCGGTCCGCGCTGCAGGGCCAGCACACTCAAAGCCCCCGGGATGAGGCAGGGACTGGAAGAGATCCCCTAGGAAGCCGGGCTGCTTGCTCAGCTCCATCCCTTCTTCCTACCACCCTCTCTGCTCTGCTTCTGTCCCACGCTCTTCCCACCCCGGCTCACCCCGCTCCCCGCAAGCCCAGCCCTGCTCCTCGCTGGCAGTACGGCCGCTGCTGCAAGGCCAGGCTAACACCGGGAGGCAACAGCAGACGTAGCACTGGAGAGGGCTTCCCAAAGGACTGGTTGCCACCTCTCTCTGAGGTGACCCAGCAGAGATCTGCTGATTTGCAGAGCGTCCTCCAGCCTTTTGCGTTGGCTGCTGGGGCCTGGGGAGGGAAACGCTTGTGATGGAGGGGGTGGGGAGCAGAGCGGAGCGTCTGTGTTTGTGCGTGTGTGCGATGGGGAAGGCAGGAGGCACATCTGGATGGCAGTCACACCTTTAATCAGCCACCTGGGCCAAGTTCCCCCTGCAAATGTGCATCCCTGAGGCGTTAACTGGTCAGTGGTGTGTGAGAAGGGGCCTCCCAAGCAGCAGATTGGTACCCGTCAGCTTGACAGCATCGGTCCGAACCAAAGGAGAGGACTGGGTGCACCATCGTAAGGAATTTTCTCCCCAGTAACCAGCGACAGGACGAGAGGCGATGGCCTCAGGTTGTGTCAGGGGAGGTTCAGATTGGATACTGGGAAAAATGTCTTTACTGGAAGAGTGGTCAGGCATTGGCCCAGGCTGCCCAGGGCAGTGGGGGTCCCCATCCCTGGAGGGGTTCAAAAAACGTGTGGATGTGGCACTTGGGGACATGGTTTAGCAGGCATGGGGGTGTTGGGGTGACGGTTGGACTTGGTGATCTTAGAGGTCTTTTCCAACCTTAATGATTCTATGACCATCTGCAGGTCTAATGGTCGCTCACGGCCTCTGCTCCACACAGGGCTCTGGGGTGAAACGACTGCGAGCCCTCCCCCGCCCCCTTCCCACAGACCCCCTCCCGCCCCAGCATCCATCACCAGCCCAGAGGGACTGTTCCCATCACGTGCCCGGTCCCCGAGAGGGGAACTGGGTTTCTCCTCTGCAGGGACGCATCCTAAAGAGGCACCGGCGGCAGGAGTGCTGTGGCTGACGCGGGCTTCTCACGCTTTGAGGAGAGCGTGGGGGTTGAGTCCTGCAGCAAAGGGGTGCAGCCGCCAGCTGAGGGCACGAGGAGGTGCAGCGAGCTCCGTTTCGTGGAGGGCTGTGGGTCTCGGGGTCTGCGTGGGGAGCACGGCCGGGTGGGAGAGCCGTGACAGCCATCACACCCCCGACTCGCCAGTTCCTCCCACCAGCGCCGGTGCCACTCTGCGCTACGGGGCAGTGAGCTCCCATGCGACAGCCAGCGAGACGGATGATGAGCTGCCCTTGATCAGCCTTAAAGCTTTGTGCCTGGCGAAGCCGGAGCCTCAAAAGCCCCAGTGAAACCCGTTCCTCTAATTGCCAGGCGTTCAGCCGACAGCCACGCCGGCCCCCGAGCGCGACAAGGGGCTCCCCAGCCCCAGCTCCTGCTTCTTACAGGCAGCACTGGGAATTGCTTGCTTAACAGACTGCTTGCAATACAGAGCTGAATATTTCATGGCCAGGGGAAACAGGAAAGCAGAGGTGAGCAAAGCACACCGAAGGGAGGTGAGAATCCCCAGCGGGGAGATCGCAGCCCAGCCTCCACCCAACGCACCAGCGACGGCAGGGAAAGCTCACGCCAAGCCAGTTCCTGCTCGAGCTCTTCCCAGTCCTCCCTGTGCCAGCGGGTAAGGTCACCCTTGCCCAGAGCATCCTGCCTGGGATCCAGCAGCCAGTTCCTAGAAAGCCCGGGTTCCCGGCTCCTTATCCTGCACCCAGATCTCTTCCAGGGACACCAGGGAATGCAGCTCTGCCTCCTCCTCCAGGACCGGGCTGTCTCTGCTGACCTGTCTTACCGACGGTTGAGATGTCCCTGCGAGTGGCAGCTCTGGAGGGCAGCAACCCTCCAGTTCTCCCTTTCTGCTGACCCCGTGGTGGCCGCTCTGGCTGCAGACCCCCAGCCCAGCACGGGAACCAGTGGAGGAGCTGGAGGCAGGCTAGCCCTCCAGGCCAGCCCGGCCTCGACCCCCGCCAGAGCCAGGCATGAGGCTCGTCCTCGAGAGCCACCGCCACCCCATAAACATCTGCTGGGGCTGCACACACCTCGTGCCCATCTCTATGCCGGAGCTTTGCCAAGCCGGGGCTGGGCACGAGAGCGCTGCCTGGGAGAGAGATGCCCCAAAGCCATGACAGAATAGCCATCCTTCTGCCTCCAACCTGCTTTCTGTCTCCTTCACACTGCTTTTTTTCTTTTCATCGCTAAATTAGAGAGGTGGGAGGTGGCTCCCAGGGCCATTGCTGTGCTGGGAACCCTGCCCTGCCCTGGAACAAGGCAGATCCAGCCCGGTCCCCTGGCATTGATGCTCTTGCAGGGGGAGCGTGGCTGTGCTTAGCGGAGGAACGACAAAGTGCCTGCACACCTCCGTGCAGTGTCACAGCACAAAGCAGCATCGTGCTGACCAAATCCCCGAGGGCTGGTTCACTGTGGGACGCGTTTCCACGGCTGCCGGGAAAGTCACGTAGCACTGGCTTGTGAGGGATGGGTACAGACACCCTTCCTCCTCCTTCTCCTCCTCCTCCGTGCGCAGTCATTACCTGGTCTCTGGGTAGGAGGCCAAGTTCTGCTCCCCTCCTCTCTCAGCTGTCAAAGCCTTCTCTTCTTTCTGGGGAAGAAGCAGTGGTGTGAAGCCAAAGGAGAAACCAGCCCAGGCCAGGACACATCGTTCAGCCTGTGCATGAGCTGATGAGTAAAGCACCACCGCAGCCCCTCTGCTAATTGTATCACCCAGAGCTGACCCCAACGGCCTTTGAGGAGAGAGACTGTTATCATTCCCTTCGGATTTTCTCCTTCTTTTTGACCTAGATTTCCCATTCCAGAAATAGCTTTCTCTGACACACCAGCAGGAAAGGGATTAGAGGGAGACAGCGCGTGTGTGTGTGTCTCTGTGTGTGCGCACACCAGGGAAAGATTTCTGTGGCAACCTCCCTCCATCGGTGTTTGTAAGGAAGAAAAGGGTGCGTATACGTGTTCCGTGATCTATTCACGTCTGTAGGACACAAAGAAATTTATGACAAATGTTTCTCTCCACACATACCCGCTCATTTTTCACCTCTGATCTTTTCCATGTCATTACGGAAACTCCACCGCCAAGCCCCGCGCCCAGACAGCGGCCCCTTTTCCCCAGGGAGCCCGTACCGTGGCTACAACCCCGCTCTCCAACTCCACCGCCGAAGCCAGAGCCTTCTGCCCCAGCAGAGCTGCGCTCGCTGCTCTTCGCTGCCAGGTTTCAGCTCTGCTCCAGGCAGCACCCACCACAGCGAGCTCTCTCGCCGCTGCCCGCCGCGTGCGCGCGTCTCCGGCACCCAGGAGCGGCTGCAGTGGGTTTGAGCCCCACGGAGACGTCTCTCGCCCCAGTCCCCAGGAAGGGGGGACCTGCAGCCCACGTGCCCACACAAGCAGGCGCAGGGGAGGTGGAAGCGGCTGCCCAGAGGCTTAATGCTGGGAAGGGAGCACAGCTCCAAGGTCCTGGCCAGGCCTGCCTTCTCCGGGCAGGGGCCACCTACGAAGGGGTGGAAAGGCAGACAGCTGCCAGCATTTTCCTTTGGTAACGTGGTCAGAAAGCCGAGTCCTTCTTGTTGCTTGCTTTTATCGGCCTTGATGGCAGGAAAGGGAGTCAGTAGTGCTGTCCTCGTGGGAGAGGAGGAGAAACCGGAGCACCAAGGGTGCCTCGGCTTGCTCAGAGCCTCTGGAAGAGCAGCAGCAGGGAGCCCACGCATGGTGGAGTGCCCTGCCGGTGAGAGCAGAGTGCCAGGTACGGCAGACACCGAATGTCTCTTCTTAGGCCGAGGGCTGCGGTAGTGTCCCGGCATGGTGGCCCTGCTGCCATCCGGGTGACCTGGGTGAGCACAGAGCCGTCCTTCGCCAGGCAGCACAGCTGCCACTCTGTGCCTCTGCTGCCGGTGACGCTCAGCACCTCTCTGCATCCCCCTCCGTGGCCACGGGCTGACGCTGGAGCAGCCCAGCAGCTACGGTGACGGGCTCTGCCGGGACGCCCACTCGTGCCAGGACAGCGGGGCTGGGTGAGCGTTCGCGAGGCCACGCACCCGGGCCTGAGCGTTGCTGGGATTTCAGAGAGTGCAGGCGAGGGAGGATCGCTTTGTGCGTGTTGCTCTTGTTCCGGGTTGCTTCTCCCCGCCTTCGTGCTTTCCCATTATTTTTCCCGTCTACGGAGCCGCGGCGCGGGCACTCCTGAGGATTCAGGAAGCGATCGGCTCAGAGCTCCGCAGAGCCGCCCACAGCCCCTGCGGGCGAGGGTCTCTCCCTCCAGAGCTGCTCGCCTCTCCCGAGCCTGGAAGCAGCTGATTTTGTTTTCCTTGGTCAGCGGCGGAGGGGACAGGCCCGGGCCTGCCAGCCCCAGGTCTGAGGGCCGACTGCCAGACCCTCCTGCAGCCCCGCTGTGCTGCTCGGTTTCCCAGAGCAGCGGCAGCGCGTCCGCGGCGATCCCACCGTGCGGCGATGGCGGCGGGGGCCCAGCCCTGCCCGCCGCAGCCAGCAGCTCGTGAGCTCGGCGCGGCGTCTGCCCAAGGCGCTTCGCGCTCTGCTTGCTGCGGACCAGCGCCGTGAACCCCGCGAGTCGGAAATGCCAGAGCCCCCGAGGGCTGCCGGCCGCAGCGAGGAGCAGGGGCGGCACGCGAGCTCCCGGTGCGAGCCACGCGGCAACGCCGCCGCCTGCACGGCCGCCGCGTGCCGCACCGCTCGGCAGCGCCCACGCCACGCCGTGCCACGCGGCGAGGCTCCGGCCTGGCAGAGGTCCCCCTGCCCCCAGCTCCGGATGTCTCGGTGCGGGACCGGAGCGATGGAGCTGGTTGCTACCCCAGCACCCAGCGCGTCTGCGCCCAGGGTGCCGAACGCGGCGTCGGCTCTCCCGCAGCTACGCCGGCCTCGCTCCCCTCCGCACGGCCACCTCCGCCATCCCGGCTCGGAGACCCGGTGCAGGGAGGCCTGGTGCCCCCTCCCCGGGATGGCAGGGAGCAAGTCTGTGCCCGGCAGGGAGCACCCATCCCGGAGGGCACCCATCCCAGGGAGCACCCATCGCGGGGAGCACCCATCGCGGGGGGCACCCATCCCGGAGGGCACCCATCGCGGGGGGCACCCGTCCCGGGAAGCGCCCGTCCCGGGGGGCACCCGCTTCCCCGCCGCTCTCCGCCTCCGCACCGCAGCCGCTCCCCCGCCAGCACCGAGCTCAGCGCGGAGCGATCCCGCGGCTCCCCGGGAGGGCCCGCGCCGGGGCCGGCGTCGCGGCGGCTCCCGCCCCACGGAGACCAAGCTCCCGGGGGGGGGGGCGGAGGGGGGGCGAGGTGCCCGCCTTGCTCCGCGGTGCGGTGGCTGCCCCGCTCCCACCTCCCGCAGTGCTGCCGGTGCGGGAGCGGCACGGCCTCCGTGTGCGTCTCCCCCGATCCCGAGCCCGCAGCGCGGGGTCCCGGTGACCGCTCGGGACGCGCCCGTGCGAGCGCCGCGGGGCGAGGCCGCGCCTGCGCGGGGCGGGGCTGGGCGGTGACGTAGGGGCGGGGCCGTGACGTAGGGGCGGGGCGGGGTTGGGCGCGGCGGGGGTTTAAGGCGCGGCCCCGCCCATCGCGCGCAGCCGGAGCGGCGGGCGGGCGCGGTGAGTGCGGTGGCGGCGGCGGCTCCTCCCGGCCCCTCCCGGCTCCCCTCACGGCGGCCGCAGGAGCAGCCGGCGCGGCCCCAGCCCGTCCTCCCCTCCGCGGCGCCCAGGCCGGGCCGAGCGCCCCGCGCTCCCCCCCTCTCCCGTCTCTCCGGTCCCCTCCGCCCCTCCTTTGTGTCTCCCATGGCTTTGTGTCTGGAGCTCCTCAAGCGATGTGAGTGACTGCCCGGGGCGCGGCGGGCGGGCGGGGGGCCGGGCGGGCCGGGCCCTGCATGGCTCCGCGGCGGGGGTGCCGCGCCCCGCCTGCTGCCTGCCTGCCTGCCTGCCTGCTGCTGCCGCCGCTTGCCGGGCCCGCCGCCCCGCCGCGATCGCAGGTGGCGCTTCCGCTTCCCACGCGGGTCCTGGCCCGGGGCGGGGGGGGGGGGGCGGCCTTGGCTGCGCGAGGTCCGCGGGCAGAGCCGGGCCCGGCGCCGGGGTGCGGCCGCGGGGGGGGCTGCGCGTCCGGTCCGTCCGTGTGTCCCCCCGGCCGGCCGCCGGGGCTGCCCGTCCCGTTCCCCTACTCGGCCCGTTCCACCCCCGTCCCGGGCCTGCCCGGCCCGTCCTGTCCGGCCGTCCCCCCCCTCCGGCCGGCCCCCGCGGCTGCCCGTCCCGTTCCGCCCCCCCTCCCCCCTCCGGGGCTGCCCGTCCCGTCCCCGTCCCGCCGAGCCCCGCTGTCCGGTGGCGGGTCCGGCCGGCTGCCCAAGGCCTTTAAGGGGTCCCCCGGGGTGGCACCGTACTTGGCGACGTGTGTTCTCCCCGAGGGAGCCCTGACCCTTTTCCTGGGGGGGGTGCTTGGGTTCTCCCCCCACCCCAGGAGAGGAGAAGGGCGCTGCCTGGGTGAGGCGCGAAGCCCCGGCGCTGAGGTTTCGCAGCGAGCTGGCACCTCCTGGCCGGAGCATGCTGCCAACAGTCTCTTTTTTAGCCTGGGTCGTGGCATCGACCCGGGGGTTCAGGCTGCACGCCCCCAAACTGAGCCGCCGGCGTAGCCCGGGTGCCTGTCGCCGTGCCGCGTCGGAGGGCAGGGAAAGTGCAGTCGGTTCGGAGCAGTGAGTGGCTGCTTGATTTCCAGCCTTCGTTAAGCGGTCCGAAAAGGAGGATTATTTCCAGGGTGCTGTTGACAGGACTCATGTTGCTGCTTCTGCGGCGGTACAGCCCCCGACCCCAGGCTGCGCAGGAAACGTGTGTTTGAGACAGGAATGGAATTCGGATCTCTGAATCCTGGGCTGTCACTTGCCGCTTGGGGGAGGAAAAGAAGAAAAGGAAAAAAAAAAAACCCCACCCCACAGCATGTGGCATTGGATCCTAAAATAAATTCCAATCATGTGGGATGATAACAAGCCAGATTGCCAACTTGTGTAAGTTGGCAGACTTGACTCCCGAGGGTCTAAATTGCTTAGCTGGTAATTGATCTTCCAACAGGAATTTGGTGCTGTGAAGTCACACATTCTTGAATGTGTGGAGAAAAGTAAGCCTAACTAGTGATCAAATCTAGCCTGCTTGTCTTTCAGTTTAAGGTAATCTATGCGCGCGTGCTCTGCGGCGGTACCCAGATATCCAGGAGAAGGTTATCCACAGGGTTTGTCTGACGTGTGGCAGCCGTGGAAAATGGAAAAGTTCATCTTTAGGGAGGGTGCGAGTGCTGAACTGCCGTCTGCTGGGTTTGCACCTGTAGCTTGCTGCTTCTGTTCCCCTCCTGTACTGGCAGTGTAAGAGTTTTTGGTGCAGCCGAGGGCCCTGGGACCTGTAACGAGGCCCTTGAAGTGCTGGGGTGTAACTGCTGTGCAGTGTGCCAGTTCTGAAAGGACAGGACGACCCCACACAGCCCCTGCCAGATCCTTGTCAGCACGGGTGATAGCGGAAGAGCTCGATTTCTGTTCTGTGGGGATTGATTGTGGAGAACATTGCAAATACGGTGGGGTTTGGTAAACCACGGAGCGCTTAGAGGCCAGCAGGTACCCTCGTGGAACTTGATCGGCCGTAGCTGCTGTCCCAGCCCTCTTGCTGGCGGGGAAAACGTTGTCAGCTGCTGGGGAGAGCTTGCATTTCGCTTTGCAGCTGCGCGTGAGTCAGTAGTTGGATACTCGGTTGCTTCATCTGTGCATGCAGTTTAGATTTGTGGACACTTCTGACTACTTAGCTCAAGGTTATGCGTCGGCTGCTCCGGCCTCATGTGTAATGCATGGGAGACCTGCTGTTCCGTGAGCTCATTCCCAGCTGTGCCTGCTGCCAGAGCAATATAATTTAAAAAGCTTTTAATGGATAACTAATAACTGCCAGGCACTTACAAATAACTCTGTGTCGATTCTTGTCTCCCGTGTAGATTTTCCTGTTGTTTGAGTCCAGACCCGAATAGTTGGGAGTGAACTATGCACCAGACCCCGTAGAAGTCACTCTGTGACACTGAATTTTCCTGATAATGCCCTAGATGCCTGCCTGCAGCAGTAAGGCTGCAAAGCCGTGCTGCAGCAGGGCTTGGTTTTGTCTCCTCGATGATACTTCTGCTCTGTGCAACCTGCGCAACAGCCTCAACAGATTTTTTAATGGATTGAGGAGGCATAATTGGATTCAGCGCAGTGCAAGTTGCAGTAGCATATGTGAGCTGGAAGGATTAAGGCTGTGCAGGCGGGGTGGCCTTGTACGAGAAAAATCCACTTTAATTTCTGCAGTGAAAAGTTGTCAGTGTGTTTCCTATCAGAGCAGATTTTAAAAGGGAGGGGAGAAATACCAAGTGTGATTGCTGCTTGCTTTGAAAGGCGATTAGAGTTCAGGCTGTTGGATAAAGCTCTGTGAAGGCTGCAGTCGAGCCTTGGGGATGAGAATGGTGAACTCGGGTCCCTCCGGAAGAGCTCATGGGAGAATGAGTTTATCCTTCCCTTCTCCCCTGGTCTCCATGCCAACCTGCCACCTGGAGAGAGGGAGCAGGGGCGGGCGGAATGACACCGGGGTGTTTCTCGTAAGCTGCCTTGAAACAAGTGGAAGTTCAGCTCTTTGTAGACGGGCTAGGTAATGAGGAGAGTGGAAACTCTGTCCACTTCAATTTGTCTGGCAAAATTAATGGATCGCTGGCCCCTGGGTGCAGATGGGTGCACTAAGCCAACCTTCTGTCTCCTGCAGAAGCAGTGGGCAAGGGGAGTAACAGCCCGTGGTTCCAGTCCTGACCTGGGCCGCAGCCCTGTGCTTCACTGGCTCACCAGTCCAAACAGCACCATTTCGAAAGCTCTTCAGTTCCCACTGGAAAGAGCGAGGCGACTGCTTGGATACACCTGCCCCTGCGAGTCTGGTCTCGGATTTTACAGGCCACAAGGCAGGGCAGCAGCAGTGTCTACGCACGGCAGCGCGTGCTGCCTGTCTGCTGTCAGGGGTAGGTGACGAGCAATGCTGGGGGGATGTCGTGGTCCCCCAGGACTGGAGACTCTGTTCGCTGTCTGTAGAGGGCTGTGGGCTGCCAGGCCTCTTCCCGAATTTCCTTGCAGCCTGTAAATACTGTGAAGGACGACAGCCGGGTTCTGATTCTCTCCCGCTTCCCCCTGGGGCTCTTGGTGGTGGGCTTGGTCTTGAAGTTGCCAGTAAAGGCGCAGAGGGGCACACGCGCGTACTGGGGTGCGAGAAGGCCATCGGATGGGCCTCGCCAGTACTGCAGCCTGCCCTGCCGCTTCGTCCGAGCGGACGGCGCACGCGGGAACTTGGCTGTCCTCACTGCTGTACCTCGGGGGGCGAGTTTGTCAGCTCTTCTGGCAACGCCCAGAAAATGGAAACGGTCTCTTTGGAAGGGACTCACCGGCGACAGGCGGTCGCTCGCTGCGTCAGACAGCAGTGCTCGGGAGGGGAGCCCTGGAAGGATGCAGGAGTTTAAACATCATCCCTAGTACCTGCATCAAGGGCGTGCTGACTGTCGGTCTGGCGTCCATTCCTCAGTACCCCTTCAGAAGACACCCGGGTTTCGCTGCAATGATCTTTTCTTCTGAACCCAGTTCTGAGAGATCAAAGCTTACGCTCCTGCCTTGTCTCCGCAGTCTGAAGCTGGGCGAGAAACTCGAGTGGTGAATGTTTGAAAGGTAAATTCTTACTTGTGGTGCAAGTCTGTCAGAGCTGGAATTAAAGCAAAGATTACAAGTTGCCTTCCTGCCGACGCGCTGTCTCAGTGCAAGGTGATGTCTGATGAAAGCTGAAAGGTGTTTGAGAGTCGATAAAAGGGAATTTTTATTGCAAGTTGCTGTCATAGGATTAGTCAAACTTCTAAGAATTGTTTGTCTTGTTTTTGACATCCTGGGAGTGGTTGAGGATCTAACGGAGCAGGGCCCCAGGAGGACATTTGCTGTGCTCAAGAGGGATCTCCAAGCCTAAAACTTCCTACCCAGGGTGGGCACACCTACAGCTGCATTAAACTGAAGGTTAAAACTGGGAAGTTAAAGCATGAATACTGCATCCCTCTTGAGCCTGATACGTAAGACAGTCATCTATGTCTGCAGCTAGGGAACGTGTCCCGAAGGCTGCTGCGGCGTTGTCTGCAGGGGGGGTCCCAGACCCTTTTCTGAAGGCCCTCGGTAGGAGCTGTGCCGCTGCCAGGTTGGTCAGTGCCACCCTCGCGGAGAACAGCGTGTCGGGCAGCGCGGGAGCCAGCGCGCCGTGGCAGAGCTGGCCTCCCTCGCCTCTTGTGAGGTCACTCAAGTAACTGTTTTGTTGGGAAGCCTTCTCTTCCTTGTTTGAACCCTGAGGCTTTTCTCAGTCTCTCGGCTTGGCCCAAACACGGGGTCCTGAGTCATGACATTTCTGTCCAGGAACGCTTCCAGGTTTTAGTGCGCTCTGCTGAACGGCTACCAGGGCTTTCTTGTCGGAGCTGCCACTCCAGCAGCAGTCCCGCAGTCCCACGCTGGGAATTTTGGCCTCAGCACTGCTGCTCTGAGCAAAGCAAGCTCCCTGGCAATGCGGAGCTGGTGTAACGCCCAGCCTTGTACGGCGTGGACTGCGGCTTCCCAGGGGAGAAGGTGGATTTGGGGAGATGGGAGCTAGTGGAATAGAGCTGGAGAACTTTTCCCGGTGCCTGGACAGCTGCTTAGTCTGATGCCTTGGAAACAGCGGGGTGTGCTTGCACCTCCCGGACAAAGTAGGTACTTGGAGTCGAAAGCGCCGAGTGACCTCAGGTTTGCAGCGTGCCAAGAGCAGGGAAATCCCGGCTGCTGGGACGCAGAGCTCTGCCCGCCAGCAGCCCGTTGCCCCCGCGCTGCTGCTGTCGCCCTTTGCGCTGGGCACCGGTGTCCACATCTCGCCATCACCCTGCGACCTTCCGGGGCGTTCTGGAGGCTGCCGCTGCCAACAGCGGCGTTACGCCGCGTGTCAGCCGTTACGGCCGCTCCGTGAATGGGTCTTGCTGGAGATGGGGTCTGTGGACAGGGTGCTGCTCGGGCAGCCCGGCTCTCGCACAGGAGCCGTTCTCGCTCGCGTTGGACACCGAGCCAGGCTGACGGGGGGAAATGGGGTCTGTGGGGACCGGGGGACAACAAGCCGGTACAGACACCCGTCACTGGCCGTCTTGCCGGTGCGGCCGCTGTTCCTGGTCAGCCGTGCCCGGTTGTGTGTGCTTTCCGTGGGCACGCCCGACGGGCCGGGGGGTCCCTGTCGTGGGCTCGGCTGGGAGCGTCCCCAGCCTGTGGCCGTTGGTCCCCGTGCTGCTGTAACGGCTTTCCGCAGCGCTCCGGGCGACGGCGTCACCGAGGCACCGGGACCGAGGGGACCTGCGAGCTCCGGAGGTGAAGAGCCGGCGGCCCGCAGCCCGGGGCTGGGGCCGGGAGGGGTCCGGTGTCCCGCCGGGGGCTGCCCGCGGCCGGGTGCCCCGCGGAAGCCCTCGGGGGGGCCGGGCGGGGCCTCCCCTCCCGCGGTCGCCGCCGGCCGGGCCGGGCCCCGCCGCTCGCCCCCGCGCTTTCCGGCGCCGCTCTTTGCGGCAGGCCGTAGGGCGAGGTAAGCGGCCGGGCCGGGGGCGGGCGGCAGGCCCCGGGCCCGCTGCGGTGTGGGCGCTGCCGCCGGCCCCGAGACACCCCGGCCTCCGGCCTTTGCCGTCGGTTCCGCTAACCGAGCGGGAGCTGCGGGCGCTCGCTCGGCCCCTCCGGGCCGCGGAGCGGGCGGCCACGGCCCCGCGCTGTGCCTTGAGTTCGGGCAGGGCCCCGGCCTGGCCTCAGGTCCCGGGCCCGGAGCCGGCTGGCGGGGCCCGGCCCCGGGGGGGCAAGGCAGCGCCGGGGCTAACGAGGCCGCCTGGGCTGGTCGGACAGAACTGGGCCGGCTGCCGGCGGCGTGCCCGCCACGGGCTTTGAAGCGCTGTCTGCCTGCTGCCGGCGCCGCTGTTTGTGCGCTTACCTTTGATTTGTGTTTTTCCAAGGCTCTGAAGATGTCGCGTGGTGGGGGAGGCAGCTCTAAAAATAACTCCAAAGGCTGGTTATTTTTCAAAGTCATTACTGCCGTTTCTCTCCTTTTTCTCTCTCCCATCTGTAGCTGATGTCTTTTTCTAGTGCTGCGAGGCCTGGTTCATACAGAAAGTCCCATTTGCTGCTCTCTGCTCGCTCTTGCTCAGTTAGCAAACGTGGTGGTGTGCTCAGACGGCAGCTGGGTGCGATCGCAGGTCTGGGCCCATGAGTTCACCTACAGGGAACACTGAGGCCGGAACGAACAGAAGCCTTCTTGGAGGGTGGAACCCTACCCTGTGAGAAGTGGAGCTGCTCGGGTGCTGTCCCGCAGAACGGAGCGTGCAGGGATGTGTGCAGCTGCTGTTTGAACCCACCGTGCTCACAGGTGACAGTGGCTGGAAGAAGCCCTCTTGCCCTGTTTCTCAGAAGCGTGCCGTGGGACGGCTCAGTTTTAATGGCTGGGGGAATCCTAGCAGGAACTGAAGTCACTGTTAATGCCCTAGGCACCAGCAGGACTGGAGTTGTGAAGTGACTTTGCAGGGCCGAGGTAGGAGCTAGTAAAAGCGCTGTGTATGAAGACTCTCACTTGGATGGCTTATGACTGAGAACTGCTTCTGCCGCAGCTGTTGTCGAGGGTACCTGTTAAATCTGTTTGATGCTAATTCTTCTGGTGTGGTGCTTTGCAGCATCACTTTTTTTTAAGCTGGCTCAATCAGAATTTTAGCCAGCTGTGCCACTTATCACAAAACATCTGCTCACCTGATTACTGCCCAGCCTCCCCGCGCCGTGGGCTTGGCAGTACTAGGGACCTGTGTGCTCTGTGTCCCTTGCCAAGAGTGACGTGCCTCTCTTTCCCGTCGAGCTGCGGGAGAGGCACGGAGCAGGTTGCCCGCCGTAGCTCTGGGAAGCAGCGTTACCCTGGGAGGTCTGACCGCCAGTCATGAGCGTCTTCAGCGTCGCTGTGCTTGCGCCGCTGTCGGGCGCAGCTCCCCTCGCTCCCGGTGGCCTGACGGCGTGCTGTGGCTTACACCTCCGAGCTTGCTTTCTTCATGCCCAAAGCTTGTTCGTGGACTGCTGCAGCTTTTAGGCTTGCTTGAGAAAAGACAAACGCTGTAAATGTACTCCAGAATGTAGCTAGTATTTAATGGGCTGAATGTATAGACAGTGTAGGGGTGCCTGAGGCTTAGAGCCTGGCTGTGGTACGCCCTGAACAGCTGCTCTGCCCTGGGGACTGGCTGCTGGCTTTGCATTGCTGCTGGCTGCTCTGGAGCAATACAGCAGTTGCCGAATCTCTGGGACTGCAGCAGGGGCTTCCTGATGAACGCACTGCAGGGTGGGGAGCGGAGATCAGCCGGGGAGTTGGATTTGACTCTACCGTGCCCCCGACAGCGGTGTGACGGTTTACCTTGCGCTAGCAGAGATTGCTCCTGTAGGTCTCGTACTGATGTGGAGGTTGAAAACAACACGATGTAGATACCTAGATGGTTCAGATCTTGTTCGTCCATTTCGAATCCTGAGTGTGCTTCATCCTGGAAGGTGGAGTCTCAGCTGGCGTGAGTCACTATGGATTGATGCCTTGGGTTGGGTTCTTTTGTGTGTTCCCCCCCCCACGCACGCGCATGCATGCTAATTGCAGCAAGGTGAAAGGCACTTGGGAGGCTTTTCTTGTGTGATGGGCTGAGAAGCATCCTAAGTTTGTGGGCAGGCTACAATGGAAAGGAGAACTTGACATGAGTGGGGAAGAAAAATGATCTCTCTGATCCAGGCTGTGCTCAGTATTCTTTAGAGCTGGGGAGGAAGCTAATGATATCATGGGTTTTCCAGTGTAGAAGGGCTTTTTTTTATACTTAGCCGTGGTTTGGGGGGTTTTAGGTTCACCTGGCAAACTAAAAGCAGGGTTTTTGTTGTTGGAATGATGTGCTTTCTATAACAGCTTCTCTTATTTCTGTCAATTACTGTGGTTCCAACCACAAAAGGGCTTTCTTGTTCTAATTGGCTGCCTCCTGTTTGGTTTCGGTTGTGTTGCTGTGTCACTAGGGAGACCATCCTGATGTCACAAGCTGTGGCATCACTGAAAAGGGGCTGGGAGGCTCCCCCTCGCCCCACCCGCCCCAGTGATCAATGGCTGGAAGAAGAAAGCTGAACAGCTCAGTGCGTTTTGGGGAAGATACGGAGCTTTTAACGAGCCTGTATTACAGCTGCGGTTCTACGGCTGTTGGTTCGGTAGCGATGGCGGCAGAGGTGTAATATAACCACTGTCTCGAAGCTACCTTTATTGCCATGTCTGTTGTTGAGAAAGTTGTGTTCCTTAAGATAAACACATAAATGGCAGGCAGCCCAACACCTGCAGCTACTGGTGTGCTGCTTCACTTGAGCCCTGTTAGCAAACACTTGTGACGCCGAGATCCCCAGTACCCCCTGGGCTGCATTCCAGTCGCAGCGTGACGGGCTCGGTGCTGCGTGTGGCTGGTAACAGGTACGCTGAGCTTGTCTGGCCAGCGCTGACATCGGTCAGAAAAGCTGACGTATCGCCAGGGTGGCGGTTTGAGGAGCTGCTTGGGGTCTTCTGCTGTTCCAGCACTTCTGAGACCGCTGTTTCCACCGTGGGGATGCTCAAGCATGTGGTGGGGTAGCTGGGCTGCTGAGAGCTGTGCCCACAGAGGTCCCTTCCAACCCCTACTATTCTGTGATTCTGTGAAAGCCGGCAGGATTTGACTTGTGTGCCCTCACGTATGAGCTCGGTGGAGATGGTAGCACAGCAGAGAACTGGGCTGCTTCCTTGGCTTAATTCTGCTCTTTGCCAAAACGCTGGGAACTTTCTTCTTATTTCCTGAAATGCCATGACTGCAAAGACTGAGTGTGAGGATGTGTTCTGCTCCCTACAATCTCTTCCGTGCATTTGTCCCCAGCATTATCCCTTTTCTTGTACAGCGTCTGGCTGAGAGCCTGGCACAGTGTACTTGGTACTGGGTCTTGAGCTGCTACTCAAATATTAACTGATCTCCTCCTAATTAATGGGAGGCAGGATGGTCTTCGGTGCTGACCTGGCAAGCAGGTAGCTAATGCTTTCCAATTATTTGTCATTTCTCATAAAGGGGCTTTGTCATAGCTGTCACAGAAGCATCTTACCTGGAACATTCCTGTTTGTATCAGTCTGATATCGGGGAGGGGGTGTGTGCAGTATATTGGGAGCTCTGGGGCGAGGTTGGGGTGCTCTCATGCTGCTGGGCGCTGGCCCCTGCTGCTCAGCACCTGCACGCTCTGGCGTGGGCTGCTCCGAGTTGTAATCGGTCAGGGCTGGCACTTGCTCGTAAGCACGAGAGTCCATCTTCTCCTTTGTGCTTTGCTTGCTTTAAGCAGCCTTGCACGCAGACAAAAGGGATAAGATTTCATGTGTTATGGAAGCTGAAACAAGTTGGCTTTTCTGGTGTGAGAAATTCCTGGCTGTTTTCCTGAAAGCATCAAAACTGTTTTCCACAGATCTGCTGACAGACTCCTCTTCTTTTACTAATTTATCTTCTGAATTGCTGGGGTTTTGAGATGAAAGGCTAGAGCAGCTTATAGCATGAAGACAGTGGTTTTCACCTTGTCTGTTCCTTCAGAGCCCTTCAGAAGTGCCCTGTTCAGGGGGAAAATGTGACTGAAAGGCCAATTGCAGGTGAAACCTGGTAATTTGTAGTGCTATTGATCTTAAAATAGCTAGCTGTGTGGCCAAAGGTGCTAAAACCTGCTTTTTAGCCAACAATGGTTAAAAGCTGTAGAGGGTAGGAAATGTTTTAGTCCTCTCCTGACACTGGTCACATCTGTCCTGACTGGTACAAGGGCTGTGGAGCAGCCCATGCCAAGGCCACTTGACTGGCGGACTGCTCGCGCTGCGGTTACTGCAGAGGAGGCAATGCATGTGTAAAGGTCTGAGACTGAAATTTAGGACTACAGTTTGCAGACAGATGACATTCAGGAAGAGAGTTAAAAGCTCATCTACAAATTATGCATGGTTTAGCTATATTTTTAGCATGCTTTCAGGTTTCTGTGTGTGCGTAGAAAACTACCTCATCTATGGAAAGGGTGAGATGAAGTTTCCCTCAATACAGCAAAACAGCTAATTCCAAAGTATTTGGAGATTTCCATTAAAGGCGATGAAAAATTTGCTTCCTAGAAGGAAACTGGTCCTTCTGTCCTTACTCATGGGCTTGTCTGAACACAGTTAACCCTAACAAATTCCTTTACTACATGAGCAGGTTGCTGTGAAATTGCTTATTCTTTCACAATAATGCTCTGCGAGGAGTTCCTTATCCCCCAAGCTTGTTTATGCCCTAGGGGGTTAACTGGGGATAATTCTGTGGATGGGTCCATGGTCTGCTATTCTCAGTTGCTCTGTTCCTCTGCCAGTGATGACTTTTGGCAGATTTGAATGTGGAGTATACCTCAGGTAATCTGACCACCACATAATCTCCAATGCTAGGTTCTGAAGAATCCATTATCTGTAGTGAGTTTGTTGGAAGACGCGGTGTAGGCTGCTTTTGTACCCCTGTCTTTCAAAAATATGAAGAACCTGGCTGAATTAATGGTCCCCTGTATGGGAGCCTGGAAGCTCCTCTTCTTTGCCTGTTGCTTCTCACAGGTAACTCTTGCTGGTGAGGAATGGGGCCATCCAGCTCTGGAATGGGCTGAACAGGAGCAGCAGGCAGGAGTGACAGGTCTCTGGGCATTGCTTGCTTTCTGCTTGGTTCTTCCATGGCTGCTGCTACAAAGCTGAAGGAAAACTAGGTCAGTGGTGTGCTACTTTGGGAAGGAAGAGGTCAGCAGGGGAGAGGCAGGGACACCCTGCTGTGTTGCAGCTCTGCAAACACCAGTGCACCAGGCTTCCTCGCTCCTGGTCTGCAGCCTCTTTCTTCCTTCCCCTTCTTCCTGACCACTTTGGACTCCAGTACCGATGCTTTAACCTTGCAATTACATTGTACGATAGCCTCCTCCCCGTGCCAAAGCCCTGCCCTCGGTACTTGCAGGCTTCTTGAATCCCTCAGACTGGCTTGGCTGGCGTCTCTGATGATGCACTTGCAGAAGGGAAAGCTGAGGTGCTAGCCAAGGTAGGCTGAGTACCTGAGAACAGACACATAAAACCTAATATCCTGCAAATTAACAGGTTCTGCTACTGAGTTCTCTGAAATACAGACCTAAGGGCACATACCTGTCATTCAAACAAGTTTTACAAGATATCTTTGTAGCAGATGGACATTGCTTATCACCCCACAGCTGACCAAACTTAAAAGGGAAAACTGAGTGGGCACTGACAATTTTTGCAGAGTAACTCTGCAAAATGTTTCCGCTATGTTAAGGGAAATGGCATTCCTGCCCGAAAGATAAGGCAGTGAAAATTACTGCAAGTTTGTCTGGGCGTCTGTCCAGCACTGAAGTTTCAGGCATTCTTTCAGCAGCAGTTGGCTAAAGACTGTGACACCAAGTGCCTGTTCAGATCGTGAGTCAACAGATTGCATGCTGCGAGCCAGGACCTGGAGATGAAAATCTCGTTGTCGTATGTGATATCTGATAGACTTCGAAACTAGAGCTGCCTGATCCTGTAGCAGCAACAGCCGTGTACACTTGTTCAAAGGTAAACAGAGCTCCTGCAAACATCACCCAGAGATGGAGATTAACAAAATGTGGATTTGTGCTCAAAGCAAACTGTTGGAGAGAACAGCAGATGATGCAGAGCTGGCAGGTGCTCTTAAGTAACTTCAGTTTTAGCCACCTGCTTACGAAGGTCGGGAAGCCTCAGGTTCCCATCTGGCTAAGCTGCCATGCTCCAGAAGGATGGTATAGGACTTTTTTCTTGGTGTCTCTTCACCTCTGAGTAACAGCTGGTCAGCGAATGGCAAAAGAGAAGAGTCCTTCCCCTTTGCTTTAAAGAAAAAGGCGTTTGCTCTTTCAGTCTTGCCCATTCTTTTCTAACCCCTCAGCAGCAGGAAAACACCTTAGTGAACCAAGGTCTGCGCTTGCCTGGGCTCCTTACACTCGGGCTGAGCACCGCTTACTAATGCGGTGTCATGTGCAGGGCAAAGTGGACAAGGGTGGCACTTGGCTGCTCTCGGTCTTAACGGTCTCCTTGTCTAGCCAGTAGTGAGATTCCAAGGGTGTGAATCACTTCTGTGTCAGTGGTATTTGTGTGTTTTAGGCAGACTTGCTGCGCTGTGGTTTGTGCAACACTGAGGGCTTTAAGGAAGGAGGGGGAGCATCGCTGGATAATACTGTCAGATGCTTTTCTTGATCTGAACTCCTCCTGGTGCTGAAAGCTGAACTGTCAGTTTAGCTTCAGCAGTGTCAAGACTGGCTGGTGCTTAATCCTGTTTGCGGGATTGCAAGAGGCTTGTGAACAGCCAGTAAGTGTGAAAGCCTGAGCCCCTGGCCCCAGAGGCAGAGTAACCCCCCACGGTGTGTGTTCCCTGAGCCACAACTCGTGCTGAAGCCCTTGCCCAGGTTTTCCAAGTCCTGTGAGGTTTGTGTGGAGAGTGACTGCATGCAGGAGGACGCTGGTCTGTGCTGGTTTAGGCCGTCCCTGTGCCTGCTGTGCTGTGGCATGGGCAGACCTATGGCCAAGTGCTCTGCTCTCCGAGTTACGAACAGCCTTTCCTGTTTGGTGGGGCAGTGGGTGCTGTTCAATCAGCCTCTTGTTCTGAGGCTCTCCCAGCCTGTTCGTCCGTGCTGCAGCTGACTCCTGCCGAGTGGATGACCACCATTCAGCACTGCTCGTGATGGAGCGTGGCTGCTCACGGCTGCGTTGGCCTCGGAGTTTGTCTTGTGTAGCGCGTCGAGGTCCAGTGCGCTGGGTTGGAGCCCCTCGTGCTGAGAGGCACTGACTGCAGTTCTTGGCTCTGTGGGCTGGGTCTTTGGTTGCTGGTTTTCTGCGTCTCTGACTGGTGAAGATCAGAGCTGGGGTTTTCGTGTAGCTGCAGTTAGAAACGTAGGAAGGAAATAGTCCAGCAGTACCTGCTGGAGGGGGAACTGCGTGTTCTGCAGTGGAACTTGTGCACATGGGAACTCTGGTCTCGCTGCACAGTTTCTGCATGCTCCAGTATCTAAAAACTAAAGATAGATAATTCCTTTTTCCTCTTATGGGTGAGATTTGTGAATAAATTTCTTAGCTGGCTTTATGGTGAAGTCTCGCTGATAAAACAAGTGAGTGACTTTCCTTAGTAAGGAGTCACTGATTAGGAGGTCGAATTTTTCTAGTATCGATAAATACGTCCAAAAAGCAAGATGCTGAACACACCTGAAATGGTCCTTGATGGCCTCTTAGGTACTGGGGCGTAAAAATCTGGGCCAGTGTTCTCAAAGATACTGGAAACTGCGGATTTCCAGGTGCTGCGGTTCCAGCTCTGCACATGCTCCTTAGAACGCAGTTGCTTGACTGCGTGTTGAGGTGGGGGTGGTGTTCCTTGCCCCGAGAGGCAGCGAGCGCTTGTTGCTGACCTTGGTGGGCTGCACAGCCGTCTGCAGCACTCAGAGCAGGAAGGGGAACAGGGATGGGAAGGGGGACATTGGGGTCATCTCAGCGTAGGGAAACAGGCTTAGTTGTGGCCTGGGGGTTTTTTGAAGTGTAATCTCCCTCGAGTTTCAGGTTGTGCCTTCTGTTTTGCTCTTGGGTTCAGTTTGTTGTCTTGCCTGGCTCCTTCAGAGACCCAACAGGTCAACCTCCCTCTCTGTTCAGGGGCTCAACGCTCCAAATGACAGTGGGACATCGCAGGGTGGAGCCTGGCTTACCACCCCCCCGACCAGGCTGGTTGCTCTGGGGCTTCAGGGGCCATCCTTGTTCCGCCGTTGCTCTTTGCACCGTGTTGCTCTCACACACAGACCTAACAGAAGCTGATGGCTCTTCTGGTACTAATGCACAGAGGATACACCTTGTATCCATGAAATCTAAAGGGAGTGTCAAATAACTTCAATATTTTGAAGCTTCTTGCATCTAATGTGCAAGAACCAAAGCCCAAGGCAGATTAGTTTGTTTTGGCAGGGGCTGCTGAATTAAACCATAATGCGGTTCCCTCCTTGGGTTCCTGAGAGCGTTCTCTGATAACGTTCTGGACTTGGGAACTGCGAGATCATTTGCTTACCAGAACTGATCTCTAGCTTTAAATGCTGTTATGCTTTTCTCTGTGTTCAGAGGGCTACATGCAGCATGAGGAGGGCTACTGCTGCAATCTGGCTGGACAGGCAAAGGAGAGAACATCCTAGAATGTAACAGAATGTACCTTCCTGATGAAAAAAGCAGTAATCTGGTAACGCAAGGCTTGCAGTGACTGTGTGAATTCATGCTGTGTTAAAATTTCCCTTAAATCATGCTTGTTCAAGATCCCTGCAGAAGCGAGCAAAGAGAAAAGAACTGGCTGGAGTCCTTAAGGCAATAAATTGGAGGGTAGTTTTAGTTTGGATGGTGGTACTCAACTTCCCAAGGCGTTTGTGACTGCTGCTTGGAACTGTGTGTGCGCGTACGCACCTGAGTGTCTGCGGAGCTTGGGTGTAGCGGTGCTTTTGCGTGAAACTTAGCAGCCCGTCCAAAACACTTCAAATGGTCGTATATGGGCGCTTCCTCCTGTGCTGCCATAGCATGTGGACTCTCTTCTTTAATTTAGAGCAGGGAACGCTTCTAGAACTGTCACTGAAACCGAGCGGTCCTGGGGGAGAGCCTGTGCTGTCCCAGGGGGCCGTGTGTCCTGCCGGACAGCAGTTCTGGAGGGTGTGCTGTATTTCAGTTCGATATCGTAGAATCATTAAGGTTGGAAAAGCCCTCTAAGATCGAGTCCAACCATCCACCCAACACTACCATTCCTACTAAACCATATCCTGAAGTGCCACATCTACACGTTTTTAAAAAACCTCCAGGGATGGGGACTCCACCACCTCCTTGGGCAGCCTGGGCCAACGCCTGACCACTCTTCCCAATATCCAACCTGAACCTCCCCTGACACAACCTGAGGCCATCGCCTCTCGTCCTGTCGCTGGTTACTGGGGAGCAGAGACCAACCCCCCCTCCCTGCACCCTCCTGTCAGGAGCTGCAGAGAGCGAGAAGGTCCCCCCTCAGCCTCCTCTTCTCCAGCCTGAGCAGCCCCAGCTCCCTCAGCCACTCCTCATGGGACTTGTTCTCCAGCCCCTCCCCAGCCTCGCTGCCCTTCTCTGGACACGCTCCAGCCCCTCAGTGTCCGTCTTGGAGTGAGGGGCCCAGAACTGAGCACAGCACTCGAGGTGCGGCCTCAGCAGTGCCAGCACAGGGGCCCAATCCCTGCCCTGCTCCTGCTGGCCATATGATCCTGGCTCTCAGGAGAGGTGGTACTTAATTTAAGAGAGTACCAATATTTGTATTGCAAATTGCTAAGTGCTTGGTTGGCTGACCCAGTGAAACCACAGATTACGTGGCTGTTCTGTCCTCTGTTTCCTCAGCTGAGTGCTCACAAGCCTGGGGTCCCGCAGCGGCAGCCCCCAGCCCACCAGCTCTGTGGCTGGGCTGCGCGCGAGCCCCCAGCGCGTGGCCACGGGCAGGGCCGGGGCTGCTCCGCACCGGGCGTGCGGGGAGTGGTGACCTGCTGCGAGGGGACGGCGGGAGGAGAAGGCCTTTGGCTCTCTGGCCTGCTTCTGCAGCCCTGCTTCGTCTCTTCCCAGCTCTGAGCTCTGCTCTCGTGTCGCAGTGGGGAGCGTGACCGCAGTTTGACTGAGTTAATATTCTCTGTGCCGCCTGTCTTAATGCTGTGCTGCTGTAGTCAGCGTTTCCTTTGATCTCGCAGGTGTCCATCGAGGTCTTCTGTCCATAGGTCCCATACACACGAGTGCTTGCCACGCTGACTTACGCAGCAGACCCTGCCTTTAACGTTGCTCAAATTCCTTGTTTTCATGTCTCGCTGTTCGGTGCCCGAGCAGGCTGCGTGCAGCTTTTTAAAGCACTCAGGGTAGTGACTCCCTGGTGTGAAGCCTGCCAGGGCAGAGAGATGGTACTGAAACAGGTAGGCTGTCCTGGCACAGACTGCGGCGAAGCGGTGGCCTGCCGTGTGTGTGAGGGACTCACTGCTGTCACTACACCCTTTCCCCAAGGAGAAGGCATCCCTGCAGCGGGGAGCAGGAGGCCCGGCTTGCACCAGGCGCTGTAGCGGTTGAGTCAGATCTCTTGTCAATTAATGTAATTAACAGTTAGCTGCAGAAGTACCTCCTCTAGCTGTCCTCATGGTTGTTCTTAATGGCTGGACTAGGAGGGGACAGTCCCGTGGTACCCAAGGGAGATGGCACTTCACGAGCTCTTCTCCCAAGTTTCTTGCAGCAGAAGATGCTGATGTTGCAGACTCGTGGAAATTTACTGATGGAGGTGATGCAAGCTGCTCAAAGCTTGCAGTTAAATAACCCTGCGAGTGCTGCTGCTCCCTCCCCGAGCTACTCATACTGGTGTTCCCACGGTTAGATAACTGGCCGTGCATCTGTTTACAGAACGGTATCCAAAATAACTTGTTACTGTGGTGTTTCCTCAGCTGTATTGTGCATCTTGGCTACAGCTAGAAAAGTAGAAGAACCATATCTGTTGCTGAAAGGGGGTTGGACTTTTTTCCCTATCACTGCTTTAATGCAAAGTTGTTTTCACCATCTCAGGACTTTGGCTGCTGGGTATGAAGCTCGTCTGCTGTCATCTCATAGACATCCTAGGTCTCCTGGATGTTTGGGCCAGCAATAGAAACAGAGCAGCTTTACATCCCTGTCTGAAGACCAGATTCATTCTTGTTCTGATGATCGTGCTGGAGACGCTCGCCCTGGCACGCGGCGAATTGTTGCTTCTGTGGGCAGGGCTGGCGCAGCTGCTCCTTGGCAGCCTCCCTGGAAGTCAGCAAGGACAAGCCTTGTGCCTTGGGCCGGGACTCGGCTGTTCGTTGGAGCAGCGGGCCCTGAGACAGCCCCGCACGTGGGGTGCTGCGCGGCAGCAGCCGCTGGGGCCCCCCGCCTTCCTGGGAACGTGGCAGCCCCCTCTGCCCGGGGTTAACGCCCAGTGGGAGCTGGACCAGCAGGAGAGCTTCCAGCTCTTCACAAGGCTTGCATCATCAGCAGACAAGAGAAACCAGACGCTTAAAAATTAAAGGCGCATATTTGGTGTTGTTCCACCTCTTCACGTGCCACAGGACAGTTAATTTGTTGTCAAAAGCACTTCTGGTTGATTTTGGCCTTTGAAAGGCTGTTGGGGGATAAAGGCGATTTTTCTCTTGCTGTCGTATAGTGACAGCTGAGAACGTGGTGGTTTCTTTAGGTATATTGAGGAGGAAAATTAATTTACAGCATGCACGCTGAGTCTCCATTAACCTGTGCTGTAACGAGAGCGGTTTCAGCACTCCCTTTTCTCAGCTTCTCGACAGCGCTTCTCCCTGCTGTACCGTTCGTGTACTGACAGCAGCTTTACAGTGTTTCCTGCCTGGCTGCCGGAAGCCGTACAGCGGAGACCCCTGGTAGAGTCACCCTCTTCTGCTGCCCTTCATCTAAACCCTGGCTGAGACTTCGGTGCAGCTTGCTTCTTCTGAGGGATGGACCTTTGTGGCATTTGGTTGCTCACTATGGTTATGAAGCGTCTTCAATCAGTGTGTCTGACTTAACTCTTCTGGCACGGCCTAGTTCCAAGACACTTGACTGGGTGTCTCTTCCTCTGGAAGTGGCTCTGGTCCATAAACAACCTGAACGTTTTCTTGAAAGCGCTTGCTAGGAGGATGTGGAAGAAGGGATCGGGTTGCTTTGTTTCCCAGTCTGGTATCAGACAGCAGGAGTGACCTCGAGCCACTCAAGTGCACTGTCCCCTTACAGGCAACGCTGGGGCTGCGGTGGCAGGTACATGCCGAGGTCTGTGCTTGGGCGCACGGCTGCGGTTCAGAGTGAAGTGACAAGGGCAGAGCAGTCTCCCTCTCTTGGAGGCACTGGTTCCTGGTGTGCCTTGCCAATATTCTGACTGGTGGAGGGTCCTTCTGGCAAGTGAACCCCTGGAGCAGATAGCTGGAGACCTGCTGCTGCATGAGCTCTCCCTGGCCCCAGCCTTACCGTGCCGCACAAAGGTTGCTCTAGGTTTGTGTCTGCATGATCATGGTTTGGTTAGTTTTGTCTGGTGGTTCTTGTTTTGCAAGGTCACTTAAGGTGAGAGCACTTGCTGGACTAACCCCCGAGTAGCTGACGCGGTGTCAGTCGGTACGGGGTAGCCGGTGTAGCCCCGTTCGCAGCGATCCCTTGGAGCTGAACACAGCAAAGGCTGAGTTGGTGACTGCCCTGGAAAGTGCTGCATCGGAAGCTCGGCCTTCGTTTGGAAGGGTAAGCGGCTGTCACTGTGAATTTCATCCTACAGCTGGTCTTGGTGTTGGACAACTGGCGTGACAAGGAGTGGCTGCTTGAATGCAGTAATTCATTCCAAGTCTAAAATTGTTCCCTGGCCAAGTGCGGGGAGATGGCCAAGTGAAGAAATAACTCCAGCCCTGGGCAATCTTCAAGGTGTCTGGCTTGGCTGGGGTTTTCAGAGAAATGTAGAGGTAGGGTTTTTCACAAAGAGCCGATGACAACGCACTTGCCTTGGTGCCTGCGTGGGAGCAAGGTCGGGCCATCTCCAAACGCTGCTGTGAGCTTGGCTCCTTGCTGCCGGGAGCTGTTTGGGAAGTCCGAGCTGGTTCTCTCCAAAACCATCTCATCCTTGGTTGTGTGAGGAAGTGTCTGCAAGGAGCAGTTTGTTCAGCTTGTTCACTCCATCCTGCCCTTGCAGGAAGAGCTGCTTGGTCTTGTGCTTTAGAGTTGGCTTCACCTCTGGGCTGTAACAGCTGCCTGAATGCTCGGGCTTTGGGCAGGACTGGGGGGAAAGGGGAGAGACGGGCGTGGACGTGGTAGCAACAGTCCCAACACTGCCTGTGGAAACCTCTGCTCGTGTTCTCCACAGGACTGGCAGCACGGCTGTCTGGTTGGGTTGTGACTCTGAAGACCTCTAGCAAGAAGCCCCATAATTTCCTTTCCAGGAGTTGAGGCTGGGTGAGCTGCTGATAGCAGAAGCAGGGCCGTTCCCGCTGTAGCTGTTACATCAGTTTTGGTACTGGACTGAGGTTTTCAGAGTCCAGCAGATTCTGCATTTTTTTCCGCGGCCCCGCTGGAGTTACTGTTTAGCTTACGCTAGAACTGACAAAAGGCTTCTGAGCTTGTCTGAAGCAGGGGCTGTGCAATCCAAAAACCCCCGCTGATCTTTGTGCTGCCTGCTGTGAGTGCAGGTGCTCGAGGCAGCCCTGTGAAAGCGTTGTACGTGCTAGGGGGGAAGGCTGAAGACGAGCAGGAGAAGGCAGCACTGTGGATAGGCTTCTTTCAAGGCCGTTCTCCGCTGCGAAACAGGCCACTGTGGAAAGCCTGCTCGTGACACGTGCTTACAGGTCTTTACTGAAGAGTAGCTGGTGTGTGTCTTTCGGCAGTCTCTCCTGGAGGCTCATCCAGCTCTGGGAGACCAAGTGAACACTGTTTCAGCAAGGTCAGATAGCTGTGCTTTGGCAAGGAGTGGCTGCTCCCAGAAACACCTCTGGTAAACTATCTCTTGCTGGAATACAGTTTGAGTCGAGATCATTCTCATCACCTTCCTCAAGCTACTCTGTTACCTCCTTCCCGCCCTGCCGGACAAACCTCTTCCATTTAGTGTCGTGCAGCAGGCCAGGAAAAGCAGAAGTGCCAGTGCTGAAAGCTCTGCTCCATCTGCTTGTTGGTGTTTAGTGTTTGCACGTGGAGTCCTGGGAGGAAGCTGTTTGGAATATCCTGCAGAACAGCCCTAGGATTTCTGAGTCTGATTTGGGTGATGTTTGTCTTGTAGCTGGAGCTGTATGACTAGTAAGTCGAGAGGAGATCACTCATTCGGAAACAGGAATAAATATAAGCAAGGTGGGAAATTAAGCCAAGAAGTCTTCTGGCACATAGCTTTCAAGGCAGGAAAATAGTCTGCTCTGCAGTTGAGCAGGTTCCTGAAAGCATCAGGGGATGCTCTGGGGGCATTTAATACTTTTGCTGGATACTGGGTTCCACTGCGAACCCTGCTTGGAAGGCCAGGGAGTCATCGTGTCAAATACTGAATTCAGGACGGCAGGACAGAAAGGAGTCGGTCCTGAGAGTTTTGTGGCTGTGACAGCAGCACAACCAAGACAGTGCCTTTAGTTTTGTTGCCTGGAAACTGAATCTGTCAAATGAATGCGGTAGGGCCCTTCACTACCCTCTCGCTTGTGTCCCTTTTCTAGTCAGTAATCTTAGATCTTCAAAGTACCTTTATGGCAGGTTCTGCAAGCTGGAGGACCAGGAGAACGTGGGTGTGGGCAAACAGGTACTGCACGCGTGATTCCAGACCTTCTGCTACCCATATTTGTGGCTGAAAAGTGGTGGTCTGGGCTCTGAACTTGAAAGATGACAGGGACTCTTTGGGACTGGGAACTGGGAACTTGGCGTTTCGGAGCCTGCAGTGAAAGCAAACTGAGCTGTGAAGATGAAGACTTGTTGGCACCTGGAAGCTGTTTAGGTCACAGACCTTAGGGCCTCAGATGTGCTTGGAGAAGACTCGGTTCACGCTTGTGATTTGCTGTGCTCTTTCGTTTCAGAGCCTGCACAGTGGCTCCTTTGTCAAATGGCCCGCTTGATTCCCGAAATGAAGTATTCCAGAAAGAGCCGGGTTTTCTCTGGATACCCCCTTGGGAGGGAGAAGGGACCATTGTTCTGGAAGTGCCTGGGCTATTTGAAATTCTTAAGAAACCAAAGCTAGGGACTCTGGGCCTGTGGGCGAGCAGTGTGAGCAGCGTCACTGGGGAGGTGCCGGTCCTCTGCGTAGCTCTGCGCTTGGCTAGCGAGGAAGAAGAAAGTCGGCTCGGCTTTGCGGTGTACGTGGGTTAGTTCATATGGGAGCATTCAGAAATCCGAGCAGTGACAACAGCTATGCTTTCAAAAGCTTTCTGCTGCCCTGCCCAAAAGGACTGGGAGGTTGGAATACGTGCTTGGTTGCCTGCTCTGACTCTAAGGACTTACCTTGCCTCTTCAGATCAGACGAGAGGTTTGCAGCGTTGCCTGTCCTGCTTGGTGCAGCAGCTCACCGCTGTCACATTTAAGGCTGAGGAAGAGAGGAAGCAACCTGCTACAGCCTCTTCCGTGTTTGTTCATGTGATGTTTTTTTAATCTTATAACTAATGCCATGTTAAATTGTGAATTAGAATATGGAATAGCTTTCTCTGACATGCAAAGCTTGTCCTGTGCCTCAGCAGACAGAAGTTTCCCAGCAATTTTGACTTTGATTCTTCAGTATTAGCATAATGTTGCCACATCTTGGTTTGCACATACTTCAGGGAGGAAATAACTTCAATTGAATCTGAACTATTAAAACCTCTTGATGATTGTAGCTTTGAAGATGTAAATCTTGGGTGCTGGCTGCCTGACAGCAAATGTCCAAGTGGAATGAGTCTGGAGTAAGGGTTAGATTCTTTCCTAGGCCGGGTAAGCACAGGGAGATGAGGTTCAGCCTGATGCCTTCCCCGTCTCCCTTGCGCAGAGGCTGCTGCGTTGTTGTCTCCTCATCTGCTGACACATGTGTGTTCTCTGGCCCTGTGGCTGCAGGGTGTGGTTTGTTTTTAGCTTACAAAGAATTTCTAGTCATCTGGGCGTGGGGAGGGTTTTCCATAATGTTCTGGCAAAACCACCTCTGCTGCTCCTGGTGGCATCGCTGAATGCTTTCCCTTGCCTGAAACAGCTGCAACCTTGTCCTGTGGGAGAGAGGTTAGAATTCCAAGGGGGAATGGCAGATGCCAGCAATTCCCTGTCTGAATCAGGTAAAATTTGGGGTACAGTAACCAAAAACTGTGATGAAAATCTTGATGCTGAGTAAAGTGATGGAGAAATTAGTTCTTCTCTTTGCCTTGAGGTTTTTCGGCAGCAATGGTGGCGATTTCTCGATCTTCTAGGCAGGCTGGAGAATTGCTGGCTGCTCCTGTTCTTGGGGATGAAGCAATCCCCGAGGAGCCCCATTTATATTAGGGAGAACACCCGCGCAGCCCTGTTCCTGTTACCGCAGTCTGTGTTGCCAAGCTGCTGGCTGCCATCCGCGCTTTCAGCACCCTCTTGGCCAGCTCTTCTGTGAACGGTGTCTCCATGGTACGCTGAAGATCGCGGCCACCCATGCCCGCCAGCAGACAGCCGTGGAGGCAGTGCGAGCACGCAGGGTTGCCTCAGCAGCTGTACGGTGCTTGTGAAAACCTGCCTGCCGCTCCCCGCGCGCCGTGGACCGAGCTGGCGTCGGTGGGCTCGGTTGCCCAGAAGCTCTAGGTGTGATTCTGCTGTACTGGAGCTCCTCGTGTTCCTGCAGCTGTGAAACGGTCCTGAACAACGTGAGGAGGGTTCCTGGTGGGCTGTGAGGATGAAAGGGAGGTATGTGGGGAAGTGCTGCAGAGTAACGGTGCTGTCTGTGCCGTGCTGGATGGACAGATTCCCCTTCCTGAGAGGGCAGGCGGTGCGTTGTTGTGCTGCTTTTGTGCTCGAGGTGCAGCCTGTTGCCTGTGCATTGGAAGCTTGCAGTGTGGCTCCTTTGACACGTGAGCAAATGCTTGGGAATGACTTGATTTTGTGTTTTAGCGGTCAGCATATCCTAAAATAGGAAGTTTGAGCTGTTGAGCTTTGACACAGGCAAGAACAGACTTGGTTTGCCAAGTGGTGCTGCGTGGTTTCTCGCCGTATATTTTTTAGACTGGGTGTGACTTTGAGGAGGTGTGTTAAGATTGCCTGGACTTCTGCAGTGGCAGAGAAGTGAGTTAAAAGCTGCTCCATCCGCCATCCTCCGAGGGATGTGGCATTGCATGAAGTGAAGTGATGGCAAATGGAAAGGGTGTTTCATGCAGTGCATAATTAGCTGGTGGAACTTACTTCTGCAGGATATTCTAGAAACTGCTAGCTTGGAGAAATCCAAGACCTGCCTAATTAAACTAGCTTTCCTAAACACTTAGAAGATTAGTGCTAATACCCTCAGTGCACTTAGAAGTGGCTACAGGAGTGGATAAATGGAGGGTTCTCAGTCATTCCTTACATTAGTGTCTCCTGTAAGCAGCCTGCGACATGGTGGCCCTGGCTAATTCATGTCTGGGTCACATTTATGCCCTAAATTCATGTGTGTGCTGCCATAATGGTAAGCAAAGCTTGCAGAAAGAGTGGAGAAGAGTACAGAGACTGCTCACTATTGGGTGACAGCAATACTGTGGCAGCCAGTTCAGACCAGGGCTCCCTTCACTGCCTCTGTGCCAGTTACCCACGGGCCTGGACGCCCTGCACAGTTCTTGCTCTTCACAAGGCCTTTTCCGTATGAACACCTGGGGCTGCAGAGCCAAAACTGGCCCGGACAAAAACCCTCCGCGTGCAGTCAGCAGTAGGAGGCTCCCCAGCCGCTTAGCGAACGCACCGTTGTTTCAAGACCACCACAGTATGTGCTTAACAGCGAGGAGGAGTGGGGTCTGCAGTGAGTGCTATTCCTGAAAAATACTACCTGGAATGCACATCTCTGGATACCTTCAGCTGCTGTTTCTCCCTCCTGTTCTGCTAGCGGATCAGCCTTGGCTCTCTAGGCTCCTGGCTGACGGCGTCCGAGCTGCCCCGAGCGCTGGGTTTGCTGCGGCGCTGACCGCCAGCGCGTGGTCAGAGTCCACTGGACAGTCCCTTGTGCTGGGACTGCTGCTGCTGCCCGGTTACCTTCGTTTGCCACACCTGGGAGAGTGGCTCTCCGGATCGGGAGGGTGGAGGGGGTGATGCTCGGCGCGTCAGGATTAGCAAGAAGGGGTGTTGCTCTCCTGCTGTGGCAGCATCCTTCAGTGCAGCTTGCCACACTGTCTGAGGAGCTTTTGGTCCATATACTGCTGAAGTGGTGCTCGTATCTCCTGGAGCCCTGCGAGCTGTGGTGTGCTGAGCTGCAGCCCGGGCTGTGCCCTGGGTGGGCTCTGCAGGGTGGCGCGTGTGAGCCCCGCTTTCTCTTACCCGATGTGAGGTCTGGCACTGGCTGCGGGGAGGTCCGCGTGGCCTGTCCCGATGGCAGGGTCTGGTGGAAATGTCTGCTGTCTAGACACCCTCTGCCTCTGTGGCACGGGTGGTTCAGAGCTCAGCCCCTTCCTGACAGCTCTCTGGAGAGGCCTCGCTGCCGTGTTGCCCACATGCGTAGGCAGGATGTCGGCCTTCTCCAGGAGCAGGGAGAGCAGCGGCGTGGGTTCCCTGTGATTGTCGCTGTATACACAGAAAGGCTCCAGCCTCCTCCCAGCCAGCCCCCTCCCAGGGATCCTCGCTCTGCCATGGCCAGGGTCTCGCGTCCTCCGCTGTGCCCGCCATGACCCACGCCTGGGTCGGAGCCAGCTGTGCGGGGAAGAATCCGCGGGCGAGGAGGGGGCTCGAGGGGAGCTGCCTGTGCAGCCGTGTAGTGAACGGTCTGCTGGGTGATGCTGCGAGTCCTGCCGGGTCTGCCCTCAGCCTTGGCACCGATCACAGATTCACAGCATGGCAGGGGTTGGCAGGGCCCTCTGTGGGTCACCCAGCCCAACCCCCTGCCCAAGCAGGGTCACCCAGAGCAGGCTGCACAGGACCTTGTCCAGGCGGGGCTGGAATATCTCCAGAGAAGGAGACTCCACAGCCTCCCTGGGCAGCCTGGGCCAGGGCTCCGTCACCCTCAGAGGGAAGAAGTTCTTCCTCGTGTTCAGCTGGAGCTTCCTCTGCCCCAGTTTGTGCCCGTTGCCCCTTGTCCTGTCACTGGGCACCACTGAAAAGAGTCTGGCCCCGTCCTCCTGACCCCCACCCTGCAGATATTTAGAGGCATTTCTAAGGTCCCCTCTCAGCCTTCTCTTCTCCAGGCTGAACAAGCCCAGCTCCCTCAGCCTCTCCTCACAGGAGAGATGCTCCAGTCCCCTCATCATCCTCGCAGCCCTCCGCTGGACTCTCTCCAGCAGCTCCTCATCTTTCTTGAACTGGGGAGCCCAGAACTGGACACAGGACTCCAGATGGGGCCTCACCAGGGCAGAGCAGAGGGGGAGAACCTCCCTCGACCTGCTGGCCACACTCCTCTTGATGCACCCCAGGATCCCATTGGCCTTCTTGGTACCCAGGGCACACTGCTGGCTCATGGTCAACCTGTTGTCCACCAGGACACCCAGGTCCATCTCTACAGAGCTGCAAAACCTGTCGCCCCACTTGGGTTTTCTCACCTGCTACCCTGAGTCCCCTGGACAAAGGCCAGCAGGACGAGATGGCATGTCTGAATGTGGCTTAGAGCCAAGCTGGACCCCTGTTGCTGAGACCTTTCCACACTTTCAAAAACCTGCCGTGGGGTTAGGGTTGTGCTGGCACTTCCCCGATAGCCTCTGCCTGCTGTTGTGTCCACGGGGGTGCTGGGTGGCTGGGGGCTTGGCTGGGGAATGGTTGCACGTGGTCACGGGGAGGAGGCAGCTCCGTCTTCAGGCCTGCCTGTCTAGGCTCATGGAAGGAGGCTTGGCTGGTCTGGTGGCTCTGCAGCCCTGGTTGGTGTAGCTGTGTCCACGGGGTCTGCTGGGGCCGAGGCAAGATCTGGTGGCAGAAGGAATCGGTCGGTGTCTGTGTCACTGCCCAACCTGCGCAAGACAAGCTGGCAGGATGGGTGCTGGGGACTCTGCTGCTGTGATGGCTGCTTGCTGGGAGCAGGGCCCTGGCCTCAGAGCCTGGTCTTGTGGAGGCTGCAGGAGTGTGGATGATCAGCAGAGATGCCAGGCCTTTGGGCTTGGGTTCCCTTTAGCTGTGGTGCTTCACATCTCTTGGTGTATGAAGCTCATTAAGCATTAGCCCTCATTAGTGAGGGTGTTGAGAGGATGAGTGTGACCCGAGTCCCAGTACAGAGCAAAGGCACACTGAACTGGTGGACCATTCCCTTCACTTCACCCCCTTTGTGGAAAAATGCGTGTGCCACCACTACATGGGTAAGAGGCAAGGGGCCCTGTCCTGGGATCAGGCACCCTGCCCCGTCAGAGCTGCGGTTCTGCGCCTCCTGGGGCTGTGCTCATGGCTTTTCTCTTCCTGGTGACCTCCTGAGGCAGGAGGGGTGGCTTTGAGGGTCTTGGTTCTTGTTAATTCATAACATCTTGGGCAGGGAGGGGAAGGGAATGCTCGCTTAAGCTACCGCCCTGTGCTAGTTGGACTGGAGACCTACCCAAATCCCACAGGACAGACGGACAGCTTGCTGGACGTGTGTCTGTGGAGCAGGGTGGAGTTGCCTATCACTGCTCCAACTTGCTTTAAAACCTGTGCTGAAAATTACTGTGGGGAGAAATTACAAGGTCTCCGCTGCTGCAGGCGGAAGCCCCGGTCCTGGCGGCTGCAGGTGGCTTTGGGCGTGCCCGTGGCCGCGCGCTCGGCAGCGTGGCTGTGTCCTGGCTGTCGGGCTGATGCTGTAGCAGCCTGCTGAAAGGGGGAGATGACAAATCGGTCAGAAGGCCAGCAGTGCAAGAATACCGTATTTTTAAACCCCAGCGTTCTTGGGCGGTGTCATCTGATGCTTCGTGCCTCTTTTACATTTGTGACCTTCTACAAGGGGCTTTTTAAAAATACAAAGCAAGCTGCCTTGCCTTCCCAGTGTAATAGTTTTCAATGTGTAAGTGCTTATGACAGTTTCTCTGCTCAAACATTGCTACAAATTCCAAATCAGAGCATCTCCAAGAAGCTCAAACTTCTGGTACGCTGTGAAATCCAAAGTCCTTCCTGTGAAGAGATCACAGCCCCCGTAGCTTTTCCTTCGCTGGTTAAACGTTCTGCTCCCCCCAAGCACAGGGCCTGGGTCTGTAACCAGAAGTGGCTGCTGACTCGTGCGGTGGCGAGTGGCCAGCACTGCTGCCCTTGCCCTCCCGCCTGCCCTGCGCCGTCCCCGCTGCACCCAGCGCTCGGTGCTGGGAACTGACGTGGCGGTTGTACCCTGAACAAACAGATCCCCTCAAGGCAGCTCCGTCATGGGTGACCGGAGAACACAGGTGGTTGTACAGAGTATTTTGTGGCGTATTTCTGGATGAAGGCTGTACTGTTAGTCTGAAAACACACAGCTGATGTTCAAGGAGAGCCCTTTGCAAGGGGGGGGTGCGTGTGTGTTTTGACTGCAACATTTGAGAGCTGCTCCCTGGAGTCTGAGGTCCTTTTGCTGCAGATTTGTCTAGTTCTTTTGTTTCAATAACATGCAGGAACTTACTGTACTTGGCAGTGGTCAAGCAAGTGCAGGGCAGTCCCTCATTTGTTTATAACAGGTAGAAGATGAATACATAAGTAATAAATACTGTGCTGCCAGCATAGCCTTAGAGATCTGCAAGGGTGCTGTGACCAAGGTGGGTGCTGAACCTGAACAGGAGCAGTGGCTGACAGATCTTCGGCAGCTCGGTGCCTGCTTGACCAGCGCTTGCCAGTGGTTTCCCAGCTGGGGAGGAAGGACCGATTTGCCAAGGTCTTCGTTTAATATTGTAGCCCTTGCAAACATGGAAGCACTTGCTGCTCAGGAGGAGGCAGTTGTGTTAGCTTCTCTGGCTGGGTTGTGGTGGGGCTTTAGGGAAGCAGGTGTTTCTCTTAAAGACAAGAAATAATTTCTCTGCTTTTTCTGCAGCGAAATGCCAGATAGCTGAAATGTAGCCTACGAACCTGGTGCAGGCTGCCCCAACAGGGAGCTGGGCTAGGGGTCGAGCGGGTCTGTGGGTTGGGTGGGGTGTGCTCGCAGAGGCAGCCGCTGCGCCTGGGTGGGCAGAATGGTGCTCAGGGGCATCTCCCCTCTCTGTGCTTGGCTCACGGGTGAGTTGATGCTGCTCACTTCAAGGAGAAACAGCTACTTGCTGTAGCTGGGGCAGGAAAAGTGGCCTGGGTACAGCTCCAGGGGAGGTCTCCCGTAGCTGCTGGTAGGAAGAGCTGTGGCTTGGTGGGCTTCCAGGGTGTGACCCCAAGCTGCTTCAGTGGGAGAGATGAGCCCGCTGCCCCCCATCTCTCCTTGGTCTCTGTTGCCGACCCACCTTCCCTCAGTGTAGCCCTTCGGTGTGCTCCCTGATCCTGCTTCTGGCCAGCAGTCCGGGGGGGCTGGTGTGAGGGGTGCCCCACTGCCTGCAGAGAGGGATGGGGGCAAAGAGCCCATGGCCTTGTTGTCTGTCCTGGAAACGGGCTCCTGTCTTCAGCTGGTCGTATGGGGGAGAAGCAACAGCCTGCAGGCAGTGGTGTGGCAGCGGTCCCCCTGTCCCAGCTGTCACTGCAGCCATGCCCAGGCAGGCTGCAGGGCTTGCTGCTCTACCCGCTGAGCTCTGCTGGGGCCAAAGGCTGAGCACGAGTAGGGCAATAACAAGGGCAATATAAGGTTGGATTTCTCCACCGGTTTCCTTCAGCACTGTTTGAGGTACTTCAGATGTCTGGAGCGGGAGCTGGGCTGTGGTGTGGCTGGGTTTAAGCAGGGCTGTAACGCAGAGGTGACGGTGCTTTTCCCCTGGTGCTGCTGCTTGGGAGGAGCACCTGGACCGTGCTCCATCCGACCTGCAAGCGTAGCCCGGCTTGTGTCTTGGCTCCGTGATGACAGCGAAACTGCAGGTACAGTGACTGCAAGCAAACAGCAGGTACCGTGAGCAAAGCTGGGGGCTGCGGGGAGCTGCTGAAGCGCTGGCCGTGTTCCTCTGGATCACTGGAGAGCTTCGGCGGGCGCTGCTGGGCTGGTCGCTCTGCGGGGCTCCGCAGAGGCAGCGTGCCGTGGGGACGGCGAGCTGGGCGAGCTGCTCGGCGGGGGTGCTGCTGCCGCTGGGGTGGGGACTGCGGCAGGAGAGTCCGCAGCCCGCCCCACGCTCCCCGGCTCAGCCATGGCCAGCAACGTGTTTCCCTGTCAGGTGCCTGTTTTCCTCTGTGTATTATCAAGGTGAGATTTTTTCTTTTTTCAAAGACCAGTACTACTAAGACTTAGGAAGGGAAGGCACTAAGGGAGTAGGTATTATAGCATTTCCATAAGCAGTCTCTGTAAACGAATGCAACCACTTAACTTTGCTTTCCAGGAGTGTGGTTTTGTTTAACCAGTGTAAGACTTCTTTTAAAATTTCCCCAGCACTCTAAAGACATTCATTCTTTCAGAGCAAGAGATGGCATCTTCACATGGTTTCCCCATCTTGCCTAGATGGAAATACTTTCCTGTGACTAATAAAATTTGGGTAGGTTTCTCATCTGTGCCTCTGCAGGTATCTTGACCTTCAATCTGTAGAATAGTCACACAGCTTCTCTACAGGCCAAATACAGATTTGAGGAGGTTTGTGTGCTGTGGCCATGGTTGTAAAGACTGGAAACACTTTATTTTGGCAGAAAAATGAGGTCTGAAGTGGTTGCTGTGAGCCATAAAAGCAATGAAGATCTGTATTGTCTTCAGTAGCAGTTGTAACTGGGGATCCTTTTTACTTGGACTCTCTACACATAAAACATCCTGCAGTTCATCATGGTTTCAACCTTGAAGTGTTCTTCCAGCTGATGGAAATCAGAGGTCAGGCTGCTTGGAATGTGGCTGTTCCAGTTCCCTTTGCTATTGAAAACTGCCTCTAAATGGAACTGTTCTACCTGTGAGACCCTGTGGCAAGTGCAAGCCTGAAGACATGCCACCGAAATAGCCGAGGGGATAACGCAGCTGGTGGTGGTTCTCATTTGCTGCAAGATTGTTGGGTTGTTTCATTTAAAAGACAAATGAGCTTGTCTTGTGGTAGGAGAGACTATTTCAGAGCATGTTGCTGTATGCATGAGGAAATGAGGTTGTTTCGTCGGATCTTCCCATGGAGGGAGGGTGCATGGAGTTGGAAAGCGGTAGTGGTCTGAGCCCTGCTAATATGTTTGAGGGCAGTCTAACTCGCCTTCCCAGCTGGCTGTGTTGTGGAGCCTTTGAGATAATTTAACAAAAATGAGGATGGCTTGAACAGGTCCTTGAAGTCACTTGAATGATTGGAAGTATCACCAGGCTGTGTTGGATCAGCAATAGCAACAAAATATCTGAGCACTTCATGCCAGACGCACACTTCAGGGCAATTATGCTCTTTAAATCTGAAACCAAATACTTTGGCTCTGATCTTGGCGGTGCTGCCAGGTACTGAGGAGGTGAGCACAGTCTGGTGGTGTTTGAACTGGGGCCTCTTAAGGCAGTGCTCTGTTTAATATTCTTTTATGACTCCTGTGTTTAGTCTTTCGAGACGCAAACGCCTGGCTCTCTGGAAGGAGAGGGTGAGGATCGCAGCGTGCCCAACGTGTTTGGGGGCCAGGAGGGCTCTCCGGGGTAAGGCTCTGAAAACACAGCTCTTCTGCCTGGGGCTCCGTCGGTGGGTATTGCCCAAGCCCCTGGGAGCAGCAGGTAGTGTCATGTGGAAGATGCTAATTTGGAAACATGCTGCTTTCTAAAAATAATTACACAAGGAAGGCTATAAACAGACATCCCTGCCCGCAAACATCAGTCATCCCCAGCACAGTTGTGATTTCTAACAGCTTGCTTAAATAAGCCTTAGAAGATCGCTTGGGCAGGAAGAGTGTAGTGCTGCAAAGCTGGAAGCTTAAGCAACGCTTCCACGGTCTCTTGTTCTTCGGCACCTTTGTGGAGTGTGGCTGATGGTCACGGGCAAACTTCGCTGATGGTGCCACGGAATAAGGTGTGTGCCTGCTCCAGTGCCCATGTGGAGTGTAGTTCCACGTTATAGCACGAGCTGATTTTAAAATACAGTAGGCTGTGACCTCAGCAACTCAAGAGCAGGTTCATACCCTGTTGAGCTGTAGCCCTGTGGAGGGGGTCAGTCAGCAACATCTCTCCTACAGAAATATCGGGATGCTCTTGGCTTCCTCGATATCTTATCTCTTCCCACAGATGCAGGAAACACCAAAACTTAGTTCGGAGTTGCGTTGAAGGAGAAGGGCAGACTGCTCCAGATGAGCTTACTCCAGCTTTTCCTTTTGAAACCTGTTTTGGTTAAGGTGTGGTTTCTGCGTGTGCCGCACAGTCAAAAGTCCCTGTTTGATGGCTGCAGAGGACTTCTGTGGGGTTAATTTGCAACTGCACTAATCAAAGCATCCACAGTTCTTCAGGGCTCCTGATCTTTTTGTGTTTCTTTCATTTGCAGTGTTGCTTAGAGCTGTAAACTTGTTTCCATAGCTCACATAGTCAGTCCTTTGACCACATGTACATTAACAGGGGCATTTTTTTTGTTGGTGCTACGTGATTCCCTTCTAACAAAATCTGTGATGCTCTTCAGCTCAGCTGGGTGGCATGAAGGGATCCCCTTCAAGGACCCAAGACAAGGGGATGCTGCAGTTTTCCCCTGTATACCATGCAGCACAAACAGTATTCATCCTGTCTGTTGGTAAGTGGAAGGATGAATTTGCATCTAGTTTATAGACCCTGAACGTCACTGATCTTCCCCGGGAAACTGCCCTGCCTTTCTGTGCGGATATGCTGCCCTCCCGTTGTTTTGTCTGGCTGCAGCGCTCGATATCAGATAGCGATTGATTTACTTTCCCCAATTACATGACAGCCCTGGGGGTGTAAGCAGCAGCTGGGAGGCTGGAGCTGTGCTCTGGTGAGCGTGCCAGCAGCCACCACCACCCCCCCGCACCTCTCCCATCGCCTGGGCTCGCCACGGGGCGCTGATCCGTGGCAGGGCAGCCGGGGCCACACTCCCTGGAGAAGAGCAGAGGCCGTGGGGAGATGAAGTATTTAGCTGGGGGGCCGTACAGAGATGCCTTCTCCGCTGCCAGCTTGGGTGGCTCTTGCTTGTTGTGGGCAATAGCAGCTGTAGCCCTGGGTACAGGCTTGGGACGGACCTTCTGGAGTGCAGCTCTGCGGAGAGGGACCTGGGTGTCCTGGTGGACGACAGGTTAACCATGAGCCAGCAGTGTGCCCTGGCTGCCAAGAAAGCCAATGGGATCCTGGGGTGCATCAAGAGGAGTGTGGCCAGCAGGTCGAGGGAGGTTCTCCTTCCCCTCTACACTGTGAGGCCCCATCTGGAGTCCTGTGTCCAGTTCTGGGCTCCCCAGTTCAAGAAAGATGAGGAGCTACTGGAGAGAGTCCAGCGGAGGGCTACGAGGATGAGGAGGGGACTGGAGCATCTCTCCTACGAGGAGAGGCTGAGGGAGCTGGGCTTGTTCAGCCTGGAGAAGAGAAGGCTGAGACGGGACCTAATAAATGCTTATAAATATCTGCAGGGTGGGGGTCAGGAGGACGGGGCTAGACTCTTTCCAGTGGTGCCCAGTGACAGGACAAGGGGCAGTGGGCACAAACTGAAGCAGAGGAAGCTCCAGCTGAACATGAGGAAGAACTTCTTCCCTCTGAGGGTGATGGAGCCCTGGCCCAGGCTGCCCAGGGAGGCTGTGGAGTCTCCTTCTCTGGAGGTATTCAAGACCCGCCTGGACAAGGTCCTGTGCAGCCTGCTCTGGGTGACCCTGCTTGGGCAGGGGGTTGGACTGGGTGACCCACAGAGGTCCCTTCCAACCCCTACTATTCTGTGATTCTGTGACAGCAGTGCTGTAGGTGACCCTGCTTCAGCAGGAGGGTTGGACTAGATGACCCACAGAGGTCCCTTCCAACCCCGACCATCTGTGATTCTGTAGCCACGGCTTATCAGCGGGTACTGCTGCGATTGCTCTGCTGGGGTGGGCTGTGCAAGACGGGCTGTAGGACTTGGCCCAGGAATTGCTGTGGCTATTCAAGATGGTGCTTTCTGGTCTGACAGCCCTGGCGGGGTGACTGTGTGGGCCCTCCTTGTCCATGGGGTGCTCGATGGCTTCCTCTCTGCGGCTGGGCCTGTGTGCCTGTGCGGCTCTGCTCCGGAGGGCAGCGAGGAGTGCGGGAGCAGCCGAAGACCTGGGCTGCTTTCACGTTCTCTGGTGCCTGCCTGCGGCTGGCCCTTCTCCGCGCTCCTCAGCGGTGGTGTGCTGCCAAGCCCATGTCGGATGCAGATGAACTGTTTTGGCAGGCACGCGAGAGGCCGTTCAGCTGCCCGGCCAGGGGAGCGTTCTGCGGCGGGGCAAAGCTCCCGTAGCTGCGCTCTGCGTGGGGTGGGCGTAGTCGGGATCTCTGCTGTAAGCGCAGAGCAGGTACACGTCTCTAACAAGGCAAGCTTTGACTCGACCAGATCTACGCTACACCTCGGGAAGCTGTTGGAGATGTCCGGCAGAGAACGTGGGAGAGGGAGGGAGTGATGGCGCGGTGACTGCTGCATTCGCACCTCCGTGCCCGCCGCTGTGCCGGCGGTTCGTGCGTTTGCACGGTGAACCAGCTCCCCTGGGCAAAGGGCAAGCCCTGCGGTGCAGCCCGAGCTGTGCTTGCACGAGGGGTGCCGTCTGATCTGGTACCTCTGAGAGGCACCCCAGGGGCAAGCTGCACTTGCTTGGAGATGCAAAACGCTGCGGAGCTGGTGCTGCTCGAGCATCTGCTGCAGGCCCTGGTGCAGGGGCTTCCACGCTGCGTGGGGAAGGTGACAGTGGGACTGCCGCGTCGGCAGCGAGTGCCCGTGCCCTGTTAGTCCTCCGCCAGTGATGCACTTGCCGTGTGGTCGCACACTGCTTGCATGACCAGAGAAGCCCTGGCCAAAGGATGTGTGTGGCTGTGCTTTGGCGTGTAAGCTCAACAAGTTGAAGCACTTGCATCTGACCTGTTAGGAAATTACTGTAGGTGGTTTTTAAAGTGCAGAAGAAGTTCCTGTGCCTGGCTGGAGACAGCAGCTGTGGGCTCAGGCTGCCCTAAGCAGTTTGTGTGGCACGTGCCAGCGTTGGGGACTGAGCAAGCGAAAAAATAACCCAGTCCCCAGACACAGTAGCCTGTTTCGGCTGTTTTACAGCTAGGGGGTTCCCTACGACGAGCCCCTCTTGCAGCCACGCAGGCTGTGTGTCGGAAGGTGCTGTGAGGGCTGGGGTGAGCTGGCAGGATAGATCCCACTCTCAGGCCCATCGGGATGCTGCTTGATTTGTGCTGGACTTGGTGTGCTGGGGCCCAGGGGAACTGGTGGGCGTTCTGTGCCTTCCTGAGCTGCTGGGCAGATTCCTGCTGACAGGCAGCTTGGTTGGCAGCCCTGTCGTAGGCTCCGTGGTTCTCCTGCGGCAGCAGCACTGCTGCAGCGCTCCTCGGCATCTTTGGGCATGGAAACACTTTTGGAAATACAGACCTCCTCCTCCTCCTCTGTAACTCCTCCCTTTTTAGTTCCTCCTTTGAAGTGGAGCTTTAACTGTTAATGTAGTAAATATTGGGATGTGTAAGTACTGTGAAGAAGGCGTATGGTGTAGATGTGCAGTTTCCCCGCAGGGAATACAGCTGGGCTCCCGGGGATGCTCGGGACCAGCTCTGGCCCCGCTGGAGACTGGGGCAGCCAGGACATCCCTCCTGGGTGCGTGGCGAGCATGGTCAGCCTCTGCTGCAGGAGAGGACCTGTCTGGGGAGGGGAAGGATGCTCATGTCACCTAAAACACCCCTTCCCATACCTGTAATCAATTCAAATCAGGTTCATTTGATACTTCTGTGTTAATCGTGCTAAAATTCTGCAGGGAACAAAAGGCACCCTGTGATGGGTTGAGCCAGAACTGGTTGTGTCCAGTTGCCCTGAAAGATGAAAACATCTGTTGAGTGCCCGTTGTGAGCTCCCCAGGGCATGCAGGCGGTGCAGACTGGGGGTGGAAGGAAGTGCTGGGAAGCAGCAGGTACCTCTGCCTGCCCGCGCGGTCCCCAGGCAGTCAAAGGATTCCTGACAGGGGACTGGTCTCTCATCTGGCACTAAATTCATTAACTGGCCATTCTGGGGATGGAAATGGTGAAGTTAGCAGTCTCTGTATTGTTTAATGCAAACGGTCTGTATCTGCGTAGACATCTGCCCCTGTGCCAGCAGGTTTGGGGGAGTTTGTGTGGGACTTGGCAGTGCAGTAAGAGGTAGGAGTTGGCAGTTCGAGGTGCAATATTTTATCGAGATCAGGGACTATGGGTTAGAGCCGGGAAGCCAAGGCGATGACAGCCGCTGCGGTCATCGGAGCTGTGCTAGGGAAACGCTTAGAAACTGGGTTTGGGTTAGTAGGGCCCGTCCGTGCTGTTGGCTGGGTGACCTGGGAGCTGCGTGGGTCTGTGCTGGTGTCTGTCAACAGCTGCATGTCAAGGGCCAGGGGAGAGACGTGCACGGAGCAGGGCAGCGCACGGGTTGCAGTTTGAGGGACAGAACCCCTTTGCTGGCCACCAATGACTAAGGGTTGGAGCAAGGAGCCAGGGAGCGTGACAGCCCTGCCGCCAGCCGCAGCCTCCTGCAGCACGGTCCTGCAGTGATGTAGACAGGGCTGCTGGATTTCTCGTGAGCTGTGTGGGACAGGGACTGCCCTGTAAACGCGTCTCGGTCAGGTGCCGAGTCACCAACTCCAGGAGCAGGGACCCGTTTCCTTGTCATTTGGGCAGGCTGACCCGGCCCTCCGTGACCCGGGGTGGTGATGGAGCTGAGCTGCTCACAGCCTGGAGCAGCACAGCTCCCTGCACTCCACCGAGACAGCCGAGGAGGGCAGTCCCCGAAGGCATACCCTGAAACCTGCATCAGCCCCTTCCCAGGAGAGCGGGAGTGCGGGGCTCGGCACACCGCGGCTCGACAGACCTAGAACGCCCTTGGGAGGAACCTGTCAGCAGCACGAAGTTTCGCACTCTGGGAGCGTGGCCCTCCCAGGAGGTGAAGCGGGTGGCTGGACAGTGCTGTGCGAGGAGAGGGGGTGGTGTGAGCCTCTCGGGCTGTGCCGTGGAGCGGGACAGTGATAAAAGCTCCTCTGCACACCCCTGCAGGGGCTCGGAGACAACAGCAGGAGGGGGAGCCCAGATCCTACCCTGCTGGGTTACTCCCAGGTCCGTCCCGGAGGCCATCAGCGCATCACAGGCCTGTTGGCAGGAACCCGGAGCAGAGACAAGCGGGGTCACACAGTGGCCAAGGAGCCCTGAGCGCCCTGTCCCAGCCTCTCTGGGGGTCGTCCCAGCAGAGCCTCAGCGCAGGTGCCCAGGCGTGACACCCATCGCCACGAGCCATGGGCAGCAGGTCTCCGAGTCACCTGTGGGACTATGGAGGTTGCTGCCAAGGGCTGGGACGTGTTACGGGGTGGAGGGGAAAAGCAGTTTGGGACGGCACAGGGCTTAATGGGATATTCAGGGGAGGAACCAAAGGTGGGAGCAGGAAGGGGCTTGGTGATTTGGGGAGGAACAAGAGCGGGGAATACAGGGTAAGGGGATCAAAGGGGTCAGTTGTGTGTAGGTGGGCGGCTGGTCCGTGCGCCAATCTGGCCGTGCCCTGCTCAGTGCAGCCTGTCCCGTCTGGACAGCAGCTGGAGCCAGGCTTCGGCCTCAGCAGTGGTGCGTCCAAGGGCCAGGACCTGGGCAGACTGAGTGCTGAAGCACAGCTGCTGCAGGATCTGCCTCGAACATACATTTTCACTAATGAACTTCCCATCCTGTCAAGCCAGAGACAGGAGCAGGATGTGGCCATCCCGCTGATGACACCAAACTGGGAGGTGTGGGTAGACACACCAGCAGGCTGTGCTGCCATTCAGCGTGACCTGGATAGGCTGGAAAGCTGGGCAGAGAGGAACCTGATGAGGTTCAAGAAAGGCAAATGCAGGGTCCTGCACCTGGGGAGGAACAACCCCATGCACCAGTACAGGCTGGGGCTGACCTGCTGGGGTGCAGCTCTGTGGAGAGGGACCTGGGCATGCTGGTGGACGACAGGGTGACCATGAGCCAGCAGCGTGCCCTGGCTGCCAAGAAAGCCAATGGAATCCTGGGGTGCATCAAGAAGAGTGTGGCCAGCAGGGCGAGGGAGGTTCTCCTTCCCCTCTGCTCTGCCCTGGGGAGGCCCCATCTGCAGTGCTGTGTCCAGTTCTGGGCTCCCCAGTTCAAGAAAGATGAGGAGCTACTGGGGAGAGTCCAGCAGAGGGCTACGAGGATGATGAGGGGACTGGAACATCTCTGCTACGAGGAGAGGCTGAGGGAGCTGGGCTTGTTCAGCCTGGAGAAGAGAAGGCTGAGAGGGGACCTAATAAATGCTTATAAATATCTGCAAGGATGAGGGTCAGGAGGATGGGGCCAGACTCTTTCCAGTGGTGCCCAGTGACAGGACAAGGGGCAATGGGCACAAACTGAAGCAGAGGAAGCTCCAGCTGAACCCGAGGAAGAACTTCTTCCCTCTGAGGGTGACGGAGCCCTGGCCCAGGCTGCCCAGGGAGGTTGTGGAGTCTCCTTCTCTGGAGATATTCCAGCCCCACCAGGACAAGATCCTGTGCAGCCTGCTGTAGGTGACCCTGCTTCAGCAGGAGGGTTTGACTAGATTACCCACAGAGGTCCCTTCCAACCCCTACTATTCTGTGATTCTGTGATTGCTGCTGTCTGTGTTCGTGTGGGTGCTCTCCTCTGATCCGTGTGGCCAGCCACCTGTGTGTGTACATGTGTGTAGTGGGTACGTGTGACCCGTGTGCCTGCTGGAACGCATCCTCAGCCTCACTGCTGGCTGGCTCTGGGGACGTGGAGCAGCAGCAGCCTCGCCGCCCTTGGGCTCTTGCATCCAGATGATGTATTTTCCTCTAATGCATAGCAGCTAGGTTTTTAAGGTACTTCATAAATATTTGTTCCTACCATCAGCATCTAACAAACTTTCTGGCTTCTTTCCGTTTTATAGGAAAAAACACCACCCCGGTCCAGACACTGAAACTTGTCAACTGATGGGACAAAGAGCTGAGACACTTGGCTGTACTAGGACACTAAAACATAGGGTTTAGCCAAAGAACATTTCCCTAGCGTGGAGGCTTACACCTGCCAAACCCTGTAGCATTCTTGGGAGGCTTTTCTATACTACTTCTCCGTTTCCAGCCTTTCACACGTCATGGTATTCCTTTTGCCTTCTTTTGCAAGCTAGCTCTGGCTCTGCCTTCTGCTTCCCCTTATGCTTTGGTTTGGGTTGCCCAGTGTGAGCTGCTGGCTGTAGGCTGTTTCTGCGTTTCTGCCTCCAGCTTCTACTTGGAGGCTCCTCTTGGATGTTGTGACTGACCTGCTTTTTCTTTCTCTTCTACTGTATCTCTCTCTCTCTCTCCCCCCCAATCTGTCTTTGTGTTCTCCGTTCTTCCCACCTCCATTACTGCAGGTTCATCATGCCTAGTGGCATATAAAAAGACTCCACCTCCTGTCCCACCTCGGACCACATCAAAGCCGTTCATCTCTGTCACTGTGCAGAGCAGCACTGAATCTGCGCAGGACACCTACCTGGACAGCCAGGACCACAAGAGCGAGGTGACCAGCCAGTCGGGACTCAGCAACTCTTCGGACAGCTTGGACAGTACCAGGACGCCCAGCGTGACAAGGGGAAGCGTCGTGACTCCAGCAAGAGACACTCCAGAGTTACCCCAGAAAAATGCAGCTTTGAAAAGTGACAAAGGGACTCTGACTAGCGAAGAGCCGAAAGTGGAGAACGTCCCCAAAAGAAAGCTGTCGTCTATAGGAATACAAGTATGGAATAGTTTGTTCTCCTTTGTTCTAAGGAATGTCCTTAACCCATCCATTTAGCGTGTGCATTTTGTGTGACCAGGTGTGCATCTGATCTCACTTAGAATAGCAAGAGACACTGACTGCCTTGTCAGACTCACTTCCTGTGATCCCAGGGGTGCAGTACAGCAGCTTTCCATAACAGACCAGGAAGGACTAAGTTCTTTTAGTACAGAATTTAAATGTTTCATAAAGCAGTGGGACCATGTTAACGGGGCGAGTCCCTCCAAAGAGGCCTTTTGCTGCTAGTATGCCTGTGCTGAGCCTGTGCTCTGTACTACGTATTACTTGGCATCAATCTGCTCCTTGTCCATAGTGGTTCTAGGGACAACTTTATTCTGAGAGGTGGGCCCTTCTGCTTGACATCCCTGTAGTCTGGGCTGCTGCAGTGGAAAGTGGTCCCAGGGCTGTAGGCAGGAGGGAGCGATTCCTTGCTGTCCACCGTTCCCAGCAGGTGGCTGCTTCTCTTGCTGGAAGCATTTAACTCTGTGGAAATCAATGGAAATGAGCTGTTGATTATATAGTCAAATGAGAACCCATTGAGTAGTGTAAATCCATGCTTTGTTCAGCAAAACTTGAGTCGTCTGCAGTTGTACGCTCTCCCTGTGGACAGATTTCCCGGTTACAGACAGCTGACTGCTGCGAGCACTTGTTCTGTCCCAAAGTGCTGGCTCGGTGCTGCCGGCCGTTACCTGCAGATAGGAGCTTGAGCAAGTCCAAATGCAGGATCTGGGCTTTGAGCCGTCACGTGTGTGTGTGCTGAAGAAGTCCTCCCTTGGGTGTGCAGTAAGGCCAGCTGGTCAGTTAGGTATGTGTGAGAGTGGAGGCTTTTCTGTAAGGACAGTGAGGCAAAACGTGCTGAAAGGGCAGCAAGGTGAGAGAACTCGCGCTGGAGAGGCTGACTGCCTTCCTCTCTTCTCCCTTTTCTGAGCTGCTCCCCAAGCCACCTGCCCCGTAGCCTGGGTTTCCTTCCCTAACCCTCTTAATCCAGAGCTATGGAGTGTCAGTCCCTGGGAGAGAGAAAGCTGGGCTTTGCTGTCGGTCTTAATCGGATCGCTGCCCTCTCTGGAGCGTCCTGGCCTTTGCCCGTGTCAGCTGCCACATGCGCAGGGACACGCAGCCCTTCCCAGCGTGCCACAGCCGTGCGAACAGCGGCGGGCAGCAGGGCCGAGTGCTCATAGCGCAGGTGCCTGGCAGCAGCCCGGCTGATGCCACCCTGACGCTGGAGCGGAGGCAGACCCGAGCGGGACCCCAGGCAGCCCTCCAGCTGGCCTGTGGTGTCGGCATGCTGTGTGTGTGTGCAGCACTCCTGGTCTACTGACGTGGATTCCAGCAGCAAGTTCTTGTGTCTGTTCTTGTCTGTGTTTTTTTTGTTTGATAAGGTTGACTGCCTTCAGCCAGTGGCAAAAGAGGAGCCTCCTCCACCAGCCACCAAATTCCAGTCCATCGGGGTACAGGTAGAGGACGAGTGGCGGTAAGTGAAAGACGCAAGCTTTTATAGTTTCCTTTCTTTTAAATTGCGCTTCCCCCACTTTCGCTTAGACCTTCTCCCCTTCTTCGTTCCAATATGAGTGGTGTTGAATGGGGGGCCCATGGAGAGCTCTTCCTCCACGGCACACACCTGCTGCAAAAAGCACTTGTTCTGTAAACAGCCAAATGGATGGGAGTTTGAAATTTAAAAAAAAAAAAGGTACCAGATGTTAATTATAGATGTGCGTCAGTCCTCTCGTCTGAACAGCCTATTGCAGTAAGCAGGCAACCTTATAATTTTGTCTGTCTGAACATGTGGTGTGTGTCTGTGTGTGAGGAGGGGCAGGGTGGGCAGGGTGAGGCTCATCTGCAGGTGGAATAAATGCATTTCACCGTCAGTGTGTGAGGCCAGCCAGGTTGAGTTCTGCCTTTTCATGTTTGCTTTTGATCTCTCTAGAAACAGCCACTCTCGCAGCATGTCCTCCAAACAGGACACAGACTCTGACACACAGGAACCTAATAACTCTAGCTGTAAATCATCTGAGAGAAGCCTCGCTGAGTGCCCCCAACACAACAACTCTGTTGGTGTTGATGCCACTACCAGGCAACCAGCCAAGCCCTCACAGATTAAGAGAAACCTCTCCTATGGAGAAAACAATGACCCAGCCCTGGAACCTTCCTCCCTCCCTCCTCCTGACCCCTGGCTTGAGACCTCCTCCACCTCGCCATCAGAACCCACGCAGCCAGGAGCCTGCCGGCGGGACGGGTACTGGTTTCTGAAGCTGCTGCAGGCAGAAACGGAGCGGTTAGAAGGCTGGTGCCGCCAGATGGACCAGGAGACCAAAGAGAACAATCTCTCTGAAGAAGGTAGGTCTTGTCAGCCTCTGGGCACTAGACTGGAGCAGCGTAGCAGCTCCTCCCTCAAGAAAGAGTTGTCACTGAGTGTTGGATCAGCTTTCTGCAGTTAAAATGTTGATAGCCCACAGAGACAGAACGTGGAGATGAGTATGGGACAAGGAACGCTTTTTCTGTGGAAAGGAAAAGGTAACTTCCTCTAGCAGGTGGGGTAAGAAATAATACTGTGATGCAGCCCCGGAGATTTGCAGGGGGTGATGCAGCTTCTGCCCATTCAGAACTGCTAAAAGCTTAAGCGGCTGCTTTCAGGGAGGCTCTTCTTCCCTGCCCAACCCCCTGGACTCGAGTGGGCAGGGGGAAGTGTAGCTGGCAGTGGGACAGAACAAACATGGCTTCGGAGCTTGTTTGATCTCTTGAATCGGTGGATGGACTTGTCTTCACAGCAAAGAGGAGGTTTCTTCACATGGGAAAGCGTCACTGAATTGGTGCTAAGCACCAAAAGCACAAGGAACACAAGGCCACTTGATTTTATTGGATTCGGTCCCAGTTGGGCTTGTTCCATTATTTTCCAATGAGTTGGCAAAACCTGTGCTGCTCACAGTGAAAACCATGCCTGTGGCACACAGCGAGTGACAGAAGTGGGTGACTAGGCTGCAGAGGGCAGGATCTTTGTTCTGAGTCTGGTTTTTGTTTTTTTTAATACCCGAGAAAGGTGAAATAATGGTGAGACTCAGTTATAGCTGACTGTCACTGCTGGGGCTCGGGGGAGTTAATCTCTAATCCTATTCACTAAGATGCCGCGCTGGCTGCCAGCTGGACCGGCCGTGCCAGGGCTCTCCCTGCCTCGGGCAAGGCCCGCGTCTTGCCTGTGGCAAGAAGAGGCACCGAGACCAGCGTGGCATTGTCTGTGAGAGCACTCTGCTAGCAGGCTCTGTAACCGAGAGCTCTGTGGATACGGAGAGAGCCCAGCTTACGCTGGTCCCACCAAGATCTAGAAACGTTCAGAACTGACGTGGTAGGTGCGGCAGCAGGCTGGGGAGGAGAGGGGGGACCAGTTCACCCTGTTCCCGGTGCCATTGCGTGCGCTGCGGGTGTCTCAACCCTGCCTTTGGAAGGGTAAAGCCCATATACTGTCTTTCCATTAATGAGCAGAGGAATGTTGCCATGCCCAGAGGCTTCCTGGAAAACCCACTAAAAGCAGCATAAAGCCCTGGGTATTAAATGCCCTAGCCTGCCAGTATTTTAATCCCTTCTGGTAAATGGAGGTTGGAGATGATTCTCCTGCCCCCTGCTCCCTTCCCCTCGTGCATGAGTGGAAGAGCAGGTTGTGATCTGCAAGCAGGTGCCAGCAGATCTGCTGGCTGGGCTTGTGCTGGTGGCTGGGCTGATGGGCTGAAGGCAGTTTAAGGTGCTTTCTGCCAGCTCTGACGTAATGTTCGCAGTCTGGCCTGCTTTTGACCTGCTCTAGAAGGAGCAATAATAGATGGCAAAGACAGATGTAGATTATAGTTTCAATACATCTTCTTTCCCTGAGAGCAATTAGTTCCTTGGGGATCGCAAACTCCTTTTCTAATGAGTCAAGAGTGTTTCTTTGCTCTAGAAACACTTGAGTTTGTTGCTGCATTTAATAGTCTGTTCAACTGAGGTCTTTTTCTTTTTTTTTTTTTTCCTTCTCCCCCATAGTCTTAGGAAAAGTCCTGAGTGCAGTGGGCAGTGCACAGTTACTAATGTCACAGAAGTTCCAGCAATTCCATGGCCTCTGTGAACAAAACTTGGTGAGTCTGCATGTTTCTCCTGGGTTTTGATCTGTCTCATCAGCACTCCGGGAACACGATCAGGTGTTAACAGGCTACTGTCACCGTAGAAACAAAGCCGATGCAGCTGTAGCCTACAACCTGACCACCGTGCCTTGGTGGGTGAATGCTGATTTAAAACAGCAGCTGAGCAGTGGGAGGCTGATTGCCTCAGCCCTGCTTCCGAAGAGGCAGTTCTTGGGCTGCGCTATGCTCCAGGACGAGTGTTTGGAATTCCTTTTGGTGCTTACGTGAGCGCAGGGGAATTTTCTTGAACTGCTGATCGGGGCACACTGAACACGCTGAGTCTCTCTGTGGGCCTGAATTGTCGGCGAGCCATACTGCTCTGTGTCCTGGAAACTGCCTCTTTCGTGTTACTTCTGAAGGGCTTTTTGAGGTGAACTGCTGAGGTTTTGCCAGATAGAGGGGAATGTTTGAAAAGTCTGCTGCTGTTCTCCAGACGTGCTTGCTTTGCATGTGGTCCCAGCACCATTGTCCCTTGTTGGTCACAAAGCACTGCTTGAATCGGGTCTCTTCAGATGTAATGCAGGGGTTTTCCCCTCGTTGAGAGCCAGATGGGGCTGACCTGGGGATGGATGGGAGTCGGTGTTTTGTTTTTCCCCTCAAGCTTTATTGTGGTATGGATTTTGCAGACTTCCTCAGAGGTGAATTCCCCTTTGCTGGCAAAAAGCCTTAGAGGAACTCGGGGTGGAGGAAGAGGGGGGTGAAGTGCTGATCCCTGGCTGATCGCAGCTGAGAGGTTAGCAGCAGCACCAGAGCTGCCAGGCTTGCAGCAGAGCTTTGTGCTGAGGTCTCCCTTGGGTGCTTTGTGCCAGGTTGCTCAGATCTGACCCCATGCTTTCCTGAGACAGTCCAGGCCTGTGATGGCAGTTTGGGTGTCTCGGAACTGGGAAAATTCTGTTCTTGGAAGAAACTTGAGCTACTTAAAATTTTTCAGCCTAGCCTGAGAAATAGTGATACTTTCAGGTTGTTTTGTGGCGGGATGTAGCAAAGTAATTTTGCTCATCAAAGCTATATGGGCTGCTTTGGATTGCTGTACACTGGCATGCAAATTTTGCAGGTGTCAGAGCTGTGCTTTGCATCATGCTGTGTCCATTTCCATTATCACCCACCCTGAAATCCCTGCATCTCTGTGTAAGTTACTAGCTCTGAATCATGTGCTGGGCACCTTCACTTGGAGGTTGCTGCTCTGGGATTAACGCCAGCTGTGGAAGCATTAGTGAGAAGGGGAGCTGTTGCGTGCTGCTACAGGGTGTCTTCTTCAGGATTCTTCTTCAGGCTCCCGTAGGAGAAATACAGTCAGAATCTCTGCTTCCTGATCTTGGCAGAAATAGTTTTGACTCTAAATGATGGCGTTGTGTCTCTGCATATTCAGGGCTGGTGTCTCCTGTGGGTCCTTGATGTTTTGGTTGTCAGGCAGGTAGACTTACAAGGGGTGAAAATGTAAGCTGTGCAGACTGCTCTGCTTGTCAGGAGTGTATCTTCTTTCTGAAAGGTGGGGGGTTTTTATGCTTTGCCTTCTAGAACCCTAATGCCAATCCCAGACCCACAGCCCAGGACCTAGCCGGATTTTGGGATCTCCTGCAGCTGTCCATTGAAGACATCAGCATGAAGTTCGATGAGCTGTACCACCTGAAAGCTAATAGCTGGCAATTGGCAGAGACACCGGAGAGAAAGGTGAGTGTGGGGCAGTTGAGAGTGGTCAGAGCACCTCGCAGACATTTCAGGTGTCTGAGGTCTATTCCTGTCTGCAAACAGAAGATCTCCAGGGCTTTTACCACCTTGCAGTTGTGCAGTGTGGTCTCACAGCCTTGCAATGCACTGAGACCATTCCTCTTGAGTCATAGTGGAAACAATTTTGTGCCGGGGAAAAAGCGGCACAAATGGAGAGAGACAGAGCGACGAGTGGCGGTGCGTGCGTAAAGCAGTGATACAGAGGCCTCTAGTGTTCCAGACGCTGTAGGAGTAGGCTTTAACGATTCCTGGTGTCTGAGAAGTACAAAGAACACCTACTGGAACCTCTTGAAAACGCAGGACAGGCTGTGCAGCTGGGCCAGGCCGCCTGACTGGCCGTGAGGGAAGGGAGGAGGACTGTGGCTCTGGGCAGGGTGGCATAGTAAAATTTTGCAGTTCCAGATCAAGTTCAGTCTTCGTGTTGTCTGTGCTGTGCTCCGACCCATAGCTGGGCCAGAGACAGTCTGCAAACGCTAGTCCACTTCACAGAAAGCCTCTGTACCATGAAATGGCGCTTTTCTAGAAATTGGGAGAGCTGATTTTGGTGGGTGTCTCGATTCAGAACTGCTCCTGCTTCTTTCACCTGACGCTCGATCTCATTGCTTAGTCCCTCACGCCGTAAGAGTCCCCACCAGATCAGAGAGCAAGCTTCTGTATGTGCATTTTTATTTTATGTTTGGGTTTTTCCTTACTGTCTCCCTAAAGGAAGAGAAGAAACCACCCCCTCCAGTGCCAAAGAAGCCAGCCAAGTCCAAATCCCAACTGAACCGGGACAAAGCCTCCGATTCAGACAAGCAGCGCCAGGAAGCTCGCAAGCGTCTTATGGCAGCCAAGCGGGCTGCCTCTGTCCGGCAGAACTCGGCCACGGAGAGCGCAGACAGCATCGAGATCTACGTACCCGAGGCACAGACCCGCCTTTGAGCAAAGAGGCAGAGGAAGGAACCGCGTGGTTTTTATAAGTCATTAAAAAGGAAAAAAAAAAAAAGGTTCTCTCTAAACTAGTGTGATTTATTCAGTCTAGAGACAATGAGCCATCCTTGAAAAGGGCTCCTGAGTTGGCTTTTTTCTCTCAGCTTTAAGTAATGAAGATTTTAAAAAAAAACAAACAAAAAAAGAAAAAAATACCCCTCGTTTTCTCACTGGCTGTGGTGTTGCTGAACGGACTGAACGGACTCCTGGAAACTCCAGCCCCTCGACTTGGAACTTCAGTCTTTTTACTTGTTCTATCTAATGAGAATTATTAGCTTGTTTACAAGAAGAGGACAAGAAAACATGAAGCCTTGAGCACTTGCCATGCTGTGTTCTTCCTCCTCCTCGGTTCCGTTCTTCTTTCTCATCCTTTATTTTTTTTTCCTCCTCCTGCTTCCTTTCTCCCACCCTTTGCATGGCTTCGTTTACAGTGTTAGAAATAACCTCCTTCCACCGAGCTCCTGCAGAGAACACCCATTCAGTCTGTACTACTGTTGCACTCTGCTAGCAAGCAGCCTTTCTTGGGGTTTTGTTTTGTTTTGTTTTCCTTTTGCTGGGGCTGTGCTGGAGTGGGGGGAGGACGGGTGGGCAGGGACCGGGCTGGGGGGTTGTGTTCCTCTGTTTGATTGAAATGAGGGGATGATGGGGTCTGTGGAATGTAATGCGTGGTCGAAATGCAGCCCAGAAGCAGATGTGCAATAAGCTGGCAGAGGGGGAAGGGACGGCGCTTGGCTGGCTGCTCCCCAGCGAGCAGTCCCCTGCTCCAGGCCCAGGAGGGGAGCTGAAGGACCTCAGAGCAACCACGGGCATGAGCCACACACGCTTCACTTTGATTTTTCTCCTCTTCCCTTTGCAAAGTTATTTTCCTTGACGTGCTTGTTGAGAAAGAAGCTGCTACACTGGGGGACCTGTTTCAAAGTGGGCTGGGGAGAGCGTGATGGTGTTTCAGGGTGGGAGGACTGGGTTTTGTACAAAGAGGAAGGCACAGGTAGCTGGTGGTAGGCTGCCTGCCTGTATGTATGTGTACATATGCACATATACACTTAGTAGTACCTGTACATTTAATTCATACACACGTATACATGCCCGTACGCACAGTGCAGGTGGTGGACTAAGAGCACCTTGGTGAGAATGGGCATCTGTATAGCATATATTTTTACATGTACGATATCTAGATGTGTGTAAAAGTGTGTGTAAAAATATATACCCTGTGTGTAATCAGATGACTATTTTTTCCTTATCTCCCTGCTCTCTGGGTAGAGGAAGGATTGCAAAATCTTTTTTAGCCCATTTTCCCCTTTGTAGATCTCCTTTTCAGTCTGGCTTCTTGAAGCCAGAACTGCCACCACGGAATTCATTGCCCCCCCCCCCAAAACAAGCGTTTGGCCCCAGGCTCAGTCATCTTGCTGGGGATTTTTTTGTTGTTGTTCTTTTCCCCTCACTTGCTTGGACGAAGGGGGAGACTGTGTGCTACTTGCAGGGGGGTGGGGGTAGAATCCCAGAGAAGTGTCAGTGAGGGCGATGCTGATCCAGAAGGCAAAAAATAAATAAAAGTGAACTCCTGAACGATGTCTGAGTGACCATTGTCTACTGTCCAGTGTTGTCCATGCATAGGTGCTGTTGGAGATTTCTGCCTGCCCAGCACAGCCTCTCAAACCTGGAGTTAAACGGACACCAAAGCTTGGCCATCGCGTACCTCGCGTTCAGCTTTGGTCTTGGTCGCCTTGGTCTTGATGGTTTTGGGGAGAGACGCTGACCTGCAGGGTTTTGCCGTCAGGTGTTGGAGGAGGAGGGTGAAGAAGCAGAGTTAGAGATCTCTAGCATTGGAGTTGGGAATACCAGGGAAAGGTGATTTGGGTTGGGGGATTTCTTTCTTGGTTTGGTTTTTGGTTTTTTTTCATTTACTCTTCCGAAAGCGGCTGAGGCTGCTGCTGGGAGCTGCCCTGGCGAGCTGCTCCACCTGGGGCTGGAGGGCTGGGGGCAGCAGCCCCTCTCGCCGCGGTGTCCAGTGGGCTCCTGGAGATCGCTCCTCGCCCGCGGGCGCTCGCCGCGTGGTGAAGCAGGGCCTCAATGGCGGCCGTTGGGCGAGGCTGGGGAGCGGAGGTGAGCGCGTGTGGCTGCCCGACTCCCGTTGTTCCCTGCCGCCTCGGAGGAGAACTCACAGCAGCACGGGCAGCTGGCTGACTTACCGTGAAAAAGAAATGAGAAATAAAGAAACGCAGTCTGAATTTCCAGCGGCCTGCAGTCTCTCTGCCTCTCGTTCCGGCGCTGGGGTCGGTCGCTGGTCTGTAGTGGGCTGCGTCCCCGCCGCGGGGCGAGGCGCGAAGCCGCGGGGCAGTGTTGGCCGTGAACTGTGGGCACCCCAGCAAGATGGCCGACGCGCCGCAGGGCCATGAGTGGGTGGGTTGGAGCTGAAGCCCCGCCCCCTCCTGCGGCCTCATAGGCTGCTCGCCCAGCAATTCACGCCCTCTTCGGGCTAGGTGGTGTGCGGTGATTGGCTGGCGGGACCACACCCCGCCCCCCAATTGGTTCACCTGGAAGTACCTCGGACCGGAGGGCCCCAGCCCTGTTTTTTTCTCTGTGGCTGTATGGCTGCGTGCATTTAATCTCTGCACCCTTATAAATATACTATTAAAATATATACACATACATAGAAATCAAACTATATACACATATATAGAAATATGGAAGTATACAGGTGAAAAATACGTATTTATACATACCTTTATATAAATAATTCTATGAATACATGCATTGTGTGTAAATGTATGTATTTTTAATCTGAGCACACCTGGGTCCTGAGGAGGCCGCCAGCCAATCGCAGCCTGAGCACACGCGGCTGCGAGGGTGCCAGGAAGTGGCCGTCAGCCAATCGCAGAGCCACATGGCGCTTCACAAAATGGCCGCTCACTGACATAAAATGGTGGGAGGAACAAGATGGCTGCCCCCTGTGTAGATAGGCCTTCCGCGTCGAAACTACTTCTGGGTAAACCAGTAGGCGGGGAGCGGCTGGTGCTGCCAGCCAATCACAACAGACCGTGTGACCTCTGTGGCAAATGGCTGCTGGGAGGGGACGGGACTTCTGTTGGAGGCTGTGGGCGGGGCAGTTGCCCCTCGCGCCCCACAGGCCGCGGGCGGTGTGAGGGCGCGGCGGCAGCGCCGACGCCGGGGTCGGGCCCGGGGCTCCCCCTGCTCCCTGGGCCTGCGGCGTGGGGAGAGCAGCAGCGTGTCCTGGGTGCCAAGAAGGGCAACGGGATCCCGGGGTGCATCAAGAAGAGTGTGGGCAGCAGGGCGAGGGAGATTCTCCTGCCCCTCTGCTCTGCCCTGGGGAGGCCCCATCTGCAGTGCTGTGTCCAGTTCTGGGCTCCCCAGTTCAAGAAAGATGAGGAGCTACTGGAGAGAGTCCAGCAGAGGGCTACGAGGATGAGGAGGGGACTGGAGCATCTCTCCTACAAGGAGAGGCTGAGGGAGCTGGGCTTGTTCAGCCTGGAGAAGAGAAGGCTGAGAGGGGACCTAATAAATGCTTATAAATATCTGCAGGGTGGGGGTCAGGAGGATGGGGCCAGACTCTTTCCAGTGGTGCCCAGTGACAGGACAAGGGGCAACGGGCACAAACTGAAGCAGAGGAAGCTCCAGCTGAACCCGAGGAAGAACTTCTTCCCTCTGAGGGTGCCGGAGCCCTGGCCCAGACTGCCCAGAGGGGCTGTGGAGTCTCCTTCTCTGGAGATGTTCCAGCCCCGCCTGGCCGCGGTGCCGTGCCCCCTGCTCTGGGTGACCCTGCTTGGGCAGGGGGTTGGGCTGGGTGACCCACAGAGGGCCCTGCCGACCCCCAACATTCTGTGGTTCTGTGATTGTTCTCCTCAGAAGTCACCCACTACGCACCCCGGCTCCAGCCCAGCACCCTGCGCCATGGAGCCAGGCCAGTGACGCACGCCCTGACCCGCGGTGCCCGGGCTCCCCGCGTTCTCCCGGCGAGAGGAGCTCCGGGGGAAGCCGGAGGGGCTGGTTCACCGCTGACCACACGTCCCCGGGGGCTCGGCGGCCATTGCGACGCGTAACTTGACCGGCGGGCTGCGCCGTTTCAGGGTGCAGCGTGACGCCCTGCCCTGCCCCCTCGCCCCGGGGTGGGGACACAGCTGCCAGGGAGGGCGTCCCAAATCCTTACCCCCACCCAGGTGCGTTCTGGGGCCATGTTGGCTGTGGCATGAGACTACATAAGTGTTGTTTTAATGGGGCGTTAAAAGTGCGGGAGGCGATGGGGGGGGGGGGACAGAGCCATGCCCCCACCCCGGTACCCACGCTCAGCGCTGTGCTGGAGGGGGAGGGTGCCAGGGCCGTGCCCCCCGCAGTCCCTTTGTGCCCGCAGGCAATGTCTGCCATCGCCCCGCGTCCACCATCGTCCCGCGTCCGCCATCGCCCCACGTCCGCTGCCCCGGCTGAGTACCAGCTCCAGCCCCCCCCAGCCGGGTGCCCTGGCCCCCCGGGTGGGTGCCCCAGCCCCCTGGGTGCCCCAGCCCCCATTCCTCACCACCACCACCAGGCTGGCAGCCCGTGCAGGGCAGGGATGCCCGGTTGCTGAGCCTGTCACCAGCGTCACCCTGGGGGTTCCCCGCAGCTGCGTGACTGAGTCCTGGCCTCTGTCTTCCCGCAGCCCCTGCCCAGCGCCGGGGTGCTGAGCCCCTGCGGTCACCCTACGCCACAGGATGCCGGGTGAGGGGGCTGCAAAGGGCTTGAACTGGTGCCAGTCCCCCCGCGCCAGCCGAGAGCGGGGATCCATCTCAAGGGAGGCAGGCGTCGAGCCGGCCCGGAGACCGCAGCCCCGCACTGGCGCGCGTGGAAGACACGAGCGGCTGAAACGCCGCCACGCTCGCTCCCGGAGCGTGCCCGAGGCCGGCTGAGCCCGCGGGCAGCGCAGGAGCCGTGCCCCTGCCTTCTGCGGCACCGCACGGCTGCCGGGGGCGGCTGCTCCAGGACCGCGGCCCCTGCCCACCTCCCCAGGCTCCCAACACCGGAGACTGCGAGCAGCCGAGCCCTGCTGCCATGGGAGGAGTGGTGGGCACACCAGCAGGCTGTGCTGCATTCAGCGTGACCTGGGCAGGCTGGAGAGTTGGGCAGAGAGGAACCTGATGAGGTTCAACAAGGGCAAGGGCAGGGTCCTGCACCTGGGGAGGAACAACCCCAGGCACCAGGACAGGCTGGGGCGGACCTGCTGGAGAGCAGCTCTGTGGAGAGGGACCTGGGTGTCATGGTGGACGACAGGGTGACCATGAGCCACCAGCGTGCCCTGGGTGCCACGAAGGCCAATGGGATCCTGGGGTGCATCACGAGGAGTGTGGGCAGCAGGACGAGGGAGGTTCTCCTCCCCCTCTACACTGCCCTGGTGAGGCCTCATCTGGAGTCCTGTGTCCAGTTCTGGGCTCCCCAGTTCAAGAAAGATGAGGAGCTACTGGAGAGAGTCCAGCAGAGGGCTACGAGGATGATGAGGGGACTGGAACATCTCTCCTACGAGGAAAGGATGAGGGAGCTGGGCTTGTTCAGCCTGAAGAGAAGGCTGCGAGGGGACCTTAGAAATGCCTACAAATATCTGCAGGGTGGGGGTCAGGAGGACGGGGCCAGACTCTTTCCAGTGGTGCCCAGCGACAGGACAAGGGGCAACGGGCACAAACTGAAGCAGAGGAAGCTCCAGCTGAACCCGAGGAAGAACTTCTTCCCTCTGAGGGTGCCGGAGCCCTGGCCCAGGCTGCCCAGGGAGGCTGGGGAGTCTCCTTCTCTGGAGATATTCCAGCCCCGCCTGGCCGCGGTGCTGTGCCCCCTGCTCTGGGTGACCCTGCTTGAGCAGGGGGTTGGGCTGGGGGACCAACCTGCTGCCAAAGCTGCCCGGCCGCGGACGCCAGGACACAACGCTGCGGGGAGCGAGCAGGCAGCGGCAGCCCAGACGCCGGTGGGGAGGTGCAGCCCCGTGCCAGGCACCGGCCCCCGTTTCCTCCCCACCCAGCGATGATCCCGGGACCCCTTAAGCTGCTCTGGCTGACTGTCAGGAGGTGGGGGGTGGGAGCAGCAAGGGAGCCCCCCACCCGCACCCCAGGCCACTCTCACGCACAGCTCGTATTTAAAAAAAACGACCCAAAACTAAAAAACTTTTATTTGACAACAGAAGAACAAACCAAAAGATATTTACAGTAGTTCTTGGCTCCGTAACTTTCGTTCCGACAACCCCTGCCCTCCTCCCGGTCCGTCCCCAGGGCAGCAACGCTGGCCCACGGCACCGGCCCCGCTGCGGCTCTCCTGCCCCGGCGAGGAATCCGCTTTGGTCTGACCGGGGCAAAATAAAGGGAGGGGGGTAAAAAGCCTCCCCCTCCCCTGGGGAGGACACAGAGCCGCACGGGACAGGGTACCTGGAAACAAGGGAGCGAGGCCAAAACTTCACGGCTTTCCCCAGAAAGGAGGCGAGGGCAAAGGCTGGGCGTGAAACGGCGGCGGGGGAGCCGAGGAGGGGGTGTCCGCGCGCCCAGCGCCCGCTCGGAGCGGTGCCCGGCCGAGGCAGCAGCCGCGGGCACCCGGGAACCCCCCTGCCCAGGCGGGGCGAGGGGGGCGAACCGCAGGCCCCCCGCTCGCTGCGTCTCCCCTCCCGGCCCCCGCAGAGCACCAGATCCCGGGGACGTTATTATCTCTAGTCATGCAACTTAATAATCAATCAGGCTAATTACCTAGGATTAGTGTTTCTCAGGATAGATACCATAGGTGCGGACATTTAACTTCCATTTTACAGCGACCGCAGTCCCCGGAGCAGCGCAGCGCCCGGGCTCCCGCTCGGGGACAGCCAGCGATGCCCGGCCATGCCCTGCCCCACAGCACCCCGCGGCCCCGCTCCCAGCAGGCACCAGTTTGACACCAGTTTGTCACCGGGCACGGCCGTGCAGGACCAGAGCAGGAGGGGAGGGGAACGGGGGAGCAACGGGGCTCCATCCTGCCGCGGTCCCCAGGCCCTCCAGCAGCACCGCGCTGACGAGACGACTCCGCGCTGCAGGAACCGCGGGCCGCAGGCTGCCAGCTTGCAGAACCCACCTGCCCATGCCCGCACCACCACACCCCTTGCCAAACGGGTTTTTTTAAAAAAAAATAAAAATAAAAATAGAAAATGAAGAAGTTGGATGGAAAATTTCACAGTCTCAGCTTGGCGCGGGCGCCCGGCAGCAGCCGGCCCTCGGGGTCTCGCCGGCTCCGCAACGCGCTCTCTGCGCCGGGGCACGACGCGCGCTCGTTCAGCAGGAACTCAAGAGAAACACAGGGGAGTGGTGGAAATGCTTATAAGAGGAAGAAAAAAAAAAAATAAATCATATGATAAATCACAATGAAAGGGAAAATGTTTCAACAAAAAGATTGCTAAACAGCACCATCGAGATTTCTGCCGGCAGCATCCGCAGCACCCCAAGGCAGACGAGGAGGGTCCCATTTTCTCCGTGCAAAAAAAATGCCACAGACTTCAGGTTTCCAGCTCGCCTGTCCTCCGCCCTTCCCCGGGCAAGGCAAGGCTCCTGGCCAGCACAAGGTACCAGAGAGGCCCTCCACAAACACAAGGGGGAAAAAAAAAAAGGTGGGGGGCAATCAGAGATTTGGGAGGAAAAGCTTTTCATCCACGGTCCTTAAAACAGACACCAACTTTAACAAAAAATAAATTCTCTCTTCCTCTCCCTGAAGAAACGCTGTCGGCTGGACCCTTGTTTACAGGAGAGAGAAAAAGAAGTCAGCAGGCTTCCCGAGGGCAGCTGCGCGGTCACCGTCGCGGCGGCAGGGAGAGGTCAGCGAAGCTGCCGAGCGCTTTCCGCAGCGGCCGCGGCCTCCCGCTCGCAGGGCACCGGCGGCGGCGGCAGGGGCAGCGGGCACGGGCACCTCCCCAGCGCGACGGGACCGGACCGTCCGTCCTGCCCCTCGGCTGGCAGCGACCGGAGCCCACCGGGAGCTTCCGAGCGGAGCCGGGCAGGGGGTGGCGGGAGGCCGGGACGGTCAGGCACCCCCCGAGGAAGGGCCCCGCGGGACCCGGCTATTTGGAGACGGAGGCTCCGGGGGGCTCAGTCTGGGGCGAGGGGGGCAGCTGCCCGCCCCGCCGCTGCGACTCCAGCTCGGCCGCCTTCTGCAGTGCCACCTCCACCAGCAGCTGGAAGCCGCTGAAGTCGTCGCCGGAGAGCTCGGGGGGGGTGGGGGGCGGCGTGTTGAAGAGTCCGCTGGTGGGGCTGCCCGCCTCGGCCCGGGCCAGCAGGGTCGCGGTGCTGCCGGCAGCACCCAGCGGCACTTTGGGCGCGGGGTCCGGCTCCGCTCGCCGCGGGCCGGGGGGCTTCTCCCGCTCGGGGCTGCGGGCGCTCAGCACCGTCAGGTTGCTGCCCAGCGCCTGGGCGGGGTGGCACAGTACCTGCGGGCACACGGACATCGACAGCACCTTGGCGGCCGTCACCGGAGGTACCACCAGCACCCCGGAGCCGGCAGCGGACCCCCGCGGCAGGGCCACCTCACCGGCTTTGCCCCCTCGGCGGGAGATGGTGAACTGGTTGGGGTCCTTCCCGTCCTTGCGCAGCATGTCGGGGAGCAGCCGCCTCCGGGCGTTGATGAACCAGTTGCAGATCTGGGAGGAGAGAGGGGTGCAGCGCTGTCAGCCCGGGGCAGGGGGGGCCGGCAGCCCAAAGCCGGCAGAAGCCCCCCCGGACGCAGCAGGGCTCCCCCTCCATCCCCACACCTCCATCCCGGGGGGCTCCGGAGAGGCAGAGCTGCTCCCGGCGCGGGCTGCCCAGCCACCCACGGAAACCCCTGCCCAGCACCGCCTGCCCGGCAGCCCCTTCCTCCCCGCACGCTGCCGCGGCGGCGTGGCGCGATCCGGCCCCTCCGCGAGCCCTTCGATCGCGGGGCGACGCCGCAGCCGCTGGCCGGGCACCCCGGTTCTTTGGGGACCCCCTGCCCGGTGCGGCGGGCTGGGGAGCCGGGTGCCGGCGAGCGGGAGCGCAGCAACGCGGGGTCTCCAGCGAGGCTGGGAAGCAGAAAGTCGGGCGGTGAGAAATGGGCGCTCGCTCCCGGCGAGGCTTCCCGGACAACAGCAGGTACCCGAGCGAGGACACCGTCCTGCTGGGAACGGACTCTGCTGCGGGGGGGACGCGGTGGTGGGGACAGACCCGCCCCAAAGTGACGATTCAGTGGGGCCAAGCCGTGGGGTTTTTTATAAAAAAGAAAAAAGCCGCATGCTTCGAAGCCGGGGCGTAGCCCAGCTCCGCGGGCAGGCGAGGCCGTGCCGCGTCCTGCCCGTGTCACCAGTGACAGTTTCCCCCCCCGTCCCCATGCCACGTTCTCCAGAGGGAGCTGAATGCTGGGAGGAGCGGGGAGGGGGGGCACTGGCAGGATTCTGGGGGGCTGCTCGGGGGTGCGGAGTCGGCTGGGCGTTTTGTTGGGAGTCCGGCCCTCGGTCTCACCCCTTTTCGCGCCGCAGCGCGTCCCGCACCTCTGCCTGGCAGGACTGGTGACAGCCAGCCCTGGGACACGGCACCGGGCTGGGACCCCCTCCCTGGGGGGTACAGGGGTGGCCTCCTCCCCAGGCACACGGCAGCGTTGAATGCCCGCGGTGCTGCGCTCCCCCTTGGCCCCGCCAGCCCACCCTGACGGGGATCGTGCGCGGGTGCGTGTGCTGCCCCGCAACGCGGAGCGGGGCTGTGCAGAGCCACGGGAGCCGCAGCGGCTCCGCAGCAGAGCTGCCCGCTCCCTGGGGACGGCGGGGCTCAGCGCTGTCCCCCCACCACAGCCCCAACGTCCCAACACCCGACTGTGCCCGGCCGCACGCAGGAACAGCGGGGTGCAGCCCCGGCACCCCCCGGGGGCTCTTCAGCCCCCCATGCCCATGCGGGGCGGCAGGGATTACAGAATCCTGAATCCCAGCATGGCAGGGGTTGGCAGGGCCCTCTGTGGGTCACCCAGCCCAACCCCCTGCCCAAGCAGGGTCACCCAGAGCAGGCTGCACAGCACCGCGGCCAGGCAGGGCTGGAATATCTCCAGAGAAGGAGACTCCACAGCCTCCCTGGGCAGCCTGGGCCAGGGCTCCGGCACCCTCAGAGGGAAGAAGTTCTTCCTCGGGTTCAGCTGGAGCTTCCTCTGCTTCAGTTTGTGCCCGTTGCCCCTTGTCCTGTCGCTGGGCACCACTGGAAAGAGTCTGGCCCCATCCTCCTGACACCCACCCTGCAGATATTTATGGGCATTTCTAAGGTCCCCTCTCAGCCTTCTCATCTCCAGGCTGAACAAGCCCAGCTCCCTCAGCCTCTCCTCGCAGGAGAGATGCTCCAGTCCCCTCCTCATCCTCGTAGCCCTGATTGCGGTGGCACAGTGACACAGGTCGCAGCTGACGCCAAAGGCTCTCCCACGCGTCTGCAGACCGGAGCGGAGGAGCTCGGCGGCTGCAGCTCGCGAAGCCCGGCAGCAGCGCGGCGGCCACGCTCTCAGTCTCGGCCATGTATTGGCTACAATACGTAAAACGCTACATTAAAATAACTGCCTTCTTCCCAGAAAATAATGAGAAGAGAATAAATCGGGGGGGGGGGGGGAACGACTGATCTTTCCTAAATCAACAGCTACATAAAATATTTCCCCTAAGGAGAGAGGACTTTCCACAACTTCAATCGCAGCAAGATCTCAGTTGTCCTTTTTTTGTCTTTAAGACAAATATTTGGCATTTAACACCCTCAACTACATCGGTCTCACCCCTTTTCCCTTTCCAAACACCCTTCCTTGCAAGCCTTAGCCGGGTCCCCTCGACAGGGTCCTGTGACCTCATGGCCACCGACCGCGGTGAACCCCCAACCGGAGGGTTGACTCCCAACAAAACGCCCAGCAGCACCGAGCAGCCCCCCAAAATCCTGGGCTCCTGGGCTCCCGCTCGCCGGCACCCGGCTCCCCAGCCCGCTGCACCGGGCAGGGGGTGCCCAAAGAACCGGGGTGCCCGGCCGGCGGCTGCGGCATCGCCCCGCTCTGGGTGACCCTGCTTGGGCAGGGGGTTGGACTGGGTGACCCACAGAGGGCCCAGCCGGCCCTGGGACATGCCACCGGGCTGGGACCCCCTGCCTGGGGGGTACAGGGGTGGCCTCCTCCCCAGGCACACGCCCAGCGTGTGCCTGGGGAGGAGGCCACCCCTGTACCCCCCAGACAGGGGGTCCTATGGGGCCACACCACGACACAAGCCCAAGTGCCCCAAACCCATCGCTGCTCCTGCCACCACTCCGGCTCCAGCCCTCCCAGGACCACCAGCCTTCTCCTGGGAGCAGCTGCCCGGAGGCAAATCTGCTGCACCGCCGGTATTTAAATACATTCAAATGAAAATAGGGGGGAGAACATCAGCCCGGAGTGGGGTAGGGCGGCTCCTGCCCAGGATCCCTCAGCTGGGCTGAGCTCTTCTGGTCTCCAACTGGTCTAACTGGGGCCAGGTGGGCCCGCCCGGGGTCGAAGCCCAGCCCAGCCTCTCCCCTCCCGGGATGGCTGTCCTCCACCTGGCTCTGCACGCAGGGGGGTGGCCCTGGCCCCTGTGCTGAGGGGTGCTCAGGGGAGCAGGAGAAAGCAGCACCCCCTGAAAGCCTCCCACCTGCGGCAGCTTTTTGTAGCATCATAGGTTGGAAAAGATCTCTGAGGTCACCAAGTCCAACCGTCACCCCAGCACCTCCGTGCCTGCTAAACCATGTCCCCAAGTGCCACATCCACACGGTGTTTGAACCCCTCCAGAGATGGGGACTCCCCCACCGCCCTGGGCAGCCTGGGCCAAGGCCTGACCACTCTTTCAGTAAAGACATTTTTCCCCATATCCAACCTGAACCTCCCCTGACACAACCTGAGGCCATCGCCTCTCGTCCTGTCGCTGGTTACTGGGGAGCAGAGACCAACCCCCCCTCCCTGCACCCTCCTGTCAGGGAGCTGGAGAGAGCGAGAAGGTCCCCCCTCAGCCTCCTCTTCTCCAGCCTGAGCAGCCCCAGCTCCCTCACCCGCTCCTCATGGGACGTGTTCTCCAGCCCCCCCCAGCCCCGTTACTCTCCCATCGGCAGAGCGATGCTTCGCTCGTCCCCGTCCCCGTCCCTCCATCTCCCGGCTCTGCTCCAGCGCTGCCACGACGCCGCTCCCCAGCGCTCAGCCCTCTCCCCAAACGGGGCTGCCCACACGTGGGTGGGCTCTGCTTCCCGGCTGCTCCCCCCCAGCCCTTGGGGACCGCCGGTGGGGTTCTCCGGTGGGGCCCCGCGGCCGAGGAGCGGGCGGCAGCCCCTGGCTCCCACCTGCAGCACGGAGAGGCTGGTCTGCCCCGAGAGGCTCAGCTTCTCCTGCTCCGAGGGGTAGGCGTTGAAGCGGTGCTGGTACAGCCAGTCCCGCAGGATCTGCACCGACTCCTTGGGCAGGTTGCCGCGTCTCTTCCTCTTGCCGGGCTGCGAGGGGTCCGGGGACGCGGTGCCGTCGTCCTCCCCGGGGTCACTGTCCGACATGGCGGGGCTGGAGCCTGGCGCGGTGGAGACCGAGCGGAAACCCGAGCTGAAACCCTCCTGGCCTGGGGAGCTGGGGGGGGCACAGCCAGGGAACCCCCCCCAACACCCACACCTGGGGGGGGGCCGGCTGCCCCCCCCCTCCCCACCGCCCGGGGGGCCGCAGGGGCAGAGACCCCCGGGAGGGGAGGCGGCTCGCAGGCAGGGAAGGAGCGAGCGCTGGGGGGGGGGGGGGGGGAGATTAAAAATGACAAAGAACTCTCGGGGGGGAGGGGAGGGGGGGGGCCGGGCAGCTCGAGCGGCTCCGGGCAGCGGGGACCACGCGGGGGCATTGTGCGGGGGGGGGGGGGGGGGGGGGGCGGGCTTCCCCGCGCTGCGGCCCCGGGGGTGCCCGGCCCGGCTCGGGGGGGGGGGGGGTGGGCAGCGCCGTCAGCCCCTCCCCCCCAGCCCGCAACAGGTAGCGCGGCGCCAGGACACAAAGCCGGGGGGAGCGGCGAGCCCCGCGCCCCCCCCCGCAACCCCCCCCAACCCCCGGGGGGGCCGAACGGGAGAGAAACGAGGGGCTGGGGACCGGCCCCCCCGCGCCGGCCCCGGGCGGACAAACGGCCCCGGCCGAGCTGGGAAGGACGCGGAAAGGGACCCCCCCCCCCCCCCCGCGCCCCCCCCCCGAGCCCGCCCGCCGCTCCCGCAAAACTTTCCGCGGCGGGGGCGGCTCCCGCGCGCCCGGCCCGGCCCGGCCCGGCCCGCACAGGGCAGCGGGGCCGGGCCCCCCCCGCTCCCCGGCCCGGCCTCCATGTTGGCGCCCGCCCCGGCCCCGCGCTTACCCCCGCGCCGCCGCCGCCGCCCCGGGCCCCGCATGGGCCGCGCCGGTGCCGGTGCCGGGCCCGCGGCCGGAGCCTCCCGCGGAGCCGGGCCGGGCGGGCCGGGGCGCGGCGGAAAAAAGTTTGGGGTGGGCGGCGGTGACAGATGCCGAGACAGAGTTCCCTTTGTTCGCCAGGAGGCAGGAACTCGGCCGGGCCCCCCGCCCCCGGCCCCGGCCCCGGCCCCGGCCCGCCCGCCCCCGGCTGTCACCGCCGCACCGGGCAGCGGCACCGCCACCCGCCCCGCCGAGCACCCCCACGGGCACCCGCCCGGGGACACCCACCTGGGGACACCCACCCATGGACACTTACTCACAGGGTACCCGCCTGGGGACATCCACCCTGGGACAGCCACCCACGGGCACTCACCTGGGGACACCCACACACAGGCACCCACCCGGGGACACGCGCCTGGAGACACCCACCTAGGGACACCCACCCATGGACACTTACTCACAGGGTACCCGCCTGGGGACACCCACGTGGGGACACCCATCCATGAGCATCCACCCGGGGTCACCCACCCAGGGACGCCCACCCACAGGAACCTACCCACAGGCACCCCCCCGGGGACACCCACACACAGGTACCCACCTGGGGACACCCACCTGGGGACACCCACCCATGGGCACCCACTCAGGGTCACCCACCTGGGGACACCCACACACAGACACCCACCTGGGGACACCCACCCATGGACACTTACTCACAGGGTACCCGCCTGGGGACACCCACCCGTGGGCACCCACACATGGGCACCCACCCGGGGTCACCCACCTGGGGACACCCACACACAGGCACCCACCCGGGGTCACCCACCCAGGGACGCCCACCCACAGGAACCTACCCACAGGCACGCCCCCGGGGACACCCACACACAGGTACCCACCTGGGGACACCCACCCATGGGCACCTACTCACAGGTCACCCGCCCGGGGACATCCACCCTGGGAAAGCCACCCACGGGCACTCACCTGGGGTCACCCACCCAGGGACACCCACCTGGGGATGCCCACACACAGACACCCGCCTGGGGACACCCACCCAGGGACACCCACCCATGGGAACCTACCCACAGGGCACCCACCCAGGGACCCCCCCACCTGGGGCCACCCACGCACAGGTACCCACCTATGGGCACCCACCCAGGGACACTCACCCACGGGCACCCACCTGGGGTCACCCAGCTGGGGACACCCACCCGTGGGCACCAACACATGGGCACCCACCCACTGACACATACCCAAGGGGACCCATCATCTAGGACATCCACCCACGGGCACCCACCTGGGGACACCCACCTAGGGACGCCCACACACAGGTCCCCACTCAGGGTCACCTACCCAGGGACACCCACCCACGGGCACCCACCCATGGGCACCCACCCACAGGCACGTACCCACAGGCACGTACCCAGGGGCACCCATCTAGGGACACCCACCCATGGGCACCCACCTGGGGACACCCAGCTGGAGATGCCCACCCACGGGCACCCACCTGGGGTCACCCTCCCAGGGACACCCACTCATGGACACATACCCGGGGACACCCACCCACGGGCACCCACCTGGTGTCACCCACCCACAGGCACCCACCCAGGGACACCCACCCGGGGACACCCCCACAAGCCACCGCAGAATCTCCTCCCCGTGGCCACGTCAGGGCTGAATCCTGCAGCTGGGCGCCGCGGGGTCACCGGTGCCTGCGGGAGGGAGCGGGCAGGGGCACCGGCTGCGGGGACAGGCCTGGGGACAGGAGCAGCCGGGGCAGCTGTGGGTGCCAGCCCCGGGACCTCGGAGCACCCCGAGGCACCACCGGTGCTTCGTTTGGTGGCTTTTTGACTTATTAAACGGGACGTCAGGGGCTCGGCGCGTCGCTGCTCCCGTGGAAGCGGAAGGTGTCTCCAAGCAAGGGTGGTGACCGATCAGGGTGGCACCGGGGGCACCTTGGCCGTGCCCATGGCCAGCGGGCTGGGTGAGGGCTTTGGTGGGCGGCCGCGGCTCTCCCTGCGCCTCTCTGCGACCGCAGCAGAGCCCGAGGTGACCTGCTGAGCTTCGGCCACCGGACTGCTCCGTCTACGGACGAGCGCGCTGGTGGCCCAGGACGTGGCTCCCGCAGGGTGCTGTGCCCTGCTGTGGTGTGGGGCTGGGTCACGCGGGCTGAGCAGCGCAGAGCCCGGAAGGGGACGCGTCCGTCACAGAGTCCCAGCATGGCAGGGGTTGGCAGGGCCCTCTGGGGGTCCCCCAGCCCAACCCCCTGCCCAAGCAGGGTCACCCAGAGCAGGCTGCACAGCACCGCGGCCAGGCAGGGCTGGAATATCTCCAGAGAAGGAGACTCCACAGCCTCCCTGGGCAGCCTGGGCCAGGGCTCCGGCACCCTCAGAGGGAAGAAGTTCTTCCTCGGGTTCAGCTGGAACTTCCTCTGCTTCAGTTTGTGCCCGTTGCCCCTTGTCCTGTCGCTGGGCACCACTGGAAAGAGCCTGGCCTCATCCTCTTGATGTCCTGGGGTACCCACCCCACGCCCACCCTGGGGTGCTACCCTTGGTCGGTGGGAACCACGGGGAGAGGAGCTGCCCCGCGCAGCGGTGCCACAGCCCCTGGGGTCAGACTGCGGGGCCGACGCGTGGGAATCGCAGGGCGAGCCCGCCCGTGACGATCTCCTGCGATGGAGAAGGTGCTGCCGCGGGCAGCCAAGGTGACCCTGTCCCGCAGCCGGCCCAGAGGGGTCCCAGCAGAGACAGGCTGTGAAAAATCTTGTTTTCTGGCAAGTTTTTGGTCCGTGCAAAGCAGGCTGCGTGGTGCAGTAAAGGATTAAACGGCAAAAAACGGGGAATTTCCTAAAGCGTTTGTTTACTTGCTGCTAAATCTCCCATCTCCCGCCCAAAGCTGTGCCCCCAAACTGCCGCGTGGGCGAGGTGCGGGGCCAGCCCGGGGCGCGGGTCCCGTCTGCCGTGTCCCCTGCCCCCGCCAGCCCTCTCACGGGACACCCCAGAGCCCCCCGGTCCCCCCCGGGGTCGGTGCCAGCTGCCATGCCCGGGCGGGACTGCCCATCCCAGCAGCCCACCCTGCGGAAAAGGCCATGCCAGGCTTCTGCCCCATTGAGGCAACTGGGAAAGGGTCCCCGGGGTCGGACACCCACCCAGAGCTGGGTCCGAGCCCCCCCGCACTCCCCGGGCTGCGGACACGGGCACCGGAGCTTTGGTTAAACCCCACCGGGTGCCTGGGTGCAGCGCCTGGGGACCCCAAATCCCGGGGCAAAGCCAGCCCGGGGCGGCAGCCAGGATGCTCCCGGCTGATGGGGCATGGGGAGCCTTGTGGGGCATCTTGGGGGCCATGGGGCATTTTGGGGGCTGTGGGGCATCTCAGGGGCCGTGGGGCATCTCGGGGGCTGTGGGGCATCTCGGGGGCTGTGGGGCATTTTGGGGGCTGTGGGGCATCTCGGGGGCTGTGGGGCATCTCGGGGGCTGTGGGGCATTTTGGGGGCTGTGGGGCATCTCGGGGGCTGTGGGGCATTTTGGGGGCTGTGGGGCATCTCGGGGGCCGTGGGGCATCTCGGGGGCTGTGGGGCATCTCGGGGGCTGTGGGGCATCTCAGGGGCCGTGGGGCATCTCGGGGGCTGTGGGGCATCTCGGGGGCTGTGGGGCATTTTGGGGGCTGTGGGGCATCTCGGGGACTGTGGGGCATTTTGGGGGCTGTGGGGCATCTCGGGGGCTGTGGGGCATCTCGGGGGCTGTGGGGCATCTTGGGGGCCGTGGGGCATCTCGGGGGCTGTGGGGCATCTCGGGGGCTGTGGGGCATTTTGGGGGCCGTGGGGCATCTCGGGGGTTGTGGGGCATCTCGGGGGCTGTGGGGCATCTCGGGGACTGTGGGGCATTTTGGGGGCTGTGGGGCATCTTGGGGGCTGTGGGGCATCTCGGGGGCTGTGGGGCATCTCGGGGGCTGTGGGGCACCATCTCCCTGCCCGCTCTCCTGCGGGCTTGGCCATGCCCATTGACATGATAATTCCGTTAAACTTCAGCGATTTGAACAACAATCAGCCAGCAAGAGCCCGAAGGGGGATGCTGGAGCCCCCCCACCCCCCCCCACCCCCCCCACCCCCCCCCCAGCCCCCCAGGGCAGCATCTGAGCGCCCTGACCCGTCCCACGCAGGGGTCCCTCCACCCTTTGCCCACCCTCCCATATTTAATCTGGATTTGGGGCAAGGAAATTGGGGTTTGTGGTCGGGCTGATGGCTCCCGCCCTGCCCCCGGGGCCCGGCTCTGGCTCCCGCTCCCCAGTACCCCGCAGGCTGGGGCTCCCCCAGTGGGACTGGTCCTGGGAGCCGCGGTGTCGGGGCTGTTCTACTGGTGTGCAGTCTGCCTTTCCCCTGCAAAAGCCAAGGCTCCATGGCCTTGGCTGGAGTCATGGCGGCGTTAATCAGGAGGGAAACGATGGCCGGGCCCGTCCTTCCCCTGCTCCGGGATGGAGAGGGAGCCTGGGGCTGCTCTGCTCCGGGCCAGCGCCGCGCGGCTCTGCCCGGGTCCAGCACCGGAGCCCCGTGCTCGGGCGCCGCGGCCCCTCCGCCACCGCCTGCCCCTCGCCATGGGGCAGCTCCGCTGTTTCTGTTGCCCTTCCTGGAGACCGCGGGGCAGAGCCTCTCCCAGCGGGTCCTCCCGTGGCCTTCACACCATCCCCACATTCGGTGTCGCTGGGCACGGAAAGGGGAGCCGTGGTTCTCTGGGGACATCGGGATAGAGCTCACAGCGCTGGAGAACGACGCTCTGGGGACATCGGGATAGAGCTCACAGCGCTGGAGAACGACGCTCTGGGGACATCGGGATAGAGCTCGCAGCGCTGGAGAACGATGCTCTGGGGACATCGGGATAGAGCTCACAGCGCTGGAGAACGATGCTCTGGGGACATCGGGATAGAGCTCACAGCGCTGGAGAACGACGCTCTGGGGACATCGGGATAGAGCTCACAGCGCTGGAGAACGACGCTCTGGAGACATCGGGACAGAGCTCACAGCGCTGGAGAACGACGCTCTGGGTCTGAGCTCTGGAGGAAGCTGCCCCAGGCTGCGTGGACAGCTCTTGCTCAGGTTCGAGGAGGGGGTAATTCCCGTGGGGAGAGCTGAGACGACCGGAGCTGCCACCCGCAGCACCCAGGGCTGCTCCCCGGCCCCTGCCCACGCTGTGCCTAACAGCAGGAGCAAGAGCTGGAGAAACGGGGCAGCAAAAACCTCATGGGGTTCAAGGAGGAGTCCTGCCCGGGGGGAGGATCGGCTCCAGGCACCGTGACGTGCCGGGGGCCGCCCAGCGGGAAAGCGGCCTGGCAGGAACGGCCGTGGGGACACCAGGAGCCAGCGGCGATGGCCAGCAGCGTCCCGGGCTGCGGCAGGAGCAGCGTCACTGCAGGTCCCGGGAGGGGACCCTTCCCCTCGCTCAGCACTGGCGAGCCCACCCCTGCAGTGCTGGGTCCAGCGCTGGGCTCCCCAGTGCGACGGAGACGGGGACGCACTGGAGAGCGTCCAGCGAAGGGCCGTGGAGGGACTGGAGCGTCTCTGCCGCGAGGAGAGGCTGGGGGAGCTGGGGCTGGGCGGCCTGGGGCAGAGTTTTTCCCTGGTACCGCAGAGATTCGGGGAAGGAGCTCGGCACCCGCGAGCCGGGAGGGGGCTGGTTTGGGGCTGTGGCTGCGCAGCACGAGCCGCTGCCCTGGGCAGCTCCCCGGGACAGCACGTGTTCAGCCCCTCACGTCTCCGTCCCCGATAATTTAGTTCATCTTTCCTTGTGTTGGCCGTGCCTGGGAAATCGAAGCACCACAAGCCCAGGAGAAGCTTTGCAGCCGCAGATCGTCTCGCAGGAGAGAGCATTGCCTGGGGCCTGGCGGGTCTCGGAGCCCGGACGGGGCTGCGGACCCCCCTGAGCCCAGCAGCTCACCAAGCTCCCACAGACCCCAGCCGAGCTTCCCCAGCGCTCTGGGAGTATCCCCGGCACCCGCTGTGCCCTCGCCAGCTTCTGGGGGTTGGACAGCACGTTTTCCCCCTTTTTCAGGAAAGCAATGCTGGAGACGCAGCCTTCCAGGGCAGGGAGGTGGGCTGCCTGCAGGCAGCACTGCAGACGGTGGCTTGGCAAGGCGGGAGCCCCCCGTGCTCCCACGCCCTTGTCAGAGCGGTGACAAATCACCAAACCAAGGGGACAAGCCCCCTCCCCGTCTCCCACCCCCACCCCCGCCCGCACAGGGTGACGCAGAAGGGCGGCCGAGCCCCCGGGACCCCGAAGCAGCTGATGGGGGGAGCAGGGCCGGACCTGGCCAAGTGTCCCGCAGCCCACCCCGATGCAGGGGGGGCAAGCAGAGCGACCCCCATCCCATCAGCAAAGGTGCAAAACGATGCTCAAGCTGATTTCACGTGGGTTGGGGGCGATCTGGCCCCGCAAACAGGCTGTCCCGCTGGAAGGGGCCCCCGCCGGCAACGGCAGCGAGGTGGGGGGACGCGGTGCGCAGACCCCGCACGGCGCCGGTCCACGCAGGAGCCACGCACCGCACCTCTCCGTGTCACACCCGCCGGGCTTCATGCGCCGCTTCGGCTTCCCGAATCCCTCAGATCCCAGGCCCTAAAGCCATAAAACAGCCAGGGAGCAGGAGGCCAAGCGGGTTTTCTTTGGTGAAGGAAGGGAGTGCGGGAGGAGAGGGGAGAGACGCTTTCTCTCTGTGTCACGGCCCCGAGACAGGGATTGCTCGGCCAAAATCCCGTCAGGCCAGCGCTCGCCTAGGATGCTCACCCCGGCCCCGGGGACCAGCAGCACGGTGGCTTCAGGGGGCAACGGCTGCTTGGCAGGGGTCCCAGCCAGGCTGGGGGTCCCAGCGGAGTGAACCCACGGGTGGCAGAGGCGATGGGAGGGGGGGTCTGGGGCTGACGGATGGGCACGCAGCGGCACGGTGACGGGAGCGCTCCCCCAGCCCAAGCGTGACCCGGCGCAGGGTGCTGGTCCTGGGAGGTGTTTCCCGTGGGGCAGCGAGGGGGCCGAGGGGCAGGGGCGTGCGCAGGAGGAGCGGGGAGGGGAGCGGCCCCGGGCTCTAATCGTCCTTGTCCTTGGCCCCGTGCTTCAGGATGCGGGTGAACTCCACGTAGTTGAAGTTGCCCTTCTTGTCGATGGGTGCCTCCCGGTACATCTCGTCCACCTCCTCGTCGGTGAACCTGTCTCCCATGGTGGTCAGCAGCTCACGGAGGTGGTCCTCGTGGATGAAGCCTGCAGGGACGGCAGGGCTGGCATTAGCAGGGGACACTGTGGGAGGGCTGAGTGGCAGGACCCTCCCGGAGAGACCCCCGCCTGGCTCTCCCGCTCGGGAGTCCCGCGTGGGGCTGCGCGGGCGCTGCCCGTACCTGACGCCTCCTCGTCGAAGCAGGCGAAGGCGTTGCGGATGACGTCCTCCGGGTCGGTGCCGTTCAGCTTCTCCCCAAACATGGTGAGGAACATGGTGAAGTTGATGGGCCCCGGCGCCTCGCTCATCATGCCCTCCAGGTACTCGTCGGTGGGGTTCTTCCCTGCCGGACGCAGGCAGGGGTGTGGGTGCAGGGGTGTGGGTGCAGGGGTGTGGGTGCAGGGGTGTGGGTGCAGGGCCCTGTCCCCCCCCCCGGCACCCAGCCCGTGCTCCCCGCCGGCCGGGGTTTGCGGGCGCATGCCCACCCACGGCAGGAACAAGGGAGGGCGTCTCCGCAGCGCCCGGTGCTCCCCCTCGGCATCTCTCCCCGTGCTTTAATCCACGCCAGAGGCCACCCGGAGCCACGCTCTGCCGGGCTCAGCCTCGAGGGACACGCAGGAGCTTGTCTGGGGGTTACCAGGCTCTAAACCCGTGGCTTTCCCCGTCCCCCCGGCAGCTGACAGCCAGCACCACCCGGGGAGAGCGACAGCAGCGTCCCCGCGCCAGCCTCGTGCGGCTGATGTCCCTCTAGCCCTGCTCCCGCCATGGATGCACCACGGAGGGTTTGACCCCTGCTCAGCTCCACGTGCCCCCAGCACCCGGCCCCTCTCTGCGCCCGGAGCCGGGCAGGACCTCCAGAACAGGTTTGGCTGCGGGTCAATCATTGACAGACCTCCCAGCCGAGGCACCGCGGGCAGCGGGAGGTGGGAGCCGTGGCCCGCGCCGGGGGGGAACGGGCTCTGGGTGTGACGGCAAACGGGCGGGGAGCGCGGCCAGACCTGCACGTCTCAACCGGCCGGGGTGCCACGCCGGTGCTAGGACCGGCCTCTTCCGTCACCCAGGCTGAGAGCAAGGAGAGGGCTTTGTCCCGCAGGGCAGGACCCCGGGCGATGTGCTGGGGTGAGACCACTCCAATCCGCAATGGCTGTGGCTGGTGGCTGCTCCAAGGGCAGAGCTCCTCCCACTCCAAGGGTAGAGCTTCTCCAGCTCCAAGGGTCTCTTCCCTGCTCCTGAGCACGGCTGTAAGAGCAGCACACCGAGCTGCTGCCCTGGGCTGCCTCCACACACGCACCTTCTACGGTCAACTGCTGCCAGCAGAGAAAAACCCCCCATGCAGGCTTTAGAAGGGCAGGGAGGTGAGAGGTCTGGAGAACAAGTCCCATGAGGAGCGGCTGAGGGAGCTGGGGCTGCTCAGGCTGGAGAAGAGGAGGCTGAGGGGGGACCTTCTCGCTCTCTCCAGCTCCCTGACAGGAGGGTGCAGTGAGGGGGGGTTGGGCTCTGCTCCCCAGTAACCAGCGACAGGACGAGAGGCGATGGCCTCAGGTTGTGTCAGGGGAGGTTCAGGTTGGATATGGGGAAAAATGTCTTTCCTGGAAGAGTGGTCAGGCCTTGGGCCAGGCTGCCCAGGGCAGTGGGAGAGTCCCCATCCCTGGAGGGGTTCAGACACCGTGGGGATATGACACCTGGGGACGTGGTTTAGCAGGCATGGGGGTGTTGGGGTGACAGTTGGACTCGATGACCTTAGAGGTCTTTTCCAACCTATGATTCTGTGATTTCGCAGCCAGCATCAGGCGGGCCCAAAGCAGGAGGGCTGTGCCCCAGTGGCATCCCACCAAACCCGGTCTTCAGCACTGGGTGGGAGGCACTAGGTCAGCCAGCAGCTCTCCCCGCTCGCAGAGGAGGCCTTGAGGGCAGGGGGCTGAGGGACGCGTGGGGCACAAGGGCAGGATCCGCTTACCGAGGGAAGCCAGCATGTCGTGCAGATCCTCCTTGTCGATGAAGCCGTCGCGGTTCTGGTCGATCATGTTGAAGGCTTCCTTGAACTCCTGGATCTGCGACTGGTCGAACATGGCGAAGACATTGGAGGTGGCACGCTGGGGACGCTTCTTGGTGGTCTTGGCTTTGGCACGTTTGCTGGACATCTTGGCGGCTGGGGTGGTACCTACGGGCAGGGCAGCAGGCAGGGGGTCGGGAGGGCTGGGGACAGGCGGGGACACACAGCTCCCGGCACCTCCGGCCCCGTGCCTCAGTTTCCCCAGCTGCCACACGGTTTGGCAACAGCGAGGTAAGGCGGTCGTGGGGTCAGACATGGGGACAGGTGAGACTCGGGTCTAGCGAGTCCCCTGGGACGTCACACGAGCAGGCAGTGCTCTCCAGCACCCCTTCCCCAGGGATGTCCCCACCCTCATCCCCCAAGCCCCCAGGCCTGCTTGCTGCCCACCCCCATTGCATCCCCGGCACAGGGAGAGGTGCCAAGCCCAGCACCCAGCATCCCCCCGCTGCCGTCAGTCCCGCGGGCACGGGGACAGGTCCCTCAGCATCTGGGGCAGAGCTTGGCCGTGCACCCCAGACCTCCTCCATCAGGGCTCCCCCCAGCCCTCCCCAGCCCAGCTCCCGGGGCGATGGGTCTCGCTGGCACCCTCCATCTCGCCCTGCTAAGCAGCCCCCGGGCACGGCCCCGAGCGGTGAGCTCGGCCCAGCACCCATCCAGCACCCAGCGGGAAGGGGTTATCTGCTCCGGGCACATTCCTCACATACCACCGCCTCCCCTCCCCCTCCGTCCTGCCTCCATCCATCCCACCTCCGGCCCCATCCATCCCACCTCTGGCCCCATCCATCCCACCTCCGGCCCCCTCCGTCCCACCTCCAGCTCCATCCATCCCACCTCCAGCTCCATCCATCCCACCTCCGGCCCCATCCATCCCACCTCTGGCCCCATCCATCCCACCTCCAGCCCCCTCCGTCCCACCTCCAGCTCCATCCGTCCCACCTCCAGCTCCATCCATCCCACCTCCAGCTCTATCCATCCCACCTCCGGCCCCATCCATCCCACCTCTGGCCCCATCCATCCCACCTCCGGCCCCCTCCGTCCCACCTCCAGCTCCATCCATCCCACCTCCAGCTCTATCCATCCCACCTCCGGCCCCATCCATCCCACCTCCGGCCCCATCCATCCCACCTCTGGCCCCATCCATCCCACCTCCAGCTCTATCCATCCCACCTCCGGCCCCATCCATCCCACCTTCGGCTCCATCCATCCCAGCTCTGGCCCCATCCATCCCAGCTCCGGCCCCATCCATCCCACCTCCGGCCCCATCCATCCCACCTCCAGCTCCATCCATCCCACCTCCGGCCCCATCCATCCCACCTCCGGCCCCATCCATCCCACCGACGGCCGCTCCCTCCCTGCCACTGCGCCCCGCTGCGCCCCACGCTCTGCCTGGGGAGCCCACAGAAGGGACCCTGAACCGGAGGGCAGAGAGGGCTGGTGGGGTCTGGGGGACTGCCAAGCCCCCGCGGGGCAGGGGACAGCGGCCAAGCAACGCCGGGACCACGGGGTGCTGAGGACTGGTGCAGTTGTTACAGGTAATGGCTGCCAGGAGCGGGGAGCAGCCCGGAGGGGCAGCGGCGGGGCGGACAGACCTCTGCGGACACGGCGGGGGCAATGCGTGTCCCACGGGGAATGGCAAGGGACCCAGCGGACCCCAGCCACCACCGAGGCAGGACCCCGGAGGGGGTCTCTCAGAGGGGGGGTCCTGCCCCCAGCCCGCCCTGGCGAGCACCCAGCAGAGCCGGGCTGGAGCAGAGAGGCCGTTCCCACCCTGAGATGGTACCCGAGCCCCTCGGCAGCCTTGGCGCGGGCGTTTGGCGACAGCCCTCCGCGCTGCCCGGCTGCGGGGTGCGGTCGGTGTTTAAGGCACCCCGCGCCACGGGTGCTGGGGACCCAAACGGGAGCCGTACGGGGTGCTGGGCACCCCCAGCGACCACCGATGTCACCCGGGAGGAGGGTGCTCAGACCTCTCCCAGTCGAATCCCGCCAAGCGCGACTCAGCAAGGCGCCAGCAAAGGCCTGGCAGAGGGATGGTGTGGGCTGCCCGCCCAGCACGGCCCCGCGAGAAGGGCTGGGGCGAGGACGGCCCGAGGGAGCGATGCTGCTCAGAGCCCTCGTCCTTCTACCACAGGCGCTTCTCCCTCATGCACAGCCTCGTGCCTCAGTTTCCCCTTCTGGGTCAGCATCTGGCATGGGGACCAGAGGGGTGCAATGTTAAATTTAGGGGCAACGGGCACAAACTGAAGCATGGGAAGCTCCAGCTGAACCCGAGGAAGAACTTCTTCCCTCTGAGGGTGACGGAGCCCTGGCCCAGGCTGCCCAGGGAGGCTGTGGAGTCTCCTTCTCTGGAGATATTCCAGCCCCGCCTGGCCGCGGTGCTGTGCAGCCTGCTCTGGGTGACCCTGCTTGGGCAGGGGGTTGGACTGGGTGACCCCAGAGGTCCCTGCCAACCCCTGCCATGCTGGGATCCTGTGATTCTGTGATTCTGTGAAATTAATGGGTTGTGAACGAATTCCGTGGGGTAAGAGCAGAGCAGCACCACAGGGCCACCTGGGCTCCTGGTCCCCCAGCCGGGGACACGGGCAGCGGAGGAGCCCCGTCCCGTTGCGCGAAGCAGCACAAAGCAACACCAGCAGCGAGCTGCGTGCCAGCAGCCATGCTGGCTGCTCCAGGATCCGCTTCCCGGCAGGGTCCTGAACACTGGCGCAGCCGGGGGGACCTCGGGGACCATCCCTCCCAGCAGGACCTGGCACGGACCAGGGCAGAGCCAACAGCCTCCTCCTGCACCCACACAGCTCCTGCCAGCCCTCCCCAGCCCGTACCCATCTTCCAAGTCCTTCCTTCCCCTCCTTCAAGGGACTGCCGAGGTGGGGGCTGCGGCGGCCACCAGCCTGGTCCCCAAACCCCGCTGCGGTCCCCGGGCTCCCTTAGCTGGGCTGCGCTGGAAGGGGACCCGGCTACGGCGTCAGTGCCGGCAGGGCAGCCAGAGGGGCTGGGGACTCGCCCCCCGCCCTGACACCCGCTCCCGTCCCGCTGCGGGAGCAGGGCACCACGCCAGAGAGCCCGGCAGCACCCGCCAAGCCCCAGCTGGGCCCTTCACCCACCGGGGACATGCTCCGTGTCCCCCCGGAGACTGTCCCCCCTCTTATCTCCCCACAAGCCCCAGTGGCTGCAGGCACTGGGATGGAAACCAGCCTCCCTTGCGCTGGCCCGCGCTGCCCTGGCTGGCACCCAGCGCCCAACAGCAGCCGTCAGGTCACCCCGCCGTCCCCCAGGCGCCGGGTCCTTCCCCAGCGCCCACCAGCAAGGAGCCGTTGGCCGGCAGCGGGCTGAGGAGAGCAGCAGGACGGGGGAGCCCGGCCGTGGGCTCGGCTGGGTGGGCAGCCCTCACCCCCCCGCAGCACACCTCTCGCCCGCCGCTCCCCCAGCCCGGCTGCGCCGTGAAGCTCTTGGCGAGGGCCCTGCCAGGCATCCGTCCCCCCGGCAGCGGCGCGGATGAAGGCCACGACTTCGCCGTGCTGGGACAGAGCCAGCAGCCAAAGCTCTGCCGCTGGCCCGCGGCGCTGGGCTCAGCTTTCAACACGCACCGAATGATTAGCAGAATTATTAGCAGAAGACTGGAGAAATACGGAGGAGTTTTGCTCTCACCGCGTGAATTAGCATTACCCAAACGTTTACCCTGCCCCAGCCCCGAGCAGCAGCAGCAGCGCGGCGTGGCACCCTCTCCTCTCCAGAGAGACCGTGCTCGCTGGGGGGATCAAGTGCGATTCTGACAGCACGTGGGTTTGCTGCTTGATCCAAAACACGCCACGGAAATATGCTTGGTACCGAGACCTAGCTCAGCCCGGATATCTCCGAATCACCCTGCTCCTGCTGTCAGCAGGGCTCCTTGCGCTGGCCGGGACGTGGGCAGAGACTTTTTGGGGTCAGGGTGGGGAAAGGTGCCTCGTGCGTGAGCCAGGAGCGATCTGCAGCGAGGCCTGATGCGACGACGAGGGCTCCTCAGCCGCGCTCCCCAGAGCCTCGAGCCCACGCTTTCCGGGGTTCCAAACACCCGACACCCAGACCGTCTCAGGGAATGCCCAGCCACGCAGCCCTGCGCGCTGGGGTGGGCTCGGCCGAGCCAGCTGGTGCAGCCCCCAAACCCCCGGCTTCCTCCTCAGCAAGAAGCAAACCCCCCGAGACGGGTCCTGCTCCTGCCACCCCCCGCTGAAAGCCCCATCCCAGCGCTGTGAGGAGCTGCGGCTCGCGGGCAGCAGAGCCCAGGGCGGCGAGACCCCGTCCAGGCTGGCACCGCAGCCGAGCACGGGTCTGACCACCACCCTCGCCCCGTCACTGGCTGCCCCGATGCCCTCGTCCTTCTGCCACCGCTCCTGCCGAGACGACCTCCTTGCCTCCCGCACCCCCAGGTCAGACCCAAGTAGCCATGAGGCTGCCTAGAAAACTTCTTAAGGTAATAAAGAAAACAGTTTAAAGAGCAAAGACCCATGGTTATTGGAAAAATAAACTGCCATGTGTTCCCCCCCTGGTAAAAACCAACCGAGCAACTCTAACGCGGTGCTGCTCCCTGACCGCGCCGGGGAGGGTGGGATACGCCGCAGGGACACCGCAGCTGCGCTGCCCGGGCACGCAGGCCCCGTCCTCCCCCCTCCTGCCCGCTTCTGCCCTTCCCTGCCCCACGTCCTGCCCCCTCCCGCCCGCTTCTGCCCTTCCCTGCCCCACGTCCTGCCCCCTCCTGCCCGCTTCTGCCCTTCCCTGCCCCACATCCTCCCCCCTCCTGCCCGCTTCTGCCCTGCCCTGCCCCACATCCTCCCCTCTCCTGCCCGCTTCTGCCCTGCCCTGCCCCACATCCTCCCCCCTCCTGCCCGCTTCTGCCCTTCCCTGCCCCATGTCCTCCCCCCTCCTGCCCGCTTCTGCCCTTCCCTGCCCCGCATCCTCCCCCCTCCTGCCCGCTTCTGCCCTTCCCTGCCCCACATCCTGCCCCCTCCTGCCCGCTTCTGCCCTTCCCTGCCCCGCGTCCTGCCCCCTCCCGCCCGCTTCTGCCCTGCCCTGCCCCACATCCTCCCCTCTCCTGCCCGCTTCTGCCCTGCCCTGCCCCGCGTCCTGCCCCGTGCTGCTCCAGGTCACCGTCCCAGGCGAGGTGCAAACCCGCCGGGAGCTGCTGCTGGGCTTGCGGCAGGTCTGGCTGGCCCGAAGGAGGGGTGCCTGGGTGGGGGGGCACAGGGCAGGTCCCCTTGCAGTGGCAGCAGCATGTCCCCGGGCTCCGGGGTGTTCCCGTGAGTTCAGCAGCTGCGATCGCCCCGGGACCTGCTGCGGGCTTCCCAAGCGTGGCTCCTGCAAAGCGGGCCGTGCCACCGCGGGAGCCACCTCCAGACGCGCCAACGAGGCTCCAGCCCCGCACGGGGCTGCCCCGCAGCCTCCAGCGCAGCCGGAGAGGAACGTCACGCGCATCCGCCGGACGCTCTGGGCCAGCGTCGGAAAGGAGCGATGCGAACAGCCCGGGCTGTCCCAGAGGACATCCCTGCGAGGTGACAACGGCCCCTTGGAGGGACCGTGGGTAAAGCTCTGCCCAGCGCCTTCTCCCAAAACCAGTTGCTCGAACCAGCAACACGGCTGCGTTAACCAACGGGCAAGCACTGGCCCTCGACAACGCCCGCACAGCACGGCATGGCACAGCACGGCACGGCACGGCACGGCACGGCACGGCATGGCACGGCACAGCACGGCATGGCACGGCACGGCACGGCACGGCACAGCACGGCACAGCACGGCACGGCATGGCATGGCACGGCACGGCACGGCACAGCACGGCACAGCACGGCACAGCACGGCACGGCATGGCTGCAGCCCAGCACAGGCAGCAGGTCCCATCCCCTCTCCCGGCATGGCACGAGGGCCGGCGTGGGTGACACCTGGGAGCACCCCACGCTGGCACAGGGCAGCGCCGCGGCCCGGGCACCCCTCCAGCCGCAAGCTTCGCGTCTGCCAGGCTCCTCTCCAGCACCAGGACCGCCCGGGAGCGGCCGCCCCGCGGACGGAGCCAGCAGGACACACGGCCCAGGCTGGAGGAGCGAGCAGCTCACCTTCCCTGCCTGATCTGGGGTTAAAGCGTCCCTTTCCTGCAGGACAGCCCTGCTCAGGATGCCCTTGGGATGTGGCATCGCTCAGCTGCGTCCCCGCTGCCCAGGGGTGCCGGTGCCGGGGGACCAGCGGCACCGGGAGCTGTGGGAGGAGCCCCCCACGCCTGCGCTGCAGGAACGGAGGTGGGCGGCCGATCGACTCCTTTTCTGGCCTCGCTGGAGACAGATGCGGGAAAGGGAGTTTGGAGGCGAGGGGAGAGCAGAACCCGAGCCCCGGGCTGTGTCTCCGGACCAGCCGGAGCCACCAGCGCGGAAGCCGGCGAGCGGTTTCACAGGAGGATGGGGAGGAGCAGGCCAGCACCGGGGAGCCAGAGCTGAGCGATCCCCGGGAGGGAGAACTCGTCCCGGCCCTCCCTCCGCTCCCGCCGCACGCCAGGGACCTGGCCAGGCCCACGCGCAGTGGCAAGCTCGGCAGATGGTTTCTGGGCTAGCTCCTTCCCACCAAGTTCAGGGGACAAGGACCTCACCGCGCCCGTGCGGCACACGCAGACCCTTCCACAGCGCAGCTTCTGGGGCTACCACAAGAAGCTCCCCCACAGACACCATCACCATGCAAAAAAACCCAGCTCCCTGCTGATGCCGGGGGAGGCTGGGAACCAGGACGACGGGGCAGAAGGTCTTCATGGCGTCCGACCACCAGCACAACATGCCCTGGACGGGGTTTGACGTCTTCCCAGGAGAACTAAGGGGCTCACCTCGGTGGGAGAATCTGGCCGCAGCGCCTCGGAGGGGGAGGTGGCCGCAAACTCCTCCTACAGCCGCACAGAGCCTGCCAGCGAGGAGAGGAAAAACATTCAAGTGACTGAAGAAACCCAACCATCTTTGGTCAGCGGCGGCGGCTGTTGACACTTGGGGATGTTCCGCTCCAAAGAATGCGGCTTCAGCCGCCGCCTGCTCCTGCACAGCGCGGCTGCAGAGCCTCCCCGGCTTCCGTCACAGCCACATTTCTTACCAAAAGGGCAGGCGGGGAGGGGAGCCAAGAGGACCCCAAGTTTTCATGGATGTGACTAAACATAATACAACATTCCTCTGCGTCTAAGATGGAGGGAAATTCGCTAAATCAAGCTTTTCTGCCTTACACCAGTTTATTGCCTGATGTTGCTCACAGGTCGCTGGGGAGATCGCTGGAGCACAACGCGTGCGTCTGGACTGCGGCTCTGGCCATCAGCAAAAAGACTCCGGAGCAGCGGATGCTCCAGGCAGGAACGGCCCTCACCAACCCGGGGGCAGGTGAAGCCGCGGGCGACGGGCTCTGCTCCAGCAGCGCTGCCGTCCCGGGGCAGCTGGGGTGTCCCAAGTCACCGCAGACCGTCACCCGGAGCTTTGCCCGAGACTGATCCTCACCTCACCGAGCTGGGGCATCGCTGCCAGGCCTGTCCCTCCCCGGGGCTGCCCCCAGCACCAGCTCCAGCTCCGCAGCAGCGGTGGGGCTGCCGGGAGCTGCTCCCTCCTGCTCTCCTTGCCGCAGCTGCTTCCCCTCCGAGCTGCCCCTGGCTCCATCCTGCCTGGTCGCTCCTGCCCCACCGGGGCTGCCCTGGCTCCATCCCACCCGCCCCATCGAGATTGCCCTGGCTCCATCCTACCCGACCCGTTGGGGCTGCCCCAGCTCCATCCTGCCGGGTCCCTTCTGCCCCACCAAGGCTGCCCCACCTCCATCCCTTCTGCCCCACCAGGGCTGCCCCAGCTCCATCCCACCCCACCAGGGCTTCCCCGGCTCCATCCTGCCCGGTTTATCGGGGCTGCCCCGGCTCCATCCTGCCGGGTCCCTTCTGCCCCACCGGGGCTGCCTCAGCTCCATCCTGCCCAGTCCACCGGGGCTGTCCCGGCTCCACCCCGCCCCGTCGAGGCTCCATCCCGCCCAGTCCCTCCTGCCCCACCGGGGCTGCCCTGGCTCCATCCTGCCCGATTTATCGGCGCTGCCCTGCCTCCATCATGCCCCGTCGAGGCTGCCCTGGCTCCATCGTTCCTGCCCCGGCTCCATCCTGCCCGACCCGTCGGGGCTGCCCCGGCTCCATCCTGCCGGGTCCCTTCTGCCCCACCAAGGCTGCCCCAGCTCCATCCCTCCTGCCCCACCGGGGCTGTCCCGGCTCCATCCCGCCCGGTCCCTCCTGCCCCACCGGGTCTGCCCCAGCTCCGTCCCACCCCGTCGAGACTGCCCCGGCTCCATCCCGCCCGGTTTATCGGTGCTATCCCGGCTCCATCCCGCCCGGTCCCTCCCGCCCCACCGGAGCTGCCCCGGCTCCATCCCGCCCGCCCCCCCGGGGCTGCCCCGCTCCCCCCCGGTCCCCCTCCCCGTCCCCCCGGTCCCGGCCGCCGCCGCCTCACCTGTCCCGGCGCGGGGAGCGGCGGGCGCTGCTGTGGCGGGGCCGGGGCCGGGCGGGCAGCGGGGCCGGGGCCGGGGCCGGGGCCGGGGCGGGGGCCGGGGCGGTGCCGCCCGGGCTCGGCCCATACAAGGCAGAAGAATGCGGCGGGACGGCGCTCCCGGCCTTGTATAGCCGAAAGGGCGGCGGGGGCAGCCCACGCGTGTCCGCGTTCCCGCGGGGGATGCGAACCGGGGAGGGGGGGGGGGGACCGGCGGGCCCCGGTGTCCCCCCGAGCATCCCCGCGCCTCCCGGCCTGGCGACGCGACACGGGGGGACGCCGCGCTACGCGGAGCCGTGGGCACCCACGGGTGACACCGGCCCACGGGGCACCCCGGGGTCCCCGGAGCGGCTCTGGGCTGCCAGGGCGGGTGGCTGCCTGTGGCCACCGGCCCGTTCGGGGTCCCGCGAGCATCCCAAGGCTGGAAGCCGTGGTCCAGTGGGACCACGCTGCGATGGGAACGGCGACGAGGGCCGCCAGCCCCCCGAGCGACGCGGTCCAGCGGCCCCCGGAAGGACCCCTGAAGAGGGGCCTGGGGCGGAGAGCGGCCAGGGAGCTGCCCCGTCCGGAGCGGGGCTCTGGGGCCCGGAGGGACGCCTCGCCAGGGCAGCAGGTCCTGCTCGCGGCTCCGTCCCGCCAGCAGCCCTGCGCCGTGTCCCAGTCGCCAAGAGGGGCTCCCAGTCCCGTGGGGTCCCCCTCGGGAGGGCAATGCCCCCCCCCATCCCCCTGACATCATCCCAGGGGAGACGTCAACCCGCGGAGAGACGGGGGCTGGAGGACGAGGGCCGTGCCCCGCCGTCACCCTGGGCACGTCGCAGCGTGGCAGAGCCGTGGCGAGGAGCACACGGGCTGCGCCCACGGCGACGCGGGCGCAGAGCAGAAATGAGCAGTGACACAAATCAACCCTCAGCTGCCGCTCTGCTGTGGGGCATCATGACAAAAACCGGCTAAAATCCAAAACCCCTGTTTCATCACTGGTGCAGGAGTGGTGGCCGTGCTCTCCAGACCCCGCCTGGGGCACGGGCTTTGCTCCTGCTGGCTCAGAAGACCAGAGACCTGCTGTGCCAACAGCCCGCCAGAGCCAGGGACACCCTAACCACGTCCCTGCGCTGCTCGGACAAAATCTGCCAGGGATTTGCCTGCTCTGGGGAGCCACGGGGCTCAGCCAGCCTTCGCTGGGGCAGGGGTCCCACCCGTGTCCCCTCCTGAGGACAGGGTGTGCTCGGGGGGACCAGGAGCTGGCTGAACCCGGAGACAGGGTTGGGAAAACGGCCAAACGGGTTTAGAAACGCCGGCGAGAGCCGTGCCGGGGCAGCGGCGAGCCGGGGAGAGCGCAGAGCCTTCCCGTGCCTGTGATCCGGCAGGGGGTCCCGAGAAGGTTTGCCTGTTTAGTAAAAATATAAGGAAAAAGGAAAAAGAAAGAAAAATGAACAAATCGCAGGAGTCAGGCAGCACAGTGGTCTGGGGCAGGAGCACGGAGCTGGGGACCATGAGACCCCTCAGCGTGCCTGGGGTGCTGGAAGGGATCAGCCCCGGGGTCCCGCAGCTGCCGCTGCCCTGCGCCCCGCGACCGTCTCTGTGGCAGAGCGGGGGCCGAGCGGGAGGGGGCTGCCGTGCCCCCAGCCCCCGAGGAGCGCCCGGAGCAGGGCCGGCACCAGGGCAGGGGAGGGCTGGCCCCTCGGCGAAGGGCCCTGTCGCAGTGGGGTGCTCAGAGGTTGGGGTCCTGCCGCAGACACAGCGGTGACCCCCCGCTGCGCGTCCCCGTCCTGCTGACGCAGCGTGGGGACGTTGGCTGGGGCCAGGCCTTGGCTTGCGGCAGACACCCAAGGGATTGGGCACGTGCTCAGGGGGCTGGTAGCTGGAGCTGGGAAAGATGCTTGAAGTTCAAAAATATCTTGTAAAATCTGTATTTAAATGACACGTCCTCGGCTGGAAGCGGTGGGGGGTCTGGGACAAGGGGTCATCCGCCTGCTCCCCTCTGTGACAGCCACGCACCGCTCAGGTGGGTCCAGCCGGCCCCTGACGGTCCCCAGGTCCTGCTGAAATCATCAGCGGGGTGGCTGCCACTGAAGCACCCGGTGCTACAAACGGAGAGCCGTCAGGGACGCTCCGTGTGTCACGCTTTCTGTGCAATGGGAAGAAACATGGGACCTTGGGCCCGGGGTTCGTTAATCACAGAATCACAGGATCCCAGCATGGCAGGGGTTGGCAGGGCCCTCTGTGGGTCCTCCAGTCCAACCCCCTGCCCAAGCAGGGTCACCCAGAGCAGGGGGCACAGCACCGCGGCCAGGCGGGGCTGGAATCTCTCCAGAGAAGGAGACTCCACAACCTCCCTGGGCAGCCTGGGCCAGGGCTCCGGCACCCTCAGAGGGAAGAAGTTCTTCCTCGGGTTCAGCTGGAGCTTCCTCTGCTTCAGGTTGTGCCCGTTGCCCCTTGTCCTGTCGCTGGGCAATGAAACAGCGAACCGGCAGCGGGGATGCGCACGGGCGAGCGAGGAGGGGATGTCCCCATGCACAGCGGCCGCGGGGCTCAGGACTCAGCACCACCAGCCAGGCTCGGTGTGAGATCGGGATCTCCCGGTGACGCCGTGAGCATCCCCCGCGGCGCCGAGCCGAGCCAGGAGCTGCCCAGACCCACCCCGAGGCGGGCACAGCAGAGCCCACCGCTCGCCGCCACAGAGCCGGGCCCCTCGCTGCCCACCCGCCCTGACGGGGATGGGTCAGTCAGTCCTAGCCAAGCGCCCTGCCCGCCCGCGCTGGGGACGTGGCTCCCAGCATGGGGAATGCTGCTGGTTTAAGCTGAGTGCCATTCCTCTGGTACGTCGAGAACATAAACCGACACGCAAACCTTTAGGACTCCGCATGGGATTATTCACATACACGTCCAAGAGGGTGATTTCCGCAGGGGGTGTGACAACCCCACGCAACGCTCCAGGCATGGGGAGGAGCGGCTGGAGAGCTGCCTGGCGGAAAAGGACCTGGGGGTGCTGGTCGACGGCCGGCTGACCAGGAGCCAGCAGTGTGCCCAGGTGGCCAAGCAGGCCAGCGGCATCCTGGCTTGGATCAGGAATGGTGTGGCCAGCAGGAGCAGGGCAGGGATCGGGCCCCTGTGCTGGCACTGGTGAGGCTGCACCTCGAGTGCTGTGCTCAGTTCTGGGCCCCTCACTGCCAGAAGGACATTGAGGGGCTGGAGCGTGTCCAGAGAAGGGCAGCGAGGCTGGGGAGGGGCTGGAGAACAAGTCCCATGAGGAGCGGCTGAGGGAGCTGGGGCTGCTCAGGCTGGAGAAGAGGAGGCTGAGGGGGGACCTTCTCGCTCTCTCCAGCTCCTGACAGGAGGGTGCAGGGAGGGGGGGTTGGGCTCTGCTCCCCAGGACCCAGCGACAGGACGAGAGGCGATGGCCTCAGGTTGTGTCAGGGGAGGTTCAGGTTGGATATTGGGGAAAATGTCTTTACTGGAAGAGTGGTCAGGCCTTGGCCCAGGCTGCCCAGGGCAGTGGGGGAGTCCCCATCCCTGGAGGGGTTCAGACACCGTGGGGATGTGGCACTTGGGGACGTGGTTCAGCAGGCGTGGGGGTGTTGGGGTGACGGTTGGACTTGGTGACCTCAGAGGGCTTTTCCAGCCCTAACGATCCCGTGCCCGCTGCCGCACCGCCTGCCCCGGCACACCGGGAACGGGCCGCAGCGCCCGGCACAGCGCCGGGCCTGTCCCCCCTGGCCCCGCCAGCCCCGGCCCTGCGACCCGACCCGGCTCCCCCCATCCCGGTCCCCCCCCCGTCCGGTGGGAGCGCGCCGCGGGTGACGGGGACCGGGCCCCTCCCGGGCCCCGCCCCCCCCGCCGCGTCCCCGCCCCCCGAGCGCCGCGCTGCGGCCTGGCCCCTCTCCCCTGCCGTAGGGGCAGCGGGCGCTCCCCTGCGTCACGTGCGGCGCGATCCGCCGCCGCGATTGGCGGAGCGGGGGGCGCGGGCGGGTGACGTAACGCGGCGGCCGCTTCCGGGCCGGGACCGGGGACCGGGGCCGGGCGGGAGGATGAGCGGCGCGCGGCGCAGGGAGGAGCCGCCGCACGCGCAGCAGCACGCGGTGGCCAACGGCGGGGCGGCGGCGCGCGGCTCGGTGTGGGGGAAGGCGCTGCGCAGCGACTCGGCCTGGCACGACAAGGTGGGCCCGGCCCCCCCCCCCTGCACACCGGGCCGGGGGGACACCTGGAGCGGCCGCGGCCCGCCGCGCCCTGGCGACCCCCGCGAGTTCCGCCGCGGCTGCGTGCCCGCCCCGCCCGGAGAGCGCGGCCTGCGCCGGGCCCGGCCCGGGGAGCCTGGGGAAAGCGAGTCTGCGGGCCCCGGGGGGGCTGAGGGGAGGGGGCTGCAGCGGGGCCGGGCTGGCGAGGGGTCCCCGCCGCGTGTCGCGGCCTGGGGGCGCGCTCGCCGGAGAGCCACGGCGCGGCCGGGGTCCAGCTGTGGTGGTCAGCCCGGCCTTGCCCCTCCCGGCCCGGCCTTGCCGCTCCCGGCCCGGCCATTCCCGGCTGAACGAGGCTCAGTTTCCAGAAAACCCGCACCCGTGTGCTCAGCTTCCACGTCTCGCTCGTGGCTGTCAGTGAACCTTCCCAGCGCGGGTGACCGCCCGCCCGCCGCAGGCCTCCCGGCGGTTTGCGCGACGGGGAAGGCTTTTCCCCGTGCGTGTGCCACGATGCTCCCGGTCAGTGCATCCCGGTGCGTGCCCGCGAGGTGCTCAGAGCATCCCGGGCCGTGCGACCGAGCGGGCGAGGGGACGGCCGCTTGCCAGCTTTGCCGCTTGGTGTGGACTCTGCCCCGCTTTTCCTCGGAGACAGACAGGAACCTGCGTTGCTTTGTTCTTACCGGTTGCTTTGCTCACAGAGCTGGTGGGACTCTCCCGTGCTCGACCTCACTGCCCCTCTGGCAAACTGGGCAGGAGCCTCAGAGCTGGTGAGGGGGCGATGCCAGGCTGCCCCGATATTTTTGTGCAATAATCGGGTGTGAACTGAAGCCTTAGGTGACTGAGAAATGTAGTGCCAAGAGAAACGGCCATATCTGACACGGACTCCACGCGGAGCCAAGCAGCTCTCCGCACCCCGCAGTGAAATCGTGAAGGCCGTTGGTGTTTGGGGGTGCGCTGGGGCAGTCCCGTCCTTGGGGCGGCTGGGAAGGGGGAAAGGTACGCGGGGGTGCGGATTTTACTTAACGCGTGAGTCGGCGGCGGCCGGCTGCAGCACTGGCAGCTGCGTCGTCCCTGCGGCCAGGCCAGGAGCTGCTCGGGAGGAATGCCGAGGCGCTGGTGGCGTGTGGAGAGGTGCTTTCACAGAATCCCAGAATGTTGGGGTTGGCAGGGCCCTCTGTGGGTCACCCAGCCCACCCCCTGCCCAAGCAGGGTCACCCAGAGCAGGGGGCACAGCACCGCGGCCAGGCGGGGCTGGAATATCTCCAGAGAAGGAGACTCCACAGCCTCCCTGGGCAGCCTGGGCCAGGGCTCCGGCACCCTCAGAGGGAAGAAGTTCTTCCTCGTGTTCAGCTGGAGCTTCCTCTGCTTCAGTTTGTGCCCGTTGCCCCTTGTCCTGTCGCTGGGCACCACTGCAAAGAGTCTGGCCCCGTCCTCCTGACCCCCACCCTGCAGATATTTAGAGGCATTTCTAAGGTCCCCTCTCAGCCTTCTGTTCTCCAGGCTGAACAAGCCCAGCTCCCTCAGCCTCTCCTCGTAGGAGAGATGCTCCAGTCCCCTGCTCATCCTCGTAGCCCGTTGCGCTGTGGGGTTGGCGTGAGCAGCACTGGGTAGGGGAGGGCTGGGGCACCGAGAGCGGCCAGAACAGTCTGACAGCAGGAACAGTTCTTTCAGCTTGTGCTCCGGTGAGTGTTTGCAGAACTGGTGCTTCAGTGAGCGAGGGGACTAGACGCGCGTCCGCCTCCGCGGTTGGCCCGGCGGAGGACAAAGCCGTGTGTTTAATTTGGAAGCGGACGAGCACGGGGTGCGTGACACCGTGAGCTGCTTCCGTCTGCTCCGAGCGCAGCTGCTTACACGTTGAGTGACAAACTGAGTGTTCAGTGTGTTAAACTGTCACCTCTCGATTGTGTGATGCTTTAAAGAAAGGAAACGTAATAAATGCCAAAATGTTTCTTGTGCTTTGTCTCCTCAGGACGAGTTTTTAGATGTGATCTACTGGTTCCGGCAGATCATTGCAGTTATTTTGGGAATCATCTGGGGAGTAGTTCCGCTGAAGGGATTCGTGGGAATAGCAGTGTAAGGTTTATTTCCTTTTCTGTCTCCTGTACTTTCCCACGTTTGGACTCCACTCGGTGCCTGGTTTACAGTTGTGCTGCAATCGATGGGCTGGCCGGCCGCAGTCCCTGTCCGCCACGCGTCTCGGAGCCGGCATTGCCTCCCAGACTGTCACTCATCATGAAAACCGTACGAATCGCAGCGTGTCTTCATCGGCCTCTTTCTCTCTCCTCAGCCTGATGAATGCTTTTCAAAATTATTATTTATTTTATTATTATTATTAAAGGGGGCAGGGGTGGAAGAAGGGAACGAGAAGTTCAGTTGACTTGCGACGTGGCCTGTTCCTGCGTGTGTGGTCTGCACTGTGAGGCTGGTGCCTCGTGTGGCCTCCGCAGAGGGGGAGGTGTGGCCGTCCTTCGCTTTGGGTCAGGAGCCCTCCTCAGAGAGGAGATGCTGGAAGTAGGCAAGAGGTGCAGCTTCTCTTTGGAAAAGTTTTCTTCAAGGCACCAAAGACTGTAGGTTGGAAGCAGGCGGAGCGGCACCACCACCAGCGCTCCTGCTGGGCTCCCAGCCGTGGCGTGGGGGGAAGGCAGTGCCTCGGAGGGCGTGTCCGCAGCGGATCCCCACCGAGACGTCGGATTCGGGTCGCCTCCCAGCAGGCATCCGAAGGCTGCAGTGAGCACTCTGAGTTATGAAATGAAAATTGCGTTGGCCCTGGTGCCTGAAAGCCTCTGGAGGGACACCAGAGATGGGAAGCACAGCCCTGCTCTCTGGACAGCGGGTGTGGGAAGACGCTGTGCCTGCTCTGGGGAGCCTCCGTTTGCCTAAGCAATCTCACAGCCTCGCAGCTTTTCGCAGGCAAAATTGCCTTGTCGTCTCGTCCCTCCTGCGGAGCGTCCTGGCTGTGGCAGGAACGTGGAGGGAGGAGCAGCAAGTGTCTGTAAGAAGAGGGAAAAAAAAAAAAGTTTGAAATTTAGGAGAAGGGGACTGTAAGGCAGTGATGCTCCCACAGGAACTTGACAGCTGCATGCAAACAGTTAAATCTAAAGTGCTCCCAGTAGCAGATGGGGAGTAGCTGGGAAGCGTTGTTCTTCCTTAGTCACCCATTGACAAGGAACCGTCAGGCACCGAAGCCAATTCCTGTGCTAAACGTTAGTAAGAAAGAAAAGTGATTTGGTGTAGAGTGGAAAAACGGAAAGCTTCTAGAACTGTCTGTGTGGTTTCTCTGTGGGCTGCAGTCGCACAGCTGCTCACAGCCTGCTGCCAGTCACCGCACTGGCGCATGTGTCTTCCCGTATTGCCCTTCCCACCCAGCCTTCCTTCCAGGAAATGTGCCTGGTGCTTCCCAGGTTGCCCCAGCCCCCAGCTGGAGTGGCGTTGAGCCAAACGTGTCTAAGGACAAGCAGGAGGTCACGTTTTTGCTCTCCGTTGCAGCGTAACTGCTGGTGTGGACTGGAGAGCACCGAGTTGTCTCAAGGTGAAGCCCAGTGCTGGGGCTCTGAGGGCGCTACCGAGCCTTCCCTGGCCCTGGTCTGCGAGTCGCTGCGTTTGGCCAGCGGACGCCAGCAGGGATCTGACACCAAGCGTGGGCTCTGACAGTCTTCCCTCTTAGCAGCCTCAAAATCAAGCAGCACGCACAAGGAAATTGGATTCAGTGTGGGAACAGGAGCACTGCTGGCCTGCAGGATAGGAAAAGGCAGGGTTTGTGGATCTGCTGATGCTGCCAGCTTTGGCCTCCTGTCTGTTGAGCCTTGCTAGGAGCAGGGCATGCCTTGTGAGGTGATCTTCATCCCAGCCCGGCACGCTGCGGCGAGCGGACCTGGAGGTGCTCTTTTGAGGAAGTGTCTGAGCTGCCTGGGACGCGTTGCAGGAGCAGCGTTCCTCTTCGCCTCCCGCTGCCGCGGGTGAAAGGCGTTTCGCTGCCGCCTTGCTGTGTGGCGTGCTGGATACCTGCGCCACCAGAATGACGGTTCCCGATCCCTTTCTTCCAGATTCTGCCTGATCAACGCTGGCGTTCTGTACCTCTACTTCAGTAGCTTCCAGCAGATAGATGAGGAGGAGTATGGTGGGACGTGGGAGCTGACAAAGGAAGGATTCATGACATCTTTTGCACTGTTCCTGGTAAGGCCTCTTGCTTCCTGTAAGTTGATTAGTGGATTGTGGTGGTGCACGTGCCGAGTGAAAAGACATGGAAGAAAAGCAGGTGAGGTGGTGTGCTGGTAGAATAGAGATGTCTTAACGTCCTGTAGTAAGTGGAGTTGATTGGGAAAGAATATCCCAAAACTGGATGGCTGCTGGCTGTGAAATACAGTATTAATGCCTGGGATTCCTCTGCAGGAGAGGACGTAGGAACAGGCTGCTATACTTCTGCATCTGTCACGTTTCTGTCTTGCCCTCCTCTGTCCCAGATATCCCGGTGGAGTTTCATCTAGAGCTGGTTGCGCCCAAACTGCTGGTTTGGGTGTCTCTGCTTTTCCCTTACTCCCCTCCCCCAAGTCTCCGAACAGGCTCGGCACATGGCGTGGTTGTGTTTGCACCGCTGGAGGGACTCTGGGGGGATGTTCCTGTGGAGGGGCTGGTTGCCCCAGGAGGCAGGCGAGTGGAGTGCCACTGTTCATGGCACGTGGTGACCCCGACACCTCGCCGAGACCGTCTGGAAGCTGGCATTCGGTCCCCAGTCCCCTGCTGAGAGCAAGGCGTGAGGCTTGTTTTCTGTGTCGGAACCCTGTGCGGAGGCAGCAAAGTAACCTCCGCTTCCTTTCCTCTCCGCAGGTTGTTTGGATAATCTTCTACACTGCCATCCACTACGATTGACTCGGTCGGCAGCTTTTGCCTGTTCAATCAGCCGTCAGTAAATTGAGAAGGTTTTAATAAATCATAGTCTTTAGTGGACTGGTGGGAAGGTGGGGGAAGTCAAATCAACTCCCTTCTGTACCAGCGGTCTGATTAGCCTGGAGGAGCCCCAGCTCTTCTGCCAGAGAAGTCCCTCTCCGTTTTGTAGACCCGCTAATTGTTGGAACTATTAAAAAGCCATTGGAATTTTTGGAAGTGGTTCAAGACTGTTCAAATTTGGAACTTTCTGTGACGCTAGCCAGTAACTCTATCAAACTCCTGTGTGCTGAAGGTCGAATCTGTTAATTTAATGTATGTATGCCCTTCTGTTTGAAATCTGTCATTAAATCCGGACTCGTCTTCCATTGTCGTCCTTCGGACAAACGGTTTTTAAAAAGCAGTTGTAGGGTGCGTGGGAGGAAGGCGCTGCAGCATCCAGGGTACGAGTTGAGTGGCTGTCCTTGGCCTGTTTTTGTAGTAATCGGATCTGATCTGATGAAACAAGACGGTGTTGTTACCACTTCTAGTATTTTTTGTTTTACTTGCCAATCAGTTGTCGACCAGAATTTTTAAATGGTCTTTGCTGAAGCCACATTTTTAAGCAATTTTGCTAGAAAGAATTGTGATTCGTTTGGTTAACGAAGGTGTATTCAGGGGGCTTAGAAACTCTGCTGCCTTCTGCTAGCCTGACTACTAAGTTGCCATCGCATACCTCAGAGCTTAGTAGTCTTGAAGGACAGTCATGCTGGAGATACCCTTTTAAATGTTAAGCATTGAAATTCTTTTTGGTTTTTAAGCTCTTGAATTCAACTGCTCCTTGTTAATAAATGCAGGAGACCAAGACACAGTTGAGGCAGCTATTATCTTAAATGCAGAATTACTAACTTGCAAATCAGGCAAAGTACACAGCCTCTGTTTGTGAGGTGCTTTTTACGAGTTGATCACTTCATAGCTCAGTTCCTCCCTCGTCATGCCCTTTTTGCGCATCAGTGGGGGAGTCTCTGCTTTAAGGTATTTTTAAGGATGTGTCTTTCAGAAATTGTTCTTGGGAAACACGCACAGTCCTTGTTCTTGCCAGAGGACCTGGTAGTCTTGTTGCCATGCAGTCCTTGCTTTTCTAAACAACAGCTCAGGCACCCAAAAAGAGCCCTGACCTAAAGCTGCCTTATAGCGAGGAGCTGATCGTTTTAGTGTGCTCTTGCTGGAAGTCTGCATTGCTTCCTCGCTGGTGGAAGTCCAACAGCCTGGTCCTCGCCTGTAAGTATGCAAAGCCAGGGATCTAAGTCTCTTAAGTGCTGAGCTGGGGCTCCAGAATTGCCCACTGGTGCAGGGCTCCACTCTTACCAGGGAAAATGCTGTCTGTTCTTGGTGGAAGCAACACACTTGGCTATTTTAGATCCTTGGGATGCCAAGGGGAGAGTGCAATAGCAGACAGCTTCTGCCACTTGTGAGTTGCCAATTTAAGTGATCTCAAACAAAACCTTCCATATTTTCTCCATGCCATCCCCAAACTTGCTCAGTCTTTTAGTCTTTCTTTTCCTCTTCTTTCAGCTGAAAGCATTAATTTCCCACAAGAATTGCATAGCCTGCTGGTTCTAGGTCACCCTTTCCTACCGGCATCTGTTTGCATCTTAGCTGCTCACAGCCATCAATAAAATCATGTATACTTGAAATGCTCTAATAAATGTCGCCTGGATAAGCCACTGTGCAGCTGCAGTATCCGCTGGTCTTTGAAGTTTTGTGAAATGGTGGGAGTGTGGGGTTCCTGTAAGAGTTTGTTTCTCGATAAGTATCTAAGCCAGCAGCTCTTTGGGGTTCTCGGGTCTCCTGTGCTGCAGGCTCGAGTCCTGCCCTTTTAGCAGGGGCTGGAAGCGTTTGTAGTGGCAGTAGTAGCTAATGCTTAGATCTATGCTTTAAGGGGTGATTAAGCAGGCTAAGCCAAGTGTTTCTGCTCCTTCAGCAGCTGTGCCTGCCCTGTGACATGCAGTCACGGCTGAGCCACTGCTGTCCAGGGCAGGGCTTCAAGCACTGCTGGAAAACGTGCAGAGTGAGAAAGCCAGGGGCTAGAGAGTTGCTTGCCTGCCCCTTTGCTTTATTCCTTGCTTGCCTGCAGCCCCACCAGCTGAGTTTCTTGGTCTCTGCAGTTGTAGGGGCTGGAAGCTGAGACAGAACCCGAGTTGAGGAGGATCGTGACCATGCAGAAGAGACATTGGTCTCTGGATCTCCTTGAGGCTCCTAGTAAATCAGCTGGTGATGGCAGCTGCTCAGTTGAAAGCTTTTAATCTCTTAAGGTTTCTGTTTAAAGGGGTGCCTCAGTGCTGATCACCAAGAGAACTAAAGCTGTGGCCTCTGCCCCTGAAAAAAGAAAGTTAATTTTAAGAAGCTCGAGGGGATGTGGCAGCCTGTAGAATGGAGCTAAGCAGTGATGAGCCCTGTAGAAACAAGGGGGTTTTGCAGAGACTTGAGAAATGACAGAGGGATGATCTAGCAGAGATCATGAAGTTGAGTGCTAGGAGGACAGAAGAACAGCAGCTGACAGGAGTAGGGACTGCAGTGGGGGGAGCAGGGGCTTGGGCAGCACCTCTGTCCTCAGGGTAGTGGCACAATGAGCATGCCTGCTTGGCACTCGCATCCCTGTGAAGGGCAGGAGAATAAACCAATGGCTGGTGGGGGGGTCTGTGCTGCTGCAGAGCAGTGACTCCGGGAGGAAAAGGTCTTTCCTGCATTGGAGAGCTGGGCTGTGCGAGCCTCTGCTGTCGGGACAGAGTTCCTCCAGGAGGCTGCTCCCTAAGGGGGTCTACGTGATGGTGCAGGGAAGAGGCTGTACTGCCTGCAGGCTCTGTGAAGCTCCCCACGAGCTGCGGGCCTGGACGAACTGCGCTTAGGCTTTCAGAAAAAGCAGCCAGTTCCTGGCAGGAAGGAGAGTGAGGTATTCCCTGGCCTAACCTCATCGTGAAGAGAGGAGCAAGTGTTTTCTGGTATGGAACCGGCAGAGAAGTTTCTTGTGGTGTTTCTTAGGCTTCAAGCTAGTATCTGTCAAAACTTTAATGCCAGTTATTCTTGGTGTTAAAGGGAACGTGGTGCGAAGTGGGTGCGAAGATGTGCGGACAGGCGTTGAGAGGCGGCTGGGCATCTGATACTTGGCAGCAGGAGCTGTCGGACCCCAGCTAGGACAGCTGCTGCCTGCCGCAGGGCAGCTCTGCAGCGGCGACGGCTGAGCGTGCAGCACGGTACACGTTTGTCACCTGTGGTTTTGGTCCAGCAAGGGAACGTTGCTGATGTCACTTCTCTTTAATGGTGCTTGGGGTGTCCTGAAAGTGAGTGGTGCCTGTTGGGGCTGGGAGCGCGCCGCTGAGGAGCCTCTGTCCCTTCCGTGGAGGTGTCATCATCTCTGCATCTCCCCAGCTCAATTTCCAGGCTTGCAAAGTCTCTGCTCACGGTTGCTGGGGTTCAGCTGCCTGCAAGTGACAGAGCGGGACAGCGGGTCGGTTTTGGTTTCTCAGAAACACGGGAGCAGCAGCGGCTGGCTTGGTCTGGGGCAAGCAGGGTCTCCAAAACCCAAGAAGCGGGAAGTGGAGCCTTGTCTTCAAGCACTGCTGAGTCCTACGTCTGTCTGACAACTGGGGATAGTGTTTGCCGAGACCTCCTGGGACAGCAGTGTCCTTGCCCGTGCTTCCTAGGGTGTTTCATTTCGAGGACGTCTGTTAATAGTCCGCCAGGCAATGGGTGGAAGAGGATGCAGTATGCACAGCGCTCCTGGCCGCCGAGGAGCTGCCTTGGTGGGGAAGGGCCCACCTCCAACCGCTGCGGATGGGAAGGCTGGAGAGGTGTCTGAAAGCGGAGCAGGCTGAGCCTGGCTTGCAGAAGCCGTGCTGTCCTCCCACGAGCATTTGGTTAACAGCTGGCAGCACCCGTTATGCCCTTTGGCTGCTGGAGGGCACTCGTGACACCTTCCGCTGCCACAGCAAAGGAAGGTTTCCATCGCCCTGCGTTAGGTAGCACTGAGCGAGCTGCTGGAGCTTCTCACGCAGGGAGAAACAGAGGGCATGAGCTGGCTCCTTGGAGGACAAGAAAGCAGGACACACACCTCTCAGGTGACCTCCCCAGAGCCAAACAGCCCCGCGCTCAACACGCTCCCTCTCCCAAAGCAACAGACGTCCAGGACAGGTGAGGTTTTTCAGAGCTGGCAGCCGAACGGCCAAGCACGTGTGCCAGGCTGAGAGCGAGAGGCCAGTGCTGCTGCTGGGGGGAGGCGGAAGCATTTTGTGCAGCCCAGAATGAAACCACCTCTTCCATCTCCCAGTTACTTTCCTGGCGTTCTCTAGGTCAACCTATGAAAGAACTGTCGGGGGAAAAAATGAAATGTTTCAGCCAGGCTCATTTCAGAAATGTCCAGGCCTACATGCATTTCAGTCAGAACTCTGCCAAATGGGAGCTGATGGGAACCATGGCTCAGGTTTGCCCCAAGCACGGCCGGTTCTGCGGCCCCAGCTCAGGCTCTGCCTGCCCTAGGCTCTGCTACGTCCCAACACATGTGCCGGTGCCACTGGGCCGGGGCTGAGCCTGGCCGGTGTCACCCGCACATCGACCGGAGCCTGCCGTGCCGCAGGGATGCCATGGCCACCAGCCGTCCCCTCCGGCCGGCCACGCACCAGGCCCATGTTGGGAGGCCGAGCTGGCTGGGGGGGAGGGAGGACGCACCCGGCCGCCCTGCGACAGGGTCCCACGGGCGCTGGGCCCCCCTGGCCGCCGTGGTGAGGGGCCAAGGGGCGGCCGGGAGCCTCCTGGCTGGAGCCCACGTAGGTCCCTCAGCAGAGCCCTTCCAGCCGCCCGGGACGGGGCTGGGCCCGACCATCACGGAGAGCGGCCGCCCCTGGGCTGAGGGGGCCAGGGCTGAGGGGGCCAGGGCTGATCCCCCCCCCGGGTCTGAGCGGGCCAGGGCTGAGGGGACCAGGGCTGATCCCCCTCCCCCGGGTCTGAGGGGACCAGGGCTGAGGGGGCCAGGGCTGAGGGGACCAGGGCTGATCCCCCCCCCGGGTCTGAGGGGACCAGGGCTGATCCCCTCCATCGGCTCCGGCCCAGCGTGTGGAGCTGGGGGGACCCCGGCCCGGCCCCCGCCCGCTCCTCCGGCCCGGCCCCTTCCGGCTCGGCAGCGGCGATGGCGGCGGCGGAGGCGGGGGGAGCGGGCGGCCGGCAGCGGGCCCTGGCCGCCGGCTCGCCCGTGGACTACATGAGCATCACCAGCTTCCCGCGGCTGCCGGAGGAGGAGGCGGGCGGCGCGGCCGAGGGCGGCCCCCGCGCCCGGAGGGAGGAGGACGCGTTCCTGGGCGAGCAGGACACGGGTGAGGGACGCGGACCCCCGGCCCCCACGCCGGGCCTCGGCTTCCCCGGGCCCTCGCCGGCCTTGCGGGGCGGGCATGGAGTGAGGGGGTGCTTTGGTCCTTGAGGGCCACCCCCCCTCCGCTGATCGCTCCCCCCCGCAGCGCTTCGCGGGGACGTTTCTGGCTTTCCCCGCGTTGTGTTTCTCCGAGCGACGCTGCCCTTCACAGGTCTCTGCCCCGTCGCCCCGAAACCCGCGCCGCAGCGGGCCCCGCTCCCTCTGCCCCGTCCCGCTGCCAGCGCCGGGCGCGGACCCGCTGCCCCGTCTCGTCCGGTGCCGTCCCGCGGTGTCGGGGCCGAGCTGCTCCGTGCGGGAACAGGCGCTCAGCTCGCGTGAGAGCAGGGTTCGGTGCGGTTCTGGCTGCGGGGTCTCACAGAACCCCAGAATGGTCGGGGTTGGCAGGGCCCTCTGTGGGTCACCCAGTCCAACCCCCTGCCCAAGCAGGGTCACCCAGAGCAGGCTGCACAGCACCGCGGCCAGGCGGGGCTGGAATATCTCCAGAGAAGGAGACTCCACAGCCTCCCTGGGCAGCCTGGGCCAGGGCTCCGTCACCCTCAGAGGGAAGAAGTTCTTCCTCATGTTCAGCTGGAACTTCCTCTGCTTCAGTTTGTGCCCGTTGCCCCTTGTCCTGTCGCTGGGCACCACTGGAAAGAGTCTGGCCCCGTCCTCCTGACACCCACCCTGCAGATATTTAGAGGCATTTCTAAGGTCCCCTCTCAGCCTTCTCTTCTCCAGGCTGAACAAGCCCAGCTCCCTCAGCCTCTCCTCATAGGAGAGATGCTCCAGTCCCCTCCTCATCCTCGTAGCCCTTCGCTGGACTCTCTCCAGCAGCTCCTCATCTTTCTTGAACTGGGGAGCCCAGCACTGGACACAGCACTGCAGATGGGGCCTCACTAGGGCAGAGTAGAGGGGAAGGAGAACCTCCCTCTTCCTGCTGGCCCCACTCCTCTTGATGCACCCAGGGATCTCATTGGCCTTCTTGGCAGCCAGGGCACGCTGCTGGCTCATGGTCACCCTGTCGTCCCCCAGCACTCCCAGTCCCTCTCCGCAGAGCTGCTCTCCAGCAGGTCCGCCCCAGCCTGTACTGATGCCTGGGGTTGTTCCTCCCCAGGTGCAGGACCCTGCCCTTGCCCTTGTTGAACCTCATCAGGTTCCTCTCTGCCCAACTCTCCAGCCTGTCCAGGTCACGCTGGATGGCAGCACAGCCTGCCGGTGTGTCCACCACTCCTCCCAGTTTGGTGTCATCAGCTGACTTGCTGAGGGTACACTCTGTCCCTTCATCCAGGTCATTGATGAAGAAGTTAAACAAGACTGCTAGACCGGCAACAGAGGGAACTGGGACGTTTGGTTTCTACCACCTAGAAGATGCCGTTGAAAGGAGGAAGCTGCTGTTGTGCTGTGGGTGCTGGGGACAGACCCCCGAAGGGCTGATCAGTCCCGCGGCGCAGCGCCTGCCCAAGCCCGCGAGCGGCTCTGGGCTCTGCTGTCCCCTCCACGACGGCTCCAGAGCTGAGGTGGCCCTGGTTCCCCAAAGCACAGGTTTCTCCGTGAAGCCACGTCTCCTTCACAGCTCCCACAGACACCAAGTAGGGTTTGGTGGCGTCCCTTTCAAGCGTGGACCGTGGTGGTGGGATGGGCTCCTTGCCCTCTGTGCTCCCAGCTGAGCCCTTCCAGCCGCTCCCGTCCCCAGAGCACGGCCCCGCTGTCCCCGTGCAGCACCGGTGGTCGCAGACCGGGGGACGTGCCCAAGGCCGTGCGGGCTCTCGGTGGTGGAGGGCAAAGGGACAGCTGTGTGGGTGGGAGAGGCCACCCCGGAGGGCTGTGGCCTGTCCCCTCCCAGGGCTGCTCCCTGGATGCTCGAGTCCCCTGGCGCTGGGCTGGCCTGTCACCAGGCGTCCTGGAGGGGTCGGCCGGAGGAGCCCAGCTCTCCTCACTGGTGCCCCGCTGGGGGGATGCCGGGGGCTGTGTGTGACATCCCCCCCCCCAACCAGCATTCCCTCCCAGGGCAGTCGCGGCCCCCGCCGCAGCACCCCAGCCATTGCCCCCCTGCCAGGCCTCCTGCACGCTGCAGGCCGGGCTCCCGCAGACCAGACGTGCCGGTGAGGGGCTCTGTGCGGCGCAGAGGCGCGGGCTGGGAGGGCTGAGCCGTTCCCGGTCGCGCTCCCAAATCGCCGCAGCACGGGTGAGAGTCAGTTCACCCGACGGGGCTTCCCTGGCTGCAGGGGGTTTACTCCTGGTTGCAGCATCGCTGAGATCTGACGGTTGGACCTGATGATCTTAGAGGTCCTTCCCAACCTTAGCGGTTGTGTGATTCTGTGAACTTAGAATGAACCCCCGGCCTGGCCCCAGGACGGCTGCACCCTGGAGGTCTGTGTGATGCCATGGCGAGGACGGGGCTGGCGGTCCCCAGGGAGATGCTGCCAGCCCGAGCAGGCGGAGAGGCACGGCGGGGTGACAGGGGACGCGGGGCTGCCTGCTCGCTCCCTTCCCCCAAACGCAGGGGTCACCCCCTCTGCGGAGGGACCAGCTTCTTGTCTTTCCCGCTTGGTGCTCGTCTTCTGCCCACCATGGATGCGTGGGGCAGTGCAGCCGCCGGCTCTCGGCAGCCCCTGGAAAGATGCGTCCCGGAGTCCTGGATGATGCCCTGAGCCGCTTGGTCCCGTTCAGTGCCCGCCAGGGACGGGCACGTCCCCACAGCTGCACCGGCAGCTCCGTGTGCCCGGCAGCGCCCGTGCACAGGCAGAGCACGCTCAGCCGGCGTCGTCCCCGCCGCCAAGGCGGCAGCTGACGCAAGCAGAGATTCAAGGCATCTTTCAGAGCAGAAGAGAGACTTCTTCCTCCTGCTGCGCGCTGCTGGCCGGCTGGCGGGTGCCCAGCAAAACCCTGCCCCGTTGCGTTTGCCACCTCGGAGCTGGGCGTTTGGCGAGCCGCTTGATTTCACTGTGGGCCTCGTCAGCTGGATGGGGGAAGCAAGAAATTAAAGCCGAGCCTTTCGTGCCATCAGAGCGGGTGGACGCCCCGAGGCCCTCCGGTTTGTAGGTTTGCTCCTCTCTGCCCTCGCTTTGCCTTGCTTCCGTAGAGGCATCTCCTGTGCCCAGGCCACACGTTTTGCTTCGCCTCTGTATTGCTCAGGTGCTTTAGCTCAAGCATAGCTCCAAATAAGGCTGCTGGATTTTTTTAATATCTTAACTTCCTCTTCCTCAGTCCTGCTGCATTTCAGAGACCTGTTTGCAAGTCAGTGCTGTGTTGAGAACCCCAACAAACGGAGCAGTAACTGTGGGTCCATCACCGAAGACTGACGAATGGACTGAAATGGAGCAAAATTCAGGTTTTTTTGCCCCTCTCAATCTCCAGGGAAGTCAGTTTGGAATAACTAAAGGAAGGGATCAGTAAAATGCCCTAAAGCAGCATCTGAGCCAGAAAGTCTCTGGAGAGCTGGGATCAATAGGAAGGTAATAGCCTTGCTGGAAGGGGCTCGGTGTAACGTTAGCACTGGGTAAACACTGCAACAAGAGCCCCGTGTTGCTCAATCACTAACGCTTGTTTTCTCCCTGCTGCCCACAAAGACCCGGACTCCTTCCTGAAGTCCGCACGTCTCCAGCGCCTGCCCTCGTCCTCGTCCGAGATGGGAAGCCGGGACGTGTCCCCTCTCCGGGAGACCAGCAAGGACCCTTTTTCTGGAGACTGCAGCTGCCGGCAGGATGGGCTGACCGTCATCATCACTGCCTGCCTGACCTTCGCCATGGGGGTCACGGTGGCCCTGATCATGCAGATCTATTTTGGGGACCCTCAGGTAAGACAAAACATGGCTTTGCAGTCAGGCTTCGGCTCCAAAAATAGGTGTGATTCCACCCCAAATTGTCTCAGAAGCCTTCTGCTGCGGCTGGGGGTTGTGCTCAGGGAGGCGAGCGGGGCTCTCAGCGCCTGCCCGCGTGGCCGTGCCTGGCAGGGTTGGGGGTGTTGCTGGAGGCAAACGGGCAGCCCCGCTGCTGAGTCTCCAGCTGTGGTTTGAGCCAGATGTGAATGCTTTCTGAAAGCAATTCGTAGTTAAGCAGTAGAAGTCTTTCGTACTTCTCCCTTGAAGAGAGTTTTATGGATCTGTATGCCCGGGCTCGCGTCTGGAGGGGTCCGTCCAGCACCAAGCAGGAAAACAGCCAAAACCAGAGCTGAACCTGCTGCTAACCTGCCCCACAGACCAGTGCTAAATTGCAGAGCAAAGGCAGCGTGGCCATGGGGTCGTACCTTCCTGCAGGACATCTCTCAAGTGCTGCAGCCTGCGAAGGGCCGAGGGGCAGCCGGTAGCCACCATCAGCTTCTCCATGTGCCACCCAGCAGGGCAGAGCTGCCTGCGGGTCCACGTGAAAGAGATTGAAAGAGATTTCTTTTTTTTTTTTTTTAATTTATTGCTCTCTCACTGGCATGCGAAACGCAGCCGTTGGGAGCGGAGCAGCTTGGCCCTGCGGCTGGCGCTGGGAGGAGGCTGTGCGACGCAGCCCCTTCCGCGGCACCGCTGGAAGGGCCAGTCCTGCCCGACAGCCTGCCGCAGCCCTTCCAGCCTTGCACTTCCCGAGGCCGCGCTGGCTCGTGCTGAGATGCTGCCATTTGTACCGTGGGGTTAAAGTGAACCTTGAATAACTTCCTGTGACTGCGTTAGCGCTGGCGCCAGGGAAGGATGGGAACCAAGCCGTGGTACTGGGGAGGACGCTGCGTGCTTGGCAGCCGGCCTCCCGTTTCCAGTGACCGCGTTGCTGCAGCGCAGGGGCAGCATGCCGTCGCCCGTTGCTCTTGAGGATTAGCCTGACCCTGCTCTGGGGTTGCAGAGGACAGGGTGAGATGTGGCCCACCAGCTTAGCATGTCTGCCGTTGAAAGCCGGCTGAGCTGATGGCCACAGCTACACGCAGAGTGGCCACAGCTGCCCTGGTGCAGGGACGTGCCAAGGGACGCATGACTCCCCCCGGCGTTTGGAGGCACCTGAAAATGCAGACCAGCCACAGCCTCGGCGCTGGCCTCGGGCTTCAGGTCCCTTAGAGCTGGGTGAAGATCTGGGCGGCCCCAGCACCCCTGCCCGGGCACAGCCGCTCTCCTCTCTCGGCAGATCTTCCACCGCGGCGCCGTGGTCACGGACGCTGCCCGCTGCACGGCGCTGGGCATAGAGGTGCTCAACAAGCAGGGCTCCTCGGTAGACGCAGCCATCGCCTCGGCCCTCTGCGCGGGAATCGTCAACCCCCACACGTCAGGGATCGGCGGGTAAGTGTCGAGGGCTCACCACCGTGCTGTTGTCCCCAGGCAGGTGGGTTCCCCACCAGCTGGGACATGCCTTCATGGTAGCCCGAGTCCTGGGGTGCATCAAGAGGAGTGTGGCCAGCAGGTCGAGGGAGGTTCTCCTTCCCCTCTGCTCTGCCCTAGTGAGGCCTCATCTGCAGTGCTGTGTCCAGTTCTGGGCTCCCCACTTCAAGAAAGATGAGGAGCTACTGGAGAGAGTCCAGTGGAGGGCTGCGAGGATGGTGAGGGGACTGGAGCATCTCTCCTATGAGGAGAGGCTGAGGGAGCTGGGCTTGTTCAGCCTGGAGAAGAGAAGGCTGAGAGGGGACCTTAGAAATGCCTCTAAATATCTGCAGGGTGGGGGTCAGGAGGATGGGGCCAGACTCTTTTCAGTGGTGCCCAGCGACAGGACAAGGGGCAATGGGCACAAACTGAGGCAGAGGAAGCTCCAGCTGAACCCGAGGAAGAACTTCTTCCCTCTGAGGGTGCCGGAGCCCTGGCCCAGGCTGCCCAGGGAGGCTGTGGAGTCTCCTTCTCTGGAGATATTCCAGCCCCGCCTGGCCGCGGTGCTGTGCAGCCTGCTCTGGGTGACCCTGCTTGGGCAGGGGGTTGGGCTGGGTGACCCACAGAGGGCCCTGCCAACCCCTGCCATTCTGTGATTCTGTGATTCTGTCTCTGACATCAGGCGGTCCCACGGGGAACCTTCCTGTGCGAGGGACAGAGACCCCCAGGGAGGGAAAAGCTGCGTCTGCCATAGTGGCTGCCAGAAAGTCCAAACCTCAGTCTGGAGAGGGTTGAAAAAGGGACCACAGGCTGCCAAGCCCCTCTGCGAGTGCGCCAGGAGCTTGCCACACCCTGGGCTCAGTCCCGATGCTTTCAGAGGTTGAGTGCTTCCCCCTGTCAGCTCTGCTCCCGCTGCAGCAGGAGGCTGAGGTCCGAGCCGGGCTCCGGGCAGCGGGCAGGGAGGCATGGCAGTGAGGGGTGGCCTCCTCCCAGCCCTTGTCCCCGCGGTGACAGCCACCGGAGCCTGGTGCTCTCGGCTCTGCAGGAGGTCTCGAGAGCGTTGCATAAAACACTGACACCTGATAGCTTCTCCAGGCTGTGCCATGGATTGCTCTTGTAAGCAGAAACCTTGTTTTGTTGCAAAACTGCTCGGATTAAAAAAAAAAAACCCAGAAAGCCCCAGCCTGGCAGTGGAACAGAGCCAGCGGCCCTTCAGCTGGGCTGGCAGGGACAGATCCAGCCTCGCTGCAGGCTCAACACCGGGGCTGCCTGCGTCCCACGCCGGCCCTGGCTCGGTTGTCCTGAGCTGCTCTCCGGGGAAGGGCAGCAGCGTTCCCCTGCACTGCTGGCCTGTCCTGGGTCACCGCTGAGGCCGGTGACCTGCTGTGATGGGGCATCATGCCAGGACTGGCCTCGGCCCCAGTGGCACCCACGCTCTGCACTTCGGCTTTGCAGCAGCGGCTGGTGCGGGGACAGCCGTGCCCTGACCCGCGTCTCGCTGCAGGGGTGGGGTGATGCTGGTCCACGACATCCGCAAGAACAGGAGCTGGGTGATCGACTTCCGTGAGGTGGCTCCCCTGGGCATCCCGCTGGAGAGGGACCTGCAGAAGGACACCAAGGTGAGGACCAGCATCCCACGCTGACCCCTCCAGGGCTGTAGCTGGCTGATGGCTCCAGCTCTCCTCTCCCCGCAACTCTCTGGCTGAGGGGGAAGTGACAGGAGGACTCTCCTGCCATGGGAGATCCCAGGTCCTACAGACGTGGGGAGTCCAGGGAAAACACTTCTTTGGCAGCCCCAAAACGCCTGGAGCCTGCAAGGCTTGGGGGGCAGAGACATATGTCCCTCCGGCAGTGGGGAGCCGGGAGAACAAGAGTGCCAGGAGGGAGCGCAACCCCGCGTCATTCTGCTGAGTTATTTCTCCTGACCAAACAGGGTAGAGACCAGGATTGAACTTGCCTCTTTCCTTTCAAAAACTTTTATTCCCTAATTTAGTGTGTTGCTACAGACCTCTTCCCCTCTCCTAAAGACCATGCAGACACTTCCCATGACTTGCATCTCCTTGATTTGCAGCTGGGGACCATGTCCCGTGTCCTCACGGGAAGGAGACTACTCTTCCTTTTTGTCCTTCCTATCTTACAGCCAGGTCTGCTCGTGGGGGTGCCAGGCATGATACAAGGCGTGCACCAGGCGCACCAGTTGCACGGGAGGTAAGACACGAGGCTGGCGCAGGCGGGCTGTCCTCGTGCTGAGCAGGCTGTGCCCTGGAGTCCCCACGGGCGAGCTGGGAGCACACGGGCCCTCGCCATCAGACCACGTTCTCAGCCACCAGTTGAAACCATTAGCTAAGGGGTGCTTGGAGGCTTGTGTTGAAAAATATGTTCATTTTTGTGGTACTTTGTTTAACAAAAGAAAGAATTCAGCTTGGTCAGGTTTTCTGCCAAGCAAAATTTTGGCTAACAGGACGGACGACAAATGTTCTCTTAGAAATAGGCGCAGAACATTTTCATGCTTGTCTGCATTTTCGCTCTCTCTTTAGCTGGACCCTACAAATTGTGGCTGTCTGGTGCCCTGTTGGGACTGGGAGGGAGGGGTCCGAATGACGTGCCTGGGGCCGGGGCCTGGCTTGAGATTGTGCTGCAGAGATGCCCGATCCCCTGTCCTTGCAGTGACATTCCTCTCTGGTGCACATCGTGGAGCACTGAGATGATCCTGCTAAAAAGAAACAACCCCCCCTGAAGGCTCGGTGCTCCTTTTGGCCACCTCCAGCCCCACAGCCTGGTCTTCCAGGAGCCCCCTGACCGCAGAGCCCTGCGCTTTCTCCCCCGACTCTGCCCTGCTGCAACACCCTCCCCCAAGGCACGTTTCTCCTTGTCCTTTCTCCTTTGGCAGACTCCCGTGGTCTGAGCTGCTGGGCCTCGTGGCCGGTGTCGCCCAGGAGGGCTTTAACGTCACACGTGATTTGGGTGAGTGCCCGAAGGGGAGCCAAGGGTGGCTCCTCGGCACGGAGGAGCATGCTGGCAACTGTGCTGGGGTGCGAGGCAGCTGGGGGGTAGGTCGTTATTCATGGGAAATTAGGGCTCTTCGGACCTGGCGATGGATGGGGTTGGGAGCCGCAGTCTGCGAGGGGAGAGCGTGGTGGCAGTGAAACTGGAGCCCTTCCCCAGGGCTGGTCTGGGACAGGCTGGAGCAGCCCGCACTGGGCAGCCGCCCAGGGCCAGCCAGGGAAGGGTGCTGGGGTTTCCGTGGGTTTCCTGCCCAGCTCTGATGGGCGCACGCTCCAGCCTCCCTCCAGTTCTGAAATGGGACAAGAGGCAGCACCAAGCCTCCAGCATCGCCGCCGGGCGCACAGTGACTGCGGGTCCCCTGCGCGTTCCTGCAGCCTGGCTTTTCTGGACGTCCTTCCCCTTCTCACCCACAGCCAAAGCCGTAAGCGAGCTGAAGGAGCTGAACTACTCTGACAAATTCCGGGAGATCTTCCTGCCGGACGGCCAGCCCTTACTGCCTGGCATGTTTGTCAGGCGCCCGGACCTCGCGGCCGTCCTGGAGTTGGTGGGAGTGGAAGGCCTGTCAGCTTTCTACAGCGGGAACTTGACCCAGGAGATCATCTCCGAGGTGAGCCACGTCTGTCCCTGTCTCTGCCCCAGGCCACACGGCACAGCCCGGGCCAGGGGTCGCCTGCCATGTCACCTGCCTAAGGTGACAGCCTGGAGATCAGCCATAGCCAAGTGTCAGCACAATGGTGGGGACAAATGCATGGAGCCTCCTTTTTCTTTCCTGCCCCTGTCACTGCAGTGGTATAAGTGACACGCAGGTCACTTCCACAGCCTGCAGAAGTGAAACCTCCATTTCCTCTGGAACCAGGACAGACTGTTTTGTCGAAGACAAATCTCAATTTCAAGACCCTCCCCTCAGGCTTTGTTAATATTAGCGACAACCCCTTCTTCCTCGTAACAAGAGGTGCATTGAGAAGCAAGTTTTTGTTGTTAATGGGACTAAGATACAGACTCCAGGAAAATGGTTTAAAAATAAAACCGTGAGCCTTGTGAGCAGAGGATCAGACAGGCTTGGTCCCCCCTAGCGTTGCCCTGGTTTAACTCCTGTTGTTAGAGGTGCTCTGGAAAAAAATAGCAACGACAAACAAAGTAATTATTCTGGTAAAAAAATCCAAAACTTTTATACCTGTGTAGCTGCCGTCACGGCGGTTGGTGGCACCATTTGTCCTTACCATTTGGTTCAAGTGATGCACCTTCAGCATGTCACCAGCAATCTGGAATGGGCTCATTCAGCTCAAGCCTGAGACATTTGTGAGCCCTGTATTCGGAAATCTTCTCCTGCGGTTCACCCGGACCACAGCAGAGGTGGAGAATGAGGAACAGGACAAGTGCCAAGCTTGTGATTCATCTCCTCAGCTAAACCCTGCTTTATCACCCTGTTCCCCTGACCTGAGGGCTGCCGCAGGGAAGCACAAACTCCCTACGGAGGAGCAAGGCCCAGGGCTGCAACACCAAAGACCTTGGCAAGCTCTGGGATGAAGTGCGCAGTTCCAGCTTCGGCTGCAGTGCAAAGTGCTGCCTTCCCATAGTGTTTATTGTGCCAGCAAAGGGAGGCTGTCGACGTGGTGAAATCAAGTCAAGCTCCAAAACACCCTACGCTTTGTTTCCGTCCCGCGGCAGGGAGGCATAGGTGCAAAAATGTGCTCACTGGGGAATGTGAGATGGTGTCTGCAGCGTGTGGCTGAGCAGGGCTTCTCCCCTTTCTGTGCCATCAGGCTCCTCCTGCCCCGCTCCCGGCTGCTTCTCCCGGGCTTTCATCTCATCCTGTCTGCTCATCTCGGCTGCTGGGTTCAGCCTGGCCTGGACTGCTTTGGGAAGGGGACAAGGATCTGAAGTAGGGGCTGCATCTTCTTTTGCAGCTTTGGAGGGGTTTGCCATGCTGCCTCCCACAACGCGCCCTGCTCTAGCTTTCCTGCTCCAGCGATTCATCCGTTTCTGCCAGAGAAGAAGTTTTCTTACCAAGTTCGCTGGCTAGTTTAAAAATCAGAGCATGCACAGGTTATTTGTTCTTGGCCATTTTTGGATGGAAATCCAGAGGGCTCATAGCAGCAACTCGCCCCAGCAGAACCTCTCAGCAGGTTGTGTGGCTTCTCCTGGGTGGAAGGAAGGAGTTGACCCACGAGCACAGTACCACCTGTACACTGCCTGAGAGTATTACCTGCCTCAGGGGATTTCAAGATCAGCAGAGTGCAGTTGTGGCGGTCCTACCTTGTCTCCACCAAGACTGAACCACAGAAGACCTGCCGTGGAGGGAACTGCCCATCTTTACTGTGTTCGTGGAAGTTACCAAGCCCAGTAAATTGTACTTCTAGGAGAGTCTTATGGAAAGACTAAGGCTACAGCAGACCCACTATCACCTGAAATAATTAGAAATAGGGTGGGAACTGTATGCTAAAGATTTCTGGTGATGGCAACCTGCTACACCCAGGTGCCTTCTATTCTGGATCCATATATATCTTTTTTCCTGGTAGTATTCACATGCTTCGTGACCTTTAATGTACTTATCCTTGCCACACAGGGGAGGGGAGGCTGCGAGGCAGTGCCAGTCCCCGTCCTCATGGCTAGGCAGAGTGACTTCAGAGCACCCATGGGGTGGGTGAGCTTTCGGAGGTGAACTGCAGAGCCTTGCAGCAGTGGCGAATGGTGAGCCAGGCCACCCACGCCACGACAGCACGGATTTTGGGGGTATCCTGGGGAACCTGGCACTTGGCTCGGGGACCTCAATGGTATTTGTTTGAGAATGCAGCATGTGTTCACCTGGACCAGCATGAGGAATGCAGAAAGCCTTGGCTCGGCTTGCTCAGCATGCACTGCTTTGCCTTCCCACGCAGGTTCACAGCTACGGAGGAGTCTTGGTGGAGGAAGACTTCAGCAACTACAGTGTCACAGTGGAGAACCCCGTCCATACGGTCTATCGAGGTGAGCGCCTGACCCGTTGCCAGGCGACTCCAGGTAAAAGTTTGCTTCACCTGGCGAGAGGTGGCAGCAGCGTTTAACAGGAGATGGAGTCAAAGCTGCGCTGAGGTGTCTGCAGAAGAGCCCTCCAGGGGGTTTCCTGCTGTTGCCTGCTGACACTAATGCCTTGTAGGCAGTTCAGGGGGTTTTATGCGCTTTGAAATGGGCCTGGTTTTTCCTTGGTGGTGACTGATGGTATTTTGATAGCGTTAGAGTGCAAAGATGCAACATGATCACGTACTGATGCACTGTCTAGATAGAAGCTGGACTATAGGCTAGCGTCTACGTCTGAAGCCAGTTCCCAAAGTTGAACTACAAGGGAGGACATCTTACTGTATGCAGAAAGTTTCTAAAATGTTGTTCTTGTCTAGAAATCCGTGCATTTACTCTCCTCATAGCTGTAGTGTTGCAAACCCATTTTGTCTCAGTCCTTCCATACTGCAGTCCAGAAACCAACCAGCCAACCAACAAGACCTGAATTTCAGATGTAAAAAACCAATCCCTGTTTGGGCTTCCTTCATGCGTTGTAAAGAAACAGGAAGATACAACAGGACTGTTTGGGGAAATCTTTTTTCAAATCATGTTGCTTTCTTTTATTTCCCCTCAAATCTGGAAAGGTTTCCCTGTCCCTAAGGACACTACCTTATGGGAAGGTACTATAACTGGACAGTATCTGACAAAAGCAGCTTCATTCCTCTCTTCCTCCCTTCACAGGTCATCTTGTTTTCAGCCCCCCACCTCCACATGCAGGTCCTGCACTGATCACAGCGCTGAACATCCTTGAGGGCTTTAACATCACGAGTCAAGCATCCAGGGGAAATACATTGCACTGGATGGCAGAGGTAAGAAGAGGTTTGACATTTGGCTGAATTTATTATGCTGCTGGAGAGTAATTTGTATATTCCTTGGTTGTACAAAAATGTTTGTAGATAATTCCGGGAGGAGAATGAGCAAATAGACTGCTCAGCTGTGCTGCTGCCTCAGGTAGGTGCAGATGCTCCTGCTCAGCTGAGCTCTTTCTTGCTTAGGCAGAGCTTTTCAGAAGAAGAGACTGTGGCTTTTGCCCGTCTCTTGTGTGCGATCATCTCTTCCGAATGACCCCACAGCAGCTGAGGGTGGTCCCATCTGTTTCCTCCACCTCTCACGCTACGGTGGCCCTGGCCGTACCGGAGCATTGCTAGGGCACCGCGAGGCGAGTGAGCAATGTGATGCTGCAAGCAAGAGCCTAGACGTGGTGATGACAAGGAGAACTGACCCAGCACTTTATAATTTTTTTAAATCATTTTAGCCCACCTCATGATCTCAGTGGTCTGGATCATGATTTTTCCAGTATTTAGGGCTGTCAGCCCTACCAAAATATTGCAGCTTCCCAGGAAGTCAAGTGAGTGCTCTGCTTCCTGCTGTGTAAGCAGAGTTGTGTTCTTAGATGCTTAGCAGATCCACAGCTGGGTTTCACGAGTTCAGAGTTTTAAGCAAGGCTGTAACCTTGTAGCAGACAGGACAGTGGGTGCTTGGAATTTATTGCCTCTCAGCAAAAACGCAAGAACTGGAGGTGTTACACGCTGCTAGGCCTGAGTCGAGGCAGAGAAGATTGACTCATTTACGTTATTTCTGAGCTCTCTGCAGGAAGTTTTGGATGAATCTGTTTGCTCTGTGTTTGCACCAGGCCAAGAGTTGGTTGTCAAGTCCCAGCTAGGAACAGCAACCTCCAGATAAAGGGTAGTGACTTAGAAGTTCATTGAATCATAGAATGGTAAAGTTTGGAAGGGACCTTAAAGCTCATCTGGTTCCAACCCCCCTGCTATGAGCAGGAACATCTTCCACCAGCCCAGGGTGCTCAGAGCTCCATCCAGCCTGGCCTTGAACCCTGCCAGGGAGGGGGCAGCCACAGCTTCTCTGGGCAACCTGGGCCAGGGCCTCACCACCCTTATGGGGAAGAATTTCTTCCCAATATCTAATCTAAATCTGCCCTCTGTTAGTTTACAGCCGTTCCCCCTTGTCCTGTCACTACACCCCCTTGTGAAAAGCCCCTCTCCATCCTTCCTGGAGGCCCCTTCAGGCACTGACAGCTGCTCTAAGGTCACCCCGGAGCCTTCTCTTCTCCAGGCTGAACAGCCCCAACTCCCTCAGCCTGTCCTCATAGGAGAGATGCTCCAGCCCTTGGATCATCTTCGTGGCCCTTCTCTGGACCCGCTCCAACACATCCATGTCCTCCTTATGTTGGGGGCTCCAGAGCTGGATGTAGGACTCCAGGTGGGGTCTTGCGAGAGCGGAGTAAAGGGGCAGAATCACTTCCCTCAACCTGCTGGCCACGTTTGGGTGTTTTTTTTTTTTTTTGTATCTGAAGGATTTTTATTCATTAGTATAGAACTGTACCTTTCAATTCACGCTTTTATAAAACAGATGATCAATCACTCAGACTAAAATATATAGTCCATTTTCAAAGCATCTTTTCTATATTGATGAAATATCCAGAAGGTAAATTTTGACAGTGATTAAAACTGCATCGTCTTGTGCACATTGTACGGTTCATTGGAAATACAGCTCTCTGAACATGACTACGTTCCAAATGATTGAAGATTTCTTCTTCTGTTTCTGGAGTGAGCTGTATATTATCTTTGATTGGAGACAACAGATCTGACTTTTTACAAGAAGGAAGTTTTTCATACTCTCTTTTGAAGTGGAAGTTCTTCCGGAGTTCACTAATGGTGGCTTGCAGTCCCAGCGTATTTTCAGCATCACAGTGATTTCTCTTCTGCACAGGTGACATTTTCCTGCTGAATCTGCTTACTTTAGCTGGTATCAATGGCTTGAGCTTTGTTACAATACGTGACCCTATGTAACTGGATTTACATAAACCAGGAACTTTGGTCTTTATGTTAGCGTTTTTCCTGTCAGTTTGAACAGCAGAAAATACTGCAGACCGAGTACATTGAACATCAGTCAGTTTTGAATTGGAGCCCGATTCTTCATCTGAACTGATGTTAGACTCTTGAGGTACTTCTGAAGACTCCAAACTGCATTCTGATGGCTCACAAGACCTTTGAGAATGTGATGACTGTTCCAGTTCTGTTAAGGGAGAGGATTCGTCCTCCAGTTCGCCACATACTGCCCCACTCTCTGTTTGTACCCCATTAATCAGATCTTCCTGGGATACCACACAGTTGTTTCTCTGTTGGTGTTGCTGTGAAAATACAGTATGAGATGGACCAGGATTTCCTGAATTATTTATGAGGCTGCTAAACCACTGGAAGCAACTTTTCTGCGTTTCTCCAGGAGGTGTAAAGATAGTCCTTGTTGATTTTTCAGTTTCTGAAAATCGAGAAACATATTCTGCTGCATGTTTTACTTCCTGTTGCTGGCAGTCCCGCTCAGCATCTTGAGTTAGATCACTGTCATCCTTCTTTGCTCTACCATCAAACATAATTACATCATTGCAGAAAAACCTGCTTTTTGTTCCTGGAACAATTACAGCATCCTTGTCTTTTTTTTTCCTTTGTAGAAAGGAAGCAAATTTATTTCTAACTCTAGGCAGGGAGTTAGAGCTTTCTTGAGTGACAAAATTCCCTGAAGAATCAAGGCTTTGTATTGTTGAGACGTTCTTTTGTGCTTGACCATCATCATCATTCTCCTTCTTGAATTTTTTTGCTTTTGAAAATGACTATTGGTTCAACAGGTCTCCATCTGAGATTTCTCCTAAATCACTCCTTGGCCTTTTTGCCAAGAGCTCTCTGCCTGGAAGTTTTAGCCCTTTAACACTAATTATCTTCTCCATGCCTCTGGTGGTTGGTTTCTCTGGTAAATGCATTTTATGATTAACGGTATCTGCATTAGGGCCAAGCTTGTAGTCTCTGCTCCAAATGCTGTTTACATGATTAGCATGTCTGTCATCCCAGCCGTGACTTCTCTGCTGCGCAGGCTGTGCAGTGTCATTGTTATAGTTATCAATTTGTTCCATCGTATTGACATCAGTGTTGCCAATGGCAATTTGAAAAGCAGTACCATCACCAAAATGTCATCCTGCAAAAATGAGTGTTTCTGGATCGATATCATCACCATATGCATTCAGAGGAACTAATTTTTTGTTGATAGGATCAAAGACTAACTGATACAGGAAGTTATTATTGGCTTGTGTAAAACCCTGAATGTATTCTTCTGGTACTGTTATATTCATCTTCAGGTACTGAAGTAGAAGAAGAAAGTAAGTGGCATCGTGGTGACCCTGCCTGCCAGCTGGCAACGCAGCTGAGCCGCTGAGCTGGGCTGAGCCAGCTGGTCGGCTCCTGCCAGGCGTGTTCCACCTTGTACAAACACTGCTGGATGCGCTCAGCTCCCCCAGCACACTGTTTGCTGTGCCAGACCGATGCCCTTTGGTCCCCATACCCACATGTGGCAGCCCTTGGCACTGAGGTATTCCCAGGACCAGGTTTTTATACATTTTTCTTCATAGGCTTTAGCCAACATGCCCGGAGACCAAATACCTCCTCCAGTTTGGACTAGCAAAAGTTGTATTTCCAGGGCTACCTAAATGTTTTTCTTTCTTTCTTTCTTTCTTTCTTTCCTGCTTTCTTTCGTTTTTTCTTTGTGTGTTCAATTTAGACGTTAAAAATAGCCCTGAGTCTAGCTAGCAACCTGGGAGACCCGTCTGATGATGTGTCCGTCACTCACGCTGCAGAAGACATGGTGAGGTAGGTCTGAGGCTGACAGGCACGCTGACAATTGCAAGATGCATGGTTGGATATCATTCCTGGATTTGCTCTTTTCAGTGCACAGGGAAACCTGAGGTTTTTCTACCTCTGTTTTACTGAGGAAAGGTCAGTTCTTGAGTGTCCTCCTAGGGCTCACTCTTCTACAAGGATCACAGCTGATACTGCAGGGCTCCAGGGATGAGTCATGGGATGTCCTGACACAGAGGTTTCCTGGAGCCACCTTGATCTTGAGGGTTCCTTCCACTTTCTCACCCCTCTAAGTATTCCTTCTCAGCAGGACAGATGAATGGCCATCCACATGGCCATGACCACACATGCAGTTTCTGGCTCTCCTGTCCGCACCGTGGGGCTCGGTGTCTTTGCAGCACACCCAGGCACGCGGAAGAGGCCAGGCTTGGGTTCACCACTGCAGACAGAGCCTGGGAGGTCCACGGCGTTGCTGCTCTGTGCGGACCAAGCCATCTTGTCTCCTTCCATTGGGTGAACCGAAGGAGCTCCCTGTCCGCAGTGCCAGCCCCCTCAGGGAGGCACCGCCAGTAGCTGTGTAGATGTACCCCCACAGAGAATCATAGAATCATTAAGGTTGGAAAAGACCTCTAAGATCATCAAGTCCAACCGTCACCCCAACGCCTCCATGCCTGCTAAACCATGTCCGCAAGTGCCACATCCACACGTTTTTTGAACGCCTTGAGGGATGGGGACTCCACCACTGCCCTGGGCAGCCCGTTCCAATGCTTCACAACTCTTTTAGTAAAGAAATTTTTCTTAATATCCAATCTAAAAGAGAGACCCAGAGATGCTCGTCTTCCTAGGCTCATGGCTTTCTTTCCTCTTTCCCTCCCTTGTTGTTGAAGTAAATCAGAAGCTAATTCTCTGCGCCAGCTGATCAATGACTCCCAGTCCTTCTCGTCTGATCTCCGCATGCCTCACTTCTCCGTGGAGAGTGGACCCGCCGCTAGCCAGGTCCTTGTCATGGGACCCGATGACTTCATTGTTGCGGTTGTAAGGTAAAGGATTTACTTCTTCCCTCCATAATGTACTCAGAGGGTGGGAGCAGGGAGAAGAATGCAGGTTCAGCAGGACAGGATGGGACCAGACCTGGTGCAGTTGGGCTACTCTGTGTCCATTAGTGCTGCAACAGGAGGAATGGGGAGGACGAGGTGGAGGTGTGTGAGCTGGTGCTGCTCTGCCCCGTGCAATCCTACAGCCTTCTCACAGTGCCACATGTCTGAAATGGCCTGAATCTGCTCCCAGAGCTGATGGCCAGATTTGAGGACTGATGGGGCTTATGGAGACAGATCCATCGCCTAGAGGGGAATCCTTAAACACAGGGAGGGACAGAGCTGCTGTCACCCACATGGTTCCTGCTCCTAAGTGCAGGGAGACTTCCACTCCTTACACCTAACCGGTCCTAAAGAACTACCGAAGAGTCTCTGTCAAGCCAAGATGGGACAGAAAATTGGAGCCCTGAAAGCCTCAAGGTGTACAAAAATCGCTGGGAGGGTTTTTATGGGATTTCTTCGTGTTTCTTTTCAGTTCTTTGAATCGTCCCTTTGGCAGTGGAATAATAACACCCTCTGGAGTCCTCCTGAACAGCCAGATGTTGGACTTCTCCTGGCAAAATAAAACAACAAACCACTCCATTCCCAGGCCGGTAATGAATGACATGACAAATTCTTTATTTGAGCTGTCTGTACCATTTTTTCCCAATTTTATTCTCATCTCCACAACAGGGAGGCTATTTTATGCCTTATTAATAACCGAGAGACAGCAGTCTGTAGAAAGCTCCTATTTTTTCATTATATGAGTCCCTGCAACACAGTAAACAGAAGGCTTCATGTATATCAGTTATCAGTGTAATGCGGTTTTATCCAACGAGGCTGAACGTCTCGGCTACCTGTTTTCCCTGCAGTCCAGATGCACTTTAAAGGAACCATCCTTTTCTGTGGACTTGAATTAAGGGCTCACTTTATGAATTGCTGGTCTGCAGGTTTAAAGTAACAGTGGAAAAAAAAAACTTCAGGTCTTGGAAAGAAATAATTACAGATGAGTACTGGTGGCTTCCAGTGCTGCCTTGTTGTTTCTTCTTGCCATGTATTGTAAAAGCATCCCACTTTGCTGGGTTGGTGCTTCAGAAGTGGGTAAAGGCCCTGTATACCTCCTGTAAAAGAGCCACAGCGTGAGACGGGATGGATCCTGCTAATACCAGAGAGCATTATCACAGCAGTGAGGATGTCAGCCTTGTAAAACTGCACAAGTGCAATTACTGGCTGAAGCATAAAGAGTAAGAAGTTAACCTGTGCAGCCTGAGCACCAGCAAAGCTTTAGCTGGCTTGTTGAAATTCTTCCGTGTGTGTTTTCTTCAACTGCAGCAAAACCTCATTCAGCCTCGGAAACGGCCGCTGTCTTTCCTGTTGCCCACCATCGTGAGACCGTCCGAGGGGCTGTGCGGGACGTACCTATGTCTGGGAGCTAACAACGGGGACAGAGCCTTGAGCGGCATCGTTCAGGTGGGTGCCATGTCCGGGCAACCACCCTCTCAGAGCAGCTGTTGGGCTCAGCACTGAGTAGGGTCCCCTGCTGCAGAGCAGTCTTGCCCCCCCTAACATCCCAGGCTGTGTAGAAACCGGTGGGCACAGGATTACCAGTTCAGTCTTTGACATCACCGCTTCCACACGTTCAGTTTTACAGATCTCTAAGACCTACTGGTTTACTGCTTTTGCACCTTTCCTGGTGACACCGCTTATAATTGCAGAGGAAAAGCATCTTGGCAAAATCTGTAATGGTTTTGTGTCATTTTAATACCTGTTCAAAGCTAGTCTTAAGGATCATTGGGGAAAAAATATGAGCATTTTGTATTCAGAGAATTGAGGGAGACCAGCAGCCCTGTAGCCCTTTTCCCTATGAAAAGCTCCGTTCAGTGCATTCCCGACTGAAATCCTCCCTGCTCAGCTCTTGCTGTAAATTGGGCAGCTCCTCCTAACCTGTGATTTGTAATGAGGTGAAGTACTTGCCAATAGCTTGATTGCATGCACAACAGAAATGGATTGCTAAAAAGAAAGGCACAGCTGAAATTGGCTCCCATTTTCCTTACCTTTGGAAGGCATTATTCAGAGTAAAACTGAAGCCAGCCATGGCTTCCTAATGCTTTGTTTGGAGAAGTCACGTGCTGAGCTTTTGGCCGTAACAAGCATATATTTAGAGATGACATCATGTTCCAGACACACAACTCTCCTAATTTAGCTGGAACTGTGTGACAAAATGCCCATGTAAGCCTGAAAAGGTCCTGCTTTTCCACCAGCAATATACAGGCCGTATTTCCAGGGTCTCTGTGTGCAAAACCCTGCATTAGTTCATGCAGTTTGGTGAACGGCTCAAAATCTTCTTTGCCTGCTGCATCTGCAGATGTTGGAGCCACCAATTAGAGGGATGCTTGGGAAGCTGGCTCCTATTCTCTTTACTTTTTTTTATTATTGAAGATCTTTTATTCTCTTGCAGGTTTTGGTAAATGTTTTAACATTTAACAAGAATCTGAGTGAAAGTTTGTCACTTGGTCGACTTCACCCACAGCTTCAGTCCAACACCTTGCAGGTTGACAGTGAGTATGGACACTGGGTGTGGTGCAGCCTACAGATCGAGCACGTTTAGAAAAGGAGCAGGATTTTCTTAGCACATTGCTGTGGAAGTGCGACAGCCCAGCGCACAGCTCACCATGTTCTAGGGTCCCCAGTGGGTCCGGAGGGCTTTGGGGAAGATAAAAAGCAGCAGCCTAGCTTCTTCAGAGCTTGGAGCCCTTGCTGCACCGTGCCCTCTCCCTCTTGTCTTGGGGATGCGCTGCAGCCCCTCCAACACCGCCTGTCCAAGCTGCTCCAGGTGCTGCTCCCCAGCTCTCCCTCTGTCCCCGCTCACCTCCTGGTAGCAGCCTTATCCTGTCGTTAAAACCTGTTGGCGATCTGGTGCCATTGAGGCTATCCAAAGAAACAAGATTGCAACCACAGCTTCACCCAGACAGGTCCTGAAAGCTAGCAGATCTTCCTAGGCTTTATTACCACTGCCATAAATGATATGCTTCCACTTCCCAGTCCGGGTCCTGTAACTCCACCAGCTGGGGAGAAGACAAGGCTTATGACAGGGCTTGTAGCTTGGCGTGCTGGAAATGCAGCATCAGTGCTGACACTCTGGAGAATGTGCTGCCAGCTCGTGTCCTTGTCATTACAAGTCTTGGTCTATTTGATGTTTTTCACACAGCCCCATACCTTACCAGAGTGAACCGTAAGTGAAATTTAGTTCTCATTTCACACAAAATAGCCAAAGTTTCTAGGCCTTCCCAGCGGAAAATCTAAAAATGTCTGTCGAGTGCGACCTGCAGACTTGGAAAATAGAATGTGATTGAAACAAATCCAAAACTTCAAAAGATCCTAATTGGTGGGTTTGGACATTTGGCATCAATAAGATCAGTGTTAAGACACTTCTGCAATGTGTATAGCTTAAATAACTGTGGGGGTTTTGTGTGCCTGTTCGGTTTATCCAGCTGCATCCCCAGCTTTGTCTCCTCAGGCACTTCTGTTCATGCAGAAATTACAAAACATCAAATAAACAAAATAAAAGCAGAAAAGCAAGCAACCTAAGGTAGATGGCTGGAAGGTTAAGAAATACGTGAAGGGGAAGTTGGAAGGCTTATCACAAAGTTTGTCATTTGGCAACTTGTTTTACTATCGTTTGTTTTGATCATGGCCTTGCATCTTATTTTGATTGATAACTGTTAATACTATTATTTGTGATTAAGCTCTTAAGAGCGAGGACTGCCTTGTGTTCTGTAAGCAGAATAACTACAGTAGGTGCCAACAACATATTTTCCCCTTTTTCCAAAGAGGAGGATCTTCCACATCTTTAAACGGCCTTCTGGATCCTCTCATTTCCCCCACCATGCAGGGCACTGCCCAGCTCTGAAAGGCCTTTGCTGACGAGAGCTGGGAGGTGGCTCCTTGGAGCAGCAAGTGCTGGTCCTCCTCGGCAGCTTGGCTCGCCCTAGCTGGGACACCTGAAGTGGCTGCGGGCAGCTTCCTTCACACTGGAGGTCCCATCAGGGCTAGGACAGAGCTTTGCATCAAAGGCAACAGTGGTTTCAGCTACAAACTCCTCTTTTCAAATCCCTACAGGTGAGTTTTCTGAAGAAGATATTGAGTGTCTTGTAGCCAGGGGCCATCAAGTGGATAGAGTCAAAGTGGTCTCCCTTGTCCACGGGGCCAGGAGAACCAACAGTTTCATCATTGGCCTGAAGGACCCCAGGAGTGCGGATGCTGCTGGAGCCACAATATTGTAGGACCTCCCCGATGATGTTCTCACTGAACAAGGCTTGAACGAATCAACCCGAGTGACATGCATGCTCTGAAACGGCCCCTTCTCCATCCCCAGGGCGGGAGCCCTGCGTGCACACTGCTGAGTAGACCTTCTGCATTCCCCACCCGGGACGACACCAGAGGGGTCAGCAGCACCGTCTTATAGTGCTCTGATTTTTTTTTCTTTTATTTTTAAATTATTTGAATTGCAAGCAGCCCAGTCCTTATTACAGGCATGCAGGGAGCACACTTTTCTTTTGTCAGAGTCTTGCTAATAATTTCAGTCTTTTCAAAAGCCCAGTTCTAGCCGGCATCTTAATTTTAGTGAGCAGGAACATTAGCAAAGGAAAAACCAGCTGGTGATGATACTGTCATCTTCATCTGCCTGTCTTTCCCAGGTTCATTCTTTGCCTCTTGAGTAAGCCAATAATTAATACAGCCTAATGTAGTGTTTGTGGGTGCCTGTAGCTGGAGTATCAGGGAGCCCTTCCATACTCCGTACGGGCCAGCTGATTTTTGCTGGTGTGCACCCTCCCGTGTTGGTTCCTTTTCTTACACCACTACATACTTTGAATTTTGGGAGTAAATATTTTGAACTGAGTCGCGGCGCAGACCGACTGGCAGTCCGGTTTTGTAACCGGAGCAATCGTTTTCAACTTCTAACAACTTGCGGACCCCCCAGTAGTTTTCTTACAGACGTTCAGCCTCCTCCGTAGTGAATTTAAGCTTAGTGGTAACAGGCTTAACTTTCTTAGGTACTTTTTGGCGATATCTTAGCAGTACTCTGCAGACTAGTAAAAAAATCCACAGACTTGTAAAAATCTACAGACCACGGACTGAAAACCACATGGAGAGCATTTAGGTAGGTTCAGGGCTTTCCTTACACTGCCTTATCTCAATCTGCTCTGAAAGCCTGAATTGTGCCATCCCTGTGGGGGCTTGAGATTTTCTGCTTGCTAAATTCATGCCTGTACTTCAGCTCCGTGTTTTGATGCTGGTGGCTCTACTGGAGAAGCTGAAGAGAGTGAGGGAAAGGGTACAAAACCAAGAAAACGCTTCTGGGAGAATTTTCTGTCTGCAGCATATAGTGCAAAATATAAGAATACTTCTGCATTTCTTGTCTGAAATAGAGTGAAGACATAATAGCACATCTGACAACTGCACCACTTCATTCAACCCAGATTTGAATGTTTCCTTCTCTTTTTACCAGCAAGGTAGACAGACTCCGGGCACTAAAAAATTCTGGGATTTGATCATTTTCTGTGGTCTAAAATTGATGTTCCTTCATGGCGCAAATGCGTCTATGGCCACAGTACATATTATATATGTATGTCCACTTATGGTTGTCCTGGTCTTTCATTTGATGATTACTCCAGTCACCCCAGCCTTCCTCCTGAGGGATCCTGCAGCACCCATCTGTCTCGTGCCTGGTGACACTCGCTGCCGTTTGATGGGGGGAGCGCGCGGGTCGTTGTGGGCCGGTCGGGGCTCCACAGCTGATAATCGGACTAATCGTTCCTGCCACCTGCCAGCTGAGGATCTCAAAGCATCTTACGTGAAGCCTTGCATGTTGCACCGAGGCAGAAGAGATGCTTTTATGTTCTGCTGAAGCGCAGCCACCCGTGAGAATAGCACAGCAGCTACCTAGCAGACGGGAACGCCGATGGTATTTTCTGTTGCAAATGTGTCAGTGGCCTCAGCTGAGAGGTGGGGGAGGCACAAGGTGGTCTTTGGGAAGTTGTCTACTGTACCACCACGCTGCCTGTAAGGCAAGAAGAGACTTTCTTCACGGTAGGGACATCAAATCTCTATTTTTCTGTCATCAGCACTAGAGTTGGTCACTGCCCAAAGTCAGAGAGTTCATAAAACTTTATGTATCTTGACGCAGACCTCGTCAGGTTTCACAGGAAGGGAAGGATGCGTTTTTTTGCATAGAATCTCACTGGTGGAAATTTGGAGGTTTCTGGTACGGTGCAGCAGGGATCTGTCCCTTGGGCGTGGCGGTTTACTGAGCACAGCTGCAAAATAAGTGGTCAAGTCATCGTCACTGCAGTACTTCGCATGGAATATCACAAAACACTTTGAAAGATAAAATTCCTCCTTATTAACTGGATTCACCAACTCACTTCTGATGCTGGAAACTGTGTATTATTTGGGACTTAAAGACTCTGGTCTTGATACAAAAGGGCACTTACACGCCCCGAGGTACAATTTCACAGCTGTGATTCAGAATGTTAAAATAAAGCATGTTCCTAAGTGCTCCACTGGATCATGGCCTATGTTGCAAAAAAGAGAAAATTTAAAATAATTGGAAGATGGGACTTAGGCCCCTAGGTCATCACTAAGAGAAGTAAAGATATTTTGAATGATTTCCCATTTTCTCTGTTTAGAAATGGCATCGGTATAGCACAGATGTATTTGATACGGAAACCTTTAATCTGCTAATTGGCCCAGTGTCTCTGATACTTTGAGTCCATCTGTTGTGATAAGATCTGATTAATTTAATGTGTGGTACCAAGGAATACCCGATGTTTCCTTCTGTATAGGTAGATATTGTGAAATAAAGGGCCGTATTCTGGAGACGTGTGTGCAGAGTAACTGCATTGATTTCAGCCCAGCTATTGCAGACGTCTTAACAGCTCTGAAGCAGAATTTGTCTGAAACTTTTCAATGAACGTGTCAGTGAGGAGCTCAGAACACAAAATACAAAATATAAAGTGGCAAAGTGGCTGAGAAAAACAATAAAGAAAATTTTTAACAGAAGAAAACCAAACAAAATAAATTGAAAAAAAAAACCTTTGCTAAATGTGACTATTGAGATCTGGAACGGGATCAGCTTGTCTCTGCCCATGTTTGCATTGCTCCCCATCAATGTATTCTGGTTTTTACCATCGGGATAAGCTGGAGACGGGCTGTGCCATCAAGCATTAGCTCAGTTTATCAGTGTTGCTGCGAAGGCTCGACGCCGTTCGTGAGCACAGTTAACAAGCAGTGCTTTGCTAGCTTTAGATGCCACTGTTCGCCTGCGTGCATCGAGCACCGATGGCTGCACAGAAAAGCCTGAAGGAGGGATGAGGCGGAAGTCAGCGCCTGGGGACAAGGGTGCTCCGGCCCCTTGGCTGTGCCATTGTGTTCCCCTCACTGACCCGTTCTGTGCGCGGACACTGAGAGGGGCTGGAGCCTGCCTTATCGCCTGGTCTGGACGTGGGCAGGCGCTGCTGGGGTGGTTGGGGTGGTCAGAGGCAGCGAGAGCAGCCCAAGGGCTGCCCTGGGCACCCTGGGTGCTGCGGCAGTGCAGCGAGCAGCTCAAGCGTGTGCCTCCCTCTGTGCCTTGGGACCAGGGGCTGCCGGGGCAGGGAGGGCAGAGAGCAGCCACCGTGGCCAGGGTGGCAGGCTCGGGTCCCCAGTCTGCAGGGGTGATGACCAGTGTCCTGCAGCTCGGCTGTGGCCCCGCCAGCATCTCGCTGAGGGATTCCTCGGCTGGGGCAGTGAGTCTGGCAGTGCCTGTTCGGGTCAGCCGGTCGGCTGGCTGCTGGGCCGGGGTGGATGCTGCAGGCTGCTGCTGGTGCCGGGTCAGAGCCTCCTTCCACCCGCTGCACGCACTCGACAGGCTTCCACGGGCTGATCCCGGGCTCTGACTCATTGGAGAGAAAGGGGAGTCAGGCCTCGGTAAGCACCGTGAGATTAACCTGCACCTCCTTCATGAATACATTAAAACCACTGAATATTTTGTAAGGTTCCACAAAGAATCCGGTGGGGCGGGAAGAGCTCCCGTAGCACCCAGGCATTTTCATCACAGTGGTTGTGGAAAGCTCTTCCGTACTTCAGTGCGGGGCATCTGCAAGCTGGCCAGGGAAAGGAGAGCTCTGAGGGGCAGAGCTGGCTTTCGGAGAGGCAGGGCACGATGGCTCAACACATCCGTGTGCAGGGCAGCAGAGCCTGTGCAGTCGGAGCACTCGGGCGGCGAAACGCGCTGCCCACAACAGGCCCTCCAGCGGCCACAGCTCTTTCAGAGGCAGGTTGTCCTCGCCGAGCTGACCCTGCTGCCCGGGGAAAATCCCATTTCACAGCAGCTACCCGGCAGCCGTGAGCCTCCATTGGCAGGACCGTCCCCAGCACGGCCCAGCGGCTCTCGCCTCCCCATCTCCTCGGAGCTGAGGAGAGGGTGACACCTCTGTACCCCCACCCCATCTGTCACGTCTTTAGCTAACTGCCCACCTCTCTCACCACACTCACAGTTTAACAAAAATCCCAGATCAAAAGGGATTGTGACTGCAATGCAGCAGGTCTTCTCCCTTCCTTCCCTCTAAGTGAGCATCGTACCAGTATTTGAGGAGAAATTATTTTGTTCAAGTCATTGTATGATAACAAAGTTTGGAAAATCTAAAGCTGCTCATGAGTCCACCTACTTTTTCTGTATAATTCCTTTCCTTTGAAAATACTGTCCTGTGAAAACGCATGTAAATACAACCACGGTCTTGACTGTCGTGATCTCAGATGCATTTCTGTTTTATTTGCGGACAGCGAAGCAGCTGGAACAGCCGGCTCTGTGTGCTGTGCTGTGCTGTGCGTAGCCCTCCTTCTTCACGGTGTCCACGCTGCAGGTGACGTCGTATTAGCATCTATCATTTGTTTTGCAGCAAAGTTTCAGAATGCAAATCAAAATGAGGGTCTGCTCATGGAGGGGCTCCACAAACGCAGAATGAAGGCCCAGATCTAGCCCCAGAAAATCTTGGTTATGGTGTACAGAGGCCAGGTGAGATATGGAAATGTTTCAGCTACGCAGCATGGACACAGGCTGTGCAATAACCTGGAGATCTGCCTGCAGTGCATCTCGCTGCAGAGCCGCGCCGGCGCAGGGCGGCAGTGCCTGAGCTGCCCCGTGTTTCCCCCGTCGCAGTCCCCCACGTCACGTCATTCCCTTCTCAGCACTGCCAGGTGCCCGCTGGTCTCCGGCCTTTCGCCAGCCACAACAGGCAGGACCACAGACCCACCTCAGGTCCCGCCAGCGGCCGGTCTGAAGCAGAGATGCCTCAGAAGGGTCCTCAGTCATGTCCTGCCAGCCTGGGGTCCCTTCAGCTCCACATCCCCTTCACTTCCTCATGCTTCTGGGAAAGCTATTTTGAGACAATGGGGATCAATTTTAATCACACAGAGGCTGTGCCGGTTATAGTCTTTCCCAGCCGTGAGAAGAAGCACAAGGAAAAGCAGTGTGCTACAAAGTGCTAAGCGGATGGACGAGGCAGCAGGCTCCTAACGAAGCAAGTGCTTGTTTGCAGACTCTGTGCATGATGAGGCACACGAGAGTTATCCGTGTGGGACCTCTCGAGCCCAGATCTGAAAGCCAAGCACTTCGATGGCTTGAGCAGATCCTAGTGAGACACCTCAATGTTGTGCTTCCAGGAAACTCGCGTCTCAGAAAACAGTGTTCTGCTTGTTCTTGTGTGCTACAGTATATGAGATGTGCCCGGTATTAATGTAGCTCATACAGACAAACCCAAGCAAACACAAAAACCTGAAGGACAATCTTGCGACACAAGCACAGCAGCACCGGCGGGAAACACGGGGATTTTTTGGAAGCAGCACTCTGATCTAACTGCGCCAGAGCAGGGAATGTACGAGCCTTTTGGGGAAGATCAGGCTGGAGGAAGAAGTCAAATGCAGTGGGGTTAAGGAGCGTCTCCTGAAACAGAGGAAAGTACGAAGACAAACAGGGAAGAAAGATGATTCTTGGGTGTGGAGGAAGTCTTCTCTCAGCTTCTGCATGTCTCCAGCCTGCCGCAGAGGCAGAGCAGAGCGAGGCGAAGCATGGGCAACAGCCACACTGATGTGAACAGAAACGCACGGGCAGACAATCTGCTGTAGCCAACGCTCCTCGTTACCACCCTGTGACCCGTCTCCTCTCCTGACGCCTCTGCAGGCATCTCCCGGGGCTCAGGGAAGGGCTTTCCATGTGTCCGTGTGGCACACCGGAGAGCTGCTGGAGGTGGGGTGCCCTGTCCCAGCACCCAGAGGAGACACCGACAGACAAAAGCATGAGCAGAGCAATCCTCTAGTGAAGCATCACGCCACGCTCCTCTGCCGACAGGGAGCTTCAGGGCTGCGAACACGAAGGAAACAAGCAATCTGCTGGTGGCTTTCCACGCACCAACAGTATTTAATTATTAAGATAAGTCACGTGCTAACCGTGATGTTCAGTATTTTGTTTAGGTTTTTTTATTTATGGAATGTATTTGTATGTCAATTTACAAAATGAGGGGTTTTTTGTCTGTGTTGTGAGCTATCATGACAAACAGAATCACAGAATGTTCGGGGTTGGAAGGGACCTCTGTGGGTCATGTGGGATTATGGTATTTGAAAGGTTTTGCAAAATGAAAGAGCGTTTTCCTCTTTTCATGCCATGTATCCTGCGGAGAGACACCGCTGGGGGTCTGCAGGGGCCCTGTGACCCCACAGGCCTGCGCCGCGCTCCTGCAGCCAGCCGAGCCCACCCCAGGCGCTAACATCCACCAACCGCCGGGATTTCCGAAGGCCCAAATTCTCCATTTTTCCCCACAAAAGACTTCTGATTATTCTACTGGCGCGACACAGCCACCGCCACGTGTTTCTGCCCCTCACCCCCGCCAGGTAACAGCGTTCCGCTCCGAGCGATGACTGCAATGCTGACATTTCTGCGGCGGCGCTGTATTTCTGCGCGGATTTATCGTTTCTGGTGTCGGTGATGGTTTGCAGGCCGGCGGGAGGGCTCCGTGCCCCCAGCGTTGGGGGGGGTCTCCCCTGCCGCAAAGGCCCGCCTGCCTGGGCATCGCCCACTGCGGCCTGCACTGGGCAGACAGGCCCCGCTGAGCCCCCACCAACACCAGTGGGTCCCCCGTGAAGCGGGACGGCTTCACGGGGGACCCACTGGTGCTCGTGGGGTCAGAGGGCCGTCGTCCCCCCCCCCCCCCCCCCCCCCCCCGCACCGAGCTTCTCCACCCGGTTTCCCGCCCATTTCCCTTCAGGGGCCTCGTTGTCATTTTACCTCACGCTTCCCGCGCGGGCAGCAGCGGGCGGCGGCCCACGCGAGGCGAGGCGCGCGCCCCCCCCCGGCCCCCCCTTCAACGCCGCGGGCTCCGCGCGCTCGGACGCAGGCGCGCGCGGGCGGCGCGGGGCGGGCCGGGTCACGTGCCGCGGCGGCGGAGGGAGGCGGCGGAGCGGCGCCGGCCTTGCGCGGGGTGTCCCCGCGCGTCCCCGTGTCCCCCCCCCCCCCCCCTTCCCACACCCCCCCCCACTCCCCTCAGCCTGCGGGCCCCCGCGCGCGCGCCCCCGGGCGCGGGCGGCCCCCGCCTTCCTGCGCGCGGGCGCGGCGGCGGCGGAGGCAGCGGCGGCGGCGCCAGGTGAGGGCAGGGCGGGGCGGGCCCTTGGCCGGGCCTTTCCGCGGGGGCGCGGGGCGGAAGCTGCGCCCCGGCGGTGTCAGGGCCGGCGCCGGGAACGGGCCGGGCCCGCGGCGCGGCGGGGCCTGGCGGGGCGCAGAGCGGGGCCTGGGCCCGCCGCCGGCGGAGCGCTCCGGGCCGCCCAGGCCGCGGGGTGCCGGGCCCCGCGGGGCTGGCTCGGCGGGAGCCTGTCAGCGTGCAGCGGGGGGGGGCCGCGGCCTGGGCCCGGCGCCGGCTGAGCCCGCCCGCCCGCGGCCTGCCCCCGCCCCGCCGGGCCGGGCCGCCCGCCGAACCGGCCCCGTTGCTCCGCGCCGCTCAAATCTCAGCCTTCCGGGGCTGAGCCGGGGGTCGCTGGGCTCTGCCCCGCCGCGCCCGGGCCGGCCGGGTGCTGTCAGGCCCGACTCGGGACGGGGCTTCGGGCTGCCCGACCTCCTGCGGGCGCGGGCCGCGCCGGGGGGTGTCGGCGGGGCTGCGCGGGCGCTGCTGTGAGCCCAGGCTTTTGTCTGAGAGCCTCGCTGGCCCTGTGGCTTCGGACTCCCGCGGTCTGGGTTCTGAGCTTCGCTGTGTTTCACCCGCTTTTCGGGCGGCTCGGAGAACTCGGGGGTGCTGGTTGCTCCCGGCCGCGTTGGGGAGCGGGCGGCGGGGAGCTGCTCTGTCGCTCGCCTCGGCGCGGTTCTGAAAGCTGGCTGCGAGTCCTGGCTTTGTGAGCTCGGTCATTTTATAACCCCGCTGCTTCCAACGCGCACCTTTGAGGTCATTCCCCCGACTGAAAACTAAAGTAAAACCTTTCTCGTGTGGTAAACAGTGAATTTTAGCAGAGGAAGGGCAGTGCCTCTTGTTGGTATTCATCTTTCTTATCCGTTGTGGTCTTTCTGGCTGGTCCTTTAGCTAAAGCCACTTTCAGTATTTCCCATATGACAAAACAACCACAGAGAACAAATCCGGCGTTTTCAAAAAAGGTCAGCAAGCGCAATAACCACAGCTCTTGGCTTTAGCAGCTCTGTCCCAATTGTAGCAAGCGTTCCCAGCTTTCCTGTGCGTCTCATGGAGACAGAAACGAAGGTCTCAAGGCCTGTATCCGGAATGGCCGGGGCTGCGAGCTACCGAGCCACCAAGCTGAACGCGCTGCCTGCAGCGAGACGTCGGGGTGTTCGCTGGAAATTCGTCTGCTCTTCAAACGCTCCCTGAGCTGCGGGGCTTCCGCTGGAAGTTTGCTGGCTTTACCAGGAGATTTTTCACAGGGATGCTGTATCCTGACTCTCCTGTGAGAGAAAATAAAATGAAAATGAGGGGAGGCTGCACGTAGACCTGCACTTCTGCTGAGAAATTACGCTTCTTAAACCTCTTAAGCCTCCAGAAGGGTATTCTGTTAGGCTGCGGGGTTCGGCTGGGAGCACTCACTGCAGCGCTCTCCAGGAGGCCTGTCCTTCTGTAGGACTTGCCGGAGGAGTTGTTTCCAACAGGCTTCCAACAGATGCAGCGACTTTACACTATTCTAGTGACAAAATAGCTGCTTCCTTAAACTAAAAAACATCTCCGTGTGTGGACACCTGAGAAATCCAGCCCCCCCATCCCGTGCATCTCCAAACTAAGTGTGGGTCTTTTAATTTTTCAGTGGCTTAAATACCTGAAAATCTGGGGGTGTAGGGGTAGATTCTGCTGAACAATCGTAATGCCGCTCTTTGTTCTGTTAAAGTATGATGCTGTCAAGGGTTGCGTGCCTTTGTAGTAGACGTTAAATATTTCAAACTGATAACCACTGAACAGATTTACAGCAGATTGTTTATTTTCTAATACCCTATTGATTGCCTTTGGATGGAAGCTGGAGTTACAGCTGAGTTACACAGACATACTAAATGTAACAGATTTGCAGTGGCAAAGGGTTTGCTGCTGAAGATACTGAAGAGTTAATGTGGCAGTAACAGTTCGATTGTGTTGGAAATGGTGACATTTTATAGGTCGGTAGCGTACCTCCGAAGGGCAGAAGGCGTGATGACGGCGTCTGTTTCAAAATCGTGTGGTCTCTGTTGAGAAACACGGACGCTGCGGCGCAGAGAGAATGCGTGTGAGCGGAACGCCGTTGGTGTGTAGCCGCCGAACAGCAAGGCAGACGCTGTGCTTTGCAAAGGCTGTGCTCAGGCAGAAATAAACTGGTTGCTTAACACTGGGCTAGAGCAGGAGTGATGGGAGAGAACGTGTAGCATTGCGAAGAGTTGAGGGGCAGAAGCAGGAGGAGAAATAACCCTCGATGGCCCAGACCTCTGACAGGAGTGAGGCCTCGCCAGCCCCCTGGTGAGATGGCTCCCATCTGTTAGCCAGGTGAGCAGCTCACCTGGGCTTCAGGGAAGCCAAGGATGTTTTGTGTTTTGTCCTGACGCTCTTGCGTGCTCTGCTGTCCTCTCCAGAGCGGATCAGTGGTGTTTTTCAGCAGGAACTACCTGCTGCGGGGAGCTGAGCGTTTCAGCTGCGTAGTCAGCATGTTCCGTAGTCCATACGCATTGATAGTTGAAGGTTTGGCTCAAGGTGGTGTATGAAACTCAGGTGGTCCAGGGTGCTGACTGATGAGAAGGGAGGAGAAAAGTCTTCTCAGTGATGCTGCTGGAGCTGAGAATTCATCTAAGCTTTGCCTTACATGGAAGGATAGTCGTGGAAGTTTTCTAGCGGTCCAGGAGCCTGGGATTTTTCTCAGTCCCTTGGGCACTGGGGGTCAGTTTTCATCCAGTGTGTCCTCTGTTGTCAGTTGGTGCTGTTCACAGCATCCCACCTGCGCTCTCAATAGCACACCAACAATTGCTGTTGTCGTCATTAAAAAGGGAAACAAGAAGTGAACTCTGTCCTGTGTATACTGCGGCCTTGAGGTTGTGTCACAGAAAGTAACCTTGCTTTATAGAAAGGCGAGCAGTGCACGTCCCAGTGCAGCTGTTGGGGAGCTGGGGTGAAGGAGGGAGGCGCGGTGGTCTCCACCGCTCCTGAGAGCCATCGTCTTTTTGGAACTGAGAGGACTGTTGCCCGCTTCTCCAGCTTGAATGAGAGCAGTCTTGAAGCATAGTCCCGTGCAGGGGTTTGGACTGGATTTGTACGGAGATTGAAAAATACAGGAGATGAATGATGCCGTGTCTGAATGCATTTGTCTTCATGTGAACTGGTAACTTGGGACTGGAAGTTGCTGCTACCAAGTTGCATTTCTGAGAGCCTGAGTGTTAGGTTTGATGTATGAAAGGGGAAGCTCTTGTTATTCCCACCAAAAGATGCATGCTATAAAGTTCTCCAGGTCCTATGCATTCATTTTAATTTTATAATTTTTACTCTTTCAAAACTGGGAGTACCTACTGAGACTGCACAGCTGGTATGAGAGCACGTTGCTGGGTAGCGCTTCAGAGACCGAACTGGATGTAAGGCTCTGTGCTCTGTGTACATGTGTGCAGGCACGCTCTCGCAAGCCGCCCTCCTTCCTGGATGGTAAGAGGAAAATGTGAGGAGTTATTTCTGCCTTGCTTCCTGACGAATTGCAAGTTTTCACGTCTAATAACGTCGTTTTTCCTGGCAGTGAGTGGGGAGCATGTGAGAGCTGAGATGCACGGCTCGTGTTGGCAATTCTCATGGGTCTCTTGCCCAGAGAAGCTGAGGAGTTAGCAGCTGCAGTCTCAGGACTGTGGCTGTAGGAGCTGAACCTCCCAAGGCAGAAGCATTGCCAGGTTTTTTTAGTGAGGCTCAGTCAAGAATAATACTGGACAAGAAATAGTGCCTTGTCTTCTGGGTGCAGCATGGGGCAGTGTTCCTGCTTCGGGTTTTTTGGGCTGCTCTGCCCGTCCCTGCTGGAATGCTGTGCTGTCTAGTTCTTTTGCACCCTGGTTTTACCAGAAGGTGCAAGGTTGAGCCGTGATTACCTGGTTCTTAATAGCAGTAGTGACAATAAATAACACTATTGAAATCTGATTTTTCCACAAGCCCAGAGCAGCATAAAATATGCTGGAAGCTTTTATACAGTCAGGAAACTCTCAGAACAATCTTGGTTTTGACAGAAGCTGTACCTGCCTCTGTTGTATGAAGGCATTTTTTGGTCAGGTAAAACAGTCTCCTTGTTATTGTTTTAACTTAAATCTTCTCCTCCTATTTTATAACATTTCAGAATTTAAAAACTTGAATGAAGTTCCCTAGGCTTTCATTACATGTAAGAATGAAGAATATTCTTCAGTAAACACGAGGTGCCCTTTTCGGTCAAACCTGAGCTCGGGATCAGTAGTCACCAGAATACCTGGGCTGGTTGTATCAGCATTTGTGAAGCTTAGTGAGAATTTGGTGATAAAGGAGTGGCTGTGGGGTGTGTGAGCCCGGAAAGGTTTGGTAGCAGTTAAATTCAACTTTAAATGGAAAGCTTGTCCGCAAGAGAAACAATGAATAGATTGCTGCTTGAAAAGGAGCTGTCTCATAGCCTTGGGAAGGCCAGACAGAATACAGTGTCTTGTCAAGATGTGTCTGACTTCAAATAGCGTCTCATTTTACTGGTTTGCTGGTTGCGCTGGTGGATCTTTGCCGGAAGTTACCTACTGCAAAGCTCTGTTGTAGTATTCATCAGTTACAAGCTATGGTGTATTTCTTCCAAATGAAAATATTCTTAACATGTGAAATTAATAATTCAGCTAATGGGAATTGATTGATCAAATATTACAGCTTCTGAGAAAATTGCTGATTCCGAGTTAACTTGAGACTTGGGGAGAAGACTGGCAGCCCTCTTGCCTTGGTACCTCAGCTGCCGAAAGTGGGAGTTTCTGCATGGCTAACTTAGCTGTGGGTAAAACTCACTCTGGAGTTATCAGCTGGCTTTTTAAAGCAAACCTGATGATCTCGTCAGTCAAATTCTGTTGAAATAAAAATTAATGGCTCAGCTGAGATGTGGGAGCACCGCGGAGCAGAATGGACAGCGGCGAGGAGTTCTGTATCGGAAGGAGTGAATGGAGCCTGCCTTCCTGTAGACTCGAGTGGTTTGTTTGCCTGATGTTTGGGACAGCATAAGCTCTAAACAAAACTCCTTCTGTAGGTGGAACGCGCCGCAGGGCTGTTTTGATGCATTCCTTGGTGTCCGCGAGGTACATGTTCAGTCTCTGGGCATTGCCAAGGTCTCTGTCAGATAACGTACTGTAATGAAGGTTGACGTTAATGAGCTAATGTTGATTAGTTGGTTTCCTTAACCAAATATGGTATCATCTGATGTGTACAATGGGAATGGAGGCAGCAGCAGTGAATTGCTCCTCTTCCCATAGCTCGGGCTGACCCTCCTCGGTTTCTTACTGGAGCTTGCTAGGGCAGCCCGTCTTTCCCAGTCCTTTCTCTGCTGGAGCAGCTGGGTGTCCGCAGCCCACCTCGTACCCTCCACCCGTGATGAGGGAGGGTTGCCCTTCCCCTCAGAAGGCAGAACTGGAGGCACAAAAAGCCCTTCTGTTCCCTGCACCAGGGAGTTCAGATGATTTTCCCTGATTTTCCCTCCAGTTCACCACCCTCTAGCCAAACGTCGACCCTTAGCCCTGGCTCGCTGAAGCACGGACAGAGTGAGTGGGGGCTGCCCTGTGGCGGTTCTGAGGCTGCCTGGAAGCCAGCGTTGGCTGGGCGAGTGAGGACTGTCCTCTCGCGTGGACTCTCAGCACGGCTCGGGAGGCAACCGGCCAGTTTGTTACGTGACTCAATTCTAGGCCGTCTGAAGTAGTCAGTGGAACATCCCTGTATAAAAAGGGTGAATAAAACAGAACTAAGGCAGTTTCTGCTGTAGAACCTGGGAAGTTTTTTTCGTGTTGGCTTATGTTTAAATTTCAGGCTTTGGTTTTGCTTGTCAGCTTGGTGTCTGGTCGTGGGATTCAGGCAGGTTTGCATATAGCTGGGAGCAGCAAAGTTACTGCTTATGTTTTAGCCACTCAGGTCTTCTACTTGGTACCCTGCTACTGCTTGAATTACAACACTGATTTAGAAATACAAGAAGATACCAGAGGTTGAAAAGTGTTAGATGACTATGAGAAGTGCTGCAAAGCATATATGATCTGATTTAATGTGAGTACTCTCTCCTTCCCTTCAAGTTGCTGGACTGGCAGCAGTGCAAGGGCTATGGCACAATACTAAGGCTTTCAAAGCGATTTTACTAGCAAATTTCTGCTGTGTCTTTCAGAGTCTTCTTCCCTCTTCTGCTTCCCCAGTTTGTTTTTGGCTGGTGCCCTTCCCCACTGATGAGCAGGCAGGCATGTAAGCAGAAAATTTGCTTGAACAACAGCACTGGGATGTTAGTAGAAACCATCTTGGTTTGAGGGGAGGTGTGTTGTTTTCACTGAACACATTGGCTTTACTGCTGCGTTTTCAGTACCCTGAGAAGCTGGAGTGCAGCTTGGTGAGACCATGAACAGGAGTGGGTTCTGGGGACGGATTCACCTCGCTTTCATGGCCACCTGCAATAAAAACGTCCCCCTGAGGTGGTTGGGTGGGCTTGTAATGCGTTTCTGGAACGAGCTTACCCTCAGCCAGTTTGGGTGCCTGCTTAGGGTGAGCTCAAGTGCATCCTAGCTGTGCCAGTTTCTCTTTTCTGAAGATTAATTTAATCTAGATGAGTTTGTCTTAAGACTTAAATACATTATTCTAGATGAGACTTGTCCTGCTTAGAAGAATATAATGTTATTTCCAGCTGAAGGGAGTATTCCCTTTTTTGCCTCAAGTGAAAGGTTGATTTTTGTAGATCCTCAGTTCTGCTGTTAATAGTTGGCTATAGTAACACGTGCTTTTTATATTGCTAAGGAGAGAGTTGGATTTGGTGCCAAACTGCTTATTAAAAATCAAGGTGTTCACTGTGTTATATTCAGTATTTTTGTCACTTTGCATCACTGTCTGATGAAACATGATGGTTTTCTTTCAGGATTACATTTTGGGGAGTTGCTGTTTCACCATGTTTGCACGTCTGGAATTACCTGAAGACCTGTTGCACGCCACAGAATACTGAAGTTTTGGAATTTGTTTTGGTGGGTAAAATAAGCATTCAGATATCTCTGGTTCTTAGATACTCTCCTCCTAACCGTCCAACTAGTATGTCCTTGCCTCTGGTGTTTGCGTGTTTGCAGGGCTGGGCTGTCCCAGAGCTGACTTTTCAGTCTGCCACAGAGGGCTGTGGGCATTTGCCATCAGACTCGTGGCTCTTAGACCTTCCTCCCAGAGAGGACGGCTGGGACACTTTTGTGGTGTTATCCCTCTTTAATGCCAAAGTCTGAAGTTCCAGATGAGTGGAACTACCCCTAGCTAAGTTGTTTCAGAGAGAACTTTACTACATGTTTATTTTTAGGTATTCTTTCATATTTTAACAGTGATTCTTAGCCTTGTTTAATCTCCTTGTGTAGCAATATGAAACTTGTCTAGAATTTAAGTCTCTTTTTGTGTGTGTGTATTTTTGCCAAAAACAATGATGTCATTTTAATCTTTGTATCATAGAATGGTTGTATATATATAGGTTTATTTGCTGGTCAGATTTAACAAGCTCCAAGATCACTATGCTAGGCAAGAAAAGGGTTGGAACAGTTGTAGGAGGATAATACACTGTTCACAAATCTGCAACAAAACCAGTGTTATGATGAGAGTGTTTCTGGGTTTTACAGGTGCTACACTAAAAGTGTGCCTGTGTGGGTGCACGTGTGTGTATGTTCTGTATTCAGAGAAAGCCGTCTTCTCCACAGTATTCTGGCAATGCTGAACCTCCTCCGTCCCCATCCTGAAAAACTTAGTATAAATACCTTTACATATTTTCTCACTGGGACCTAAACCAAAGGAAACAAAAAAGCTTTCAAGTGTATTATTCAAGACATGCTTTTTTTTTTCTAATTCCCTTCCCCCCTCCCCCCCCCATTAAGTTGCTTGAAAACCATTTTTCAATGAGGGCAGAAGCAGTGAGGGTTCTGTGTCCTACGGAAATTATGTTGCTGCTGCTTTCAAAGACTTTTTCTCCTCACTCTCAGTTCTGGATTCCCTAAGGCACTTGATTGTAGTCTCACTTCTGGACTGATTTTTCTTCCTCTTCCCTACTGCAGCTTTAAATAATGGTCAGTGTGAGGATGAGAACCCTGCTCAGTGCTCACTGCTGTCGGCTGGTGAAGGATATCGGTCCGTCCTTCCTTCTGCTCTTACCCTTTCCAATCTTTTGTGTCATTTGGAAGAGTACTTTTTCAGACATGGAGCAGGATTTTAGTACTTCTTATTTAATTGGGCTCCCTGTGTATTTGTTTTGAGAGGGTGCGTGTTCTGGTGTGACATCAGCTGTGAAAGTGTTTATTCGGAGTTGCCTGAAATGTATAAACAGCGTGTAAATCAATAGGCTGTGCGGCAGCGAACCTCGGACGAAGCTTGGCTTTGGTTTACTCGCTTTGTGAAGTGCGTTGGTTCGAGTAAAGCAACACAAGAGGTTTCAGCTTCTGTTCAAGAAACAGATTGACCTAGCCTTAAGTTTGGAGCAGCTGAGCAGGTCTTGGGATGAGGATACAAATATACAAGGGGTTGGATTTTTTGCTTTCTCTGTATTTTTTCAGCTCCCAAGACCAGCACTTCATCGGGCGGTGCCGGCACGGCAGGGCCTGCTGGCTGTCTGGCGCTCAGCTGCTCCCCAGCCAGCGACAACTGGCTGTTTCGGATTTTGCTCTAATCCCGTCTCTCCCAGGGACTGGACGGGATTTTCTAAGCATTTGTCGTGCCGGCTTCCTCTCGCTGTCGGGGCCGTGGGTGAGGACAGTGCATGGCATGACAGACTGCCTGCTGTGTTCCCCGTGGTGTGCGGTGGGACCCAGCTGTCTGTCAGCCCAGCTCTAGACTGTGGCATCGCTGTATCCTACGGGAATTTTCCTCTGGATAGCCTCAGTCTTGCACGTTTTGGTCGATCAGTTGTTTCATGCTAAGTGTACCCGGGAGCTCCAGTCCCCAGCAGGCCCTGGGTGTGCCCTGTGTCCTTCACTTTGGACATTTTGGTCTTCATGGGCTGTCCCCTGCCACCACCTACCCCAACACAACACTACAGGTGCATTTTCATTATTTGTCTGTTATCTGGCTGTTTATCCCTGCCTTTCATACTTCAGTTATGTATTTTTAATAATTAGAGTATACTGAATAAGACTAACTTTATTAGAAACAGGTGTAATACTTGTCATGCTGCTGTAGCCCATCCCAGGCCAGGCTCATGGGTAGATGGTTGCCACGTGGTAGCACTGGACTTGCTCTGACTTCCCAGAAACAATTGTGTAATGGGAAATACTAAATTGGAAGCTCTAGAACAGCAGGGTGCAGGGGCAGGAAGGAGGCCACGCGTGTTCTTTGCACGGAGGATGACATTCAGAGACCTCTTTGTGCTGCCGGGAGAGCGTGAATGTTCAAGTTCATGACATCTGCTGTGGTTGTGCAGATCGGTTCAGGTACGGCTCTTGCGTGTCAGAGATACCCTGTAGCCTGCTGGGGGTTCGGTTAGTTTACAGGCATTGTTGAACAGCCAGAGTTTTACCTGTGTGTGCTTGTGCTAAAGGCCTTTTGTGTGTCTGTGGAAGAGTGTTGAGTGCTAATTGTGGTCACGTGCTGGCTCGTGATTTATGGAAGTCAACCCTATAACAGGAGATTACAGAATCTGTTAGGACGAGGGATGCAGCTGGGATTCATTTGTTTTGAGATGGACGGCGTGCTGTGCTCTGCCTGAAGAGGAGCATTTCGCAAATCATTACTTCCTCCTGTCGTGCTTGAGATGAATTATACCTGAATATAGGAACGGACTAAACTGCCTGTGTGAGAGGGAGAGAGGGGAGATCATTGGGGAGCATAACGTGAAGAAAAATTACAAAGGGAGCTGTAGCTACACGTTCTTATCCAGAAAGTAAAAATTAAAGCTCAATCCTGTTTTGTTTTTTCTTATCTCAAGCTTTCCCTGCAGTCCTATGATTTTCTGAGTCAAATAAAAAAAGGCCTGTGGCCCTTTGTGATTTAGCGATCTATGTTTTAGTAGTGTTCATGAAGGGCCATTTTTTCAACAAATCCTGTTGGATTTTGGCATGTTGAGGCAAGGTTCGTGGAACCTGGTCCAAGCTGCAGCGTTTTCAGGAAGTCTTTAAAACCGCGGTTTGAGCAGTCTGGGGGTCTTCTGCTCTTACGTGGAGGAGATGGGTGCTTCAGACATCTCCATTAAAAAGAAAGATTTGAAAAGTTTGTGTTCTTACAGAAGAAATATCTGTCTTTGGTGGCAGGGATTGTCAGAAATACTCATGTTTCTTGCTGCATGTGGAACACACTGTCCCCTCCAAGGAATTGTGGGTTTTCAATACGTCAGAGCCTGCATCTTGAGATGAGATCTCTCTCCCTGAAAAACTGACTCAAGATTTTCAGATAAATAATTCTCCATGTAATTTTCTTCAAAATATAGTGCTTATATTTCACAGGATGCTTACCTCATTCAGTGCACAGAATGACTGTGCTTGATCATTAGAAAGATTACTTGTGTAGGGCTCCAAGCTCTTTTCTCCCTGAACCCAGTGTATGGGTAACGAAGGAGGTAGGAATGCAGAAGGAGAAGGGAGTCTCTCCTGGTTGGTGTAAAGCCAGCTCTGGTAAGGAAGTTCCCTGTCCAAGAAATTGTGTGTGAAAATCAATTAAAACAGCTTTTCACAGGTGGTTATTAATTGTCATTCTCGTTTTCTGGGCACCTGAAGTGAAACTGAGTAGTTTGACTTAATGGAAGTGCTCAACACTCAGACCTGCAATTTAGATACGGAGCTGAGCAGCAAGGAGTCTGGGGAAAAAAAAGAAGATTTAGTTGCCTCCATGTTCACCTGGTAATGAATTTTTAAAATTTTTGTCCCTATTCCCCATCTTTAAAATTTTCATGGTAATAATAAGTAACTTATGCAAGCACTATGAAAATAGATCTGTGACCGTGCAACATTTTTACTTAGTTCCTGTTGCAGGACTGCAGAAGAGCTTGTGAGACAAAAGTAGCTTTGGTTTTAATCTGAGATTTGAGTCGTGTGTGAGAACGAAGGGCTGGCGCTGCAGTACGAAGGGATTAACTATATGTGAAATAGGTGATTATTCATTAATGCCATTTAGCCTGCCTAGCGTGATGTAGGGTTGCAAGGGAGGAAAAAAAAAATCATATTTTGTGAAATCACAGACAGTGAGTGTGCCCGTAGAGACCTGACCAAAAGCTGCGGGCATTTTGTGACTGCCGAGTCCTTGTTTTTCCATGTGTAATACTGTCCTTTCAGCAGAGTTGTGAGAGCGTGCAAACAACATAGAGCTGAATCTAAGCTTGTCTAACATCGTTACCTTTTTTATTAGAAAAGGCTGTTCTCTGGCCAGTATCTGCAGCTCACCTTTAATCTCAGAGCTGTGCTTTTAATTTGTGTTGGGAACTTGAACCTCGGCCAAAACCCCAATCTGTATTTTATTCAAGGATACGTTGTCCCAAACAAAACATTTTTGGTGGTTTGTTCTGAATACCAACAGCTTTGGAGTTACGAGGTCTTGATAGTCCTGGCTGTTGAATAGATTTGTTTCTGGCAGCGGTGGTCAGGAACAGGTCCCCTGCTTGGGTATGACAGCAGCTTTGGTTCTTGGTGTAGACGGTTTTAGTCATTTAGCAACACTTGCAAAGCGCTGAGTGTGAGAATGGAGGTCTCGCCTGGAGGAGTTGGCACCGTAGCCCTCGTGACGTCTTGTGTTGGCTTCGAAAAATGTGTATCTGAACTAAATATTGGTATTGTTCACCGTAGTTGTAGGGGTGACTTTTATGGTAGGCTGTACTTCTGTACAGATGACAGCTTAGATTACTGTCCTAATGTCAAGTAAAATGTATCGCAAAGCCTAGATGTTTTATAAAGTTAAAAAACACCAGGTGTGTGACTCGATATACTGAATGAATTCTTATCCAAGCTCTACGGGGACATGGGGGGAGTTGTGGAGCAGCACAGGGGGGGCAAATTTCAGGTCGTAACGTGCATAAGCAACTGAAAACACCTAGATCTTTACAAGACTTTGAGAAAGGAGGCATAGTATGCCTGAGATTTCCCTGGATGCCAGTAAAATATTTGTCAAATGCTAAATTTCTCCTGGTAAAAATGTGCTATGGCTTTCCAACTGCTTTGCTGGACAGAGGAGTGCCTACTGCATCTGCAGTCGCTAGAACTAAATTTGGTGGGTTTTCCTCTTTCTATAATTAAAGTGCTGCTGTAAGTCTTATAATTTCCTGGCAGTCCGGCACTGCAGAATTGGTCCTGGGTTACTGGGTGCTTGCTTGGCGTCTGCACGATATGGAAATGAATGTAATTGATTTTCTTTTCTTTCTTTTTTTTTTTTTTTTTTTGTCTCTCCCCTCTACCTTCCTTTCTACCCGACTATCATTTAGGTCAGCTGGAATACTTCTCAAGTCACGTGCAGGAGGATTCTGTCAGGAAACCAATTCTGTTTGTTCTAGTGGCCCAACAGCTTGGAGACTGCAATGGCCATGGTTTGCAAAGTCACCCAGTTTGTCACACAGACCCTAGCATTGGGTCACCTGGTAGGTTTTTCTGTCAATCATCTAATGTGCCGTTGAAAACAGTTGATAATGTCTTTACACACTTACTACTATACTTAGTATGATTCTTTTTTTCCCTTCCAAGCATCATCTTAACGTCTGACAGGCTCCCATTGTTGGAAACAATGGTTTTGGATGACCTACCGAACTTAAAGGATACATGTGCCTCCTTGTACTCCTCAGCTATGGAAGACTTAGAGGTGGATTTTGATTCAGGACTGGAGGAAGATGAACTGAAACAGGAGGCTGCTCCTGAGGATTCCACGATCTTTCTAGCTTTTAAGGGAAATATAGGTGACAGAGACTTTGAGCAGAAACTAGACGTCATATTGGAGAATGTGCCTGGCCTGCTACACATGGGTAATGTACCTTCTTGTCATTTTTCAGTTGTCCTTAAAATGTTTGTTTATGTAGTCAGGGTGCTTGTAGAAAGAAATAGGTTATATTGTTTTCGAGTTACGTTGTTTGTAATGAGATTTGGTGGGGTTATTCGTAGTGAACTTGGGAGTTCTTCTCAGAGACACGGAGTACAAGTTTCTGCAGTTGTGTTACTGTTTAAAACTGATTTCATTAGTGAGTTCATTTATTCCTACTCAGTTCCCATGTTTTACTTGGTTTTTTCTGTTTCATTTCCCTCCATTACACGCCGCTCTCTTACATCAAAAGGAAACCAGGGTTGTCCACACAGAAGGTGTTTTACTGCCAAACCCATCCAGTTTCAGCCACTGCAGTTCATCTGAGAATAGGTTCACTCTCAAGAAACTGTGTCAGTTCAAGGTGTTACTGCCTGGTTGCCGCTACGTTGACCTGCCCTACCTGATTTTTAATTTTTTTTTCTGATGGAGGACATGGAGTGCGCTCACGTACCCCTGTATGCCCACCAAGGTCTGGGGACAGCTGTGGAGCTAGCGAGTGATAACGGCTTTGGGGACAATAACGTATTTACCAGTACGTCTAGATCTGGAAAAAGACATCTGCCCACTGGCTGAGCGTCTTTGCAGAGGGTCTGACGGTGATTACTTGTAGCTGCTCCGTTACGTAGTCCTGCTTCTACAAGCACAATCGTTGTCCACAGACGGCCCTCCCTTGCTGGGGGTGCGGCGTTGTGATGGTTTGGGTCAGTGTGTTGGGTCAGCGACACACTCCCTCCCCACTGCCAGTTTCCCCAGCAATGCCCCTCATCTGGTGGTACCTGAACGGTCAGGGTAACGGCTTCGCTTCTCGCCATTAGTGCCGTTTGCTATAGAAACAGGTAAAGCCAGGTGGTTGCCGTAAGTGTGGTGGCAGGAACACATAAGCAGAAGAGCCTTGGAGACTGGGACTGCAGCAGCACTGGTCTGACTTGGCCTGGTGTCATGTAACTGCAGTCTAAAAGCACCATAACTGCCCGTACGCTCTCCCTCTCCCTCTTTCTGCTGGTGGTGAACCAAGCTTTTCCTGACAGCTATAGGGCACCCTGCTAGCACACTCCTCTTCTGTTGCATGGGCTTTTGAAATCGCACCGTACGATGCAGAACCCACCTTTCTTCGTCAGGCGGGTAGTCTTTGTGTTTAAACAAAACTAATTTTCTAGGTTACACTTCAAAATGTTGATTGCATTGCTTGATTTTTAAGAATGTAAAATACCTTTTCAGAAAAATAACCTATGGTTTCTGAATACCCAGGCTGAATTTCTTTGTCACTTTGTTCTTTTCTTCCCATTTTGTCCAGCCGTAGTCAGTTGAGTCTGACGTCCGTTGTTGGGGCCCTTGTCGTTATCCCCTGGGGAGATGAAATGCTGGGATAAGACAAAAATGCTGTGAAGAATGACCACTGCTTTGAGCTGTATCTTATGAGCATTTGGAAGCAGACATAAAACTAACAGATAGTTACTGGTGTAAAAGGGTGTGTGTTGATACCGTAGATGGCTTGCATAGTTTTTGAATGGAAAGAAGTCTGATCTGTAGCTGTACGGAGCTGCCTTTGTTATATGGGGGCATGTGCATGCTGGGTTTGTTATAAATATTAATGGCAGGATTAATAAACATGATGCAGAGCTCAACTGAGAAAGCAGAAAGCAACTTTTAAAAATCAATGTCAAATTAATTTGAAAATTATCAGCGTGACAAGTTTTTTAAACTGATTCAGAGTAAAATATGATACTCAGAATGTCGAGTTAGTAAATAACACTGGTTTAGACTTAGCAGATGCAATGTCTGAAAAATGAGAGGCTCAGGTACTCGGGTACCTGGAAATACTGAAACTGATAGTGCAATTTTTATCTGTAGAATGTTGGAACACTAATAACAGTAAATATAGGGCTGTTCAAACCTACACAAAAGGAGGTTTTAAAACTACTCCTGTCACGTTTCCAGCCAAAAATATGTTTATAGGTAGAAAGAGGATGAATTTAATAGTACCATTACTGTAGCAGCAGAAGGGACTTGGTGATTTAGTTAAGGACAAGAGATTCCGAAATAGGAATGGGTTATTGGCATTCTTAAATGACACGTACTTCGGAGTTAACAAGTTAGCAAACTTTTAGTAAATCTGATGTTATGGTGGAAGAACTGGCTGTGATAATTTGGGCCAATGTTGACTGTTTTCAAAGGGACTTCCTTTTCTGAAAGCTAGAAACTGGAAGCTTATAAACCTTTATAAGGAACATATTTTTAATTATCCTTAAATGCTTTTTGCAGCAATAATTTAGTTAGGTACCGCTTCAGCTAAATATGTCCAACATGACTGCCCTACCTTTTTGCTAATTCACATCTATTACTTTTAAAACAACTGATCTATATAGAAACACTCTTATGCAGAGTAGGTTTTCAGAAAACCTGCAATTAAATATTTTGCACAATTTTAATATGCTTTTTTGCAGTGGATTGAACATGGATATTCAGAAAAAGTAAATAATATGGTGGAAATTAATGAAATACTGCAAGGACTCTGTTGGCACTGGCCTAAAAAAGCAAAAAAGATGGTGTGACAAGCATTTGTAGAGTAAATATTTCAAGAATGAGGGTTTAATTCTTGTAGTCATTTTTTTTCACGCGTCCTTCTGGTTCACGAACAGATTTACTAAATCTGGTTCATTAGATATTTTCCTATCTTTCCAAAGTAGTTTATCCATGGAATATTTCAATTTTTGAGTAATACTATCAAGTGATTGTGTTGGCTGTTGTGTTGGTTATCGGTTGGCTAGTTTTTATATTGCTAATTTTTGGAAAATACCTGAAGTGGTTTGGTGGTATCCATCAGTGTACGCTGGTGCTGGAGAAGCTGGTACCTGAGACTAACCACTGGTGATTTTCAGAGACAAATAATTGTTTCAGTTTTTTCAGCTGTGTTTTTTTACCAAGTCATTTCATCACATGTGTTTGAAAACTGCCTTTGTGCTGACTCTGACCATTTTTCTTTTAAGAATCTGACAAGTTAAAACTGCAGAAGATAGAGCCTTGGAACAGTGTCCGCGTCACCTTCAACATACCCCGTGAAGCTGCTGAGCGGCTGCGAATTCTGGCTCAGAATAACAACCAACAGCTTCGTGACCTGGGAATTCTCTCAGTTCAGATTGAAGGTATTTCACACCTAATTTGCCTCCAAAGGCCCTAAGCTAAATTTAAGTATACTCAGCAAGTGATTTTGTGTACTTGGTTAATGTTGTAAATCTTCTAATTTAGTAATTTGGAGAATGACTTCAGTGAAAAGGTAGCTCAAGACTTTTATTCTTTCAAGAATACATTTAATAGAAATGATAGCTGAAAATCCTCTGAGCATCAGAAAACCCCCTGAAAAATGTTTTTTGAGTGTTAGCTAGCAAAGTGTGCTGTAAGTTTGTTTTTTTCCCCCTACATGTTTCTTGTGAGGCTTTCTTAAAAACAAGTTTTCAGTGGATTTCACGATTTAAGATATCTGTTCTGGACAACTGTCCAAGAGCACAGTCAGGATGAAACCAAGGGCATTTAATGCTTGTCATGGTATTTGCTCTTCTTAAAATTGAAATCCAGAAGATACGGGTAGTGTGGTGCAGAACTGTCCTTCAAAAGGGGGCATTATAGGTAAAATTTGTTGTTCCTTCCTTGACATCTTTTAAATGTCCTTCTGAAAATCTCTGTGTTCTGCTTTTCTGTGTATGGTTCCGTTCACCCACACTGTGCCTTACTTGCAGGGGAAGGCGCTATCAATTTAGCGTTAGCTCAGAACAGAAGCCAGGATGTCCGAATCAATGGGCCCCTGGGAGCGGGCAGCTCAGTGCGAATGGAAACAGCGTTTCCCATGCAGGGGGGACAAGGTAAATCCCTCCGGATTTTATTGCTTTAGCTTTATACACTTTGAAATCTGTTGCTAAGCTAATCATAAAATTTCACTGATGATAGCAACTATTGTTTGCAGAATTACATTTGCCATTTTGGTTAATGTGTGTTTGTGTTTCTGTACTGCCAGACTGTGCCTCATATTATGTAAACTGAATAGTTGGCTGCATTTTGTCCCACAAACGTTTGAGTGGTTTGGGTGGGGCAGACTGGTTTGGTTTGGGGTTTTTTGGGGGATTTGAGGTGGTTTGGGGCTTTGTTTCATTTTGGTGCTTTGGATCTTTATTTTTTTTTTTTTACATAAACACTTAAAGCAGATGAGTGTGGTATAGTGAATTCACTTTGACGTGCGCAGATCATCACAGTTTTCTGTTTGGCTACATTTACGAAAAAGAGCGTGAGCCTTTATTCAGTGTACAATAATAAACTGTTTTAGTTTAAATCCATTATAATTAGGGGAAGGACAGGACACTGTCATTGTTAGTCTCTATTTTCTGAGAAACGTTTGAGATATCATCATAGGAATTAATTTTTGTGGAGAGGTGTAGTTTTATGAAACTCTGCGTTTTACAGCATTGTGTGTGCATGGTAAGTAATGTTTAACTATAAAAGTCAGATTTTATGAAGAGTTAAAAGAAAGCTACTACGTAATCTATTTTAATAGCTGAATCCTAAGGCAAAATAAACTAATTATTATCTGAGTAAACAGGATTTAAAGCAATTTAAAAAACCGGGAGCGTTTTTTGTCATAGTTCATGTAACATGCGTGTGTGGCTGTTGGTGAGAAGGAATGGAGGGAACATTTCACCTCTGTAGAACCCTGATTAAACTGTAATTAAACCATTGTGTTTAACAAGGAATGTAAAACATTTAAAGAAAAGTTTACTCTGAAAGTGGCTGCTCTAATCTGCACTGTGACGATCGTGAGCTTCGTTTCCTCTCTGCAGGTAAACAGTATAAATATTGCAACATCACCAACAGCTCAACAGTATAAGCCATTTTATAAAACAGCAGCCCGTGGAAGTGCAACATGGAAATGTTTCTCTCCTACAACACCTCAGTTACTTTCTATCAGATTTTGTAAAAATCTGAGTACCTGTAGAGCCTTGATATAGTCTTGGCACTCGGGGACTGTAGTGGCAAGTCAGGCACAAAGAAGTCAGGAGTCGGTGATGTTTCCTTCTGTAGCCTTTTTAAAGGTTTGGTGCTACAGGAAAAGCTTCAGCATGACCTTGTTTGCTTTCTAACAGGGAATCCAACCTTTCAGGCAGAGATATGTGTCCTCAGGTCATTTCGGATGAACAATTCTTAGTCTAACGCAATTTTTTATTAACAAATACAATTTTTTCTTGTAAAAAAAAATAATCTAAAATTCTTCTCTGTGTAAAGACTGCAACACTTGATAATATTCATTTTTATTTTTGAAGGTTTAATAAGAATGAGCAATGCTGCGGCTGTCATGATGTCCCAGAGTGGAAATGTGCCCTCCTCTATGGTGGCGAGTGGTGCTAGTGCTGAGCTGCAGCCAAGAACACCTCGGCCTTCCTCACAGCCAGGTGGTAACACTTAGTCACAGTACTAACCTGAAAATGTGCTTCAGTTTTTATTCTCCAGCTCACAGGCTTGACCGTGTGCTCGTAAGAGTACTCGGGAATGGTTCTGGCGCATTTCCCCTGCCCTTTCTGGGAGTTGCTCTTTCTGTGGAACCCTCCCTGCCCCTGTTAGGCTGGCAAAACTTTTCAGATAACTTGGGTGCCTAACAAGTCATCAGCTTGCTTGGTGCTTTGTTCAGATGTGTTGAGCAGCGGCAGTGGTATTTTTGCAGTAGAACTGTTGTGACTGAGCTTGGTGTTCAGGTGCAGTCAGAGGGGGGTTGGGTGGAGGAGGCGGGTGTCGCTGGCAGGAAGCACATGCACCAGACTGAGCACGAGTGCGCTTCGGGAGGGGTAGGTAGCCTGGGAGTTTAAGGACTGAGGATCTGGGGGGGGTGAGTTTTTAGGGGTTTATTCTTCACAGTTCTGCCAGTACAAGTTACTTGCATTTTGGGACTACAGAAAGACAGAGGAGTTTATTACTTGTCCCTCCATAAGATGGTGGTAGTACTTGCCAACTTCTGTAGATCTCTGCAGTATTTATTCTTATGGACAGAATTTTTCATAAATATTTTAAGTATTCTGGCAATATTAGTTTATTATACTACCTTAATTCCTTGTTATGCCACTTTTTTAACTGCTAGGGATAATAGCCCCAACAAGTGGGTTATATGTACAAACTGGGGGGCAAGAAGCTGGGGAGCAGCCCCGCGGAAGGAGCTCTGGGGGTCTGGGTCGATGGCCAGCTGACCAGGAGTCCCCAGCGTGCCCTGGCAGCCAAAGGGCCGGCCGTGTCCGGGGTGCACCAAGCCCAGCATCGCCCGCCGGTCGGGGCAGGGGATCGTCCCGCTCCGCACTGCACTGGTGTGGCCCCACCGCCAGCACTGGGTGCAGCTTTGGGGGCCTCAGGACACGAAGGGCATCAAGCTATGGGAGCGTGTCCAGGGGAGGGTGGCCAGGATGGGGAAGGGTCTCGAGGGCAGGACTCGGGAGGAGCGGCTGAGGTCACTGGGCTGGTTCAGCTTGGAGAAGAGAAGGCTGAGGGGTGACCCCATCGCCGTCTGCACCTTCCTCAAGGGGGGCACTGGGGGGAGGTGCTGATCTCCGCTCTCTGGTGACCAGCGACAGGACACGAGGAGAGGGAACGAAGCTGCGTCAGGGGCAGTTCAGATTGGACAGGAGGAAAAGGTTCTTCACGGAGAGGGTGGCCAGTCCCTGGAACAGGCTCCCCAGGGAAGCGGTGATTCCACCCAGCCGGTCAGAGCTGAAGGAGCATCTGGACGACGTTCTCAGTGATAGGGTTTAGTGTCAGGTAGTCCTGCGAGGAGCAGGGAGTTGGACTCGGTGGTCCTTGTGGGTCCCTTCCAACCCGAGACACTCTGTGATTCTATGATTCTAACTGTAGAAGGCTTACATTAGCCTGTAGCAGCAAGAGCTGTGGAGCTATTGTGCTTAATTGTAGAGGTTGTAAATGGATAAGACCTGGCTTCTCAGGATTCCCAAACATTGTGAAAACTTTTAGTACATTGCCTGTTCTGTCTGTTGGAGAAATTGGAACTCTGGAACATGAATTTTTATGCAAATGCAAGCAAACAATTTACACTTTCTTGTTTTGGGGTGGGTTTTGTCTACAGTAGTTTTTTTTTTTTTTACTTTTCTTTACTATTTTAATAGATGCAATGGACCCACTCTTATCTGGGCTAAATATCCAGCAGCAAAATCATCCATCTGGATCTTTAGCTCCCCAGCTCCATTCAATGCAGTCAGTTCCTGTAAACAGGCAGATGAACTCAGCCAACTTTCAGCAGCTACAGCAGCAGACGCAGTTGCAGACACGTCCTCCCCAGCCACATCAGCAGCCACAGCAGGGTATTCGACCTTCATTTACTTCACCAGCACAGGTTCCAGTTCCCCCTGGCTGGAACCAGCTTCCTTCTGGAGCACTTCAGCCTCCTCCAACCCAGGGAGCACTGGGTACATTGACAGTAAACCAGGGTTGGAAAAAGGCCCCGTTGCCTGGACAAATGCAGCAGCAGCTTCAAGCAAGACCGTCTCTAGCAACAGTACAAACTCCTACTCATCCTCCACCTCCATATCCTTTTGGAAGCCAGCAAGCTTCCCAGGCTCACTCAAACTTTCCCCAAATGAGCAATCCTGGCCAGTTTACTGCTCCTCAAATGAAAAGCCTTCAGGGAGGGCCCTCACGGGTTCCCGCACCACTACAGCAACCCCACCTGACCAACAAGTCTCCTGCTTCCTCTCCCTCCTCCTTCCAGCAGGGATCTCCTGCATCATCTCCAACAGTTAACCAGACGCAGCAGCAGATGGGACCAAGGCCTCCCCAGAGTAGCACGCTTCCCCAGGGATTTCAGCAGCCTGTCAGTTCTCCTAGTCGTAATCCTATGGTGCAGCAGGGGAACGTGCCCCCCAGCTTCATGGTGATGCAGCAGCAAAACCAAGGTCCTCAAGGTTTACACCCTGGTTTAGGAGGTAAGAAGTACTGAGACCTTCTTTTATTTTAACAAGAGAAGAAACATAAAATGGCTAGAACTAATGTTGCTGTTAGTTTTGAAAAGGTCCTTTAAAAGATGGAATAAAGGCATAGATTGAGTGTAAAGGGGGTACGGGTGAATTAGCATCGGCGTCGCTTCATTTCTGCTACCTGTCTCTGACCTGCAGTGTCACAGTGACAACCGAAGGGTAGGCTCTGGGCCGCTGCAGAAAGCAAGCGCTGTATGCAGTTGCTGGTTATGACTGCCAGTTGTCCTCTTCCCGATTCTTCTGTTGCAAGTTCAGGATATTCAGAGATGGTGTGGGGTTTTTGTTTTGGTTTGGGATTGTTCTTTTTGGGAAGGGGGTAGGATTTTTGTTGAGAAAGAGAGTGTAATAAAAACAAATGAACATTTTCTTTCTCTCTTCAGCTTCCTCTGTCACCATTTCTATTTTCTACTACAGAAGTGAGATGTTATTCTGCATCTTCCTTTCTAAGTTGTGGATGTCTGTTCTTGACCCTGTCTTTATTTGTCATCAGCTTCTTCCCATATGAAAGATGAAAGAGCTATTATTGTCATGCCATCGTACTTCCTATTCTAAAATTAAGAGGTGAAGGGATGTTTTAACTTCCTCTTTGGCTGTGTTGTCTTAGGTTTCTCCTCAGACCTCCTCACTCACATCTTTTACTTACTACTCCTAGAATTCTTCTCCAACAGTGAAGGACTTTCATTTGTCCATCCCAAGATCTCTTTTGTCCTTGGTGTTTTTTCCCTTTGAGCCTTTTGTTGTAGTTCTGTGCCAGACTTGTAGCACTTCTCTCTGCTCCCTCATTTGTTCATCTTTCTCTTGAAAGGCTGCTCTCAGATACCCGTACACAAGCCCTTGCTTAAGGCTGTGAAATACTTTCTTTCTGTACTTGTAAAATATAAGCCATATTCTTTGTCCACCTACAAGCACATATATATATATATATATATTGTAGTTTCTTGCGTTCTGATGTTGTACGTCTGTAACCTGTCAAAAAAGCTGTAAGGAATACCCATTTCTTGGTCTGCTGATCTGGACGAGCTTCTTGTTTTCACTGTTTGTACCATGGGTCTCATTTGAATTCAGATGAATTTGATTCCGATGGATTGTCTCAGTTTCAAGGTTCTCGTCTTCCAGACTGTTCTTAGGATCTGCCAGTGCCCTGTATGTGGTGTGTCTTACCTTGTCTCCATCTGGAAGCAGTTGTATGTTGTTTATTATAATGACATTTTCCTACAGTTTTGCCTCACCAGCCATATGTCCCCACTGGGAAGCATTTCCTTTAGGTAGCATAGCTGTGACCTCTACATAGTATAACCTCTGTGTTCTTCTTTTCTAAGTAAACCTACTACAAACAAAACCCTCCTTTTTTTAGAGTTAAAAATGACACCTCAAATAAACTATCAAAATACGTTATTTGGACTCGCTGTAGACCTTACTGCTGAAATCAGTAATCCTGCCGTGAGCTGCTTCCTCAGCTCGTTTCAGAAGACCGGGTTCCGTTGGTTTCAGCCAAGCTGTGTTGCTTCCGCTTGCTGAGATTTTTGCCTGGCTTCTGTGCATGCTTATTCTTTGCTGCAATTTATATGTTAATGAAGTTGTAAGTATGGGTCTTTCAGTTTTGAAGCCATCTTGCATGATGTTAACTAAGTTGCAATTACAGATTTTTTCATTTTTGAGGCATTCGCATTTAAAGGTTTAGTGTAAATGAATACATTCAAACGCTTTCCGTTTCACCTAGTTAATTTAGCAAATCAGAATGTGTATTAGATTTGGAATAGGTCAAGCTGACACTTCTTTTTTCTCAGTTCAAACAGTCCTACATGCAAAACTTTCCTAAAAGTTTAGCAGAACTAAAACTGGAGTCCGGTGATGTGGTGTTTCAAGACGTCTGTGTTCTGTATTTGCAGATGTATTTTATTGTTTGACCTGTAAACTTGATTATCTTTGAATGTTAATTACAAACCTAAGACCAGATTAATTAAGAGAAGCAATACAATTAAGTGTGCAAGAAAGCTGTAACCGGACAAGGAACTGAGGTCAAATTCTGGCTGTGTGTTGTGGGTCAGGAAACGAAGGGAGGACGGCGTTGCTTCTAGGTCTGTGGCACCGTCTGTTTGACCGTGAGTTAAAAAGCCGCTGCCGCTACTCACGGTGGTAGGGAAGGTTTTGTTCTCTGTCCCAGGGCAGCGGTGATGTGTTGATATGTCAAAGCGTGAACAGTGTGCCAGGTAGGGGCCTGACAGACCTGCTTGCTCTTGCAGTGGGAATAGCAGGGTCAGCTGAATGAGCAGCCGTTCGGAGCCCCGGACGTGCTGTCTCACGAGGTTACTCAGCCCACTTTGGGTTGAGACGTTATTCGGAGTGCGCGTACGCACAGCAGCAGTGCAAAGGAGTGCTAGGGAGTGTGCACCTGGTGTGGTGCCGTGAGAGTTGTTGTTGAGAGAAGCATATTGCTGTAACAAAAATGCAAGTTGTTTGTGTTTGAGTACGTGGAGTAAGTTAAGGCCCTGCTTAGAGTCGGCATGCAGTAGAGGAGAAAACAGCAAACTATGATACTTTAATTTCTGGCTTCTGAAAACTCAAACACGGACTTTCCGCCTTCTCTACAGGGCAAGTTTTGCACTTAAATTAGTTTGTACTGAGTCATAGTAGCTTGTTAGGCAGAATATTGCACAGGTCAGAACCACAAATGCCTCCACTGGGTTTCGTATGTTGGCAAAAACCCCTTTCTGCCTAAACCTGTCAAGTGGCAGTACAGACCCAGAAGGATTCTTCCTATCATACTCCAGTTATCGATTTTCTCTCTTTTCCCTTCCTGTTTTCCATACTTACTAATAAGAAAATTCTTGTGTTCAGGAATGCCCAAGCGCCTTCCGCCAGGGTTCCCTGCAGGCCAGGCCAGCCAGAACTTCATGCAAGGTCAGGTGCCTTCCACAGCTCCAGGAACACCGGTGAACAGCGGAGCGCCGCAGCTGCAAACCAGCCAAAACGTGCAGCACACAGGTCTGTCTGGAATGGGCTGTTCCTCAGTTTTTGCTTTTTTGTAGAAGGTTACACCTTTACTTGCGTAACAGAGATACCAAAACATTAAACTCTCGGCGTTCGTAGGGAGTTAGCTAGCTGGGGCTGTAGGGCCATTCTGTGTGTTTTGCAAAACGAGGAAAAGAAAAGCAGGAAGCTGCTCATATTTTTCAGACAACCCAGCTATTACTGATTAGGACTGTGGTACTAGGATCCAGAAGTATCTGTTAAGAAGCTGAGTGGAAGTAGCATGGAAATTTGGAGTCTAAGGAAGCTAAAGATACAACACAAAAGGAACTTCTTGTCCAGAGGGGAAAAAAAAAAAAAAGAGCATTGTTATCTTAGAAGCAGAACAACAAAATAAAAAAAAAATATTAGTTCCTTTGAAAGCTGTGGAAGTCTACTTACAGTCAGTACTGTAAAAATTCAATCTTTAGTTCACAAATGTCTCCATTTAACAATTTGATTAGTCTTTTGTCTGGATTATGGATACCCCGATAATGTCATTTCATCAGTACTCTACATGTGTGTGTTTTATAGCCCATCATAAAATAACCTCAAGCTTTGACGCTTGTGTTGGTTAGGAATTATTCTGTTGAGTTAGGTGATATTATGGAAGATTTTCAAACTTACTTAGAGGTAACAACTGAAACGAAATTTCTGGTGCGTCTCCTGCGGTGGGGTACATGGGAAGTACCAGTCTAAGTGTTTATTTTGAGAAATATGATGTTCTGTTTTGGCAACTAACGTGTATCTGTAGGATCAAACATTGCATCACAGGACCGCAAATAGGTCAGATATTCCAGTTCACTGGAAAAGGGAGGAAAACAGTTTTGGAGTACTTAGCATCAAAAGTTGTGGAAATTCTTATACAACTCCTATCAGTTTCTTACTGGCAATTTTTTGTTTAAGGTGGCCAAGGATCTGGACCTCCTCAAAATCAGATGCAAGCACCACATGGCCCACCAAATATGATGCAGACCAATCTAATGGGACTTCATGGCAACATGAACAACCAGCAGGCTGGTGCTAGTGGGGTGCCACAAGTTAACATGGGCAACATACAGGGACAGCCTCAGCAAGGACCACAGTCTCAGCTTATGGGAATGCATCAGCAAATTGTGTCCTCTCAAGGACAGATGGTAAACATTCAGGCTCAGGGATCACTGAACCCTCAAAACCAGATGATACTTTCTCGAACTCAGCTCATGCCGCAAGGCCAAATGATGGTGACGCCACAAAACCAAAATCTTGGTCCTTCTCCCCAAAGGATGACCCCACCCAAACAGATGATTCCCCAGCAGGGACAACAGATGATGCCTACACACAATCAGATGATGGGACCTCAGGGCCAGGTCTTGTTACAGCAAAACTCGATGATGGAACAGATGATGACCACTCAGATGCAAGGAAATAAACAGCCTTTTAGTACTCAAAACCAGTCCAATGTTATGACGGGGCCAGCTCAGCTGATGAGAGGACCAACCCCAAATGTGCAAGGAAACATGGTGCAGTTCACTGGGCAGATGATGGCACAGCAAGGCCCTGTGAATGGTAATCCTTCTCAGGTTATGGGAATTCAAGGGCAAGTTTTAAGACCCGCTGGGCCTGGTCCTCACATATCTCAGCAACTTGGGGATGCTGCTACTACAACAAATAATGACGTGAACTTGACGCAGATGTTACCTGATGTTCCTGTGCAGCAGCCAAACATGGTGCCTTCTCATATGCAAACAATGCAAGGAAACAGCAGTGCTTCAGGGGGTCATTTCTCTGGCCATGGGCTGCCTTTCAATACGGGGTTTAGTGGAACGCCGAATGGGAATCAGATTTCCTGTGGGCAGAATCCTGTTTTTCCTGTCAATAAAGATGTTACGCTCACAAGTCCACTCTTGGTTAACCTTCTGCAAAGCGATATATCAGCAGGACACTTTGGTGTGAACAACAAACAAAATAATCAGAATGCCAACAAGCCGAAGAAGAAGAAGCCTCCAAGGAAGAAGAAAAATAATCAACAACTGGAACAAACGACGTAGGTTCAATATTACATTGTTTTTATAAGGGGCAAGGGGAAGCTCCGCAGGCAGCTTGTCAATATTTTTTCAGCAAGAATGGGGTGAGAAAGGACCTGTGTTATTTCATATTCTAGCAATTTCTCTCGAGAGTGAAATGATAACCCGCTGGCAAGTCTGCCACTGGAAAGTTCGTTCAAGATTAAAAAAAAACCCCATGCAAACATCCCAGCTCGGTTATAAACCCGATTAAACAGCACCGTTCCTTACGTTTATTGGGTAAAGGAAGTGTAGAGTGTGGCACGTGGTGCCACAGCCCTTGGAAGAGAAGGCTGCCTTTTTTTAAGACAGCCACGGTCAAAGGTTGGGAAGTACTTTCAGAAGAATTAGAAGCCTCCCTATAACAAGTGCGGTAGAGATTTTTGTTTCCTGAATTATATGTATGTCCTGACATACTTCTGCCTGGAATTGGGCTGGACTTCTCTCTTAGTTGAAGCTGCAGCTGGAATTTAAAGGGAGGAATCTGGTACTGTCTGGGTGTGAGGATGACAAGCCCATGCAGTGCTGGTCTTCCTGGCCAAGGAGAGATTAGGAAGGAAAGAAGTGCACAGCTCTTGAGAGGGAGGAGGCAAGTGGATAATATTGGGAGATAATGAACAAATGTACCCTTGTAATGGAAATAGGAGATTGCTGAATCTCTTCATTCTGCTTTGGCCAGCATATTCTTCATTGGCCAACTATCCTGTAATCTTGTGCTGTTGACAGTCTACCAATACCAGCACAGGGTGGTAGGCTGCTGCTGCTGTACCATTACTCAGCTAAGATGGTAAAGGCAGATGTGTGATAGCTGATTATTCTCATGCTGCAGATGAGCCCCAGGGGCGTTGACAGGAGTCCTCCTGATGGAAATCTGGGGACTGTTTCCAATTTGCCTTAGAAAAAAATGGAAAAACTTTGCACAGAAAATTGTAACACAGGAATGTCCAAATTTCAAAGTTAAATTCTTAAAAACAAAGAAACAAACAAAAAGGTAGCAAGAGCACATTAAGCTACTGATGTGGCTCTGGTTCTGCCAGTCCCCTTCCTCTGAATAATAATTACAAGTCTTTAACCTGAAGTCTATGCTGCCTTTTCCAGAGACAGATGTCCAGTTCAGTGCACAGAGTGGATGGCATTCAAGTACTAAGCGACTTTAATATTTTATTTTTCCCTTGGTTATTCAGTGCGTAGCCCTAGCCTGCATTTTCTGCATGATGTCAAGATTCCTTTGTGAAGATGGAATTAATTTTCTCGTAGACATTTTGGTTCTGGACTGAAATGACTCGCATCGTCTGTAGCAAGTGACCTTTTGTGATGATCGTTAATTGGCTTAAGTAGTACTAAAATAAAATGCGTGAGGGGTTACGTGCATTTTACAGGTGCAGAAATGCTGCATAGCAAAGGTAAAGCAACGCACTCTAATAGGCCTTGAAAAAAGTCTTTGAAATACCTGCTATAGCATTACATATGGTCATGGTATGGCCTGTCAGCTCAATGCTGCTGCAAAACGGGCTGCGTGATTTCAGATTAAATTTGAAGGAGTACGCAGTCCCTGGCCAGCTGTGAGAGCCTGGCTGAAGTAAGTCGGCTAGAGCCAAGCGCCCAGCGTGGGGGTAGAATGCAACTTCGGGGTGACTTGGAAGCCATAACTGAGATACCAGCTCGTCTCTTGCCATTGCCGGACGCGTTGGGCCTTGCCGGCTTCGGCAGTGCGTTGGCAGGGCTGCTTCGGGCCCGGGCCCGGCTGGCTACCGGACTGCCCTGAGGAGCAAGCCTGGAGAGGACAAGGTGCCGGGCTTTCTAGCTCTGGTGGTCTTTGGCTACATGGAAGGGAGGTGTATGAGGGCACGTACATGTCTTCATTTTGCCACTCCAGAAATTGCAAGTGAAAGTAATTTGGCAGGAGTGAGTTGTAAGAGTGTGTGTGAGTTGTCTTGCTGCTTTTGACACCCTAAACCCTGCAGGGAGTCTCAAATAAATAGCAAGCAGGTATTTTCCTGTTTGTTGTTCACCTGACATTCAAAGCTATCCAGAAGTCTTTCAAACCAAAACCACGCCGCCTTTTTCTTTGTCTCAAACACACTCATGTTGCACAGCCGCTACCCGACAACAGTTTGGGTGGTACTGGTGGGCACTGCTGAGAACTGGCAGCAAAGTAAAATGTGCAAACCTTGTGTCACTATTCGTCATCTGCATCTTTCATGGAAAGTCGTGGGGGTGATTTTTTGCCCCAAATCAAAGACAAAAATGGCCTTGTATTTCGAGGTGGGAAAGGTCTGGTGCTACATGTTAAAAAAAAAAAAATAACCAAAACAAAACAAACAAAAGACCCAAACAAACAAAATAAAAACAAAAAACCCACCCACACAAAAACACCCCAAAATAAACCAACCAAACGAAAACCACCCAACCCACTTCAATTCTAAATAGATTCCAATAAAAGAACAGTAACCACCACTGCAGCGAGCTGTCTTGCCCTGGGAATGCCAAGGGATTCAGAGGGAGCAGGCGAGTTGGCACTCTCTTCTGAAAAGAAAATCCGTCCATCGTTAAAGAAAAGCCTTGTTAGGTTTTTGTCTTCATTGGTGTTACTGGTGACCACCCAGCTTCAGTGTGGCCTGGGAAATCAGTAAATGGACATGAAAAGCTCTCTTCTGAGCTTACAAAGCCCGGCAAGATTATTTGCTCGTTGATAAGTTTTCACAATAAAAGAAACCTAAATTACAGCATTGCTGGTGAGCTATGGCAACTCAAAAGAATTCCTAGCTATTAAATAAGGTTTTTAATCAGATTTCTGTGTACTTTACAGAGTGGTATTTCTTTTGTTCTTATTCTGACACTTAAATTTTCAGTGAACGTTCTCTTGCCACTGCTACCTGCAGAATGCTGTTCTGGCACCTGATGTGGAGCAGCATTTTGTTTTGTAATGCGCTGTATATTAATCACTCCATCCTTGCAGGGGCATTAAGAAGGGAGCTATCCTTATAAATGTTTTTGAGATTATTCCCCAGCAAAAGGAGGGCGGCTGCAGTGGAACCTGGCTGCAATACCTTGCTGCCTCGTTTGCTCTCAGCTCCCCGAGCATCAGTAGGCCAGCTCAGCATTTTCCTGCCTTGGAATTGCTGATTCTTTCAAATCTGATTTGGATCACTTTCTTCTGCTCCAGAAGCGAATAGTGTGCCTTTCATCTGTCACCCTTCCTCGGAAATGTTAGCATTTGGAGCAGCAGACCGCGTGTGGAAATGCAGCGAATTTGATAAATACGCTAAAAACAATTCTGGTTTTTTCTTAGAAATAATTTCTGAGATGTAATAATATAGTAACAAAAGCACCATGAGTAATATGGTTTGTAGATTGAGCCATATTGGAACATAAATAGAATAAGTGAGCTATTGAAAGAGTTTATTCGGCTGAGTCTATAATAGTTTGAAGGGTTTGCTTGATTGAGCGACTCGGCATTGGAATGGAAACCAAGATGTTTTGGAAAAGTGGGTTGTTTAAAAGTGATCGCTTCTGTTTGCTGAACCCGAAGGCTGCAGGTAATGGGACGTAAACTGAGGAAAAGGTGCTAGCTGAAATGTGATTGTAGATAAAATGTGTTAGTGAATTCTATTAAATGCAGGCACAACGATCAGTTGTTAAATGTAACCCTGTGCACGGACCAGAAGCACCCTCTGTGCTGGCAGAACAGAAGTAACACAAAATCGGTGCTGGCGGGCGGGTTTGCAGTGTCCAGTGTGAACTGGGATGTGCAGAGCTGATGGGCGGATGGCGAACCACACTGCAGGATGAAGAAGTTTTTCTCCACCAGACTCGGAGAGCTTTTCACCGTAGGCCTGGAGGTGACAGTCCCCCTGTACACGTGGGAGATGAAACCCAGCTAGCATCAGGACGAGAGCCTTGCTGTAAAAGCAAAAGCTGTTGCAGAGCATTTTAGCATCTTGGCAGGGGGCAGGGCTGGTTCTGCTTGCATCTGTGCTGTACTTTTATTTCCACACACCTTATTTCAGCATCTGCAGCCCGTATTGGTTTTGTTTGTTTGGGGGTGGTTTTGTTTTCTAGGGTTCTCTCTCCACTCATGAAGGGTTTTGGATCTGAAGGTTGTGCTTAAGAAGGCAGCGGGTGGAGAAGAGGGTTCACAATCCATACCGTACCTGACGTGCAGTCGTTCTGTTGTTCTTTTTTTTTTCCACATCCAGAGCAATAGGGAAGAAGAACAAATACAGAACATTTGTCCCTCTCACACAAACTTCTCCTCTTGCTTGTTGTTTGTATGCAGAATTTGGGCTTTTGGATGAGTGGTAGTTGTTAAATATGCCCAGTGAATTTCAGCTACATGCAAAATCCAAGTTATGTTTAAATTTTCCAGCAATTAAGAGTCTTTCCCACAACAACTGCTGCTCTTTGCTGGCAAACAAAGCTCGTGTCTGTTCTGCAGGGTTTGTACAGCTTGCCTGATCAGACCCATCTGGCAGGAGATGTTTTCCAAGAATCGATTTTGCACCGTGATGGTTTTCTGGGTTAAACCTGTTTGTGCAGTGATGCTCTCCATCGGCTTTATATCTAATCTTTAACTGTAGCATTTTTAATCTCCTACCATTGTAAAGAAATCATAAATGGCAAAATTAGAAGTTTAAGATTGTACTCACAAGTTTGGGCAGTTACTCCAGTTCACGTTGCTGGCACCTGTATCAAAGGCTGCAGCTCCCCTGGGTGATTTTGCTGCCAGGATTTTTGTTTATTTGTGGCTGTTAACATAATGCTTCTGGAGCCAGGTGTATGCATTTTGGCAATTTTAATCGAATTTCTTGGTGGAGGTACATAAGCCTGCAACAGCTGCATCGCAGAAGTTGGTGCTGTGCTGGACCAGACGAAAGGTTGGACTCCAAACGCTCTGCCTGCTCAGCAGCAGTGCTTGGCACGGTTCTGTCTGCCCCATTTCTTACCTTTCTTCTCTCTTGGTTTATCTTCTCCCCAGTTTCGACCTGTGAACGTTCAGGGACTTTCAAGTCACACACTGCTTTTTGAATGTTGGTTGGGTCATTAGGAGAGACCTGGGTCTCGGTGTCAGCTGTACAGGTGCCAGAAACTCTTACTCTCAAGTGAAATTAAGTAAGATAGATCTCTCCACCTTTATATACTTCAAATCATTATTTTGCAGAAAATTTCTTTTGTCCTTGGTATTTCTGCATGATTCTGCCTCTCTTTGTTAACAGCGGGCTTATTTTGATGTCTTTATTTTTAACTCAGAGCTTTTATTACGTAGATCTCCCCTACAGCCTTCATATATTCATGAAGCTGATAAGCAATTAAGGTCTTTTACTCTGCATCCCTCTTTAGCTGACATCCTCTGACCGTATATATTGGTAGCTATAGAAACTTGTTTTTTCGAAGTCTGCGAAAGCTGTCTTGACTCAGTGTGAAGTATTGGGCACTGAATCTGAACAATTTTACAGTGTCCTAGAGAGTCTCCTGGAGCATCAGGTACCCGTGAGGAGAAGTACCTGGGGGTGCTGGGGGATGAAAAGCTGGACACGACCCAGCAGTGTGCGCTGGCAGCCCAGCAGGCCAACCGTGCCCTGGGCTGCATCCCCAGCAGCATGGGCACAGGGCGAGGGAGGGGGTTCTGCCCCTCTGCCCCGCTCTGCTGAGACCCCCAGGAGTCCTGCGTCCAGCTCTGGAGCCCTCAGCCCAGGACAGAGCTGGAGCTGGGGGAGCGGGGCCAGAGGAGGCCCCAGCAATGATGCGAGGGCTGGAACCCCTCTGCTGGGAGGAGAGGCTGGGAGAGCTGGGGCTGGGCAGCCTGGGGAGGAGAAGGCTGTGGGGAGACCTCAGAGCAGCTGCCAGTGCCTGGAGAGGGATTACAAGAAAGATGTGGACAAACTTTTTAGTAGGGCCTGTTGCATTAGGAAAAGGGGTAATGGTTTTAAACTAAAAGAGGAGATACTCAGACTGGATATAAGGCAGAAATTTTTTACCGTAAGGGTGGTGAGGCCCTGGCCCAGGTTGCCCAGAGAAGCTGTGGCTGCCCCCTCCCTGGCAGCGTTCAAGGCCAGGCTGGACGGGGCTTTGAGCACCCTGGGCTGGTGGAAGGGGTCCCTGCCCATGGCAGGGGGGTGGAACTGGATTATCTGTAAAGTCCCTTCCAACCCAACCCATTCCATGGTTCTATGATCCTTTGGCATTCTTAGTTATAAAGCTCAGATTCCAGGTAGAAAGAAAGGAAAGAAATGTTTAAGATCAATAGAGCGTGAGGCAACTTGTTTCCTTTTCAGTGGTGGTTAAGGCACAGGAGTGACTGTCAGCAGAGCTGCGCTCTGTGCTCAGGGCTGTCGTGCTACACCAGCGGCAGTGGTGCGCTTCAGGGAGTTACCTGCAGGTCTGTGAGTGGTGCTAGGAATGAATTACTTTAGTACTTGGTTGTGGAAGCAGAAGTAAAACACCGATGTGAGGGCTGGATCTTAATTGCAATTATTTTTCTTTCAGTTCTTCAGAACCGCGTCCAGCTGGCCTGGAGGAGAGTGATCAGTCTTCGATGTCTGGAGAACAAGGGATTAATTTGGATAATTCAGGCCCTAAGCTTTCAGATTTTGCAAGTAGACCACCAGGTAGTAGGATTTTTCTGTTGAATTGTAATAATTGTAGGAGAGATTTTAACTGATATTTGTGACAGTTCTGTTTTATTTGTGTTATCACATATCGAAGTCCAAAGCTTTTTTTCCTCCTAGTAGCTAATTAGTACCATTGTTCAAGTGTTTTCTTTGAATTAGCTGAAAATGAAGAGGTGGCCACATTCTCGTGTTTCATCCTGCAGGTATCATGTTGAATACTGTAGAGTTATTCGTCAGTAACATAACTGATGAAAAATTCTGTATTTCTAGCTGTAGCACGGGCTGATGCCTTAAAAATCTAGCATTAATCAATAGCCGATTTTTCATAATTAAGTCATAGAGGTTGCAACTGGAATTATCCTTTGCACGTAGCGAGGATTAAATCCAAAATCTGCAAAGGAATTTATATTACAAGCCACACGGGTGGTTCTTAGCACCATTTTTGGCCAAGTAATATATGGCAGCTTCTGTTCTGTACACTAGAAAATGCCAGATCTGTAGTAGGCGTGCTAGTCCACGTCCCACAGGGCCTGTCAAACTCTTAAGTTTGTTTTAAGATGTATAAGTTTGTGAAAGTCCCGGACTGCATTTGTAAGTGAAAGCAAGCCCGTGGACAGTTGCAGAGGCTTTTCAGGTGGCATGAATCTGGAGTAATAGCTAGTAGCTGATATGATATACTAAGAGATCTCCAGTTAAAGGTCTTGCAAGTCACTCACACTTTAAGTAAAATTATTTTTAAGAACTAAGTAAAATATTTGTCCTTATTTGTAAAGCCGCTTTCATTAATGTGTCTGTTGCCTGGGATAAACAGGCTCCTGGCTGTATTTTCTATCCGATCCTGTTCATTTCAGAAATTCTGCTTTCTCTGACCTTTCTTTGGTTTTAATGAACGTATCGTCTTGTCATCTTAGGTTATCCATCTCAGCCAGTGGAACAAAGACCACTTCAGCAGATGCCACCTCAACTCATGCCACATCCGCAGCAGCCACAGCCGCCGCCGCAGCAGCAGCAGCCGCAGCCACCACCGCAGCCAGCCCAGACAGCACCACAGACACCGCAGCAGCAGCAGATGATGATGATGCTTATGATGCAGCAGGATCCCAAATCGGTCAGGCTTCCTGTACCACAAGGCGTTCACCCACCCAGAGGCCCTCTGAATCCAGATGCTCAACGAATGCCCATGCAGCAGAGTGGTAACATGCCAGTAATGGTTAACCTCCAAGGTCCTGGATCAGTGCCTCCATCTCCTGATAAACAAAGAATTTCCTTGCCAGGCAATCCTCCTCTGGGAAATAATGCAAGAAAAATGGTTTATCAGGATAATGTACAGAATCCTTCCAGCTCACCCCTCAGAGAGGTGTCATCAGTATCCTCCCTTCCAGAAGGAGGTGGAGCTGAAGGCCCTCCAGCATCAGGAGCTCAGAATAATTTGACGTCTCATTTAGTAGTTTCACAGAATCAATTAATGATGACGGGACCCAAACCTGGACCATCCCCACTTTCAGCTGCCCAAGGTGCAAGTCCCCAGCAGCAATCTAGTTCTCTGCCTAGTGCTCTTACACACCATTTTCCAAATGTTGGCACCCCGTCGCAAACTTCAAGGCCTAAAACCCCAAACAGAGCAAGCCCAAGGCCATACTACCCTCAGACTCCTAACAACCGTCCACCTAGCACAGAACCATCAGAAATTAGCTTGTCTCCAGAGAGACTCAATGCTTCTATAGCTGGTCTGTTCCCTCCCCAAATTAATATTCCTTTACCTCCTAGGCCTAATCTCAATAGAGGATTTGATCAGCAGGGTCTTAATCCCACTACTTTGAAGGCCATTGGACAAGCCCCATCAAATCTCACAATTAACAATCAGTCTAGTTTTGCTGCTCCACAGTCACACAAATTGGAAGGTGTGGTCATTAATTCAGGAAAACAAACCAACACTGGAGGAACAAAGAGAGCAAGTCCGAGCAATAGTCGAAGGTCCAGTCCTGGATCCAGTAGGAAAACTACACCAAGCCCTGGAAGACAGAATTCAAAAGCAGCTAAATTATCATTGACACCTCAGCAGAATCCATCTCTCTTGCAGAACATGGAATTACAAAGGAATATGATGGCTGGTCCCTCTTCTTTGCCAACACCTGTGACTACAAGTTTTCAAAATAACAACACGCTAAGTAATCAGAACCCTGCAATTACTGTACCTGCTATGGCTGGCATTCCTGAAGACAATAAAGAGAGCCTTAGTGTGCCTCAAGACAATGAGTGTCAAAGTGCACAAGGTGTCCAAGGTAACAAAGACCAGCTCAGTATTGAACTAAAAGGTATCTCTACTCCAGAAATGAAAATGGTGGTTCCAGAAGAACAGTCAAAAAAAGACGGGCAAGCCGTAGACACCAGTAAGCTTCCAGTCTTGGAGGAAAGTAAAACAATGGTATCTCCAGCTTTGAGGGAGGCACCAACTTCTTTAAGTCAACTTCTTGATAATTCTGGAGCTCCCAATGTAACCATTAAGCCCCCGGGGCTGACTGGTCTTGAAATGGCACCGATGGTCACCACTGGTGAGGAGCTAAAGAAGATAGCTGTCATTCCTCCGCTGCAAGATTCGTCCTCGAGCAAAGACCCATCTAATTCACTTAGCTTGCCTCAAAATAATGAGCCCTGTTCAAATCCAGGGCACCAGGAACTGGGAGAAATAAACTCAAACGCTGCACAGAGTGTTCCTTCAGTAATGCCAAGGCCTGTCAGCTCTTCTTCTATTTCAGGTCCTTTACCCCCCAACCAGATAACAGTTTTTGTAACTTCAAACCCTATTACCTCTGCTGCTAATACATCAGCACCGTTGCCATCTCACTTGCAGCCTGCGTTAGTGTCGACTGTAGTCACAATGCCCAACGTAGGGAACAAAGTCGTGGTTTCTGAGGGACAGTCAGCAGCTCAGTCTAACACCCGGCCACAGTTTATTACACCTGTTTTTATAAACTCATCGTCAATAATTCAGGTTATGAAGGGCTCTCAATCAAGTACAATTCCAGCAGCCCCAATGACTTCTAACTCTAGTCTAATGCCTCAGTCGGTCGCGGTCGTTGGGCCTTTGCATATACCGCAGAATATCAAGTTCTCCTCCGGGCCCCCTCCTCCCAGCACATCATCCACCAGTCCTGTTTCTAGTATTCCCACCAGCAGGCCACTGGTTCTTAATCCCTTGGCACCTCCTGTTCAGCTGCCTTCTCCTGCTACAACTTCTTCCAGTGTTCCTTCACACCTTCCCGCTCAGCAAGTCAAGGACTTCAGCCCAGAGGAGCCTTCTTCTCAAAGTGGGTCGAGTGACCAGTGCTCTGTTACAGCAACGCAGTCTGGACCTGTTGTTTCACCTCTTCTTACGAGTAGCCCAGGATCTGGGAACAGACGCAGTCCTGTTTCATCGAGTAAGGGGAAGGGCAAAGTGGACAAGATTGGCCAACTTTTGCTGACTAAAGCGTGCAAGAAGGTCACTGGCTCCCTGGAGAAAGGGGAAGAGCAGTACGCTTTGGATGGGGAAGCAGAAGGTCAGGGATTAGAAACGTCGGTCCCAAATAGTTTAGGGACAGAGCAATCACCAGCAGAACTAGATAACAAAACTGTGACGCCTCCAGCACCCAGTCTTACAAAACAGAGCACTTCTGGGCCCGGCAGCTCGAGTGTCAGCACGGCGGCGGCTGCTCCTGCCTCCGCGTCGCCAGGCGTACCCGCGAGCACTCCTCCGACGAGCGCGCTCTCGGCCGTACCCGCTCCCGCAGCCCCGGAGCTGGCGCCTGCAGCACCGAGCACTAACGGGGGTAACCACAGCGGTTTACCGGCTGAGCAGACCGGGGTTGGTGTGGCCGAGGAAAAAGCAGGAGCACATCAGGAGCTGCCACAAAGTGCAGGTAAGTCCTGCATAAATGGAGAAAATGAGATTGGCTTGTGTAAACTTCCTAGGTGCTTTTTTTCCATGAACATGATGAAATTCAGACGCTGCAGCCAAGGCTGACAGCTGCTTTTTTGTTTGTAGTATCTGTGTGATACACAGGCTTGTATTTCACTAAGATTCACGTTTCAGATGTTTTATTTCCGTTTCCATTTACTGCTTAAATGGGGTATTTGCCATGAACACGTGATGCAGTAACAGAGGAGTGACTTCAGGTAACTGTTAGAAGTGGGGAGAAAAAGTGGATGTATCAGTAATGACAAAAATAATAACTTAAGGTGCCTTTTATACTGGTAGGATACTGGTATTCTGCTTCAGTCTTGCCAGAGACCTTGTATTTTGGTAAATTATTTCAATTTATTGACTTAATTATGATACTTTGAGTTAATCCTAATAATACTTGTTCCCTCTTTGAATAACCTTAAGCCTGTAGGGAAATAGCTGAATAACCTCCAGAAGAAAAAAAAAATCAAACCAAAACCCCTTATGTCTAAGGAAAAATTAAAATGCTCATTTCAGAGAAATACCTGAAAAAGTGATTATAAGCGCATTGCACCCAGTTCAAAAACATAAAATACCTTGACATCGAACTGTTTTCTCCTTTGCTCTTTTAATTTGAGCATCTGACAGAATTTATTTATGACACGGCTGCTGTTTCTTAGTGCCATTTTCAATCTATTGAAAATGGTGTGGAAAAGAACCATCTCTCTTGAAGCAAGCTGTCTGAATAGCCACTGTGCTTTACGTGGTGAATTTGGACACAGCAGATAAAATCATGGAAGAAAAAAATGCAGTCAATTCAGTGGAACGGAGAACTTCCGCTGGGGAGTGACTTTGCCTGTGGCTGTTAGATGTATGTCGGAGGTGTACGCCACTAGAAAATGGAAATGTTTGCTTTGAGCTTCAGAGAGGGAGTTCTGGTTTGTTAGGGGAAAAATGGGAGTGGATATGCTTTATTTGAACAGGAATGTTTAACTTTTTGTCTTCATCTTCTTCGTAAGTTCATTATCACATGGGAGAGAAGACTAGAAAGCATTAGCCCAACAAGAATTGGTTTTTGATTTTCTTTTTTAATTTGGAAGCCTAAGAAATGTGAAGTCACATCATCTTATTGCCAGAGGACTTCAAGGGAGCATATTTTGCACTCTGGCAATTTAATTGAAAGAGTGAGAGCATTGATTCATTAACAAAGATGCTGTTTTTCCACAGAACATCTGTTGAAATGAGCATTAAACCGAGAGAGACTAAACTCTTTCATTTCTAGGACTTTCTTTAATTTCTCAGTCTGAAAAACTGTTACCTTTAAAAATGTGGCTTATGGTACTTAATTTTAAAAATGTGGTTTATGGTACTTAATTTTATGACTTATTCTAGTTTGAGAAACTTGCTTGGGATAGTTTTGCTAAAGTTTTTTTTAAAACTGGGGAGGTGTGTGTGGTGTGTGGGGGGGAAGTAGAGGGGGGGGGTTAAAAAAACTGCATTTGTAAATGAAAACATGCAGTAGGCTGGCAGATACAGCATTTTGTAAAAGCAGCCCGATCACACAACAGAAAATTCTTGTGACTCCCTTTGAAAATAACGCTTTCTCCCTCCGCTTTTATTCTAGCATCTTCGCAACATTTAACACAGAAAAAAAGTTCAGTTGCAACATCAGAAAGTACTGTTCAAAGAACAGGTAAATCTTACTTTGGGAAAGCAGAATATAGGTGAACTAAACTCTTTTAGTTTGTAACTGAAAATGCATTTCTTTTAGTGCGTGTTTAATGATCACTAACATGCCTGGCTGCTTGGGGGTTGTGGGGGTTTTATTATTTGTGCTTTTGGGACTGCTTTTCTTTGTGGGGTAGATGGTGCTTTAGAAGTCTCCAAAGCCTCACTGGAGATTCAGTATGGGATCAAGTAAAACAAATGGAAGAAATCACCAGGGCAGTTTTTAGATGTTTTGTCGTAAGCTGGAGGGACTGGATTTGTAATGATACGTTGTGTTTGAGCTTTGAAGTTTTGTTAAGAGTACATAGGAGTTTTTCTTTTATATAGGACACTTCTGAAAATATGTTCAAAAGCCCTGCTGGGAATGTAAGTTTTAGACTTGTAATCTTTTTTTTTCTGTTCAGCTTTTAATGAACCCTCGGCAGTGTTTCAAGGATGGAGCCCTGGCAGATGACTTTGTGTTGTTGCCAGCTATGATCGTGGTGTTTCACCATGAATTCCGTAGTGTCTTAAAAAAGTGCTTTCCAGGACGAGTAGGGAAAATGGATAGATGTGGACTTGCCCATGGGAAGTGCCTCTCTCCATCGATTTGCCGTCTCTAATATGATTAAGAAGTAGAGCTTTCAGAAAGTAAAAATTGTACTAAATTGCTTTCTATAAAAATCCACTGAAAAACGTTCATGCACCCCGACGAGTTACATCTGACTCTCTGCCCCAGTGCTGACGTGGCTGCGTTAGGGAGTTCCTGCTGGGGAGGGAAGCACTGAGAGTATCGATTTTTACTGTTGGATAGGCTCCCTGTTCAGATTTTGGGTAGGAAGAAAAGTAAATCTTAGTGTGTTTTTCTTTTGTTACCAAGACATCTGTTTTTCCCAGATGGTGCTGTGCACACTTGCACTGATGTTCCAGCAATACACTTTGTAAGGGCTGTTTACTGTGAGGGGACGGAGGTTATCTGTTTTCTGACTTTTTTGACACCTTTACTCCTTGGGCACACACTAGCAACTTTGGGTACAGAATTGCTCTTAAAGGCAAAGCCACAGTTTTGTGCACCACTGTCCCAGAGGTGGCAGGGTGTTTCAGGGTGAGGTGGAGGCGATGCGGCAAACGAGCAGGGAGTTAATGCTTTACACGGCAGTGGCAGTCCCTACGCCAGCGGCAGTTTCTCACCAGAGGTGTTCAGGTACAGATACTCCCTCTGAGCAAAGGATCTGGTGGCTATAGGGAGAATTAAAAGACGGACAGTAAAAAGGTTAGAAATCTGATACGAGGAGAAGGAGAGCTGTTTATTGTGGTGAAGACTCAAAAGGAAGCCTGATCTGTCTATATAAAATCAGTATGAGAGGGAGAGAGAGCAGGCAGGTCAGACTTCCCTTTACACATCTCCTGAGAGCTTTTTCCAATTCAGTAGAAGTATAATTGGGCTTCAGGAAGTTGTCTTCCTTTGCATTGCTGTGAGAGGTGGTTGGGTTAAGGCAAAATTTTACATGTATATTAGATACAGATTAGTATTTTTAAGGTTTAAAACTAACAAACCCAGAAGTTTTAGAAGGAATATACTGTCTAAAATGGAAGTTAAAAAAGGGAGAGGACTGTAGCCCTTGTCAGGAAGCTTCTCTACAGTTTTCTTCTGCAGGGTTCCTTTTAACTTTTCTCTGTCTTAGCTGGTGCAGGTGATAATCAGAAAGAGCACCTGGCTGGCGTGGTACGTTGAGGTGTTAGCTTGCTTTGCTTTGAGAGTAACGATAGAAGAGGGAAGTGTATTCTTCAGACCTAATACATAATGAGAAAAATGTGAGATAGTCATGCCTTGTCAGCAGGTACGTACTTCTACAGCAGACTTAAAAATTATCTTTTTCTCTCGTAGAACTTGAAACAAATGCTCCAGTAGTTGCTGGTCAAAGGTAAGGAGATAGTTTGTGTAGATTCAGAATAGATATAGCTTTCATGGGAGGAAGTCCCTTTCTCTTCACTTCAATTGCACGACTTCTGCTACTGCCTTTCATTTTCTTGTCCATACCCTTTCTGTCCTGCTCAGAGATTGGGCTAGTTGAATGTTTCAAAACATTGCTGAGATGCAGAATGTAAGGTAACTGTTTCCCGAGTCTGTCCTCGTGCTTTGGGCAGTGTTTCCTCTTGTCCCTGCAGGACGGAGTGTTTCACGTCCTGGAAGGGTCTCGATGGTTTCACTGTTCAGTATTTTCTGAAAAAAAAATCAAAACTATAACCCCCAAAGCCTGTAGCTTAGCTGTCATGTGAATTTTTGTTTTCTGAAAGTAGGTCTTTCAAAAGTTTGTTCTTCTTCTGCCTTTGTGACCGTTTTCTCCGGATTTCCTCTGTGTTTGCTTGTTGACCCTTTATCAAAACCTGATAGGAAAGGCAGGTAGAAACTTCATCTTGTCCCAGTTAAGACATTCAGTAATTAAAAGATAAATTTCAAATGGTTGTCTTCTGTCAGAAGAAAATATGGTTTCCGAGATCTGTTTCTGTTAGATTCTAAACCCACTAGGCTCTCAAACTCAGTCTCGGCAGCTGTAATGACAGGGCTCCGTAAGGGTTTTGGGGAACGGTGCTGCCCTCGTCGGTGGAGCGATCCCGAGCCGGGAGAAGAGGTGCAGCTGCATCATTGGGGTCGTCAGGGAATAAGGCAGTGTCATCTTTTGTAAGGGTCGTGACGCAGTACGCTGTCTTAGATCAGGAATGACTCCAGACTGAATATTTGACTGTATTTACCTTCACATGGATTGGGGTCTTCATAGTCATATCAAAGACAAACTGAAATTTCGTGGTAAGTGGTTTTTTTTAGGGTAGAATTTTTCTGAAAAGCTGAAGGTGCGACACTTGGCAGACGAGTGAATCCTCCAAATGAGGTGTCCTTGCGTGACCATTCTCCAGACTCATTCAGCACATCAGATTACTGCAAGTGCATTTCTGTTTGGATTTTTCTGCGCTGCTGCTTTTCTGAGCAAGACCGGAAAGGAAGGGAAGTTTTCAGGCAAACTCTGAATCCGGTGATGGCTGATACTCACGGCGGTCAGCTTGGAGCTGCCGGAGTTAAACGCCGTGCGGTACAAACCTTAGAGGAACCCTGCGACCTACAAAGCACAAAAATATTTTTACTTGGGCCAACTTGATTTCCTCCTATAGAAGGAGAGAAGTGATGTGTTGGTTCCTGTGAGACAATCCCAACGATGGATTAGTCACTGGAGTCTCTAATAACCGAATTTCAGCTGACGCTGCCTGTCTGCTTACCTCCCGTTATCCTCTGAAGTAGGTGGCTGTTGTTTCAGCTGCCCGGGGTACTTTGGAGAAGACCAGTTTGTGACCAGTTTGGGGGATTCAGTTTGTAGATTGCCCATAATGCTGACTTACAGGGGAACAGATTTCAGTATTTATTTTGTATCTGAGACAGTCCGTGTGCTTCCATATTCTCCTCTGCTGTGTGTTTCCTTGCTTGAGAATGTTTGTCTCTCCTTTCATTGACTAAACTGTGTTTTATTTCAGATATCTGTTACTTAAAACAGGTCTTAAAAAAGTATTTGTAGTAGTGTTGCCCCTCAAAGCAGGGCTTCCTGTGAAACCCTGACACCGTAGTGGAAGCTCTGTAACCACGCACAGGTCTGCTCTGGGTGTCTTCCGTCAGCTCGCTGATGAAGGCAGCCGTTCTTGAAATCTTGCGAAGATCACCCAAAGGGCATGAAATGAGCTTTCCTTCTCCTCTTCCGTTATTGGCAGAACAATTTATTTGATTAATTGCTTGCTTTTGAATTCACAGGAGATAAGTTTAGCTTAGTCTTCAGAAGCCACTTGGTCACCAGAACTCATCTGGCATTAATGCGTTAAGGAGAAAACACCCAGACCTCAGGACGAGTTTGCAGGGTTAAGAGTGATAAAATAACAGAGGAGTTTGATTACAAAGTGTAGCACTCCATTTACTCTCTCAGTGACAAGAAACACAGATATCCATACTACCTACAGTTATTTTTTTATAGCAGAAAAAGCTTTCTGCTATAAAAAAAAAGATTTTAACGTCAAGCTTTAAAGCTTGAAGGAAGTGTAAAATAAACCTTAAGCTTTTTAATATGCGCAGAAATCCCTTGGATCAATGGACTGAGTCTTTTCAGTAGAAACACAAGCTGGCGTACTCACTGAGGAGCTCATAATTCCTCCTTCTGTTCATCTGCAATTTCAACTCTGTGTTCCCATACCGTAGCAGTCTCTAATGTAACTTGTTTGCTTTTCCTAGACTTCAGTAATGGTGGCACCTGTGGAAAACAGAGCAGACAATTTATAATGCATCTAATTTCTTGGTCTTCTAATGTTGAAACTATTCTCTTTGAGGACTTCTCAGTTCTGTATCCTCTGATAATTTTTAATAGAAATGGACTATACTCTGGCTTACGCAGGTCATTCTTCATCTGATAAAACTTCTGGTATCTCTAGCATTTCATATCTTCAGTGCTAATAGTCCGGAACTGGTACCCGTGTCGGTCCATCCTCCAGCTTGTCTGAGTTGCATAGAAAAACATAATTCTTCTTACACTTCATCAGAAATATTTTGTCCCACTTTAATAGTAATGAGACAAAAGAGAATTGTGAAAAGTCTAAAACTCCAAGTAGAAGAAATTCAAGAACAGAGGATTCTGCCGCTTCACAGGAAACTGTAGAGAATGGCCAGCGCAAGAGGTCCTCCAGACCAGCGTCTGCATCCAGCACTGCAAAAGGTAAAATGCACAGCCGTCATTTCTCTGGAGAGGGCAGGAGGTAACGTCCTGCCCCAAGTAATAACCCTGTCAGTAACCGGCTCGTGACGGTGCTTTTCAGCGTGTGAACGTTGCGTGCTTTTAATTCGAGTTTCAATGATTTAGACACAGGTTGGTGTTGAAGTATTTGCTGACGTCTGTACTGGCAGTAAATCTTGTCTGAATTTCCCATGGTTAAATTTGTGGAACTTGTTTTCTGCAGTACTCATCAACGTAGTGTTTAGCAAGCTTGCCTAGCTGGAGCTGCATTCTCTTGGCAGAAGTGTGTTGCCATTAAAAGGACTGAACTCAAGTAAAAAAGTGACTTTTTTTTTTTTTCCTGAAGTCTGAAAGACAGGAGGCGAATGCTTAAGTCTTCCCAAGTGCACGGTCAGCTCTTGCGAAGCCAAATGCCGCGGTTCAGGCACGCTCAGAACGCTGCCTGGCTGGCAGCCTGGAGCATCGAGGAGTGCTGTGTGCTGGCGCACGGAGCCTCGGCTGCTCTTTCCAAGAACACGCGAAATCCCGCGGTCCCAGATCCTAACCGCCGGCGTTAGCAGCTGCTGGCGTGCCGCATTTGTACACAGGTCACAGCGTTACCAGAGCGTGCGGCAGTGGTGTGAGGCACACGGTCGTTACCGGGAGGCACGCTCCACGGTGCCCTTCGGCATTTCGGAAGCTAACTGGGTCAGCCCCTTTTGTTTAAGGGTCAGAAAAATTCTGATGGACGAAAGTTGTGCGAGAGGGTAGAGAGAGCCCGTCAAGAGGCAACATTCAACCAATATTTTAAAGCTAATATACAGAACATAGAGGTGTTAATATAAAATTATTATAAAAGGAAGTCAAGTTGAATTCACCAACCATTTTCTGTACTGAAGATACTAAAGTCTGGTGGTAAGAATATTTGCTCAGAATATTTGCATTCTAAGAGTTTCAGAGAAGACATCCAGCTGTACGTAACTGTGCAATGACTCAAGGATTACACGGAGGGACCTGTGTGTTCTGCACGTCGTGGCTGCTGAATTTAATTAAATTTACTACTGGCAGGATTGTGCAGAAGAGTCTGAAGTCTGTATTGTAAAAAATAAATTATCTTTCCTGAGTGTGAAGAAAAGTTTGAAAAATGTGAAGCCGATGTAAAATCGATTTGGTGACGCCTCCCCGAGTGGGAGGGGCTCCGAGGCGTGGGACCTGCCCCGCGTGCTGTAATGGGTACGCCTAAAGATGACAACCGGTGGCACGTCGAATTCTGGAAACGTGGGAACATGAGCATACATCAGATTTAAATAATACCAGAACTCACTTAGGAGTTTGGCACCGACTGATTCATTTACCTCTGCGAGTAAAATTGTTGTTTTTAAAATGTTCCTCCGAAGCTGCCGCGGTGTCTGAGGGTTTTGCTTGAGAGCGTAGGCGCAGCTTCCCTGGGCTTTGCTTACCTTCCCTCCCCGCGAGCGGCTGCCTGCTTCCAAGCTGCGGCGAAAATGGTCCAGACAAGACTGTCTCGTGGGGGAGGGGAGGCTGGAGGGTCAGTGAGGTGGCTGAAGAGGTGTAACGAGGTTTGCCGCTTGTGCCTACTCAGTTGTACATTTGTATTAGTGAGTCGTAGCTTGAGAAAGCGTATTTGGTTTGTGTGCTCCTGGCCTCCTCCCAGGCATCTACGGTTGCGTTGTGGCCCCAGAAACTCGCTAACCCGTGTTGAAGAGAGCAGGAGAAGTCACCTTTTGCAATGGCGGCTGGTTAAGGTCATTATAAACACAGCAATTAGGAAAAGCTTCAATATAGCAGGGGGAGAGAGACAGACTTGGCGCAGTTGGCGCAGGAATTCCCGTGCTGCGCGTCGGGCAGGAGCCAGCCCTCGTCCGCACGCCCACGGCCCGCTGCGGGGTGCCGGGCTGGGGTGGGCGACAGGGTGCCGGGGTCGCTCCCGAGACCTGGGGCCGGGCTGGCCGCTCTCCGGGCACGGAGGCTCCCGCAGCAGGGACGGCTGCGGCCGGTGCTGCGCGGCCCGGGCTGCGCGGAGAGGGAGCTCGGGGGCTGGCCGTGTGCCCGCGGAGACGTGCCGCTGCCGCAAACGGCTGCTGCCACTTCTGGGGTGGCTTCCCACCAAGGGCTGTGCTGCTCTTTCCACTTCTTGGGGTACCTTTCCAGCAGGGCTGTTTCAGCGTTTACTGTAGCTTCCAGTTTGTTAAGTTTTGAAATTTTTTTTTTTTAAATGCAACATTTGCCAGCCCTGGAGTCGTACTGTTGCTCTTCTGGTTTTGCATGTCTTGGAAATTTTTTTCCCTTTTGACTCTTAAAATACAGACAGCTCTAACAGCTTTAGGAAAACATCGTAAAGAGCCAAAGGTACGCTGCCAATGTTTAAAACCACATTTTGAAAATTCTAAAGGTGCGATAGCCCTCGGTCCTTACTCTTTTCTTCTTTTGTTTTGAAATGGAGCCTTGGTGCCTCGGTAGGTGTGCTGGACACGTCCTCCGCTGGCGCTTCTGCACGCGTGGCCGGCTGGGCGGCCGCGGGGCCGCGAGGTGTTCTGCCGCGTGCTGCTTTCCCCTCCGTCGTCACGGGCACTGAAGAGACTTGTTCTGTAACCCCCCGGCTTTCCAGGGATCCTGCGCTGGCGTGCCGGGCTCCCAGACACCGTCCCCAGATTTCCCCTGATGCCGTCCCCAGGGTGCTGGGGTCTGACGGGCGCAGCTTGTGCCCGGCGCCGCTGCTTCACGGCGTTCTCTGTGCGGCACGGTGGGGAAACCCGAGGCCAAGAACAGTTAAAAATACACGAGTCTCCTTTTTCAGGCAGTTATGTTAGGACTTAGCAAATGTTCAGCTGCCGAGACGCGGCGGCGGCGGCGTAAGCGGTGCCGGGGGGAAGCTCGGTGGTGCGAGGCTGCTGGCAGCCGTCGCCGGGGTGGAGGGGCCGGTGGCGTCGCGGCGTGCCAGGAGCCCGTCCCGGTGCGGTGGAAATCCCGCTCTCCCGAGGGTCCCGCTCCGGTGTGATCCCGGAAAAATAACAGGGCGGTCTGTGCGCCTCTGGTGAGTGGCTTACCGACTGCGTATCCATGCTTTTTTTCTTCTCTTGATTTCAGAAACGAGTGCCAGTGCAATGCAGTCAAAAAGAAGAAAATCCAAGTAAATTACTGCATGGAAACATGAAACTTGTAAATGAGTGTGAATTTCCCAATAGCGATTTTGAGCTGTGATTTTTCTTTTTTAAATAAAATTCTGTACAGTAAGTCATTTTAATATTATACTGTTCCCAATAAATGATTTTTTTTTTCTAAAAAACAGATAAATAGATATAAAAACGGGGTTCTTCTCAAACCCCCTGGATTTCCAAAGTGAAGTCCAGGGTTAGCACATTAGGTTAACGTGTTTGTATGAAATGGAAGGGGAGGGGAAGACAACTGTAAATTTATTTGTTTCCACTTTTCATAAGCGAATTAGAATACAGGGTTGTCATTTTTAGGTATTAAAATAATGTATTGTGCTGTTGTTTAAGTACTGTATGTGAATAGCAGTAAGAGGGTTTATAAACAAACCCGATCTTGTTTGGAAATGTAAATAATTTTATTATATAGTAGATCTGATGTATTTGTTGTAGAAATGGACCAGTGAGACAAAAAAGTAAATTTAAGGGTTTGTACAATGTGGAATCCCTCATGCTCTAAATAAATGTTATTGTCCTATCATTTGGGCTGTATTATTGTTAGCAGCAGCGGCAGCATCGTTCCACCCAGGAAGACTGAAGGGATTATGTAGAGCTCCAGGCCTGCAAGCTCCTTATATGGAGATTTAGAAAGGAATTTTTTTAACCACAAGCGAATTAACTGCTGCAGCTGTTCCGCCCCCCCCCCCCGCCCCGGGACGTGCGTGGTGAGGCCACGCGAGGAGACCCAGAGGACAGCGCTCCCCACCAGTGAAGCTGCTGGGCAGGAAGACGCGGCCCAGCACGGCGCCGTGTGAAAGGGTCGGCAGCTGTCGGAGCGGCGGCAGCCGAGCTCTCTGGATCCCCGTGCTGCCGTCAGGGGTGACGCGCTTGTAGGCGCTGCCGCAGCAAGCAGGTCAGCCTCCGCGCCGGGACCCGCTCGGGGGAGAAACGGAGAAGCCAGGCTTTCCACGCTGCCTGTTGCTTTGTGCACAAATGGATACTTTCACCTTTTTTCTTTTAAAGAATTTTGAAAATAGATGTATATATATCAAAAGGCCGATTAAATATAAATTATCATTCAATGTAACTTGTCACCTTTTATATCGACAGAAATTACCTATTTGTGCACAAGGGCATGGACACCGAGCGAGGATAACGTCTCCGGTCCTCGCTCTTGAGTCGGGATGCTCTGTGTCTTTTGGGTGGGAAATGTTGGGTGCGGGTATGGGAGGGCTGCCTGCCCCCGCGCCCCGAGAGCCCCCGCTCTGCGTACCCCGCTGTCCCCGAGGGGCTCGCCCTCCTCCTGCATTGAGGCGGGGACATGGGACACTGAAGTTGGTTTCCACAACGAGTATCTACTCCTTCAGCCTCACAGATCCATACATACACGTGTTTTGGAGAATGAGGAGCTGGAGAAGGTCCACAAAATGGAAGGTCGTCTTCAGGCTGTGCTAGCAGAAGTGTAGCCAGTGGGTAAGTGGAGCGATGGTTCCCCTGTTCTGGGCACTTGTTGGACCACATCTGGAATATTATCACCCGGTTTCCACCACCCCCCCGCCACACACACCCAAGGAAGATGGTGGTAATGTAGAGGGGACACAACAGAGGGCCACCGAGATGGCCGGGGCTGGGAACACCTGGCCAAAGAGGAGAGGTGGAGATGGGCTGTGTCACCCTTTCCTGTACTGGAGAAGAAGATGGAGTCAGGCTCTTCCGGAGGTGGCTGCCGGGAGGAGGGGTCACCACCAGAATAAGAGGAAAGAGAGGAGGTTCTGGCTGGATGGAGCAAAGAATTCTCCCTGGGGACAGCTGGGCACTGGGCCAGGGCTGCGAGAGGTGTCAGGGTCTCTCTCTTTGGAGGTTGTCACCAATCAGCTGGACAAGGCTCCGCACAAGGTGAGCTCAGAATTTACCCTGCCGCGAGCAGGAGGTTGGACCGAGACCTCCCGAGCCCAGCCCAGCCCCAGCGACCCTGTGCTGCGTCTCCCACTGCCAGATGCGGTTTTCCCACGTGCAGGTTTACCCAAGCTCGCTCTTACCTATTTTTTCACCCCCGACACTGAAGCACAGAGTTCCCCGAAGGGCTGCTCACAGCAGCTGGGGGCTGGCGGCTGCCAGACCGGGGCAGCCCATGGCTGTGCTGTGCCGGCCGAGCGGCCGGGCTCCGGGCTCGGAGAGCCCCGTCCCAGCCGGCGCGGGCAGGTCGCTCGGGGCCATTTTGGGTATCTCCGAGGATGGAGTCTCCTCAACCTCACGGGGCAACCCGCTCCTGTGGACAACCGCCCTTGCAGTAAGAAACGGTTTTCTTATGTTTAAGTGGAATTTCTCTTTCATTTCATTTTTTGTCTCTCCTCCTGGCCCTGGGCTGAGCAGAGCGTGGCGCTGGCGTCTGTCCTCCCCCCATCAGGTATCTGCAGGTGTGGTGGGAACCCCCTGAGCCTTCCCTGCGGCTCTCGGCCTCTCCTCAGCCGCCGGGCGCCCCAAGCCGCATCGCCTCGGAGGCACCTCGCTGCCTCTCGGTCCTACGGCAGGAGGTGGGAACTCCGACACGTTGAGTGCTCGAGGTGGGAACTCCGACACGCTGAGTGCTCGAGGTGGGAACTCCGACACGTTGAGTGCTCGAGGTGGGAACTCCGACACGTTGAGTGCTCGAGGTGGGAACTCCGACACGCTGAGTGCTCGAGGTGGGAACTCCGACACGTTGAGTGCTCGGAGGAGCAGCCGATGCCGCGGAGCTGGGCTGGTGCAGGACTCTTTCTGAGGGCAACCAGCGTCTGCTTGAGCCCTTGCGACCATCTGCCGAGCCCCGGGGTTCGTTAGCGGGGAGGGGAACCCCCCCTGGGGTGACGCGGCCTGCGCCAGCCCTGCCCCCGCGCAGCCGTGTCTTCCACGGGGACGCTTTTCCATCGACCTGTCTCTGGTAGCTGCGGCAGCGACTTTTAAAAGCTCATTTTAAAGACCAAAGCTTTTTGCAAGCAGGTTTACTTGCAGGCTTTAGAGGAATGCACATAAAATAGAGTTTAAATATATATTTTTTTTATTTCTTGTGTTTTTTCTTTATATTAGATTTTTTTTGTTCAGTCAAAAGACAGCGCTACAACCTAACAACCCAAATCCGGTTACACACACGCAGGCACACCATGTCACGGACCCCAGGCAGCCGTGTCCTCCACTCCGCTGACACACGGCGAATATTTCAGCAGTGTCCTACGAGAAGCAGACACCCTCCCTTCCTCTACGAACCTTGCTTACACCGGTCTAACACGTAACGCACAAAGAGGACGTATGTTGTTAGCTTCGAGTTTTGGACGAGGTTTCAGTCCTACAGCACAGGTGATGTAGAAAAACGTGGGGCTTTTTTTTTTTTAGCTCCTCTTCTCAGGATCCCGGTGCGGAAGCCGTCGCGCAGTTGTAAGGCACCGGGCAGCGCGGGGCTGGCAGAGCACGGCTCCACTGCGGCCCCCGGCCCGGCTCGACCCAGCCGCTGTGCCCCGGCGGGGACGGGAATGCTCCCGACGCGTTTCCGGGAAGGCTTAAGGCAACCTTTTCCAAGCAAACAGCGCTTTCTTCTCCTTCCCCTTGGAAGGAAACGCTGGCTACTGCACGCGCCGGCCCGGCGAAGCGCTGGTGCTTGCTGCCGCTGCCGCTCGCTCTCCACGCACAGACCCGTGAGGAACTGGGGGTCAGGCTGAGATTTTCAAAGCCGCCGGAGAGACTGAGCTTCCAAAATGCTAAATGCTTTTTAGCTAAAAAAAAAAAAAAGCTAAATGCTTTTTAGGGCGTTAATTCTGTTCGGCTGCTCTGAAAATCCCAGCTTTTAAAACACCATAGAAACACAGAAATATCGAAAACGGACTCCCCAGTCATCTCTTGCATAGGACTTTTAGCTGTAGTTCACCGATTGATTCAAGTTCTGCAGTTGTGTTAAAAAAAGGTGACAAACAATGACAAAGGGTGAAAGGCACAGGTACGGTCAGCCCGGCGTGGAGATGGACGATGAGTTCTACAGGCGGATACCGGGGTGGATACGTACAAATAAAACACTGCAGTGCTCAGTGGCTCTGTGCGGATATATTCATGATACAAGAGAAATTATTACTGCTTTACTGTTGTGCCTTGTGCTGTTCCCTCACCCCCAGGTTTCCCGAAGCGTAATTGTGTCGGTACAAAGCTGAGGATAAGATTTCAGTGAGACTCGGGCACAGCTGCTCCCGGCTTCCCTGACGTGGATACACGAGGTGAACGTGACAGAGCCGAGGAGCTTTGGGCTCCCCTGTGCAACCCATTTTTCAGCTACACTGACAATTTACTCTGCTGGTTTCCCCTCCGTTTGCAAGGAATAAAAACTTCCTCTCCCCCCAGGCGACAAAACGCAGTCAGAGCGGGTTTTCGTGGTTAGCTGTACCGGAGCCAACGCTCTGCGGCAGCGTTTTCCCGCTCCGGGGCGGGCGGTAGCATCCCTCTAACGGAGCTCTGCGCGGGCCCGGAGCCCGGGGCTGGAGCAGCAACGCCCAGCCAGCCCAGGAGCTGTTAGCTCAGAGCGGGCGTAAGCGGGGGACAGCTCTCCGGGGAACGGAATTTAAACCAGGACCACACGTGAGAGCCGACTCTGTAATAAATGGAGCTGCAGAGCTCTTTTCGGAACCAAAAAGAAAGGCTGTTTGACGAGGATCGATGAACGGCGTGAAACGGGAGGCCATGGGGAGACCGCCTGCCCGAGCGTGTCTGCTTGTCCAAGCCTGTGGGCGACGAGAGCCCCCACCGCTGCTGGCATCCTGGAGTTGAGCGGAGAAGGCAGCATCTCCGGTGGGTTTGAGGACACCTCTCCTGCCAACCACGCAGAGCCGCTCCCACCACCTCATCCAGCTTCTGCAGCCACGTTCACGCAACCTGTGACTGCCGCTCTGGTCACGGTAACAGGACGAGGACTGAGCCCTTGAGGACGCCGGGAAACTGTTCGTGACTTCTTTGACATTGTATTGAGCAGATCTGAGAGAGGTGGGTGGAGATGGAAAGCTCCACCTTGAAGAAGACGAGCCCTGAGGCGCTCAGCCCCACTGGAGGCCCTTGCATGTCCCCAGCTGGTCTGGCGGTGGGAGTCCCCTGGGATGGAGAGGCTGTGAGCATGCTGGGTGTCTGCCCTCGAGCCCGGGTCCCTGCAAGCAGCTGTGCCGAGGAGGTCACCAGGTGCAGTCCCGTGCTGGAGAAGGACCTGGGGGAAGCTGGGAGGACTGGGGGGATGCTGGGGTGCGGCGCGTCCCTCCCACCACCAGCAGCTACTTCTGAGTGCAGGCAGCGAAGGCGGTGCAGCGAGCTGGAGGCACGTCCGTGCCACGGGTGGCAACGGCGGCTGGTGGCAATCCCCGGTGGCCAGGGAGTCCCCGCAGCACCAGCTGGGCACCGGTGGCCTCTTGCTTTAAACCCGGAGATGGGGGATGGCGCGGGGACGGCCGTCACCCCAGCACAGGGAGCGGGGCTCGGCGCTGCCTTCTGGCAGGCACAACAGGCAGGGGCTGAGAACCATTCTCCTTGCCTTGAGGTGTCCTGTCGCATTTTACTGGCTGTTTGCTAATTATTATAGGGTTTAATCTTTGGGGGCTTGCTTGCTTTTCAGTAAATTCACCTGAAATTTAATTTACAGAGCACTGGAACTGATATTTGTGCTCTACGGGAGCGACTGCAAAGCTGTGTGATTCGATTGCATCAAGAGCAGTGTGGCCAGCAGGACGAGGGAGGTTCTCCTTCCCCTCTACACTGCCCTAGTGAGGCCTCATCTGGAGTCCTGTGTCCAGTTCTGGGCTCCCCAGTTCAAGAAAGATGAGGAGCTACTGGAGAGAGTCCAGCGGAGGGCTACAAGGATGAGGAGGGGACTGGAGCATCTCTGCTACGAGGAGAGGCTGAGGGAGCTGGGCTTGTTCAGCCTGAAGAAGAGAAGGCTGCGAGGGGACCTTAGAAATGCCTACAAATATCTGAAGGGTGGGGGTCAGGAGGATGGGGCCAGACTCTTTCCAGTGGTGCCCAGCGACAGGACAAGGGGCAACGGGCACAAACTGAAGCAGAGGAAGCTCCAGCTGAACCCGAGGAAGAACTTCTTCCCTCTGAGGGTGACGGAGCCCTGGCCCAGGCTGCCCAGGGAGGCTGTGGAGTCTCCTTCTCTGGAGATATTCCAGCCCCGCCTGGACAAGGTCCTGTGCAGCCTGCTCTGGGTGACCCTGCTTCGGCAGGAGGGTTGGGCTAGATGACCCACAGAGGTCCCTTCCAACCCCTACGATTCTGTGATTCTGTGATTCTAAGTCTAGAACCTCACGGGGGTATTTTTTCATCTTTTTCTTTGTTCTGACTGGTACGACAAGACATCTGGTGGGTTTTCTCCTCCCCAGTGGGGCTGGATGGAAGCGGAAAAGCTATCGGTAAGATGTAAAATTATCTATTGACAAGAAGCGTGACGAAAGGAAGGGTGAAGCTCCGCCCAGCAGTGGATCTTCGGGATGAGCCACGCATTTACGTGATCCATGATGAAGAAACACTGATTCCCGTGGAAAGAATCGTTTTCCTCCCAGACTGGGCTTTCACAGCGGAGTATTTTGGAAAGCGCGTTTCCGAGTGCAAGTTTCAGAGCATCGAGTGACGAGGACTTTTGCCCCACGGCCTCCAGCAGCTCCCCCCAGCCTTGGAGCTCAGCTGAGAGCCCGAAGGGGGTGAGAGGACTTCGTGGCAGCTGCTGTGGCTGCCGGCGAGGTGCCCGGCGTGTGCCGTGGCCGTGCCGTGGCCACTCGCCTGCCTTCGCACGCCGCAGTACGTGGAGCCACACGGGGAGCTGCCCCGGGAGGTGGGACGCACGGGGCGGGCGCGGGTTCAGACGTGTCCTGGCCTGACCTGGGTTCCTCCAGGAGGGGTGCAGGGGTTCAGACGTGGCCTGGCGTGACCTGGGTTCCTCCAGGAGGGGTGCAGGGGTTCAGACGTGGCCTGGCGTGACCTGGGTTCCTCCAGGAGGGGTGCAGGGGTTCAGACGTGGCCTGGCGTGACCTGGGTTCCTCCAGGAGGGGTGCAGGGGTTCAGACGTGTCCTGGTGTGACCTGGGTTCCTCCAGGAGGGGTGCAGGGGTTCAGACGTGTCCTGGCGTGACCTGGGTTCCTCCAGGAGCGGTGCAGGGGTTCAGACGTGTCCTGGTGTGACCTGGGTTCCTCCAGGAGGGGTGCAGGGGTTCAGAAGTCTCCTGGCGTGACCTGGGTTCCTCCAGGAGGGGTGCAGGGGTTCAGACGTGGCCTGGCGTGACCTGGGTTCCTCCAGGAGGGGTGCAGGGGTTCAGACGTGTCCTGGTGTGACCTGGGTTCCTCCAGGAGGGGTGCAGGGGTTCAGACGTGTCCTGGCGTGACCTGGGTTCCTCCAGGAGCGGTGCAGGGGTTCAGACGTGTCCTGGTGTGACCTGGGTTCCTCCAGGAGGGGTGCAGGGGTTCAGAAGTCTCCTGGCGTGACCTGGGTTCCTCCAGGAGGGGTGCAGGGGTTCAGACGTGTCCTGGTGTGACCTGGGTTCCTCCAGGAGGGGTGCAGGGGTTCAGACGTGTCCTGGCGTGACCTGGGTTCCTCCAGGAGCGGTGCAGGGGTTCAGACGTGTCCTGGTGTGACCTGGGTTCCTCCAGGAGGGGTGCAGGGGTTCAGAAGTCTCCTGGCGTGACCTGGGTTCCTCCAGGAGGGGTGCAGGGGTTCAGACGTGTCCTGGCGTGACCTGGGTTCCTCCAGGAGGGGTGCAGGGGTTCAGACGTGTCCTGGTGTGACCTGGGTTCCTCTAGGAGGGGTGCGGGGGTTCAGACGTGTCCTGGTGTGACCTGGGTTCCTCCAGGAGGGGTGTGGGGGTTCAGACGTGTCCTGGCATGACCTGGGTTCCTCCAGGAGGGGTGCAGGGGTTCAGACGTGTCCTGGCGTGACCTGGGTTCCTCCAGGAGGGGTGCGGGGGTTCAGACGTGTCCTGGCGTGACCTGGGTTCCTCCAGGAGAGGTGCGGGGGTTCAGACGTGTCCTGGCGTGACCTGGGTTCCTCCAGGAGCGGTGCAGGGGTTCAGACGTGTCCTGGTGTGACCTGGGTTCCTCCAGGAGGGGTGCAGGGGTTCAGACGTGTCCTGGCGTGACCTGGGTTCCTCCAGGAGGGGTGCAGGGGTTCAGACGTGTCCTGGCGTGACCTGGGTTCCTCCAGGAGCGGTGCAGGGGTTCAGACGTGTCCTGGTGTGACCTGGGTTCCTCCAGGAGGGGTGCAGGGGTTCAGAAGTCTCCTGGCGTGACCTGGGTTCCTCCAGGAGGGGTGCAGGGGTTCAGACGTGTCCTGGTGTGACCTGGGTTCCTCCAGGAGGGGTGCAGGGGTTCAGACGTGTCCTGGCGTGACCTGGGTTCCTCCAGGAGCGGTGCAGGGGTTCAGACGTGTCCTGGTGTGACCTGGGTTCCTCCAGGAGGGGTGCAGGGGTTCAGAAGTCTCCTGGCGTGACCTGGGTTCCTCCAGGAGGGGTGCAGGGGTTCAGACGTGTCCTGGCGTGACCTGGGTTCCTCCAGGAGGGGTGCAGGGGTTCAGACGTGTCCTGGTGTGACCTGGGTTCCTCTAGGAGGGGTGCGGGGGTTCAGACGTGTCCTGGTGTGACCTGGGTTCCTCCAGGAGGGGTGTGGGGGTTCAGACGTGTCCTGGCATGACCTGGGTTCCTCCAGGAGGGGTGCAGGGGTTCAGACGTGTCCTGGCGTGACCTGGGTTCCTCCAGGAGGGGTGCGGGGGTTCAGACGTGTCCTGGCGTGACCTGGGTTCCTCCAGGAGAGGTGCGGGGGTTCAGACGTGTCCTGGCGTGACCTGGGTTCCTCCAGGAGCGGTGCAGGGGTTCAGACGTGTCCTGGTGTGGCCTGGGTTCCTCCAGGAGCGGTGCAGGGGTTCAGATGTGTCCTGGTGTGACCTGGGTTCCTCCAGGAGAGCTGCTTCTCCCGGCCGTGTCCTGATGGCTGCGGGAGCCTCGCCGCTCGCTTCGGGGGATTCGTCCACCCGCTGCGCTGGTCTGGAGGCAGGGTGCCCTGCCCCGTACCGAAAGAAGGCAACTGAGATGTGAATCTCTCCTGCCTGGCGTGGAGAACATCCCTTCCACAGGGACTTAGAGTGGTGGAAGGGATCCGTCCACCGCGTCCCGATGCTCCCAGCCTGCCCGTCCGTGCCCGCTCCTCGCTGTGATGCCGGCGCTGGCTGGGAGCCAGAGCCAGCTCGCCCACCGGAGCCCTGCAGCCCGGCAAAGCCGCAGCTCCTGAGCAGAGATCTGCCCGGGACCCTCCACCAGGGAATTTTCTTTTTTTTCTGCTTTCGTTGCAAGAAATGCAAAAATTTCTTCCCGCCAACCTGCCCGCTGCCTGCCTCAGCGTTCCTCCACGGGATCGCTCCTTCGGATCCCCGGGACGCGGTGGGAGCCGGGCCAGCTGCAGCGGACGCAGAAGGCACGGCTCCGCTTCACTCCCCGAATCCTCGCGGGCTCCTTGCTTCGAATCCGCACCCGGCTGTCCCCAGACGAGCCCCGGGAGGGACCGGCCGCGTTCCAGCAGCTGCCAGGTCAGCTCTGGGGACGTGGGTGAACGAAGCGGGGCTGCTGCTCAGGGATGGTTTCGCCACCAGTGGCCACAGCTCCTTTTCCACGCAGGCACGACGCCGGAGCACCAAACCCCGCAGCTCTTCCAAGGCGCGGCGGGCAGCGCCGCCTCGCCCCGACGCCTGCCGCCAAAGGCTTCGGCCGCATCCCCGCAGCGTCCCCGCAGCGTCCCCGCAGCGACCGCGCAGCCAAAGGCCTCGTGGGCAGACACCAGCACCGTGTCTGAGCAGAGCAGCCCGGAAAACCCACCATTCTGGAGACCCCAGCGTATTTGTTCGTCCCTGAGGCCATGCTGTAGTTTCTCGCCACGCGAGTGAAGAAAAGCAAGGCAGACTCGTCCTCCCCGCCGGCCAGCGCCGCGCTGGCTTCGCCGCCCCGTCGGGAGCGTCGCGCAGCTGGGCACAAATCGAAAATACCGGGTGCAAAAAAAAAAACAAAACACGACCCAAACAACCAACAAACCTCTAAAAAACTAAAACCCACAACAACCCACCGCGCGCCCACGCCGTGCTGTGAGCCATCTACAGCGCACGTGGAGGAGTTCGCAGTTTTTAAGCACCTTTCGTTTGTTTGAAGAGTCGAGGAGACCCGTGCCGTGACCTCAGTGTCCGGGGGTTTTCTTGCCCCGGCAGCACCGGGCAGGAGCTGCGGTACCAGGGCCAGGCTCGTGCTCGGCGCTGCGGCGGAGAGGAGCAGCGCAGGGCTTCTGCGGAGCGCGGTTTGGACAGAGCTTCGCCGCGGTGTAAGCAGGGCTGGTCACACCGCTGGATCGAGGGTCACCTCGCAGGGGTTAGGAGGTGATCGTTAGGTGTTGACACACCAGCAAGTGTGCAAACGACGGGGCGGGGGGTGCAGGAGCCCGTAGATGCCGTGGTAAGCGCGCTCCGTCGGCCTGCAGGATGCTAGGACTCCGGATTCACCTCTTCATGAAAACATTATTAATAATTTATTAATCCCTTATAAACATACTCTTGATATAAAGTGTGATAATAGTTCTGCTTCGTTTCCTGTGCTGGCTGGGCACAGTGTGACGAAGGATGTCTCAGACTGGCACGGAAAGAAGAAGGGAAAAGACAACGGTTTGCATTCGCTTCTGAAAAGCAGGACGGAGTAACGGCGTCGGCCGTGTGAAATGGGTGCTGGGAGCCGGCCGCCACCGCCGCGCCGAGCCCCCCGGGAGCACGGCCAGGGGCCTCTGGCTCACGACGCAGAGGAAGGTTTCGGTGGGGGGTTCCATCCGCCGGGGTACCGCTTGCACCGGCCTGGAGGGCAGACGTGGCGGGATGCGCCCCGGGACGCCGCTCCCAGCCAGCCTCGCTGCCCCAGCCCGGCCGCCCCGGGTGACGGAGTCGCCGCCGGCCGCTGAGCTCGGACAATCTGCCGTGGAGGACGGGCAGGACAGCCCTTGGCTCATCCGCTTCTGGAGGTGTAGTTGGGCTTACAGAGAAAACGCTGCTTCTACCGCTGTTGAGCACCTCACCCAGCGACGCGGGGAAGAGCGGCGCGGGGACGGCCGCACCTTGTCGGACACACGCCGGCCACCCGAGAGATCGGGCGCAGCCCTTGCTTGTCCCCATGAGCACCTGTGCTGGCATCCCCACGAGGGCCACGCTCCTGGGTCATGCCAGGCATGACCCCCTTCAGGAGGGGGAAAAAATTAAAAAAAGGCCTTTAGTGTGAAGCCCAGGAAGCCAAAGGCTGTAAACGTTGTCCTCAAGCCAAGCATCTGCCCGTCTCTTCACTGAGAAGACGCCAGAGATGACACCAGCAACACCTCCGGCGTGGCCTTAGGGTCGATGGCAAGGGATGGTGATGGCGGCAAGGCCCAAGGAGCGGCGGGCGATGGCGAGGGCCGGGGGCGACGCCGGGTTCCCCAGCCCGCTCCTCCTCTGCTGATAAACCACTGGCTGTGACAATCGGCTCCGGCGCTGCTGTGCGTACCGGAGGGGCTGACACCGCAGCGGACCAAACCACAACACGGCCCGGCCTCTCCGCCGGCGCAGCACCATCACCTCACTCGTGTGACGAGAGTGCCGGGGCTCGGGAGGACTTGAAACAAGAAACTGGCCTGGAAGAACTGGAAGGATGAAAAGAGACTTGAAGTGATGTTTTTTGTTCTTTCTGTGCTTTTGGGAACGCCGTGTTGTCGGAGCAGAAGATGACGCTGCAGGTATCGGCCGGGTCACCCGCCGTCCAGGCTCCCACGGGCAGAGCGGGGGCTGCTCCTTCTAAGAGGGTTCGTGTGTTTTTCAATTGTCTCATTAAAAAAAATTAATAAATTTCAGCTGTCTGAGTTTGGGCTTACCACAAGTCCTTCAGCCTAGGTCCCACGCTGACACTGAGTGATGGAACCCGGTGAATGGAAGAAACGCTTGTGAAATCCACATTTTGGGGGGTGGGTCGTGGGGGTATTTCTCATCTCAGAGGGTGGGAATCCAGGCTGTGAGCTGACCACAGGCAGGACGCGATGGCCAGACCTTCCCCGGGGCACAGGGTGCAAAACCAGTCCCTAAAGGGAGGGAAGCTGGGAGAGGGGGGGTCAGTAAACGTCTGCTGGGCTTGGAGCCATCTCCGCTGGCGCTGGAGCCGGTGACAAGCCTGGCCCGGGTCCTTCGCGTGGCAGAACGAGCCCGGCGCGGGGAGGTGTTGCCCATGACAGAACCTGGCCCTTCGCGGGCAAGGACGCAGTTTTCAGCGGGGGGAGGCGGCGTTCCCGTTCCGGCTGCCCTGCAGCAACCCCCTCGCCCGGCCCCATCCTGTTCCTCCGCAGCTGCTCCCAGCTCCATCTCTGCCCTGACTTCAGCCTCTTCCCCTCGGCCTCCTCTTCGGCATCCGCTCACCACCAGCTTCGACGTGCTGTTGCCACCTCGGGGACGCCGCGCGGGTCCCTGCCTCCGCTCCCCTCCCGGGGCTTCACGCCGTGGGGCTGCTTGGTTCACGCGGTGCCTCCTCCACGTGTACCGGTACGCGCAGACACACGTATGTGTACACGTGTGTGTCCGGGCGCGCCGTGGGCAGCCGAGCGGGGCCAGCCGGAGGGGGCTCGCTGGGACGAGGTGGCCAGCAGCGCGGCGGGACCACCGGTCATGGCGATGCCGCCGCTGGCCCCGGGCTGGACACCCCGTCCCAGCGCGGCGGCCAAGGCTCCGGCGAGGTTTCCTGAGATTGCTTTTAAGGTTGTCTTTAAATAAAAAAACACCACGAGCTGCCCGGCCGACCCCGCCACGAAGGTTTCCACCAGCTCTTCCCCACAACAAGCCCTTGGGGGACTGGCAGTGGGGTTTTGTCACGGTAAAAACGTAATTAAGAAATCCAGGAGGGCGGGGGGGTATTTGCTGGTCTGGGGGGAGGAAGCATTAATTAGCGTCATTGATGAGAATTTCCTAAAAAATCCCAAATCTTGTTCCTTTGTTGCTCTTTTCGCTCCCGCTCGCTGTCTCGGCTTGTGACAGCCCAGCCCGGCTCCACGCGGAGCCAGGACATCACGGAGAAGGCACTGACGTCCCGGGCTCGTCAGGACAAACGGGCTGCGCCGCGGAGTTTGGGAACGGGTGATTCCACCGGGAATTTCCGGCGTGCAGGCTGGCGTGGCTGCGAGGGGAGAGGGGCGGCGCAGCCCTCCATGCCGGCGGCCGCGGGCCGGCGTCGGGGCGAAGGGCGAGGGGAGCGGCGGAGGGCGGCGGGAGGAAGACGAGGAGCGGGGGTCCGGCGTGCGGGGGGGTGTGGGGTGAAACCGCAGCCCGGCGTCGCCGGTGTTCGTCCCCGGGGCGGCTGGCATCGGGGCGGGGGTGACGGCGGCGGCGCGGGCGTCCCGGCGATGTCAGTAGTTGCAGCGGCGCTGGCAGGGCTGATGGAGGAAGGTCCCGGCGCGCCGCTCGGCCCGGCCCGGCGGGCGCTGGCGGGCGCGGTTCTGCCGCTGCAGGGCCTTCTGGCTGAGCCGCTGCTTCTCCGCCAGCTGCCTGGCCCGCTGCACCCGCCGCGCCTGCCCAACCTTCTCCAAGATGGCGGCCGTCACCGCGAGGGACCCGCTGTGGCGCGGCACGTGCCGCTCCAGCCGCCGCTCCGGCACCTCCCTGCGGAGAAAGGGGCCGTCAGCGGCTGCCGGCACCCGGCCCTCGCCACCCCGGCAAGAAGGAGAGCGGGGTCTCCAACCCCCTCCCCGACATGCCGTGCCCCCGGCGCTGGGACACCCCGGGTGAACCCAGACGCCACCAGGAACGTCCCCACAGCGGCTGAGTCCCTTCACCCTGTGGAGGGAGGCCCAGCAGGTCAGGCAGGTTCTCCTCCCCCTCTACTCTGCCCTGGTGAGGCCCCATCTGGAGCACTGCGTCCAGTGCTGGGCTCCCCACTTCAAGAAAGATGAGGAGCTACTGGAGAGAGTCCAGTGGAGGGCTACGAGGATGATGAGGGGACTGGAACATCTCTCCTACGAGGAGAGGCTGAGGGAGCTGGGCTTGTTCAGCCTGGAGAAGAGAAGGCTGAGAGGGGACCTTAGAAATGCCTCTAAATATCTGCAGGGTGGGGGTCAGGAGGATGGGGCCAGACTCTTTCCAGCGGTGCCCAGCGACAGGACAAGGGGCAACGGGCACAAACTGAAGCAGAGGAAGCTCCAGCTGAACCCGAGGAAGAACTTCTTCCCTCTGAGGGTGACAGAGCCCTGGCCCAGGCTGCCCAGGGAGGCTGTGGAGTCTCCTTCTCTGGAGATATTCCAGCCCCGCCTGGACGGGGTCCTGTGCAGCCTGCTCTGGGTGACCCTGCTTGGGCAGGGGGTGGGGCTGGGTGACCCACAGAGGGCCCTGCCAACCCCTGCCATGCTGGGATTCTGTCTCATCCCGCCTGCGACTCGGTTGGTCTCCTGGCCCATCTTGAGCCCCTTGGCCACCCCTTCCATACCCTCCACGCTGAGGTTCCTCGGAAGCTACTGAGATCCAGCTGTGGCCCTCAGGGAGGGTCTGCAGAGGGAGCAGCCCTGGGGGAACGGCGTCCCCCAGCCCGGGTGGGGGTTCATCCCGAATCCCTGTGCCACAGGAGTCCTCCACCCCGGCCCTGGCGAGGGGCTCCCGGGGGAGACACTGGAAGGCTGAGGGGCAGCTGGGACCCCGGGCCCATGGTCAGAGGTTCCCTGGTGCCATGGAGGGCAGCTACGGGGCAAGGGCAGAGCTCGCAGGGTCTGCAGCGAGGTTGGGGGGCTCCAGCCCATGGCTCATGGGGCAGAAGAGGGCGGTGGGGCCATCTGAGGCGTCTCTGTCTAACCTTCCCCCCCCGCTAAGCCGGACTTTGGGGCAGGGAGAAACGCCTGCACCCATGGCTGGTGGCACCCCGCTCCCCCGCGGCAGTGGGACAGCCCTGTGCCAGGCCAGCACGGGGTCGGGGGGGGTGTAGCCCCTTCCTGCCTGGGGGAGCCGGGGGTCTTGGGGGGACCACTGCACCCAAAGGCCACCTTGTACCGTTGGGTTTGCTTTGCTCCTGCCATACCTGTGCAAAACCCCACGTGTAAGCCCAGCCTGGCAAACCCCGCTGGCTGGGCGGTGGGGGGACAGGCAGCGTCGGCATGGGCGGCCGTGCCAGGAGACTCTGCTCAGGGCAGGGGAGCGGGACGCAGCCCCCTCCCGCCACAGCCCAGGGGCAAGCTCAGTGCTGCACCCATGGCCACCCCAACACGGCGCTGAGATCCTCTCAGCAGCGTATTCCGGGACGTGGAAGCTGCCGTCTTGCGCGGTGCTGGCCGGGGCACCCTGAGGCAGGACGGGGAGGTTCTGGAGTCTCCTTCTCTGGAGATATTCCAGCCCCCCCTGGCCGCGGTGCTGTGCAGCCTGCTCTGGGTGACCCTGCTTGGGCAGGGGGCTGGGCTGGGGGACCCACAGAGGGCCCTGCCAACCCCGAACATTCTGGGGGGAGACCAAGGTCCCTCACAGCCCCGCTCCGTCCGTGGGCAGCGCGGGCGAAACGCTCCCGGGCGTACGCGGTGATCCGGGACGCCGGGACTGACCATCCACCCCGGTCCCGCAGCGGGTGCTGGGGCTGCCAGCGCCCGGCGAGCACCCTCCAGCCGCACTCACCCTGCAGCATCGTCCTCGGGGCCCTCCCCGTCCACCTCGAGGGTGCTGGTGACGTAGACGGACATGCTGGGGTGCTCGATGAGCAGGTCCTCCATGGGGCTGCTCCCCATGCCGCCGGGGCCGGGCTCCTCTGCAGTAAAACAGGGGGGAGGGGTGACAAACCAACTCTCGTCCATCAAGCAGGGACCGGCCGGAGCCGGGGAAGCGTCCGGCAGCGGCGGCGGACCGGGGGGTGCCGGGCGGGATCGTGCCGAGCGCCCGGTCCCGCCGGCAGCCGCTCGCCGGGCTGCGCCGGCTCGGGCCCGGCTGCCTGGGGTGGCGGGGGTGCAGAGCCATGCGGGGCGCAGCGGGGACACACACACAGACCATGTACAGTGGGGAGGGGAGGGGGGAGAGAAAGGGGCATCGTTAGTGCAAGAGACACCCCACCACCGTCAGCACCGCTAGCGACGGGCCCGGCGTCGAGGGGACCGCGTGGGGAGGGAGACGCCGGCCGTGCCCCGCGCCGCAGCCCCGCCAGCGCCGGCCGCTCCGGGGCGGCTGCCGGTGCCACGGGGGCTGCTTCACTGAGCCAAAAAGCAATGGAAATGGTTCTGGTCAGGCAGTTGGACCAAAAAGTGGGGGGGGACCGGCAGGGTTGACCACGGCAATTCTTTTTTTTCCTTCCCAAATCGAAGGAAGACGGTCAGCCAGCAAGGAATGCTGCTTTTGCCTGGTCTTACGGCGCCCGAGCCGTGCCGCGCCGGGGGAACGCCGGCCCCGCGCGCCTGCAGACGCCGTCGGCACTTTGCTGACATCGAAACCAAGCACGCACAGGGGGAAAAACCCAGTTCACACCTTTTTTTCTGGAAGAAACCAGGGGAATAAATTCTTCAGCGGCGGTTTTCGCCACGCCTTCAGCTTCAGTCCGTTAGCGGCCGAGTTTTGGGAGGCTGATCCAGGAGCTGCCCCCCGCACCCCTCCGACACCCCAGCCTTCCTTGCCCTCCCTTCCTCACCTCCACCCGGCCAAGCGCTTGGGCCGGGGCTTTTCCGGGCTGCCCGTACTGGGAATTACCGCTTGTCTGACGGGAAGGGAGCCTGCGCCTAACGGCGGGCTCGTCGGGATACCCAGACCCCTTCCCGGCCCCGTCGGCGGGATTCGGGTCTCGGGGGGGATGCGGTGCCGGATGGTGACCCCGCGGCTGCGTGAGGGTGAAGCAGAGATCAGACGTGAACGCGGTCTTGCAGTGGAGGAACGCAGCCCACGAAGCACGGGGCTGGCGTTTGCCCCCCGGCGCATCCCCGGCTCCTCCGGCAGACAGTGCCCCAGCTCGGCGCTCAGGGCAGCCCACACTTGGCCTTGCGCACACGAGAGCGTCTTTCTTCAGGTCAGTGGAGATCAAGCTATTAATAGCTGCTGCCATGCCGGGCTGGAGATGATTTGTCAGCCTGGAGACAGCCACTGAGCCCGGCTGGAGCATTCCCGGTCCGGCAGCACGGTGAGCAGGGGACTCAGGGTGCCTGACCCCTGCCCCGGCCACCCACGGCTACCTGTCCCCACCCTTCGCCAAGGTGGGTTTTAACGTCACAAGGAATATTTCGGGGTCCCCGAATCCTCGGGTGACTCGTGGCCGTAGAGCTAAGCACTGGGAAACGCTCTTTGCTCCCTCAGCGGGTGCGGAGCGGAGGCAGGCGGGGCGGCGGGGCGAGAGCGGCACCTGAAACGCCCCGGGGCGAACTGGTGAAGCCCAGCGCATTTTGCAACCTGTGGGTCAAAGAGCTGGCTGAGACGGAGTGGACCTGGAGGCTCGTCAGGCTGCCCCGCGGCCGGCAGGCAGCCAGGCTCTGGGATGCTTGCTGCGGCTCGAAGGTGAAGGGTGGGGGCTGGAGCCAGTGGGTTCAGTTTTTAAAGTGTTTTGCATAAGATTTGCATAAGCCCAGCCTAGTGGTGTCCCCCAGGGGTCAGACTCGGCCCAGTCTTGTTTAACTTCTTCATCAATGACCTGGATGAAGAGTTAGAATGTACCCTCAGCAAGTCTGCTGATGACACCAAACTGGGAGGAGTGGTGGACACACCGGCAGGCTGTGCTGCCATTCAGTGTGACCTGGACAGGCTGGAGAGTTGGGCAGAGAGGAACCTGATGAGGTTCAACCAGGGCAAGTGCAGGGTCCTGCCCCTGGGGAGGAACAACCCCAGGCACCAGTACAGGCTGGGGCTGACCTGCTGGAGAGCAGCTCTGCGGAGAGGGACTGGGAGTGCTGGGGGACGACAGGGTGACCATGAGCCAGCAGTGTGCCCTGGGTGCCAAGAAGGCCAATGGGATCCTGGGGTGCATCAAGAGGAGTGTGGGCAGCAGGACGAGGGAGGTTCTCCTCCCCCTCTGCTCTGCCCTGGTGAGGCCCCATCTGGAGCGCTGCGTCCAGTGCTGGGCTCCCCAGTCCAAGAAAGATGAGGAGCTACTGGAGAGAGTCCAGCAGAGGGCTACGAGGATGAAGAGGGGACTGGAGCATCTCTCCTATGAGGAGAGGCTGAGGGAGCTGGGCTTGTTCAGCCTGGAGAAGAGAAGGCTGAGAGGGGACCTTAGAAATGCCTACAAATATCTGCAGGGTGGGGGTCAGGAGGATGGGGCCAGACTCTTTCCAGTGGTGCCCAGCGGCAGGACAAGGGGCAACGGGCACAAACTGAAGCAGAGGAAGCTCCAGCTGAACCCGAGGAAGAACTTCTTCCCTCTGAGGGTGCCGGAGCCCTGGCCCAGGCTGCCCAGGGAGGCTGTGGAGTCTCCTTCTCTGGAGATATTCCAGCCCCGCCTGGCCGCGGTGCTGTGCAGCCTGCTCTGGGTGACCCTGCTTGGGCAGGGGGTGGGGCTGGGTGACCACAGAGGGCCCTGCCAACCCCTGCCAGTCTGTGATTCTGTGAAATCTGAGAAATCTGACTGAAATAAATTGGGCCCTCACTGGGCGGGGAATGCTACGGGAAAAGGCAGCACCAGGGGGGATCAGCAGTGGGGTGGCAGCTTGCAAGCAGACACGCTGCTGAAAGCCGGCTCGGCACCAAAAGCCCGGCCCTTGGACTGGAAAAAAAATGGGAGCCTTTTGCACCCAAGTCATCCCTGGGTGCCCTTGGAGCCGGCTGCAGTCTCAGACCCGGGGGATCAGGGCACAGCGCGGCGTTTCTCTGCTGGGGAAACTCCTGGCTCCCCGGGCGTGCTTCAGGCGTGCTGCGGCCGCTGCCAGCCGGCCCCAACACGTGGCAGCTGCGTGCCCGCTGCTCCCGGGACCTCTGTGACCCCGGGGACAGCCACCAGAGAGCCCAGAGGACAGGGAATCCGCCACGGCTGCCCCTGCCCACGTCACCCACCCACCTCTGCCAGCTCTCCCCCCAGGCACGGGGCTGTCCCAGTGCCCCGTCCCAGGCTTGGCCACGCGCCGGGCCCCTCTCCAGCTCTCCGTGTCGGGGGGAAAAACCTAATGAACGACTCGCTCAGGGCGTGGGGGACAGGCAGGGAGCATCTGCTCCGAGAAGAGACGGCTGCAGGAGGGAGGACGGAGCCCTCCTCCCAAAGCTGCAGGGAGCATCTGGGCTGGGGCACCCCAGACCTGCTGGGCTGGGGCAGCACAGCTAAGGAGCGGCTGCGAAAGCAGACCACGGCCGCCCAGCAGCTCCGGCACGGGGAGGCTCGTTTGTCTGCGCTGGCTGCTCTCTTTGCAAGCAAAAGGTCATAAAATCATCGTTGCAGTTGGGTGAGTCATCGACCCTACAATAGCAACGCCAAGGTCTTCATGGGGCCGGAGAAGCTCTCGGCACACGAGGAATTTGACCCGCCTGCTCCGTGTCAAACGGGGCTCCGGATGGTTGTCGCCGTCCCGGGGAACGGAGAGCCCTCAAGGGACCTCTGGGTACGGGGACCTTGCGCCAAACCCACCTTGTCTGAGCGCTGCGGGCACGGGCACTGGGAACGGTTTGGGAAGACCCCTCTGGAATGGAGGTTTGATGGACTCGGACGACCCCGACACGGCCAGACCGCTGGCAGCACAGCCCCAGCTGCCTGCCCTCGCCTGGGGCAAGCCCCGGCCCCCACCAGCACCCAGGGACTGGGGGTTCCCCCAGGGAAACAGGGGGTCCCCCAGGGGGACGGGGTCCTGGCTTGCTTTCGGCAGGGGCATCGCGGGGAGCGGCCGAGCCCAGCTCCTCCGGGCAAGGCGCTGCCCACGGCACAGCTCAGCCGAGGCCACGGCACTGCCGCAGCTCGCAGCCCTCGTGGGCTGGCATCCCCCACCAAGCCACCGAAACCCTGGGTGACCCCCCTGGGCTGGTGCCGTGCCAGGGTCCTGTCCTGACACGGTGGCACCCGGGGGGTCCCGGGCAGTAGCCGCCCTGGCTGGGGACGCTGCCGCTGCTGCTTCCACGCTGGCGGAAAGTTGGGAACCACCATCGGGAGAGGAAAGGGACAAAAGAGGAGCTGGTCGGGGGCCACCGCAGTGACCACGGGGCTGGGCGACGCGGGCAGGGCGAGGGGACCAGGGGTGGAGGGGTGAAGGGCAGAGCTGCTCACACGTGGCAGAAGCTCATCTCCTGTCATCTCAAGGGGTTTGCCCAGCTCTGGAGAGACAAGGTGCAGCCGAGGCCGCGGGAAACCAGTCCCCTCTGCTTTGCTCACCTGCGAGATCAATGATGAGCCAGCCATCCTCCTCCTCCTCCTCCTCGACAATGGGTTTGGGCTCCTCCAAGCCCTCCGGTGTGCTGCTGTCGCTGAAGAAGAGGCTGGTGAGACGCTGAAACATGGTGGGGAGTGGTCCAGCGGGACAGGTCGTGAGTTGGGGCTACCGCTGAGCACCGGCTTCCAGACGCGGAGGTGAGAGCGATGGGCAGCGAGGGGAAAAACCCAGCACTCGAGGTCTCGGTGGCGGCCGAGGTGCTTCGCTGCTAGCGAAATCGCAGCCGAGCTAAACGGCTGTAGTGCAGTCCTGAGGTTCCTCACTTGGCTTCAGTGCAAAAGCCTGTAAGAGGGAAAGAACAAGGAATAACGCGGTCGGACTGGTGGGCAGCGTGGGCCTCCCGCGTCCCGGGGGCTCCGACAGGCCGGAGGGGCTGGTGGAAAGGTGGTCTTGGCGCTGGTTTCTGCCATGGGCTGTCCCAGCTGCTGGTATCTCCAAGGGCATCTGGCACGGTGTCTGAAGGCAGCAGGGAAGGGCTGGGTGCCCGTGCTCCGCAGCCCCCCGCCCACACCGAGCCCCACGTCGTGTCCCCTTCCTCACAGGCGGCGTGTCCCGGGGAGCCAGCTGCCGGAGCTGGCAGGGACAGAGCCGAACACTGTCCCCAAGACAGGCTGGGACCTGCCTGCCTGGCACTGAACGAGCGTCGAGCGCAGCGGGTGGCACCAAGCACGGGGTGCGACGCTGCTGTCCTATCCGAGGACCGACGGCACGAGCTGTCCCCAAAACCCACCGCTGATCCACTGACGGCCATGCCAGCGAGCCCGCCCACCCCTCCTCGAGCTGGGTCCCGAGAAGCCCTCGCTGGTGTCCTGCTCAGGCCCTGCCCACGCCGATACCTGCTTGAGCTTGGTGGAATTTTGGAAGTCGTTACTGTCACCCTGTGTATCTGCAGGGATGCTCTTCCAACGTGGCTCTGTTTCACTGCCGCCCTCCAGCCCCAGAAGATGACACTGTCACACGTGTCACCCCTGCCGCTTGACCAGGAGCCACAGGATGACGCGCTCGGCTACGGGCTGTGTCTCGGCCCTGAGCGCGCGGGAGCCAGTGACAGGGTGACGACGGCGTCACCCCAGCCCTGGGCGAGTCTCTGCTCCGGCCGGGCTCACCGCTGGTTTACCCCCGGGGGGTAAATTCCCCACGGCTCGGGGGGAGCTTAGGACTCCCCAGTTTCAGGAATGACCGCGAAGCTCTCGGAGCAGCGCAGACGGCCGGCGGCCGCAAGGCGCAGAGCGATATTCGCACAGAGAAGACGCTTTTTCGGTCCAGAGACTTTCAAGGGCATTAAAAAGCCCTCAAGAGCGAGGTGTGGGGCGCAGGGACAGCTGCGCGCTGCCTCGCTCGGCGCATCGCCGCGGGTGGTCCCCGAGGGCAAACCCCCGGGGCAGGGCTCCGTCAACCAAGGCGGTGCGGAGCCTGCAAGGGGTTCTGGACCCTGGTGCAGCCTGCGAGGGGTTCTGGACCCTGGCGGAGCCTGCAAGGGGTTCTGGACCCTGGCGGAGCCTGCAAGGGGTTCTGGACCCTGGCGGAGCCTGCAAGGGGTTCTGGACCCTGGTGCAGCCTGCGAGGGGTTCTGGACCCTGGCGGAGCCTGCGAGGGGTTCTGGACCTTGGTGGAGCCTGCGAGGGGTTCTGGACCCTGGTGGAGCCTGCAAGGGGTTCTGGACCCTGGCGGAGCCTGCAAGGGGTTCTGGACCCTGGCGGAGCCTGCAAGGGGTTCTGGACCCTGGCGGAGCCTGCAAGGGGTTCTGGACCCTGGCGGAGCCTGCGAGGGGTTCTGGACCCTGGCGGAGCCTGCGAGGGGTTCTGGACCTTGGTGGAGCCTGCGAGGGGTTCTGGACCCTGGCGGAGCCTGCGAGGGGTTCTGGACCCTGGCGGAGCCTGCGAGGGGTTCTGGACCCTGGGGAAGCTCCGTCAGCTCTGGGCGGCGCGGCACGGGAAGGGTGCCAAGAACGTGAGCCTTGGGCCACACACCCCCCAGTCCCCCAACGAGTTCCAGCTCAGACCCCACTCGAACGCAGCGGCCCCTGGGCAGGGCAGCTGGCCTGGGCACCCGCCGCGGTCCCGGGGCTCAGGCACGCTCGTGGGATCGCCGTGCCTTCCGCCTTCCCGTCGGTGCCTCGGGAGGGACAACGTCCGCTCTGCAGGGCAGAGGATGAAAAATCACAGGGAGCCTTCGCCCCTGGGTGGGATCCCCCGGGCTGCGGGGGCTCGTCCCGGTCCCCGCCGCCCGCCGATGGGAATGCCGGAGCACGAAGCGGCCCCCCAGCACCCAGCCCTCCCTCCCCGCCACCGCCTGTCCCCGTGAGCAGGGCCGAAGCCCCCAGCGACTTCACCGAGGTGCAGGGCACCTGGCTGCGGACCCCGCTGCTCAGGGGTCTGCTCCCCCCCAGCACTTCACCCCCTCCCCTCGCCCCCCGCGCCCGGGGGCAGACGCTGCCGATGAAGGAGCTGGGGCCCAGCTGGGACGGCACCTTGGAAAGGCGCGGAGGGCTCTGGGGCACCGAGAGGTGACAGAGTCGTCTCCTCAGCCAAGGCAGCTCTCGCCTCCCAGCCCCCCATCACCGCGCCGCAGCCTTTCCGTCATCCTCCATCCGCTCACCACTGGACCACCCAGACCCCCTCCCTCTCCTGGAGCTTTAAAGTATAAAAATATAAATTAGGGAAACAACGTGGAGAGGGGCTGACGTCGAGCTGGGCGATGGATGGAAAGGGGCCCACTGGGCCCTCCCGTGTGCTCCGTGCTGATGCAAATACCAGATTGTTCTATTAAGTAATCCTTTGTTAATTATTGTTCTGTTCAATTAGCGTCGTTTAAAGAAGTACAGTGTGCATCCTTCTGTGCTTCTTGTGAGAAAACTAAAGACAAACGTAACAAATGCCGTTTTCTTTGTCTCACCCAAAGGTTATCAATATGGATTATGGAATGAAGGAGCAGAACCCCACTGATAACGTTCTCTTCCATGGCAAGGCCGACCCTTCCCGGGCGGTCAAGGTCAGGAAAGATCAGATAATCTATTCTTTCGCTCCCGCGGGACCCGCGTGCGCTCCCAGGCTCCCCGGGGCCGACCGGCACAGAGGACACCCCCGAGGGCTGTGGGACACCCCAGCTCTCCCCGCCTGCAGCCGCAAATCTGGCAGCTGCCGGGAGCACTTCCCTATTTATTACATCTATCTGAACATTACATTATTTAGTACATTTATTAAGTATCTAATGGCGGCAGAAGCCCCGCTGCTCCCAGGCACCCACTGGTGACGTCTCGGGGCTCCCGGCAGCCCGTGGCAGGCACGGGGGGCTCCGCTCTCCCCAGCCCACCGTGGCCCTCGCCCAGAAAAGCACCCAAGCAGCTCCCGCAAGCCAAGGCAGAGACCTTCCCCGCTGCCAGGAGCTTGGTGCTGGACGGCGCTGCCGACGCTCCGTGCCCGGACGGCACCGGAGCCCCCCGCTCTGCGGGCTGGGCTGGGAGAGCCGCCAGCACGGAGCCCATCCTCCAGCGAGTCTAAAGCCAAGTGAGAAATTACACAGTCGAAACAGAGAGCAGAAAACCTTTTATGTTTATTTTGTGAAAGCTTGGCAGTGGCTTTCAGCGGACAGTAGCAAAGCCAGTCTCCCTCTGCCCCCGCCACGGGAGCAGCACTCGTTCCCCCCGCGCCCGCCTGCTCAGAGACAGGTCCCCAGCCAAGCACAGGGTGCATCAACGGGAAGGGCAGCAGCTGAAGGGTCCGGACCCCACGGGCGCCCACCCTAACCCGAAGGGAACTCTCCTTCCCTGAAGGCACGAGACACAGCAGACACTATTTGTTTCAGTCGCCCACTCTCCCGAATTTAACATCATTTTCCTTAGCTCTATAAATAAAGGCCCTGGGATGAGCACACTCCCATCACACGCAGCCAGCCCCGGGATGACGGGCTGCCAGGGGCCGTCCTGCGCCAGGACAAACCCATGGCGTGCCAGGAGGGCTGGGGCAACGGGCAAGGGGCTCGCAGGCAGGGCAAGGGGGGCTCGCAGGCAGCAGGAAAGAGCTAAAAGCTCCCCCAAGAGCAAAAGTGGAGAGGGATCGTTTTAAAGAGTCGCTCCCCAGAGAATTTTAACAGCCCACCAGCTGTCCCGGGCTCCACGCCAGGGAGCGTGGGGTGGCCCCGAGCCCCCCGTTGGCGCGAGGGGTCTGCGCTGCACCGCGGGGGGCTGCGGGCAGGGCAGAGCTGCCCAGATCAGCCCCTCGCACACAGCCAGCCTGCCTCTCCCCAGGAGCTCCCGCTGCCTGGGGACACCACGATCCTAGAGAGGACCTTGGGGAGGTCGGTTCACTGGGAAAACCTGCGAGAGCAGCCATGGGCTGGCAGCAGCGCGGACGGAGCCGGCAAAGCCGGGGCGCAGCGCCGTGCCCTGATCCTCGCTGCTTGGCCAGACTCTGCCTCGGCCGCCCGTCCCGGCCGGAGCAGGAGCCGGGCAGAGGGACAGGCAGCGCCATCGGACAGGCCTCGTGGGGAGAGAGCATGGCTTCCCGAGAGTCGCAGCAGCCCGGCAGTGCTCGGGGAGCTGCAGGGAAGATCCTGCCAAGCGCATCTGGCCAAGCCTTCGGGACCAAACCTGCAGGGTGGCAGCAGGAGCTAGAGCCTGGCAAGCAAGGACCAAACCGAGCTTTAATCCTCACCCTCGCTTTACGCTGCCTGCTCTGAAATCCTTGGCAACACTGTGGTACAGCGGCGGGACCAAGCTCCCTATCTCGAGATGCCCTCTCAGTGGGTTTGTGAAGGACACCAAGCTGCCTCGCCCCAGGGACGGGATGCCAGCCAGAGGGACGGGATGCCACCCAGAGGGACCAGGGCAGGCTGGAGGAGCGAGCCCACGTGAACCTCATGAAGTTCAACAAGGGCCAGTGCCAGGTCCTGCACCTGGGTCTGGGCAATCCCCAGTACCAGCACAAACTGGGGGAGGGATGGGTTGGGAGCAGCCCTGCCAAGAAGGACCTGGGGGTGCTGGGGGATGAAAAGCTGGACACGACCCAGCAGTGTGTGCTGGCAGCCCAGCAGGCCAACCGTGCCCTGGGCTGCATCCCCAGCAGCGTGGGCACAGGGCGAGGGAGGGGGTTCTGCCCCTCTGCCCCGCTCTGCTGAGACCCCCCGGGAGCCCTGCGTCCAGCTCTGGAGCCCTCAGCACAGGACAGAGCTGGAGCTGTGGGAGCGGGGCCAGAGGAGGCCCCAGCAATGACCCGAGGGCTGGAACCCCTCTGCTGGGAGGAAAGGCTGGGAGAGCTGGGGCTGGGCAGCCTGGGGAGGAGAAGGCTGCGGGGGGACCTCAGAGCAGCTGCCAGTGCCTGGAGAGGGATTACAAGAAAGATGGGGAAAATCTTTTCAGCAGGGCTTGTTGTGATAGGACAAGGGGTAACGGCTTTAAACTAAGGGAGGGCAGATTTAGACTGGATATAAGGAAGAAATTTTTTACTGTAAGGGTGCTGAGACACTGGCCCAGGCTGCCCAGAGAAACTGTGGCTGTCCCCTCCCTGGCAGTGTTCAAGGCCAGGCTGGTCACCCAAAGGTGTCCCTGGGAATGGATTTAAGTCACTGCTGCCCAAGCAGCGCTGTGTCACCAGGCAGAGACGGTGCCCACAGAAGCAGTTCGGACTGGGAGGTGGCTTCTCTGCCCCTCTGGTGCCCTCCGCCAGCCCGCCGTATCTGCCAGCTGTCCCACAGCCGAGGAGGAGGAGAGGGACGGCCAGCGCTGGGGCACGAGGGGGCTGCCCGCGCACCACGACCTCGGGGCTGAGCTGCCCCGGGAGCCACATGCACATCTGCGCACACCGCGGTGCCCGTCCCCTGTCCCCTGCCAGAGCCGGTGCCACCACGGAGGGGAAGCTGCCACCCTTCCCAGGCCTCCACCAGCCCCTTAGTGGGCACGCCAACCCCGTCCCCGGGCACGGCCAGCACGAGGGGACAGCCCGCAGGCGACACTCATCTGGGGAGAGACGCATTTCTGAACGGCTGAAGTTTATCAGCATCCTTCCAGAAAGTCCTTCTGAAACTAGCTGGAGCATATTAAATATTAAAAGTTAAAGCAAGGAGTAAGGAAGCCATAATGCATCGAGGGTTTGGGTGGTTTTTTTTCCCCGTTTCAGAAACCTCGAGACAATAATCAGTTTTCTGAGTCACCATCACTGCAAATAACCCCGGGAGCTAAGAATAGGCCAACGGGTCGGCAGCAAAGCCCCGGGATGTGCCAGGAGCTCGCCGGGGCGGGAGCCGCAGCCTCGCAGGGCTGGCAGCTCCCGAAAGGCCCAGGCACAAGAAGAGCAGCCACTCCGCTGGGAAACGGCAACGGGCTCCGTGAAACCTTCCATAAATACCCGGCGGCGGGGGGGACGCCGCTGACAAGCCGTCCTTCCTCGGCAGAGCTAAGAATACCCCACGCAGTCATCACGGCAGGCGTTGGAGGTACGAATCAGGTGCCTTCCTCCGACCCACTCGGGAAATGTTATTTTCAACTCATTTTACCTAAATTAGACATGCATTTCGCGGGCTGCTCTCGCCGCGCTTGTACGTACCAAAATCCTAAACCTCGTGTGGAAACGCAGAGCGGGGGAGAGGGGGTCCGTCAGCCTGGCAGCGCGGGCCGGGGGCCCCTGCTCATCCCCACGCCGTCCTCCCGTCCCTCCCCACGGCAGCAGGGCCCAGCGCGGGCAGCGCTTGCCCGGGCTGGATGAATGCATGTGGTCACTCGACAACGGCACCGCGGCTCCCGCTGACCCCTCTGCTTCGCCCGCAGCCCCGTTCACGGGCTTCCCGCGGGGGGCTGCACCCCAAGGCTGCTGCTGGCACGGACAGACCGACTGCGGCAACCCAGAGCCTCTTCCGCTGCAGAGTGGGGAAGGGGGGCGGGGGGAAGTACTAGTTAGTAGTTAGACAAATCCCCCAAAAAACTCTTTACCATGAGACTCTTCTTAATGGCAGAGCAAGCCAGCGCGTCCCTCAGCCAGCCGAGGGGCTCAGCGTGGGCTGGAGTCCCCACGTGCTCCTCCGGACCCCACCTCAGGGAGGAGGACATGGGGGTGGCAGAAAGGGGGGTGCTCTTCCCGGAGCCGGTGTCCCCATCCGCACCAGTTCCCTCGGGCAACCGCCGCAGGGAGGACCTCGCCCCAAGGACGACCCCGACCTTCTCCGATTTGACATCGCCACAAAAAATCTGTCGGTGGCCGGCAGGGTCGGAGCAAGTGGGAAACCGTTCGATTTGCCACGAGCTGTCTCGTGAAATGTTCCAAGCCCCCTCTCCGGGAGGCGCTCGGCGGAACAGCCCGAGCAGCGGGCGCAGCGAGGGAGGGCTGCCCGGCGTCGCACCCTCCGCGGGCGCGGGGCTCCGAGACCGCCGGAGCCCGGAGCTGGGGCGAAGCGTGCCCACTGCAGTCAGCACTGCAAAGCGCTTGGGTAAGGGTTCACGCCTCGGGTCTTCCCCGTCTCGCTACGAGCAGGTTTATTCTCAAGGGGGAAAAAAACTCCCGAGATGTTTTTCCTTTCGTGCTCAGCCAGCTCAGCGCCGCTTTGACGCGGCGGGTTCCTGATGGTGACAGTGAGCCACAGCAGACAGCTGTTGTCACTTTTTGGGGGGAGGGAAAAACAAATTAAAAGGAGAGGAAAAGTTTATCTTAGAGGGGAAAAAAAAAAAAAAAAAAAAAATGTTCCTGGCACTTTGTTGGCTAAGCATGGGGGGAAAGGCGGCACAGGGCAGCCCCGCGCCGGAGCCCAGCACCTGTGCCTGGGATGGTTTCCCACCCCAGCAAAGCCTTGGCCAAACCAGCGCCTGGCACCCACCCAGCGCAGCCCTCGACGGTGCCGCTGCCAGCACTGGGCCTTACTGGGCCTGAGCGTGGCACCTGCAGCCAGCAGCTTGGGACCCCGGGGCGACGGTGCCTTTGCTCGGGCTCCCTGAGCAGGGCTGCAGCTTCCCCGCGCACAAGAGACAGAAATATATCGATATATGTATAAAAAAAAAAAAATTACAAAAGCAATAATGCCCTTTTCAAACATGTTTCTACAGTTACTCCCCGCGGAGCCCAAGTTTCCCAGCTGGCAGCCGCTCAGACGGGAGCGGGTTTGGTGCCCGGGCTCAGCCGAGCCGCCCAGGTCCCGAGGCGACAGGCACGAGACCCGTGAGGAACGCGACCTCCTCGGACATTCCCGAGCTGCCCCGGCGCAGGAGCAGCGAGAGCGGCCGCGACGCCCGGCACGCTCACAGGCTCAGCATCCCGGGGCACGCGGGTGCCACACCGGCGGCACGGCACGACGCCGCGGCACGCGCCTCAGCCAGCACCCTCCAGACAGCCCCGCGGCTCCTTCCCGGCCGTCGCCGCTAACCTCCCTACAAACACCTCGGCACGCGCCCGAAACCTCACGAAACGGCTGGGACTGGCAAAGGAACCCGGGACCCAGGGGTGGGAGGCACCCGACGGCAGCGAGGGCTCGCTGGGAAGCGGTCGGGCACGGAGGAAATACTGGTGGAGCCATTTCTCGATAACATTTCTTTAGTCCACCTGTCCCCCTCCCACTTTTAGTCCACCTGTTTCCACATTAATTCCACCTACCCCCCCCGCTGTTAGTCCACCTAGTCCCCCCCAATTCCACCTATCCCCCCCACTTTTAGTCCACCTAGTCCCACACTAATTCCACCTATTCCCCCCCACTTTTAGTCCACCTAGTCCCCCACTAATTCCACCTATTCCCCCCCACTTTTAGTCCACCTAGTCCCCCACTAATTCCACCTATCCCCCCACTTTTAGTCCACCTAGTCCCCCACTAATTCCACCTGTTCCTCCCCACTTTTAGTCCACCTAGTCCCCCCCAATTCCACCTATCCCCCCAATTCCACCTATTCCCCCCCACTTTTAGTCCACCTAGTCCCCCCCCAATTCCACCTAGTCCCCCCACTTTTAGTCCACCTAGTCCCCCCAATTCCACCTATCCCCCCCACTTCCACCTAGTCCCCCCACTTTTAGTCCACCTAGTCCCCCCTGACTTTTAGTCCATCTGCTCCCCCCACTTTCAGTCCACGTGTTTCCCCATTAATTCCACCTATCCCCCCCCCCACTTTTAGTCCACCTATTTACCCATTAATTCCACCTATCCTCCCCACTTTTTGTCCACCTATTCCCCCCTACTCTTTGTCCACCTACTCCCCCCACACTTTTTGTCCCCCTATTTCCCCATTAATTCCACCTATCCCCCCACTTTTAGCCCACCTAGTCCCCCCCCCCCACTACTCATTCCACTTCTTTCCCCGCTCATTCCACCTATCCCCCCACTTCCATTCCACCCATTCCCCATTAATTCCTCACACCCCCCCTCCCAAAAAGCCCCTTTTCCCACCCAAACGGCAGCCCCCTCCGCCGGGTCACGGCAGGACAACGCGACCGGAACGCGGCGGGGGGGGGGACACAGCGGGGGAGGGGGGCTTCTGACGTCTCAATGTCATATGCAAATAGCGCAGACGTCACTGTAGCGGAGCCAATGGGAGCGGAGATCAACCTCGAATCTTAATCCGGTGATGAAGAAACAAACAACAGGCGGGGGGGGGGGGGGGGGGCCCGGCGGCGGGGGGGCCCCGGAGGGGCCCCCCCGCCGCCGGGCCCCCCCATCCCCCCCCCGCGGAAGGACCCCGTGAGGATGACATCCCCCCCGCCTCGCACCCCCCGAAGCCCGCGGGCGGGAGACTCACCCGTCCGGTCCGGTCCCGTCGGGAGCGGCAGCGGCGGCCGGTGGCGATGGCCGGGTTGTGCCCAGGACTCGCCGCTCCCCCGCACAAATCGGGGGGCCCTTTCCCGACAGCTGATCGTGACGTCACCGCGGCGGGCCCCGCCCGCCGGCGGGAGAAGCGGCCAATAGGAGGAGGAGCCGGGAGGGCGGGGGCGGGGAGGGAAGGGAGGGAGATGCCCACTTGAGGGGGCGGGGTCGCGGGAGGGGGCGGGGCTACGGGGTTGGGGGCGGGGCTCCGGGATGGGGAGAGACGGCGGCTCCCGGGGACGGGGACGGGGACGGGATGGGGGCTCAGCCCCGGGGTCGGGACACCGGCTCCGGGCCCCGGAGGGGCGGACAGCGCTGGGTTGGGGGGGGCTGTCCTGCCCCGTGCGACCCGTCAAGCCCCCCCCCGGGACACGAGTGGCCAAGGCGGGGTCACCCCGGGTGGCTTCCCCCGGGGCTGGGGTACCGGGATGGCGGCGGGAGGCTGGGGAGAGGAGCGGGGCTGAAGGAATGGGAGCCCGAGGTTGGGGTACCCGGTGCCCCAAGATGCCACCTTCACCCTCAGCACGCGTCGATCAGGGGACCGAGATTGGGTTCGTCACCGCGCCAGGCTCGTCACACGGCAGGAAATTGTCTGCATAAAGATGGAACATTTATTAAAAACCACTCATTAGCAGAGCAGCCGGAGGGCCCGAGTCACGCGCGGTGCGGCGAGGACTCACCCGGCATCCCCGGTGAGAATTCCCCGTCGCAAATTCACAAGAGGCAGAATTTAATTGAGTTATTCAACGCGCCGTCGCAAATTAAACAACGCTTCGTCTTCTCTAATTGCAGGACCTTGCTGCGGGGTGCAAACCGCCGCAGGAGGAGAGCGGCCGCCTGGCAGAGCTCTCACCCCGCTTCGCCGGGAGGGGAGCAGAAGCTCGGAAAACCTTTTGAAGCAGAAAATCCGCTCCTTCGGGCCGCCCAGCGGAGGGCCGATGGATGCCCCGAGGAGCTGGCGGTGCCCCGCGCGGCCGGGCGCAGCGGCGGAGGGGTCTGCAGGAGACCCCCCGAAGGTACGGCGTAACTCCCGCCTGACCCCCAACCCGGGCCCGGTGCGAAGACAACAGCTCCTGTCACCCGGCGGGGTTTGTTTCGCTGCGTTTCTTAGCGCTTGTTCCGCACGGAGTGGTTACGGCGCGGCTCTCGATGCTGCACCAGGCGTGCAGAGGTAACCTCCAGTGCCATGCAGCAGGGGATAGAAAGAAATGCATCAGAACATGGCTAGGGTTAAAAATCTCGCAGGGTGAATTGTCCCATCCTGCTGGCGTGTCCCCGGGAGGGCTGCTGTAAGGGGATGACCCTCTCTCCCAACCGGGATGGGTCGCGCTTCCGTCTCTGCTGCACCCTGCCCTGGCCTTTTGCTGCAAAAAGAAGGGAGACAGCCCCCCTCCAGCGATGCATTGCTGGGGGGAAGCTGCTGCCAGCACGAGAACGCAGAGGAGCGAGCTCTGCCCCAGCCCGGAGCAGTCGGCAGAGGCTGCCGGCAGCGGCGCTGGGCGCTGCGGTCAGTGGGCACCAGTGACCATCGACAGCCGTGCCTGCGCGGCAGTGGGAACTGGTGACTTTAATCTCGCCAGCGCAGGGAGCAGCGGTCAGGAAGCTGCGGTCACCGGGCCCTCGTGTGCCGACAAGCCTGCGGTGACCGAGCTGCCACGCCAAGCTGGGCCCCGTGTCGTTCTGCCTGCTGGCTGGGCCGCGGGGCCAGCACAGAGAGCCTGCGGGTGCTGGAGTGGCTGCTCGGTCCCCGGGGACAGCGGTGGCTCTCGACGCTCAATAAGGGAGAGAAAACCAGAGCGACTTCTCTGCGGCGTCTGGGGTGGGGTGCAGGGACACCCACCCTAGCAAAGAGGGTCCCGGGTGGCCCTGGCCATCGGGTCGCCGAGGAAAGTCACGCTGCAGGGCGCTGCGCCGGGCGAGGGCGAGCAGGCGGCTGCCGGCACGTCGCCAGCCCGCGGGTGATGGAGAGCTGGCGGCAGCCCCGGTGCGTCACGGCGTGAGGCTGCACCGGCAGGCACCTCGGGCTCTGCCGCGCGTAGCCAGGGGCTCTCTGCGTCTGTGGGCGACGGCTGACAACGGGATGGTGGGAGCGCTGGCTGCTGCTTCACCCAAGGGGTGCTGGAGAGTGGTGCTGGTACCTCCCGGCAGGGCGCGGGGCTGGCACGCAGCGCGCGTGCTTCGCGTAACCCAACAAATGGCGCGCAAATCAGCCAGGGCTCGCGCGATTTAACCGTCCTTTACCGGAAAAAACAAAGGATGCTGGATTCAGCTCCCCAAATCTTCTACAAAAATAAGGGATCAGGAAATGACGGTATGAGCGGATCTTTGCGCAGCCCTCCAAGAACACGTCCCCAGCCTTTGGGAAAGATGAGGAGCTACTGGAGAGAGTCCAGCGGAGGGCTGCGAGGATGAGGAGGGGACGGGAGCATCTCTCCTGCAAGGAGAGGCTGAGGGAGCTGGGCTTGTTCAGCCTGGAGAAGAGAAGGCTGAGAGGGGACCTTATCAATGCCTCCAAATATCTGCAGGGTGGGGGTCAGGAGGACGGGGCCAGACTCTTTCCAGTGGTGCCCAGCGACAGGACAAGGGGCAACGGGCACAAACTGAAGCAGAGGAAGCTCCAGCTGAACCCGAGGAAGAACTTCTTCCCTCTGAGGGTGCCGGAGCCCTGGCCCAGGCTGCCCAGGGAGGCTGTGGAGTCTCCTTCTCTGGAGATATTCCAGCCCCGCCTGGCCGCGGTGCTGTGCAGCCTGCTCTGGGTGACCCTGCTTGGGCAGGGGGCTGGGCTGGGTGACCCACAGAGGGCCCTGCCAACCCCGACCATTCTGTGATTCTGTGATTCTGTCTGAGCAAGCACGGCCCAGGGCGGCCCTCCAGCCCCAGCTCTCTGCTTCGGGTTCCCTGCATCATCCAAGGTCACCTCGCTGCATCCCAACCAGGTGCTGGTCCTGGCACACCCGGCCTGAGTTGTTCCCCGAGCCCGGGGAGCGCTGCCCCGGTCGTGTCTCCTGGAGATGCCAGGGTCACACAGGTGGCTGCTGAGCACCGTGAAGCAGCGTCTCACAACCGTGGCCCTGTATGTCCTGGGGCTGTGGGTCTGCAGCAGGCTGAAGCCCTCGCAGGTCTCAGGTCTTCAGGGACCATGCTCCACCCGAGCCCCGTGGCTTGGTGCCATCTCGTGAGCTGCGCGCTCACCAGTTGGGGCTGGGAAGGGCGGTTAAGGGCGAGGTACGGGCACGGTGTACAGAGACTCAAACACACGCTCTGCACGAAGCGATGGAGAACAGGAAAACGAGGGGAGCAGAAGCTGCTCCTTCTCCTTCCCCAGAAGGACACCCTGTCCCTGCCACCCCCATCCCACTGCCAGCCCTTGGGGCACCGACTCTGGGACCTGGGGGTGTGCCCAGAAACCCTGACACCCGTCCAGCCCCAGTGAAGTGGACTGGGAGGTGCCACCCACCACCCGCATCTCCAGGTGTCTGCCGTGCTTCAGCTCCCCAGGCGGCTGTTTCGGTGCTGCCTGCCCCTTGGGATGGATTCGCCTGGGACCTCCTGCCTGAAGGTGGTTTTCTGTGTCCGAGATCAAGAAAAGGCACCACACGTTGTTCTACATCGTTAAAAATCCTCATTGCTCTCCTTGTGAGCAGCTCTGGCTCCTGCAGCGGTGGCACCAGGGACAGGAGGTGTGCTCGGGGGTGGCAGCTCTGGCTCCTGGAGCAGTGGCACCAGGGACAGGAGGTGTGCCCGGGGGTGGCAGCTCTGGCTCCTGCAGCGGTGGCACCAGGGACAGGAGGTGCACCCAGGGGTGTCAGCTCTGCCTCCGCTTGCTCTTCTCAAAATTCACTTAAACTGGGCAAAACTACCAGACCCTGAGAAATCCCAGTGGAGCCTTGCTGGGGTTTAGTGGCCAGAGAAAGACCCATCAGTAACAAGCCCAGCATGGTCTCTCCCACCGCCCTGCTCCCTCAGAGGTGCCCAAGACGTGGTTGGCAGGGGTGGGCTCTGTCCCAGCTCCACGGGGCTCCACGGCAGTGCCTCCTGCCTCCCCCTTCTCCTCTCTGCCGGCCTTGCAGGGACGCTGGCAGGGAACCCAGCGGTGCTTGGCCAGCCACGCACGCAGAGGTGAAGGCTTCGAGCCAGCCCCTGCTCGAGCCAGGCCTGTGTGGGCACGGTGCGGCTCCGGTGCTCGTTACATCGGAGCTGTTACGACCCTTGGTCACTTGCTGCCTGGTGGCTGGGACCCCACTGCTCCCAGCACGGGGCTTTGCAGCCTGGTCCTGCCCTTGCTCTGCTGCTGGCACCAGCTCCCAGCGCCCAGCGGGCGCGGGGACCTCTGCCCACCCGGCCAGCCCACGCTGGAGAAGAGCTGTGAGGATCCTCGGGCTCAGCGGGCAGCCGGGCACTCAGGCAACCTGTGATTATTTCAGGGGACAGATCCTCCCCTGGGGACACCGCGTGTGGCTGCGGGACAGGGCCAGCGACGCGCTCTGCTGCTGGGGCTGGACCAGAGACACCATCCTGATGGGTGCTGACCACACCGACAGGGCAACCACAGCCCTCCAGGCTCAGGACACCTCATTGTACCACCAAGAGATGCCCACAGCCCGCAGGGCACCCGAGGGTGCTGGGGAGAGCGGGGGGCTGGCTCGGGGCAGGCTTCACACCATGCTTCCGTCCTGGAGGATCTGCCCATCAACCGAGATGGGCATGGTCCATCAGATGAAGAGCTGCAGCCCTGGCATCTGCCAGAGGCTCTGAGCGTGGCTTTCCAGCGGCGAAGGAGCCACCAAAGAGTTCACCTAGAGCAAGTAACCATGAGAGCACCCCGAGAATGGCCACAGCCAGGAGGTGACCTCACTTTAAAGACATCTGGGTGTTACAGTTACGCTTCTCTGACAGAAAGACCTGTTTCCCAAAGATGAACGTGGTGCGGATGTTTTGCCTTCGTTACAAAAAAAAATGAACTTGCTTCTATATTTAGAATTTGGGTCACCAGCAGCTTTCTGCCGGGAGATACCAAAACATCTTCTGAAACCAGGGCTGCAAACTGGCTTTCGGCCAGGCAGCGGTGTCCCGTCGGGAAGGCTGCCCAGGGAGGCAGATGCTTGGGGGGAGCCATCAGGGGAGAAGCTGGCCGCAGCACCCGGCCGGGGTGGGGTGTCCCTCCCAGCCGGGGACGCTGCCGAGAGCCCACTGCCCTCCGCAGCCGCACGTGACCCGAGCCCCGGAGCGCTCTGACTCAGTCTGTCCTTTGACTGACACGTTCTTGTTTTCTGCAAGCTTCTCGCTTGGCTTTGGGACAGAAGGAAACAGCAGCTGGCGAGATGAGCCCAGGAATCCGACCCAGGGCGGTTTTGGGGCGTGCATCTCAGCGTGGAGCACCCTTGGGTGCAGGCAGCCAGGGTCACTGCCCATGCAGCGAGGGGCTGGCGCAGGACGGTCACCCCCTGCCACCGTCCCCTCCCCGGCAGCCTCAGCACCTCTGCCAGAGCCAGGAGCAGGCAGCTTTCACGGGCAAGGAGAGCAGGCGAGGCTTTGCCCTCTCCCTGCCTGCGCTGCAGAGCAAGGGAGGGGGGAACCCATCTGCTGCCCCACTAACAGCCGCTGGTCATGGGTCATCTCACCCTTGGTGGTGTCTCAGTGAGGGGTTCCCTCAAATGCGGCTGAAACCCAGCTTCCACCTTCATCATGGCGCCGAAAGAAGGAGCCTGTCCACCCTGCCTCCCTGCGCCCCTCCGCTGCTGGGGCAAGGCTGGGCCTTCCTCCTCCCTCAGCAGCTCAGCCCTCGCACCTCCCGGGGCTCGCCCTTCCCCGCATGGGCTCCACGCGTAGCTTCCAGCAGCAGCAGTTACCTCCCAGGCCCCCGGCCTCACCCCCAGCAGGGCCCGCACCAAGAGCCACAGGGGTGGGGTGTGCTCCATGGGGTGTGCTCCATGGGGTGTGCTCCATGGGGTGTTCTCCATGGGGTGTTCTCCATAGGGCTGTGCTCCATAGGGCTGTGCTCCATGGGGTGTGCTCCATGGGGTGGGTGTGCTCCATAGGGTTGGGTGTGCTCCGTTGGGTGGATGTGCTCCATGGGGCGGGTGTTCTCCATGGGTTGGATGTGCTCCATGGGGCTGTGCTCCATGGGGTGTTCTCCATGGGGTGGGAGTGCTCCATGGGGTGTGAGTGCTCCATAGGGTCAGTGTGCAGCAGGGGTCGTGCCCCAGAGGACACATCGTGGTGCGGAGGCGAGGAATGGACCCCAGCTCAAGGTTGCTCCTCCTATGGTCCCCCTGACTCCAGCCAGTCTGGACGAGGACCGTGGAGACATGGATTTGTTTCTCACTTGCCTGTTGGAGCTGGAGCCCTGGGAGTGCACACTTTCCAGCGTGACTACAGCTGGGCCGAGGCACACAGCAGCGGTGGTCGTGGAGCCTGGGGTCATGCTGGCCTTCACCCTGCATCAGCTACCTCTGCTCGCGGTCCCATTTATCTGTAGCAATTTATTTTAAATAACTCCCCAGGAGAAGAGGCAGGAACTTCTTACACTCAAATTAAACCCAGGACAATTATGAGCAAATAAAACTAAGCCTGGGTCTTCCGTTTTAGGGGATGGGAAAATTAGAAGGGAGGAGGTCACTCTTCTCTTGGTGCCCGGCCCTGCTTGCTCGGCCAAGGCTCTTCCGAGGGTGGTCAGGGTGGTATGTCCCAGATGGACTGGTTCTCCTGCGCTTTGCTGGTGCCACCCAGCCATGCCCCTTCCCTTTGGTCCCCGTACCTCATGGTGCAGGGCCACACCACACCCTTCCCAGCAGCTGGTGTCTGCAGGGGACATCACTGTTGGCCACCACCGTGGTGACACGGCAACGTGGTGACATAGTGACATGGTCCAGTTCTAGCACAGAGACAAAGCTGCTCCCTCGGTTGGCCTGCTGGGCTGCCAGCGCACATTGCTGGCTCATGTTGAGCTTCTCATCAGCCAACAGCCCCAAGGCCTTCTCCTCAGGGCTGCTCTCAATCCATTCTCTGCCCAGCCTGTGTTTGTGCTTGGGATTGCCCCAACCCATGTGCAGGACCTTACACTTGCCCTTGTTGAACTTCATGAAGTTCACGTGGGCCCATCTCTCAAGCCCATGTGACCCTTCCCTCCAGCATGTCAACTGCACCACAGAGCTTGGTGTCATCTGCAAACTAGCTGAAGATGCACTCAATCCCACCGACCATGTTGCCAACAAAGATGTTAAACAGTGCTGGTCCCAACACTGACCCCTGAGGAACGCCACTCATCACTGGTCTCCACTTGGACATCAAGCCATTGACCACAACTTTTTGAGTGCGACCATCCAGCCAATTCCTTATCCACCGAGTGGTCCATCCATCAAATCCATATCTCTCCAATTTAGAGACAAGGCTGTCGTATGGGACAGTGTCAAATGCTTTGCACAAGTCCAGATAAATGACATCAGCTGTTCTTCCGTTCACCAACGCTGTAACCCCATCAAAGAAGGCCACCAAATCTATCAGGCACAATTTGCCCTTAGTGAAGCCATGCTGGCTGTCACCAGTCACCTCCTCATTTTCCATGTGCCTTAGCAGGGTTTCCAGGAGGGTCTGCTCCATGATCCTGCCAGACACAGAGGCTGACCAGCCTGTAGTTCCCTGGGTCTTTCTTTTCACCCCTGTCAAAAACGGGCGTTATGTTTCCCCATTTCCAGTCAGTGGGAACTTCACTGGACTGCCACGACCTCTCAGATATGATGGATGGTGGCTTCGCAACTTCATCAGCGAGTTCCCTCAGGACCTGTGGAAGCATCTCATCAGGTCCCATGGACTTGTGCACTTTCAGGCTCCTTAGATGGTCTCAAACCTGATCTTCTCCTGCAGCGGGAGGTTCTTCATTCTCCCAGCCCCTGCCTTTGTCTTCTGCAACTTGGGTGGTGTGGCTGGAGCACTTCACAGTGAAGACTGAGGCAAAAAAGTCATTGAGTACCTCAGCCTTCCCCATATCCTGGGTTACCAGGTCCCCTCTTTCCTTCCAGAGACAGCCCACATTTTCCCTAGACTTCTTAGGAATCTAAGGATTTCGTGCTGGAGTAGGATCCCTGGGACACAGATAGGTTTTTCCAGCCCTCAGCGTGACCCTCAGCCTTAAATAAGTCTTGGAGGATCTGTTCCAGGCAGTGTCTCAGCTGTGCTGATGGCTGTCCTTGCAGTGAGTCACCTTGACTTTTTAAGGTGTCTTCAGACTACAACGTGCCGGCCAGGAGAGAGGGCAGCTCCCACTACGGAGTCTCAGCCCCCCGACTCCTTGTCCCCGGGGGGTTAGAGGGCAGCCAGGCAGGGACCTTCTCTCTGCAGCTGACCCAGAGCGAGTGGAGACCTCGCTGCTGCTGCAGCCCCAAGCCCCGGCCTGGCTCTCTCTGGGTGATGGGGACTCGCTGCCTGCAGTTTTTCTCAAGTGCTGTCCATGACGCTGGGAAGGTTCCTGCCCCCCCCAAGAACCCCCTGCCCATCTGGCATTTTGGCTTTGAGTCTCTCCTTGAAGAGTCCCTTTCTCTCAAGACCCTGTTGAGCAGCCCTTTATCTCCTACTTTGAACCAAGATTGTAAAGCCAGGTGTGAAGAATGGAGAGGAGGGACCCGGGGAGCTGATGGAGAGCCTGGAAGAGGTTGACCAGTTTGCATGTGGCATCTTTCCAAAGGAGGGATCTTCCTCCTTGCCAAACAAGGGGGCAACGGGCACAAACTAAAGCATGTGAAGTTCCACCCGAACACGAGGAAGAACTTCTTCACTCTGCGGGTGACGGAGCCCTGGCCCAGGCTGCGCAGGGAGGTTGTGGAGTCTCCTTCTCTGGAGATATTCCAGACCCACCTGGACGCGGTGCTGTGCAGCCTGCTCTGGGTGACCCTGCTTCGGCAGGGGTTGGACTGGATGATCTCCAGAGGTTCCTTCCAACCCCCTGCCATTCCGTGATCCTGTGAGCTCCTGTGCTGCGGCGAAGGCTACAGTAGCACTGAGCAAAGTCTTTGGAGCAGATGCCCACAGAAATAGCACGGTACCAGGCCAAGAGACCAGCTGCTCAGGGCAGCGGGTGGCTCCAAGGAGCACGAGGTGGGTGCTGCAGATGCCCCACGCCACGGCTACGCCCCCAGCTTTGCCCAGCACCGGCTCCAGAGCGCAGGGACCATGGGCTGTGCAGCCTGCGCAGGGCAGGAGGACGCTGCAACCTCCTCTGCGCTGCCTGCAGCAGCACCCGAGCACGCTGATGGGTGTCACCCAGCAGAGAAACCCAAGAGAGCTCCCGAAAAGGGAGGGCAGCTATAAATGTCCTGCCCTGCACGAGAACCGCTATATTGAGGGGACGAAGGGAACACTAAAGTCTTCTCCTAATCCCAGTCTGGTTTTGTGCTGAGACGACGGGAACAGAACCCCGGTTGCCATTCCTGGGGTGCCTCCCCCGAGTTTTAACGCCTGTGCAGACGCCCGCGTGCGCACATCCCTGCGCACACCATGCCCCCAGCCTGCCCCGGCCCCGTCCTCCCCACCACTCACCCCAACGACCTGAAAAACATCGCACGGCCGAGGTCGAAACGAGCTCTGGGCTATTTTCAGCCAGGCCAGCAGCCCGGCGTGGCGGCAGCACCGGCGACCGAGCCGCGGCCGCAGCCCCAGCCCGGGGAAGGAGCACGGCTCCCACACGGGAGCGGTGTGAAATCTGGGACCACGGCTCCAGAGAGCCGGGCGTGGGATGGGTGTCTGGAGAGAGGGGCTGTGAGCACCCACGCTCCGTTTTCGGTGCTCCTGGGGACGTTCGGGGTTTCTGGTTCGTCCCTCGGTCCGAGCTGCGGCCACGTGCGTGGGACCGGGGCAGGCAGCACCGCGGGGCGCAGCCACGTCAGGGCCATCGTGGAGAATCTGCCCACCCCACCGTGGTGTCTGGCGCCCGACACGAGATGAGTTGATAGGCGTCGGGCTGCGGTGCTGACAGGTCCCAGGTGGACTGGGACAAGGATGTTCAGGGCAGCAGAAGGGCTGGAGTCCTGGTCTCCTCCTGGCTCTGGTTCTCCTCCTGCTGCACCCCTGCCCAGGCACCCAGCCACCACTGCCTTGCAGCCCCAAGCCCCTCCGCAGCAGGCTCCCAGAAGCCTGAGGAGAAGCCACCTCCCCTTGCCTGCAGTCATGGACGGGCAGCATTGATGGCCATGTTTGCTCCAGGTGCTGCCCTGCACCCTGTTGTGCTGGCAGAGCCCCCCCAGCGTGGGGGGCCAGGAAGGGGGTCCCACCACAGCTGGGTGCTGGATGAGCTGGGTTCTGCCCACGCTGTGTGAGCTGCAGGCTGGGACCGAGGTGACCCCCAAGCCAGGCGAGAGATGGTGGCTCTGCCCTTCTGTGGGCACAGCCGGCCACACCACATGCAGCTGTGACGGGGGACCGAAAGCCTCCACAGACTCCACGGCATTTTGAAAATCCTCCTCCAGACAACAGAGGGAAGGCAGAGCCCCGCCGCGCGCACCTTGGCACCTCGCTGAGGAACCGTCACCCTGCCCGGGAGCAGGGAGGGGAGGCAGGGCCACGGCGACGTTGGAGAAGGGACTCCAAATTTGAGGACAGGGGAGGACAAGGGGAAAGTTTTTCCTTTGCTCTTTGGGCTTCATCCCAAGACCTCGGACACACAGAGGAGTTTTAAAATACACACAGTACCCGGTCACCTGGTGCCTCTGGGTCGCACCGTCCGGGTCCTGGTCGCAGATCGAACGCGGAGCGCGGTGGGGGACGCAGCAACACACGGCTCGCGCGCGGCGGTGGCACTGGTCTGGTTTGTCTCGCGGGATCGCTGCACTGGCTGTGCCCGACCCCACATCACAGCACGGCGGCTCCGCTCCCCATGACCTCAGGAGCCGTCGCTGCTTCTGGAAACCTTAGAGAGCTCTGGCGTAACGGGGAGAGGGGTGAAGCGATCCCAGCACTCGGGTCGAGACGCTGCGCTGGGCTGTCGCGCCGGCACCGGGCTGCTGGGGACACGTGTGCCTGTCAGTCTGCTCCTCGGACGCTGGCCGGCCCGAGCACGGCGCTTTCCAAGGAGCTGACCTTAAAAAGAGCAGAACACGGGCTGCTGTGAAGGTTTCTGCTCTCGGGCATTTCCATCGGGTCTCGGCAGGTGCCCTGGTCCTGCCGGTCACGCTTTCCCACCGGGACGGTGGCTCCCACCGAGCCCGGCCACAGCAGCCCTACAGGGACCCGTCACTGACACCGGGCTCGGATCCTCTGCTCTCTCCGTGATGCAGACGGAGACGAAGCTTTTGAAACCCACCCAAGGCAGAAGGTGCCCCCATGACCTTCGCCCCTTCTCTCACACGTGAAGCCCAGGTTTCTGCTCCTCTGAAAGTCTCATCGGAAGGAGGGAGAGGTGGCAAAGGCCTTTCACGGTTTCCAGCATTAGCTGCTCTGTCAAAATGCTTAAAAAATAATATTCTCACCTTTTCTGAATATTAATAAAGAAGCCAAAAAGCCCATTTGCCTGCCTTGTCTTCAAACCCCTCCTAAACAGCTGGGTACCTGAGGACCCCGAAAACAGAAAGGCTTTGAACCTGTGACACAGCTGAGCACAAGAGGAAGCAGGGCCCCTAAGTCAGCACACGGCCCAAAAATAGTATGCGAGGGTTATCTGAAAAATGCACTAAATATAGACAAAAAAAGCGCTGGCCCCCGGCTGCAGCGCTGGCCAGCCCGGCGCGCGGCGAAGTGCCGCTCGCAGACAGAGGGGCTTTTGACGGGTCTGTGTCTGTCCCAGCTGACGCGCTCGGAGCCGGTTCGTGTCAGACCTCGGCTGGACGTAGCCCCGCACCGCTCCGCCGCGGCTCTCCGGGCACTCGGGGTGACCAGGATCAGCACCCCGCAGACGCTGCTGGTGAGCACCCCGCCCGCCGAGCAGAGGCAGCCAGCCGGCGACGGGCACCCGCGGGCGCTGGGGAACACGTCCCCCGTGCCAGAGGTTTCCACAGAGGATCTGCACCAGCGTTCTGCAGCCGTAGGCACTTTGCAGTCGCGTTGTCCCCAGTGGCTCTCTGCTTGCCTGGGGCTTTAGAGCCGGGTCCCGGAGGCACTTTTTCCTCCCGCAGCCTGCCAGAGCCCCGACATCGTACCCCGACGCGGATGCCGCTTCCCCATCTCCTGGCCCACGGGGGTGCGGGAGCGACCGAGCCGTTCGGGCACAGAAGTCGCCACGGAGGACAAGCACGGCCGGGAGGAGCAGAGGTGAGCACCGGTGGGCAGAAGGAGGGGAGGAAGGGAATTTCGCCCACGCGGGTGGTCCCCAGGCTCTCCCAGGAGAAGGTCTCCAGAGCTCTGGGTGGGCACCAAAGCGGTTCCAGCAGCTCTGCGTGCTTCTGAGATTCAGTGAGTTTTGGTCACCGGCTCCTGGGATTAAATAAAACCCTCCCCTGATCATGAGAACTGAGACAAAGGCAGAAGGAAGCTCATAAAATGTGTCTGATAGGGCCAAGCCTTGCTGTTTGTTTGAAACGAGATAGGAAATTCTCCTTGAAAAAGGTCCAAGATCCTCTGAAGCCCTTGCGGTTCACGAACTGCAGCCGGAGCGAGTCCTGGCAGCCCCGGCGCCGGTGGCAGGTCCGAGCTGCCAGGAAGCAGCCTTGCCTGCGGCAGCGGGGTCTTTTTTGGGATCAAAGTCACGCCTGGAGCACGAGGCTGGCTTCCTCAGCTGATGCCGGGAGATGCACCTAATTCCTGGGTTTTTAGGTAACTGCACACATACATCACCAGGCAGGTCTGACGCAGCCGGCTCAGCGCACGGGGCGCGGGGAGAGGTGCCGCTCCCCACAGCGTTGCCCTCAGGAGCTCGGCTGCTTCCCCAGCACCTCTGCTCCCAGCCCACACCAGCCCGTCCCGAACTCCAGCCGCAGCAGCCCAGTTTCGGCCACCGCGGAAGCTGGTTTTGCAACATCAGAAACTCAAACACACCCCGACGATCTGTGACCAGACCTTCCCCGATGCCCCAGACCTTCCCGATGACTTCTTTCATAAAAACTGTGCCATGGGGTGGTACAGATAAGCTCTCACAAACAGTGTCAGGCGTCCACGGGACCGTGACGCCCCATCATTACAGCTGAGACCAGGATGAGGTCAGCGCAGGGAATCGCCCCGCGGGCGTGTGGGACGGGTCGCTGGCTAAGGAGAGCCCACCACACGGAGGAGGAACGGGATGTGGAACTGCGGCAGTCACACAAGTCGGTGGCCCCGGGGGCTCGCGGCCCCTGCGAGCCTTCTCCCTTCCTCCCCCCGGAGCGGGGTCCCCGGCTGCTGGAAGGGCAGCTGGAGATGGACCAAGGAGCAGCGGCACTTTGGGGGATTCAGGGGCAGAGCCGGCAGGGCCTCAGCGGGCACGGGCGGCTCTGCCCACCCTGCCTGCTGGCTGTGACCTGGGCAGGCAGAGGGACCAGGGACCAGAGCCCAGAGCTCTGCCTCCTCCTCCTCCTCCTCGAGTCACCCGCTTCTCAGATGTACGGGGCTCCGTGACCGTGACCCTCACGCTCACTCACATGGATGGAAGGTGTTTGGAGCCGGCTGGGTTGAAGCCAGGCAGCCCTGGGAATAACTCCCCCTGGCACGGCGTCTGCACGGCCCCCGGGCAGCAGTGCCGGTGTGGGATCGTGCCCGTGCGCCCGGGAGGAGGTTAGCCCCAGGCAAACCCTCCGCTGAGCGAGGAGAGACACCAGCGACGCTGTTAGGGGCTGATCCACAACAAGGGGGACCAAAGCATGGGTCCAGTGGGAATAATCACCCCATATCCTTCACCCCAGCTCCTGTCTCCCGCATCAAGAGCCCCAAGTCCCTGCAACACCCCCCTGGGCACCCCGGCAGTATCCCTTCCCCAGCGAGCCATAGAGGGGAATTTTATTTCGATGAGCTCTTTCCCTGGTCTCATCCGAGTGCAAGCAACGACACCAGGCAGCAGCAGAACAAGCACGTTTAGGAGCACTACTGCTTTCCTGGTGACAAACCTCTTCCCCTCCGAACCATCACACGCTGAGACGAAAGGCAGAACGGCTTCTCCTGCAAACCCCCGTTTTGCCCCTGTTGGATAACTCCCATGCGTGGATAACTCGGGTTGTTAAAGAAAAACCACCCTTTTGACTTCCTGTTGCTCTGCCGCTGAGGGCTGCTGGCAAGGTGACGCAAGAGCCGGCTGCGATTGCAGCTGCGGCAGGCACCGCGCCGGTGCCAGCTCCGCTCTCCGGCCCCGGCCACGCGGATTTGAGAGTTGCCTGGTTCAACATGGCAAATGCTGCGACTGGGATGGGGCCAGAAGATTGGAATTCCACCACTGGGGCCGGTTCAAGAGGCTGCCGTTGTGGAGGAGCACTCCCGGGCGTGCTCCTCTTCAGGCAGGTACTGCCGAAGGCAGCGGGACCCCACCGGCTCCCGGGCCGCCCCGTAGCCGGGCAGCTACAGGGGGTGTCTCCATCACTGCCTCTTTCCATCAGCGACCCAAAGAAACAAAGCTGGAGCGGAACGAAGGCGAATTAATGTGGCCGAGACCCCAAGGAGGGCGGTGCAACCCCTGCCCTGCTTCCCTGGGGTCTAGCGGAGGTGGGCGAGCAGGTCAGCACCCACGGCAGGGTCCCCTCTGCGCCCACCTGCTGCCAGCACGGTGGGATGCCACCAGCATGGCGGGGTGCCATCGGCATGGTGGGGTGGCACCGGCATGGTGGGGTGGCACCAGCACGGCGGGGTGCCATCGACATGGCGGGGTGGCACCGGCATGGTGGGATGGCACCAGCACGGCGGGGTGCCATCGACATGGTGGGGTGGCACTGGCATGGCGGGGTGGCACCGGCACGGGCGAGGTGATACCGGCACAGTGGGGTGTCACCGGCACAGCAAGGTGGCACCGGCACGGCACGGCTCAGGTTGTGCCAGGGGCACGTGGCCGTGGGGACCGCGTCCAGCAGAACTTCCCGCTGCCTCCTGCCCCCGTGAGCGCAGGCAGCCGAGCCAGGGCGGGCACTGGCCAAAACACCGGGCATCACCCTGGGGACAAAACTGGGGAGAGCCAGCCTCAGCGATCCGGCCGGGCGAGTAGCGCCGGGGGTGCTGAGGAGCCAGAGAGACCGGTTTGGGAGAGGGACAGCCTCTCCTCAGAGCTTCCTCCACACAACCCGCGCAGCGAACCACCCCGGTCACGGTGGCAGACACGCCGGTGAGCGCTGGAACGCGGCGCGCGGGTAGCAGAGGTGCCAGGGTGGCAGTGGGAGAAGACGGGTTTCCAAATGTTGGCCAGAAACGCCCCACTGAGCTCGTAGCTCGGGGCGGGGAGCCCCCGATGCGGTCAGAGACCCCCAGCACTCCCTCTACCCGGCACACAATGGCAGGGGCTTGTCCTCAGGGTCACCAACCTCCCCTCGAGAGGCAGCAGCAAAACCTTCTGCCTTGCTGAGCACCCCAGGCCCCGCGCCCGCTGCCCGGCCACGGGGTGGGGAGAGCACGGGGCTGCGGTCGGCAGCTCAGGCAACGCGTGACGGGCACGAGGGAAGGGTCCCCGGGGCGGCCGGCAGCCGAGTCACGCACCACAGGACAGGTTGGGTGTGGACTTCAAAGAGCCAGGTCCCACAGGACGACGGAGCTGGGAGGTGACTCCTCCCGGAGAGCTGGTCACAAGGCGGAGCGCCCAGCAGCCGTGCTGAGCGTCCGGCGCGGTGACGGGGTCACGGCCAGGCGAGTCACGCATCAGGAAGGCTTCGTGCATGACCGCGAATGCCTCCAGGTTCGGGTCGGGGAGGCAGGAGGAGCAGAGGTCGCCGGCTGAGTCACCGGCAGGTCTGAGCACCACGCTGCTCAGCACCGGCCTCCGGCTCCCCTCCAGCCCTGCTCCCCAGAGCATCGCCCAGTGCTCCTGCCGGCACCGTCCCACCTTGACCAAACTTCTGCCCTCTCCCTGGGGATGCCTGTCCCCCTCCTTTCATCCTGACACCCCCCTGTCTCCATCCCCACCGCGCTGGTGCCGTGGGGAGCAGTGCCCAGCGTCAGGGTGACCTGCGCCCATGCAGGATCCCTCAGCCCTACAAGGAGCCAGCCCTCGGTGTCCTCTGCTGGGTGGGCCACCTCTCCCATGCTGCTGCCTCCCTGCCCGGCCCGCCGGGGTCCCACCCGGCACACGCAGCCGTGCCAGCGCTGGCATGAGACACGGCAGTGCCGGCACCTCCACCCCGGCTCAGCCAGCGGTACCGGCTGCGCTGGGCAAAACAGCCCCAGGTGCTTCCCTGAGCTGCTCTGCTGGTGGCCACCACCTTGCACCAGGGCTGGAGGAGGGCAGAGATCTTTTTTTTCAGTCCTAAAAGCCTGGGAGCATCTGGACAAGGCGTTGGAAAACAGGACGTTGTGGCTCTGGCCCTGCCTGCACGGTCCGATGGTGTTTGTCACACGTGGTGGTGTTTGCCATGCGAGATCGGTGTTTGCCACATGAGATGGGCCTTTGCCATCCCAGCGGCTGGGCGGTCGCGCGGGGAAGCCTGGCAGATGCAGCCCACGGCAGCGGGAAGGCAGCTCCTGGCAGCCCAGGAGCACGGCACAGACCGTGGTCCCACGGCCCCCAGGATCGCCCGTCACCCTCAGGAGCTGGGGCCACGGGGGGCTCTGACATGTCAGGGCGGCGTGGGGGGACGGAAGGACCATCCCAGTCATAGCCTGGCCTGCAAACTTTTCTAATTAAAAACTTCAGCATATTTTCAAACCAGCAGCAGCTCCTTCCTCCAGGAGGGAGCAGGCAGCATGGGCTGGGGAAAAGCTGGCTCCTGGAAAGCTTCTCCAGTGAAGGACCATCTGTGTGGGAACGTGGTTTTGGGGAGACTCCTTCGCTGCTCATCCCTGGAGAGGACAGAACAGGGCGGAGGGTGGGGGGAGCTGCCGCTGTGGGCAGCAGCGCTGTCCTGCAGGTTCACAGCAGGATGGCTGCACCTGGGGAGTCACAAAGAGCCGGAGCAGCGCGGGGGTCCGTGTGGTGACCCAGCCGACGGTGCCAGCAGAATCACGGAATCACAGAATCATTAAGGCTGGAAAAGACCTCTAAGAGGTCCAACCGTCACCCCAACACCCCCACGCCTGCTAAACCACGTCCCCAGGTGCCACATCCCCACGGTGTCTGAACCCCTCCAGGGATGGGGACTCCCCCACTGCCCTGGGCAGCCTGGGCCAAGGCCTGACCACACTTCCAGTAAAGACATTTTTCCTGATATCAAATCTGAACCTCCCCTGACACAACTTGAGGCTATGTAAGGTGCTGGACACCCGGGGTGACAGCGGAGTGCCCACACTGCGGGGCAGGCTGCTGCACCCCCACCGCGGAGCCAGCTCGCAGCCCCCGCTCAGCTCCCTGCAGACTGCAGCCTTAGCATCAGGAGGAATGAATTAATTCAAATGCAAAGCAAACGCTTGGTCTGCAGCCTCACGGAGGCAAAGCAGCACCCACAAGCAGGCGTCACTGCGGGGGAGCGGGCTCCGGCCCAGCCGTGGGGGACGAGCCTGTCCCCATCCCCTCCTCGGCATCCTCGGCAGCACGGCGCATCCCACACAGAAAGCACTGCTGTACTTCGGGTCACGAGAGAGCGAGAAGAAACCCCTGCTTTAGCCTGGCTTTTGTCCCCCAGAGCCCAGTGGTTGCAGAAAGCTGACCAGCCTTGAACAGCCAGATCCCTCACGCCTGGCCATGTTTGCTATAGCCAGGCTTTTCACAGTAATAGGTGTGCAAATGAAAAACAATTATTTGTTCGAAAAGTCCAACCTAAAATGTTTGCTAGCAGGACACAGGTGTAGTTACTTGGGCTTCAGCATAAATATACAGAATATGTAGAATGAATTTATAGAATGAGTAACTTCCAGTATGGGAGAGGCGTACAGTCCATCTTAGCCCGTAAAATGAGACGTACTAACTGTCACAACAGGCATGTAACCCCTGGGAATTTCAGCAAATCCGTATGGAAGCAGGAGCGGTGGGGTTTGCAGAGACAGGTAATGCCTTTGCTGAAGTGGAAAGCAACAGGCTTTGGGCCTGCTGAGCCTTCCTCAAGTCTGAAAAAAGAGGCATGCATCTTTAAAGATAAATAAATCCGTAAATCAGAAGGTTTGTTGCTGGAAACAAGCTGTTTGATGGTTAGGCAGAGATGCCACCCTTTGCGAGAGGTCTCTGACGTCTCTCCTTGATCCAGCCCATGCCCGTCCCATCTCCAAGGCACAGATGACCAGTCCCCGCCACACACACCCAGCTGCCCCCTCTGCCACAGCCTGGAGCCCCTCCAACAGCTCAACCCGGGGTGGGCATGGAAATACAGCCGCCGAGTAAGCCATGCTTTAATTTTCCTTTGATCTGATTTTACACATTGCCCTCTTTCTTCCTCACGCTGGACTTCATCCCTGCAACCGCAGCCAAAACCCCGGGTGGAACGTGGCACCTCCCGGCACCCAGCCCGTAAGCCGGCTTTCTGTGGGGATCTCCCAGGAACTAACAGTGTTCCTTCAGCACGAAGGAACAGGCGCAGACGTCAGGGAGTAGGAAGAGGAGCGCTGCTGGACGCCGTCCAGTGCTACCAAACGAGGAGGGTGACGAGCCCGCGCCTCCTGGGGCTGCTGCTGGCTTGGCTGTGTTGGTCTGGACCAAGGTCAAGCTGTCTGCAAGTTTGGTTCACGTTTAGTGGAGGAGGCTGCAGCTCACCTGACTTTAAATCTTTGATGTCGTCATTTCGACTGTTCCCTCACAGAATGGCAGGGTCGGAAGGGACCTCTGTGGGTTGCCGAGTTTCAGCATCCGTGCAGGGACAGGAGTGACTCTCACACATTGATGCAATGCACAGTCGATTCACCTTATTGCTCCGCTTGCGTGGTTATATACATTTTCCGTATCTGTACACACGATCACGCTTATTCGGATAGGCTACAGACATAAATCACACACTGTTCATGCATCCCACATTCCCTTACGATTGGTAACTCTGCACTAACGCCAACAGCAACAGGCAGCCTCCACGTCCTTGAACACATCTTGTTTTTGCTAACCCACACCATGTGCACTGTCAGAACTTTCTCAATTGCTGTTCTTAGCTGCCCTTTCCAGCGGCCTGCCCAGCTACGCTGTTTCGCTTAAGCAGCCTAGTCGTGCTAACTCTCAAACTACATCGACACCAACAGTGGGTCACCCAGCCCAACCCCCTGCCCAAGCAGGGTCACCCAGAGCAGGGGGCACAGCACCGCAGCCAGGCAGGGCTGGAATATCTCCAGAGAAGGAGACTCCACAGCCTCCCTGGGCAGCCTGGGCCAGGGCTCCATCACCCTCAGAGGGAAGAAGTTCTTCCTCGGGTTCAGATGGAGCTTCCTCTGCTTCAGTTTGTGCCCGTTGCCCCTTGTCCTGTCACTGGGCACCACTGGAAAGAGTCTGGCCCCGTCCTCCTGACACCCACCCTGCAGATATTTAGAGGCATTTCTAAGGTCCCCTCTCAGCCTTCTCTTCTCCAGGCTGAACAAGCCCAGCTCCCTCAGCCTCTCCTCGTAGGAGAGATGCTCCCGTCCCCTCCTCATCCTCGTAGCCCTCCGCTGGACTCTCTCCAGTAGCTCAAACACGCTGTGCTCTAGCAGTCCCCACAGCACACAGAGGAGCGGTACAGTTCAGCCTCTGCCAGCCAAAAGTCAGCATTGTTTCCTTAACGCACGCTCCTGAGTAACCACACAAGGAGAGGGAGCACGCGCCGTACAAACCGATGGCTTCATCGCACCGGCCGCAAAGGCTGAGGCAAAAGGACCGAGCCCCGTGTGCCAAACCAACAGCGTGTGCCCCCGCCGCAGCTGCCTGTTGGCGAGACCTGGGCGAGGAGACGCTGGGGAAGGCGCAGTGCCCAGCAGCACGTCCCGCACCCCCGGTCCGGCTCCTGGCGGCGCTGGGTGCCCAGCGGGCCGGCTGGAAGGAGCCCACCCCAGGAAGCCTGTGCTTTGTTTCACTCTGCTTCCCGCGCCCTGCTCTCCCCAGCGGCTCCTCCTCGGCTGAGGTGGTGCTGAGCGAGGGGGGCTCCGAACCCTCGCTGCTCTCCGCAGAGGCTGAACTCACACATCTCCTTTCCTTCATGACCGTGCTGTCCCACTGGCCTCACACAGAGGAAAACACGGGCAACAGAAGAGAGTGTGATAGACAGAGCTGCTCTTCATGACCCACTTTGTGGTTCCAGCCTCTCCTCGCTGCAGCTGCTGCAGACCTGCCCGGTTTGCTTGGAAAAGGAGGAAGGAAACAGGGCTGCCAGCTGTGCATGCTCAGCCCGTGTCCTGGGGACCCTGGATCTGACCCAGCCTTTTGGGATAAAGGACTCAAAAGCCAATATTCTACTTGATCAGAACAAACCCCACGTGTTTGTTATAAATGAGTGAATCTGGAAGATCCACAAGTCTATTCAGTTGCAGAAATATTGTCTAGAATACTGCAGATCTGGCCGTAAATTCACTGCCGCATTAAAATTGCTGTTAGACTCCGTTTTGGTTTGGCCTGGATAAATGCCAGATGCCCACCAAAACCGCTCCATCACTGCCCCTCCTCAGCTGGACAGGGGAGAGGAAATATGGTGAAAGGCTCGAGGGCCGAGATAAGGACAGGGAGAGGTCGCTCACCAGTTACCGTCATGGACAAACCAGACTGAACCTGGGGAGAAAAGGGAGTTTAATTCATCACCAATCAAATCAGAGTAGGAGAGTGAGAAATAAATCCAGATCTTCAAACACCTTCCCCCCACCCCTCTCTTCTTCCCGGGCTCAGCTTCACCCCCGTTCCTCTCCCTCCTCCCCCTGAGCAGCGCAGGTGGACAGGGAATGGGGGTTGTGGTCAGCTCAGCACACGTTGTCTCTGCCGCTCCTTGTCGCTCAGGGGAGGACTCCTCACACTCTGCCCCTGCTCCAGTGTGAGGTCCCTCTCACAGGAGACAGTTCTCCACAAGCTTCTCCAACGTGAGTCCTTCCCACGCGCTGCAGCTCTTCACGAACTGCCCCAGCGTGGGTCCCTCCCACGGGGCGCAGTCCTTCAGGAACAGGCTGCTCCAGCGTGGGTGCCCCACAGGGTCACCAGCCCTACCAGCAACCCTGCTCTGGTGTGGGCTTCTCCCTCCATGGGTCCACAGGTCCTGGCAGGAGCCTGCTCCAGGGCAGGCTCCCCATGGGGTCACAGCCTCCTTCAGGCATCCCCCTGCTCCAGTGTGGGGTCCCTTCCACTGGCTGCAGGTGGAGATCTGCTCCACTGTGGACCTCCAGGGGCTGCAGGGGGACAGCCTGCCTCACCACGGTCTTCATCATGAGCTGCAGGGGAAGGCTCTCTGCTTTGACATGTCGGGCACCTCCTCCCTCCTTCTCCGCTGACCTTGGTGTCTCCAGAGTTGTCTCTCTCACTTCATCTCACTCCTCTCTCTAACTGCTGCAGTTTTTTTAATTCCCCTTCTTAAACACGTTACCCAGAGGCACTGCCACCATCGCTGGTGGGCTTGGCCTTGGCCAGCAGCGGGTCCGTCTTGGAGCCGGCTGGCACTGCCTTTGTCAGGCATGGGGCAAGCTTCTCGCAGCTTCTCACAGAAGCCACCCCTACAGCCCCCCCACTACTAAAACCTTGCCACGCAGACCCGTCACAGGCTCTTTGATGTACCAAAACCAGAGCTGCGCAGAAGTCAAAGTGCTGAATGGACTCAGCAGCCCAAAGACAAAGTGACTGCCCTGAGCAAGAGGAGGGGAGGAAATCGATAGCAACGTGTTCCGTTACTGTTTCATGGGCCAGGTGAATCTGCCGGCAGGATGCAGCCCATGTCCTGTCGAAATGTGTGATCCCATTGTCCGGGCAGGCATTAACAGCTTCAGGGCTTATCTAGATACAACAGCTAGGGCAGAAACCTAAAAAAATGTTAAAGTGCCAGTTAATCAAGCAATGTGAGAGCCCCCACGAGCTCTGGAAAGGTCACTCTCTAACCAGGGCTGGCTCAGCCACTGCAGCGCTGCTGGCTACGAGGGCGAGGGATGGAGAAGGGGCAGGGACCGCACCGACCCCCTGCTGTCCTGAAAAGCTGCTCCAGCAGCCTCGTTGCTGGCTCCCACGGTCACCCACATCCACAGCAGCCATGCTCTTTTTATTGCTTTTTAAATCTTTGGTTTTCTTCTTTTTTTCAAACTACAGTACGATGTTGTGCATCTTCAGGCAGCTCAGCTCCTCGCTCCTCTCTGAATGGGCGGTTCTGGTCAGAATCTGTCTTAAATCTTGAACGAAATGGTTTGAGCTGTCCTTGGCTAGACAACCTCCGCATCTGGGGCTCCTGACGACACTGGCGGTTGTGTTTGGACTAATCCCTCTATACTGAGTGCTCCGGGTGGGCTCGGCTCCAGGTTGTTATTCTGGCAATGGCACATGAACCAAGCCTCGTTCCAAACACACCTTTGTCCAGACTAGGTTGCAAAATCTAAGTTGCTTTTATTTTTGCCTGCAATCCGAGAATTTGCAGAGCCTGAGCCTCTTTAGTCTTTGAAGGACTAATCAGTGAAGGTGGTGGTGTGGTTCTGTCTGTTGAACAATGAGTAGATGACCTGGACTTATATCGGTAACTGGTGGGCAGCTGGAGGTGGAAAAGCTTCATACCATCTTTATTATCTTCTTAGTCAGTGCCTCCATGTAAAGAAGGGGAGACAGAAATAATTCCAGTTCACAGATGGGTTTCTCACTGCTAACCACAGCCTGGACAGCATGAACATCTTGATAATGTGATACCTTTGACCACTGAAATTCCCCACCAGAGAAGTACCCATCTCTTTCCCTGAACCACAAGGTTCAACGGGGAACGCTCCACTGAATCCCCATTGCTATTCTGGGAGCCCTGGACTGCCCCTGTGACATTCCTCTAGGCTTCAAGATTGTCGCCGAGGTAAAAGGAAGGATTTGAGAGGTGCTATGGAAAACGGGACCCTGCACAGCAAGACTTTTGCTAGCTAGGGAGACAAAAGAGGCGAGGTGTGTGGGCTCAGCACTTTTACACTGGTTGTTTAAAAGAAAATCTTTACTTCCTGGGATTTCTGTGCAAATGTAATTGTTTGAATGCCTCTGCTTCATGGTCATGGAACCTCTGGAGCAGTAGCCATAGACTATCTAGACCAGCTACCTACTGCTCAAGGCTGTGGATGGCTCTGCACGGAACAGCGGATGTGCCACTGCTCCAGCCGCGCAGCCTGGGCGCGGAGAGCCAGCTGCTCTGGACTCTCTCCAGCGCATTGCTTTCCCTAACAGCTCACGTGCCGTCCCCTGCCTCTGTGACAGGTCACCCGGTTCTCGGGCGGCTTTCCATGGAAACACCTCTCTAGGAAGGCAGAGCTCCAGCATCCCCAGCGAGAGCTGCCAGTCTCATCGGCTGATGTTGCAGACAACCCATGGCAGCCAACAGCCACATTTTCAACACTTGCATTCTCTTTCCACAGAATCACAGAATAGTAGGGGTTGGAAGGGACCTCTGTGGGTCATCTAGTCCAACCCCCCTGCCGAAGCAGGGTCACCTACAGCAGGCTGCACAGGACCTTGTCCAGGCGGGGCTGGAATATCTCCAGAGAAGGAGACTCCACAGCCTCCCTGGGCAGCCTGGGCCAGGGCTCCGTCACCCTCAGAGGGAAGAAGTTCTTCCTCATGTTCAGACGGAACTTCCTCTGCTTCAGTTTGTGCCCGTTGCCCCTTGTCCTGTCACTGGGCACCACTGAAAAGAGCTTGGCCCCATCCTCTTGACACCCACCCTTCAGATATTTGTAGGCATTTATAAGGTCCCCTCCCAACACTTAATGCTTTCCTTCTGGCTGGACCTTTCCCAACGCTGAAAAGAGACAGAACAACTACAAATAATTCAGCCACACCTTGCTGACAGCAGCAACCCCCCTGCCTGTGATTCCCCGTTGCAGCGGGGATGTTTGTGCTCCAGCACTCTACTGCAGGTGGCAAAGGTGAACTAGGTACCATGGCACAGGTCTGGAGGGGACAGACACCGCTCTTCCAACTAGCAATGCACCCTGGAAATGAGCAAGGGAGAAGGGGAGAGAAATACAGAGGAGGGCGGAGGGCAGCGACCTGGGCACCGGCTGCTTTGCAAAAAAATCGTGGCAATGCACAGACAGATCCCTTTTCACTTCTTTCCCATCTGATTGTACGGCAGATGCCAGATGGAGACCAGTAAGTTGGGTTAGACCTAACTGGGAAAAGCTGACAAGCTTCCAGGTGCATAGCACATTCTCTGAATTCCCTCGTCTGCCTGTTCCCTGTCCTCATGTGGAGTGAACAAGGCAAAGGAAAAAGCCCATCTAGTCTTCACAAGCGCTTTTCCACCCACCGCACCCCACTGGCTTCAATTCTTTCACCGAGTTCCTCACAAATGAAGAAAATCCTGCAGATTTGGAAACGCATGGTGCAGCTCAGCAGTGCACACACCCCGTGTGTTCCCTCCTCACCTCCCTTCTGCTTCTCCCTTCCTTCAGCCCAGCTGGTGGACACCCTCCCACGACAGTGGGGGCTTCTGCACATGGCTCTGCGGCCTCGGGACGCAGATCACAGCGCGTGTTGTCACAAACTGCGCGTAGCCCTTGGCTGCTTGGCCCGTGGGTGTTACAGACCGTTCTCAAACCCTTTGAATAAGCAATGCTGTGGAGAAGTAAAGCACTGCTGAAACACTGGTGCAGTGCTCTGAACTGTTAAACCAGTGACCTATGAACTCATCACACCTGAAGTGCTTCTCAAGGTATTAAAAAAAGGCCTAAAGACTGCAAGACCATATTTACCCACTGGTTCTTCCTCAGACTTCCCAACTAAGAAGCAAAGCAGATGACTCTGTCAGGCAACTACTAGGATGGGATGCGAAACCAACAACCACGTCCATAAACCTTCACAAATCCGACGTGAACAACCACCCCTGCAACTGTACGGGGTTTGCGTGGCAAGGTTTTGGTAGCAGGGGGGCTACAGGAGGGGCTTCTGTGAGAAGCTGCTGGAAGCTTCCCCCATGTCCAACAGAGCCGGCTCCAAGACGGACCCGCTGCTGGCCAAGGCCGAGCCCATCAGCGATGGTGGGAGCACCTCTGGGATAACAGAGTTAAGAAGGGGAAAAAGTTACTGTGCAACAGCAATTGCAGCCAGAGAGGAGTGAGACAATGTGAGAGCAACAGCTCTGCAGACCCCGAGGCCAGTGCAGAAGGAGGGCAGGAGGTGCTCCAGGCATCAGAGCAGAAGTTCCCTGCAGCCGTGGAGCAGACCATGGTGGGACAGGCTGTCCCTGCAGCCGTGGAGGTCCACCGGGGAGCAGATCCCCACCCACAACCCGGGGAGGACCCCACACCAGACTAGGGGGATGCCTCAAGGAGGCTGTGACCCTGTGGTGAGCCCACGCTGGAGCAGGCTCCTGGCAGGTCTTGTGACCCGGCGGGGGACCCACGCTGGAGCAGTCTGTGCCTGAGGGACTGCACCCCGCGGGAGGGACTCACACTGGATCAGGGGCAGAGTGTGAGGAGTCCTCCCCTGAGGAGGAAGAGACAACGTGGGATGAGCTGACCACAGCTCCCATTCCCCGTCCCCCTGCGCTGCTCGGGGGAGAGAAGGTAGAAAAATCAGGAGTGAAGTTGAGCCTGGGAGGAGAGGAGGGGTGGGGGGAAGGTGTTCTGAGATTTGGTTTTACTGCTAATTACTCTACTCTGATTTGATTGGTACTAAATTGAATTAATTTCACCAAGTCAAGCCTGTTTTGCCCGTGAGGGTAATTGCCCAGTGATCTCCCTGTCCTTATCTCGACCCATGAACTTTTTGTTCTATTTTCTCTCCCCTGTCCAACCGTAGAAGGGGAGCAACTGAGCATCTTGGGGGGCATCTGGCGTCCAGCCAGGGCCAACCCACCACAGCAACCCAGCAAGGGGTTTTAACCAGGGACTCTCCCAGAAGAAGGGCACCAGGTCTACCAGGACGTTGTTACTGGGAGCTGATCACACGCCCAGGTGGTGCAGCCCTGAGCAGGCTGAGTGGAATGATGGCAAAGCCAATGCCAGCTGACGAGACAGCCCACTTCTTAAGATGCTGCTGTCAAGGTGAGCAGTTGGTAATGCTCTGTTTAGACAAAGCCCAGAAGCTGAACAGTGCTGTTTGTCAGGCCCCTTAGATTCATCTTGCCTAACTTCAGCTGTCCACAGTTTCAGTGTTCAGCTCACGTAACCAGCTTGGCCCTTCCCCAGCTAGGAGAGATGTCTGAAGTAAGTTTTTAGCTCTCTGGACAAGCCCATCTCTCCCTAGTATAGATCATGAGCTTCCACTGGATGGTTAGCTGGCAGGAACTACAGCTTTCCTCTTTGGGTATTTTTATTTTTTTAACGCTGCCATTTAAAACTCACTCTGGAAAATGTTCAATGTGGCACCAGAAACCTAATCTTTCAGGGAGCTGAAAAAAGCTGATTTCCTTTCTTACAGAGAGATCTGTCGTTCATGTAAAGGAAGTTCCTGGCATACAAAGCCACTCAGAGAAATCTGAAGTGCAATATATTCACTCCTCTCTCTGCAGCCAAAGAAGAAGAGCTGATCACTCAGGCTCCATTTTTGATACAGACCGCTGCTAACCTCCATAAGAGACCACAAAGCTCACGCTGTCTTCTGTCAATCAGCAGCAGAAAGACTGGAGGATGCCTACAGTGCTGCTGCTCCAGCCTGCTAGGAAAATCTGCTGTTTTCCAAGCTAGTAAATAAAAGGCAAGCACCTTTCTCCCAGCGGTTTATAAAAACAGCAGTACCCTTCAATTTAACAGCATTTTTTACCCAAGAATCCCCAAGAAAAGTAATGAGAACTCATGTAGCCCACATGAATTAAATGCCTGTGGACTGGGAGGTATTTTTTCATTGGCAAAACCAAAAGCTGGCAGGTGTTGCAGGCAATCAACTCCAACGGGAGAAAACTTGGAAAAGAAGAGGCAAAAGCAACTGAAGTGTTTTATCAATAAAGGGTCCTGGTATGTGAGACAGAGTACGTAAAAGTGGACTTCGCAGGAAAACCAAAACCACTGAGGAACAGTAATGACTGCATCGCAACTATTGCTGTGCAAGGTCTGTGGCAGGAAAGGCAGAAGCAGAGAACACAGTGTAGCGCTGAAGTGGCTGACTCTAAGGAAATGAAACACGACAGCTCGGCCAGAATAAGTGGTGGGTGAAAATCATCCCTCTGGCATATGGGGATGGGGTGGAAGAGATCTCACGGGAAGAGGAAGCATCTCCGAACAATGAACGCCATTGCACAGGGCCCTGATGAGCTCTCAGTTAGAATAATACATAGAGCTGTGGTCTCCCAAGTGCAAAAAAGATTGAATTAGACTGGAAGGGCTGCCAGGAAGCACTGCAGGGTGCCCAAGGAATCAGAACACCTATTTTATAGCATGAAACTAGAAAAGGAGTGGCTTGTTTACCAAGAAAAATGTCACCATTGCACAATTCCAACAGGGCACACAAAAAGTGCTCAAACCAGCATCTGTTTGCAAGAACCAAGATGAATCATCCCCGAATTGGCTCAGTCTTCAACAGAGTGTTCTATGAAAGTTCTGTGATGCAACATCACCAGGTTGTACTCATCAGCTAAATTATCGGCGTGGGTGCCCCACGCAGGCAACGCAATCAATGAAGCGGAGAAGCTTCCAAGAGCAGCTCTCGGTTGCCTTTTTGGCTCCGTCTAGCTCTGAGCTTTTTTGTCAGGCAACAAAAGCTGGAGGCGTCAGAGCAGGCCGTGAGAGGAAGTGGCCTTCAGAGCTGCCTTCACCGCTACCTGCACGGACCAGCAGCCACGCCAGCGCCCCACCGCACTGCGACTGGTGGCACGACAGCAGGAGGAACTCCAACTTCAGACGGTCACACTGCTCCCGTGCTTCAGTACACCGAGCCCTCTGTGCATGCTAGTACCAGCTCGCTTGTATAGCAAGGAACTTCAGGAAGAAAGGATAGCACATAAAACCCTCGATGCTGAAAAAACTACCTTCGGTTTGGGGTAAACACCTGCACACAGGAGATCAGGTTTATGCCCCTGCTGGAAAAAACCAAAATGTTCCACGAACCAAGCAAGCCCTCATTTCTCAGAGCTTTCCGGTTTGCATTCTTACAGCTCTTGGCTGCAAGTCTCAGTTCAACTCTCCATATCAACCTCTGATAGCCCCCGAGACCTCTTCTCCACAGCTTCTGCTGTCGTCCCTCCCTGCCTCTTCACCGCTGCCTGGGAAGGCGGCCGGCTGCGCTGTGCTGGCTTTGAGCTACGCAGCGCTGCTTGGCTGCACAGCACACGCTGCCAGGTGACCTCAGACTATTGCCCTCCCCACGCCTGTTTGGGTCTCTCGAACGTCTTCTTGATTTTCACAAAGCTTGTCGGAGCCCTGAGGTTTTTAGAAGTCTGCTCCTGCGTCTCGTTCGTCTGAAAGGAGGTTCTAAAGCTACTGCCAGACAAAAGGCAGCGCCGCAGCGCGTGTGTGCTCGTCACGACTCCTGAAAGACCCAGATCTAACCCCCCAAGTCAGCGTGACTCTGCAGACAGACACCAAGACTCCAGCACTCAACCGCTTGTATGTGCTCTACATACCTGAGCGGGCTGAACGTGTGAGCTTAGCTCAGGAAATTCACTCCGCTGTTAGCCCCAGGATCTCCTACTGGAGAAGCACCGGAGCAAACTTATGTTCCAGAAATAATTGCTACATTTGTCATGAATTATTCTTTTGACCTTTCTTTTTAGTTAGCTTTTGCACTCCAATTAAACACAGAACAACTGTAGTGGCATGATTTTACATCTGATCCCTGGTGCCCTTGGAGGTTATCTGAATTCCCCAGGGCTTCCATTTCCCTGTGCTGCATCAGATGGTGCCGGAAAGCATACGGCACAGATCAGAGCAGCAAAATCCGCATCTCGGAGAAGCGCAGCTTTAACCACACAACTGTATGCCAACTATTCAGCAAAGCAGCACTCTCAGGCAACTGCTGTCAACTGCATTGGATCAGAACTGTCACTTGCAGACCAATCAGTGCTGGAATGAAAAGCATTTCTGATCAGAAAACTCAAGAGCGCACTGACATCAGCTGCAAAGAAGAATCAGCATTTCTGGCTTCTTCTTTACAGATGTCTGCACAAATAAATTAACTTGAAGAAACCCATTCCAATTAATCAGAGGACGTGCCAAGCCCAGTCAGTCCGGGGGCCATCGAGTCCCACGATCAGCTAGCGCCCACGCCGATAAGAAATCAGTTTTACCACCACAACCAGCGCCTTCCTGCCAGGGGCCTGAGAGCAGAAGAGCTGCCACGTGACGGACTGAACACTGAAGCTCCCCTTACTGCTTCAGGACCAGCTTTGCTGTCCGGTGGCGGTGGATAGGACCACACCTGAGGAAACCCCTGCAAAGCCAGCGGCTGAACAGATGTGCTGCCTCAGCCCGGCAAGGGAGTGAGCACAGCAGGAAACACTCCTCGGACCATCAAAGCATGAAGCGATTAATGCTGTTGTGAGTAGCTATGGTTTTGGTCCAGACAGTGCCTATGATTTACCATCTAAATTCACCAGTCTCTCCAGACCAGGGGAGAGTATACGCTGTGCCATCCGGGTCTTCGGGGACGACGTCCCAGAGGCATTCAGCCTTTCTCCGTTCCTGCAGGTGGGTGCAAGTCTACACTATGGCTCTGAAGCTGCATAAACCCAGCTGTAAATGTTGTGACTTTGACATTACCTGGCTCTTTTAAATGGCAACCCCAGTACGGTCAGCAGATACTATCCATTTCTTGCCTGAAATTAAGTGTTGTCTTCACACACCGTGGTATGAAGCATGTGTTTTCATTCTGTCCCTCAATTTTTTAAGAGGCTATGGGGTCTTCCTTCCTTTTGTCTCCGCTCCAGACAAAGCGTTGTAAAGGCCGCTTTTGTGAGAGTTTGTGTGCGTGGGCTGTATAGGAACCCACAGATGTGGATGGAGGAAGAGTTATCAGGAAACAGCAGGAAAGCACGCGCTGGGAAGGCAGCGTGTGAGTCTCCCAAGTGCTCCTCAGCTCCGGAGCCGGACGGTCCGCCCAAAACCACCCGGACGGACAACCTCAGTTTGCCAAGGGCCTGCTGAAACCGCGCGAGGCCACCAGCGTCCCCTGCCACCAACAACCGCTGCGTAACTCTGACCACGGCCAAAAGGGGACAGAAAGACGCTGTGTGTGGTGACGTGCGTGACCACACGCTGGAAGATTTTGGCGGTAAATATACACCCGACGAAACAAAGAACTGTCCGAGGGACTTCCTGCCCGCCCGCCCCGCAGCCGCTGGTCCCCCAGCTCCACGTGCGAGGGGCTCAGACTGCTGGGCCAGCGCCCGCTCCCGCCGGGCGGCCCCGCGAGCAGCTTCTGCTCGGGGGTCGAGCTGCCGTCCAGGGGCACCTCCAGAGGCTGGAGCAAGGGGCCCAGAGGAGCCCGGCGGCACTCGGCGAGGCCGCATGCGGGGTCCCGCCGGGGCGCGGAGGCCGAGGCTCCAGGGCCCGCTCAGCACGGCCAGCGAGGAGACGGCGCCGGGGCCCTGACCAGGCGGGAGGAACCCAGGGCCCTGAGCGGGCCGACGGCGCGGCCTGGCCCCGCGACGCGCTGGGACCGGCCCCGCGCCCAGCCCGGCGGTGGACGCAAAGCTGACTGGAAAGGGGCAGCGCGGGGGGCGGCCAGCGGGACGTGGCCCGGGACAACCCCCCCCCAGCCGGGCACGGCCTCCCAGCCCGCCCGCTCCCGCCCGGGCCCGGGGAAGCAGCGCAACGACTTCGCGCTCCGGCGAAGTTCGCCCCGAGGCGCTCGCCGTAGCGCTCGGGCAGTGCCGGGCGGAGGTGGCGCGGCGCGGGGCTTCCTGGGAGATGTAGTCCCCGCGGCCGGGCCGGCGCATTGCCGCCGCGCTGTGCGGCGCCGCCCGGGAACTACAGGCGGCGGCAGCTGGTGCCTGGCAGCGAGGATGGCGGCCCCCTTGGTGCTGGTGGTCCTGGCGGCCGTCACGGTCCGGGCCGTGCTCTACCGCTCCAGCCTCGCCGCCTTCATCTCCGAGCGGGTCGAGGTGGCGTCGCCGTTAAACGCCTGGAAGCGAGGTGAGGCCTGGCGAGCCCGGGCCGGGGCACCGCTCCCCGCCGCGGCGGAGAGGGCCGGGGGGCGGCAGCGAGGGGCCGGGGCGGCGGCCGCGGGCTCGCGGGGGCCCGGAGATCAGCTGCGGGCGGGCGGGGGCCTGGCCCCGGCCTGGCGCCAGCCTGGGGCGCGGCTCCGCGGGGAGAGGGCTGGGCTGTAGGCCCGGGGCTGGGGCGGTCCTGTACAGGCCTGGGGCCGGGGCCCTGCTGTGCAGGCCCGGGGCCGGGACTGTCCTCTACAAACCCGGGCCCGGGGCCCTCCTGTGAAGGCCTGGGGATGGCGCTGGGCCCGGGGCCCTCCTGTGCAGGCCCGGGGCCGGGGCCCTCCTATACAGACCCGGGGCTGGGACTCTCCTGTACAGGCCTGGGGTTGGGGCTGGGGCCCTCCTCTCCCTTTGGCAGTGGTCCCCGAGGGAAAAGAGGGCATTCGGCAGGCGGGAGGGGACGGAGGGGCAGGGGAGCAAGGAGGGGGAGGGAGTTTGGGCTGTTGCATGCGGACAGCTTGGTTGCTCTTGTACAGAGCGACTGGGTCACAGATGCACGCAGAGCGGAGAAATGACAAAAGCTGGCGCTGAGCGCGGGGTTTCAGCAGCCTGGAAGGCTTCCGTTGCGCTGGAGCTGCGCAAGCGCGGCCTCACAGTGTGGACACGACCGCATGGCTGTCCCTTCGCGCAGAGCTGTTCACCGTTTCGTTTCCCGTCTGCAGTTTGCGGCCCCACACGGTGTTACCAACCTCATTCAGATTCTTGTCTGAAGACTGGGGTTCAGTTTAAGCAGCGCTTTTGGTGGCATTCATCTCTACAGCACCTGAGCCCGTTAGGAACCTTAATTTATTTTAAAGACAGCCCTTTGGGAAAATAATATCCAGTCGTATGCAGGAAAAATTATTTGCAGCTTTGGGGTGGAAAACAGTGACACAGAGTAATAAAGGTCAAAAGCACAAGTGCAGTTGGTGACCTGAGGCCTCTGCTCCACAGCGTGTAGCACTTCACGCTTCATAGTTTCAAAGTACGTCACAGAAATTCCCTTGCAGCGATGGCTACTTTCTGAATCCTACCTGAGAGTGCTGAGGTGCACCTAGAGAATAAGGAGCACAGGTAGGATCAGCTCGAAAAGTCTGGGCTGTCGTCAGACGGGAACTTTGTGGCAGAGACAGAATCTACTTCTCCAGCATATTGCTGAGCTGAGAACCTCTTGTTCATAGAATCACAGAAGGGTTTGGATTGGAAGGGATCTTAAAGATCATCCAGTTCCACCCCCCTGCCGTGAGCAGGGACCCCTCCCACCAGCCCAGGGTGCTCAGAGCTCCATCCAACCTGGCCTTGAACACTGCCAGGGAGGGGGAAGCCACAGCTTCTCTGGGCAACCTGGGCCAGGGCCTCACCACCCTCAGAGTAAAGAATTCCTTTCTAATATCTAATCTGCATCTCCCCTCTTTCAGTTCAAAGCCATCACCCCTTGTCCTGTCACTCCAGGCCCTTGTACAAAGTCCCTCTCCCCTTGTTGCTTCCTGCTCTCTCCTGCCTCGTTTCCCACTGGACAGGTGGACCCGTTTCCCGTAGCTTCTTTCAGTGCGTGCTCTGCTCAGTCCCCAGGGCACCTTTGTGCTCAGGGAGGGGGAGATCGGTGGATGTGCATGCATTGCAGTGCAAACTGTGGTTACATCGTTGCAAAGGATCCGAATGAAGGCTGCAAAATGTCAGGAAGCTTCATCAGTAGATAAAGCTTTTACTTTTGCCTGGTAACATGTATTTGTTTCTACTCGTTTATTGTGGTTTTGGACGTTTCAGGTCTCTCTACATCTAATTAGGCAAAATAATTCAAATTGTATGTTATGTCATAATTTGTCATCTTAGAATTAAGTATTTCTCTAGCGTAGATAGCAAGTATTGCATAATAGGCGACATTTCAGCTAGAACATTGTTAGCTGTAACAAATAAACAGTTTACAACTGACCATTCAGTTACTAAAAAAATCTGCATGGCAGAAGTAAGAAAGCAATCAATTCTAGCTGGTTGTTGGCTTCGTGAGATTTTGTGTCACCCATTCAGATAGTGATCCAGTGTGAGATTCTTATGAGCATGGGTGTTCTAAAAACTGTAGTTTTACCATCATGAGATTTTTCTCTTCCCACGTCACAGGATTCTAATGCAGGTGTTTTGTGTGTTTCAGTGGTCGAAGGATTAGCTCTGCTGGATTTAGGGGTCTCGCCATATTCTGGAGCTGTTTTTCATGAGGTCGGTATGCACGCTTCATTTCAGAGGTGCGATTCAAGCGGCACGCTTCTGAGTCTTACTGGTCACAGACTGGCAAAGGCTGGGGACCTCTCTTGTCCCAAAGGCTTCAGAGAACTGGGAGTCGTGTGGCTGCCTGTGCAATGGATGCTTGTGGTGACCAGCGCAATGAGGAGATGTCGCTCATCACAGAACAGTTCGTTGCTGTGCACAATAGGCATCGTAATATCTATTACTGCAAATGGAGAGTCTGAAATAGGGGAAATCTGCAATAAGTAAAATACTCTGTTCGCATCCCAATGTTTCTGTCAGCAGAGGCCCAAGCAGGGACAGAGTGTCATTGTGAGTCTGGACACAGTTTTGCTGCATAGCAGCATCTGGAGTTTGCGCATTTGCAGAAACATTAGCATTAGCACAAGCATGCAGTACATTTATTCTTCATCTTGGAAACGCCTCGTTCCTCCAAACACTTAAGTGCCCGTGGGGTTTTGTGACCTGGAGTGGTCTTACTGATCTGAAGGTGGGCGCGTACATAGTGTCACCTAGGGGTGAGGCAGGTAGTTTGTATACCTCTGAAATAAATTCTCCTTCTTTAGATGCAGTTTTCTCCCAGACTGTGAAATTTTTTCCCATGCTTATTTATACCATCACATTATTTTAAAAGTATTTATAAAAAATATATATTTTCTCACAGGACTGAATTTACACTATGTAAATATAGTAGTTCCATATTAAGCTTTTCCGACAAAGAAATAATTCAGAAACATGCCCTTCCTCTTACTCTAGAAGGGAAAAGCCGTGGGAGTAGCAGGATGATAGGACTGTAGTCGTACTGCTTTATGTTTTTAACATGCCTTCTTCTTTTTGATGTATAAAAGACTCGTCTAAACAACAGGCTAAACAGTGCAGCCAGCTATTTAGGACATACTTTCAAAAATACCTGCAAAGAACCTGAAACAACAGATTCTCTAGAAAAAGCTATTTTCTAAAGTGGTTCTTTATATGCTTTCTGTTGTAACTCTATCACTATACTAGCAGAATTAAGAAGTTGGAATAGAATATAATTTTCAAAGTCAGTGGTGTCTGTTATGAAGTGTACTGAGAACGTTGCGAGGAAGAAGATCAGTCAGTGTGCTCTGTTTAATCACTTTACTCTCAAGTAAAAACGTTGTAGAAGAGGCTACGGAAAACTGCCTTTTGCAGTCTCTCATCGTACTGCTCCATTTTTCTCTTCAAATCGCCAGTTGTTTTATCTGAACAGTTATTTGACGTGGGTTTCCCTTCTGCTCTCTTTTAGACCCCGCTGACAATATATCTCTTTCACTTCCTGGTTGAATACGCGGAGTTGGTGTTCGTGGTAAGTGTTCCTGGAAAGCTCCTCTTGAAAGGTCCCATTCTGTGAAGTGCTGAGTATGACTTTACTCCTGCAAGAATGGGGGACCTCCAGCTTCCCTGTAGTTCATACTCCTCCTGAGCTCAGAGTTTCATGAGAAAGGCAGCTTTCTCTGTACAAATCCACGTTCGGGCTTGTCCCTTGAACATATTCCTTCTTTTTGTAGTTCTTGGTTAGGTAAGTATCCCCACAGAGGGACGAGAAGTTGCCATTTGTTTTCATATTTCAAAGGTTACCTCTTACAGGTCAGAATATTTTGTCCCTCCCCACCTGGCCTTTACATGTTCCTCATTAAAACCCACTGCCAAACCCCAGGCCTGCAAAGAGAGCACAGACAGGTTAGTGCTCCAGACGTCTCCTGTAAACTGTTCTGTGCAGTTCAGAAGGACAGAAGTCATGTAGCCGGCTGCTCGTGCCGGCCGGGGGAGCCTCTCTCCTGGGATCCCTGCAGAGCTAACAGCCGTCTGCGTTGTGCTTGGGCTGGTTGTTCCGATGGCTGTGCTGCTGCCGGCTAAGTTTGGGGCAGCGCAAAGCCCTGCCGTGCTGGATTAATGGACAGGAGGATTTGGCCAGCTGGGCACTGCCCCAGTGTTGCTTGTGCTCTACTTAAACCAGTGGGTCTCCCTGTTACCCTCGCATACTTCTTCCCATAAACAGTTTCTTTCCCATTGATTCCCCATTCTCTTGTTTTGTAAATATTGATATCTGTGATATAGCTCATGGCTTCAAGGTTAAGCGGTGGTGTGTGAGCACAGTGTACAAATTGGCAGCCCAATGTTGTTAAAGCTTGTTTTTTCTTCTCACGAGCAGAGTCAGATCAGAGTCCTTATTCAGCATTGCAGTACTGTCCAATATCTTTTCCTCCATTTTTTTGTTTTGCTTACAGTCAATCTGTCTCTGCCTTGCTTTTTTAGATAACTGATGTGCTGACTGCCGTTGCCCTTTACTTGGCCATTCAGGACTTCAACAAAGTTGTGGTAAGCTGACTTGCCAGTGCTGCTGATCCTCTTCTCCCAGCAAGTACAACTGTCTTGTACCAAAGAAAACACATGCAGTATCAACCACTCCTTGTTGCAGTAAATCTAATCGTATCTGGATGATCAATAAACATGGGGACTGAATGTGGTAAACAGCTGAGGTATTTTACGTGTTGTTGTGGCAGCATTACAGTATGAAGCAAATTAGTGCCTGTTACCACACTGCAGCTGAATGATGGTCACAGCAGTGTAGGTTCTACTGTCTGAAAGGAGTATAAAGGATGTGAGAAACTTGGGAGAATGCGGCAGCCAGTGAAACACAGATAAGCCTAGGGTCACAGTGCACAAGGGGGGATGTGAGATTTTAGAACTTCTCCTGAAAACCCACCTTCAGTTGTTGTGGCAGTTTGCAGTGTACAGAATGTAATTACTGTGGATTTGGCAAGACTTGAGCAGTCCCTTTTTCTCACCTCTGTCCTGCTACAGTCTTCTGTACTTTTTGTTTCTAGGGACAGGAGTGTTTTACCTGGAACATGGTTTGTGTTTGCACACTGCAGGGGTTAATACACAGACTGGAAATCTGTAAAGGAAGGAGTAAAACCTTCCAGGAATGCTGAGGTGACATAAATCATTTTAGTGAATCATTCTAGTGAGCAAGGTGAAAGTCTGACACCAGATATTACTTGTTACCTTCAAATTACAAGTACGTGTATTTGGAGGCCAGTGATTCCTCCCAGCTCTCTCGCAGAAGCAGCTCAAAGAACGTTTTGTGTAAGCAGTGCTGTGCTTTCTGCAGTCCTAGAGGGGCCGTGATTCAGTAGCACCGTGAACAGGGAGGCTGCATTTTCTGCAGCGTCTGTGTGGTGTCCCGTCCAGCAACGTGCTTGTTCCTTGACCTCTGACTTTGACATTGAAGAGAGAACTCACGATAGAACTGCAGATGTGTAAAAATCCTGCGTGTGAGTTACGTTGCTCATTGAGAATTTATTGCCAGCATCTCTCTCCTCCTTTCTCACTATGACATAGTTCAGTAGGTGCATAATTCAGATTTCTCTTTTGTCTCCATAGAGAGCATCATAGAGCAAGACGGATTAAAGAGGGAGGTTTTGGGTCCCGAAAGGAGATGTGGCATAGAGGTATCCATGTTCAAAATAGCAAAGACCACGTACTTCTGTGACTTGGTTTCTCAGGGGCTTGTATGTTGAACAGTGAATTTGTAAAGTCAGCTTTTCGTTGGAGATCCAGACAGGCTTTAGGAAGATTGAAAGTATTCAGCTCCAGTGTGGTGAGTTCACTGTTAGCTGTGTCAAGAGCTAGACACAGGTAATTAAGGAAGTTCAAATAAGTAGAGATTCTCTACTTTCTCCTGGCTTCCACTTAAGTTGTAAAGTATTTGGGAGAAGAGAGTGGGTTTTTGTTCTGCTTGTGCAACACCTCACATAACAGCAGTTTTGGCTCGCACCTGGGGCTCATTTATGTTCCACAGTAGTGGAAATGTGGAGTAATAAGAAATAATGACTTTCCTCATCTGACAGTCATTCTCCCTTGTTCAGTTCAAAAAGCAGAAGCTCCTAATAGAACTGGATAAGTATGCGCCAGATGTGGCTGAACTCATCCGGACGCCCATGGAAATGCACTACATCCCCCTCAAGGTAGCACTGTTGTAAGTATCGCCTCTTGCAGGCTGCAGTGGGCTGCTGCGGTTCCTCTGCTCCCTGTGGGTTTGATTTGTCTGATTTGGGGCTTCAACGTTTGTTGAAGATTCTGCCCTCAGCCTGAAATTCTGAATTTCCTGTTATACATAAAAATCCCTAGCCCTGAATAGCTGGGGTGAAAGTGAAAAGCAGATGCTGTTCCAAATGTTTCTTGCCAACCAGTAAATTCATTCAGGCCCTCTAAGACCAGCTCAACCACATAAGGTCATTAGTACAGCAGGAAGAGTGTTGTGTCTGCACAGATCACGTTCCCATTTATTTTATAATGCTAATGTCATCAGAACTGATTTTATGCCTCCCCAATGTCTCAGGTGTCTTTTCTGAAAAGTTAGCAGAATTTTTGAGCAGTCGAACATAATGTTTGCCGAATATCACAGCTTGAATATCCCAGAATTGCTTATAATAATTCAAAGATATTTTCAGGTTGTCATCTTAATAATAACATGTCTTGGTGTTCCTCTGTGTACTAAACTTTTTTTTTTTATTTCAGAAAGCTTCTACTAAAATAAATAATAGACAAACAAAGTACTTAATGTCAAAGAATGATTTTTTTTCTTGGGGTTTTTAACGTAAATGAATTATTATCTGAATTAGTCTGTGTCAGAGAGAGTTTTCCACTAGAGAAGTTATTTTTTGTTATTTTCTTACAAATTTTGTAAAATGGTAATTTCCCCAGGGTGAGGAAGGTAGAGTCTGTAAATTGCAAATTGTTTTCTGCAACGATGTAATATTACCACAGCAAAGCTGGCATGAAGCTGTACCTGTCCTGCAGTAGGCTGTCTCACTGGGAACACAGAAAAAAGCCGGACTGGGACTCGAAGAAGTGGGAGAAATGTTGATGTACAGAGATAATTAGGAAATCATCAGCCCTGTCTACTCACTCTGATGATTGATTTAGTTATTAGCAAGGCTGATCGATACATTGTCTTTCTTACTGTATTGGTAATCCTTCCAAACATTTTTCTGTGCTTTTGAGGTTATTGTAATTCTTATTTCCAAAAGGAGCAGGCATCCTTACTAACTAAAGTGTGGCCGCATTCTGGAAGGTAAAGGTGTTTGGAGTTTGCTGTCTTTCCACAATTCCAATCAAAATATGCCAGATTTTCATAGCTGGCAGGTTTTCTGCTCAGATTCTGTCGTGGTGAACATAAGTGATTGCTCCACCATAGCAGGAGTGCGCAGGTGCAATTGGGTTGAGGGAAACTCCACTAATGTCTCAGGATTTGTTTCCATCTTCCTATCTGCTTATTTTTATTACTTTCTCAGGGCCAGTAGGTGTGAGTAGCAGAAAGAGTTTACTTTGGACCCAGTGTTCCTGGGTCTGACTGATAAATGCACAATGTTTCTGCAAAGCAAGGAACATTTTTGGTAGTCATTTTCTAGGACAGAACTTGCATCTCCCCAACTGTCTCCTTTCCTCCAGCGTGCTCCCCGAGGCCGTTGTGTCCAAGGCTACAGTCCAGGGACCTGTTTTTTGCTCCAGACTAAAGCACCTGTTCCACTAAATTAATTTGATGATGTGGGGATCCCATCAAGTGTAAATAAGCAGAAAGAAATGGCAAATTGCATGTTTTTCCTTTGCACATCTCTTCAATTAGATGCTGTCTCCTTTGAATGTAACTCAAGCTTTGCTCTTTTTCAGCTACCTGTTAAACCCCTACACTGTGATGTCTTGTGTGGCAAAGTCCACCTGTGCCATCAACAACACTGTCATTGCATTCTTCATTTTGGCTACAATAAAAGGTAACGCAGTGAACTAAAAGCGGTTCATTATGTCTTTCTATGAAAATTAGAAAATCAGCAGAAATTCAGTTGAGGTGGAACGTTACAGATACGGTTGCTACAAAGATCTCAGTGAAACACGTCAGAAACGGGGACTGGAGCGAGGACAGAGTTCTCCCTGAAATCACAAGAGATCAAGAGATTTTACAGTCGAGTCAAAACTCGCTTTCATCTCAGTCTACCTAGGAGTTTAATCTCTAAAAAATAACTCCTTTTCCTGGATGACTTTGAATAGTTTTCTGTTTATGAAGAGATGTGTGTCTGTGTGTAGGAGAACATAATGCTGTGCTGCTCTTTCTTTTGTACGTGAATATGCACTTCAGGGGTCGTATATGATTTATTTTCAAAGTGTGTCTTTGTTATTCAAAGGCAAGCAGTTGCCTGTAGCTGTTGCTTGGCTGTCATTCACAGTTGTAACCTTGGTTTGAAATGAGCTAATTGTGCTTTGGGGAAGCAGAAACAGTAACCCAAACCCACAGCGGCCCAGCTGAGCAGGCTGCGACAGAATAGCCGTTTCATTCATTTTGTGCATAATGCCAGGTTTCTGTTTCTTTTATGACTCGATAGTGCTAAAGTCTTTTAGCATATGATTTGTACTGGTCATACAAGTTTTAGGAGTTCTGTGCTGGATGAGAGGGAGGGTCAGTGTGAACTTTTGTCTCCAGCAGCACCCAGACCCAGGTATTACAAAGAAAGCTGCTACAGATTGGTTTTGCTAGTGTTCCCAAAAGAGTTTTCTTCCAGTTGTTGACTGATTGAGGCAGGAGGGGTATTGATTTAAAAGCATTTGCAAAAGCAAGTGAGTGGGGTCCATTTAGTTAAACTGATTTTTGACTGTTCACTGATACGCTGAGATGAATAGGTCCATCATGGACAAAACTGGAGTGGCTGCCCCCTGTGTTATCTCCCTGACTGGGAGTGTGGCAGCCTCTGGGTGTTAAAGTGGGCAAGGAGAGACTGTCGGATTACGGCTGGTTTCTGGGTACAAATTCTTTAGATCTGTGCAGAATTAAACACTCAATACAATAGAGGGTAGGGAGGTTTCTGTCTAGGAGAGTGTGGTTGAATGGAGAAGGCTCTTCACTAGGTAATCCTAGATTTTCTCTTCCCAAAGCTGGGAGCAGAGAGAAGCTTACCGAGCATTTGATGTCAGCAGGCTGACAATTAGTCCACTGAAAGCTATAACCAGGCTACTGCACCAGGTGCTTGTGTTTTTATTGTTTAACCTGGGACGTTTTGGACTTGATTTCTGATGTTGATAGTTGGGCAATGTGAGTACTCGGCACTTAGCTCAGCCTGAGACACCTCAAATAAAGCTTCCTCAGTAAAGGCATTCGTATTTTTAAGACCGCTTGGAAAATCTGTGCTAATCTTTCTGCTCCTCAGTCTAGGTACCTGGGAAGTAGGGCTAATGCCACTGCATTCCTTCAGCTGCAGACTTTCGCATGCTCTCTTTCACAGAGCTTTGCTGAGGGCCCTGACACCTTCTGGTGACGAGGTTATCCAGCGTGCTCAGTATGGGCACAACAGCTGTTTTCATGCGAATGTGACCGAAGTGAATGCATTGCTGTGCGTAAACACCGGCCAGCACGGCCTGTATAGAGACTGAATGACATGAAACTCTTTCTGTGTGTGAATGGCAGGAGATGTAAACCAGTCAGGAGTTACGTCTTGTGGGAGAATCACCTTGGCATGAGTCATTCTCCGTTCGAAATGTAGTTAAGGAAAGGACACTCTCCAGGACACATTCTGCTAAAAACGCCTTTAAGTGGTGTTCTGATATTTGTAAAGCCCCTGCATAGGTTCTGCGTTTCTTCCCATTTGGACTTCCCTTCTGTAAGGTTGTTTACGTTAAATGTTCCTTACAAATAAACATTTTCCTTTTCTTTTCAGGTAGTGCCTTCCTCAGTGCTGTGTTCCTGGCCTTAGCAACGTACCAGTCACTCTACCCTCTCACATTGTTTGCTCCAGCACTCCTTTACCTCCTGCAGGTAGATGATTTCTAACTGTTGGTATCTGTTGTCTTCCTGTAGCTGTGCAGGGACAGTCCTTGGCTGTTGAGAGGGGAGTTGGGCAAGTCCTGAGTTTCAGAAAAAGTTTCAGAAAAAGTGACTCTGCCCAAAAAGTTGAGCAGAAAGGAACCTGATGAGGTTCAACAAGGGCAAATGCAGGGTCCTGCACCTGGGGAGGAACAACCCCAGGCACCAGTACAGGCTGGGGCTGACCTGCTGGAGAGCAGCTCTGTGGAGAGGGACCTGGGTGTGCTGGTGGACGACAGGGTGACCATGAGCCAGCAGTGTGCCCTGGGTGCCAAGAAAGCTAACGGGCTCCTGGGGTGCATCAAGAGGAGTGTGGCCAGCAGGACGAGGGAGGTTCTCCTTCCCCTCTATTCTGCCCTGGTGAGGCCTCATCTGGAGTCCTGTGGCCAGTTCTGGGCTCCCCAGTTCAAGAAGGATGAGGAGCTACTGGAGAGAGTCCAGCGGAGGGCTGCGAGGATGAGGAGGGGACTGGAGCATCTCTCCTACGAGGAAAGGCTGAGGGAGCTGGGCTTGTTCAGCCTGGAGAAGAGAAGGCTGAGAGGGGACCTTAGAAATGCTTATAAATATCTGCAGGGTGGGTGTCAGGAGGATGGGGCCAGGCTCTTTTCAGTGGTGCCCAGCGACAGGACAAGGGGCAACGGGCACAAACTGAAGCAGAGGAAGTTCCAGCTGAAGATGAGGAAGAACTTCTTCCCTCTGAGGGTGACAGAGCCCTGGCCCAGGCTGCCCAGGGAGGCTGTGGAGTCTCCTTCTCTGGAGATATTCCAGCCCCGCCTGGCCGCGGTGCTGTGCAGCCTGCTCTGGGTGACCCTGCTTGGGCAGGGGGTTGGGCTGGGTGACCCACAGAGGTCCCTTCCAAGCCCAAACATTCTGTGATTCTGTGTGATTCTGTGACTCTCCTCAAACCAGCTCAGACCAAAGTCTGGAGCTTTAATGGGGATGCCTGTGCATAGAGGGAAGGGCACAGAAAATCATCTGCAGAACAGGCTGCTGTTTAGCTTGCCCGAAAGAAGTGCTGTTCTTTACGTTGTGTGAATAGCAGTGAGGATTTCAGACCTGGAGAGGAGGAATGAGGACCCGTACGTTTGAATCACTCAAACTCGGAAATGCTGATTTGGAGTTCAATGGCAAAGGGCACGCGCTTGCAGAAGTGGTTGATTGCCCTTGTCGTTTCTCCCTGCCCGTTGGCAGGACCCCTGAATTCCGGGAGGGCTGACCTTGATCATTCCCGGGTGCGCAGTGCCTGGACAGACGGACGCTGCTGCGGGCAGAGCTAGCCCGGCAGCAGGCTGTAGGCACAGCCGCAGGCAGAGCTAGGGCTGAAAGCTGAGGCAGCTCTTTGCGAGAGGGTGGGTTCAGCGCCGCTTTGCCTCCTTGCTTCCTGCCGGTCTCTCTCTCAGCTCTTGTGCTGATACTGTCAACAGTGATTTAATAGAGAGTCCAAATTATAATGCACTTAATGAAAACCGATCATTTGCTAGTCTTACTCTGACATGGGAGCAAGGGGAGGCTGTCACCGCTGGCAGAGGACTCATCTCAATTCACAGACCACTAGGTGATAATTTTTATTATTTTTGCCATTCTGAAAGTCCTACTGTTGAGTGTTTCGCCAGTCTTTCTTGGTTGCTTCTGTCCTGTCTCCCTCATGATTTTTATAGCTAATCTTAACTACAGGTTCCTCACAGCCTGTTCTCAGATCGCTGAGCTTCAAAAGAGACTGGACAGTCCGTTCTAGTCCATTTTCTCTCCCTGACTATCTGACGTGAACGTCTCTTACTTTTTTTCAGAATTTTTATTATTATTACTCTTTGCAAGACAAAAATTTCTGCAGAGTCAGTGTTGCTTTTTTAGTTTGATAACTTTTAGGAGTGTTTACATATTTTGTATTTTGGTTTAACTTGTTCTCTTTTAGCTATGGTCAAAGTGAAGAGACAGTAAAGTACAAGCATTGTATTCACAGGCAGCAACGAGTGCTTTGCTATGTGAGTGCCTGATTTGCAGCTGCTAGAGGGGATCTGCTAGTGTGTGTTCTTTTATCCAGATTTGTAAATGCGTTCTTTGTGCAGAACTGAATAGCTTTTCTCCGGCACTTCCCAACCTGTCCTGCCAAAAATCCTTGATAAACTTGCCTGTATTCTTCCAGCAACACTGGAACACTATGACTGAGAAAACGGAGCACGCTTTACACAGAACCCACACCAGTTAGAGGTGGCTCTCTGTGCGTCTCCTGCCAGTGTAAACGCTGGTACCAAATGGAAAAGATACCTCCCTGACGTGGAGCTGCAGAACTCTGAGCAGTTCCCAAAGGTGTTTGCCCCTGTGCATGTATTTGTCTTTACGAATGCAGCCAGGGGACCTCTTGGGATGAGATACCCCAATGTCAGGTTTAGTGACAAGGGCTTGTGGCTGACCTGTCAGGACGTGTGGCAGTGGCAGGAGCGCAGCAGTTGTCTTTGAGGAGGCAGCCTTTCAGAGGGGCTCCTTGGTGCGTAGGAACCCACTGGATGTCCTCTTGCCCCGATTTCAGCCGGTCTGTGTGGTAGGGACCTGGCATCACAGCTTGGTGGTCATGGAGCAGGACTCTCGCTCCCCCAGTTGATGTGGGTTCATGCAGTAGAAGGCAGGCAGCTATTGCAAACATCTAAGATACAAGCGTAGCTGTGAGGAGGTGTGTGTGAATCATACGTTGAGTGCTTGAGTCTTGACTCGCTGCAAGCAGAAGCGACCAGCTTAGCATGTCCAGGCACAGTTCTGGGAATGCGTGCTTTGTGTATGACTTCATTGGCCAGAGTGAAGAACATCAAGCGGACTGTTCTTGAGAGCTGCTCCTTCCAGTGCCATAGTGCCAGTGTTTGATGCTTTCTTTCATCGCTTTAAAATGATGTTCTGACCACTCAGGCTTTCTTGTGGCTTTCCACCTGATGAGGGATACCTGTCTGCTTGTATTTCGTTTTCAGCGTCAGTTCATACCAGTAAAACTGAAAAGTAAAAACTTCTGGCTCTACACCATGCAGTATGCATCCCTGTACCTGTGCAGCCTGGTGGTCATCATCTGCCTCTCCTTCTTCCTCCTCAACTCCTGGGATTTTATCCCATCTGTTTACGGGTTTATGTAAGTATAAGGATTCTTACTGTTTTTTCTGCCTAGCCCCCCCATGTTGTTTCTTGTGCATCACACACAGGTGCCCCACTCCCTGTCCTAAGGAGGGCACGATCTGTGATTTTGCTGGCAATGCAAGAAAAGAAAGAGTGTGTGGAGGAAAGCAGGCACGAGCCAGCTTCTGTTAATTAAGTAACAGCAAGAATTAGAGAAGACAGGAGGTGTTTTCCACTGAGATGACTGGAAATGGATTTGGTCGTTCAGCTACCACGGCTGTGAAATTTTTATCTCTGGAGAAACGTCTACTTGGGAACGGTTTAAATCCTGCTGGGGCACAGGGAAGGATTAGTCCCTTTTCTCTTCAGGTTTTCACCCCTTTGGTTCCCTTCCATGGATTTAAAATACAGGTCCTCCAACCAGTAGCACACAATGATTAATTAACGTAACAGAAGCGGGGCAGTGAACAACAACCATTTAAAAATGTTACCTTGGCTTTTCTTTTGAAATTTCAGCCTTTCCGTTCCAGATCTGACACCCAATATTGGCCTTTTCTGGTACTTCTTTGCAGAGATGTTTGAACACTTTAGTCTTTTCTTCGTATGTGTGTTTCAAATCAACGTGTTCTTCTACACCATTCCCTTGGCAATAAAGCTAAAGTAAGTATGTTTCTCTGCTAGTTTTTTTTACACTCAGTTGTCTGGTGGAAGCTTATAAGGCCTCGGATGTCTGGATCTAGAAGCCTGAAACAGAATTTTTTTTTTTTAACAGGGCCTGTCCTCTGCATTTCCCAAAGTTTCAGTCTTTATTCCTCTGAAATAGAGTGAGTTGAGATGTGTCACAGGCATCAAAAGAGAAAGCAGAAATTTAGGCGATAGAGGTGCCTGCTCCCTGCCAGCATAAGCCAGTGTAGTCAGAAAGCAAGAACTCATGGCTGGAACTTCAAGTTCTTTATTGTCAGGAAAAAAAGTGAAAACGGGGGACATTGCTAGCAGACTGTGCTGAGAACGTTACCCTTCCCCCTGATAAATACACCCATTAACATGCCTGGATTCTCAGTGAGCTTGTTGTGCTGGCTTGGAATGGGTACAGACATCATGACGCACCAGAGGGATAACTGTGTGCTTGTCCAAATAACCTTGAGAGAGGAGGTGCTGGTTGCTTTTTGGTGAATAAGACAGAGCTGGGGAAGGGCGGCCCAGATGACCAACTGTATAAATGTACATTGAGTAGAGGCCTGAAGGTTCTGTGTGAGGGCAGTGAGCAGGTGTGAATCCCCTCACACTGCTTCTCTGCAGAGCAGCTCAGCCTGCCCCACCCAGCACTCAGAGGCTTGTTTGGAGGGAACAGGGGTCCGAGAGCCTGTTTGAGCCTATCCCCCGGTACATTTGTGCCCATGCTGATAATTATTTCCAGTTTCCAGAGACCCTACTGCATCTTCTGATCCTTTGTGTCTTACCCCTTCTAGGGAACACCCCATGTTCTTCATGTTTGTCCAGATTGCAATCATTTCTATCTTCAAGTCCTATCCCACTGTGGGAGACGTTGCACTGTACATGGCCTTCCTTCCAGTCTGGAGCCACCTTTACAGATGTAAGTGCTTTGTGTTTGATGGTTCCTTATCTGGAAGGGGAAATGGCCTGTCCGATAATTGCCACCGCTAAGCCGGACGAGGCCCAAGTCTGCAGGCTCTTGTGGCCTCCTTGGGGTGTCTGGAGGGAGGCTTGATTTTTCTGGTGATAGAAGTGTCTAACATGTCTTTAGGACTACAGTTGAAATTGGTCAAGGAGGGATTTTTCACTTGTACCTTATCTTCCCCCTCTCTCCAAGTTGTTCTCAAGATTAACTTTTTTGTAAGAACCTTTTACAGTCCTGCACAAGGGATGTGGCTTATTTCAAGTGCATCCACCCTTCAAGTGCTTCACTCCCATTTAAGGCTGTGTAATTTGAACACTGCTCCTGCAATTGGTGAGTTCCTCAGCCTGAAAATCCTGCACCTCGCAGCGGTCCTTTGGTTTGCATCTGCTTGGTTGCTGAGAGTGAAAGGAACTGAATTACTCCAAGCAGCTGTCTAGTTTTTCTTACATGCTTCATGAAGAACCTCTTGAGCTCTTTAAATCACCAGAGAGCTTCCTGACAATTTTCACACTCAGTCTCTAGAACCTGCCACACCGGGGAAATTTGGAAGTGCTGTATTTTTTCTGGTGTTTCTTGCTTAAACCGACTGCTTTGACCAGCCCTGCCAGGTTGTCCGGGCCTCTTACTGCAGCCTTCTCTAACCCGGGCCAAACGTGTTTATGGACAGCTAGTCTGCCTGCTGCCCGGAGACGTAATCAGTGGTCGAGAGACTTGGTGACCATCTGCTCTGTTAGTTCCAGACTAAGGAAAGCTAAGGCCAAAGCAGCTGTGATAAAACAGGGCAGGAAGCCCCGGGCTAGCCCTGAGCACGTCACAGCCGTAGCAGGTGAGGTACTGCTGAGAAGCCCTCATTCAGTGTAGTTCGGCTGCACGTTCCAAGCATGCAGGTGAGGGGACTGTGAGCAGTGAGAGGGACAGTCATCGATCACGTGCTCCCAGCCCACGGGGGGGTGAACAGACCTCCTGCACAAGAAGCTTAAAAAGACAAGTTTGAACAGGTTTGGATGTGACAATGCTCTTCAAATGTCAGATGGCCCCCTCGCAGAATGATTGGGAGTCTTTCAGTTACCTTCAGGGACGTTGTCTGAGCTGTAGCCAAGCACAGCAACACGAGTGCCGGGATGAATTAGAACACTGCTGCCAAAGGACAGGCATGAGTCATCCACAGAAACCAAAGTCTCTTCTGGCCTGGTAGTTCCTAGCTCTTTTAGACAAAGTTGCGCTTGGTTTTTGTCCATCTGACACGTACTCACGCAGACTAATGGATTCTGGCCACACTTACACCTCCCCAGGTCGTTTGTTTGTCAGCACATTTGGCCTGGGTGAGTGTCCTCCGTTTGTGGTGCTCGCATTCCCTTGCCACCTCCCGAGAAAGTGTCTTTTTTTCTTATGGCCCGCAGGTTTGGTTTTTTCCTTTGTCATCAGCTTGACAAGGCTGGGGAGCGGCGTGCTCTGCTCTCTGAGTCGTGATGCTAGTGGAAAGGCCCTGCTCGAGACTGCCAGTTACTGCGGTGCAGGCACCCAAAAAGCCAAAGTCCTCTGAGAAAGAGAGTTTGGAAGCAGGACCCAGAAGGACAGAGCTACAGATGAGGATTTCACACTCAAGCAAAGGCAGAAGTATTTATTTTAAAGGGAAATATAGTGGATTTCTTATAAAAGCTAGCCAGGAAATTATTAAAGCAAAATGTGAGAGATTATTGGCGAGAAGGATGTGTTGGCAAGTGCGCCTTCCCCACCGCACATACCCTGAATTCTGTGGCTGGCTGCGTGAGCGTGGCTGCTCGGTGAAGCAGCATTTTAACAGCTTGGTTTTCTTTTGCAGTCCTCCGGAACATCTTCATCCTGTCCTGTGTGCTCATTGTCTGCTCCTTCCTGTTCCCCGTTCTGTGGCACCTATGGATTTATGCAGGAAGCGCCAACTCCAATTTTTATTATGCCATCACGTTGACTTTCAACGTAGGGCAGGTGAGCAGAGCGAGGCCGCGAGGCTGCACTCTGGGTGGGTCACTGGGTCGGGTGTCTGTCGGCCGCGGCGAATTCTGCGGGAGGCGTCTGGCTCTTTGCATCCGTTGCAGTACTGCGTCGTAGCTCCCTGCCTCTCCTTGCTCCAGCTGAAACCCACCTAGTCCTCACCTTCTGGCACGCAAAGGGGACAGAGCTCTGGCAGTATTTGAGCTCTAGCGTAACAATCCACCCGGGCTGTACTGCAGGTTACCTGGGCTGCTGCCGGATAGCAAAGGAAGAGCTTGGTGTGGCAGGACTAAGAGCACATGGGAATGGAGAAGGTGAGCTAAGGGGGAAAGTGGAAGAAGACGTGGGGCAGCAGCAGCGGGGCCAGACGACAGGCAGATGAGGACTGTCTGCACACGGGGACGTGGCGCCGATTCTTCTGAGCGTTGCACCTCACTGAAACGTGGGCTTGTGGCCACGTGCAGGGTCCCGGTCGTGCCAGGGCTTGCGCTCCCTGCTGCACTCGAGGCCATTCTGGAGACGTGACTTTCACTGGCGTTAGGGGAAACGGAGCTTAGCACCCCTGGAGAGTGGGATCCAATGTGCACAGCTGCTCCAACCTTTTCTAAGTCCTCTTTCCTGCGCTATTTCTTACGGCCCTAAGCCCTGGGGCAGTTTCACATGCGAGTGAGCAGAATGTTCATTTCTTCTTAAAATTGCCTTTATTTTGAACGTGCCGCAGCCATTTATGTTTGTCTGCTTCTCCTAAGACTAGAGCAGCAGTTTTGCCAGGGGATGAGAATCACCTGCTTGTACATCCCCCACCCTCTCGATAAATGGGGACAAACACCCGTTCTGTGAAAGCAAAAAGAGACTCCGTGCAGCGAGGGGGTGGAGAGGGCGGACAGAGGTGCTACCAAGAGGGGCTTGTAGGAATTAGGCAGTGTTTCGTTAGCACTCTAACTACAAGTCTGGCTATGAAATGAGAGGAACAGTAAAACTTTAATGAGAGATGGCAGGTGTTGATATTCCCAGAGGACTTTATTTCCTCGCTGAGAAGGTCATAGCAGATCCTGCAAGGTTTAAACGCAGCCAGAGCAAAAATCTGCTTTCTGATTTCCTCGCAAGCAAGAGCTAGCCCTCATCCCCACTGACCTGAGCTCTTGCTTTTCCCATTAAGACATCTGCAGAGAGGTTTAGTTGGAAGTAAAATCAACCATATTGATCCAGGATGTCAGCAGTCAGCCACGGTGTTCAGGAAAACAAGCGGACGGGGTAAGCGTGGCTGTTTCCGCTCTCCCTGGGCACCCCTGCCCTTCTCTGTCTGTTCTCCTTCGCACTGTCTCCTCCAGCCTCAGCATCCTGCAGCCCTGTTTCTCTTTCCCTCGGCCTCCCCTGCGTCCTCCATACCCTCCTGTCCTGCCCCTGAGCCGTCTCCGCAGCAGCTGTGTTTGGCGGTGACCGCGGCAGGCTCCGGCTGGCAGCCTGGCTCCCTTCGCTCCGTCCCCTCCACGCTGCGGCGTGCCCTGGGTGAGGCTCTCCCCAGAGCCAGTTCCCCGGGGAAATGGATGCGAGTGGCATTGGGACAACAACTGCCAGCGTGGTCGGGCGCTGGAAGGGTTGTCTGCTCTGGTGATGTGACGGAGAGGCCAGCGTTCCCGGGGAAGGGTCCCGCTGCAGGAGACCAGGGACAGACGGCTCTGCTGAGCAGCCCAGCCCGCTCCTGGAAAGGCGGCTGCTCCAAGGTGGCTGCTTTAGAAAAGCCACTAACCCCGCTCTCGCGTCCTCAGTGCTGTTAGGCCGGGGAGCAGTCACGGCGTGGTGCCTCGGCGCAGCCGAGGTGGGGCTGAGGAGGGGAGGGAGCTCGTGATCCCCACGCCGGGGTTCCGTGTTCGCTGCGGTTCCTCGGCACGGCGCTGCAGTTGGGATCGCACGCTGCGGCGTGGCCGGCGGCGATGCCAGCCCGAGGCGTGCCCGTCTCCTCAGTGACAGGGGACAGTGTGAGCAGCAGCACGCTCCGGCCTGGCCCCGGGGAGCGTCGGGGGGACAGCCAGCTCTGCTCACCGCCTCGGGGGGACAGCGTGCAGACATACACCCAGGGCTGGCTGCTGCACGGAGGTGGCACAGCGGCACAGGGGCAGGAAGGAGGTGCAGAAGTGGGGGGGAGGGGGGGGAAGAAGTGCTTTTGTCTGGTGTTGCTTCTGGGCGTTGCACTGTGAAGCCACAGCCCCGACGTTTCAGCTCTTCTCTGCAGCCCTTAGCCCGGTCAGTGTTGTTTTGTTAAACTGCCGAAGCTTCTGCTTGCTAAGGCTGACCGGGGGAGCTGGCCTGCGAGTTGTGTCAGGGGAGGTTCAGGTTGGATATTGGGAAAAATGTCTTTACTGGAAGAGTGGTCAGGCCTTGGCCCAGGCTGCCCAGGGCAGTGGGGGAGTCCCCATCCCTGGAGGGGTTCAGACACCGTGGGGATGTGGCACTTGGGGACGTGGTTTAGCAGGCGTGGGGGTGTTGGGGTGATGGTTGGACTTGGTGACCTTAGAGGGCTTTTCCAACCTTAATTATTCTGTTCTATTCCATTCTTACCCTTTCTGAGTAGAAGTGGCAGTTGAAAAACAACATCACAGTTGAGAAGTGCTCAGTAGCGCCCGGCAGCAAGAGGCTGTCGGCGTTCGGGTTGAACTGCGTGGCAGCGCTTGCGCGGAAGGAGTCCTCTGGCTGAGGCTGAGGCGGTCGCTGAAGCGGTGGCACAGATGGAGCTGGCGTTGCCGAAGATCTTGGCCAGTTTGTGGAGCTGCTGTCTCCTTAGTGGAGGTGTCTGTGAGAACACTCTGGTAGTGCAACAAATGGATGAAGTCTCCCTTGGCGTAGTACTGCAGGGCAGTGGGCGAGCAGTGTTCGCAGGGTCTCACAGAGTGTGATGAACGGCCCAAGAACTTCTGACACCCCGTCAGGGTCTGCCACAAACACGTGTCGCTTCTTATTCCTTGGTCTGCAGTATCACTGATGGGTCTGAACATCTCTCTCCTGCAGATCCTGCTCATCTCGGATTATTTCTATGCCTTCCTCCGGCGGGAGTACTACCTCACTCACGGACTCCATTTGACGAGGCAAGACGGGACAGAGGCCATGCTTGTGTTGAAATAAGCATTGTGCCCACCATTCCCTTGGACATGGACCACTCTAAGGAACATGCAGAGCTTGGGCTGGGTGAGGAAGGCTCCCTGTACGAGGTCTGACTTTGGGAGTGATACCTACTGAGAGAAAGGGCTGAGGTTCTTCTGGGAAGTACCCTCCTGAGCTGTGGGCTGTGAGCTGGAAGAGCTGCTGGCAGGAGCTGCAGTGCCTCCCTTGGAGCATCTCCCTGCTTCCCTCAGCTGTGCTTCCCATTGCGACCTCGGCCATCAACGCGGGGCAGTCCCAAGTTCTCCGGTTCCTGGAGAAAGTGTCTGAGCTAGAACCAGGGCTGAATCTCTGGCACAGAAAGAGCTCAGGCCATAAACTGTTTACTTTGCTATCACTGCTTCTTGGAGATGTTTGCTTCTCCCGGAAACTGCCCCTTCACTGCTTCGACCAGTAATGCTCCTGCTTGGCACAAGCCTTGGGGACCTCGGAGCCCGGGCTGCAGATGCCGTTCCGTGGTTCTCCTGCTGTTGGGGATCTGGGGAAATCCCCCGTGCTCGGGCACGGTGGGCGCTTGTGAAACGAGTGGTGACCAAGGATGAACGTCCTGCTGGAAGGAGGACGGCGGAAGCTGCTGCCACAGCTTGGAGCTCAAACACTGGTCAGAACTGGAACTGGGGTGAAAGCGGGAGCAGGGTGGGGGCTGGGTAACTGCTGGATCCCGTGGGCGCAACACCGGCACGTCCATGGCGGGAGCTGCGTGGAGGCATTGCAGGCCTCAGAAGAAGGAACACTACGGTGGAGAAAGTCCTTGTTTCTGCAGGGCAGCAAAGCTGGGCAGTGCAGGGCTCGCGCTACCCCGCTGTCGGCGCAGCAGCCTGGGCGCAGAACGCGGGAGCTCCTGCCTGGGCTGGGGACCAGGAGGCCTCGAAATCTCCCCTCGGAGGCTGCAGATCAAACCCAGCAGGAGCCTCGGCCGCCGCTGTTGGTGCTGTGCGGCCGCTTCGCGCTGCGGGGCGAGCCCTTCCCCGCGTCACCCCCTTGCGAGGACCGTGACGGGGCCTCGTGGCTGTGCGTGGAGGGCTCCGTCGCGGCTCTGCCCCGTGGCTTCCCCACCGCTCCCCGCCCTCAGCTCAGCCCTGCTCGCTGCTGGCCCCCCCGTGAGCGTGGCCCACGGGGGCGAAGCCCCAGCGCCGGCTCCCTGCTCTGCGGTACCCGCAGCGGGAAGGGCTGCTCGCAGCCGCTTTCCCCACTGATCCCAAGACAAATCCGAAGGGCTGGGAACGTCACGGCGTTGAACCAACCTGCCCGGTGCAGGGCGGCAGCGAGACCGCTGTGCCCGGGCGGTTGTGCAAAGAGCTCTTCTTTCTTTCTGGATGATTAAAACTTTGCCTTACTGCACTGCTGTGAAGCGCTTGGGGGGTGGTTGGTCCGAGCCCGGCGCAGCCCCCCGCGCTCGGCCGTGCCGCCCAGGGCTGGCGGTGCAGCAGGGCTGCGCTCGGCCGCCGGCTGCGTGCCATGGCCAGGAGCGTGATGAACCAAGCGAGGTTTCAACGGCTCTCGTGTGCTCTGTGTTTGGGAGGGGCTGAAGGTGGGGGGCGAGCGGCGGAGTGGGGGCTCTGGGAGGCACCGAGAGGCCCATGGAGGAGTCGTGAGGGCACCCGAGAGCAAGCATAGATCTCAGGAGGGAAAACAAGCGGCCCTGGGGCAGGCTGAGCAGCGGGTGGACGTCTCTGGGGCACGCTGCAGCACACGCTGGGTTTGGGAAATGCCGGCTGTGCACAGCTCGACCTGTCAGCGGTGTAAAAGAAAACTTAGTAAGAGGGGGACTAGCTGGGGCTGTCTGGGGGCTATCCGTCTTGCAGGCCCCCCCAGGAAGACAGCCCTCCCAGCAGGAGGGAGACGGCGCTGGTGGGAGGTGGCGGGACCGAGCCGGGGGCTGCGGGCAGCAGCTCCGTCCTCTGCAGCAGCCGGGTTTGCTCCTGTGACTGCACCCCCAGCCCCAGTCCCGGCCACCCACCGCCCCCGGGCTGGCTCCAGCTCCATCTCCCCGGGAAGCGGGTCCCGGAGCTGGAGTCCGAGGTGGTGCTGAGATGAGGGAAGGGTGGGAGCGCTGGGGATGGAGGAAGAGCAGCGGGCAGCGGCAGGGCAGGGGATGAGGCGGGGGCAAGAGAAGGCCGGGGCAGCGACAAGGACAGCACGGGGCAAGGGGCAATGGGCAGGGAAAGGTCAGGGGCAGGGCAATGGGCAAGTGCCTGGGCAGGGGCAGGGAAAAGGAAAGAGCAGGGAAGGGAAGGGCCAGGAGCAAGGGCGAGGGGCAGTGCAGGGGCAGAGGAAATAAAGGAACGGGGCAGGGGCAGGGGCAGGGGCAGGGGCAAGGGCAGGGCAGATGCAGCGGCAGGGGCAGAGACAAGGACCTGGGCAGGAGCAGCGATGGGGAGAAGGACCGGGCAGGGGAGGGATGGCCGCCCTACGGCAGCTCAGGCAGGGCCTGGGTGCCCCATCCTGGCTCCTGCGCAGGGGCTGGGTCCCACAGGAGGCTTTTGGAGCCACGGGGACCTCCTGACCCACCCAGAACCCTGCCCGTGGCCAAGTGCCAGCGCTGCCAGGCAGTGGGAACCCCCCCCCCCCACCTCCTGCTGCCATCCTGGGGCCACCGCTGCCACCAAAGCCTGGTGGGGACAGCGGAGCTGGGAGCCTCCCACCGTGGCTGCAGTGGGGGTGAGGAACAACCCCCAGAAATGCCTGCAGTGGGGCCAGATCGTTGTGGCCATCATGCCACCACGCAAGGGGCTGCTGCTATGGTTGGGCCCACAGGCTGGTGGCCACGCTGGCTGGTCCTGGAGAGGGCATCAGAGCGAAGGGGACACCCCGGGGCACCGCAGCTGCTCCCTGCTCTGCAGGAGCTGCTCAGAGGGACGCCTCGGCCGGGGCTTTGCTCTCCCGGGGCCCTGGCCCACCCGACGGCGGGACGTCAGCCCAGGCTGTCCCTCCCGGCGCGAGGGGCACGTGCCATCGCGTCTGCTGCGGAGGTGTTGGCAGTTGCCACAGCCATTGCCACAGTCGTGTTGCAAAGAGCAACACGGGCAGGACGTGGCTGTTGATCCCAAAACATGGGCACCCCCTGGCCGCGGGGCTCCCCGCTTGGTGGCCGCGAGCCCAGGCAGCAGCCGGGTGCGAAGGTGGTGACGGCTGGAGAGGGACGGCCGTGGGGGGAGGACACGTCCTGGACCCCAGGAGAAGCTGCGGGCATCCCCACCCTGCTGAGCCAGGCACCGGGTGCCCGGGGAGGGGCCAGCGCCGGTGAACATTAACCCGGGACCGTGCCAAGGGCTCCCCGGCAGCGCAGCTCCCAGCACCCTGCGCCCGCAATGAGGGGGCTTCGTGCCCGCTACCACCTCCTGGTAGGTGTGGCGGGGGGGGGGGTCCGACATGGCAGCGTGGGCAGTGGGAAGGAGCCATGGGGCAGCACTGGGAGGTACTGGGCGGGCTGGACGCGCAGCCACGCAGATGTGGGTTGCCCTGGGGCGAGTGAGGGGCTGGGGAGGTGGGAGGGTGACGGTCACGCTTGGGTCCTGCCCCTTTCGTCCCCACCAGGACCTTGAGGGCCAGGAGTTCTCCTGCCACCTTGGGCTGCCCTCCCTCCGTCCTCTGGTCCCCTCGGAGAGGTTTCTGCCCATCCCTCGCCGTTGGCAGGGACCCGCTGCCCACCCTGAGCGCAGGTGGCCGAGACACTTGTCACCAAGCGGGACGAGGGCAGACGCTGTGCCCACGCACGCTGCAGGGCCAGCCTGGCCGCGGGCAGGGAGCGGAGATTGCAGCGGGGCTTCACCCCTGCTGCTGGGGCTGGGCTTGTGGAAGCCTCCCTTGCCTCCTCTTCCTCTTCCTCCTCCTCCTCGGCAGCCCGGTGCCCTTGCACTTCCGTGTGCAGTGATGGCAGGGTGCCGTGGCACAGCAGGGCATGGCAGGGAGCAGCGGGCAGCCAGGAGCTGGGCTGGACGCTCGGCCAAGTGCCTGTCCCTGTGGGTCCTTTGGGCCCCCGGCTGCTGCTCCCTGGGACCCCAGGGATGCTGAACCCCCCCCCACCTGCCCCCAGCCGGACCAGGACGAGGAGCTGCCCGTGGGCTGCGGGGAGCCGGGCTGGGAGGGAGCCCCGGCCCGGGAGGAGCCGTGCGGGCTGGTGCTGAGCACGCCGAGCAGCGTCCTGCGGGACAGGGAGATCCAGGAGGTGAGGGACCCTCCTGCCCCAGGGACACCCACCAACCCCCCCGCCCTGTGCACCCATGGCCTGCTAGGACCTGGTCCAGATGGGTGACGTCCCCCCCAGCCCCTCTTGGTGGGTGGCGGGGTGGGGGGTGGGGGGGGGGGAACATGCTTGGGGAGGGATCTCAGAAGGGTCCTCAGGGTGAGGGTGCTTGGGGCGGAGGGGGGAGCTGGGAGCCTTCAGGAGAGGGCTGGGAGCTGGAGGAGACCCCTCAGGAGTATATGGGGTGGTGGGGACGTGGTTGGGGACGCCTTTCGGGAGGATGTGCGGGTGAGAGGGTGCTTGGGGACAGCTTTTGGGAAGATGCTTGGGGAGAGGATGCTTGGGTGGGGGGGGGGGGATGCTTGGGGAGACGTCTTAGGAAGCAGGGAGGATGCTCAGGGAGGCCTCCCGGGGGGCTACTCGGGGTGGGGGTGCTTGGGGTCAGCCTGCCAGCCCCCGCTGAGCCCGCTCTGCCCAGCTGGGCCCCCACCTGCCCCCCCGGCTGACGCAGCAGCCCTGGCGCCTGCTGTACGGCACCGGCCGGGACGGCTTCAGCCTGCGGACGCTGTACCGGCGCGGGGGCCAGCCGGGCTCCCCGGCCCTGCTGCTCGTCCGGGACACGGAGGCGCAGGTACGGCCGGACCCCCCCCCCCCCCCCCCCCCCCAGCCCCCCGTGCTGCTGGGGGCCGTGAGCCCAGCGTCACCCATGGCCTGGCCACATCCTGGCTGCTGCCGGCAGGATGGGGGGGACGCGTTCCGGCGCTGGGGACCCCCACCGAGCACCGTGGCATGGGACCCACCCCCCCTCCCCGCCCCCCCACCCCCCCCTTTTTATCCCCCCCTCCCCAGGCCTTCGGTGCCTTCTCTGCCACCGCCATCCGCTGCAGTAATGGCTTCTACGGGACCGGGGAGAGCTTCCTCTTCTCCTTCTCCCCGGAGCTGAAGGTGGGGGCTGCAGGCTGCCAGCTGCGGGGTGCCCCGGGGAGGGGGGGCTGGCAGTGACCCCAGGACCTGGCCATGTCCGGGGGGTCCCCAAGGTCCTGGGGAGGGGTCCGGGGTGATGGCGTGGGGGTGACACAATGGCACCCGGCTGGACGCAGGTGAGGCCGCCCGGGGGGTCCCCGCCAGCTGCAGACCCCTGGTTTCACCCGGGACTGGGGGGAGCAGCCACGACCCCGCCAGCCGGGCAGGGAGGGGCTCAGGGAAGGGGACGCTGCCCAGCAGGGTGTCACCGGGGACCCTCCGCGTGCCGGGGTGGTCACAGCCCGGCGTCAGTGGGATGTGGGGGCAGCTCAGCCACGTCTGCCTGCGCCAGCCGGGCTCCACGTGGGTGACAGGGCTGGTGGCCCCGGTGAGCAACGCTGCTGGTGGCATCAGCGGGTGGCAGCCACCCTCCGGGAGGGCCCCAGGGCTGCTGGCAGGGACGGGTCAGCGCCAGCATGGTGCCCACAGGCTCGGCCAGGGCTTCTGGAGAAGCAGAGCCAGCTTTGCACAGATGCCCCCAGCTGCCCCTTGCAGGACAGGGACGAGGATGGGGACACGGATGCTGCGCCCCAGCCGCCTGTTGTCCCCACGCAGGTGTTCAGGTGGACGGGCAGGAACAACTTCTTCGTGAAAGGGGACGTGGACCTGCTGATGGTTGGCGGGGGCAGGTAGGAGCCGCGCCGGCAGCTTTGGCAGCCCACGGGGTCCCCAGCCCTGGTGGCCTCTGGGGCCACGACCCGAGCCCGGGCTGCCCTGCAGAGCTGAGTCCGGGCACGCGCTGGTGGTCCGAAGCCAAAAACACCGGCGGGGGTTGTCCAGCCGCACCGGCCGGTTCACCCCGCCTGGTCCCTGTCTCCTCCCTGTGCTTGCCTGTCCTCAGCGGATGGCACCCGGGAGCGGGAGCAGGGGGTGGCTGGTCCCCGGGAGGTGGCCGTGGCACGGAGCAGGGGACCCTCAGCCAACCGCGCCCCGGGCACCTTCGCAGCGGCAGATTCGGGCTGTGGCTGGACGGAGCCCTGCACCGCGGGGGCAGCCACCCCTGCGAGACCTTCGGCAACGAGACCCTCTCGTCCCGGGAGGAGTTCTGCGTCCAGGACCTGGAAGTGTGGGGCCTGCCCTGACCCCCCCGCCCCAGGGGACGAAGGTGGCTTTGGGGACACGCTCTGGGACCGCCGCCTTGCACACGGCGGCTCCCTGCCAGCACCCACCCCGCCTGCCGGGACGCACACGGCGTCGTCCCCGCATCTCTCCACCCGGTCCCCGCCAACACCCCCACTTCACGTGCCAGCCGCCGGTGTGGGCAGTGCGATGGGGACCGGCTGCAGCGGGATCTCGGGGTCCCCGGGGTGGCTGCAGGACCGGCCCCCCCCCCAGCACGGAGCACCCTGCCTGGCCCGGCGATGCAGAACCGCCTGGGGACGGGGTGCATGGCGGGGCCGAGCACCGCAGGGTCCCCCGACGGAGCAGCAGCCTGAGCGAGCAGCAGGGTGCTGGCAGCACCGAGCAAGCCCTGGCAGCCCCCACCCTGTGGCTGTGGCCCCCGGGATGGGGCTGGTGGGCAACTCGGCGACCCCTCGTCAATAAACGGGCAGAGCCGCGCTCCCGGCCTCGTCCTTCCCGCGCGGCGCCGCGAAGCCGTGAGAGCGACGGCCATGCCCCATCCCAGCGCCTGTGGCAAGCTCAGGGGGGTCAGCACAGGACACCATGCTGGGGGGCTGGGGGGAACCCCCCACACACACTCTCTGTCCACCCCGTCACCTCCCAGGGACCAGGGCTTCCGTCTCGGGGGTGTCCAGTCTACGCCGGGCATCTCGCCCCGACCTGCTCCCAACAAGGGGGGACAACTGTGGAGAGGGACCTGGGAGTGCTGGGGGACGACAGGGTGACCGTGAGCCAGCAGCGTGCCCTGGGTGCCAAGAAGGCCAATGGGATCCCTGGGTGCATCAAGAGAAGTGTGGGCAGCAGGACGAGGGAGGTTCTCCTTCCCCTCTACTCTGCCCTGGTGAGGCCCCATCTGGAGTCCTGTGTCCAGTGCTGGGCTCCCCAGTTCAAGAAAGATGAGGAGCTACTGGAGAGAGTCCAGCGGAGGGCTACGAGGATGAGGAGGGGACTGGAGCATCTCTCCTACGAGGAGAGGCTGAGGGAGCTGGGCTTGTTCAGCCTGGAGAAGAGAAGGCTGAGAGGGGACCTTAGAAATGCCTCTAAATATCTGCAGGGTGGGGGTCAGGAGGACGGGGCCAGACTCTTTCCAGTGGTGCCCAGTGACAGGACAAGGGGCAATGGGCACAAACGGAAGCAGAGGAAGCTCCAGCTGAACCCGAGGAAGAACTTCTTCCCTCTGAGGGTGCCGGAGCCCTGGCCCAGGCTGCCCAGGGAGGCTGTGGAGTCTCCTTCTCTGGAGATATTCCAGCCCCGCCTGACCGTGGTGCTGTGCAGCCTGCTCTGGGTGACCCTGCTTGGGCAGGGGTTGGGCTGGGTGACCCACAGAGGGCCCTGCCAACCCCTGCCATGCTGGGATCCTATGATTCTGTGACAGGAGCCCTCCCCAGGCCCCTTCACACCCACGGCTCTACGACCAGCTGCTTCTTGCCTGCTCGACGTGGCCTAGCCCCTCATTCCTGGACACTGGGCCAGCTCTCCTCCTTGTCCTCCTCCTCCTCCTCCTCCTCCATCCTGCCATCGCTGCCCAAGCAGCAGGACCAGCCCCAAGGTGGGACTCAAGGCAGGGCTGTCCCAGGGATTTCCACAGCAGGGCAAGAGCCTGCCTGGTCTGGCCATGTATGACTTATTTTGGGAGCATGGCCGGGCGCTGCAGTGTCACCCCATCACCTCACCCGTTGCCAGCTCCTACCCTAAACCCACCAGTCTGGGAAGCCTGGAGCCCACTGAGCCCCAGGCCATGTTATTCTACCCCCTGCCCTACCTGCGTTGAACCTCACCAGCCCTTTCCCTCCCGATTCCGTCTCCCCCGGCCCGTTGGAGATGCCCCACGAATGGCTTCTCTCTCCTTGCAACATTTGACCACTCATCCCCTTTCCAAAGCGTGGGGTTTGCTGCTGTGGAGCAGGGCTTGTAGGCCTTGCTTGACCAACGTCAGTGATCAAAGGACGCCCTGATGAAGGATTCAAGGACTGTGGCAAAGTACAGAAAGAAGTAAACAAGAATGGAAGCAAAGATTCATAAAGAAATGGGACTGAATGGTCTGCCAAAAAATGCAATTGGCAAGTAAAGATGTTACTGGGAGGAAGTTGTATCCTGTCCTAATGAGAAACCAGATATCAAATATAATCAGTAGTTGTCACCATAAATATCAGGTATAATCTGTAGCTGTCACTAGAGAGTTGCATGTTCCGATGAGATAATCTTAAACACAGTATATAAGGTACTGAATCTATGAATAAGGTTTGACATTTGCAGCATCCATATTGGATGCATACGCTTTGTCCGTCTTCACCACGGACTCGTCGCAACACAAAGTCATCTGTGGAGCGGGTAAGCAGCCCCGGCGACGACACCCACTGCCCGAGCCGACACCGGTCTCCCGCTCCCCACTCGCTCATCCTCCTCCCGAGCCTCCCTGCCCACTCCCCTCTCCAAGGCAGAAATGGCCCCGGGCAGGGCACCCAGCACGGCCCCGCGGGGCAGCTGGGCCGGGGAGCGGCTGATGGGTGCCGCAGGACGTGGGGAGCTGCTGCAGGACGTGGGGAGCCGCTGTCTCCTCCAGCTGCTCCAGCCCAGGGCCGGCACCGGGACCCCCCCAGCCCCAGACACCGTGGGCCAGGGGTGCCCGCAGCCCCGCTCCAGCCCCAGCCCCAGCCCGGGGGTCTCTCCACCACCACCATCATGTGCCGGCGTGGGCTACACCAGACCAAGGGAGAAGCAATTCAGCAGGGATATAAGATGACAGGATGGACAGAAGGCAAGACAGATCGGCCCCATTTTACTCACAGACCTCTCCTTCCTCCCCCCTCCTCCGCCTGCAGCATCCCACCGACCCCCTCCAGCGCCCGGACCCCCAGCGATCGCCCCGACCAGCGGCAAAGTCCCCATTGCCTGTGGCTTCTTGGGAGCCCACCAGCTGGTGGGACCGAGGAGGTTTGTCTCCCTCCCTCTCCCTATCCTCCCACCCGAAAAAAATCAGCGTTCTCCTGGTCCCCATCCCCTTCCCAAGGAGTGCCCCCAGCCGGGTCTGTCCCCGTCACCTCCCGTGACCGTGAAGGCTGGTGGCCGCAGAGCCACCGAGCTGACCAGAGCCCCCACACCCCTGGGCTGGCAGCCTGTGGCTCGGGGAGAAGAGGAGGAACATCCCCCTGCCACGGCAGCCATTGCTGCGGCAGATGGTGGTGGCAGCAGGGAAGGCACAAGCCTTCACCGTGCTGGGGAACGGCTCCGACAGATCCTGCCCACCCAGGGACGCACTGGGGACCAGTTCTCTTCACCAGCTTCTCGGCCCTGCCTCGCCCCTCGCCAACACGTGGCCCCTGGCTCCAGGCCCATTTTGTGTTCCTGCGGGTAGCGCTGGGGTGGGATCACAGCATCACAGGCTGGCTGAGGTTGGAGGCACCTCCAGAGGTCACCTTGCCCAAGCCCCTGTGCCAGAAGGGCCACCCAGAGCCGGCTGCCCAGGTCCATGCCCAGGCGGCTTTTGAGTATCTCCACGGATGGAGACTCCACCACCTCCCTGGGCAACCCGTGCCAGTGCTCGGTCACCCTGACAGTGCAGAAGCGTTTCCCGATGTTCAGAGGGACCCTCCCGTGCCCCAGTTTGTGCTCATGGCCTCTGGTCCCATCCCTGGGCACCCCTGGGCAGAGCCTGGCTGCGTCCTCTCCGCACCCTCCCTCCAGGTCTCTACCCGCGCTGGTGAGATCCCCCGAGCCTGCTCTGCCCCAGGCTGCCCAGCCCCAGCTCCCCCAGCCTCTCCTCGCGGCAGAGACGCTCCAGTCCCTCCACGGCCCTTCGCTGGACGCTCTCCAGTGCGTCCCCGTCTCCGTCGCACTGGGGAGCCCAGCGCTGGACCCAGCACTGCAGGGGTGGGCTCGCCAGCGCTGAGCGAGGGGAAGGGTCCCCTCCCGGGACCTGCAGTGACGCTGCTCCTGCCGCAGCCCGGGACGCTGCTGGCCATCGCCGCTGGCTCCTGGTGTCCCCACGGCCGTTCCTGCCAGGCCGCTTTCCCGCTGGGCGGCCCCCGGCACGTCCTGGTGCCTGGAGCCGATCCTCCCCCCGGGCAGGACTTGGCACTTCTCCTCGTTGAACTCCACGAGGTTTTTGTTGGCCCACTTCTCCAGCCTGAGGAGGTCCCTCGGGACGGCAGCCCAAGGCTCTCTTCATCACCCACTCCTCCTCGTCTGGGTCAGCTGCAGACCCTGTCCCACCCCCCAGATCAGCAATGCAGACTACCAGGACTGGACCCAGTGTTGACCCCAGGGGTACACCACCAGGTACCGGCTTCCAACCCGGCTCTGTGCCACCACCCGACGCCCCCCACGCCCAGCCCCTCAGCCCACCCCGCTGTCCGCTCATCCAGACCCCACGCCAACAGCTTGCCGAGGCAGACAGCACCCACGGCTCTCCCCTCGGCTGCCAGGCCAGCCGTTTCATCGTGGAAGGGGGTCGGGCTGGTCCCGTCATGGCTTCTCTTCTCCCTTTCCCCCTACACCGTGGCCGGCACAGTGCCCAGAGCCAAGCTGGCTGCTGTATGGATGCTGCGTGCCCTGCCCTGGGCGGCTGCTGCCGCTCCGCAAGGCACGGGGAGAGCTCGGACCCCCCGTCCCGACACAGCTGTGTCAGCCCCACCTCCGGCCCCACGCTCCCCGGCGCTGACCCGGCTCCGCCGCGGTTCCCACTCACGCTGCTCGTGAGTGAGCACCAACCAAGAAGCCACCTCCCCAGGCTGGAAGGTCCGCACTTCCACAGAGCAGCGTTCGTCCTTCGGAGATGCACTCGGCTCTTTGTAACCGTAAGACCATTTTTAATAAAGCTCACACACTGCAGATCCTTAAAAGAATAGTAAAATAATTGTTTATAAATTCTTTCTTAGTCCGGAGAGGCTCAGATTAACACGCTTGAGAAAAAGAAACGCTCTGTCTCAGAACTTAACATTAAGTCAGAATTTCTGCTTAAACGTAAGCAAAAGATCTTCCCCAAGTGTAAAGTGCACCTTTTCCAACAGCCTCCAAACAAACCCAAGCAACAGAGCTACATCATTCGGAACAACACTTGATTTTCGCGCCGATAAGGGAGACGCATGCCTTCACCCCGCGGCGCTGCTGCTCGAGGCTCTTCCGCAGCGTCTGACGAGGCCATGACCCTTCTGACAGTCACCTGGTTCGCCTGCGGACCCGAAATGCCGTCAGGGCCGCGGACGGCAGAGGTAGCAGCCCGTCACCTTTACACACACGCGCACAGGTACGGCGGGGAACAGCGGAGCACAAAATGCCTGCTGGATTTATCAACAAATGAAATCCGAGGAAGTACAGCAACACTCCTTCTCCTTCCCCCTGCCTAACAGCTCTCAGATCCCGGGGCAAACGGAACGCAGTCAGGTACAAAAAGAGTTCTGCAGCTCTCTCCTGGTGACTTCCCATCGTGGTATTTTCAGAAACTAACCTAGTTACCCACGCCTGGCTGGCCACGCTGAACCTCACTTTCCCCGTTTCAGATATAAAAATCCAAAGCTCGTTCCAATTTCTGAGCATTTCTGAACCTTTTGCTTTGCATTTTCAGTTTTGAGAGCAGGCTTCTTCAAGCTTTTAGGTTTTACTTAATGAAAGCAGCCTTCCTCTTAGACCTGAGTAAAAGATGAGAGGAAAAAGGTCTTCTCTTCAGACATTTAGCAGCCCTCACATCAGTGCTGCCAGCAAGGGGAAAACATAAGAACCCTCCTACTTCTACCAGGGGAAAAAAAAATAAATCATACAGGCACAGCAGCCGGAGCTCCAGGAGGAGCAGGGAAGGGACAGCAGAGCAGCAGAGTTCCCAGTGAGCCCGTCTACCCAGTACAGCGTGACACAGAAAGAGGAGCCGTGCCGGGGCCGCATCCTGCCGGGGCTCAGGAGCGCGCCGAGCGGTGCGCGTCCCAGCAGCTCTGCCTCCCTGCAAGCGCTCGCACAATGGACGGCTCGACCGGCTTTTGCAGTTCAGTGCAACAGTAAAAATAACATTCACTGTATCAAAAATACGCTATAAAACGATAAAAGGCTGCATGGCGCTGCAATGCGTTGTTACTTCAATAAAAATCATGGTTGCACGTATAGCAAGAGACCTGCACCTTCATCAGCTTTCTGAACACCGGAGCAGTAATCCTTGGCTATTAGAGACTCCCCTCTCCCCCCCTTTTATTTTTTTTTTTAAATGAAATTTCTTTTGCTGTTCTTGAAGATGCCATCTATGGTTATTTCAAAGTTCTGTCACCTCACTATATTTTCAGAAGCATAATTTCTCCTCTCTTCCTCAGGTACTGAAGAGAAAAAAACAAAACAAAACCAAAAAAGCCAAAAAACCCGAGCTGGACGTTTTTTCTGCTAGCTCACGCAAAATCGCAGTCGTCTGAAGAAGGGGTCAGGACCAGAGGGAACGGTAACGTGTCCTCAGCACTTCTTCTAATAACAATGAATCACAATTTTTGAAGTTACTCTTGCTACAGCACCAACACATTCACAAATAAACGAGAACTGAGTTTTCCCTGCTGTAGTACACTTAATTTTTTAAAAGTTACTTGGAATATGCACTTTGTTTAAATATCTACATTAAAACACACTGTACTGTAAAACGCGTTTTTGCATTGTTCCACAAACTCTTACAGTCCATTCAACTGGCTTTTACAAGAGCTGCTGCGCGGGTTTCCTCCTCTCCTGGAGAAGCAGACTGAAGAGTGCAAAAGGAGCAGCGTTACTTGTGAAAAGCAAGCCTTTGTTTGCAGCTGGGTTCTGAAGCTGTCCTGTGTTCACCGTCTCTCGAGTTATTCCAGCTTTTCTTCATTGGAGTTAGGTGAGGGGCAACCACGTCACTATCCTGTTATTAAAAGTCAGAAAACATTAATGCTGGTACATTCACATCTGCTTTCTACCCTAAAGCAGGAGAGAAGCAGCTCAGCATCAGACTTATTAGAAAAAACAAACCCAAGGCCCTAGGAGCGCTGTGAATCAACCAACTTGGCAGGCTGCGCAGAGATGGAAACTGCCGTAGTCAGTGGCAGCATCTGGCAGAGAGAAGAGCAGCCCCGCGCGCCCCGAGGAGCCTTCGCCACCGGCAGTTCGCCCCTCCCCAAGGTGTGACCGGCAAACGCGGGAAGAGCGGCAGGCCTGTGCTCTGGGCACTGCTCCACGAACCCGGGAACACTGCTCTGCGCGCTGCCTCCGATTCACCGCCGCGTCTGGTTTACAGCTGTGGCCACCTCCCAGCTGTAGGTGCCTGGACGTGCCTCTCGCTGCCCCACAGCACACGGCGCTGTTCCGGTACCCGGTACGGTCTCCGCCCTGTCAGATACGTACGCTCATCCAGTGCTCGGGCACCGCTAACACCGCCCGGAGAGCAGCCGGCCCCCCGAGGTCAGCAATCACCTGGCGAGACCCACGCTGCGACGCCCCGCGACACGCCAGGGCCCGCGGGACGGACATGCAGAGCTAGAAGACGACGCTTGTAGATACAACCACACTCTGCACGCTATGAGCAGAGAAAGTTTTGATCCATTTGTAAAAAGCCCTTCTGAAATTCACCGCTCTCACCAGGCAGATGCCAGCAGCATGAGATAAGAACCAGCCTCAAAACAAGTTGTTGGTGCCTGCAGCTGCAGCCCCAGCATGGAAGAACTCTCCTCTGCTGCGTGGTCTTTCACACCAGCGGATGTAGCTCTTTCCCTGAACAAGACTCGCAGGTGCCTCCAGCGAGCACGATGCAAGGCCAGGGACATCACCATACTCGATGAACAGGAAAAATACACCTGGTTCACAGACCAAGCTGTCCACGCTGCCTTTCTTACGCAACTTGGAGATTTTACTATAAGCATTTATTTTATTTTGAGGCTTGATCCCAGATAGTGGAAAATATCTGAAAAAGCGTGTGGAACTGAGGCAAGCTGTTCCCTGCCCTGGTATGACCATCAGACAAAGCGAAAGCCAGCTATCAGGGGCGAAAGGCAGCAGCAGATTCGCCAGCGCAGCCGTCAGACCTACTGGCGTGTCCAGCCCAGCACCGCCACAGCTCACGCACGTAGCGGAGTGGCTTCACTCCCATTTTCTACTGAGAAAAACTCACTGGATACAACCGTAACTGCGTCCCTACGACAATGGGCAGACTGGAAGTATCAGCACGCAGCAGCTGATTTCGATGAGGGCGCCCACCTTCCCGCAAGGGGTGTGTGACGGGGCTGCGCTATCACCCGTCGCCAGTTCCCAGCCGCGACTGCTACCGGCTCCTCCGCCACCTTTGGCAGGAGGAACGCAAAGCAAGACGTGGGGACTCAGGGTCTGCTCTGACGCGGTTCCCAACACAAAACAACCCGTCAGGTGAGCTGTAACATACCCTCTTCCTTCCTCGCAGCTGGGGACTTGCATGCTCTGACAGCTGGCAGAAAAGGGAAAGACAGAGAACAGGTAACTCAGACCCGCGAGCAGAGGTTTGCAATCTAGTTCCCACAGGTATTTTCCACTCCAGCTCAGAGAAAATGGACTGACCGTGATTCTCCTGGGGGAGGGGCGAGTTTAATCGCTGGTGAACAAGGAAGGGAAAGGGGGAAAGCAACAGAACTGATCTGACCTCTTCCCTAGATCGTTTAATCTCTCAGTGCTGTTTTAAGCCTTTGTATGAGCAAACCTGCACCCACGCTCTAGTCAGTGTCTGTGTGGATACTAACTTTGTAATAAAACACGACTTTCCCAATGACCTTACGTCAAACCAAAGCAAACCCGTCACTATCTCAGTGAAACCAGAGCCCGCCCAGATGCGAGCCGCAATAAAACCAGAAGCCAGGTCAGCAAGCAGCGGCTCTGCCACAAAGACAAGGCCCGAACGCCAAGTTCTTTAATGAAAGAGCAAGCTTATGGGCAAACGGGAAGAGCTCTAACAACAAGAAAAGTAACATGTGAATTTGTTACCTGTGGTTTGGTGAAATCCTTCTCTATACACCACTGAATAAAATACTGTTTTGCAGCTGAAACAATATTTGGATCCTGACTTTTGCAATAAACCCGGATAACCTGCTCTGCAAACGTCATGGGTAAAAGCTTTGAAACCTTTGGAATAAAAAAAGAAATAAGCTTTAGTATTTCTTGGAATTTAGAATCCAATGAACTTCAACTTTTTCATCTGAATACAAATGGAAAGCAGTAAAAAACACCCCGCTCCAATCCACAAGCTTCATCCAAATCACCTGTATGTTTCTCAGAGTCCCAGTGCACTCAGGTTAAACCCTGTTCATACGGAAAGGCTGTCAGTATTCCCGACTGTAACAGCACAACACGCACCGCAGACCGTGGGTTCCACGGCCTCGCTACACCTCCTGCAAGAGCTACCATGCAGGGCTGTAACCGCTTCCACCGCCAGCTGTGAAGACGCCTTACAGAAGCCAGTGGAGGAAAATAAAACACTACCTGCTCTTTGCTGATCTTGACTGCCTGGGAAGGATCGGCCTTGCAATAGAAGAGAACATTATCAATGGGGTTCTGCTCCTTCATTCCATAATCCATATTGATAACCTTGCGGGTGAGACAAAGAAAACGGCGTTTGTTACGTTTGTCTTTAGTTTTCTCACAATAAACACAAAAGGATGCACACTGTACTTCTTTAAAAGGCACTAATCAAACAGAACAGTAGTTAACAAAGGATTACTTAACAGAACAATCTGGTATTTGCACTTTACATCTTTTTCTTCCACCACCTTTCGTTCTGAAGCCGCCAGGTGGATGTTCATATTTACACCAACCAGTTCCCGGTCGCGCCCTGCAACGCTCCGGTTTCCAGCACGCTGGTCCTCGCCAGCCTGCGCCCCCTGCCACCCACGGAGGCAGCAGCAGAGCTTGCAGTTTTAAGCATACGGTTTAGACAACGTTATTTACACCTGCTTGGTACAGCAGCAGTTCTGTGGTCAGCAGGGAGGAGCCCGCTTCCCCATGACTTCAATTTGTGGGACAAGGAAAGCAGAGTCAATGACTTTGAAGCTAAGTAAACTACTACAGTTTTACCCAGTCTGAGGTGAATCTTCAGCGCAAGGCAGCTTTGGAAGTGGCTGGTGATGCACTCTATTCGTTAGCTCTTCCAGAATTAACCAAGAGCAGGGATTAAGCTATTCGATCCTTGCAGACCGCTCAAGCTCTGCCCTCTGTCTCCGTCTCCCTCCTTCCCACCGGCGCTGGCTGCAGACTGAGCTGCGGCGCAAGGAGCTTTACGCGAAGACAAAACCCAGGAGTGACTGCCACGCACCAGGCGTGCAATCCTGGAGGCCTGGAAGTCTCCGTGTCTGTCACCCTCCCACCGGGGCCCGTGGTCCACTCGCCTTCGTAACCCGCAGCAGTGACTGCCAACTAAAACCCAGAGGTTTCCCCACCGCTCCTTTTCAGAGCGAGGACAGTCAGGGGGAGCGTGTTTGTCACTGGGAGCAGAGGTGTCCAAACGCCGAAGGCTCTGCCCCCAGGCCCTCCCAGCCACAGCGACCCAGGCACGGCTGCCCTCGGAGCCTCGAGCTGGACAGCTAGCACAGCATTTATGAGACAACCCCCGGGGCTTTGTTTTTTCACTTTGCAAACGCATCGAAACATATCTCCAGTTTTCCCTGTGGTATACGAGGCCCTCTGTGATTGAAAAGTTTTTACTCTGAACCGGCTCTGGGAGATATTTACATCGACTATGAAATCTTCAGCCTTTAGCTCCACATCTGGAGGATCCTTTTCTGGCTTGGAATTAGCAATGCTTTCTGCCAGGCTATTACTCTGAAAAAAAGACAGTCACTCAGATTAGATTTGTGCACTATCAGGTCTAGACCGAGGCAAAAAAACACATGACAGAACGTGTCACTAAACTAAAGCTTTCATTTCTTCATAGCTTGACTGCCTCTTCTTGCAGCAATCTAGTTGCTGGAACCCTTGTATACCTTATCCATAAGTTTTCTACCAATTTTATAGAAACAGAACAAGCTTATATAATTGATAAGACCCAAACACTGCCAGCCCACGGAGGAGGAGTTTTACAGCAGATGAGAGGAGCGGCGTGCGCGAGAGAGAGTGTCTGTCCAGGACGCTAAAGTCTCCACGAAAGCAGAAAATAAGTACCTTCCAGTAACTGTTTTACTAATACAAATGTTTTGCCATTAAGTTCCCCAAAGCTGAATACTAAACATTTTTACGGAACTTTTTTTTGCTTTCAATGAAGGGCTGCAGGATCTCACCCTCTAATAAAGCTTTTATACCTGTACGCTGAAACACGTAAAAAACCCCACGAGACAGACAAGATCAGTAATGTCACCGATCACTATGAACACAGCAGAAGCAGCACGCTCCTAGGGCAGCTTTGGAGGGGACGGTGACCTACTCCAGAAGCCAAAAGCTGAAACCCACAAGTGGGTTTTGCTCAGTTTTGGACCCGAGAGAATACTCCCTGCTGACAGCCAGGCTAAAGCCAGGCAGAGGAGCACGGTACGATGGGGAGCAGCTGTTCATGGCAATGGCGAAGTTCTCATTCAAAGGCTGTGGCTGGGCAGGAGGGAGAAGGCTGCCTGTCCACCTCTGTCCAGGGCTGCTACGTTCTGGGGAAGGTGCAAGATTTGATGAAGCAAGACTTCCCGAGAGCAACTGAGACCCATGGGAGAAAAGCTTTGAGTGCAGCACAGAGCATCCAGGAGACAGGCCCGGGGGGAAGGCATTCAACTAGCAGCATTTTGGTTTTTTGCTGTCGATTTGTCCATAGCAAAGACGGGGAGAGTGCAGAGAAGAGCAGGGAATCACACGTATGGCCACGCTGAGGCACACGTGTGGTTTGCTGTGACTTGGGAAGCCAAGCAAAGGTTTAGACTGAGAGCAAACCCAGAGGAAAGAATTGCCAGGAGGCAACTGGCAGGAGGCAACCTGCGCACAAGCTGTTCTGTTCGCAGTCTCTACCAGAATGCATGACGCTAACTTTCTCTTCTTTGTTGTTCTTTGCTTACCTTTTTTTTTTTTTAAAAAGTTACCTCTTCCAGTTTGCATTAACTGGAAACAGCTTTGAATTTAAGAATTCTGTAGCGATTTGGGATGTTTCCCTGGTGCTGGCCAGCTTGAGGGTCACAAAACTGGACCGGGCTCTGGGCAAACTGATCCAGTTGAAGACGTCTCTGCTCACTGCAGGGGGGTTGGACACGGTGACCTCACGGCACTGCGGTCTCTTAAGGAGCAGAACAGAGATGGCTATGTGTTGCCTAGCCGCTGCTCACCTCTAGCAGTTCAGGGAAGCCGAGCCTCCAGCACTCCTGCAACAGGCTCCTGCACCACAGGAGGAAGAACTCTCCCCCAGGGGAGCACCAGAAGCTGTGAAGCACTGGCTGGATATAATTACGGCACCAACAGCTATCCTGTCTCCCTTCAAAACAACACACCAGATACCCTGAGACTCAACGCCTCTGGCTGGATTTCCAAAGTGAGAGTTTTTCTTTTCATTAACCAAGCTTCTAAAACGAACTGCTTAAAGGTGGAACTCATGCAATTCACCCTCCTGCCCATCTCCGTATTTGTGAGGCTATCCGTCCCCAACTCCTCCTCAGAAGGCAGAAACCTGACAATCAATGGGACAACCATTTCATGTTTTCCTTCCTCCTATTTCCTCCTACTTTTTTAATACAGAATCTCTTAATGCTTTTTCTTAGACAAAGAACACAAGCCAACCTTCTCTCCAAACAAAAAGATCAACAGAGCAGTAAGACATCTAGCAGTCCTTCTCTAACCTCATTCCTTAAAAGGGCTGAACTACTTTCATTAAGGTTTCTAGATACAGTCAGCCACTTCTGGAAATTTGGCATGGAAAATATAAAGCACCATGGCTGAAGTTTAGAGATAATTAACTGATGATCTGATAATGTGGTATAGCATCTTACAAAGAAAAGCTGAGCCATCTGAAGCTATGTCAGCTCTAATAGAACATTATTTTGAAATGAGACCACAGCGGTTGAGCTGATGTCTGATGAGTGCTTTGAAAAGCAAACACCGGAAAAAACACATGCGTGCTCATGCTAAGTACAGAATTCAATACCAAGAAATTTGGAAGTTATTATTGTTTGATGTTTGTCCTCAAAGTAAACCACACAATTTACAATTCAAAGCAAATGTGTTCCTTATTATTTTGAAATTTTAATGAACACAAGATGATAGTAACAACCTTTTCAATCACTGGACTATGACAGCTTTCTATGCAATTTTGTATTTTTCACAAAACAGTTTTTTTTCTGAAAATCTTTCTGCAATAATCAGCTTCTGAATTTCCATCTCCTGCCATTCTTCTGGCTGCTTGTAGATAAAACTCTTCCCAGTTTACTATAGTATGTTTCACGGCTCAGCTACATAAAGACAGGAGGAGAACTTTTGACTATTTTTGGAATAGCAGCTAAGCAAAACAAAAAAAAACCCAAAAGAGACAGAGAAAAAGATGGTCAGCAACTTAGAGAACATTTTTACAGGGACAGAATTCAGAATCTTCCACCAATGCACATTACCTTAACAATTTCCCTCATTGTTTCAGGTTGAGTCTCTCCTAAAAACTTGTATAATTCACGTCGTTCTATTTTACGCAAAATTTCTCGTGCCTCCTTCAGTTCTGGACAACTTGAGTGCAGAATTTCCAGGTAGATATTATCTGCCAAAGTTGCATCGATTTCCGTTAAGTATGCCACAATCCAGCGTCACAGCAAATGCATGTACAGGGACAAAGGTTAACGCAACACGAAAGCCTGCTGGCTCAGGAAAGACACGCGCTCTCAGAGAACACAGAGTCCCAGCATGGCAGGGGCTGGCAGGGCCTCTGTGGGTCCCCCAGCCCAACCCCCTGCCCAAGCAGGGTCACCCAGAGCAGGCTGCACAGCACCGCGTCCAGGCGGGGCTGGAATCTCTCCAGAGAAGGAGACTCCACAGCCTCCCTGGGCAGCCTGGGCCAGGGCTCCGTCACCCTCAGGGTGAAGAAGTCCTTCCTCATGTTCAGAACGATCGAACATACCAAGTCTGACAACTGAGAATTCACTTACAGCATCATCTGGATTATCATCAGATTCGTAACAGGTGTTGGTGGAAAAACTAGCTCAATTCGCACCCTTGCAACAAGTTTTGTTATTTCACTGGAAGTTGCTTCCTCTTCTTACTTAGCCAATCTTGTCCAGCAGAACACCCTAAACGCCAGCACTACCTGGCTCGGGGACAAGGGTGCTCTGTCTTCTCAAAGAACAAAGTACTTCCGTTCAACCTTCCGCACTTCTCCGGCTTTGGATGATAGCATCAAAGTCCCCCCTCTTGCCTCCACATGACAGCGCAGTACGCAGCGTGCTTCCCACCATCAATACGAGCAGCAAGACGCAGGGCTCTTTTGATGTGGCTTCGGAGCAGAAAGGTTATTTTGGGCTGTCCTGAAGAGCCGGCTGCTGTCAGGATGCTGCTCGCCTGCCACAACCAACTCAGCTGCGCTCCGTGTCTATTCGCATTCCCTGGCCAGAAATACCGAGGCAGCTCCGACACGAGCTGCAAGCACAGCTCTGCAACGCCCCGTGGCCGGCTTAGGAAGCTCCCAACACGCTCCAGGAGCAAGCTATGGGCCAAAACACCTTTAACTGAGGGTTATTTTTATGGACAAGGTCGATCAAAGCCAGGAACCTCTCCACGAGAAGGAACAGACTAGGTCTCTTCAGATGGAGAGAAGAGAGAAGGGAGAGGAAAACAAGAAGCCCATGGACACATCTGCTGTGCAAAAGCAGTGGTGACAAGGAAAGGTTTGCTGTGTCATCCTTTACTAAAACTAGGATTTGCTGTCAAATCAGGAGGCAACAAATCAAGAACTCATGGCGGTTCTTCACCCATCATGGAAGAAAGCCAGGGAACTTTCTGCTGCAGAACCTCACAGAGGTTTATCATTTGCAAAGACCCAAGAGGCAACTGCACAGTTTCCCAAAGGCATCACTCACCACGGGCCACTGAAAACAAGCCTACTGTCCTCTCAGAAGCCCTCAGGTCGCAACCACTGGAGGCAGGGAAGGAAGTGCTTTGGTTTAAGAGGACAAAAACATACTTGTCCTTCGTGGCCCACCGTTGCATCCGATGTCGGCATATTCCTCACATCACTCTCCTGGCTGTCCAGCTCTCCTTGTTGAACAGTACAGGGAGCTGCGGCAGACAGAGGCAGGGGACAGCCCTGCCCCTTGCCCCGAGCCGTGCTCCTCACCAGGAACAGCAGGCCAGCAGGCAGTCACCACAGGCTGTGGCCGATGAAGGATTGCCAGCAGAAGGCCTTTAGCATGACACAGGTTAAAGCACACAGGATCCTCTGCAACAGTGCCCTCAGCGTCTGCCACCTTGTCCATGGACCAAAGATAGAAGTCCTTGAGTCTCACTGTTGACCAGCCAAGGCTTGGTGATAGAAACTCAGGAAAGTTGCCTTGCCACTCAGGAAAGATGCCTTGGGACTCCTCGTGAGCTGTAGCTCACAGGTGCTGCAGAGCTGCCAGTACTTGGGAGCACTCTTCAGCAGGGTCTGCAGCACCCTTGTCCCCGCAGCCACCCCACCACAAACCCCTCGGTGCAGCAGGCTCTGCCTTGCCCATACTGGCCTCCATCCCCCCCGCTGCACGAAGCTGGTAACGGCACGCCGCAGCACTGAACATCAACCGGAAGAATGCTGGCGTGCCTCACCGCAAAGACCAGCAAGGGCAGACAAAACCAAGATGCAACGGTGGTGGGAAGCCGTGGCACTACATAACAGAGGACACAACACAACTCAAGCCATTTTCTGTCAGCTCCCTAATTTCTCTGTGTTGCCTCTTCACAGCCCTGAGCCAGACTCTGAGAAATGGCAAAACGTCACAAATCTTAGCTTGTTTGCTTCATTCCCTAATCATGCTGGACTTCCCCTGCATGTCTTCAAGCAGGTTGCTGCCCCCTCTACTTACCCTACGAAAACCACTCTCACAATCTATCCAAGCTCCCATAAACTTTCAGCAATAAGCTAAGTTGTTCAGATTTTGTTTTCTTCTGTTACATTTGCAAGCAGGGTAGCAATGTCTCAAGCAAATCGAATAAGACCCCATCAGAGCCCTCTGGAACCTGCCTTGGGGTTGGTTTCCCGCTGCAACACACGTACAGTACTTCTCTGCCTGACGTAGCCAGATGTAGTATCGCTCAGAGCTGACTTAACACCCCACTTGTCACAAGTGCAACAAACTCAGGGCACAGGCAGGACCTCCTGACAGCATACTTGCAATAATCTGAATTTGAGTGTGTGTGGAACATAAGAAGCTGGTGTTTCTCTCTCTCCCAACATAAAAGTAATTTAAAGTAGAAGGTCTTGCTCCCCCAGCAACACAGGAGAGCAGAGAGATGGGATGGTCCAGGTCTGCCCCACCATCTGTGCACAAAAGCAGTACTGGAGAGCCCTAGTCAGAGGCAAGGGCCCACTGTGCCAACAGCTGTAAAAAGAGCATTTTAGCAGGTACTCATGTTCTTTTACTGTAAAGAAAAATTCTGAGATCTCATACCAGTTAGCTTAGTGTAGGCTTCCATGTCCTCCATTGCTGTAGAAATCTGGTACAGTTTCCCTCCAGAGCCTTCTATTTTAAAAAATTTGTCTGCTTTTTGAAAGGCTTCCGTAATCCTAATTTGAGACAAGATTAAGAGTTAAGGATAGCATCATTTTGAAACAACTTATTGCTCAAGAATCAAAAAAGAAATGCTTTAGTATATTATGAATAAAAGACAACAGATGAACCTGCATCCCAAGCACACGGCCGACCCTGCTGGCACTGCAGTGTGTCCTATCCCCACGCTGTCACTGCGCATTTCAAGTCTTTCCATTTACTGAAAACGGGCTGGGATCAGACCTTAACCTTCTTTCAGTGAACGAGCAACTCCACTTTGTTACGCTCCAGACTACGAGTTTAACATCGCTTAGACGACTGCAGAAGGCTGCAAGACAGCGACACGGTCACTCAGCTGCAACGAGGCTGCCTCACAGACCACCGTGTCCTTTTACAGACTCTCTGCTCTAGGAGTTAACTGAGAGAATACAAAGCGTTGTAAAGGCAAAGCATCACAAACACGTGGTATTTTCAAGTGGGAAAAACTGACGTTCTAAAGATCAAGTCCTTCCAGAGTTCGCTGTACCTCCTGTTGTCATTTCCAGCTTGTACGCTCCTTTGGATGGGCTGCTATCATCAGGGAAGGCCAAGAACTAAAATTCTTGGCTGTTTCACGCCTCACACCTAGGTTCTGTCAAACCTTAGCGTTTTCAGTCTGAGGTTTAGAGAATCACTAAACCAGGAACTGAAGTTTACAAAATCAAAGCAGTCATGAATCACTGTACTGTGTAACCCTCTGCGTTCCTTTCTTCCAAACTCAGCAGATGGTTACTCAGCAGCCAAGATCCTACTGAAAAAATACTTGGGGATACCAGTATTTCTGCTTTTCAAGAAAAGTAGAAGGAATAATGCTATAGGGTAAATTCTGCAGACACCACCAAGAGAGGTACAAACGCAGGTAGGCAGCTGAGTTGGTCGTGAACAATTGCTGCATGGCATCACACAAACACAAAGTCAGGCCTCAGCTGAGCTAAAGTAAGCTTGCTCGTTACTTTACTCTGTTAGTAACCTTGCTCCATCAACCAGGCAATGTGAGCTAAGTGGCCTCTAACTTGCAGATAAAGATTTGACTTCAGCTGTCAGCAGGTAAAACAGCATAAGTGCACCCTGGTCCTATGCTGCTTCAGGGCTTGAGTAATTTTCCTCCAATTAAATTTCACAAGGAAGGATGCTGTTGTCCTCCTCTCTTTGTTTGTTTGGGTTTTTTTTTTGGTTAATCACAGCCTCTAAGCACTAAGCCCTGCCACAAGAACTGGGTTACATAGCCCAGTGGCTTTTGTTCTGTGTCACACCTTATTGACTATCTGAACAGTCCAAACAGATACATGGTTTCAAAGTTTGAAGTATTTAAAAAATAAATGGAATGCAAGAAAAGGAAAGTATAATACTTGCATTATTTCAATGATGTTGCCAATCTTATGCTGGTATGCTCGCCGGTGCAGGCAATTGCGTGTGTGGAACATATCATACAAATTTCCAACTTCCTGAATCAAAAAAAAACCAGTGATCTTTTACTTTTGACATTGTCTTAATTAAAAAACTAAAACAACCAAGGAATCAAATGAGTCATCTCCTTCTGTTTGCAGCATAGAGCAGAACGGTTATTTTTCACAATTTTCAACTTTTGAAGCAGACTCCGGCCGCCGTGGGAGAGCACAGAGGTGGCAGTGACTGCAGACAGCCTGGACAGAGAAGAGGACCTCTTGCTCCTTTGGCAGCCCCTCGCCAAAGCCACATTCACCTCTTGCTCGGAAGACGTGGAGCAGGATCGGGCGCAGCTGAGGGTTCTGCAGAGTCTCCCCTGGCAGGACCCGCCAGGAGCCCCCTCAAACAGAGCCTCGCTCTGTCCCTCCCTCCCTTCAACCAGTTGCTTCTGAGAACAGATTTCAGAGCAGCAACTCCTCCTTCCTGTCCAGGGCTAAAAACGTGTCCGGCAGGCAACCCCCGCACCCCCCCGCAGCCCCGAGCGCGGCCGCACCACGCTGCCCGAGGCAGCCTTCGCCGTGCCCCGCGGGTTTTGCTGCGGAGCGCGCCCTCGGTCACACACGCTGCTTACCTTGTCACGGGTACAGATATGCTTCTGGTTTTTTACTTCACAGACTCGAGTGAATTTAAGTAATCGCTTATAATCAAAATTATTCTGGATTCCTAGGTGATGACAATCCCTAAAAGCATTCCACAGAGAGCGTTTAACAATGAGATCATACTGGTACATACAGAAGCATTGTTTCAGTAGGAATTCATAACAAAAACTTTAAGATTTGTACCTTGCAAAATAATCCCATTTGTCAACATCAATGCCGTTCTTTTTGTTCGCCACTATCTCATATAGGAAACTTTTCTCCTTCCGTCGACCAAGGTAGGGCCACTAACACCAGGGGAGCCAAGAACACAAAAAAATCAGAAACAATAAGAAATTAAAGTGTCCACACAATGTCAGAACAACTTTTTAAAGACAGTGGAAATACACTTTGATTTTGCCTGTGACAAACATCCAACACTGGGGTAGCAAAGAAACCAAAGACAAGAAAAGAGCTTTCAGAAGCCATTAGGCATTAGAAATCCAGACTAATGCTTCAGCAGCTGACCTCCCAGAGTATCAGGAAGGATAAAAAACCACGCACACAAGTATTTCATTTCCTATTCTTCCAAAGCAAAGCTTGCAGCTTTACTAGGAGAGAAAAAAAAAAGGCGCAGCGAAGAGGGGAATAGGTTGTAATCATTTAATCCTCTGGGAATTAGGTAAACCCACAAATGCGTTGCTGTCTTGCAGTCTTCTGCAATCAACTGTATGCTTTCTAGAACAGAGTTTTAAAGCAATTATTTAGATGTTTTAAACAAAAATTGTTTAAACAGCCAGCTACTTAAACTCCTAACCCACAACAGACAATTCAGCCCTGAGGCAAACAGGAAATCAACACCGAAATAAGAAGATACAAGTTACCCATAAACATTGTTTTCTTGAAAATTTAATGATTCTTCAGCTAAACAAAAAATGCCATAAAGCGGCCTTGCAGTTCTGAAGGCGGGAAACACTGCATACAAACACATAAATGGCTTTCATTTATCTGCACTACAGAAAAATTAAACCTGATGACTAAGAGCAGACGTGTGCAGGCAGCGGGAAGAAAGCACGCCACACGTGAAAACATCCTGCGCTGATCACAAGGCCCTTTGCTACCGGGACAACGTTCAGGACACCGCTTCTGTTCAACGCAGAAGGAACGCGTTGTTCCCATCAGGGCCAGGCGGCCTGCCACGCGACAGCACCGCAGCACAGACACCTCGGTGGCACAGGAGCCGGCGCTCTGGTAAGACCACCACGGTGGTCCACCAGCGGAAGCTCCTGCAGCCGAACAGCAGGAGAGTGGCAAGCAGGTTGCCACGTATCACGGATGACACTCCTTTTCCTGTTATCCTGCTGGAGAACAGGCACAGAATGCAAACAAGGAAAAAGAGACTTTTGGCTAGAACCTGGCAGAAGATCACGGCAGTGGCAGGCAGCAAGATTTGTGTGCAAATGAGTGTCAGTGGGTAAAAGTCAACTTGACGACTTTGCAAATGAGTATCCGCTTACTATAAGATCTGAATGAATTTTATTATGCTAAGTTGCCCAGAGAGATAGTGGAGGCCCCATCCCTGGAAACACCGCAAGCCAGGTTGGATGGGGCTCTGAGCACCCTGATCCAGTTGATGTCCCTGCTCGCTGTGGGGGGGTTGGACTGGATGGCCTCTGAAAGTCCCTTCCACCCCAAAGCATTCTGTGATTCTAAGTTCCCTCTCTTTGTCATCAGAGTGCACATGGTAGAACTACACACTACTACAGCAGAAAATAATGGGTAAGTGCTGACTTGTGGGTGATTTGTTTGGGACAAAATACAGATTCTGATTAAGACCAGATTGTCATGACAGATCTCCCACTGACGGCTTTTTAATTCTGGTAGCAACTGAGCGCGTGTCCTTAAAGAGATGACAAGAGCTGTAAAGTGTAAAATGAGGAGAGAGGATTCCTTCTTTCATAGACTTGCAAGAATTAATAATCACCATCTCTTCTTCCTTGCCTCTTGAGGCAACACATTTCTTGAAGTCTTAACCCTGCCTCTGTGTTTGTTTCTGCAATAAATCCAAGCATTCTGCTACTGTTACCAAAGCAGATGCAGCTCTGGCACTTGGGCCGTGCTTTGCATTGCTCAGTGCCTCGTCTCTGCCCGTTCTCAGTTTTGTTACCCATTATCAGCTTGTTACCCTAAACTATCTCCAGGTTTTCTTCATACAGCCACCTGAAAACACGACCTCCCACCACCACCGCCTTCAGGCACCCAGTAAACAGGCCTGTATCCTAACCTGATCATTTAAGGTTTCCATTAAACACTCAGTTCTACCAGTCTAGTTACAGTGAATTAGGTTCACTAAATACAAATAATATTCTTAAGCTTTCCTTTAATCTGAAGACTTTGAGGCAAGAACTTCTCAGAAAGATGTAGGCACAGAACCTAGTGAAGCTACCACATCCTGCCAGCACCGTAAGAAACAAACACCACACTTCTCTAGCATCTCTTCTGCCAGGATTCTCAGAATATCACAGGGCTAAAAATAAACAATAAAACATAGCAGAAGCAAAAATTATCTACTCTTTCAGTAAAACTGAAGACATTTGTTGGGATAAGCAGCACACCGACTCACCGATTCCTCACAAGCGGTTTCATCTATAGGCCCTCCTATTTGTTCCTTGATGAAGTTCATGTCTTCTTCCAGGACAAGACCATAGGACTTCATGACTTCTTCTAGTTTATTGGAAGTGATCAGGTGCTCAAACATTTCAACAGAAGCAGTTTCATGCTGTGAAAAAAACCCAACAACTAAATGTTGCATTAGAAAGTTTAAGCATCCTTCCTGCGTGTCCCGGCTTTCCCCTCAGCCAGCAGCGCTGCCTGGAGGGCGCCTGGGCACGGCGGTGGGCAAGCGCGGCACGCTGGTGATTTGCTGTCCATTCTGTACCTCAGCAAACAGGATCACCTGCTCTGCATAGCCCGCAAACACACTTGTCAGCAGAGTAAGCAGTAAGACAGTTACAACGCTAAAAGATAAAATAACCTTTTCTGCTGTGCAGAACATTAACAAGTTTGCTCAGCTGATTTTGCCTAGTGATTACAAGCAGAGAGAGCCCTGAAAGGATGGCATGACATTTCCTTCACAGCAAACAACCTTGAAACTGTTCAGAGTTTCTGGAAGTATGAACTCTAAACACTGTATTAAATATCCTGGCCTTGAACTAAAATCTTAAACTAGAAAGGAAGCTCCCAGGTGGTATTTTGCATCTCTAAAATATATTCTGAAGAAAGCTCGCAGTAGGCATTTGAAGATACAAGGCTGGCTTAGAACGATCAGCGCAGTCCTAACAAATTCTGCCTCTTCAGAATCACACCACAGGCACTGACAAGCCTGAGACGTTTCATTTCATTTCTCCTCTGTGTCGCCCAGTGTGACAGCTGCAGGAAGAGGACACGCGTGCACCAACAGAGCTCGTGAAAGCACACCGGAGTTCAAGAGCATTTGCACTTTGTGGGAAGAGAAGCTGCTGACAAACACCTGGCCTCACTCACTGCTCCCCATGTCTCTGCTTTGCTAGTAAGGCTTCACCTGCTCGTGGCCACACCACGGGGGCTGACGGTCCCCAGACAAACAGTTAAAGTGAACAATAAGGAAATCATCATGAGATTAGAAGACAACATTCTGATTTTTCATTATGTTGCCAAAATGATGCAGTAAGAAAAGGCTAGACGATCACTATATTCTCACAAGCACTGGCAGTCTTTAAAGATGAATTATCCTCCCTTTAAAAATTTCAGTTTTCTATTTTTACAGTAACAGTGAAAATCCTACCTTCCACTTCAAATCTGGACGTGTGAGTGGAATAAATCTTCCATCAAACATGTGTGAAAATGGCCCATGACCTTAAAAATAAAGATTACACAGGTTTAATCTGAGACACGGTTGTCAGTAAAAGTGTTTTGAGCAAGCTAAGGATCTGGACTCTCTTATATTTGACTTCATCTTGACATTATCTATAAGGAAGAGTCAGCTACAGCGAGTACACTTTCCTAAGACACCTTAAGTACTACTGCACTTAACATAGCCAGTGCCATCACCTACATCACCGGCACGTACTGCAGCAACACTGAGAACATTAATTACTCCATGCCAGCTCTGAAGAAAATAAGCAGTTATAAAGTAATCATAACAATTTTTGAAAGGGCCACTAATTTTCACTCTGCAATGTTTTAAGAGACCTGAGGACATCACAAGAACGAGGAAGAGGGCACTTCAGCCACTGAGGGCAGAACTCCAAACACCAAATGGGAACAAGACAAAAAAACTGGCTGCGAGTGGCTACAGATTCACCAGGCAGAGCTGCCTCTGCCAATGTACTCTGGACCAAACAGGAACGGACAAATCCTGTCTCGGAACACGGCCACACACGGAGCACCACAATGCAGCTCTCGCGTTCTGATCTCACAGCCAGCTTTTCATCAAAGTTAGCTTTCAAAGAGCAAAAAGCCCCCTCAAGCGTTACTCACCCAAATCATGACAAAGCCCAGCAATTTCTACACAGAGGATGTCTCGTTGGGTGATATCCAGTTCTGGCTGTCTCTCCTTCAGTGCACGAACCAGACACCCTGCGAGGTAGCCCACCCTGTGGGGGGGCGGAGAAGGGAAGAAAAAACTAGTGAATATAGGAATATTGTAGTGTTTTAGGCCAAAGAGAAAAAGAGCAGTTCACCTATTCTATTTTATCTCCATTAAGTCACAGCCCTTGTCTGAGAGGTAGCACACAAGCGCAGACAGTCTCCTGCAGTAGAGTTCTAGTCACCAGCAATGCATCTGAAAGCAAAAAAGCACGAGATACCGTGCCCAAAACATGGAGACAACAGCATCGTCGTGTCCCTCAGGGCTCCGTGTTGGATGCCCCGGCCCATGGCAGGGGGGGGGGGCTAGACGGCCTGTGAAGGTCCCTTCCAACCCCAACTGCTCTACGGTTCTATGATCCTGCAGCATTTTGTAACGCCCAACCAGGCAGTAACTGAGGAAGCGAACAGCAGTGCGTTACGGACAGTGCACGTCTGGAAGCACCACAGCTTACACATCACCCTCTGGCTTCCAGCCAGCACAACTGCAAAGGTCCACAACAGTCACCACAGCATTTGGCTCTTCTTTCAAACCACTATTTCAACAAGAGCTTCTGACAATTATTTCTCCTCCTTCCATCATTTTTGATTTGACATTTCACTGAATGGGACCTTCTGTTCTCATATGAAACCAGCAGGAGCACACATAGGGCACATACTCCTATGAGCTATTTACAAGCTCTACACCAGCTTCCTTTTCTGCTTGTCTCAACAGTCCCTCTTGCAGAACATCTTGAAGCAAGACAAGGCTTTACATGACGAGGTAGTGTCTTTTCTTAGACCAAATTTTACTGTTTGGTATTTTTTCACTAGACGAGTAAGCACACAAAGCTCACTTTTATTTTATCACTATGGGAACCTTTGAAACTATGTATGAGTTGAGAACAACCGTCCTAAGTTTAACCATATAGATTAACGGAACTGTTTAAGAGGAAAGGTTGTTGATACCACTGGAGTTTTCAGACTCCTGTTATGAAAGCTTTGTTTACATCCCTCGCATTTGTGTCTTCTCAGGTTTACCAGATGCAGTCAGTTCCAGCTTGCCTCACTGATTTGACCCCTTTCCAAGAGCCATTTGCATCTCGTCAGCATCACTGAGCGGGCGCAGTGGCCAGTCCTACTCCACAGTATTTCAGCACTAACAAAAGCAACTTCAGTCTGGCCAGATCACCCGAATAAAACCCATTGACTAGTTTCATTTCTCTGCACCTTAGGGTATACCTTTAAAACAAACTTTAATTTGTCATTAATCAGCTTCTCTGTGGAGTGTGAACGACCTAGCAACAACTCTGGGAATCCTCACATCCAACATCTGTTTCTGTTTAACTTGTATTACAGATAACAGCCTGACAATCTGCCATCGATTGCAGAAAGCACACAGAACTACAAACACAAACATCACAGATTAAATGGGTTTTAGCTGTGCTGGACAATATAAGGGGATTACAACTGTCTGGCAAGTCATTTATAGCAGCCCCGGTACCCTTCCCAGGTTTAAGCTTTAAAACATAGATTTTGACTAGGGAAAACACTAAGCACTCGCAGTTCTTAATTAACATTATCCATAGAAGAAGGGGCGGGGAAGAAATTAGACACTGATCCACCTTGTAGGTTTCTTTATCTGTCTTTATCTGTCCAAGGAACAGCCCATTAGCACACAGGCTATCTGGGAACATTTGTGAGACCAAAAATGCCACCACAGCAGTTTTCACCAACGCCCAGAGATGCCCCTTGGCTGGCACTCCAGTTAGGGGAGCCAGACTCGGGGAGATCTGAATGCAGGAGGTGTGCATACAAGGCATCATCACCTTACCCTATGGAGTGTTCAAAGCGGTTGTGAGAGGCTCCTGGAAAAACAAAGTAAGTGCCACCCAGCTGCTTAATGTATCGGAGGCGCTGAAACTGCGGCGTGTCGATGATTCGAACCAGAAGGGGATGTATTTCAATGTGACCATGAATTGGATCGTTGAAAACCTACAAAAGCCAAACAACAGCGTAAATAACATTTAAAAACTGACTCTGAAAAGAAACAGGCACCAAGGTAAAGGATATCTTGAACGGTCAGGTATTTGGCGGGAAAGGGCGATTATTTTGTTTTTGCCTGCAGAACAGCCACGTCCTGCCTACCCTACACCAAGATTGCTCTTGGAGAACTACTCAAGCACGACATCACAAAAGACAAAGCTGAGTATTTCAGAGGGCAAGAGAATTAAAGTTGAAATCGCTAAAAATTTTATCTGTACCTGCGTAATTCCAAAACTTAACACTTGAGAAAACTGCTGTCTTTACTAATCTGCTACTCCAGCTAAAGCAGGACGCTGCAATACACGTCTGAGATATCCAATAAGAAGTGTTTGCTTTGACATTGTCCAAGTTTTTTAAAATCAAGTGAAATTCTGCAGAGTGGAAATTATGATTCTTACCTTTCTCATAAAACAAAATGCAAAACCCGAGACAACTGAAATCCGAAAGAAGTACTCCCTGGCCATCGCTAAGCACGCGTTTTAAGAGACATCTGCGCAACTACAGTGACTTACTGGAGAAAATAAAGACACACATTTAACCCTTGCCTCAGAACAGCAGATAAAAACATGTCATCATGCACATCTTGGTAAAACACTGGGGCAAAGAAGGTTTTCCTGCGTCTTCTCTGCTCTGGGTCACTGAGCTGACAGGGCCCTAGCAGACGTGCAGACGACTAAGGAGCGCGTGCAGCCCCGGCCTGAGTTAAACCAACACATGCCACTGCGAGAAACCCTTGGACGTGGCAAACAGTGGAAGTCTGTTAACCCAGGCCTGGGGCTAAACTATTAAAAAACTAATAAAAACCCCAAGGGGCGGCTCTACACAAAAAGAGGTGTGAAAGGGGAGCTTCCCAATACACTTCAAACAGCTCATCTGCTCATTTGATCTCCCACAACCGCCAGGTGCCCACATAAAGCTCTCGGCCGATGACTTCAGCAATTCTTCTGGTTAACGTGGCTTTTCAAAGGCCACCCACTTCCCCGGAGCAGGGCTCTGCGAAGCAGAGGCAGCACCAGCTGGCACCACGGAGCCGAAGGAGGGGAGGCAGGGAGGGCGAGCCTGCGCTGCGGAGCCCGGAGCATCGTCCTCCCCGTGCCGGGGCTACCTTCATCACGTCCATGCACTGCTCTCTCAGGGCGTTCAGGCAGGCCAGCACCTTCAGTCGCTCCGATGGGAGGCTAGAAGGGAAAAAAAGACACGGAGAGCAAAGTTTGTAACGCATTTGCCTTCACAATTTCTAGTACACATGGAATTAGGTGCGCAAGTTCGTATTACTCTGAGGGCCACTGACTCTTTTACAGAAATCGGTATTTCCGCCACTTTTTCAGAAAAATATTGAAAGCCTTTACCCTTCTGAAGTCAAGTATAGACAGAAGACAGCAAATAGCTACAGCAGTCTGTAAAGCAGGGTAAGTGCTTCTCCCACTTATATAGAACCAAGAAACAGAAACATACAGTTTTTTCATCAGTTTCTTTTAAGGAAGTCACATTTAGAGATAAGTCCTTTAAATTTATGGGAAAGACAACATGCAGGACCTGAATAACTGACATTTAAGGTTGAAACATTCCTTAAACTAAAATGTCAATGTTGCAATAAACAATTATTACAAAAATTTATTTATTTTGGTTACTCATCTCTGAATTAAAGGAAGTTTAATTTTGCCAAATTAATTTAAATTTTGCATAAACTAATCTTGACTCCAACAGCAGAACCACCAGAGTTTAAAAGATGCTCTAATTTTGTTGAGAACCGATTCTTCTACTTTGTAAAGATATTTTTCTGCCATTTTTAACAAACTACTAAAGGTGCTCTTCACAACAGACACACAAACGTTCAATGCAGGTACCCTGCTGCAGCCACGGCAGTCTGAGAGCGCAGGCAAGACAAGTCTGGAGGGAGAGCGTACCCACTCCGCTGCCCCGTTCCTAACTCAGCCTGCAAGCCTCGTCCTCGAGCAGCGCGGCTGCAGCCTCGGAACGACAGCAAACGCTGCACCACGGAGAGCACGGCTCGCTACCTTCCGCGCTTTCCAGCAGTTCACCGCCCCGAGGTCAGTTTTACATCAGTCTCTCAACTGAAACTTTGACGGAAAGCAGTACTATAAAATGGCAACTATTGGCAAAAAATACTGCCTGCTGCACCACGTTTTCATCCAAAACATTTAATAATTCACGATCCATGAAATATTAAATGCATACTATGTCTGAGCTGCTGGTGAGCAGTTTTTGTCTTGCCCATTCCGCGTCCCTGTCCCTAACAGGGACCTGGGCTGCAGCCCCGCTGCTCACAGACGGCCACCAGTCAGCAAGACCAGAAGCACCGGTGGTGATGCTCAGACCAGGGCGTGACTTCGCAGCCCGAGGAGCTCGGCCTGCAGGAACAGCCACCACCCGCTGGGTACCTACAAGGGAGTTCCTGGAAAAGCCCACTACTTACGGCGCGACAGAAAGCACCCAACACCAAGGAGAAGAGGCGGCCCGTCTGCATCTGCCTGACCTGCTTGCTCTCTGCTAAGAGAAGATGAACCTTGGCATGGTGTGGAGGAGCCAAGGAACCCTTCTGTGGCCAGCAAACCAGAAGCCTGTGCACACCTATCCTGACGCTCCCAGGAAAAGCAACTGCAACTGGTCCTTGAGGTCTGTCCTGAAAATGGGACCAAGAATATTCAACTGCTGCTTCTGAGAAGCACGTAACCTTTCCAACCACAGGTACTGCTAACTCAGGCAGGACTAGCACTCGGGCTGGTAACCAAGCACCTCCATCACCATCCTCAAAAACCGTTCAGGGAGAGCAAGTCAGAAGTGATCTGCTGCCAGCACCTACATTCATCTCACTTCTGTGGAGAAGTTCTCTCTCAAGACACTTACTGTACGGGGTTTGTGTGGCAAGGTTTTGGTAGCAGGGGGGCTACAGGGGAGGCTTCTGTGAGAAGCTGCTGGAAGCTTCCCCCACACCTGATGGAGCCAGCTCCAAGATATACCCACTGCTGGCCAAGGCGGAGCTCATCAGCAATGGTGGGAGCACCTCTGGGATAACAGAGTTAAGAAGGGGAAAAAAGTTGCTGTGGAAGAGCAACTGCAGCAGGAGAGAGTGAGAATATGTGAGAGCAACGGCCCACGGTCAGTGCAGCAGGAGGGCAGGAGGTGCTCCAGGTGCCGCAGCAGAGGTTCCCTGCAGCCGTGGAGCAGACCATGGCGGGGCAGGCTGTCCCACGGAGCAGACCATGGGGGAGCAGATCCCCACCCGCAGCCCAGGAAGGACCCCACGCTGGAGCAGGGGGATGCCTGAAGTGAAGGGGTTAAAAGGGATTTTAATACAAGTGGCATTACCTTATAGTTGCTGTGCATTTAAAACACTGATAGTGCTTATCTATTGTCTAAATTGACTGAAGCAGAGGGTCTTGCATCTCCATCCAAAGGGGTCAGTTTTTGGTAGGGGCTGGGAGTCGCCTAGAACCGGTCAAGACCGACCCTGCTGTATGGACGGGAGCCAGGAGAGAACTGAGTTTGCGCAGAAACAAAGGTCAATCAGCGGACACCGTGATGAAGAGGACGGGCCTTCATCTTGGGACCCCCGACGACCACCACCAGGAGGCACTGCGCAAGTGCAACTGGGAGGAGTCTATGGAAATTATTTCTGGGAACTGATTTTGATATGCAATGAGGATAGATGCATATGTATAGGTGTACTGGGAAATCTAATGCATATGTAATATTTGATTGTATAAATTGAAGAGACACGTTGCTGCTCGGCGCGCACGACTTTGGTGGGACTGCCCCCCGTGCTGCCCGGCGCCGAATCAACATCCCTGCTTTGACAGACTGTGGAGTCTGCTTTCCGCACGTCAGAAGGAGGCTGTGACCCGGGAAGAGAGGAGGGGTGGGGGGGAAGATGCTTTAAGATTTGGTTTGATTTCTTATTACTCTACTCTTATTTGATTGGTGATAAATTAAATTAATTTCCCCAAGTGAAGGCTGTTTTGCCTGTGGCAGTAATTACCAAGTGATCTCCTTGTCCTTATCTTGACCCATGAGCCTCTCGTTATATTTTTTCTCCCCTCTCCAGTTGAAGAGGAGCAGTGATGGAGCAGCTTTAGTGGGCACCTGGCGTCCAGCCAGGCTAAACCACCTCACCCAACACGCAGAACCACACCTGGCCTGGAGCATCTTTGTTCCAGCAGACTTGAAAAATTAACACCCAAACTTGATGTACAGAGACGATCCCCGCGTTCTCCACTACAGCTGAGGTCTCCAGTGGCCGTCACTTCAAAGCAAGCTAGTAACGGAGATCAAACATCAGCAGCGTGTTTCTGAACGGGCTGCAATGTCGCAACAGCTACAGCAGCACCACCCAGGACTATCGCCCAAATATCCTTGCCCAGAAGGCTCCTCTGGGTCACACAATGTACACGGGGTAGGGCTTCACGACGTTTTTGAGGAGGTGAAGCAGTGCACAGGAGCACCCAGCGCTAAGCGAGGGACGGCACTGCTCAGGGCACAGCCTGTTGGCTTGAAGCACTTGATTACACTTCTAAAGGCCACAAAAATTCAGGAGGAGAAAATTAACTGGAAAATAGCCAAGTACGTAAGGAGGAAGGCGTGTGGGCGCCTACCATCTTCAGAAATTACCAGTGAGTGCAACTAGAGGAACAGCAGAGAAAGGACAGCTCTACACTGCTGGCAGCACAGTTTATCATACAGCTACCCAGGAATGGCAGGGCACTAAACATATCCGTCTGCCACCAGCCTGTCATGGAGGAGCGACGAAAGCCACCGCAGGACGCAGCGTGCAGTGGAAAGAGGAGTGCAAAGGGATCGTTCTTTACTGTGAAGTTGAGACGTTTCAAAAAAGCAGAAGGCTCGAGCAATTTCTCGCCCAACTCACAACATTTTAAGCTGAACAGAAACATGGTATCTGATCTCACCGAAGGAAACACCTTATAAGACACAACCCCCAAGCACGTTGGTCCATACCGCCAGCAGCACCCACTCTCCGTACGGACTGAGAGCTCTTCACAGGCGACTGACCCCACCAGCCAGCCCACACGCTCGGAGGGCCCCCTCGCCTCCCCTCCCCACCCCATCCTGCCTTCACCCAGCGCTCGCAGCGCCTGGCGACCCGCAGAGCACCCTGCGGACGTCCGGTGTGGCCGAGTCTCCGCAGGGACACTCGCTGCTCAGACAGCCCGCAAGGCACTAAAAGAAACGAGCCTCCTGGTAGCCTCGAAAAAGAAACTACACATCCGCTTGTTATTTCAACCAGACAATTACCTCATACTTCAGCAACAAACAAAGCCTGCAGCTGCCCCGCTCGAGGTACCACACCTTTGCCATCCGCACACTTCAAACAGCTGCCAGTAAAACCCTTCTTCCGAAAACACCAAATACACCTCACTGACTGCTGCCGACACCTTACCTCCTCCGAAGAGCAACCCTTCTGCCTTCTCGTCCTGAGTCACACCAGCTCTTCTTCCTCCGCCGACGGCCACACCCAGACGCCCGCTCCTTCAACCCCCCCTTGCCAAGCTCCAAGCGCTGCCGGGATGCCCTGATGTAACAGAGATGGGGCCCCTCACCCTCAGCGCGGTGCTAGCTCCGACGAGGCGTCAGCCGAGGAGCCAACCCACACGCCGAAACTCTCCGACTCGGAGCAGCACAGCTCCATGTCTGCCAGGTAAGCGGACCACCTCAGGTCCGCCAACCACCGCACCAGCAGAGAGCTGGAGTGGAAGAGGTGGGGTCTGAGAGAAACTCGGAGGGAACAGCGTAAACAAGATTAGCGAAGGAATAAAGCAAAGGTGAGCAAAGATTAAAAAGCACCAGGAGAGGTGAGCAAACCCACCCCAGCGGGGCAGAGAAGGGGCAGCGGGGGCCCTTCAGACGCACAGGACCACGGGACACATCTATACACTCTTCTGCTTCAGGACAGCACGAAAGTATATTCACCGCCAGAAAACTTACAAGGTTTTTTGGGACCAGTCATGTCCCTCACTGCTGGGAACAACCCTTTACGTGCTTTATAAGACAGCGTTCAGTTTTCCTGCACTCGTGGCAGGCACGAGCGGGGAGCAGGACTCTGCCTGACTGCCTGCTGCTGAGGGCTGGGACAGCTCTCAGTGGCCACTGAACCCCACACTCACCCACAGCCCTGCGTGTGCTGTCAGGACACGTGACGAAATCTCTTTTTTGCAGCAGTCCGCACTGTCGCAGCGGGCGCAGCACAGAGCAAAGTCCCAGCAACTGCTGCAAGATCAGAATTTCAGCACTGTTGGGGCTTTGCCTCAATTTGCAATAAAGAACCACACAGCCGCTCTCTCACTCCTTCCCCGTCTCCAGTGGGACAGGGAGGGCAATCAGAAGGGAAAAGGCAAAACTCGTGGGTTGGGAGGAGAACAGTTTAACAGCATGGCAAAGGGAGAAGAAAACAGCGATCAATAATACAGACAAAAAGCAATATGCAGCATGCAGTGTTCTCACCACTTGATGCTCCGCTTGCTCCCCAGTAGCGAACCCCCCTCTGTCAGCCAGCTCCCCACTTAAATAGTGAGCCTGACACCCCACGGTGGGGAACACCCCAGCTGACTGGGCGGTGGGGGCCAGCCCAACCAGCTGCTTGCAAAAATTAACCCTACCCCAGGTGGACCTGGGGCAAACGCCCAGGATTTGCCTCAGGGAGATGGGTCAAACCCCACCTCCGCAAAGGAGCAGCTACTCACTGCTTCAAACACCGTCACCGCTGTCGCTGCCAGCACGGGAGCAGCACGAGCTTTGGGCTGAGGAGAAAGCTCTCGGCCAAGCCTCTGGAGTTCACGTGGTGGGGGTTCATAGAATCACAGAACGCTTTGGATTGGAAGGGACCTTCACAGGTCATCTCGTCCAGCCCCCCTGCAACGAGCAGGGCCATCTTCACCTAGATCAGGTTGCCCAGAGCCCTGTCCAACCTGACCTTTGACACGCGCAAGGCGATCGTGCCACCGGCGGCATCGCCATTACAGCTTTTTTAATGGACTTTTCGCTTCTCGTGGATAGTGGGAAACCAGCTTCCCCGCTCGGACGGCGCTGGGCTCAGCAGGGGGACGAGGAGCTGCCCTGGGCGCCCCAGACCACGGAGACCCCCCCCCCCCCCCCACGCCCCAGGGTGAGAAGGGACAGAGCCAGCCCGGCCCCGCGGCTCGTCCCGGCGGTGCGGGCCCGCTCGAACGGGCGGGCAGGGCGCGGGCCGCCCCCGGGGGCTCTCACCAGACGCGGGTGACCTCGAAGGCGCAGGCGGGCAGGTCCAGCAGCATGCTCCCGGTGACGCCGCTCTCTGCGGGGGGCAAGCACAGCGTCAGCGGCGGGCCCCGACCCCCGGCCCCCAGCCCCCGGCCCCCGGGCGCGGCCCGCCCCGCCGGTACCTCGGAAGCGGCGCAGCAGGCCGGGCTCCCCCGCGCCGCAGCGCGCCAGGTGGCGGCAGAGCCGCTCCGTGCCCCACAGCCGCGGGTCCCCGCGCTCGGCCTCGCGGCCGCCCGCGCCCCCCGGGGAGCCCTCGCGCCGCGCGCGCTTGGCGGGAGCCGCGCCCCAGCCCTCGGCCGGGCTCCCCATCCCGCCGCCGCGCAGGCGCAGAGCCCGCGCCGCCGGGCGCCGCCGTGACGTCACCGCCCGGCGCGGGCCCGCGGCCCCCTCAGCCGCGCGGGGCGGGGACGCGCCGGGCTGGGGCCGCTGGCCGGAGGCCCGCGTCACCTCACGCTGGCCCCGGGGCGCCCACCGCGACGCCATTGCCCTCACACCGCGCTGCTGGCGGCACCCACGCCCGGCCTTTCCAAGCTTTTCAGGACAAGGGGCAACGGGCACAAACTGAAGCAGAGGAAGCTCCAGCTGAACCCGAGGAAGAACTTCTTCCCTCTGAGGGTGATGGAGCCCTGGCCCAGGCTGCCCAGGGAGGCTGTGGAGTCTCCTTCTCTGGAGATATTCCAGCCCCGCCTGGCCGCGGTGCTGTGCCCCCTGCTCTGGGTGACCCTGCTTGGGCAGGGGGTTGGGCTGGGGGACCCCAGAGGGCCCTGCCGACCCCGACCATTCTGTGATTCTGTGAATGAAACCCACGGCCCCGCAGCCGCCAGACTGGGTCTCTCACAGCCGCAACCGCCAGACACCACGGCCCTCGCCGGCACGGACACGTGGTCTGGTTTCCAGGTACCGCGTCCACGAGTAACACCCTGGCATCCACGAGACCAGCTCTGCTGCGAAACGCCTCGGAACACCACAAAGGCCCCAGGAGGGACCTGAGACTTCGGCTCCCATGTACAGACCCCACAGAGCGCGGCTGGCGAAACCCCCGCTGCCTCAACCCATCCCTGATGAGCTTCTCAGACATTCACCCAGCACACGAGACGCTCGCACCTCGGTGCCCCTGACCAGCTCAATATTTGCACCAGCGCAGCTTTTTGGGGGAGCCCACGCACCCTGGCAAGCCCACGGGCTGCGGCTGTGCCAGGCACCTCCTCCCTGCAGACAGCCTGCCTCTCCACTGCTGTCCCCAGCACCGACAAGGACGTCGGAGGAGCTCCAAACCCCGCACACCCCTGAGCTCCCTCCAAGCTGCGGTGATTCTGCGACGCCCGGCACAAGCTGTGCTTACCGCAGTGCTGCCCCGGGGGAAGGTCACACTTTGTCCCTCAGCAGTACGCACGTGCACGTTGGGTTTGCGTGGCAAGGCTCTGGTAGCAGGGGGGCTGCAGTGGTGGCCTCTGTGAGAAGACACCAGAAGCTGCCCCCATGTCAGGCAGAGCCCGCTCCAAGACAGACCCGCTGCAGCACAGCCACAGCTGTAAGAGGAGTGAGAGAACATGTGGAACAGCTCTGCAGAGCCCAAGGTCGGTGCAGAAGGGAGGGCAGGAGGTGCTCCAGGTGCCGGAGCAGAGGTCCTGCTGAGGAGGGGGAGTGGGAGGGCGGCTGGGTGGGCACATGCCAGCCAGCCAAGGTCAACACACCACAGAACCGTTCTGCGAATCACTGCTCTCATCGCAACTCCCCACCACAGTTCAGACATGTAAAAAAAAGGAAAAAAAAAAAATTGTCATCTTAGTAACAAAAAGCCCTTTCTAGGCTTTTCTTGAGATCTCCATATGTAGCAGTGCTTACGCGTTCTACTGTCATGCTACAGTAATCTGCTCTTGTAAGCGAATATTCTGCTTCCTCAATTCTCAGCTCTTTACGAAAGTGCCCTTAATGCTTGCTCGCTGTTTTTCATTTGGCTGAGAGTCCCTCTCCATCCCCTCTGGGTCTTTCCGAGATTTCCGTCAGCCCTGTGTCCTCACCATGCCAAATGAAACTGGCTGGCTCAGAACTAGTCCCACCCATTTAGAGGAAAGGCTCCTCTTCTTGGAAGGAACCTTAGGAGACAGGGACAAACCAGTATGACACACAACTGTATAAACAAGCCTCACACCTCCTCCATTTCCCCTCCCCCAGACTGAAGTGACATCCAGCTGTCACTGGTGCTTGGCCTTTGAAGCAATAATTCATCACCAGTCCCTTCTGTACTTCTGCCAGTGTCAAACACTGCCGCCTGCTATAGCTCAATACCCAGAAGGTTCCTCAAGCGCTTTTTGGAGAGGGAAGGGAGCTGAAGGACATGCATCCTGGCCCCAGGCCTGGTACATCTGGAGCGCTCATCCAAAAAAAGCCCCAAACGTTCAAGAGAGATCTCATTGCATTCATGGCCTAAGAACAGCAAGAGAGGAGCACTCTGAAACGGCAGGACATCCTTCATGGATCACTGCAAAACCTGCCGAGATTGCACCACCAGACAGCCACATTCCGTAGCACAACAGGATGGAGGGGTACCAGTTTCACCCTCACGAGTAGGAAGAAAAAGAAAAGAAAATACTCCGCTAGGCAGGGCGTTGTTCTGAGCAGGATTAAGTCCCTGCTAACCAAACAAAGCACGTTAAAAAGGGTAAGGGAGGACGATTTTTGGTTCAGCTTTGCACTTGTTTGCATTGTGACAGAGGTGTCCTGAAAGCCCTCCCAGCCCTTCTGTGACTGCATGCACAGAAAACCCAGGCTTTGCTCCAGGCGTGCAGCTTGGTGCAGAAACCCAAAATGAACCCAGCGGGACCCCTAGTGATGACAAACAAAAAGCAAGGCACATGTTAAAATTATTCTTGTGTAGGGTCTCATTTTATTTTTTCCACTTTACGTGTTTCTACTAGCGCTCTCCTCGTTTTGCTGAACTCCAGGAAGCGGCGCTACCCCCTCGCTGCTGGAAGGCAGGACTGCCGAGGAACTGAGGAGTCTGCAGCAAAGCCATCCAAGGTGTGCCAGCTCCTTCCACAACCTCACCTGCTCGAGCCCTGCATTTACACGTTAGCTAGCCGAAATGCTTGTGACTAAACTTTTGCAAAGCTGTTTTTCTGTTACTGGGAGCCACGGTGGATATCAGAGAGGGGGCTCAATGTAAAGCTGCTGCAGCTTCAGTGCCGCGTGTCGAGCTGCGAGGCAGCTCCCGAGCTGGGGAGCAGTGCCGTGGGGTGCGCAGGCAGGGTCTGCTGGGCTCCTTGAGCCAGCGGTTCCCCGGCGCTCTGGTGCATCAGCCTTCACGCAGGCACCGCGCAGCCGGGCCCGCCGGCTCTGCCCAGCTCCCCAGCTCAGAGGGAGCCGGGCAGCCGAGGCTCTCAGCTGCCAGCAGGTCAGAGACCGCACGCGTCATCCACCTCCAACTCACCAGCTGTCGAACGCGCTTCTGCTGCCTTGAGGAAGTTGAAAACTTTTATGAGTTTCACATCAGGTTCCCCTGACACATGTTTTCCAAGAACTGCGACTTGGACGATGAGGTATAGGGTTATTGTGAACTTTGGAGATTACAGTGAGCTCTGTTTCTCTGGCCTTGAGACAGATTTAGACACGTTCAGGTTCTCTCATCTGAGATCCCAGCGCTTCTTATACACTGGCAGCTCCTTCGTACGCCTCCTTTTGCATCCCCAGTTTCACTGCTCCTCGGGTATCAAACAACAAAAAACACCCTCCATGAGTCACAGGATGGCAACATAAGAAGAGTATTTCCTAACAGGAAAGTAAGTAGAAAAATCAGTTTCAATTCCACATACTGCTTCATTGTACTCTAACCACAAGTTTTCTTGAGGCCACATCTTACTGCAACACTTGGAATGTGGCAACCTAGTATTAACATACTGCTTCTATGTGAAGTTCTAGCAGATTTACAGTGCTCCTGGTGCTGTTAAAGGAAAGGTTATTAAACACTTCTTCCTCTGGCTCTCTGAAAACTGCCCTGCAGTAAACACGCAAGCTCCGAATCCACTTCAAGCAGCATTAAGGAGCTGCCCGTGATGCTTTCCCCTCACTGGGCACCTTATCTGCAAAAGAAAGTTTACAAAGAGAAAAGCCAGCCATGTTTTCACAGCTCTGCCTCTCAGCATCCCTTGGGTTGGTAACTACATTTAACAGTCTTTTAAAACAAGAAGCTCTGGTGTCAAAGAAGTCCTTCGACTGCATCTGCGCAAGTTGGCCTGCTGCCCCCCCGCAGACGTACAAGAACTATTAAAGAAAGCTCCGAGTTCACGCCAGCTTTATGCTTATCTGTAGCAACACCACCAGCACAACGCAACCCTGAACCTGCCTGCAGCTGGGTTTGGACAGGGGCAGGAAGGCAGCCAGGGCTGCGGCAGCTCCCACGCGGGGACGCAGAGCCCACGGAGCCCAGCAGCTCACCAGCACCAGTCGCACCTCCCTCCCTGGGCACGCCACCCATCACTGCCCGAGTTCCTCCTCCGCGGTGGTGTTTGTTACTTCGTGTCATGCGTTGCCTTCTCCTCCCAGAAACTGCATCTGACTGAAGCGCAAACAGTACAGAAACTTGAGGAGGAAACTTCAGACAGATCACACGGAAGACGATGAATTTAAACTGAAAAAACCCCAGAGAAATTTGAGGGACCATAAACACGATGAAGGTCTTTGACACTACAGAAAATGCAGACAGAATGCATTGTTTAATGAATCACCACAGAAAGACCACAGGAAATACAGCAACACAAGTTAAAAGACTTTTAAATCGTTTATTATAAAATACATATTTACACGTGAAGGCACTTTGAAACCGTTACAAAACTTTCATGTAAGCTATTGTTTCACCTGTCCAACAAGTCCAAAAATACTTTTCCTATCACCTAAAAAGGTGAAAAAGATCTGAACTGCATCCAGTTGTAGTACGTTCATTTTTCTAATGAAAAAACACTACAGCTAATGACAACTACTACGGATTTTAGCACCATTGGTTTTCTGCAGTTTCAGAGAATGCAGTAACATGGTGAGCGGACACATGTGGAGAGCTCTGCACATGATGCTGAATTACAACCGAATCAACTAAACTCTCGCCATACAATACTGCTGAAAGACTGATGCTGTCGAGCCTGATCATACAGTTCCCATCCAGAAAGGCTGGAATCCTCCAGGCAAATAAAGCTGACTCTGCTGAAAGATAAATCAAGATTCCCTGTTCCCCCCCCAGCACAGGAGGCTTTCAGGGACTGGAGTACGTACGCTGAGCGGTTATAGTTGTAACAGCACTGATGAACAGATCGAGACACAAAGGTTGTTTCTCGTGTACTTTTTATCTTCAGATCTGAAGACCGATATTAAAAATTGAATTCAAAAAACAGAAAAAACAGAAGAATCTACATCAAACCCAGTCCACTGCATGGCCGTTTCCTCATACTGCAGCTCTCTATGGTCAAACCTCGCAGAAATAAGCACCTTTTTTTGAAAGTAAAAAAATCAAATATTTAAGTAGTTAATAATTCAAAAACAGATTACAGTTTATAAACTTTGCACTAACTACTGAGTAGGGTCACTTGCATGTGTACACTTTTAAATACATTTTTCCTCCATCTGCTGGCCAGATTCATTAGCTGAGACTGCTTGAAATCATCGCTGTATTCTTCCCTGGCACTGTGGTACAGCAGATCTCGCAGCCCATATTAAACAAACCAAACAGTGAAGCGAACAGAGCTCCTTAAACAAGTCCTATGTAATCATTCAATTTTTTTTTTTTTTCAGTTCGATATGCACATAAACTGAAAAATACAGTGCTGAGTAGTTTCTCTATGGCTCTAATCTTAAATGCAATTATGAGACAAGATCAAGCTATTGATGCAATGAATAAACCTTGACTTTTCTCCATTTTGGTATAATAAACCCTACCAAATCCCTCAGCATTAAAAACCAGGTTACAAGGAACTGGATGCTGGACTTTACACATTTCCAATGAATCCAAGCCTTTAACAGCTACAAAACCCCCATACATACAAACACGCCTTATCTGGTGGGCTTACATTCAGTGTAGATACTGCATAAGAGGCTAAGATCTTCAGCAAAAAATACAACAAACAGATACAACTTGCTAAATGCATTTGTGCATTTGAGCCGCGGTAAGACCAGCTTGTGCTTCTTTGTGGGTACGCTGCAATGTGTGGGAGCAGCTCCTGCCGCAGGGGGCCTTCGGGCTTCCAACGGGAAAGGAGCCGCTCCTGGGGCAGCACTCACCGGCTCGAGCAAGGTAATTCAGGCTCACTGAACCAAGTCTCAGTGCTTTATCACGTCGGTGCCCAGTTTCAGTCACTGCTATTTGTACTTATGGATTATTGCCTTTGTTATTGCAAAAGCTGTCTGAGCCACGTCCTAACAGACACTTTTACCGAAGTTCCAGGGGGAGACGGAGCGCAGCACAAATCCTGCGGTTCAAAACCGCTCAGCTCTTCCTGAGGCCAAATGATCAATTTGTTCTCCACTCCAGTTACTCCACAGTAAAATAATGCACAAAAACCTACGTTCTTTTAAAATAAGGCACTTTTAAAGGTTCTTCCCCAAATACCAAAAGCTTGAGGAAACGTAACTGACTTCACTCATTTCCTTATCATTCTTATTCCAAAAATAAAATCAGCATTACTAGAAGCTGAGTTACACTCAGAACTCATGATGCTCTAAATTAGGCTTGAGAACATCCAATATGGCTTTCTACAGATCACTCTCTTGCTAAAACAGCTCAGAGTAACTCCTAGCACAGCGTGGCCCTTGGGAATGAAGATCATCACCACCTCTCATTCTCTGGCGTTTACTACTTAACCCTTGCTTTTCACATCCTATGGAAGTCAGGTGAAGTTCAATGTTAAAGAAACTTGGCAGTTGGCTGTATCTGAAAGCAAGAAATAAATAGCGCAACGGCTGTATCCAACTCCACAGCTTTTAGATCCCACAGAAAACTGGCAGTTTTAATGATTGGCTCTTTCACTGACAACATCCTGGAGACGTTTAAGTAGAACGTCATCATTTTCCTGGCAGAGTCGCTTCGTAGGGGATTCAGTGTCACTATCAATTGTTATTGCTCGTTTCTTACTCCTGTGTTCACCTTGTTTTATCATACTGTTGATGTCCTTCAAACTCTGTGATCAAGATAAAAAAAAAAAAAATCACAAGTTACTACAGCTCCATTTCAAACTTGCTCTGGTTTTCAATCATCTGAGAACAAAAAGTTATTCTGAACCTCTTTTTGGAGTGATGGATTCCACAGAAAGAATTCTACCCTTCACCGCAAAGTGACAGACTAGTTCAATGAAACCTTACTGCATTGGAACACATCCTAATTAGGAGATTAATTAACCCGCTCTCAGACCGACCCCTTTCAACCTTTTTGCTCTCTACCTTGGAAGGGCTCCCACTAAATTTATACAGTAGTGCAGTTCGAGGTGTCAAGCAGGCACCGTTCTTGTGAGGCGACACGTAAACAGAGTGCTGCTGAGAGATCCGGCGAGGAGACACCGGCTGTTGCTTAATGTTGGGGAACGGAGACAAGGGAGGGGCTTCCACCTGCAAGAGAGGACAAATTTTGGACAGGAGCTGAACCAGAAGATCTTTAAGAGCAGTAACTTCACAGAAGGAAAGATTAACACACTTCCAGGTCTTCTTTAGAAGACTTTATCCCACCACAGATAAACAACAGATCGAGTGTCCATCAAACAACAGAACAGATTTATTTTCCAGATGCGTTACACAGACGCACCCCAGGCGTTTCAGCAAATGGGTGCTGCGTCAATACAAAGCACCTGAAACCAAGGCTGCAAACTGAACTGCACCTGCATTTGTCCTCTTGAAAGGCTGTCAAAGCAAGTCCTCGTACCATTTCCTACAACTGTTTAACTTCTGTAACTACACCAGGTGAATAACGGAACAAAATTATTGACATATATTTAACTGGCTGGAAAAACGACTCTGTGTCTGATTATTAGAGAGCGCAACACTCCAAAATACTTTACTTACTACATGATCCTGGTTTGTGATATCGTACTTCAGTGCAAATGATTTTACTCTTCCTACATAGACTGCATTGTAGAATTTAATAAGATCTCCTCTCTCCTCGGCTCCTGACTCACTGGAGTTCTCTGCTGCGGGTTGTCCTGAGGAACTGCTGGTTTTCACAGACGAGTCTAACAGTAAGAGAGCGCTTCAGATTTCAGAAACATCGCATCAGCAAACGGGGCGCTTCAGACTCAAGCTTACATCACCCCAGTGACAAGAACTCACCCACAAATTGTCTAGTTAATGAGACGAACTAAAGAACGTGCCTCAGACAGCAGCAGGGCGTGCTGTAGGTGGTTATGAACATTGGTGGAGCTACAAATCGCTGCTAGGGGATTACGGCTAAAAAGGCCAAGGTAAATCTTCCTTCTAAACTTGGAAACAGCCGTAGCGAAACATTGTAGCCCAGCTGAGCCCTTTCCCCACACTTATTTCAGGGAGTGGTACAAAGCCATGTGTTGCTCTTAAAACCGAGTTTCAAGCAGTCTGACATCTCCCAGCTTTCAGCTTCTGTGAAAGTTTCTAGCAAAGAACAGCTTCGTATGCAACTCGTGTCAGCTGCAAGCAAGCCACGACACCATCTGCTCAGGCGTACCACAAAACGGCTGTTCAGTGGAAAAAGCTGCAGCTTGAAAAGCAAGAATATTTCTGCTCATGTTCTCTCTCCCCTACTTAAGCTGGAGCGCTACAGAACGCGACCTTCTCTGGTTCATCCTCCATCCTGTTTACTGCCAAGCAAAACAGGGCAACACAGAACAAAGCCTCCTGCAGCCAGTGCACTATGACACAAGCAGAAAAAGCTTCAGCTGCTACCCGTAAACATCACTCCCTGCCTTACGTCCCAACACAAGCTTATGTTCCTGTAAGCTGGTGTCAAGAGTGGGAGCTAAGACTGGATAAAGGAGACACGAGTCTATTAACTGAACAAAAAAGTCTGGCAGGAAAAGCTGCTGAAGAACTTTGTGACCAAGTACATTCATTTGACAAAGCACCGGAGCCCACTGCCCCTTGAGATGCTCTACCATATCCAAGAGCTGTGGAGCTGCTAGGCAGGAGGCGGAACCTACAGGAGATCAGCACTTTCCTGGATCCCGGTGGAATCCTCAAAAGGCATTTAGGAAGGGACTCTAGTCCTCGTTCAAGCAGCTGAACCCCATCCGCAGTGGGAATTTGCCATACGGAACAGTCTTCTAAAGTTCTGCGTGTGTCCCAGCTGCAGATCTGCTCTGCTCAAGGGTTCGTACAGGGGCTTGCGATCTCTCAGTTTCCTGATGCATCACTAAACAGGCATGGCACAGTTTTCATGCTTTCCTCTAATACTACTCTTGTTCCTTTTCTCCTCTAACCCAGAAAAAATAAAATATCAACTATTTAAAAGAAACCTGAATGTAAGAAAACAGTGGTCTTAGGGAGTCACTGTTTTTATTTTCTGAAACAAGTTGTCCCTATTTAAGCCTTCATGATAGGTGACATTACAAAAAAAACCTGTCATCATATTCCAGGTACTGTTCATCTTTCTTTCTTAACCAGTGATGCTGTCCAAGAGCAACCACAGTATCACTGACACACGAAGGAAACACTTCAACCTCAACCAACCAAATTTAAGGAAACAAAATTAAAGATTTTTTCCCAGCTAGGATGCATATTTTCCATATCTAACACACAGGAGGGCTACTGACAAGATGTTTTCTTTTTCAACAACATGTTTATTTTTGTTTAATGCATTTAAAACTGTCAAACTTGCTTCACTTCTCCTTATTACTTGACAGTTCAGTTCTATAAAAGCCCACAAGTACGTTTTAAACCCAGCAGACTACTTTGCTGTACCTACCCTCTGTCATCTCCACATCTTGGTTTGCATTTTGGTCCAGCAGGACATCGGCAGAAATATTTTTCAACAAGACGCTCCTATAAACCTACAGGACACCGGAAAAAACACTCTTGTCAAGGAAAAAAGGAACACTAGGTGAATTCCATCTGAATGAGGAGAACACTGAAGAGGATTTGACCTTTCGCTTATCAGCAAAACCACCTGAAAAGGCACCTCTGTCCGAGATGCATAAAAAGGAAAGGCAATACTATTTACTCACGTGGCTGTTTGCTTGAGGCTGATTTCTGTAACTTTTCATTATGTCCTGAAAAGTTCTTTCCTCTTTAGTTACCTGGAAAAGAAAAGGCTACTGAAGACCAAGTGCAAGCAGCAAGGTCAGGCTGCTCAGGCCCAGTCTATTCCATTAGCTTCCCTCTATACAGCTGTTTTGCGAGCATTACTATGAATATATTATTTTAAAACTTAGTTTTGGTGATGAGAATATGAAAAAACAAGCATTTTTCTTGTTCAGGCATTCCTTGTTTCTTAGCTACTAAAACCTCTCATTGCTTAATAATGGTTAGGAATTACTCCTTTTCTGACTTTTCTTCTAATGACACTAATAATTAAAGAAGGGAAATGCTATTACATCAAAAATGTATTTGTAAGTTTGAAAAACAGACCCCTTAACTTTTCTAAACAGAAAGTGAGGAAAACCCAAACAAAACACTAAGCAGCTATATATACACATGCAACTTCAGCTTGCTTTTGTACTTCAAAATAGCCCGTTTATTAAAGGACATTGTTTTTCAGCCAGGCATCTGTAATTTTAATAGCAGATGAGCAACCATTTTTTTAGTTAGGAGCCAGGAGAGAATGTATCAAGATCTCTGGCTAAATTGTCAGGTCTCATCCTGCACTGGAGACAGCACTCAGAAGACTGGATTTAAAAAAAAAAACAACCAAAAAACCAAAACCAAACAACAGACCAAAGAACCCCCTCCACAAAACCACAACTGACAGACTACGTGATAAAACACAGACCGCTGACTGTTCAATGGTTTTGCTTTTCTACAGCTGTCAGCGTCGATGTCAAACGACCCTTCGCTGTGCTACAGTTACGAAGAGCACAGGCAGTCACAGTCCGAACACCAGCTTCCCTTCACAGATACTGCTCCTCTCCACTGGTCTTCATCAAGAAGAAAACGTAATCCATCCCCAGTGTTTCAGAGGAGCCTGGACTTTATTTCACTTTCCGGAATTTGTGTCTGAATCAGACTTGATGGCCATTGTAACCGTCAGCTATCAAGCTGGAGTCAAACCAATGTTCCAGTTTCATAATCTAACTTAGTAACACCTAAATCAATGCTGGCAAACTGAGCAAGAAATTAAGAAGCACGAGTAACAGGCAACCAGCTCAACTGCTCAACCTGAATTTTCAAAAGCTAAGAGGGCTTTTGTGGAACAGAAACTTCACATCCATACATAAGGTTATGAGCTCCTGCAGACTTTTGCAGCCTGCACAATTCTGTAACTGTAATGGCGGTTTTAGTTCAGCTTACATAGATCATGCAGATGACGAACAGGATAGAAAACACAAATATGGGGCAACGAGATCACACGCTGCTTCGTCTACGCTGACCAGCGCTCACTGCGAATGCACTCAGGAAGAGAAGGAAAATCCTCTCAACCAACTGGCTGGTTGACGGAAACTTTTAAGATTAGGTAAAACAAGGAAAAAATATATTGTGACTTTATCCACTTCTTGGAAGGAGTTTTCCCTTCCCTCCAGTAATATGACATGAATAAAGCAATCAAATTGTAAACTGCAAACCAATTTACATTTTCAATTGACATAAAACTCCCTAAATTTCTTAAAGTTACATGGTACCTTTGCCATGATATAAAAGGCACAGAGGAGGAGCTGGTCCAAATGCCTGTCCTTCATTAGATCAGCACAATGAACCAATGTGAATTCAAAGCATGTCCATATCTTCCTGCGCAAGTCATTGGAAACGTCCAATTTTAAGCACAGATCACGCAAGCGCACGCTTGCCAGATGATAAACCTGGAAGAAAAAGACACACAGAAACCAGCTTAACCTAGTCTGCGAAAATGAAAGTCCTGAAAGTAGAGCTGTTCTCTAGTTGAACAGTTTGTTTCTGCAAAGTTTCCTCTCTCTGCCCAAGACAACTTCTCCAAAGACTAAGTTGTCAACTCTGTTCAGATGTTGGATCTCTAAGGCTTAGCGGAAATCTGCTTAAAAACATTATGACAATAGCTTCTATACCGTATCACTCACTCACTGTAATGGAACACTGCCAGCCAGCACAAAGAAGGGACATGCTTTAATTACGATTAAGTACAATCTTAGATTCACACACTGAGATTTTTTTTTTTTCTTTTTGATTACCAAAAGTCTGTCTCAAAACCTGAAATAACTATCAAGGGCAACATTAGCCTTCTTCATGGACAGTAATTAGGCACATGCTTTATGTTGGAAAGCAGAAAGAGTTCATTTCATTTTCACTTGCTCTACTGAGGAGGAACAAGAAAGGAAAGTAGGGAAAAGCTATAATTTTGAATGCGATGATGAATATGATGACTGTAAATAGAGAGTCAAAATTTAAAGACAAATTTAAGTAAGATTCTAGTTCTCCTTCATTACTAAGAGAAATATGTTGCCTACCACGTGGTTTGTCAAATAGAAGTATTCCCCAACTGAGAGTAAAGCTTACAAAATGCAGTCTGAGTTCACGCCTGGCAGCTGGCCAATCGATTCTTAATCCATTCTCAGAGAGAAAGACAGACTGCCACTATCAAAACTAAAGAACCAATAGTTCAGACACAAGATGTGGCTTACAAGTCTCTGCAGGAATTAGTTTCTGCATTAAGATTTACCTTAAAGATTGTATTTACCTTAAAGATTGTTCAAAGTAGAATTCTCTAGGTTTACAATGCAGATACCCTAAAAGGGGAAAACCTCTGAAAGTTACTTCCCTAGTAAGAAAATCACAGCAGAAAGATCTTCTAGTATTTCTAAGAGATTAATTTATGTGTATATGCTTTGCAGGCAGTTAGGCAAGTTACCCCAGCCTCCTCCAAAGACCCCCCCCACATTCCACAGTGGAAATGAAAGCAACTAGAAACAAGTAATCTGCTCTGAAGCATATGCAGTTCTTACCTTACCCCTTAAACCCTTCATTATTTCAAGAAGTTCCTTCTTTCTAGAAACTTTTAGATAGCGTGTTATTCCACACTGCTTTCTGAGGCCCTGTACCAGCAAGATCAGCACTACTGAGCAGACCTCAGAAAACTGCAAACGAGAATCTCCAGATGCAGGATCCGAAACAGTGCAGTTTTGAATGAGCAAGAAACATGAGAATAATCTCATTTCTGATACGTGGGAGGCAGTAAAAATAGACAAGAAGTAAAAACTACCGGTATTTCTTAGGTAGTTATTTACAGAAGCTGCTTATTATAAGAAAAAAACAAAAACAAAACACGAAACATCTCATGGGGAGGGGAAGGGGAAACCTGGATTCTCTGCAGCACTTGACAACACCTTTTCCCTTCTCCTCCCAGGTATACAAGAACTGCTCATGCCAAAGGAAAGGCACGGGAAGATTGAAAGTAATGAAAACTGCACAAAGAGGAAAGTTTCAGCATGGCCACGAACAGAAGTAAAGCCTGACTTCCTAACAAAGACACTCACCTTCCTGTAAAACAGGGCCAAGGATCCCGTTCTCCTGGGTTTGCTCGCTGCCGAGAGATGCGCTTCTTGTGCTTGGTTCACCTGGGGGTGGCAGGGAGCCTGCGCCTCCGCTTTACACGGCTGACCTAAATTCATCGAAATGGGTATCAATGCGATCCCACCCACTTCGTTTGTAATACCTGGAGATGATACACACACCCAGAAATAAACCGCTTGCTCTCCTCACGCCGCAGAGCTGAACTGCAAATCAAATTCATTCACAAACATTTCATACTAAAGACATCTCATCCTTCTCTGCTGGATGCTAAAAAGACTGTCCCTCGGAGTCTTCAGAAATTATTAAAAATTACATTTCTGGTAATGCTTAAAGGAAGCACGTGAATGTGAACAATCATTTCTAAAACTATCTGAAAGTACAAAGTACAAAGCTTACAAGAAACCACAATTTCTGTAGTCAGTGCTCCACTCTTGGGGAGGAGGTGGGCATTCCCTGCCTTTTTTTATTTTTATTATTCTGCAAACCTGACAGCACCTTGCATACAGTCCTCATAAGGTTCCTCAGTAGTCAAATTGTCTTGCTGAACATCTCCTTAAACATGAGGCGTGGAGATTTTTCTTCTGTGTCTGTCTATAGACTCAGTTTTTAAATTAGAAAAGGCTATAATACTCATTTCTTGTGTATCATTTTCAGAAATATTCAAGCATCACCCAACTTCAAGAGAAGTCCCCCGCTATTCTGCTAACGTTAATACGTAGCCCTTCTCCAGAAATTCCAGAGCCTTTTCAGATTATAACAGACCACAGTTCAGACAAACAGTAGTAAATCATTCTTGGAGCAGAGAACCAAAGCATCGCTTAATCTATGGCGAGGTGTAACTCTAAGAAACATGAACTCCACAACTTTGCTCACAAGCAGGAATCCTCGGGATGCGTGTTCAACATCCAGTGTCTCCACGGGAGGAGACAGCAGTATGAACTCAAGTTTGGTTTTTTTTTTTTATGAAGTGATACATGTTCTTTTAAAAAGGAAAAGGGATGCATGTTCAAGATGCACAGTCAGTCTAAGCAGATCTTAAGAGCACCCAAAACATCTAGTAGAGAAGAAAAATGGGACAAATTCTTACCGTGCAGTGGGATAGTAACCTTCTGCCCCATTTTTCCCGGTACCGTAGCTGTTGTCATGGTCAGCACTGTCTGGGCAGGAGAAACCACCATGTTTTCAGCAGCAATGCTCGATGCTGGAGCAATTGTCAACTTTGTTCCTTCGGTTAAAATTTTCTCCATCTGCATTTCTTTGGGGCTGTCATCTCCAAAAAGCCTTCTCTTAGCACTTCCAGCCGTCGGAGAACTGTAGCGCTCATGCACAGAGATCGGTGACAATGGCTGCATGTCTAGGATGCAAAGGAGAAAAAAAATCCCTACCAACCACCCCTTAATAGGAGCAGCTTAACAGGAATGCTCCTCCACAGGAGGGGAAAAGGCTGGCCTTCAAACAACAAAATTGGAGCACAAGAAATCACTTCTAGCAGAGAACTAATCTCTCAGTGCCCAGGCAATATGAACAAGGCCTACAGTCCTTTAACTGTCTCCTTTTACTGTGTAGTCACCCCAGACAGCTCAGCTTCACAATCAGGTACCACACGGAAGGCAAGAGTAACCAAGCTAATATGCAGAGGCCGAGGAATACGCAGGATTATAGACACTTACTCCAGTCTGCTTAGCAGATTAACAATATTTGCAAGTGTTGCTCCTCTGAACACGTTCCTCTACAAGAACACTGACCACAGCCCTGGATATGCTGTATGTTCTGGCTTTTAGCCTCTCCCTAAACTAACCCCAGTCAGAAGCCTCCACCCTCATCCAGCCCCAGTTCCTCTCAGGCTTTTCTGTTGGTTTCAAACATCTGCTCCAGCAGTAAGACTGAAGTACACAATAATTTACAGGCTTCTGTTCCTCTGGCTTTTTGCATTTCTGCTGAAGTCTGCTAGCCACTTGTGAGGATACCAGTGACAGCAGATTCCTATTTCCCATGAAGCGGAAGCCTTCTGGATAACCGTCCAGGTAAGACAGATTGGAGACCTTACTTCTAACTCTGCCAGGATGGTTTTTTGGTAACAGGGGCAAAGAAACATTTCCAATCCCCAGCATTTTCCATCTGAAGTCAGGAAAGAATTTGGTACCAGATTCTCATATACAAGGTAAGGTCTCACACAGCCTTACCCATATATAAGACATCATCTCCAAGTGGCTTTCTCTTCCATCAAACAACTAACCGTAACATCTACAGCAGCTGCTTATACAGCTTTTTCCTAATGAGTATTTAAAAAAAAAAAAGCAAACAGTCTTGTAATGCAGTTTGCTAGACAAACACAAAAGGAGATAACATCGAAACACCAATCAGTCCATAGTGCACCAGCAACAACCTATGGACTATTTTTTGGGATACAACAAAAGCAGCAATTCCTAGGGAACTGGGGAAGCACGGAAAAGCAACAGCAGTGCTGCCACCGCCTCTTCACGCTCAGTGTCAAGAGACAGCTCTGCGCAATACCCAGGAATCTGCAAAGAGCAAGGCAGTTCTTCAGAGGTAAGAATACTGCAGACAAAGTATTGTCCTCCCCTCCTGCAAAAAAAAGTTCCGTAGGAAGGAGGAATAAATGCAGCTCTGTCATTCCGTTTAAAAAAAGTCACATAAATTCCTGTGAAACTCACTGAAAACAACAGCAAAAAAAACCCCACAAATGGGAAAAATCTGAAAGCAAAGGACAGTAAGCTATCAGATGAGAACCCACCCGAGAGAAACGTAACCCTTGCATGAACACAGCAGCAAAACCTGCTCTGGTTCAGCAGTGAAGCGTTAGCACCAGTGTCTGCTGCCGGGAAGACACGGCTGTGGTTTGACTGGATGCATCTAGACCTTCCCTTGATCAAAGAAGAGGCTTCACAATTCTGAATGCTTAACTGGGATTCAAGATTGCTTTTTGCAATTGTAAAGAAGTCTAAACCTCCCTCCCCAGATTCACACATTCAAATCATACCAGAAACCTTGAACATACCCCGTCTTAAACTCCCACCAAGATCTGTCCGAACCTCTTTGACTCGAGGATGAATTATAGGAGACAATGGCATCATAGGCAAATACCCAAGCCCACTTCCTCCGTTGCTTGCTTCGAAATGACTGGGAAATATTACCTGAGAAATAAGAAATGTCAGTAAGATAACAAATAGATCTCCCTTCTTTGTGCCAACCTATTAACAGAAGTTTTTCTGCAGTAATTGTCTCATTTGAATGGTTTTCCGCATAAAACAACAGTAAGGGAAAGAACGTGAATGTCCTAACGAAAGGAGAACAGGTAACATACTTCTTCACAGGTTGGGACCTTGTTTTCTGAGGCCTGGAGTGCATTCCAGAGTGCCGAGTCCCGAGTCCAGGCAAGACTCTCGAGAATTTGTTCCTCGATGCTGTTGAGGTGCTTCACCATGTCTCTGGAAAGTCCTTCCTCAGACCGAATCAGTACTTCGATCACCTAACGGTAACGAGACAGACACACGCACAAAAGCAAAGTCGTATTGCTCGTGCTTAACACTACCAAATCAGTACTGATTTCAGGATCCTGTTTGGAATGCTCCAGCATCCTCCTTGCCTCTTTATCTTCCCCAGCCCTCATGGGATCCCTTTTTTTTAGCCCCTTTTTCCAAAGGCAATCCAGGAGTGGGAAATGGACAGCAGACGTCTCATCAAGGCTGAACAGCCCGCTCCCAGGGGTGTTTTTAAGTCCCTCTCTCACCATCGCTAAGCACGTGCAGCACTAAGCACCCACCGCGCTCTTCCAGCACGCGCAGCACGCCTGGGGAGACACAGCAGGTACATCCCCTTCGGCTGCGTATGCGAGAACCCCAGCATTTAAACTTGCCTTCCTTTCACACAAGTGGCCCATAACAAAAAGGGTTGAAAGCCACTGTATTAAGGATCCATTTAAGAAAAGGTTGGAACCCTTAACAATGTACAAATCAGGATTGAAAAGACTTGAAAGGGCCCTTGAAATATCATACTCCACCCCTACGCTCCAATGCAAGATCCACTTTACCTATGTTATTTCTGACAGAATCATAGAATCATAGGTTGGAAAAGACCTCTAAGATCGCCAAGTCCAACCGTCACCCCAACACCCCCACGCCTGCTAAACCATGTCCCCATCTGCCACATCCCCACGGTGTCTGAACCCCTCCAGGGATGGGGACTCCCCCACTGCCCTGGGCAGCCTGGGCCAAGGCCTGACCACTCTTCCAGTAAAGACATTTTTCCCAATATCCAACCTGAACCTCCCCTGACACAACCTGAGGCCATCACCTCTCGTCCTGTCGCTGGTTACTGGGGAGCAGAGACCAACCCCCCCTCACTGCACCCTCCTGTCAGGGAGCTGCAGAGAGCGAGAAGGTCCCCCCTCAGCCTCGTCTTCTCCAGCCTGAGCAGCCCCAGCTCCCTCAGCCGCTCCTCATGGGACTTGTTCTCCAGCCCCTCCCCAGCCTCGCTGCCCTTCTCTGGACACGCTCCAGCCCCTCAATGTCCTTCTGGCAGTGAGGGGCCCAGAACTGAGCACAGCACTCGAAGTGCGGCCTCACCAGTGCCAGCACAGGGGCCCGATCCCTGCCCTGCTCCTGCTGGCCACACCATTCCTGATCCAAGCCAGGATGCCGCTGGCCTGCTTGGCCACCTGGGCACACTGCTGGCTCATGAGGAACATTCAGCCTGTTTTGCTAAAGCTCCAGTGATGGAAATGCCATAAAACTGCCCTGGGGAACTTACTGACACATTTACTTATTTATACCACAGAAACCAAGCCCCCAGAGATCAAAGTTACAAATGGCAGAAGTGGAATAATAAATATTGTCGCTCTTGATGCGGTCTTTGTGATGGCATTTTTTTTTTTCAAGTAAGAGTGCCACAAGAATGTACACTGAATAGCAAAGAAAATTTAAATCAAATGTACATCTGTTCCACAAAGTTGGATCTGCACCAGTGCATCTGGTATTGATGTAGACTACCAACAGCCACAGCAGCAGGGACAGATTTGTTTCAGTATTGCCCTACATCCGGGGATTACAGAAGGGAGAAAGGAATATAAACCACCTTTCTCAAAGGGTTCACTTTTTTCGGTTGTTACTGTCTAAACAGAACTAGTCCTGATTCATTCAGCACTAACCGCAGTACGCTGTTAGGTGTCCAGTAAAAGTAGGAGGCATACAGATAGATGAGAAAACGATCAAACAAGTCAAAGAACAGAAATTACATTGGAGGCAGGTGGAAATGAAGTTAAAGAAAGACCAAAAATAGAGAACACCCAGCAAACGAGATTTTATGTTCTGTTATATAAAACAAAACAGAGAAGAAAATAAAATTTAACAAAGCAAGCCTGTGGTAAGTAGTAGCCAAATACAACAAAGAAAATTATTGCTATTTTGTCACTAAAAAGCAGAACTATAGCTTGCAGTCAATAAATATGAATACCATCAACATATAAGCTTGAATGCTTTAGTCTGCTAAAAGCGTGTATGTATATTAAGAACTAGAAGTTGATCAACAGCACTTGACAGTTAAGTACCATGTACAAAATGGTTTTCTCGCTGTAAATTTCAGCTTCAACTCCAGTATTACACATTCCAGGTAATAAGTTTAAGGACAGCCAGAATTTAGAATAGGTGTATTACACATTAACACCAGTCCTTCTACCCAATTACCTAGGAAGGAAGGGCATCATCCTCCAAGACTGTCAATCCAGCAACATGCCATTTCCAACAGAGATCCAGTCCTAAGACAGTATTTGTTTACCTTGTAGAAATAGAACGGCCTGAGGTCAAGAGCTTCAATGATCCAGGGGAAGGTACGAGGTGAGCTATACGCGAAAAGCACGATCTCCAAGCAGCATGCCATGAGAGAGCGGTGAAAGACATCTTGTTCCAAGAGAGCCTGAAGAGATGACAGAAAACGCCAAGGATCTGAGGTTTGGGAAACAGAAGTTTGACTTCTGTGGCACAACTACATAGCTTATTGTGGAGAGAAGAGATACTGCTTTTTTCTACCTTTCACAACCTCCTCTTTTTACAGGAGATTTACAATGGTAAAGACTAGAAGTAGACTAACAGTGTCAAAACCATGGCATTTTTCATACTGTGGCCAATGAACTGGCCTCCTTAATCACAAAGCAGAGCAAATACATTGCTGTCTAACATGAAGTATCGATATCATTAATTGGATAAAGAAGAGAATAGCAGTTATCGATCTATAAAGCTGTGATTCTAAAAGGCAACACAAATTAAGATGGCTAGTTATGCCAGAATTACAGCTTTTTTAGTAGCAGTAAAAACTACACTTAGGCACCTCCCATATAGTTCCCGCTTTTTAATATTAACAACATACACCGGCTGCTTTGCTGCAGACTGCTCTGTTCTGGAGCTGTCTGAAGATAACCCCCTACAGAGGGTTACCAAAAGCCTTCTCCTCTTTTGCTAGTTCTCTACTTACAGTCAGATCCTTCCCATGTAGTCTTCGTGTTTCTTGCACCATTACAGTCTCCAAGATTTTATAGTACAAGATCTCTGCCAGTTTTAATCTGTTCACAGCAAAATCTGAAATTTCAAACCAACAGAGATGAAGCCCAATGCCATTTGCACAAATGGCCTGAAGACCAAATTGACCAGTACTCGCCCTTCTCTAACAAAACAGAGCATGTGTGTGTATGCACAGACTTTGCAAATCAAAAAAAGTATGTTCAGAAACCCACGAGTCACAAGAACAGCAGTAAATTCTAGAAATGCTTAAGGATCATGTATTTTAATATTCTGAATTATGTTATTTTGCAGACAGCTGCAATAGTAATTTTCCTATTTGTATTCCATTTCCTTTAAATTTGAAATCTAAGAAGAACGCCAAGTTCACAGTTTTTGTTAAGAGCTGCTATAGTTTCAATGCTCTCTAGGTTATCTGGTTTTGAACTGCAACCTTGGTGTCACTCTGTAATGAAGTTTTATTCTTTACAGTGTTCTGATTGACAGCAACAGTCTTCTGCTTCGTTATGTTCTGGGATAAAACAGCTCCACTGTATCAAATACTTAGACGACAGCGTACGTATGCGTTTCGCTTGCCCTGGTTTCATACTCTGAAACGTGCCACGCACTCCACATCCGTACCTATATGAGATCCTGGCTGTTCGTCTGTCGACTGCGTGTAGCTGCGACAGAAAGTCTCGCCTATTTCTCTCACTCTGCTCGTGATGCTTTCCATAGGGCTGCGTGCACAAGACCTGAAGCAGAATGCAAAGAGAAAGCCTTGTTTGTATAAATACATGTCCAGTTTCAAAAAAACCTCAAAAAAACAAAAGAAATACCACAACACCCAAATGAAAAGAGAAGCTAGTTATACTGAGCTTTCCTCACCAGGCCTGTATTACCATGGAGATCACAGGGAAATACAAAGCAGAGAGAAATGTTGTTTCCTTTTTCATTTCCTAACAGAGTTATGAGAGGCTATGTAGATTTTGGAACAAATGCAGGACAAAGCAAGAGCTACAGTAGCACACTCAGGAGAAAAATCTACCTGCTAGGAGCCAGGCAGGAGGAAGGATGCCGCGACAGGCAGCCGACCAACCAACCCCACCCAGGAGACCACACAAACCAGGCATGGTTTGAGGGAGCACAGGAAAGCTTTCATAGGGAAGAGTCAGCATCTTTCCAAAAATAGCTTATTTACTAGCACGGCAGAGAGGAACGGACGAAGCCCACACAGTCACTGCCATAAGAAGCAGCCAGAGAATCTCTGTCTGGAGATGCTCTTTCCGAATGCTTCCACATTTTCCAGCAATTCTGTACTAGAGGACAGTGGCTTGTGACTCGTGTCAAACTTAGACGCTCAACTATTTTGAAACGCTAGCACTGAAATAAACTAAGGTTTCATTGAACAAAGCCTTCTGATTAACTTCAAAGTTACGTTTCCAAGGAATTTTAATTTGAATGAGAAAATATGCCAAAGCGCAGATTACTGCACACAGTCCAAAACACCGTTCTTCCCATCCCTCCCACTCGGACACTACACGTCCCAGTGCCTGCTGAACTCGTATCCCAGACGAGCAAAGTCCTCAACACACTTCTTGTCAGAGGTTTACTCAATACTCTCCCCATTTTAATATTTGCATCTCTTGACAGACTGGTTTATTACTTGAACGAATACATTTTTCACCTGAGACTGCAGATGCATTAATGTTGTAATTGTGTAACAGAAACAATATCACACAGTCCTTACATAAACAACCAAAGAAACGTTCAAAATAGAAATGCGTCTTGCTGAGCATTTGTAAATTTTAAGAACAAGTGCTAGGGAAACTTTCTAAACACATGTAACTCCAAAGCTGAGAGCTAAAAGTACTATTTTTCACCTGTCTATGAAGGTTGCTTTAAAAACAATATTACTTTTGCACTTCAAATATTAAGTGCTAATACTAAATGTCTATTCCGAATAATAAAAAAAATATCTGGAGACCTTACACCGTAATACAGCAAGGCCTTAATTTGCACGGATGTTTGGCAAACACCCAATTTAGAGGTATTTACTATTAAATCATTGCTTTTTACAAGCAATAATTGAAGCAACACTGATCTACCTTTTACAGATCAACTATTTTGTTTATACTCATCTGCTTATGCACCAGCATTTTCACGTGCATTTCACTACAACCAGCAAGCAGTCAGGCGTCCAGAGCCAAAAATACAGGCTGATTTACACAGCTGGGACTCCGTCCCAGGAACGGTGATCATGCACGACTGGGGCTGTGTTCAGTAGTCACTTCTCATTTCCCAGTATCCCCAGTATCCTACAGCAGCGCTCAGGGCTGAGCGAGAGGATGCTCCGACTGCTGCTGGGACGCCCGCCCGAGGACAGACACCGTGGCCCCGGGAGGACACTGGTGAGCCGAAGCCCGCTCAGGGAACGGTCGCCAGCACAGCCACTGCAGCGGAAAACGGCTGCTGCTACACTGCCAGGCGCTTATATATACCATAAAGTTAGATTAAGGAATCCTGAAGCAGTCTGAAGGAGAAATGGGGAGCCTTTAGGCTGCTTTTAGTCTTATCTTCCCAGCTCTTCCAGGCAAAGATGATAGCTTGCCGAGTCTAACAATTTCCCTTCTCCCCAAAAACCTCTGCCAGCACAGTTACCGTATCTTGTAATTAAGCAACATTTGTTCAACATTTTAAAAAACAAACAAAACAAACAAAGTATTTGGCTTTCCATCAGAAAAACAGCTGAGTTAACATTTGCAAAAACTGAAGCCACATGAATGCAATGGCGGTGACAAGCCGGGGGCCGGGTGTGTGTTCAGCTATCCTTCTCCAGAAGATGAGCTCATCTGGAAAACAGAAGATCTTTCCACTAATAATACAGAAACACAGACAAAATATTCTGCACCAAACAAAAGTCAAATCTGAGCAAGAAAGCCGTCAGAAGCCTGAAAAGATGAGTTTCTGTTTGCACGAGAGCAGCTGCAAGGGACACACTTACTCAAAAATAGCTATTAGCTGTTCACTCGGTGCATTTTTCAATCCAGCCACAATGTTCTGCAAGCGGCTCACGCTCTGTGTCGCTGAAGCAACAGGAGTGATGACAGCTTCCTTTTCTCGCAGGTATCTTCTGCCTGTCAGTGGAGTTGAAGGTGCAAATAACCTTTTCTGTTAGACAGAGAAAAACAGTAAATAAAAATGAGTCAAGAGAACTGTTTTCAAAACCTTTCAAATGAGCATCTCCTGTAAAATCACTCCAAAGATCAAAGTGACACCACTAGTAAGCGACCCGAAGGCAGCCACCAAACCCAGGGTCTCAGAAGTGACTAAAAATCAAAGTTTTCCCAGGACTCCATAAATAAAAAACATAATTTTGGTCTGCCTGAAGATTGGTTAACTGAAAATTTTTTAAAAAATAAAATATAGGAAAACAAGATTTAAGTTTTAAAGCCTGTAAATTTTTAAGCTCGCTCGGACATTGAAAAACCCAGGGCAAGCAAGAGAAAGCAGGCGCTGGGCTGACAGTGCCCGCCTGCGCCAGCTGCGCGAGCCGAGGAGCGCGCAGGGCTGCCCGGGGGAGGGACGCAGGAACACGGCCTCCGGCCAACGCTGGCCCGGCGGACGCGGAGCAGGACCCACAGCAGGACGTGGCACTGCGCCGACCGGGGCTGTGGCGACTGCACGGACCGCTCTGCATACTGCTTGCTGGAAGCGATGCAATAAAGTATTCGTTTTTTCATTATTAGAACGGAGCACATTTTGAAGATAGAAGGCAAATAATGAGGAAAGGTTAAGCCTGCAGTCGCTATGCGTAAATAGCAATGAGGTCATTATTACAGTACATAAACCAAAGTTCAAAATTGACAAGCTCATTCTAAACCCTGGTCTTTAATTTGCCTCAATATGAAATACATTTATACTTGGGACAAAAAGCTAAGCCGTACAATTCATTTACACCAGTGCTAGCATCTTGTAATAAGCATTCTTATCTTTAAACTGGCATGTAAATCACACAGCCGGTGATTCTTCCACACAGCTGGCACCATTTCTTCCCCTTCCCCAGCTTTCAAGAGCGATCAGCCCAGTCCCTTCCCACCTGCCAAATTCATTAAATACATTTTATATTTGTAAGCACAGTGAAACATGAACTCTGTTTATAGGCTACTTTTGGTAACGAAGAGTTAAGACTTTGGTGGGGTTTATGCCTTGAATGTTATTTTCCATAGAACAGTACACGAGTTGACTTTTCCTGTCCTAGAAAAGGAAATACCGGGAAACAAATCAATTAATCCAGCTAAAGGATTCACAGTATTCTCATGGGGTATAAATGAAGTCTGAACAAAGCCATGAGACCTATGTATTTAGGTCTTAACCACTTACTGATTTTTCTTGGGCACAACCAGACTACACACACGGAAGTGCTCTCACCCTGCTTACGGAATAGTTATGTACTGAAGTCCACAGGAGAGAAGACACCACCATTCCTCCTTAGCAAGAGAGCATCCACTGAAGCCTGCAAATGGCATTCGTCATCTTCCGCTCAGGAAGAAGTTCAAGAAGTTCAAAGTCACCTCAGTGATTCAAATAGCGTACAAGGATGGAAAAACTCGAAGGAGTCCTTCAAGCGAGACCAACGTGTTAAATGCGTCACCTTTTCAAAATGCTGCTGAAGATGGCACTCCACGTGAGCTCTTGCTGCTGTCTTCCCTACTGGCATGTCCGCAGGAAATTTTCGAGGAGTGCCTATTTCTTCTTCGGCATCAGCTCCCAGGAAAACTCGCTCGTCAAAGTCACCCACTGTCAGAACGTACTCTTCATACTCCTTGTTCACAGCTTTGCTGGAAGAGAAGCCCAGGTTTTATCTCAAAGGTCAAGCTGCTGAAGAAACACAAAAGCTGCCAGCGGAACCGTGTACAAACCCGAAACCTACACACGTTCAAAGCGTTTAATGCTCTCAGCAGCAACGCTGCTTGTGAACAAAACCTCGCTACCCCAAGCAACCTGCCTGAGGTCGTCCAGGCCTTCCTCCGTGCTCAAAACCTCCCCGTTCCCTCGACGACCCACTGCAGGGCTTGCTCCTCCTCCCAAGTTACCACCACCGCGTGGCTCTCGCTAGGAAGACACAAACCCAGCTTTGCTTCCCTCCCAGCTGCGTGGAAGTACTCAGCTGACCGGAGGTTAAAACTGTGTATGCAGGGAGCACATTAAAGGCAGTGGCATTAAACTAGCCACACCCGATTTCCACTGGTGCCGCTCTGCAGCCCGGAATTTTCACAATGGCACGGAGGAAGGGAAGTGTCAGAGCTAGCCAGCTGGGTTCAAGTTCTAAAATCACCACTGACACATGATACCAAACGAGGCTTTCATCTTCTTTATTCCAGCTAACCCAGCTGTAAAACGGGAACGTTTAACCTCACGCAGGTTGCAAAGCTTTGAACTTCTGGATAAAAGTCAGAAACAGCTCGCATAAATAAATCCTGCCTGCACATTTTTCGTGATACGCAACTGCTGCATGAAATCTCTTTTGCCTTCAAAGTGTCTTGGCAATTCGAGCTACCACTTCAGGCTGTGTATTAACGGGACACAACAACGTATTCATGATGCAAGCGGTTCTGGGATCCCTCAGCACACTCAGCTGTGACAGAGGTTCGCCTTCCCCGTCTTCTAGAAAAGGAAAGGTCTATGAAGAGTTTGGAGGAAGGAACAGAGAGGCTCCAGGTTTCCTTCAGACGTTCAGCTGCTTACAAAGAAGAGGGACTCCTGTGCCATGCCACGAGGCAGTACTATTAAAGTAGCCCTACTAATTTTTCAGTAGAAATACTAAGAGAAGTTCACCGCATCAAACAGACCACAGCAACGCCTTTTGATATCTAAATGTGAGTGTTGTCTACATTGTTAAAACAATTGAGTCTTTGCTCAAAATTTGCAAAGCAAACAAGTTAAAAAACTCACCCTGCAAAAACAAATCATTAGGTATTTTTGGAAAAGGCAAAAAACCCACCCCTTTAAGGGATCCAGAACAAAGCAGCTGCTCTTCGTATTCTGCATGTAAATTAGCTTTGAGAAGTGAATTTAAAAGTGTTTCTGAAACAATTATACTTGCCTCCCACAGAAACACTCTTAACTCTTTTTTGTGGTTTTGCAATTGTTGCTTCTTTTCCTTTGGACTACTTCTGTTGCATTCACAGATCCATGCACCGAACTGGAGGCTGATAAATGAATCCAAGCGACTCCCGTACTCGGGTACGGCACTTGAGGTGTGCATAGCAACACGCCCGTGAACTTCAGAGCCAAGGTTTTGATATGCATTCAATTACTCAATGGTTATAGCTGCCAGAAAATAAGGGCAAGCACCACAAAACCTGCCATTAAGGGAGAACCTCTGCCACTGCCCCCGGACATTTGACGCCTCTCCAATCCAGCAAGCATTCCAGCCAGATAGCAGCTTTGATCGCCAAACAATTAAAAACCAAGTTATGGTAAGACAAAGGAGCAGGAAAACCTGCGGTTCAGCATTCAAAGGCCTGTGTGTTAGAAGTGAAACCAAACCCCGTGATTAAGAACATAAGCTATAACTTACTTATTTTCTGTAAAATTGCAAAGATCCAACAGACATTCTCCTTTTAAGATCTAAGAATAAAAAGCAGAAATATCTTACATAATAAAATCAAAACTGTTCCAACTCTAACAGTGTGAGGGCGTGATGCTTTTAGCCAAAAAGGAGGTTTGGGAGCACACCAGGACTTTTTTTGCCTGGACCGAAGGACTGCAACGCCATCAGCAAGACAAACAGAGGAGGACAAAGTCCAGTTCTGTCCAAGTTGCAGATAAACCCACTCTTCAGAAACAGGGCTGCTATTTACCTTCTGCTCCACTGCCAGGTCAGGGACTGACCTGACCAACACAGAAACTTCCACAGAGTTTGGAAAAAATTTCCAGGACCAAAATCAGACAGAACAATTTGGACACCTGCAGCCTCAACCTCTGCCTTCCACAGCGTTTTGCTCAACTCCACGACAAGCAGTCTGACCCACGCTATTGTGGCATTGTCCCATATAATTATTTCGCAACTGGATTAATTTTTCGTCCAAAGAAAACATTATGGTCCACAATTCAGTTTCACACTGCCATGAAAGGAAAGCAAAGATTCTCCACTGACATAAAAAGCCAAAACACAGGGGACCTTACAGCACACATCACTACAAGCGAGAGTAAATTCTGCTCCTGCTAAAATACACACCGAGAACCCAAACCAGCCCAAGCTCCTTTGCCTGTCAGCACACTTGCCTGCAGAACCTGCAGGATTTCTACGGTCCCGAGATCACTCATCTGAGCATGATCACACATTCTTAAAACCAGCAAGATGTACCTTCCTATCAAATAGTTTTGAAATGTATGGTTTAAAGTAGTGTTCCTTTATTCCTTTCGCTTCTACTAACAGCCCGTCATGCAGCTCACACAGTGTGGCAATGATGCAGGGAGGATCTTCGGGGGCTTTGATCTCTGCTGCGTGGAAGTCCGCTGGTAAGCCTGAGAACAAGGGGTGAGGGGGAAGAAAAGAGACAACCAACCTTCAGCTTCATTTGAAAAGAAACAAGAGAGCAAAGCATATTCGATTTTAAATAATCTGGGCCCACCATACCTTTAAACGATGGATTTAGCAAATCTCTTCTATTTGGACACGAAAGGGCATTTGCGAAAATCAGGTCCAAGCAGCAGAGAAGCAAATGATAGGAATTTACTAAATCATCTCCAATCATACGGAAATTACCTTTAAGAGACAGCACATCACGTCAAGCACCACCACAGCAGTTCGTAACGCAGCAGGTACACACACCCCGCAGCTAAAAACCAGCAAGCCTACCCTTGGTGTACACAAAGAGTGTCCAGCAGAAGCTGAAGAGATCTTTCACACCGCACGGCACCCGTCTGGCAAGGAGGAAAAGGGCCAGAGTCAGTCGGCAGTTCCGGGACGCTGAAGCTTGTTTTACAGTAAGAATTTCATTCTGTTTTCTTGCTCAAAGCAGCGGTCGCAGACGCTGTCTATCTCAATTTTGCACTGAGGCACAATCCAAGCTACACATCCTTCTTTCAGCTTTCCCAAACCGACGGTGTCCGACCTGGCTCCATGGAGCGTTTCGCACAGCATCCCCGACCTCCTGACCCCTTTCCGAGCCGGCGGCTGCCTCTGGCCTCTGACCCTGGCCACGCTCCTTTGCTGGCGTTGCATCTCCAGCGGAGCCCTCCCGCAGCGGCAGGCGCCGAGACGCCACGGGCTACACAAATTCCAGTGGCGGTTTCTCCTAAATATTTTACCGAGGCACCAGTCATCGCTTCGAACTGTGCCACCACAGCTTGCGCTGCAGAGATTAGCCAAAGCCACGGAGCTGGGAAGCCAGGGAAGGCGTTATTCAAGACGCCCAGGGAGAGGCTAAAGCGGCTGTTACAGCAGTGACCGCTGCTCCAACGAAGCAACGTTAACAGAGAGCACCGACAGAACTTGTCCCCGTGCGCAGCGAGGACCACGAAGCTACCTGCCACACGTGACAGGACGAGAGGCGATGGCGTGAGGCCGGGGTTGGTCTCTGCTCCCCAGTAACCAGCGACAGGACGAGAGGCAATGGCCTCAGGTTGTGTCAAGGGAGGTTCAGGTTGGATATTGGGAAAAATGTCTTTACTGGAAGAGTGGTCAGGCCTTGGCCCAGGCTGCCCAGGGCAGTGGGGGAGTCCCCATCCCTGGAGGGGTTCAGACACCATGGGGATGTGGCACTTGGGGACATGGTTTAGCAGGCGTGGGGGTGTTGGGGTGACGGTTGGACTTGGTGACCTTAGAGCTCTTTTCCAACCTTAATGATTCCATGATTCTGTAAGCATCCCTTCTACCTGCAGCCGTGGAGCTCTGCTGGAGTGTCTCACCAGAACAACGACCCTCCCCTCACGCCAAAGGACACACGGGAGGTGGCCAGAACACCTCGCACAGACCCAGCTCGGCTCCCTCATCACGCTCCCGCTATGAAGCTATCACAGAGACGGCCGCGCAGTCGGCAGGGAATACAGCCGAGGTCCTTTAATTCAGGCAGAAGTTCTGTGTGCGTCTGGAAGACGCCACCACCAGCTACTCAGCTGTCACAAAACCGAGTGCCTCAGCTGTAACCTTCCATCGGCGTGCCACCACTCCTCTGGCAATCACGTTAAAAACCCAGTAAGGCGCAGGCCCCCATGCCGTAACGCCACCTCGTATGGAGGGATCCTCTCACGACACCAACTACCTCTGCCAGCACTTCGCCAAGACAAAACACCCCTGCGCTGCTCAGGTCACTTCTGCTAAACGCGTGAAGCGCCCGTCTCGGTGTACCTGCGGTTAACCCACCCCACCGCAGCTCTCCCCAGCCCACCGCAGCTCTCCCCAGCCCACCGCAGCTCTCCCCAGCCCACCGCAGCTCTCCCCAGCCCACCGCAGCTCTCCCCAGCCCACCGCAGCTCTCCCCAGCCCACCGCAGCTCTCCCCAGCCCACCGCAGCTCTCCCCACCCCACCGCAGCTCTCCCCACCCCACCGCAGCTCTCCCCAGCCCACCCCGTTCCCGCAGCCACAGCGACCGGCGCAAACAGCCCCCGGCTGCAGAGCTCTGCCGATACAAGCTGTACCCCCCCGAGCTGAGGGATGTCTCCGGATCCGCCGCGTTGAGGAACCAAGGCCGCAAAGAGGCCCCATCAGTGTGGAACTTCACGTAACTTTTTAAAGCACAAATAACGGTCTTAATTTTCACAAATCTGTATTAGGTACTGCCCTTTCCAGGGAAAAGTCACATTAAATCTCAAAAATACCTCTGTTTCCTGCTTCGCTGCGGTTTGCAACTTTCTTCATAAGGGTTTTGAAATATATCCAAAAATATTGGTTCAAACTTTTTGAAAATCACAGTCGACACTTCAAAATTTCTCTCCAGCCTCTCCACTCGCTCTCGGAATTCCTGTGGTAGATTCGACATGTCCATCCACTTCTTCATTTTGCTAAAAAACTGAATTAAACTTAAAACAAAAAAGAAAAGTCTGCTTTATTTTGAGCTTTAGCTAACTTCCTTCACTCTGAATTTTTCTGAAAATTAAAATGCACCATATTTACTCCTTAATGACTCATTCGACTAACACACGGGTTTACCATTTACTCTGACAGACTCCCGAACGGCACAAGCTGTAAGCTTTTCACCTTTTAGCACCATGTTTTTTCTCCTTGACTCTCTTTAAGGCACAGGCACGGAAACTGATTTTGCTCAGAGGCTGCCAGTGCAGCTGTGTCAGCTAGCGGAGGGGTAGCAGGGAAGGCGGGAGAGGCCACACAACCACACACGAGAGCGGTCCGAGCTCCCGACACAACCGCCTTTCGCTGCGGGTGCAGCTCCGGCCCCGCTGTGGCAGCTCAGCCGAGCCCAGCTCTCCGAGCGTGCACCCCGCGTCCCCTCGCCTCGGAGCTGCCGCAGCCAGCGGGGCGGCCGCCCGCAAAGCCCCCGCGGTCCAAACCGCAGAGCCGCCTGCTCCCAGCGCGCGGCTGCCGACGCCGCACGCAGCGAGCCAGACGCGAGCCGTACCTGGACCGCAGTCGGCACGCTCACAGGACTCGTCTGCGTTTCAGTTAACTACCGAGAGAAAACACCCAGACCGGCACGGGCGGCGTTGCAAGGGCTTGAAGCTGAAAATTCGGTATTTGCGTCCTGTTTCCCCTCCTGACGCAGGGGGATTTGTTGCTTTTCTGCAGTTACCTCGGGCCGGGCGTCGGGCGGCGGCCCCGGGGGGAGCAGCGGGGCCGGGCGGCGGCCCCGGGGGGAGCAGCGGGGCCCCGGGGCCGGGCGGCGGGGCCGGGGAGCAGCGGGCCGCGGGCGGGGGCTCACCTGAGGCGGGCGGAGCGCAGGATCCTGGTCAGCGAGACGCCGTTCCCCTCCATCAGGCCGCTCCCCACCGTGGGCACCCGGCTCTTGCGGCAGGCGACGTAGAGCGCGCAGGCCAGCCAGTGCAGCGCCTCGCCCTGCGCCACGCCAGCCGCCAGCTGCGGGGGGAGCCGGGCCCGGGCCCGGGCCCCCCCGCCGCCGCCGCCGCCCGCTGAGGGAGCGCGGCCCGCTCCGCCCCCGCCCGCCCGCCCGGCCCGGCCCGGCCCGGCCCCGCCCGCCTCACCTCCAGGCTGTAGGTGCCCCGCAGCGCCGTGAAGTCCCGCAGCGCCTCGGCAGCGCTTCCCGCGTCCAGGTTGAGCTCCTGGCACAGCCGCTCGATGGCGGCACCGGGCTCGGCGGGCGGCGGCGGGCGGGACATGGCGGCCCCGGCCGGGCCCCGCGCGCCGCGCGCGACGCCTCCGCCGGAAGGGAGCGGCGCCTTCCGCCGCGCCAGGCGGGGGCGGGGCCAGGGGGGCGGGGCCAGGGGGGCGGGGCCGGGCGGGAAGGGGCGGGGCCGCGGGAGCGGGGCGGGGCGTGGAGGGGCGAGGCGTGGCAGACGGTGGGCGGGGCCAGGCTGCGCCCGCCCCCGGGGGTTTGCGGGCGCGCTGAGGGGCGCGGAGGGCGCGGGGTCACTTGGCGGGAAGTGGTGGGGCCGCGGGGCCGGGCCCCCGCCAGGAGGCGGCTTTGCAGCACGGTCCTGCCCCTCCCACCCGGCCCTCGGCCAGCACCCGGGGCGGGGAGCGCTGGCGGCGGTGGGAAGCCGGGAAGCGGTGGGGTCTCCGGTAACGCGGCCGCGGGGCCGGGAGTCCCGCAGCCGCCTGTGTTCCTGCGGGCGGGCAGGGGGATGAGCCTTGCTTGGAGGCACTCGAGCTTTGCTCTTCGTGCCTCTGTTCCTCCCGCCGCAATCTCTGTCCTCTTTCCGGAGGGGGAAAAAGTCACGGCGGGGCTTTCCTCTGAATTCGTTTTGCCGTTCCCCGTGCGAGGGGCTGCTCCTGCACAACGTCCCCCTGCGCTGCACCACGGCCCGCCGAGAAACGGAGCAGCCGGTGGGAAATGGTACAACTGGAGACAGAACAGCGCTGCCCCAGACCCCGAAGGATCGTCCTGTGCCTCCTCCCCGTGCTGTTCCCATGAGAGAGGCTGTTTCCACACATCCAGCTGCAAAAGAGCCTGGAAAACGGCAACCGTGCAGTGGCATCCGCAAAGCCACGAACCCAAAGCTGACTGGCTCTGGTAACTGTTGGATCCGTATGTCAGGTGTTCCCTTGAATCACAGAATCACAGACTCACAGCATGGCAGGGGCTGGCAGGGCCCTCTTTGGGTCACCCAGCCCAGCCCCCTGCCCAAGCAGGGTCACCCAGAGCAGGCTGCACAGCACCGCGGCCAGGCGGGGCTGGAATATCTCCAGAGAAGGAGACTCCACAGCCTCCCTGGGCAGCCTGGGCCAGGGCTCCGGCACCCTCAGAGGGAAGAAGTTCTTCCTCGGGTTCAGCTGGAGCTTCCTCTGCCTCAGTTTGTGCCCGTTGCCCCTTGTCCTGTCGCTGGGCACCACTGGAAAGAGTCTGGCCCCATCCTCCTGACCCCCACCCTGCAGATATTTAGAGGCATTTCTAAGGTCCCCTCTCAGCCTTCTCTTCTCCAGGCTGAACAAGCCCAGCTCCCTCAGCCTCTCCTCGTAGCAGAGATGCTCCAGTCCCCTCCTCATCCTCGCAGCCCTCCGCTGGACTCTCTCCAGTAGCTCCTCATCTTTCTTGAAGTGGGGAGCCCAGAACTGGACACAGCACTGCAGATGAGGCCTCACCAGGGCAGTGTAGAGGGGAAGGGGAACCTCCATTGACCTGCTGGCCACACTCCTCTTGATGCACCCCAGGATCCCATAACGTCTGAGCAATAAAACGATTCTGATCGAGCACAGATCGGGGTCCGTGCGATCATTTGCCACAGGCAGACGCTCAGCGGGAGCCAAGCGAGGGGAGCGGGAACACTGTGGGCATCTCCCGCGACTGCTGCTCCCCGCGGCTGCTCGCCCAGCCCGGCCGTCGCGGCTCTGCCTCCAACCCCCGGGCTGGTGCTGGTCCTGCACCCACCGCTGCTTTCAGCCAGCCGGGGACTGAATTCCGGGCCAAACCAGCAGTGTCACATCCCCATCTGCGGCAGGCAGAAGGGACCCAGGGAACAGCACCGAACAGAGCCCCGTTTTGAGCTCACATCGCGCTGGAGGGCTAACGAGGGGCGACAGGGCAGTGGGACTGGTTTGCTGCGAGGCTGGGGATCTTGCATTGCTTTGTGCCTTTTGAGGTGAATCCGGATTCTTCAGGAATCGGTGCCGCTGCGGCACCGCACCGGTGAAACCGCCACCGAGCCAAAGCACGGGGCCGGGGATGGTGCCCCCAGCGCAGCTACAGCAGCCGGGACGGGCACGGCCTGCGGACGCCTCGGGAGGGAAAGGAGCCAGAGGCCGGGTTTCTCTCACCTCCGGTTTTCCAGAGCTGCCGCTCTGCCTGCTGCCGGGCCAGCTCCTCGCCTGGCCACGCTGCCCGTCTGCTGGGCACCGCGGCCGAGCACCCTGCCGTCCCAGGACCACGAGCGGTGCTTTTACCTCTTCGGTAAAACGCTCAGTATTGCTTTGTTACAAAATGTGATGAGAACGAGTGGTCTCTTGCGACTCAGCCTCTGCTCCGCAGCCCTGGAGCTGCACTGGCTCCTGGAGAGGCGGAAAATACAAACGCACTGAACAGTTCGAGCTTCACGCGACACAACCCAAATGTCACTGGAGGAATTGCCCTCTGCTCACTGCCAGCCATGATTTTGGGCCTGAAATCCTTGCTCGTAGCTTTGTGAAGACGCCAGAGCTGCGACGCCCGCCCGCCGGGCCGGTAAGGCTCACCAGCCGCGGTGCGGGGCCGAGGGAAATCACCGCCAGCCTTTTTGCGACCACACAGAGAATGAGAGATCCCGCCCAAATGAGCAGCGGTGCCTTTCTGTCCCGTGTCCTGTCCCATAAAGATCGGGCAGGGAGCGCAGAGGTGAGCGGCTGCAGGGCGTTTGACTCCCTCGGGCTCCGGGAAAGGGCACCTGCACCCTGCAAAACCAAACCCAGAGAGACCTGCACCCACCCGGGCCTCCGCAGCCACATCCGCTCGCTCCTTACCGGAAGGTGAAGCACACACCTCATCCGACTTCGCCACGCGACCGCCAGCGCGGCAGCGTCGCCGCTCAGCGAGGCGCTGCCGGGCTCCCGCGGACCCTTCAGCGAACATTCAGCGCCAGCGACGTCGGGGCGGGGGGAGGCTGCAGCGTGCGGAGCCACTTCGAAGGGAGCCTGGGGAACCTGGGAACTCGGCGTTCGCCCACACCAGCGCTCTGCCTCCTCTGCCCTGTCCAAGCACACCCGGTGCCTCTTCTGCCCGGTGCTTTCCTGCTTCTCCCCGCAAATAAACGCAGCTACAAAATGCCGGGACAAGGTGTTTCTGCAAAGGCGGGGGGGGAGCAACAACTCTTGGTTTACTCTGTGCCTTTTTTTCCTGGACCTTCAAGAAACAATTTGGCTTTTCCTGTGCATCTGTTTATTCATCTGAAAAACTGAAGGAACACCTACTTTTCTAACGCGTGAGATCCTTCCATGCCTGCGCCCAGCATTTAATTGGCGCCTGTCAGTATTTTACAAGGCTTAGACGGAGGCGCTTGGCCGCTCGGTCGGTGGAACCCAACCCCTCTCAGCCGGGAGCACCGCGTCGGTGCCAAGGACTCTGCCCGGTACGGTGGGCTCTCGCCCCCGGCCCCTGGGCCCCTGCCCACCCTCCGGCGCGGCGGGTCGGCAGGGAGCCCCTGCGCACCGCCGCGCGCTCCGACTGCCCGTGGAGATCTTGCAGCCCAGCCGGGACGACGAGTTCCCCCCCATGGCGCGGGGGGCTCAGCCCGGTAACCTCCTTCCGCGGCAGGACGAGCCGCTGGGGCGGCTGCGAGCAGCCCCCCTCGGGGAGCGCACGGCTCGCGCTGCGCGAGGAGCAGCCCTAGGCAGGGAGAAGGCCGCTGGGCTGGGCGGCTGCTCAATGGATTCGTGCTGAGAAAAAGGCAAGTAACGTTTATCACTGAGTCAGGTGAATTCAACATTCACATATATTTGCTGAAAAAAATTATATACATCTGTAGCAAGGCTCTGCCAAGTCTGAAAGATAAGCATCATCTAGTCACTAAATTAAAAAAATAAAAATCTGACTTTTAAATCTTTTTCTTTTTATCCATGTTCAAGAGCACAGACAGTTTATTTCGCTAGCACATTTGGTGAAGAATGTATGTTTGTGTGAGCAGCCACGAAAACCGGTGGAGATCTGGCATTTGGTTTGGCTATGATGGCGAAGGAGAAGCAGCCACGGAACGCCTTACAGTCTAAATAATCCACAGCGGACAGCGGGGTGCAAAAGGGTCACAAAGCAGCAGCCAAAGAGAAGCCGAAACACCCAGAGACGGAGCATACATGTCTGATAAGGAAGAACAAGGTATAGAGCATGCTGGCTAATTAAATAAATTTTCATTTAAACCCTGTTCCTTACGCGCGTAACCCTGGAAAAAACCAGCCTGGGACGAGAACCGGACCCGGAAGCGACCTCTGCATCCACTCACAGTAAGGCTTTGCAGATATATGAAGTTTTATAGCATTTGTATTTTAAAGGATTTAGGGCAAGTACATGTTCTTCTACTGAATAAAAAGAAAGTTAGTACTTAAAAGGTTCAAAAATATATCAATCGTGATTTTTTTCTTTTTACATAAATAAATTATATTGATTTTGGATTTAACAGCTGAAAAAACCCTTTCTGCTTCCACTGGAGGCAAAACTGAACAAAATGTTAGTTAAATAGAGATAGCAGCATTTCTAAGAAATCTGTCGATAGTGATACAGTATCTGTGCTACAAGGAGGTTATTAAATAGAACACATTTAATTACCGGGGGGGAGTGTTGCATTATGATTGTTACATACTTTAAAAAAAAAAACCATCCAATCCAGCAAACTGGGAATAAATTCCGTGAGAATATAAACCAAATGCTTTTCAGACCATGGGTAACAGACTTCTTTGAGATGCTAATTTTAACACGTACATCATTTATAATCCCAATGTATAAAAGACAATGACAAAAAGCATCATAAATAAATAATGCAAACTGAAATAGTTATGTCAAAACATTTGGACCGTCTGATAAATTAGCAAAACGGAAACAGAAAATACGTAAAAAATACAGTAAGTTGTGACCCCCAAACGTGAAACCGACCACTCGCCCGCTCCCAGCTCCTCACCAGCCCGCTCCAGCTCCCGGCTGCACCTCCCGGGGTGGTTTCGAGTCTCGGACCACGAGCGCAAGCGGAGGGGGAACGGAGCACGGAGGGGAAGGAGAAAGACGAAGAGCTGCCTGCGGAGCAGCCTCCGTACCCGGCGCTGCGGGCGCTGCCGGCCCCAGAACCCGTCCGCCCGAAGCACGGACGCCGGGGTCGTGTGCCCGGGCAGTGGGACGCGGGAACACTGTTCAACAGCAGACGGAATGGAAAGAAGAAGCCATGGTCGTCTCTTCACAGTCTGACGCTAGGGAAGAAGAAACTCCAGCTCTGGAAGTCTCCAGGGGCCTTCTCGGACGACCCCCAGCAGGAAAGCTGGCCTACAGCCTTCTGCTTGCCACAAGGACCTCGCTTCAGGGGTAAGGGGGGGACGTAAAAACTCAGAGAGCCTCAGTGTTTGTGTAAGAGCATTAAAATCAGTGTGGCCTGTTCACAGCTGGGGAAAAAATCCTTTACAGCACTTGTGATGCCACAGGTGGGCACTAACGCCCTCGAGGAGAACTGCAGACCAGCGGAAGGATGAAGAAACTGGCAGCTCAAGGTACAGTCACCCAAAAAGAGCCATGCAAGGGGTGCCAAACCTTTCCAGCTCCCGCTGGAAAGTTCTTGTAACTATCGAGGGAAGGGCAACTAAACTCCACTCAACGTGAAAACCAAACTTTGGTTTCAAAAAACACAAACAAATGTCTACGTCGGGTTTTCACTGGCTGCAGTTTGTCTCCAGACCTTTGAGGTGGGGGTGGTCGAGAAATTGTATCACTACCAGTTATGCTTTTTCCTTGCAAAGAAATGAATATATGCATTCTCAATCATTAGTTATATACTTCTGTCTATACTACTATTCTAGTAACCATGATAAAATAGGGCAATACTTTAAATCAAAAATACAGATTAGCACTCACTATCGCTGTGCTTTTGACCCCCAGACACAGGCTGTTTGGCTCGGCGTCGCTGCGGACAGGAACACCCTTGTCTGGTGCAGACCGGGAGCTGCAGACTTCTCTTTTGCTGGGTTTTTTGGGGGTTTTTTTGCTGTTTTCTCGAAGGAGTGAGCGACCTGGTGGGGGGTGACCAAGTACTGGATTTGCTATCGTCAGCTGGGATGAACGACTGGAAAAACAGAAAGAGAACGCGGTGCCTCCCGTACTAGCTAGACAACACTGTTTCTCTAATAAAGTGGCAAGACCCTGCAACTACCAACATGTAGCATGTCACCAGAGTTTTTTCTGACAGGGAGTTAGGTAGATAATATTACTCATGGAAACACAGGTTGATGAAGGCGGAGCGGGGCGGGAGGGGAAGTAATAAAGAGTTTATGGGATAAGAAACTCACAAGCCACAATCTTTTTGTGTTTCGGTTTTTTTTTTTTTCAATGAAACAAAAGTTCTAATCGGTCTCGCGAGCCGCCTGGCGCTCCTCCTCCGCTGGTCCGTCCCGCTCGCTCTCTGCCGACAGCGGCGGCGTTTGCGCTGCACAGTTCTGGCTGTTGGCAGCTTCTTTCTCGGGCAGCGAGACAGTTTCTGGCTCCAGGTTTGCCGATTCCCCTTTCGCCTTCTTTCTCTTCCGCTTCTGGCTTTCCAGGTTGGCTGCCTCCGAGTGCCGGGTCTGCTGGATGCCGGGCAGCGCCATGCCGATGCCAGGGGAAAGGAACATGGAGGGATAGATCAGTCCAGGAGACATCCCCGGGATAAGGAACGGGTTAAAAGCTACAGGACTACTGGTAGTTATTGCGGATTCTGTCTGATTAGAAAACGAACTAGGACCAGGCTTGTCTTCCGAGAGAGTTTCTTTTTTCACGTCCTGGCTGCCCTGTTTATCCTCAGTAGCTTTCTCCGCGTTGGCTGTGCCGCCTTTCGTTGTGCTTGTCAGCGCAGTCGGAGCAGTCGCGGTACAAGTAGTTGTCATGGGGGGGTTGAGGAGTCCTCCGACGCCGAACATCTGCGGCACGGTAGCCATGCCCGGCAGCATCATGGGCAACATGCTCAGCGTGCTTTTCACGTCCTCGCCGGCGGGCACGGCCGCAAAGCCGGCAGGAAACCCCACCAGCCCGGTCAGAGGGATCCCCTGCATGTTTCTCATGTTCTGCAGTCCGACCAGGTCCATCCCAGCGATCAGTCCGTTCATGAACAATGGTCCCATGCCGGAAGAAGAATCTGCTACAACGCCGGGGCCTTTGAGGAGGTCGCTTCGGGGCCTCCTCCCCCTCCGGCGGGGCCCCGCGTCTCGCAGCACAGGCTCCGTTAGGACGCGGTTGAATTTGCTTTCCGGTAAGTAGCCCTGAAAACGAAACACACACAACAGGAACACGCGGCAGTTATTACCGCACCGAAGCAAGTCTGGCTCTTCCGTGCTCGCATCTGCGTCCCAGATGGTGTCAGCACAGAAATATTTGCCTACATGATATGGAATTTGAGAGGTACGCACAACTTTTCCCCAAGGGATGCTGCCAAACGCAAAGCCCTCTTACTCTGCCCTGGCATGAGCCCGCAGCGTCACCGTGCACGGCGGGAGCGGAGGAAGCGCGTTGTCACCCCGCATTGTCACCCGAGCCCTCAGCGCTGGCTGCTCACAGCACGCGAGGAACCGGGGCGGCCGCGGGCCGGGTGCCAGCTCAGCTCCGTTCCCGGCCTCAGTCGGGGCTGCAGCCAACAGCTGAAAAACCGCATCTCTGAGCTGCGCAGGGCCAAATTTCCAGCGCTCTGCAGGACAGCAAAGCGGCGCGGGACGGCGCGCGGAGAGCGGGTGTGCTGGCTGCGGAGCTGCCGGCTGCGGCGTCGCCGAGACGCCAGGACGGTTCTTCCGAGCGTGCAGGCACGGGACCAAAACCCAGCGGCCACAGCGGGGGGGACCGGCTGCGGGGTGATGCACAGCGCAGCCTGAAGCTCCATTTTCCAGCACCCTCGTCACAGATAATTAAATATTTCCCTTTGTGGCTCCCTTGAGCTTCAGAACTGCCACGCTCTGAACCGTTTCCAGTAACAGATTTAGGTAGGAAAGGTATTTCCCACCGACAGCCGCAGCGCAGGGACTCGGATCGACGGCCCTGGCAGTCCGCCCAGCGCAGCCAAGGCCCAGGGCGGGAGGAACTGCTGCTCTGCTCCCACGGGAGCGGGGACAAACCCGCGTGGCCCCGGCTGGCCCGGAGCAGCCGGCGTCCCTCGGCAGGCACGCGCCGGGGCGGACGCGCGCTCGCCAAAGCGGAGCGCAGGCGATGGAGAGCTGCCGGCTCGCACGGGTGCTGCCGGGGCGCTGGGGCCGGCCCGGACGTGGAGCTGGGGAGCGGCACAGACCGTGCCAAATCTCCAGCGCTAATTAAAAGCAAATTTGAGAGCAGGACAAACCTCTCAGCCAATTGATTCCCCCTCCAGCCCCTCGCACGGACACAGGGAGTGGGCGAGATGGGCGGTGGGGAGAGGCCAGCCCGCAGGGTGGGGAAGGGCGACCCAGCAGCGCCGGCAGCTCGGCCGCACACCGGGCCAGGGACCGGCGTGCCGAACAGGGCGGGCGGCCGCGGCGAGGCGAGGCTCTGTCCTGCCACTCTCCCCGCCAGCGCCCGAGCTGCAGGGCCTTTGGCGGCACCGGGAGCCGATGAAACGCCTCAGCTGAGGGTGTTTATGAAATTTTGGCCCGCGAGAATGTGTTTTGTCCACTCGCTGCCGTCCCGCGCCCAGGGTGGGCGGCTGCTCCTGGGGCGTTCCCTCGGCCCCGCTGTCCCCGAGCACCCCGAGGCTGCCCGGCCAGCCACCCCGAGCTGCTGACCCCGCTCCCAGGGCGCCAGCCCCCCCATCTCCGTCCCCCGGCCGCGCCACGGAGCCGTGGCACGCGCCAGCCGTCCCGGTGCTGCCGGCCCTGCGGGGACCCCCTCCCGCGCGCGCAGCCGAGCCCCTGCCTCGCAGCTCCCGCATCCTCACTGGAGAAAGGTTGTGGGGATGGGGAGGGGAGAGAAAAGATGACATGATACAGATTTCTCCAAAAGCTCTAACTTACTGAAAGCTTAACAATGTCAGCCCAGTCAGCTGCAACAGCATACTCCAAGTTTGCATCAAGCCACCTTGGCAATTCCTTCAATGCTGGTGCCGTGGCTCCCCCTAACTATAAAACACAGCAGAAGGATGACCTCTATTGCAGAAAGAGTTATGTAAAGTAATACAAGAAATATGATTACACGTCCCCTAGCACCTTGCTTTGGGCTGCAGTTTGCCTGGGGCAGAGACTCATCCCTTGCTACGCGGCTTTGCAGGACTCGGGGTGCGCCTGCTGCCTCCAGACACGCCGTGCGGGGAGGAAAGGCAGGTTCAGCCTCTGGCCTGCCCCATCGCCCCCCCGAACCAGCAATGGGGACAGGGCTCCTCTACAAGCCATGCTCGGACCCGGTCAAACCTACCAAGGCACCCAGGTCTCCAGCGGCCATCGTGGGCGTAACGGAGGGAAACGCAGATGCGGCTGGAACAGCCTCTGTCTGCCTCTCTCGTTAGTTTTGGTTTTAGATGTGATTAATGTCACACCACCTTCTGACCCAGTGCAGGCCGGGGCGTGTTTAAGAACTGAATTTGGGTGGAAAGTCTCCCTGAACATCCCTCCTCTTTCAGAGAGGGGAACATCAGTGCACTGGAGATTTCACTGCCGACAAGTAAACCCAGGCTCCTTGCTCGGGAAGCAAGAAAAAGCCCTTCAAGCCCTCTGCTTCCCGCAGGCCCAGCACTTGGATGGGTGTTGGTATGCTCAGCCTGCACCTCGTAAGGAGGAACAAACCAAAGGTATCTGCATGGCAGTACTACAGTTTGTGGCATATTGCAGCAAATTCAAGGGGAACAATCAAATCCGGAATGGGAAGCACCAGCCAGGGCTGTGCTTTAAAGCCCAAGGCTGAATCCCTTTGCCATGCGGGGTCTGTGTGCCCTGGCAAGGGCAAACATTCGGACTTCCCTTACTCCACACAGGAAGTCACTTATTCTGAAGGTCTGTGTCCCCTCAGGTACACACGTCTCACAGGACGGCGTAGAGCAGTGACGTGTTCCAGACTTCCGTCCCATCCATAGGCTTCTCCGGATTAAATCTCCCCCCCGGCGAGCTCGGGGTCTGCCACGCATGGCAAGGGACCAGGGCAGAGCACAGCACAGGCCTTCGCTTACCCGCCGTCCGGTACCCTTATGTACCACAGGCACCCGCTCCTCTCCCGTGAGTGAGTTAATGTCCAGCTTGCTGGGGTCCTTGCAGCGCTGCCTCCTCTGCTTGGGCTTGTCTGAAAAATTCTGGAGCGCAAACAAGACAACGTTAATGAGACTAGATGGCTTAACGAGCGTGCAGGAGAGCGGCACAGATGAGCTCCCGAGGGACACAGGGTCCCTGCAGACTTGGGAGCGGCATGAGCTGGTCTCTGCCACGGGGCCAGCTCTCAAATGAGCACAACTGATTTTTGTAGGTATAAGGTAGTCGACTGCTCCAGCCCTTCCTAATTCCCCTCCAGTCCCAGAACCACAACCCGCTGCCAATTCGCACCCGTGCATCTGCAGACGGGCGCTAACAGGTCTGTGTGTGCCCTCGTGCCAGTCCGACGCAGCTCCCCGCCTCCCGCCAGCGCTTTGCTTCCTTCCTCTCTCCGCTGTCCCCACCGCAGAGCTGCGGCACCGTGTCCCTTCGGGGTCGGAGCCCTTCAGCCTACAGACCCCCAGCTGGGCTGTGCCCCCCTGCGCGCGGTGGGTCCCGGAGCCAACGTGCCTGCAGGGATGCGGCGTTAGCACGAACTGCTGCAGGCTCTGCTTCCCCAGAGGCAAAGACAAGGCCCCCAGCTCGGTCTGTCCCTCAGCAACCTCAGCTGCTGCACACCCCAAAGCAGCTCGCAGTCCATCCCACCTGGAGAGGGGACACCCGCCCTGACTGGGAGACCCTGCAGGGCTGGCCCGGGGCACTGGGGGCTTGCTGGGAGCGAGAGGTTCACCAGCGGCACGGCCAGACTGGGCGAGCTCCAGCAAGCCCCCACGGAAGGCAAGGGTGATGGAAAGGAGCGGGAAGGCACCTCCGCGCCTGCTCCACCACCTGACCGCTTCTCGCAGCGCTCCTGGGAGTCTGGCCCTGGGCACAGAGCTGCGCGTTTCTCGGCGCTCTGGAAAGCAAGGGCCACCCTGCCCCAGCAAGCCCTGGGCTCCTCATCTCTCACCTCTAACGAGCTCCAAAACACTAACGGCGTGGCTGTACTCCAGGCTCCAGGGAATCCCTGCCTCAGGCACACACGCTCCGGGACCAGGATGCAGACCTTTATGTGTTACCACCACATCTCCTCCAGGAGTTTTCCAGCCTGCGCTCTGCCTGCCCTGACTTAGCCTGCCTAATAGGCTAAACTTGCTGAACCTGGAGCAAAGCAACCTGCGAAACCAAGAGGTGGGTGCTCATGAGACAGCAAGAAGCATCAGACAGACTTGGCACCCCACTCTCTGCACCTCTGCTTTCTGACGGCGCCTGTGGCCACGCAACCGCAGCCTCTGGAGCCCGCAGCTCAGCCGCTTCAGCCCAGTGTTTAAAGCGGGGAGGCTTCCTCTGGACTGGGAACCTTATTTAATACAACAGCACTGCCTGAAATGTCCTTGGGTGAAGGGGAGCGACACAGAGAGACTTTGAGCATCCCAGATCCCCCTTTCCATTTCTCTTCCCATCCCTCGGTCTTCTGGAAGACATTGGGCTAACCGTGGACCGGGCAGACGGATGCGCTGGAGCTGGAGAATGGACCCTGGGGCAGGAGCACGCAGCCCAGCAAGCGCCTTTCACTGCCATACAGGATGGTGAGGGGACTGGAGCATCTCTCCTACGAGGAGAAGCTGAGGGAGCTGGGCTTGTTCAGCCTGGAGAAGAGAAGGCTGAGAGGGGACCTTAGAAATGCCTCTAAATATCTGCAGGGTGGGGGTCAGGAGGATGGGGCCAGACTCTTTCCAGCGGTGCCCAGTGACAGGACAAGGGGCAACGGGCACAAACTGAAGCTGGGAAGTTCCAGCTGAACCCGAGGAAGAACTTCTTCCCTCTGAGGGTGACGGAGCCCTGGCCCAGGCTGCCCAGGGAGGCTGTGGAGTCTCCTTCTCTGGAGATATTCCAGCCCCGCCTGGACACGGTGCTGTGCAGCCTGCTCTGGGTGACCCTGCTTGGGCAGGGGGCTGGACTGGGTGACCCACAGAGGGCCCTGCCAACCCCTACTATTCTGTGATTCTGTGATTCTGTGAACTGTGCCCACCTCCCAAACGTGTGAAGAACCTCCACAGCAGCCCTCAAACACCACCAGCCATGGAACAGGGAAAAAGGCTGCATCACGACACGCATCGTGGAAGCCCTGAACTCAAAAGCAACCGCAGAAAACCTAACACACAGGGCAACACACAAGGTGGAGACACACAGACACGTGCCACCGAAGGCCACCCTTACTGTGCCAAAGCCGGGAACGTCGAGCGTGTAGTCGGACTGCTGACGGAGCCAGTCGAGGAGACTCTTGTTGGGGACAGCCTTCTCTGCTTGGCCGCCTGCAGCTGGGACTGGCTGTGGAGTTGAGGTAGCAGCAACCGGCCCGTCGGGGAGGGGACTGTTGTGGGGGGGCTGCGGCTGGTCTTCCTGAACATCCTGACGCGGGGAGGAGCAGGGAGAGCCTGTCATCAGCACATGGCGACGCATGCGCACCAAGAGAAGCAGAGCTCCCACAGCAGGTCGCCTTCCCCACTACACAGATTAAATCCACACGTTCCTTAAACCACCACCCAGCACCGCATCGCACGTCCACTCAGTCCTCAGCACTGGTGGCACGGAGTGCAGAGAGAGCTGGGAGACGCTTCTGAGCTCACCTGGAAACACCCTAATCACCAGGAGGACCAACTTCCCCCCAGATCACTTCTAAAAGTGGTCTAGAGGGACTGGTCTCGCTCCCAGAGCCCTGTTCTTCTCTGAGTGGATCCCAGGGTAGGAGAAAGGGTGGAGCAGGCTCTCAGCCACAGCACCAAAGCCGTTGAGGACCTTTCCTCATGTTCTCTAACCCCAGACACCCTCTGACATGGGACACCTGCTTTTGAGAACGCTTAGCAGGACTCCAACACTCCAGGCAGCATGCTGCAGGCCAGAGGGAAAACGTCCCTTCCTTCCTGGAGCAGTGTCCGCTCCTGCCTGCCCCAGCACAAACCAAGCTGTCCTGGAGGAGGTCACGCATGGTCCTGGGCAGCAGAACTTCTTGGGGAGAGCCAGACCAGGAGACCAGTCATGCTGACTTTATCGGGGCCATGCAAAAGCGGGGAGCATCAACCCACCTGCATCCTGGTTGGAAGAGGCCTCTCCTTCAAGAAGATGAGGTCCATCCCTTCCACATTTTTTCTCCTGCCCCGTCTCCTCCTCATGGCAGCATCGTCTCTTCGGAAGCTGCCGTTTACAATCTGTCCCGTGACAGGATGGATTAACCCTGCCTGGAGGATGCCAGACAAGTCCATGCCCAGAGAGCCCTGAAGGGTGTTCACGGTCCCCAGTTTGGGCATGTTTGTGTTCAGGGAGAAGGGAGAGGCGTTCCCGGGGGACCCATCAGAGGCTCTGGACAAGTCCACCGCCGCGTCGCGCCAGCCGTTCAGCACAATGGGTGCATGAACATGGGTTGCTGCGAGCTGCTCCAAGCTCCTCTGTTTGGCATCTCTCTCCATCTCGAACTCATAGGGCCTCCTGTGCTTCCGCTCGTCCTTTGCAAAGGCCGGGCTCAGGAAACCTTCCTGTGGGTATCAAAGTCGCGGAGAGGGTTACGGCTGCTCGCGCTGCCCAGGGACCACAGCACTTCACGCCAACGCCGAGCTAACGGCCAGGCTCCTCTGCCCCTCCACAGGAGCCCTGAAGGCTGCCCTTTCTCTGGGCACATCACCCCTCTCTTTCCCTGTCTGGGGATGGCGCAGGAGCACCCTCACACACACTGCGGTCTCCCAAGGTACTATAACCCTGGGCAGCGGGGCTGGGGTCCCAGGCCAGCGGCTTCTGTCTCTGCACCGTGTCCAACAGCACGAGGAGATGAGAGGGAGCCGGTGACTGACGGGGCAGTGCCCTCTCCTGCACCCTTTCCTTCCGGAGGCCAGAGCAGGGTCCGCTTTTGCCCCTGGCCAGGCCGGGTGCCCCAGTGCTGACTCTGGAAGCACCTCCACAGCCCCAGAAGCTGCGGAGCTGCTGCAGAGCAGCCGCTGTCCCAGGAGGCGAGCAGAGAGCACGGGGAGCTCACCGGGAGCCCTCACCGGAGGGGACCAAGTGGCTTAAGCCACGTGTTCTACACCGCAAGTGGCACCAAGAGGCAGTGCAAACCCGGGCCCCGCTCGGGAAACTCCTGAGCACTTCTGGGCAACGCTTCACCCCAGAGTCCCACGCCTGCTGCTGCTCGAGGGCCCCCCTCACCTTTTGTACCTGCGAGATTAACACCCCGTTGCTGAAGCTGGGGTTGGGGGCTTCGGACTCGGCAAAGCTGCTCCTGCTGCCGGCACTGCTGGCTACCGCTGGCGCCGTCAGCAGGCTGTGCGTCTCCAGCTGCTGGCTGGAGGAAGGCCACTTGCCCTTCAGGACGGCGTGGCAGATGTTGTCGATGCGGTTGATGATCACACGGTCCTGCGAACAGCATTGGACAGGGGCAGGCTGGGACCGGAACGACTGACCTGTGCACTTCGCCGCAGGATTAGAGACAAACCCAGCCCCCGCGACCCCAGCTCAGCGGGGATCTGCTCTGGGGCAGGTGTGACCACGGCGCGGGTGCCTGGGAACAGCACCCCGGCTAAAGCACCCGCGTGAGCCGCGTGCGGAGGACCAGGAGGCAGAGCCAGGGCTGTGTGGGCCACTGCTGGTCAGGACTACGCAGTAACGCTTGCGATGCGGTCAGTGCTAATTCTCAACTCACCTTAGGCCACTCCGAGAAGGAGTAAAGCGTCTTCTCCTGCAGCAGCTGGGCTATGGTCGGTGCCCGGGCATCCTGAAGGTCATCGATGTCCCCAGGCAGGACAGAAGCAGAACTCTTGCTCTCCTCCTCCAAGTACTTCTCTGGACCATCTGAGAAAGGGACAGAGAGCAGAGCCCATCACCGCCCTGCCTCTCTCGAGGCCGGAGCAACTCCTCCCACCCTCCCTGCCCAGCACCCAGCTGGCTCCAGAAGGGTCCCATCCCCCAACCAGCCACCAAGAAGCGCAGCAGCCTGGGCCACGGCAGGCAGCCCACGCTGCTCAGGAAGGGCCAGCGCTCCCCTGGGCTGCGGCTGGGGGGCTTGTAGAGCAGCGGCCCCCATCCCTGACCATCTCCAGACCCCAGGCGGGCGAGGAGGAAGGCTCCAGAAGGAGCTGCTCGCCAGGCAGGGACCCGTGCCAGGAAGGGAAGGGCGTCCTGCGTTCCCCGGCATGCTCATGGCAGAAGCGCGGCTGGGGCTCGGAGTGGGGGGTTCTGGCCAGCCCTGCTGCCAAACACAGCCACCGACCCTTTGCTCCCCCATCACAGCAGCTAGGGAGGCTGCTCGGGGGGCTGGGCAGCCCCCAGGCCCTGCAGGGAGGACAGCAGGTCCCTCCCAGCCCAGCCGCAGGAGGCAGCTCTCAGGACCGTACCTTGGCTCTGGCTGCTGCTGGCTTTCTCCCCCTCATCTCTGTGCTCACGCTCTTCTTGCTTCACCCCCTGGGGCTCGGGGTGCGGGGCCTCTCTGCAGCCCGCCTGCCGCTCAGCCCCTCGGCCCCAGGCCTGCGCCCCGGCGCAGGGGGGCTCTGCCCTGGGGGTCCCCAGCAGAGGTGCAGGCAGGCTGAACGCCGGGCTGGCAGCCTGGCCCGGCGAGTGCCGCAGGGTGCTCTCCTCATCCAGGCCACGGTCCTCCCTGCTCCCCGGCCCGGGGTCCCCCAGCCCCTCGGGTGTCCCCAGCCCCAGGGACTCTCTCTCACCATTCATGTCTTCTGGGCAAGTGCCCTCAGGTGTGGGGACACCAGAGCTCTGCTCCTCACCCCCCATGTCATTAGCCTCAGGGTCACAACCAGCCCTGGTCCTGAGACCACCCAAGCCTTCCACAACATCTGCTGCTGCCTCAGAATTATCATCGTCTTCTTCTTCCTCCTCATCTTCCTCGCTGTGGCTCTGACTTGGCCCTGACTTGGCCTCCATTCCTTTCTTCTGCAGCAGACTGATGAACCTCTGCTCAGGAGGAACCTTTATTTCATAGTTATGAAGACCAGGACTGTAGAGCCCCATGTTTATGACCCCTTCCACGGCACCGCGCTCAGGCAGCACCGGTGCGGGGCCGGTGAGGTCTCCCTTCGGCTGCAAGGCTTCGCAGAGCCCTGCTGGGACGCTCCGTGAAGGGTCGCTTTCGGGGGGAGAAGGCGAAGGCTCAGCTTCCTTGCTCTGACTGTCCATTTGGTCACAGCCCACCGCCAAACCCTCTAGGAAGGGGGTCTCTCTCACGGCATCCGCATCGCAGCTGGACGGGTCCTCGTCCCCCTCCAGCTTGCCCTCAGAGAGTTTAGCAACGCCGCTTCCAGCGTCTGTGCAACTTGGGCTGTCTCGGGCAAGGGAGCTTTGCTCGCTGTTGCAGGCCTTCCCGTCGTACATCATGCACACCAGCGAGTCCGGCAGCGAGCTCTCGTCGTAGTTACTGGAAATGATGTCCCGGACTTTAGACATGAACGTCTCACAGTTCGCATCCGGCGGGCTGCCCCCAGCCTGGGACATGGCGCTGTCTACGCTTTCGAGCTTCATCTGACTCTCGGCTTCATTCTCCAGGGACTCGCAAGTCCGGCCCACCTGGCTGTACAGAGGGGAACTGTAGAGTTTGGAGTTAGTCTGGTAAAGGCAGCACAGGGTCTGTGGGCCCGGGAGCCCCGTTCTTTTATGCTGGGCATAGTTCCTGTACGCATCTAAAAAAGACAGCTGGGGGTCATTCATGATGTAGTAGTCAGTGCGGTTCAGGCCGTGCTTGGCGGTGCCGATCAGCAGGTCCCGATCGTGTTTGCCACACTCCCACCACACCGGCAGGTACAGGCTCGGCCGGCACAGCTTGAGCCGCTCGTGGAGCTGCGGACACTTGAGCACCTGCTCGCGCACCTTTCGCAGAAGCTCGATACGGTAGAGGGTTCTGGCAGCACGTTCCTCCGTGATGGGCTCCACGTAGATGTCAGGGTCTGGGGGACCTACAGCAGGGACAGAGAAGCCAAGGCCCCGTTACATGGATTGGTGACAGTTACTCAGAGGCAGAGACGAGCAAGGCGAGTTTCAGCTCTCGCTCAGACTGCAGCTGAGGTGGGGGGAGTGCTTGCAGCCACCGTTGAGGCTTCTTTTCCCGGTCTCACCACCTTCCATTCACTTGCCACCAAACGGACACACAGGAGTAAACTCCCTCGACCTTCTCAGCTGGACCGAGCGCGGCACTCGGCTACAGAGGATTCCAGAGTCTCAGCTGAGCTCTGCTCCACCAGCACCAGCAGTGCTGGAGCTGCCTGGACCTGCCGGTGGAGCTGCTCCCGGGGGTCGGAGCCTCCGGTGGCCCTTCGGCAGCTTCCCAGGGAAGGGAGTCCCTCAACTCGTGCAGCTCTTTTGATGAGGAACACCTACCTAAGGCATTAACACACACATCCAAGGAACCGCACCTGAGACCAGACCTCCTGACAGGTCTGATGACAAATCCTTTCTGCTGCTGTTAGAAGCCAATTGCTTTGTGCTTAAATAGCCCCCAGGCAGCTTTTCATCTGCCATGTCCTGCACGGGGCCAATGCACTGGGGCTCTGCAGGGCACTCTGAGAAAACGGGTGCCCTGTGTGTTGGCCAGGCTTCCCAAGCCTCCCGCGGTGGGTTCAGACTCCCTTCATCCGTAGCAGAGCTCTCCAGTCAGCTACGCCACAGCACGGGCACTGCGTGGACTCTGCCCAGCGCCAGCAGAGAGATGCTCGGAAAGACAGCAGCGACACGGATCGCCCAGACAGCCCCGAGCTCCAGCGCGGAGGAGATGTGATCTGCTGCTTCCCCGCTTCTCCTCCCTCGCATCTAGAGGTGGCTGTCTCGGATAAAACTGGTTGGGATCTCATGGGAGAGCTCCGTGAGACCTGTGGGAGCAGGGGCTGGAGCCCAGAGGCTGTCCTACCTTCCCATCGCGCCGGGGAGGTGCCACGTGGTGGGGACAAGGCAGCCAGAAACGCACACGGCTTCTGCAAGCCCACAGCCTGCCTGGCATCTTGCTGCCTCCAGCTGTCCCTGAAACTCCTCTCTTGCTCTCCTGCTCCACAACAGCAGTGGGGACATTTCTGACCTATGGCTACATGGACCTACCGTTACCCCTCCCGTAGGCCATGCAGTTTCCACTCACCATCCTCTTTCCACAGTGGGAGACCACAGACGTTCTTGCACATGGCCACGAAGCTGTAGAAATACTTCTCCAGGCTCTCATCTGTCTTCTTCTCCAGTCGAGAGATGGCTCGGAACTGGGCCCAGTCAAAGATCTTTTTCTCCTGGTCGTAGATAACCCCAAACGAGGAGACAGTGCGGTAGAAATCTGCCTGCTCCCTCCTGGTCCACCTGTAGGGCAGGGAGGAGACAGGAACACCACTGAGACCCATGCTGGTCCCAGCACGGGCAAGGCACCAGGCAGGGAGGCTCAGAAGGGGACTACCTAGTTACTGCCCACCAGTCTGGCGGTGAGAGTCTGGGGGGAGCTGTCAGGAGGGGCACACCAGGACATTGCCACAACCGGAGGTCCCCTGCCTTGCGGCGCGTGGTGAGGAGCAGCGAAGGCCATGTGCCCTCTGGCTCTCGGCTCACTGCTGAAAAACACTCTCAGCTGTTTGAAAAAACACTCAGTGCAGCTCCCGGCTGTGCTGCTGACGGGGCGCGGGCTCCAGCAGCTCCCATGGAGGCACAAAGCTCCCTCCCCTGCTCGCCTCCCGCTTGCCTCGCCACCTCCATGGAAGAAACTCTCTGTACCAGGACTTAGGAAGGAAGGTCCTGGAGGCACAGCTCTCACCCAGCCTGCTCCAGAGGGAAACCGGGACTGCGGTTCATTGCCGTAAGGCTCCCAGTAACAAACACCACCCACGGTGCTGACTCCTGTGGGTGCCAGGGTGGGTGTCAGCCCCTCCGTACCGAAGGAAAGCAGCCGTGGCGATGGGGGGTTCAGTGACAGCACTGCTACAGCACAACCTGCACTCTGGCTTGGACCCTCTGAGCTTTCACCTCGTCGGGATCGCTCAAAGGAATGACCCAGGACGGAGATGGTGGAGAGCACCCTGGGCAAATCCAGCCCCGGGCAAACAGAGCGCGGACAAACAGGCCACAGAGAACAGACCAGGGCGCAAACTGCAGGGCAAGTGCGGGGGCAGGCGACGGCAGAGGAAGGTGAGTGCAGCCGGACGGAGAAAGTTTAAAGTCAAATCTCAGCTCCTCTGAACTGCAGCTGTGAGCCAGCACCAGCAAGCAGCTGGGACACGTCAAGGGAGAGCATACAGGGTGACAGCACCCACAGCGCTCCCCAAGTGACCAAAATACACCTAGACCAGCACTACCACCCCTGCTCCCAGGGGCTGTCAGCCCTCTGCAGTGATACTTCACTCCAGAAAGGAGAATAACAAGAAGAAAGTTAATTAAAAGATCAATGAACCAAACCAAGGAGTATCCAACAGGGAGTTTGCTGGAAGGCCTCAAACTAAAGGCTGGTGAGAAACTGCCTAGGACACTCCTATAAGGAGACCCACAATAAAAAAGCCCACAGAATTAAAGAGCAGGGAACACCAGGCTGCTGTGGTGTCCACAGCACAACCACTGACACCCCCAGTCAGAGAGGGGACAGCACAACTGGAAGAGGTCCACAGGAACGGGGGAGGGAAGATCGGTGGGCTGGAGCAGCTTCCATACCAGGAGGCCGTGAAGAGAGAGCACCAGGCAGCACGGACACGTGGGTTCCTGCAACGAGGACAGGTTCCCAGGAGATGAAGCCATGGAGGACTGTGTGGAATTATTAGTAAAATTAAGGTTTTACATCTGAAAATCAACGTTTATATGAAAAACGTAGCGTTGTTCACCCATTGAGGAAAAGCATGAAATCCAGAGGATCTCTGGATGGGACCCAGCTGCAGCAGGCAGGCGAGGAACCCACTCACACAGCAGCTCCCTGCACCACACCACAGAGGACGGAGCGGGGTGGAGACTCCATGGCCCTGCTCCGTGATGATACAGCGGGAAGAGATGCTCCTCTAGAACTGATCAGCAGCTCACCCGGCCCCCTGAGCCAACAGGTTTTCAAAGCCTTGCCAAAGTGCTACCCTCTCGTGAACTTTGCTCCTTTTAATATCATTTTAACACCAAAACACACCTCCATCCTGAAGGCTCCCCGCCTCCGAGGTGCGACCACCCCTCTTCGAGTGTGCGCCCTTGATTTTTCGTAAACTCCACCTTCAAACGTGAAGCGAGAGAATTTTACACCAATCGTGACAAAAGGTGTGTGTGACTGCAGTCACTCCAACTCCACCTTAAAGGTAGAAAGGATATGAAAATAGCCAGGGAAATGGGGGATTTTGGGAGAAGAAGAAGAGAACACGGTGAGCAAGTCACGGGAAACCCCACCTCAGATGCCTCCGCCTACCGGGACCAGCCGAGGGGCTGAGCCTCGCTTCTCCCCCCTGGGGACGCCTGGGCTGAGACTCAAACTGAGCGCTTTTCTCGGGAATCTGAGAAATCTCTCCAGAGAGTCACTCCCTAACGTTTATAGCCAGGCTGTATTATTTATCACCTTTTCACGCTTTTTATATCTGCACGTGCTTCCTGCAGACAGTCACTACCACCAGCAATTCAGAAAACCTCTCTACCTGCTGCACAAATCAAACTGCCCTGTTTCAGCACCCAGTTGTCCCAGTTTCTCACTGAACGCGACCAAACGCGGCCGTGCCAGTTCCTGAGCACGACTGGACTGAAGGTGCAGGCTGCTATGAGTGTACCCAGAATGGTGGCAGTTTAATGTCCACATTAAACGTGGCTGGACTGGTAGTGGCAAACTGGAGATCACCCAGGATTTAAACCTGGCTGCACCCAGCCTCTCACTCCGGTGAAGAGCGTTAGAACGCAAGGGGTTTATTTTCTGCCAAACTAACGCGACGGAACGCTGGCCACGGAGAGGCCCCGCAGCTCGGGAAGCCCCGGGGCTGCGTGCTGGGGACTGGCCGTGATGGAGGGAGCATCACCCTGCTGCACACCCTCCCCGGCTTCTGCAGAGCCACGCAGGGTGCCGGGACGGTCCCGCCGTCCTTCCACTGACTGGCACATAGACAGAACGGGAGCAGCCGTAGTCAGGATGTGCGGCCGCTGGGCTGCCGAGCCCACGAGCAGGGGCCAACGCAGCGGCGTCACAGCCATGACGGTCACAGAGGCTTCACGCGTGGGCTGTGACGGCGCTCGGCCGTCACCCTCGCCCACGACGCGTCCCCAGTGCGCGACACCGCTCAGCAGCACCCGCTCTGCGGGCTGGGGGGCGATCCCTGGCCCGGCAGACGCTGCGTTTGACCCTGAAGGGCTGGCCCCTCTCTTCCTTTCACCGCGTCACCAGCTGCTGCCCGCAGACAACCGTGGAGGCTGCTCCCCGGCCACAAGGCTCCCTCAGCGCTGGGAGCAGCGTTCCCTGCACAGCAAGGAACCCCACGCTCTGTCCCGCGGGCAGCTGGCTGCCCGGACAGCCGTGGCGACATCTACCTGGATAAACCCAAGGCAGCAAGGACTTCAACTGGTCTGAATCAGCTTTGGAAACAACCCCCTGCTGCATTACCTTCTCTGCATTTCTTTGTTCACCGAGTCCATCTCAGAGGCTCTCCTGAACATCTCGTCCTGCAGCCAGTATCCATGGTTACCAGGCACCAGCATCTCGGCGCGGGGAAGCAGCTCTTTGCGGTTGCAGCGCTGGTAGACGGTGACGAGCCTCCGCAGCCTGGCTGTGAGGGCAGATGAGACAGGCCAGCAGGATCTGTCTGAGTCGGAGCCATCCTGGGCTTCAAACATCAGCAAGGACATTAGTATTTAATGCACACTCAAAGCCACAGGTTCCCGTGTCCCTCCGGCTAGCTCCCAGAGCTCCGTGCCACCTTCCCCCTCCCATGAGGGACACTGGGGATCACAGTCATGACTGGGGGGGCTGTGGTGGCCATCCCTGGGCCTCCGCACCCCAAAAGCCGCTGGCTCACAGCCTCACAACGTCTTGAGCTTCCTTCAGAGAGAGCCCAGAGGCAGAGATCGGGGTAGGAATGACGGCTGCGGGCCAGGCCACGCACAGGAGAGGACTGCAGCTCCCTGCTCAGCAGTGGGGCCAGCCAGGCCACGGCATCCACCAGCACCGTGCACTGCAGAGACCCTGCACGCTCATCTCGCGCAGGCAACTGCACGGACAAGGGCAGGCTAATGGCTTGTGGTCACCCCCGGCCGGCTTGGGCTCCAAACACTCTTTTTCGGAACCGCGGCTGCCCTGCCACCCATCCCTGGGTCACAGGTGACTGCACAGGAGGGCCCCTGACAGGAGCCTGCCCCGGCTAAGCTGCCTCCCCCACTAACACCCAGCAGCGCGTCCCCCCAACCCAGCAGCGCGTCCCCCCAACCCAGCAGCGCGTCCCCCCAACCCAGCGGCCGTGCCACACCGGCCCCTGGGCAGCCGCCACGCCGCGGGAGATACGGCCTCACCTGCCGCTGCCTCGTCCCGCTTCTCACCGGCTTCGCCCACCCCAGCAGCCACGACGTCCTGCAGAAGGAAGCCATCAGAGAGGGCTCCCCAGCCCCGCACAGAGCCCACATCCCCGCACCCCGCCCGACCCCGACAGGGTACGGGGTGGCAGGACGGGCAGTCGCGGGCTGCCCTCAGCTCACGGGCTCGGCGCAGCACGGGCAGGGGAGGTGACGGCTCAGAGGGACAGTGCTGCCCGTCTTGGGCCTGGAGGGGACGTCCACTGCAGTGACACAGGCTGTGGTGTCACCGCCCAGGACCGGAGCAGGGCGACAGCCTCCACTGCTCAGACGAACCCACACCCTCCCGTGCTGCCTCGTTCACTGCTCTCTCCCCCAGGGCCATTCCTTTTGGGACCCCTCGGGCTCCTCTGCCAGGGCCCCACACAGCTCCTGCAGCCGAGTGCGAGAGCCAGCACCCCAGCTGTCCCCAGCTCTCGATCCCCCCCAGCTCCCCACGGGGCAAACGCTGCCCAGGTCCGCAGGCGATGCACAGAGGCATCTGCAGCAGCTGTGCTCCAGCGAGCAGAGACGACGCAGACAGCGCAGGGCAGACCCCACGCATGGCACAGCATGGCAAGGCTGGCACAGCGCAGGGTCACCAGCAGCGCCGCGGGCCCAGTGCCCCGCGGCAGAGCGGACGCGGCCAGGAGCAGCGCAGGGCGGGAGGGCAGGCCCGGCCGCTGCAGACGTGCGTCCGTCGCCGTGCATGCCACTCACCTCCTGCTTTGGCAGCCCCTCCAGCTTTTCTCCACCACTCTCTTCCTTTTCCACGCTGCCCCTGGGCAGGAGAGTGAATTAGCCCCCGGCAGCGGCAGCACAGCCCCCTTGGCTGTGCCGGTCGTCGGCCGGAGGGATTGGGGAACTGGTGCTCACGCCACCCCTCCGCCTTTTACTGGGGAGCCCGTTCCCCCCTTCCTTCCCCCCTGCCCGCTGCGCTCAGACGCACGGTCTGCTCCCCTCCTCCTCCCTGCTCGCCCCACGGCGCTGCCCACTGCTCGCGCGGCCCCAGGAGCGAGCCGGACAGCCCCCGAGAGCGCGGCTCCAGCCCCTGCCCACCTTTCGGCAGCGTCCTGGGCCCCGTCGCTGACGCCCTGCTCTGCAGAGAGCAGCTTCTCGTCCGGCATGCCCACCTTCTCCAGAAAGCAGAGGGCCGGGTCCGCCCGCATGGCGTTGTACCGCTCGTAACCTGCCAACCGCCACAGGCCGTCAGAAGGGAGAGGGACGAGGCGCCCGCTCCGCGGTGCACAGCTCCCCAGCCGGCTCCCGCCCTCTCTCCGTGCCGCTGTGGGAGCAGTTCTCCCCCCCCAGAAATTCAGAACACTTTCCCAAAAGCTGCTGATTGCTCTGCAGCCGCCGGGCAGCAGGCGAAGGGCAAGGTCAGCCTTCCCACCCCAGCGGGCAGCCCTGCCCGGTGGGCAGCACCGCGCCCGCAGAGCTGCGCGCAGCACCCGCGGCGGGCTGCAGCCCGGAGCAAACAAGGCCGGGGACGCCAGGAGAGGCTCCGTGCCTTCCTCCTCACCCTCACCCTCACGTGGCAGCCGCACGCGGCTCCTGGCAAACCAGAGTCGTCTGCCACGAGCCTGGGCACGGCCACCCTGGGCACGGCCACCCTGGGCACGGCCGTGCACCCACCCCGCTGTGCGAACGGGCTGGCAGCGCTCTGCCCACCGCTGCCCGGTGCGGCTACGGTGCACGGCCGCAGCTCTAGCCCTCGCGCTGACGTGACGTCCCCTCCAGGCACCAGCGCTCCGGCCAGGTGCTCCCCTCGGGTCCCTCTCACGCACCCGCACCTACCAGACAAGCTGGGTACACACCGTGCTTGAAGACGCCGATGAGCAGGGATTTATCGGCTTCGGCGTTCCACCAGTCCACTGGAATCTCCACGTAGTCAATGTCCGGCAGCAGCACGTCCAGCTCCCTGCGGCAGACACGGTGTGAACACCCCTCTCCCAGCCTCACCAGACACTGGAGCGCACTGGGCACTGCTGGGCAGGGCCAGGGGCAGACAGGAGCCATCACTCGCTGGACTGGGGACAGCTAATGAACGCAAGGTTGGGCTGGGGCCCGGCCACGGCCTGGCGTCCACATCTCCCTGCGGCCAGAGAGCTGGAGCCTTGGCTCCATCGCAACCCACCGCCTTCCCCATCCTCTTTCTCCAGAGATGGGGGGGCTGCACGGCCCCTCTCCCCTGCCACCCCAGAGGACTGGAGATCTTATCTGACATGAACAGCACCTCTTGGGTGAAACCACTTCAAATACCACTTGGGTCCTGCAGCTGGGGAGGAACAACCCCAGGCACCAGTACAGGCTGGGGCGGAACTGCTGGAGAGCAGCTCTGTGGAGAGGGACCTGGGTGTCCTGGTGGACAACAGGGTGACCATGAGCCAGCAGCGTGCCCTGGGTGCCAAGAAGGCCAATGGGATCCTGGGGTGCATCAAGAGAAGTGTGGGCAGCAGGGCGAGGGAGGTTCTCCTCCCCCTCTGCTCTGCCCTGGTGAGGCCCCATCTGCAGTGCTGTGACCAGTTCTGGGCTCCCCAGTTCAAGAAAGATGAGGAGCTACTGGAGAGAGTCCAGCGGAGGGCTACGAGGATGAGGAGGGGACTGGAGCATCTCTCCTACGAGGAGAGGCTGAGGGAGCTGGGCTTGTTCAGCTTGGAGAAGAGAAGGCTGAGAGGGGACCTTAGAAATGCCTACAAATATCTGCAGGGTGGGGGTCAGGAGGACGGGGCCAGACTCTTTCCAGTGGTGCCCAGCGACAGGACAAGGGGCAACGGGCACAAACTGGAGCAGAGGAAGCTCCAGCTGAACCCGAGGAAGAACTTCTTCCCTCTGAGGGTGACGGAGCCCTGGCCCAGGCTGCCCAGGGAGGCTGTGGAGTCTCCTTCTCTGGAGATATTCCAGCCCCGCCTGGCCGCGGTGCTGTGCAGCCTGCTCTGGGTGACCCTGCTTGGGCAGGGGGTTGGGCTGGGGGACCCACAGAGGGCCCTGCCAACCCCGAACACTCTGTGATTCTGTGAATTAAGCTCGGCATATCACACTTCTCTCTGAAGCACCCAGAGCTGAGTCTCTGGAGGAAGGTCAGGAGCTGGCAGGCTGCAGGCTCGGTGGCGTTAACACAGCCTGTCGGCCCCCTCACCCTCCACGCTGGGAAGGGGCTGCGGGCCACAGCGACGGGGCACGCGCTGCTCCGAGGCCTGGCCCTGGGAACCGCACACCGTCTCTGTGGGCTCCCTCTCTGGATTCAAGGCCCATTTACCAGGCGCCCCTGGAGACATTTCCCGGCAGGGTGCAGGGTGTCCCCGCACGCCCTCAGCACGCCCCAGGCTGCGGCCGCAGAGCCTCCTCAGCTCGGCTGCGCGGCCGCAGTCCCTGCTCAGGCAGGGATCCCGTCTAACGACACCGCGTTCCCTGAGCCAGAGCCGGGGATCTGGCCACACGGTCTGACTTGCCTGGCGCCGTGGGGGACCCGGAGATGGCCGGGCTGGATGGCTGCGGCAGCGCTCCAGAGCCACCACCTCCCCGAGAACACCACAGGGGCTCGCTGTAAGGTCCCTACCTGGCGGGGGTCCCCTCGAAGGCTTTGTCCGCGGCCTCCCCCAGCACTTCGGCCTTCAGGTAGTAGAGCATTCGCACCCGCAGCAGAACCCTGTGCCGGGGCAGCAGAGAGGAATGCACGCTAGCACGCAGGTGCTCCGACGCCAGCCTAGCGCCTGGCCCCACAGCCCTCGCCAGGGCATCCGCAGGGAGACGCTCCGAGGGCCAGCAAGGCCAGGGAGACCTGCTCGACACCGCGTCTGCCGCTTTCTCAAAGCAGGACGGGCGCCGGCCATGCCGCGTCACAGCGCAGCGCCCAGCCCTGCGACCTGCTGCAGCCCTGCGGCCGGAGCTCCGCGGCTCAGGACACGGCTCCCGCGAGCTGGAGCAGCATCTGAGCGCGGCCCAGCAGCCGGAGCACGGTGATCCCGCGCGGCTGTGGGCCCTTCGCGGCTCCCTCCCGCCCTCCCCACGCTAAAGGCCCTCAGCCCACAGCATCCAGGAGCCGGCGTGGGCTCCCACGCTCACTTGTTGCAGTGCTGTTTGAGGTGTTTCTTGTAGCTGTCGTCATGCAGGACGACCTCGGGGTTGCAGGTGGCCAGCCAGTCCGCGTTCTTTATCTCGGGAAGCAGCATCTGGTTCTTCGTCTTCTTCCCCTTCCTGCCTCTGGGCACTGGTGCTGACAAGCCTGTAACAGCAAGTGGCAGCCAGTGAGCACCCTGGGCACGGCGGGCACAGCCCCGCTGCGAGGCACCTCTGGTGCCGCGGTGCTCGGGCAGGGTGGCAGAGCACGGGGTAAACACAGAGCACGGGAAGCTCCGTCTCCAAGAAAAACTTGGGGATCACCACAGAAACTGAACTGCTGTGAGTTCTCAGTGCTGAACCCAAAGGATAACGCAGCCCCTTGATGTACAAAAATATCACACAGAAGGACGGAAGGGGCCTTGGTCCCGGGCACAGCTCTTCGAGCCTTACCTAGACCCTGCAGCCAGCCCTGAATTTCACACTACGGGGACAACACAGTGATCTGGGACAAGAGTTCAAACAAGAGGCTTGCAAATGATCAAAGACCAGAAGACAATCCTGATGGTCTGATCTGTAAGGGTTGTTTCCTATCCCGTGCCTCAGGAGGGGAGCTGCGTGGGAACCAGGTCGCTGAAGGGGGCATTTACGCCTGGCAAAGATACCGAAGGCAAAAGGAACGCAGTCCCACCTGGCTGACAAAGACAAAATGAGATCCAGTGGCTGGAGCTGAAAATTAAACACGTTTTCAACGTTTAAATAAGATGCAAGTTCACAGCAGCAGATGGAAACAGCTCCTGGTGGGGTTACTGTTGTCCGGAGGCTTCCGAGACGGATGGGCAGCCGCCCCGGGGCAGGGTCCTGCAGACACCCTCTCTCTGTGTGCGAAGGGGAAGGACGAGCCCCAGCAGTCGCGTCCCATCCGTCTGCTCTGGCGACACCAGGGAAGGAGACAGCGACTTGCCGTGTCCTCAACACCGCATAAAGTTCGCAGCTCCACGACAGGACAAGGCTCCAGGGCAGGCGGCTGCTGGAGGCGCAGAGGGCACCAGGGCTCCTGCCCCCAGCACTGAATTGGCCTGACGAACCCTGGGCAAACGCTGCTTCCCCAGCAGCTTGGCCTCTTCCAGGACGGCTGGCGGGATGGGGCTGGAACAGAGCAGAGCTCCGAGCTGGGCTGCCCGCGTGCGGTGCTCGCCCCTCGCAGTCACGTGGACACGGGATGGAGGAGGAACAGCCCCAGTGTGCCCTAGCGAGGGCTGGAGGTTGCCGCTGCTTTCTGCACATCGGGGAGGCCCGGAGCACGTCTTGCCTGGTCAGCGCTCTGAAAACACGAGTGGCACCTCAGGCTGCCCGGCGAGCCACGGCGGTGCCCGCCGCGTGGCTGCTCCGCGCTGGAGGGCCCTGCTCTCCTCCGGCTCCTGAGGTTCGCTAGCTGGTTTCGTTGTTCTGGGCAGGACCCCATGGAGGTTTCACAGGTGGGAAAAGCCATGCTGAAGAGCTGATGGAGAAGGTGCTGGATGCTCCCCTCTGCTACGCATCCAGTTTTAGTGCTGCTCCTGCACTAAAGCATTCCTGACCCCCCACTGAAACCGCGGCGTGTTTGTTACTTGGCTTTATCTAAATCGGGCCCACTCGTATCAGCCAGTTTGTTTCTTACTCTTGCTCTGGTCCCCACTGGGCCCTCGAGCCCAGCCCCAGCGCCGCTCTGGGCAGGGCTGTGTGGCCAGGGCAGGGGACAGCCCTGCAGAGCGGCTCAGGTCGTAGGAGGTGGCTGGAGTCCCTGCAGGAAGCGACTGCAGGGCGCGTGCCCGGACCTCACACTGTGAAGCCGCCGACATTTCCCGACAGAAGGAAACGGCGGTGCCGGGTCTGAAGCACCAAGGGACAGGCAGCACGCCCTCGGGGCTCGGCAGCAGCACCACTCCAGAACAGCCTTCCCCGTGCTCCACCACCTCCAGACAGGAGCCCCGGGTTTCAGCCCGGCTCCCTGACGCCAGAAGCAGCTGGCGAGTCCCAGCCTCCTCGCTACTCACCCTGCGCCACCGACCCCAGCGCACAACGAGCAGCAGAGAGCCGCGGGGCTCCGAGCACCCCGAGGGCAAGCCGTGGCCTCCCCCAGCCGGCCACCCCAGCCCTGCTCACCCGTCCCGAAAGCCGCAGGACGCAGGCACCATGCTGCTAGGTCAGCGCAGAGCCCTCTGACACGGAGCGGGCCGTGACCACGTGTCCCAGGCCACAGCCCTCCACGGAGCCAGCACCAGCTCTGCCTTCACACCACTAAGACACAAGCCCCTGCGGCTGCACGACGCTGTTTGCGTGGGGGACTCTATCTGCCGTGCTGCTCCAGCCTCAAGGGACGCCTACGGAGAGCAGACGCTGCCCTACAAGCGCGGAGGGGGTGACCCTGATGTGCCCCACCGCCCAGGCAGCCAGAGACAGCGGGAGAGCAGGGCTGCGGAAGGCTCTGGGTGGCCCTGGCTGAAGCTGAGGGTACGCTGGAAGCCTCCACCCAACAGAACGCAGATGCAAACACAAACTGGGCATGTGGTGTGACACGTGGACCTCAAACACACTGGTAAATGAGCGTACGAGTCCTCTGAACGGGGAGGGCACAGCCAAACCTGCGACGAAGGGTCCTGCTAGGTGGGGTGGGAGAAGGCAGCAGCACCTGGGTGGGATCTGGCACTGGTTTGATTCCGCAAACCAGCGCTGCCCCTCCATCCACGAGGGCAGGCATTGCAGACCAGTACGTCTGGGATAAGAACTGACATGGAAGGAGACGCAAGCTGGCTGCCCAGGCGATGGCCGCACCGACCACGCCGCCAGCCTCCCGGTGCCGCCACGCGTGCCGCGCCTGCGGTCTCAGCCGTTGGCATCGGGGCCGGGGCTGCCCACAGGCACACGATGCACGCCGCGCCCTGCGATGCCCTGAGGAACAGGACCAAGCACCCTCCATGAGTGCGTACGTGCCCCGCGAGCTCACTGCCCGCTGCCTCCCCGTGCAGGGGAACCCTGACTGTTCACAGGCCAGGGAAAACGGGGCAGTGCCCACCTGAGAGCAGGGTGGCACCTCCGCTCCCACCACGCGGCTCTCTCTGCACCAGCCACGGCCCTGGGAGCCAGAAAACAGCCTCCCCGCCCCAGCCAGCCCTGCCGCTGGCCCTGAGGGTCAGTGTGGAGCTCAGACCCACGGCAGCCGCTTTCTCCGTGCAGGGAGAGCCACGGTGCTCAAGCACAACTGCTCGCGGGCTGTTTCAGCCAGCTCTGCTCTGAGTTCCGCAGCCTCCGGCCCGGAGGCTGGCACAGCGGCGACGGGTACAGGTGCAATGGCAGAGAGAACACGCAATACCTGAGTGATTCTGCAGAGCCTGGTTCTGGCCGTCCTTCGTCGGCGTGATGAGATCCCAGATAAAACTCTTGATCTTCTCATCCCCCTTGTAGTGTTTGACGCAATAGACCAGCAAGGCCCGACAAATCATCTCCATGTCCTTCTCATTCAGGTGCCACTTGAACCGCCCGTGGGTCAGGATGTCTTTCCAGCGTCCCCAGCTGGAACAGCAGGAACACAGACAGAGTTGGACTTGATGATCTTACAAGTCTCTTCCAACCTTAACGATTCTACGATTAAATACTCCTGTGCAACTACAGACCTCGCCAGCACCTCTCTCCAGCAGCTTGCTCTGGGGCACAGCCCTGCCAGCTCCCTGAATAGGGGTGTTCTGCCCCACATTATGGGAGCAGAGAGGGGGAGAGGTTTGCCCAGAACTAAATAGGGCAGACTCTGGAATTGCTGACTACCAGCTCATGCTTTGCCCCCCCCTAACCCTCCTTCCATCCCAAATGTTCAGTTAGAGCCCGGGTCCCATCAGGGAGGTCACTGCTGGAGGGAAGGGAAACTCCGAGCAGGATGGACAGAAAGTGGGACAGCGGCGGCTGTGGCCGTGCTCTCTGGGAGCGGCCGAGACTCACCCGAATATGAGCAGGTTCTTCTCCACGCGGAAGCACTCAGCGCGCAGGTACCGCCGCGTCTTCTCGTTGAAGCGCCGCGAGCGCGTGGGTCGCTCGTCCGAGTCACTGTCCAGCTCGGAGAACTCCATCAGCTCGTCCTCTTCGAAGGAGTTGTAGTGTTTGGTTTGCTTCCGCACCCGGGGCCTGTCGATGACCAGGCTCTCCTACGAGGGACAGCGCGGAGAACACGCTCAGGCGTGGGCAGAAACGCCTGCCTTCCACCCTGGCACAGTATGTCCCCCTCTCCACGCTGCCGCCCTGCTCTGCTCACGCCTCTGGTTCCCAGATCGCCAGCCCCGTGGCTAGCCATCGCCTTCCCACCGGGATGCCCGCTCCAGGTTACCGGTGTGCAGCTCGGCCTGCGCACATGAGACTGTTCTTGGTAAGCACAAAATTCAGCCTGAAGGATGGCAGGCTGAAAATCAGGCCCTCCGGGTTCAAGCTGCCAAAAGGCAGCAGCTGAGTCAGCTCTGCATCACGCTCCTGGCCCTCCCAGCACCGCCCGCACCCAGCCCGGCGCTGGAGGCGGCGTAATTTCTGTGGGGGGGGGATAGGTGGGCTGGAAGAGGAAAGGCAGCTTCAAGAAGGTGCAGGAGGGAGCAATACGAAATGAAACAGCCTGTATCTGCCTGCCCTCCTTCCTCCCACCCTGTCGACGGAATGCACGTCATCTAAATCTGCCTGGATTTCCAGCATGTGGGACCCCCCCTCTCCCTGCCCGAGCGCTGAGCTCTGCGGGGCTGCGGGTCCCCCTCTCGCTGCTCCCTAACACCCCCTCCATGGCGCTGCTGCCGCAGCTGGCATGTCAGCCGGCCCCGGGGCCGCGCGGCAGCCGGGTGCAGCACCCTGCGCTCGACAGACGAGCCCGGAGGAGAGGCCCGGGCTGATGCCGAGCCCATGAGCTCAGCAGGGCCAGCAGAGAGACGGGACCCCACCTGCCCATCCTGGCCCCGACAGGCAGAGCCACCCCAGCTCCGTCTCAGCACTCGGCTAGAGAGCTCCGTGCGTGGGCAGGGCAGGCAGGGGCCGAGAACAAGGATGCTGCCCCCAGGAGATGCCCCCCAGAGACACAGGAGGACCACCCCTCAGCTGTGCCACCAGGCCAGGAGAAGCCAAGCACCAGCTTGCCGGAGCTCGAGCTGCCGCGTTTGTCACGGCCGCTGCTGGGAAGAAGCCCATCTGCCAGAGAGGGCAAGAGGCAAGACTCCGGGAGCAGCCACCCACAGCCCGCAACGCCCGCACCCGGGCACGGTGACGGGCTTGCCAGATCCACTCGGCTTCACTCCTCGCTCCCGTCCCTGCAGGCGGACAGCAGGGCTCCAAACGCCGACGGAGGAAGGAGTGGCACAACTCAAACCTGTCCCCACTTGCTCCAGCAGGCCAGGAGAAGCCCTGGGCAGCTCTCTTCATCCCTGGTCACACTCAGCTTTGAAGAGAGATTTGTTGCTGAAGCAACACCTGGATTTTGAGCCTGACCCACGTGGTCTTTGAACAGCCCCCCAGGCTGGGGTGAACGTGGCCAGCATTCAGCTGGATCTGGAGAATCTCCAGCACGAGGGAGCATCTGATGCTACAGGAGCAGGGAGCAGTACCGGAGGAGCTGCCCAAGCTGGAGGTCCTCTCGTGACCCCCCCTGCCTGTCGGGGCCAAGCCCAGCCGGTCGGGATGACCTCGCTCCACCCTCCCACTCAGAGATGAGACGCTGAGCAAGAGGGAGCATCTGCAGACACCGTGCAGGGCTGCATCCAACCCCCGAGGCACCAAGCCCCTGGCAGCCCCTTCCCCAGCCTGCTCTAACCTAGGGCAGAGCTCTGAGACCCCAGCCAGACCAGGCACCCACCCAGGGCGATGTCCTGACAAACCCCGTGCCGCAGCCACGGTCCCTCACCTCCCGGCAGCCCGCCTTGGTCTGTGAGCGCAGATGAGGTGGGGAAGCAGCACAGCACCTCACAGGACTGTTCACCAGAAAGAGACATTTCTCCTGCAAAGAGGTGCTGCCTCCAGCCAGCACCCACTGCCTGCTCCAGTCCAGCCAGGTCACTGCTCCCACTGCAGCCCCACAGCCCAGTGCTTGCTCAGCAAGGCCCCCATTTCCAGGGCTGCCCTCACATCCATGAAGCCGGGGAGCGGCTGGGACCCGAGGGTGCCGGTGTGCCTGACACGAGCCTCTGGACCAGCAGTGTCTCAGCACCATCCCACCACTGCACCCCCTCAAACTCCTCCCGTGCCACTGCTGGAACCCCCATTTAAACGCTGTGAATGAATCACAACAGAGAGAGAACCACGGTTATCAGGGTTACTCCCTTGGCATTAAACGGGACGGTGTGACGCACGACCGATTCCAGGGACCTGCTCTGACACTACCTGCTCCCCCCCAGCCTCAACTGACTGCAAGTCCACTTTCACAGAACCACAGAATGGTTGGGGTTGGCAGGGCCCTCTGTGGGTCACCCAGTCCCACCCCCTGCCCAAGCAGGGTCACCCAGAGCAGGCTGCACAGCACCGCGGCCAGGCGGGGCTGGAATATCTCCAGAGAAGGAGACTCCACAGCCTCCCTGGGCAGCCTGGGCCAGGGCTCCGGCACCCTCAGAGGGAAGAAGTTCTTCCTCGGGTTCAGCTGGAGCTTCCTCTGCTTCAGTTTGTGCCCGTTGCCCCTTGTCCTGTCGCTGGGCACCACTGGAAAGAGTCTGGCCCCGTCCTCCTGACACCCACCCTTGAGGTATTTATAGGCATTGATAAGGTCCCCTCTCCTCAGCCTTCTCTTCTCCAGGCTGAACAAGCCCAGCTCCCTCAGCCTCTCCTCGTAGGAGAGATGCTCCAGTCCCCTCCTCATCCTCGTAGCCCTCCGCTGGACTCTCTCCAGTAGCTCCTCATCTTTCTTGAACTGGGGAGCCCAGAGCTGGACCCAGCACTGCAGATGGGGCCTCCCCAGGGCAGAGCAGAGGGGGAGGAGAACATCCCTCGCCCTGCTGGCCACACTTCTCTTGATGCACCCCAGGATCCCACTGCCCTTCTTGGCAGCCAGGGCACACCGCTGGCTCAGGGTCACCCTGTCGTCCCCCAGCACTCCCAGTCCCTCTCCGCAGAGCTGCTCTCCAGCAGGTCCCCCCCAGCCTGTACTGGTGCCTGGGGTTGTTCCTCCCCAGGTGCAGGACCCTGCCCTTGCCCTTGTTTAACCTCATCAGGTTCCTCTCTGCCCAACTCTCCAGCCTCTCCAGGTCACGCTGAATGGCAGCACAGCCTTCTGGGTCACTAAACGGCTGGACTTGCTGCTGGGTTGCAGGGTGCCTGCACGGGCCCACGGGTGCTGTGGCCCTGCAGAGGGTCTGTAGGGCCACGCAGGGAGAGGAGAGGGAGCCCGGGCCAGCGGGCGCAGCTGCCCGCAGCGCCGTTTCCTCTCTGGCCGCTGCCGGGAGAGCCAGGGCCCTGCCGAGCTCCACCACGACAAACATCACCTCCACAGCCACCACGACCCGGGCTGCTGCGAGCCAGCGGCTGCGATGGAACGAACGCGCCAGCACTGCAAGATCCAGGGCTCGGAGGGTTCCAGTATACAAACTCATGTCAGCTCACCAGGCCTCCTCCAGAGCTGCCAGGCCTCTGCCCGGGGTGCCAGGGCTCACGTGGACTTGGGTTTGGGCTGGGGAACAGTTACGCAGCTTTTGCCGAGTGTGGGAAGAGCCCTGCTCAGCCCGTCCATCCCCAGCCACCGCAGGAGCCGGCATCTGGGCCCCTCTGTGCCCTGGCAGGGCACAGGGCAGCTTGGCCCTGTGTGCCCCGAGCTAACGAAGGTCTCTGGGCTTGGTGAGGCAGCCAGGGAGCTGGGAGATGAGAGCTGGCACCTGGAGGGCAGCAGGGGACCGTCCTGGTACCACTCCAGCCCCAGCCGCCCAGGCTGCCAGCACCCAAGCCGGCTGGCAGCAGGAGGCAGGGGTGCCCGCCTGCGCTGCGGGGAACGCCGGCGCAGCTCCAGCTCACGCACAGGCAGTCACACCAGTCTGCTGGGTTCACAGGTGTGCCACTGCGCTGCCTGCTTCATCCCCTCCTCCCCTCACACGCTACCAGCCCCAGCTGCTGCTCCTAAACCAGGCTTGGGAGTAGCTGGGAGCAGAGATCGGGCACCCTGAAATACCACGTGGGCACGGGCCAACACGTGGCTAAAGCAATCGGGGCTTTCGCCAGTGTAGCAAGTCCTGATGGCCAGGACGTATCCTTCACGTGCCCAACGGAGGCACGCAGCTCCTGCCTGGACACACGGCCCGCCGGGTCAGAGCAGCTGTGGGGCACACGGGCCGCGAGCTGGACCCTACCTTTTCGTTCTTGGCATCCGTATCGAGCTCTGCTATCTTGGCCCACTTCTGCCAGAAGTTGGGGTCATCTAAGGAAATGTCCGTCCTGTTCCCTGATGCTACGAAGCTGGCCTGGGAGTGAAAGAAGAGGAGTGAACAGGGTGCAGCCCATCGCCCAGCTGTGCCGTGCCCCGCACAGAGATCCCCAGCACATCTGTCTGCAGCGCCGCGGGGTGTCACACAGAGCTCTTCGTTTCAGCGAGCTGAGCCCCTCTCTTCTGCAGAGCCGGGGCTGTGCCACCCACAAGACGAGGGACAGCCGGCCCTCGGTGCCCCCAGTGAGCATGGCACTGAGCTGGCCCCTCGGGCTCTGTCCCAGGCAGACGTCAGGGCCCCACGGCGCACAGCTTCCCATGGCACAGCAGCACCCAGCCTCGGGCACCGCGCAGGCTGGCAGCCGGGTGCTGCCACCACCCTGGAGGTCTCCCGGAGAGCCAGGTCCCTCGGCAGCGGAAGAGCGAGACCGGAGACAGACGGGCTGCGCGGCGGGAGGGCTGTGCTCAAGGTACCCCAACGCCTTCCCACACCACCGGCAGCCCAGGCCTCCACCTGCATTTCTGCTCAGCAAAGCACCACGCCGAGACAGCACCGGTGTTCGGAAGGGCAGAGGAGGTGACAGACTCCAGATCAAATAAGCTCAAAGCTCAGCCCATGAGTAGAAAATCAGCCCAGCTCAGGGCTAGACCTCACCCAGGCTTTGAACTCACCCATCCTCCCCAAGGAGAGGCCTGACCCTGCCCACAACAGCCCTGGGTGGAGGGTCTAGCTCTGGGCATGACCTGCTGCCACGGCAAGGAGTCCTCAGGCCACCAGAAGAGCAAGCCCTTCACCCTGCAGCACCCCACCTGGGACACCAGAGCAGCTCTGCACCCATCCCCACCGCCGGCCCTGTCACAGAGCACACCCCGGCACTGCCCGGCAGCTGGAGGGCAGCCCCTGCTCTGCCTTCTCACCAGCCTGAGCCCGCTTCGAGGTGGAAGCTGGCAAGCTGAACCCTCGTGGGCAGCCTCCCATCACCCACCTGGGCTGGTGACCCCCTCCTCAATGCTCCACTGACCACCAGTGAGCCAGGAAACCACGCTGCTGCCGAGCCCCAGCGAGGTCTCGCTCCCGGACGCAGAGGGACAGGCAGGAGAGCTTGGCCTCCATGCAGACACATCTCAACACACAGGCAAGAGGCCAGCCCACCACTGCTGCCCAGCGCGCTCCCAGTGTGTCCCTCAGCACCCTGGGGGAAGTGCCCCTCCCCTCCCGCTGGAGCACGGCACACCTTGGCAAACGTGGAGCCCTTCCCCTCAGACTGGATGGTGATCGTCTGTGTCCTGCGCTGGAGGATCTGGTCAATGTCTTCCTCGCAGAACTTCGATCCTTCATCCTCCTCGTCCATGAGAGCGCCATAGGCACCCTTCCGCAGCAGGTCCTCCACCTCCATCTTTGAGAGCTGCTGAACCTGCCCGAAACACTGGGGCGTCACCAACCTGGCACAGCAGGAGAAGGCTCTTCCCTCTGCCCCAGGAGGGAGGGCAGAGATGCCCCAAGCCAACCCAGACCTCCCGCTGCTACACCAAAGAGGTCACTTCAAAATGCTGCCCAAGGGACTGTCATGAGCTTCAGTCCATGGCACCCAGACACAGCACCAAGTGTCCCCCAACCCTGTGGCAGCGCAGGGACAGCCTGCCAGGCCAAACAGCAGCAACGCCAGTGCCTGGGACCAGGCTGTCCCTCTCCAGAAGCCTGCCCAGGCCTCTGCTCCGACCTAGCAGTGACGTGCAGGGGGAGGAGGAGAGCTCTCCCACAGCACCCTCGCCCAGCCCCCCTCTGACAGCCAGCCTACCCCGTTGGTGCTGCCCTTGCGGTTGATGTCCTGCAGCACAGCCTTATCCAGGCCCAGCTTCAGGCTGGCCTTGTCGAACATCTCCCGCTCGTAGGAGTTCCTGGTGATGAGGCGATAGACTTTCACCGCCTTGCTCTGCCCGATCCGGTGGCAGCGAGCCTGAGCCTGGAAGCGCAGAGGGCAGAGCGTCCAGCACAGTGAGCCCGGCAGGACGGGGACCGCGTCGCTTGTGGGACCCTGCACCCGCACCCACCCCTCGCCCACCTGAGCCACAGCCGACTCCCGCCCACCCGAGCACCCTCATCCAGTGCTTGTGGCTGACCTGGCAGGGCTCTGCCTGCGGGTGCTGGTCGGTGCCAGGCCTGCACGGCTGTGGAGCAGGAATCAGAGACCCCAGCACCCCCGGGCACGGACACAGGGCTCAGGCTGGAGCCTTGGCTCTCTGCAGACGGGGGGCAGCCGACACTTCAGCCCCTCCAACACCAGGTACGGACAAATGTTGCCTGGTCGTGCTTTCAGAGCCACACTGTGGTCTCCCCCGAGACACGTCCCCTCTGTCGCCCTCCTGCTGGTGCTCCCAGCCCGGTACCCCACGGCCAGCACAGCCGGGTGCTGCTGCCCTCCCCTCCCCGGCTGGCAGGAGCGACGGGAGTCGTGCCGCAGGACCTCCCGGCAGCCCGGCCCCTCACCTGGAGGTCGTTCTGGGGGTTCCAGTCCGAGTCAAAGATGATGCAGGTGTCGGCAGCAGTCAGGTTGATGCCCAGCCCGCCCGCCCGCGTGCACAGCAGAAAGACGAAGCGATCCGAGTCGGGCTTGCAGAAGCGGTCAATGGCGGCTTGGCGCAGGTTCCCGCGCACCCGCCCGTCGATGCGCTCGTAGGTGTACCTGCTCCGAGAGGGGAAGAGGCGAGAGCAGGGTCACAGCGGGGCCTGAACTGCCTGCAGCTCACAAACCCCTTCTTGCTCCTTCCCCCAGGCTGCGTGCGGGCACACAGGCAGCTGGGACTTACTGGCAGGCCCCGGGCACAGGAGGAGGCTCAGGCCCATCAGCCAGCACACGCTGTGGTTGTTCCCCAAAGTCATTCCTTCTACCACGGCAAAATCATCACAACCCCACACATGCGCGTGGATACGCGGCTCATGGGAACTCAGACCAAGGGAAAGGCTTTGCATTTGGTCACTCCTAGGACTAGCCCTGGGCAGCACAGGATGCACGGGTCAGATCTGCCCAGCTCTGGGGTCCCTGCACCCACCAGCAGTAGCCTGTAGCTCAGACCCTTCGGTACGTGGGCCAAATCCCCACCCCGGGCTGCTTCCATTCTGTATCTCCAGTGCAGGATGGGGGGGACGTGGAGGAGCTGCGGTGAACGCGGAAGCCTGTACTAACCGCCTCTGGATGAGATAGTCTTCCAGGATGTCGAGGCAGCGCACCATCTGGGAGAAGATGAGCACCTTGTGCCCGCCGGCGATCAGCTTGGGAAGCAGCTTGTCAATGAGCACCAGCTTCCCGGCTGCCTGGATCATGGCCTGCAGCTGGAAGTCGGCCGCCTCCGGGCTGTGTGTTTTACGGAAGTCTTCCAGGATCTTCTCCTCCGCCCCTGCCAGGTGAGAAGGGACGTGAGCGCTCGGCGAGGCTAGCAGTGTGGCTGCCCCCAGCCTCCCACCCAGGGCAACAGCAAGCCACCACGTGAGGAACAGAACCCATGCAGTCAGTCAGATCTAGTGAGGTTGGCTAGAGACCTCCAGAAGCCCCTCCGCTCCTGTGGCTCTACTCCTTCTTCAGGGCTCGCACCAGCTCATGGCAGAACATGCCAGGCTGAGATGTTGGAAAGGGTCCCATGCCAGAACACCCCCAAATATAGCGAGCCTTGCAAGACCCTGAGGTGGCCACCAGCAAGCGGCACTTGCAGGCAGCTGGGCTGCCCATGAGGGCAACAGGGCAGATGGCTGCATCCCGTGCTGCGCCTGGATGCACAACCACACCAGCAGCAGACGGTGTGAGGGCCTCAGCTGGCCCCCAAGCTCAATTAGCTCTGCAGGCAGTGACCAGTAAACATTGGAGTGATACCCGTGTCCCCCTCTCCTGTGCACAGCCCTCACCATTGATGAGGTACGGGTGATTGCAGCACTTCCGCAGCTCCATCATGGTGTTGATGAGGTTGGGCATATTGTGCTGGTTGGCACCCTTGGAGAGGAAGGAGAAGTTCTTCTCCAGGATGGCCCGGTAGTATTTCTTCTGGATATTGGTCAGCTCCACCTCAATGATGGTTTCCTGCTTGGGTGCCAGATTCTTCTCTACATCATCCTTCAGCCGTCGCAGCATCATGGGCTTCAGGATGGACTGCAGCTTCTTCACCTGCCAGAGCAAGCGCAGAGATTCACTGCCCTCCCTGCACATGGTGGTAACAGCGGAGGGACCCGCAACGCTAGAGCCTCCCCCGGCTGGAAACCCGTTACAAATGACCCTGCAGCGGCTGCTGACAGCCAGGACAACTTCAGGGTCTGGCTTCCTTGGGGCAGGCCCGTGAGTGACCAGCCCTGGGACATGAACTCCACACGCTTCTGCTGCCAGCTGCTTGGGGTGGATGTGTCTGCTGCAGGAGGGGAGCTGAGAGCTCTGACAGCAGCTGAGATTCTGGTTGCTCCTCGTGCCTGTACCTGCTCCCTCAGCACGACGATCTTTGTGTGATCTCCACTTAAGCCAGACATTCGCACGGCAGCGAGACAGCCCAGGGGAGTGCGCTGCTCTGCATGACCCATGCTCAAGAGGAACCTTGGTGGACGGCTCCCCAGGGGAACCTGACCAGGGCGACCGACACCTGGACTCGCTGATCTCACCCCCCCGCCCTCCTGTCGGTGTCGGGGACGGAGCAGGGGAGGAAGCCGGGCGAGCCGTGCTGCCAGGCATGCGAGGGTGGGGAGCAGACCCCTGCCTCGGCACAGGCCGGCCTCCTCTCGACAAAGCAGCGCTGGGGGCCCTGTCACAGCTTTTGCTTCTCCCAGCATGAGGAGGCCTTCACCTCCATAAAGAACGTCTGAGTGCGTGCCTGTCTGGTGACCATGGGTCCCAGGGGCCTGTGCTAACAGTCACCAGCATCACTCTTCCAGGTACCTGCTCCTCTGTCTTCAGGTCTCCAAACTCGTCCAGGAAGGCTGTCTCTGAGGGGAACTGCTGCGGCTCCAGGAAATTCAGGAGACTGAAGAGCTCCTCCACCGAGTTCTGCAGGGGGGTCCCTGTCAGCAGCACCTTGTGCTCCTGGGTACACACAGAAAACAGGTTGAGGGCTCAGACCTGCTGGCTGGGATCCAAGCAATGCTCCTCGTCTTCCAGCCTCAGGGGCACTCTGGATGGCCCTGGGGCACACACGCTCCCCAAAAGGCCCGCCCAGCCATGGCGCCAGCCCTGACCCAGCCACTGCCACGCAGCACTGTCTTGTGGCTGCCAGGACGCTCCGCTGGATGCGTCCCCGTCCAGCCCTGTGCAGCAACAGCCGAAACCAAGCAAGCCCCACCGCCCCCCGGCCTCAGCCCTGCCCTGGCACAGGACCCGCAGGCAGGGCTGTGCGGGCACCGGACGGCAACGCTGGCAGGGCCCAAGCCTCCGTGCACCCGTGGGCAGGATGTCCCTCTTCAGGGCTCGGGTAGAACAGGAGGGAACATGGCCCAGAGCCATGTGATACCAAGGAGCATCAGGGACCTTCTGCTAGGGCCAGCGTGAGCAGGATGCTCCGAAATCAGCAGGGCCACGTATGACTGTGCCAAGCGTGCGCTGGGAACACGGAGGAGCTTTTATTAGAGGTTCACTGTGTGGGCACATGCGCAACGACAGGAGACAGGGGTCCAGACAACCCCCCAAGCCCGGGGGTGTGAGGAGCAGACGACCCCTCAAGGAGAACACGCTCCCTTCCACGTGCTGACACCTCGGGCTCTGGCTCCAGGCACCACAGCGTGCTGCCTCCCGCCGCACACCAGCCCCTCGGACCCAGCAGTGCCACTGCCTCGCTGCTCAGGCCAGTCCTCCCGCCCAGCCTCAAGCAGGGAACACCCCCACGAGTCACCAGCTATGGAAGACAGGCAATTGTAGGGTGGGAGGCTCCCACATGACTTCTACAAAGGAAGGTGACAGTTAGGAAGCGGGGCCAGCAGCAACCCTGCTTTGCCCCAGGCTGCTCCCAACCCAGCAGGGACTTGCCCAAGGCACACAGGGATGGGGAAACAGCAGGTTCTCTGGGAACTGGAGACACAAGACTAGCAATTTTAGGAGGCCCGGCCCAGCTACCGGTGAGCGTGATGGAAGCTAGGTAGGGCCGGGAGATCCAACAGGCCTGATGGCCCTCAGTCCAGCAGACAGCAGCGCTGCCTTTCCTGCGGCTGGAAAGGAGCTGGACGTCCAAATTCATTTCTCACTGACCCCTTTTTCACCATGCACAGTCCTGCACCGCCATCCCTGGCACGGACTGGTCCAGCTGGAACACTGCAGCCCTGCTCGCTGCGGGGTACAAGGCACACCACGGCCGGAGGATGCTGCGCACGGCCGGCCAGCAGCTGCCCCGCGTGCTGCAGCAGCCCAGGCTGCCAGGGAGCGCGCGCAGACGGGAAGGCACCAGGGCACTTGGCCTGCTGTGGGTCAATATTCCACTTCAGCAACAAGGAGTTTGTGCTGGCTGCAGGGCACCAGCGCCTCATCCATCAAAGGGCCCCCCTGTCGCTGGCACTGCTTCAGTGACCTGATGGGTGCTGGACGGTTCTCCCTCTGACAGGGAGCTCTCAGCTCTGGCACTGGGCCTGAGCAGCTGGCAGTGGCATCTGACTGCTAGGCATGGCCACCTCCGGCCCACCCTGCTCTCAGGACATGCTCACCAGGGCCATCAGCTTCAGCCCCTCCAGCAGTTTGCAGTTCCTGTTCTTCAGGCGATGGGCCTCGTCAATGACCACGCAGCGCCACTGGATCTTCTTCAGCTCCGGGCAGTCGGCAAGGATCATCTCAAAGGTGGTGATAACCACCTGGAACTTGAAGATCCCAGGGAGAGGGTTACCCTAGGGAGACATAAACCATAGGCAGCGCTTGACTCCTGCAGGGCAGCAAGACACTGTTAGACATCCTGTCAACACATCAGTGTTAGCATCTGGCTCCTAGCCGGGATTTCCCCAGGTTCATCTCTCTCAAGCAGCGGGCAGGTTCCCGCAAGCCTCCTCGTGGCTGCAGGCTGCGTCTCTCCAAACCAGGCACTGCTTCAGGGCAGACAAACAGGCCTGGACAAGAACTGCGGCTGGGGCTCTGCTGCATTCTCCCCTCTCTGCATGAGCTGGGTCTGTTCTTCACTCATACACAGTGCACTCGGAGCCCATGCCAGCAAAGGGGTCTTAAAAGATCACCTGTCCCTCTCCAGATGAACCACAAGCTCCACATGCAGCTCAGGGCTTCCCAAGTCAAGCAAGCCAGGGCTGGGGGATGCATCCTGGGAGTGTTGTGTGCATCAGTCACCTGTGTGTCCCTGTACACCATCTCGTACTGCTGGATCATCTGCCGGCTGATCTGGCTGCCGTGGTACACGATGGCATTCATCTCCGTCCAGGTGCGGAACTCCCTCTCCCAGTTGGTGATGGTGGAGAGAGGTGCGATGATGAGGAAGGGGCCGTGGATGCCCATCAGGAATATTTCTGAGAGGAAGGTGATGGACTGGATTGTCTTCCCCAGCCCCATCTCGTCGGCCAGGATGCAGTTCTTCCTGCAGAGATGGACAGGGGCAGGTGAACGTGGCTGTCAGGGGCAGGAACCACCCTGTCGCCAACTCTTCAGTCGGACATCAGGCACATCACCTCCACCCACACCTCTCTGGCCTTCAGCGTGGAGGGTGAGGGGACACTGGCACAGTGGCCCAAACCGGTCTGGGTAAGCCACACTATCCAACTTCTTGCAAGATGACGGACTCAAAGTTAACGTGAAAGATGCTGTCCTTTGGGTGCACACCAGGCAGTGAAAGACGGATCTGATGGCCTGCTGCAGCTGAGAACATGCATATTCCTGCACTCCTGCCCACAGGAATGGGTCGCCAGTAGCCTGGCCAATACCAAAAACCAGGTGTACTTCAGACCCATAGCTAAGCCCTACTATCTCCAAGGCTCATCAGCGTTTACCAGGGAGAAACACTCCTAAAGACTCAAGTTGCAAAGCTAAAACAAACACAGTTTTTCTGGCAGCTGCCTGCCAGCTCCAGCTCTGGCAGGTCTCGGCGGCTGCTCTGTCAGGCCCCTGTTTATCAGCTCTGCTCCCCCAGCTCTGCCGCTCCCGTGTCTGCACGCAGCGGGGCCCCACGGCCAGCAGGACTCCGGCCCCTCCTCACCTGTTATACCAGTTAAAGAGCAGCCAGTTCATTCCCTCCAGCTGATACTCCCGCAGCTGGTTGCTGTTCTTATACTCCCGGGACTTCTCCAGTTTCTGCCAGGACTCAGATGCCGGGCGCTCCTAGGAGGAGAGAGCAGGAGCAAGGTCCAAGGAGAGGAAGAGGCGAACGCTCCGTGAGGCCAGACCCCACTTCTGGGGCTGTGCATCACGACAACATTTCAGAACAGTCATTGACAGCTGATTCACAGCAAGGTCTTGGCCCCCAGATCCCACCCTCGGATCCTGCTAACTAACCCATCTGGAGGGAGGACATGGGGCTTGCACTGCAGCAGCAGGGACAAGAAGGTCAGCACTGCTGGACCTTGGCAAGTCACAGCCAGCCCCTGCCTGCCCAGGGCAGCCAGCTGCCAGCCGGGTACGTTACCTCTGGGTACGTTACCATGTGCTTGATTTCTGGAGGGATCTGGAGGGCTTCAAACTCTTTAATCTTCCCCGGGTCAACATCCTCCTCCAGCTCCCAGGTGCTCTCCTCATAGGGCAGCGAGCACCACTTCACCAGGTAGTGAGTCACCTCCTGCGGCGCGGAGAGACGGGCTCAGAGACAGCGCAGGGCTCACGGCCGCCCAGCCCCAGCGTGCAGCGCAGGCTGCGAGGGAGAGCCAGCCACAGGGACGGCCAGCGGCCCCCCACCCAGCCCTGCGCCCAGGGGTCCCTGGGGACAGGGCTCAGGGCGCTCAGCGACGACACGTGATGCATGCTGTGGGTCCGGGCCCCCTGCCCAGCCTCCCTCCCTCCGCAGGGTGAGCAAGCGGTGCAGCCACTCACCTCCCCGGTGTCCGGGTCCTTCGTGTGAGCCACCTCCAGAATTCGATCAACCTCCACGTAGTCCGGGTTGAACAAATCCTCATCAGGCTGCGACAGCAAAGAGGAAAAAGAGAGGTAAGTTCAAGGTGATTCCAGGGTTAAACAGATGGCAGGGACGAGTAAGCAGCTGTGGGACATCGGTCCCCGGGATGCCGCTAGCTGTGCACAGCACACCGAGCGCCCCGGACACAGGTACGCGACGTCTGTCTCGGGGCAGGGAGGACGCTGGAGCCCCGCGGAAGGCAGAGGTCTTGCTTTGGAGCAGCCACGGGCTCCGTGCTGCCCTTGCTGGGAGGCAGAAACATCCTGTTCAGCCCATCTGGCCCCAGCACATGAAGCCCTGAGCCGTATTCTCCAGCTCACGCGCAGCGTTCAGAGCTGTGACGGCCACAGCACCCGACAAACTCCACTCCTCTGCAAGGGCAGACACCTCACTCTGCCTCTCTCCCTCCTCACCCTCAGCTCAGCTGTCACCAGCAGCACCCACTCCTGAGCTCAGCCCCCCACCAGCAACACCTGGGGAGGAGGGGGCTTCAGGCTAGCAGTGGTCTTCAGAGAGACACGTTCTCCAGGGCTCGGGAAGGAGAAAAAACAGGCTTCTGCGTTCGCAGCTCCCCAGGCCCCAGTTAGCCACCGGAAAGCGGCCCGCTCCCTGCTGCACTGTCAGCGGCGCGGTGCGTGCCAGCACACGCCTTTTCTTTGCACCCTGGCAAAGACCCCGGACAGCCCCGGGAGGGAGAAATCCGACACAGCCCCCAGCTTTCCAACTACAGCCATGGAGAGCTGTTCACAGCCTGCTGGCCTCACTTACACCCGTAAGGGGCAGCTTGAGGAGATCCGACAACTATCTCTGGAGCAAGATAAATTAGAGAACACCTTTCATATTCAACAAGATTAATCTGCTTATAGAACAGAGCAGGCAGGGGCTGCCCTAAGCCCAAGGATTTATAGCTCCCTCTCTCCCACAGCACCTCTCTCTCCCCCCACGAAAGCACCTCCAGCACCGCACGCAGCCCTCCCTCCCACTGAGCAATGCTTCCAGGGTTGGCAGTGCCAGGCAAGTGACATTTCTCACCCTGCCCACAGCTCTGCCAGGGACACCACGGCTGTTCAGGGCACTGCCATGGCCCCTTGGCTCCAGCATGGCTACCTGCTCACCCTGTTGTGCCGTGCCCTTGTTCAAACCACCCGGGCAGCTTGAGGTGCCGCGCTGCTGCCCAAGCACTGCCACGGTGCCAGGGAGGGGGCACAGGCAGGGCTCTGGGCAGCGCACCGGCATCACTGAGCTACGGCAGAGCTCAGGCAGGGCAGGCACAGCTACACGGTGAGCGCTGCCTGCTCACTCCCAGCCCCGAGTTTCGGCCCCGGAGCCGGACTTGTCTGGGCAGGGAGGTGCCGGAGGCAGTGCCCAGCTCTTGGGCTGCTCGTCCACCGCACCGGGCCCCGGTGTGCCGGGGTCAGGCACGGCTGCTCGCTGCGCTCAGCGCTCACCTCTGTAAAAATATGCTTCATCTGAGCCTGCTTGTTCCGGAAGCGCTTTATCTTCTGCGAGATCCTGGGGTCCTTCTCCAGCTCCTCCAGAGTTGCCCACTTACAGTGGAGGTAGGAGCTGCAAAGGAAAAAAAAAAAATAATCAACAAAACATGACCAAAGAGGCCTTTGGGCCCGATCCCATCCGCCATGCAGACCAGCAGGGATCTCCCAGAACACCCAGCCGACGCCTTGCCAGGTGAAACCCCAGACGGGAGGGAGCCGTGGCCCAGGTCCACGCCAAGACTGAGCACTGCGGCTGCGGTGGCTTTGCTGCTTCCCACGGCCGGGGCTGGCTCCGGAGGACAGGGGCAGCAGACAGGGATGCTGGGGCTGCAGCTGGGGATGGGACGGAGGGGGAGCGCCCAGCCCTCGCTCCTGCATGCACAGGGCCCTTTGCCGCGGCGCAGAGCACCACGACGCCACACGTACAAGTTCCTGTACTTGACGTAGAACTCCTCCATCTCTAACGCCAGGCCTCCGGGATGAGCCTGAAACCAAGGGAAAGAGAGCGACAGTCAGAGCCTGCCAGGAACCGGGGGGCACCCTCGGTGGCCTGGCCGTGGACAGGCGTCCCCTGCCCCGCCACGGGCTGCCGGCAGGCTGAGCCCCATGGACGACGAGGAGGGCCAGGCACTCGGTGTGCTGCCCGCCCCAGAGGCTCAGCGGCCCTGGGGAACGTGGTGTGAGAGCACCCTTGAGCACAGGGGACTCACCTCCGGGGCATCAGCCCCGGCCTGACTCTTCACCGGCTTTCTGGTGCCCACGTCAGGAAAGGCACCACACTGATCACCAACCCAGAAAGGTGCCAGTCAAGGCACAGCCCAACAGCACCCAGCGAAGAGCGAGTGCAAGGAATGGCACGGCAGCACCCACTCCTGCTACGTCTCATGTCTCTGCTGCACAAGGCAGCCAGGTCCCGTCTGTCCTCTGCCCAGGGACCTCCAGCCCCACTGGCACCTTTGCCACTCACCTCCTTCTGCACCATCCTGGAGGCAAGGATCTTCTCAATGATATTGGCGTCATCCTCGGGAGGCTCCTGGGGGCAGGAGAGCAGAGGGTTGTTTTCCCAGCTCACTGCGTGGCCTCCAGCACCCTCCCAGCGCAGAAGGGCTGCTTGCTCCCCCGCCAGCCCACCAGAGCCGGCACAGCGGGCGCTGGGAGAGCCGCGCTGTGGGCACCCTTGCTGGGTGCGAGGGTGCAGGCGCCGCCAGTCCAGCTACACTCGCCCTCCGCCTGTGCTCCCCAGGCCAGCAAGGCCACCGCACCGTCGGGTTTGGCTGTGCGGGTCCTTCCAGCTAGACCAGGGCGGCCGCAGAGGGTGGGAAGTCTCCCAGGAAAGAGGAGGGGGCTTGGGCGCTTCTGCCCCAAGACTCAAGGAAGAAAATACGCACGTCTCCTGCTCCCAGCCACTCTCCATGCCACATCTCCACCTTCCTTGGCATTTATACAACCCTATAATGTTAGATGGCCCAAGGGCCCCAGCAGAGCAGGGAGCAGGTCTGTCGGGCCCTGCCACAAGCATCCTCCATTGCTGCTGCCTGCCCACAGCTGCAGGACACAGCCACCAGCCGCTCAGCCCCACCGCTGTCCACGCAGCTCCTCCATCCCTCCGCCAGCTTTGACTCTGCCGTGAGGAAAGCACGCCGTGAGGCCGCAGAGACCTTCTGCTGGCCACCCAGGGGCTCCCACCCCGCTCCCTCATGCTGAGCTGTGCTGGAGGTGGCCCTAACGCTGTTCTGCTTCCAGCTCCGAGACAGCAGGTACGGGGCAAGTGGGGAGGTCGAGGCTCTCCTGGCCACAGGCTGTGGCAGGACCAGCCCCACCGAACACCAAGGGACAGGAGAGCTCGGCTTGTGCCTGTCTGCACTGTAGCAGGAGGGGCATGGAAAGATTAAGAGGAGAGGACAGACAGCAGAAATGTAGAGCTTGCCTGAGCATTAGAAATATCAGTTCTGCCCTGGCTGAGAGATGGTGCGGCAGCAGGAGTGCAGAGCGCAGAGCAGAAAGGAGGAGGACTCTGTTCATCTCCTCCAGACAGAGGCAGAGTCTGGTTCAAGGCAAAGCACCCCGGAGATGTTCCTTCGCAGACTAGAAAGACCCCTCCATGACAAACACAGGGCAGGCTGGGCACCCCACACCGCTCACCCAAAAGGCTCTGGAAAAGCCAAGGCGGTGCCCAGGGCTGCAGGAACCCCTCCATGACCCAGCCCCCCGCCAACCTGCTGCCTCGGCACCCACTGTGATGTGGGGCAGGGTGCTGCACCCAGCACGGCAGCACATCGAGCAGGGGAACAGCAGCTCTGTCTGGGCCCCTCGGCTGCGGTCCTCAGGCCCAGAGCAGGATTGCTGCCCTGCTTGGCGAGCTCTGCCCACGCCATGGCAACACGGCCGAGGGGAGCACATGGCGATGCTCCCGCTGCACCCACTGTGCAGTGCCCTGTGCCCCGCGCCCGGGTGTCCACCCCAGCGCTGCCGGGCTTGACCCTGGCCAGAAAGGATTCATGTGAACGCGGCCAGGGGCACGGTGCTGCCATCGCAGTGACTGGGAGCTCCCACGCTGCCCCGCGGCCCGGCCGGCTCGCCCGGGCCCGCGGCTCATCGCTGGCAGCCCGCGGGCTGCCGGAGGGGCCCTGCACCTCCCCACAGAGCTGCCGAGGAATGTGGCCAGGATCCAGGGGGCACAGCTGCCGGTCCAGGCCATGGGGACAGCAGCCCTGAGGCCTCCGCACTCCCACCTCGCCCTGCTGGGTCTGTCCCGACCCTGGGAGCAACCATGGCCGGGCCGGGCCAAGCCTGCTGGCAGGAGCCCAGAGCAGTCCCTCAGCAGGAGCCTTGCTGCCATCAGACACCAGCCTTAATAATTCATCTGGAGCAGCAGAAGCTGAGGTGCAGACGCGGGACGAAGAGGAGAGCGGGGTGGCAGGACGGACACGTGCCAGAGGCAGCCCATTCCCACCTGCTGTTGGGATGAGTGCCGGGAGCCCAGCTGGGACACGGCCGCGGCAGCAGCCGCAGCGGCGCTGGCAGCACCTCCAGCGGACGCGCGGCAGCCCCGGCAGCATCAGGCCAGGTCTCATCTACCAGCTTAGCAACGGAGCTGACTAACTCACACCAAAGACTTGTGAAGAGGGGACATGGGAACACTACGAAAACAATCAGTGACCATTATTATCTGGCAGCTTTGTTAGCGACCAGGGAGAGGGAATGAGCTGCAGGATCCAACACACAGACCCGCAGGAAGGAGCTGCCAGCAGCCAGAGCTGAACCAGCGGGCAGAGGAGGCCGGGCAGCGAGGCCCAGACTGCAGTGGCACTGCCCGGCCCCGCCACGCTGCCCGGCAGATCAGCTCGGCTGGCAGGCGTCACCGGGGCGTCTCGACACTCCGAGGCACTGATGGAGAGCAGCAATGTGGCAGGAGATGGTGACCTGGCACCTACAAAGCCCTCGGCTGGCAGAGACACAATCACAGACCAACCTCCTGGACAGGAGCTACAGGGAGAGGAGCCAAAGATGGGCACGGGCAATGGGTGGGTCATGCCTTCAGGGACATGTCCAGCTACCTGACAGGCTCCACAGGCCTTAGTCTCCAAGCAGGAGGGACGCAGTTGGACCTGCACGCCTCCTGCCATCCCTTTGTGCGCTCGCAGTCCCTGCAAAGCCCACCTGCACCCTCCCAGACAGGCACACTCCCACCGCACCCTCATGCTGCGATCTCCCCCTTCACAGAATCACACAATCCTTAAGGTTGGAAAAGACCTCTAAGAGATCATCAGGTCCAACTGTCTACTCATCACCCCCACGCCTGCTAAACTGTGTCCCCAAGTGCCTTATCTACTTGCTTTTTGAACCCCTCCAGGGATGGGGACTCCCTCACTGCCCTGGGCAGCCTGGTCCAAGGCCTGACCACTCTTCCAGTAAAGAATTTTTTCCTAATATCCAATCTGAACCTCCCCTGACACAACCTGAGGCCACTGCCTCTCGTCCTATCACTCGAACCTCAGCACTGACACCCTTGGGACACCCTGCGGGAGGCAGGAGGCCCTGTCACCCTGGTCCCACATCCAGCCCTACCTCTGCCTGCCATGCCAGAGTAGAGGCGGAGAGCGCGGAGGTTCGCCCAGCTCCCAGCACGGCTATTGTCTCGCCGTCATCGTCCACCACCTTGAAATCCAGGTCCTCGTTGTACTTCCTCCTCTTCACTTGCCGTCCTGAGCGGCGTTTCTGCATATGGGATGAAAAAAGCAGTTGGGGTGAGATGGGTGGACCAAGGACCTCCTCCTTGCTTGGGTGGAGTGGAGAAAGCCCCAGGGCTGCCGGTTCACCAGCCCCACCACTTGTCCCGGTGGGATGGAGGTGGTGGGAAGAACAGGCAGCCCTTGGAGGTGAGCCCATCACTGCGGTGCCAAGGTCTCCATCCATGCCTGACCCACCTGGCTCCACCAGCGCCCAAGACCTGAAGCGGAGGAGCCCTCGGGAGGCACGCGCAGCTCCCCAGCTCTGCAGGGCTGACCTGCCTCCTCGTGCTGTGCCGGGAAACGGGAGCTGCCAGGAGCCATGGAGCAGAGGGAAACTCACGGCTGAGGGAGGTGCAGCGCCCAGGGCAGCAGCACGCACCTAATCCTGGGCCACCAGCTGCGGGGTGGCTGGCAGGCCCTGTCCCCGCAGGCTCCCGCTCCCCTCTGGGGCCGGGGTCTGCCAGCCACGCTGCTGACAGTGCTCTCCGACCGCCGCGCCCCGGGGCCCGGCTCTGCTCCCCCTCAGAGGCAGCCGGGATGTCCCCCGCCAGCAGCCAGCGAGGGCTCTGGACATACCTGGCTGTCGGCTGACTCCGCCGACTCCTCCGGGCTCTGCACGGACGGGCTCAGCAGATCCTGATCCAGATCCAAACTGTCCACTGGTATCTCATTTTTCCTCTTCCCTTTCTTCTTCTTCTCCACAGGGGTGTCCTTGCTGCCAAGACAGACTGACAGTTAGATCTTGTCCTAGGGATCCCCGGGGAGTGCCTGCAGGCACCCACACAGGGCTCTGCTCCCACCGGACCACCCAGAGGGAGCTCAAGGCTCCTGGGGCCTCCCCCAGCACTGGGGATCCCCAGTTCGCGATGCACATGAATTGCCATCAAGTGTTTCTCCATCCAATTCCAGCACACTGGGATGAAAGGGCCCACCACCCTGGCCTGGTGTGGGGCAGAAAGGGGCTAGGGGCTCGCACCGGCCAGGGGAACAGGCCCACAGGGGCTGCAGGAGACGGGGTTCAGCTGGTGGCCAGCCCCCACTGCTCCTTCAGCACGGGGAGCCCAGACGCGGGAGGTCAGGACGCTCTGGACAGTGGCTTGGGCGCGCGATGAGCCGGGAGGAACCAGGCCAGCCTCTCCCCTCCGTGCGGGGTGCCCCCTTCCTCGGACCACGAAGTCTCCACCACGAAGGCAGGTCCTCTGCCCCAGCCAGGAGACCGAGACAGGGACCCACCTCCAGCGCAGGCGCAAGGAGGATCTCCCCACCGCCGACCCCAGTGGGCCTGGGCAACCAGGAGTCTGCTCTGAGCAGAGCGCTCACAAACACATCCCGCGTCGACGGGAGCCGGGAATACAGTTCAGCAGCTCCAGAGGCAACCCGTGTCCCAGCAGCCCGGAGACCAACCTTCCAGCCCAGCCTGAGAAGCGCTGGCCATCCTGCCGGCCACCTCCCGCCTGCGCTGCAGAGCCCTCCAGACCCCAGTAAAGCCTGAGACCAGCGCTGAGGCAGTAGCTGCTCCAGCTTGGGGTTTGTCTTCCTTCAGCCACAGCACTGATCCCGTCCCGAGATGGCAGCTGAGCAGGGGCTGGCCTGTGCCTTCAGCCGGAGGGAGGCAAGCCCTGTGATGGCCACAGACCCGGGAGGACGCAGGGCCCAGACTCCCACCGGCGCAACGGCCCACCATGATGCCCACCGCCGCCTCCCAGGGCCTGCCGGGAGGCTCGGTCCCACCAGGCAACTGCCCTCCATGCTCAAGTCGCGGAGGGGATTTGGGCCCTGCTCCTGGTGAACGCCACCACCTTCCCACCAACACAGGACGTGCAAAGACGTCTTGAGAACTGGCTGAATGGCAGAGCTCAGAGGGTTGTCATCAGTGGCGCTGAGTCTGGTTGGAGGCCGGTAACCAGTGGTGTCCCCCAGGGGTCAGTACTGGGCCCAGTCCTGTTCTACTTCTTCATCAATGACCTGGATGAAGAGTTAGAGTGTACCCTCAGCAAGTCTGCTGATGACACCAAACTGGGAGGTGTGGTGGACACACTGGCAGGCTGTGCTGCCATTCAGCGTGACCTGGATGGGCTGGAGAGTTGGGCAGAGAGGAACCTGATGAGGTTCAACAAGGGCAAGGGCAGGGTCCTGCACCTGGGGACCATGGGGAGGAACAACCCCATGCACCAGTACAGGCTGGGGAGGACCTGCTGGAGAGCAGCTCTGTGGAGAGGGACCTGGGTGCGCTGGGGAATGACAGGTTGACCAGGAGCCAGAAGTGTGCCCTGGCTGCCAAGAAAGCGAATGGTCTCCTGGGGTGCATTAGGAGGAGTGTGGTCAGCAGGGCGAGGGAGGTTCTCCTCCCCCTCTACTCTGCCCTGGTGAGGCCCCATCTGCAGTGCTGTGCCCAGTTCTGGGCTCCCCAGTTCAAGAAAGACAAGGAGCTACTGGAGAGAGTCCAGCAGAGGGCTACGAGGATGAGGAGGGGACTGGAGCATCTCCCCTACGAGGAGAGGCTGAGGGAGCTGGGCTTCTTAGAATCATAGAAAGTTTTGGGTTGGAAGGGACCCCCAGAGGTCATCTAGTCCAACCCCCCCGCAGCGAGCAGGGACACCTCTAACGAGATCAGGTTGCTCAGAGCCCTGTCCAACCTGGTCTTGAATGTTTCCAGGGATGGGGCCTCCACCACCTCTCTGGGCAACCCGTTCCAGTGTTTCACCGCCCTCATTGTAAAGAATTTCTTCCTTCTATCCAGCCTGAACCTACCCTGTTTTAGTTTAAAACCATCACCCCTCGTCCTGTCACTGCTGTCTCTACTGAACAGATTGTCCCCATCTTTCCTGTCGGCTCCCTTTAAGTACTGAAAGGCTGCAATCAGGTCTCCCCGCAGCCTTCTCTTCTCCAGGCTGAACAAGCCCAACTCTCTCAGCCTGTCCTCACAGGAGAGGTGCTCCAGCCCTCGGATCATTTCTGTAGCCCTCCTTTGGACCCGCTCCAACAGCTCCATGTCCTTCTTGTACTGAGGCCTCCAGAGCTGAACGCAGGACTCCAGGTGAGGTCTCACCAGAGCAGAACAGAGGGGCAGAATCACCTCTCTCGACCTGCTGGCCACGCTTCTCCTGATGCAGCCCAGGACACGGTTGGCCCTCTGGGCTGCCAGCGCACATTGCCGGCTCGTGTCCAGCCTTTCGTCTGTCAGTACCCCCAAGTCCCTCTCAGCAGAGCTGCTCTCGATCAGCCTGGAGAAGAGAAGGCTGAGAGGGGACCTTAGAAATGCTGATAAATACCTGCAGGGTGGGGGTCAGGAGGATGGGGCCAGACTCTTTCCAGTGGTGCCCAGCGACAGGACAAGGGGCAACGGGCACAAACTGAAGCAGAGGAAGCTCCAGCTGAACCCGAGGAAGAACTTCTTCCCTCTGAGGGTGACGGAGCCCTGGCCCAGGCTGCCCAGGGAGGTTCTGGAGTCTCCTTCTCTGGAGATATTCCAGCCCCGCCTGGCCGTGGTGCTGTGCCCCCTGCTGTGGGTGACCCTGCTTGGGCAGGGGGTTGGGCTGGGGGACCCACAGAGGTCCCTGCCAACCCCGAACACTCTGTGTATCTGTGATTCTGTGAAAGACACAGCCCAGCCCCGTGGCATGCCCTCGGGGTCAGGGCCACCTGTCCCACCACGGCACCAGCACCCACCACAACCTGCCTGCGTCATGGCACGTGCCCAGGAGGCACCAGGCTGCGAACCAACACTCCCAACGCGCCTGCCCATCCTTACCCTCCGCAAGGAACACGGTTAAGGGAAAGATCTCAAAGAGCTGGCGCCTGTCCCTGGGCTGAGCAATGTCCCCTTCCTCACCCACAGCCCCGCCACCCATCCCCTCCACAGCCCCGCCACCCATCCCCTCCACAGCCCAGGCCTGCACAGCGCAGAGGAGCAGTTACTTTCAAAGCCACGTCGAGGTTCTACCCCGGTTTCATGAGAAAAATCACTGCTTGCCTGGGACCGGCAAAAACTGAGCCGCTAAAACCCCGCTGTTCAGGCCAAAAACGCCCTGACTGCGCACGCGCGCTTCATCGGAGGCCCTGGAAACGCTCTGCGAGCGCTGCTTCCACCCGAGCAGGAACTCCCGAGATATTGATGCGTACGCCGCAATTAACAGCTGCTTCATTCGTGAGCCAGTAGCTGGCTATGATTAGAAACAATTTAGAAGAAATTACGCCACCATTATCCGCCACTCCGCGGGCTCCCCGCAATCGCCCCGCGCGCAGGCAGTGCTCACCCTGCCTGCCGCTCGCCTTCCCTCCCGCGCTGCCGGGGCCCCGGGTCCCCCCCGCCTCCGTCCCGGGCAGCGGGCGCAGCGGGACAGACGCACAGCCCTGCTCCCGGCAGAGCTTCCACCCTGACACCCACGGGTGCCCCCGCCGCTCCTCCCGAGGGGGTCTGCTGGCGGCTGACCCGGCGTCTGAGGCTACAGCCCGAGAAGAGGCTCGAAGAGGGGCTGCAGAGGGGGCAAGCTGCAAGGAGGACCCACGGGTTGGACTCTCCACGCAGCAGAGGTGGACCTAGGTCCTCTGGAAGGTGCAGGTGAGCAGGAGGAAGCACCACAGGCTCAGCCCCGCGGGGACAGGGCATCAGGAACGCACTGAGCTCTGCGGCACTCCCGGACTCCCACACATGGTTCCTTCTGGCCACACGATGTGTTACCGAGTTGTATTAATTGGTCTTTTTTGCACAAAGTGACCTCTTCACCAGGGCTCCCAGCACAGCAAGCAGGTTCCCCTTTGCCCCCCTCCTGGTACCCCCAGAGCCTGCCGTGTCCTTGCAGGAGGGATCAGGGTCTCCAGCTCTACGGCTGGGGTTACCCCACCCCCACGCCTAGCAGAGCGACCTGCCCACCAGCTACCCACGGCAGGTCACACTGTCATGGGCTGCTTCTAGCGCCCTGGGAAGTCACCGCTGGCAGCTAAGGGTCCTGCCAGGGCGGCAACGAGCTCCTGGACAAGAGCCATGAGTACCTCCAGGAGCCCAAGCCTCCACAGTCCAGTGAGGCCCCATCTGGAGCACTGCGTCCAGCTCTGGGCTCCCCACTTCAAAAAAGGTGAGGAGCTACTGGAGAGAGTCCAGTGGAGGGCTACGAGGATGAGGAGGGGACTGGAGCATCTCTCCTACGAGGAGAGGCTGAGGGAGCTGGGCTTGTTCAGCCTGGAGAAGAGAAGGCTGAGAGGGGACCTTAGAAATGCCTACAAATATCTGCAGGGTGGGGGTCAGGAGGACGGGGCCAGACTCTTTCCAGTGGTGCCCAGCGACAGGACAAGGGGCAACGGGCACAAACTGAAGCAGAGGAAGCTCCAGCTGAACCCGAGGAAGAACTTCTTCCCTCTGAGGGTGACGGAGCCCTGGCCCAGGCTGCCCAGGGAGGCTGTGGAGTCTCCTTCTCTGGAGATATTCCAGCCCCGCCTGGCCGCGGTGCTGTGCAGCCTGCTCTGGGTGACCCTGCTTGGGCAGGGGGCTGGGCTGGGTGACCCACAGAGGGCCCTGCCAACCCCTGCCATGCTGGGATCCTGTGATTCTCCTGCTTTGGTCTGGCCCCAAAGGTCCCATCGCAGGGGTGGACCTCTCTGAACTGCCCATATAGCATTTTCTTACTGGTGGAGCGGATGTGTCACCAGGACAGGCTGCTAGTGGCATCCCTCATCCCAGGATCCTCTTCCGTGCCCAGTGCTGCCTTTACACGGGCCGCATCCTTCTCTTCCCTGCCTGTAGCCCCTGTCCTTCCCTCTTCACCTGCAGCCCCTCCGCTGCAGCCCTCCTCGAGGCCTTGAGGAGCCCCTCCCTCACCCCCCTGGCACCAGTCCGCTTCATCTGCCCATCCGCATCTGCTCTGGCTCGTCGGCCCTGACTGAGCAGGGCCTTGGATTCCTCCTGTGCAGAGCCCCAGGATGGAGGGGGATCAGAAGTGACAGCGCTGCACAGCTGAGGGACCCGTCGGGGACACTACGCCCAGCTCTCGCCCTGCTGAGCTTCCCGCCAAGCCTGGCTACCCCACACCTTCTGCTCCCCACCAGCCCACACCACGGGCACTGCCGCCCACCCGGCACCTGCCCTGCAGCCCTGGCCTCTGCAGGACCCGGCCGTCGGCGAGCGCTGAGGGAGCAGGGCTGCGGAAGACCCGGGGCTTGGTCCTCGCCCCGCACCCGTGTCCTGCGGGCAGCCACGGCGGGAGGGAGGTGGGAGATCTCCCACAGCCTGGGATGCCCATCCTGGTGACCACTTCCAGGAAAGTGCCCTCAAGAAGCTCCACCAAGCTGGTGTTCTCCAAGAAAGAAAGGTTTTGCTGAAAAATTCCCAGCTGGCTCTTGTACTAATCCTGTTAACAGTAGAAATATATTCATCCTATGGATAATTTCCAGTACCCGAGGTGGGCCCAGCTCCAGTTGACAGCCCTGCTTTGGACCGGGCTCCCCAGAAGCACTTGCTCTCACCAGCCCACGGCAGTAAACGGAACGACGCTGGTACTGCCAAGACCTGCTCTGCTATCTGCACACATTCCCACGTAAAAAGAAACCAGGGCTAAGAAATCAGCGCTTCTGGCCAATCAGCCTGTTAATTAAAGGACGAGGAATCACCAGAGGCAGCGGCGCTGGGCTGTGCGCTACGAGGGAGTCCTCCGGCCTCCCCCCGCTGCCGGCCTCGGCTGCCAGCACAGCTCCGCAGCCGCGGCGGAGGGACAGGTCCTGCCGCCCACGAGACAGAGGAGATGGCACGTGCTCCACCATCCTCGCAAACCCGGGCCGAGGGCCGAGGGCAGGCCCGCGGGGAGCCTTGCCTGCACAGACAGCCCAGGGCGAGGTCTGTCTCACCCACATGCCCTCTTGCTCCAGCACAGGCAAGGCAGGCTCTGCCACACAGCACCTCGCTGTCCCGTGAGACAGCTCCCTCGGGTCCCTGGCCCCCAGGACCAGAGGCACAAAGGCCAGGCCAAGCAGAGACCGCGACGCTGCGGTCCTCTTCTGGATCTGGGCTCTCACAGGGCCTCACGCCAAGAGGGCACCTGCCTGTGCTGTCTCTGCGTGGCCGGAGAGCTCACCCCGGCCTCCTGACCGGCTCGCCCAGCACGAGAAGCCCGCGTACCCTGCGACGCGGTGGCCCAGCACAGCTCTCGGCCAAAGGAGCCCACCGCCGCGTCCACACCAGGCACAGAGACAAGGTCACGCCACCACCCACCTGCTCTTCCGGGGTCTTGATCTGGGGCCAGGCTCACAGCCGCTCCTCTTGTCTTTAGGCTCCTTGGGGACTTTGGGTTCCCGAGGTTTCCGGGGCTTCTTGGCCACCTCCCTCTGCTTGGGCTCCTTCGGCTTCTTGGGCTCCTTAGCCTTTTTAGGCTCTTTTGGTTCTTTAGGCTCTCTCCTCCTCTTTGGTTTCACCTCCACGGCTGCTTTTTCTCCCCCTTCCTGCTCTCCCAGATCCTTTTTCTTCCGTTTCTTCTTCACCCCCGTGCCCCCGCCCCCGCTGTCCTGCATCCCATTCTGGGTGCTCGTCCGCTTCTGGGGAGCCCCGTCGGGCTCCTCCTCCGGGCACTGGCACTGTCCGCCCGCGTCCGTGGCCGTCATCGTCACCTCGCGGGACACCTCGTCCTGCTCCTCGCTGCTGGCAAAGGGGTCCTGCGCCCTGCACTCCCAGGCAGCCGACATCGGGGAGCAGCTCAGCGCTTCGAAGCTTGGCGGCTGCAGAGAGAACAGAAAGGCGGCGTGTGAAGCAGCTGCCACGTACAGACAGCGCAGGCGCTGCGTGCAGGGCGAACCGCGGCCCCAGCGAGGCTCCCATCACCCGGGCGCAGCGCGGACAACGTCCCTCGAGACGCGGGGGCCCACGGCTAACGACTACACACACGGACGCAGCTCAAAGGGGAGGACCCCCCTTCCCCACCCAACGGGGGCCGCCAGGTTGGAGAGGCCGTTCGGCTGCCCGCCAGCCCACGCGGGTCCAGAGCGGAGGTGGCTGCCGCTGCGCCGTGCCCCCTGGCACTCCCCACATCCCATTCTGCTGAGACCCGGAGCGACCCACGCGCCCTCGCCACCCCCTGCCCGTGACCGTGGCTGCGGCCACGCCAGCACCGATCCCTCGCGGCACTGCCGGGAGCTCACCGCGCCGGGCGCCCAGGCAGCTCCCTAGGCTCTCTGAGCTGCTCCTCTGGCCCCGCACCGGGTCAGCCAACCCCACAGCCTGCACAGGAGAGGGCAAACTGTCCACCCACGGCCACCCGATTAACTCCTCCTTCCGACGCACGGCCACGACCAGAGGGAAGCTGCGGCCGTGCCCGGGCTGGCTCACAGCCGTGGGGCTGGCAAGTCAGCCCCACAGCGTGACTGGAGCTGGCGACATGGTCCTGCTGGTGGCTGTTTGGTGGCTGTCCCACGACACAAGGCGTGGGGCTGAGTCCCTGCCAGGCCCATCTCGCCAGCCCGGAGGTGGCACCTCCTTGGAGCAGCTGTGGGGTGGCTGGTGGGTGGCCGGGGTGGCCCGGGGCAGAGGGGTGCCTGTGGGGATGGCGGCTGTGCTCGCCCCGGCATCCTGCACCCACCGCTGCCCCGGGCCAAGGGTGCTGGTCCCTTCACAGCCACCTCCCCGGTGCTGAGGAGCCGGCGTCTCGGGCAGCAAGGCCCCGCGGAGCCCTGGCACCACCCGGCTCTTCAGAGACCCCGGAGCTGCGGGAGAGGACACAGACACTGAGAGCGCACAGGCTGAGGACCGGAGCCAGGCGCGGGGCAGTCCGCATGCTCGCATTTCTGACTCTAGGAAGCGTTAAATGGAAGGAGCTGCCAAGGGGACAAGCCCCTGCGTGCCCCTGCAGCCACCGTGAGCGGGGCTGCCGGCACGCCTGGCCCCGGCCGGGCTGCACCAGCACTCTGCCCCGGCAGCCGCCTCCAGCGCTCTGCCCCGGCCCCGCTGCCCGTCTGCGCCGGCGACCCGCGACGGGTAGAGCACCCGTCCCGTCACACGGACGAGCCACCACACTGCGCCCGAGCAACTCGGGGCAGAGAAAACCAGCACTGCAGACGCTGCCTCTGAGCCCACAGGCTGAGCGACAGGATCGGGCCCAGCCTCTGCATTCCTAAAATCTTGCAAGCTGAGGATCAGCTGGAACAATTTACTGGATTAGCTACAAAGCTCCCAGACCCCCAAGAGTCTGGATCTCCTTCTGCTTCTGCGCCGAACAGCAGCCAAGTGCAGATACCAGACGGAAAGACAATCTCCAGCATCCTTGCGCAGCAGGAGGGTGAACTACTCCTTCCCAGCCACAGCTTGCAGCCCCGCGTTTGGCGAGCGAGTGCCCGCTTCCAGGCAGGCCACCCAACGAGCAGCACGTCTGGGTGCCGCAGTGCTGGTGCCATCCAGGAGCGGGCGACGTCACCCGCCCTGCCGCAGAGGGATACCCCGGCTCCCCCACCGGACCGGACTGGGAGCGGTGCTGAGCGCCTGGAGCAGCTCCGTCCCCGGCAGCCTGGGCCTGGGGGAGCCGAGCCACGACGGCCAGGCACAGCGACGTGGGTCCCTCCTGTTGCGTGCACCGGCAATTCCCAGAAAACCAGCGTGGAACAGGGTGGGCCGAAACAGGCTCATGATTTCCACCATGGCACACCAGCCAAGTGGTCCAAAGCTCCCCCCTGCCCCCTCTGCTGTCTGCAGCTACGGCTCCAGCCCAGGCGACGGAGCCCCGGCAGGTCCCACGCACCGTCAGCTTGGTGGGGTCCGCCTCGCGCTTGCGTTGTGCCGCTCAGGCAGGCGGGAAAGCGCATCTCAGTGACCGCTGATGAAGACACCCCAGCCTGCCACGAGCCCTGCTGCAACGGAAGGTTGAATGCTTTACAGAAACAGCCACGAGCTGCCAGAAGGTTTGTGAAAATGCAAGCAGTCCTTCTGCTCCCCCTGCATCACCTCCCGGCTGCCAACAGCCCCTCCAGGCTCTAGGCAAGCCTACTGCGATGGGAGCACAGAATCACAGAGTGTTCGGGGCTGGCAGGGCCCTCTGTGGGTCACCCAGCCCAGCCCCCTGCCCAAGCAGGGTCACCCAGAGCAGGCTGCACAGCACCGCGGCCAGGCGGGGCTGGAATATCTCCAGAGAAGGAGACTCCACAGCCTCCCTGGGCAGCCTGGGCCAGGGCTCCGGCACCCTCAGAGGGAAGAAGTTCTTCCTCGGGTTCAGCTGGAGCTTCCTCTGCTTCAGTTTGTGCCCGTTGCCCCTTGTCCTGTCACTGGGCACCACTGGAAAGAGTCTGGCCCCGTCCTCCTGACCCCCACCCTGCAGATACTTAGAGGCATTTCTAAGGTCCCCTCTCAGCCTTCTCTTCTCCAGGCTGAACAAGCCCAGCTCCCTCAGCCTCTCCTCATAGGAGAGATGCTGCAGTCCCCTCATCATCCTCGCAGCCCTCCGCTGGACTCTCTCCAGCAGCTCCTCATCTTTCTTGAACTGGGGAGCCCAGAACTGGACACAGTACTCTAGATGAGGCCGTGCCCACCCCAGCACCCCTCCCAGGCTGCGCTCCAGGCCCCCAGATCCAGCAGCGCCAGCACTGTGCCGTGGGATGCCCCGTGGGCACCAGACGTTGCAGTCTGCTGGGTCTGTTGGTACTGGTCAGCAGCTGGAGCAGCCAGAAGCTCCTGGCACAGGCCCTGCCATGAAAGGGCCATCAAACACCGGCCTGTGGGACTGAGCAGCTCTTTGCACAGGCAGCAGAAGCACGCAGGGGCAGGGAAACCAGGCTCCTCCACACCGACTGCGGGCAAGGGACTGCCAGCCCCAGAAACCCTTCGGCACCCGAGACCGCTTCGTTTGTCTCGAGGGGAAAAGGCTCCACGTCTTGCTCCCGCAAGTCCACGGCAGCTCCTGCCATCCACACAGGACTGTGCTGCCGAGTACAAATCTGCAGTCACAGAACCTCAGCATGGCAGGGGCTGGCAGGGCCCTCTGTGGGTCCCCCAGCCCAACCCCCTGCCCAAGCAGGGTCACCCAGAGCAGGCTGCACAGCACCGCAGCCAGGCGGGTGCCAGTCAGAGCTCGACACGCTGCTGCGAGCCAGGCAATGGGCTCTTCCTACTTCCCCTTGATGAGGTTCAGTTTATCCTGGCTTCTCATCAACAGGAAAAGCCTGAGGAAGCAGTGCCAGCGTTCTCCGTGCTCCTGCGCGGCTTCCAAGCACGCTCGCAGCCCGCCTGCGGCAGCCCGGCCGGTCCTTTGCGGCAGGCAGGAGCACACCGTGCCCGACTGCATCCAGCCGCACGAACCCACCTGGGACCACGGGCACCACCACACCCGGCACCACTCAGTACCACAAACCGCTACGGTACGGGAAATCCCCACCGATTTTGTTAAATCGTGCTGCCGTTCTAAGTGGCTTCTAGTCCTCAAGGTGTGACAGTCCGAAGGCGGCTCTCCTCGCCACCCCCTCTGTCCCACTCGCCGTTTTGCCATTCTCCATCGCATCCTGCCCCTGCAGAGCTCTCCTGGCCCCGCCAAGGCACAGGTGACAAGCCACCCTCCTTGCAGGCAGGCTGGGCCAGCTCTCAGACGATCCGCCTTACCCTTCTCTGCCCCTCTTCCAACCCCATCAGCTCTGGCGTGGCAGAAGGACAGCACGCAGTATCGGCAAGGGCTTCTGCTCTGCTCCTTCTCCTTCTCGGGACCGCGGAACGGGCCTCTGGGACAACCTGCGGGCAGACGCCAAACTCCCTGCCAGCGTCTCACAGCCTCCTCCAGGAGCCCCGAGCGAAGCGACGCGGATGGCCGGTTCCCCTGTAGCCACTACTCGGCACATCTTAAGCCTTTTCTTCAACTCTCCAGATCCCATTTCCACTTCAGATGGAATCACCTGGCGCCTTCTCCCCTGCTCCGTGCCATGAAACCAGAGACATTTTTCCTGTAGTTTGCTTCCTGTTCGTTAACCAGCCACTAATTGACAGAAAGACCTCTTACCAGGACAATGCTGAACTTCTTTAGAAGCATTCCACAAGCAACTTCCTCAGCAGCTGCTGGGGAGCCCATAAGCACTGTACCAGCCCAGACCAAGCTCACTCCTGCGATCTGACCATCTTTAAAATCCCCAGCACATCACAAAAGCCATGCTGACTATTCACCAGGGCAGTATTTTCACAGACAAAGTGTTTATTAAAGTTCCTAATGATTTACCCAACACCCAAGTAAACCTACTGGCCTTCAATCCTACATTTGCTTCACCTCCCTTTCCATGGATGTGGCCCTGATAAACGACGGGCCTTACGCTATTTATTAGCGATTCCCAACGCCTCATCAGGCTCCTTTACAGTTCTGGAGCAGATGCCATCAAAGCCCAGCGGCTGGTGCTACTTTGCTCAAAAATCTCTTCATCAAACCCTTCAGTTTACGGGCAGCTCTGCGAGGCGTCTGGCGCCGGGACGGCTCAGGGCTGGGAGCCTTCCCGGCCGAGCTCTGCTGCCACCGCCCCGTTTCCACCAGCACTCACCGGACACCTCAATCGCTTCTCTACCTGTGACTCCTCTCAAAGGCTTTTTAGCCCTGAGATACTTGGGAAAAAAGATACTATTAGACACCATGTCTTTAGCAAGTGGTTCCTAAAAATCTGTTTAGTCCTGCCTTGTTACAGGTTTACTTCTAAATCCCCAGAATATGCATCCTTTTTCTTACTGCTGTTTTTTTTAACTAAAGAAAAACATCATTTGCGATTGAACAGCCTCTTCTACACATCTTCTCACCTGCCCATGCAGCCACGCAGGTCTGCTGTTTGTGGGGTAACTGGGGGGGTGTAAACGCTAGGTGCCAGGCAGCGGTGGCGATGCCCAGCTCTGCACCGCTGGGGCCTCCACACGCCCAGGACGCTGCTTCTCCTTCCAGCTGTGCCCCTGCACTGCCTCTCAACCAGCATTCTCCTGGTGATGACTGTAACAATTTTACATTTTCAGAACACACTTTTATGTAACGTTTGTACATTTTTTTTGTTCCCAGAGGAACCTTCTATAAATTACATTTTATACAGGAAAGCAAGCCCCTCGGCAGCAGCTGAAGCACGTTCCATGCATCCAACTACTGTCAAAGAGAAGGTCAGGGGAAAAAAAAAACGTTTGAAGCCTCCCCAGAGAGCCGTGAAGGCTAACAGAGAGCACGACCCCCTCAGAGGGCAAAGTCAAGGTTAGGGTGGGCCGTAATGGGGTGTTTCCTGAGCTCCAGATTGTTTCGCTTCATTTACAGTCCCAGCCCGACTCGCCCTCCCGGCTCCCATTCAGGACGCAGGGGAAAGCGTCACCAGGAGCCGGAGGCAGAGCGGCTGCGGGCGCGGGCCCTGCGGGGCTCCCTCGGCTCTCCCGGCGCGCAGAGCCTGCCGGACGCCCCGGCTGCTGCCCCTGCCCCTCCGCGAGCCCCCCAGCACGCACGGAGCCGGGCTCGCAGGGACCCGCAGGAGCAGGATAAACCCCGCTCGGCGCGTGCACAGGGAGCTTTGGAGCATTCCCCCCACAGCCGCCCAGAGCACGCGCCAGCCCGAGCCGGGTCCGAGCCCGAGCCCTCGCCCGGCCGGCACCAGGTACCTGCAACGGGAACCGCGGAGAGGGGGCACGAGGGGGACAGAAACTGCAGAGAGAAGGCGAGAGGGGAGGAGCGAGGGAACTGGGGACAGGGCGGCTGGGACAGGTGGCCATGGTGACGCTGGGACAGGCGGCCACGGTGACGCTGGGACAGGCGGCCACGGTGACGCTGGGACAGGCGGCCACGGTGACGCTAGGACGTTATGGGATGAGAGTCCTAAGGAGACAGTGAGAATGGAGAACAGAGGCACCTTTGGGTGAAGGCACGAGAACAGAGAGCCCAAGCACCTGGGAGAGGCACAGCAGAAGGGGACGGGTTGGCTGTACGGGGAGACCCCGCACCTCGTGCCCAGCCAGGAGGGAACCATCGCACACCCAGAGCCCCACTCCCTCCACGGCCCGCGAGGCCACCGCACCCTCCCTGCCTCCAGCGCTGCCGGGCTCCCACCCCACGGCTGGGCAGCCCAGTGTCACCTTCTGCCCCATGAAGGTGGCACCAACTACGCAGCTGTCCTAGTTTTGGCTGGGCAGAGCTAATTTTCACAAGAGGCTGGGAGGGGGCACAGCCGGGGGCTTTATCCCAGCCGGGCAGTTCGACCTTTTCCTTCCGATTCTCCTCCCCATCCCACCACGCGGCGAGCAGCGAGCGAGTGGCCGCATGGCGCTCAGTTGCTGGCTGGGGCAAAACCACCACAGCGTACGCCCTTCCCACGCGATACCCGGCGAGGCGGGAGTGGAGCAAGGCTCCCCTGGGCCCGAGTGGCCGAAGCCTCAGCCCAGCACTGCTGGGAGGTCTGACCTGACAGGGATGACGTGGATGCTGCGTCGGCACTGCTGGAGCCTCCTCGCCAGGCAGCATCGCTCCGGATCCACACCCAAACCCTGCAGTTCCACACGAAGAAAGAAGCAACAGCCTGACACCCACCCCACGTCTCAGGGTCCTGCTCTGAGCCCTGCAGGCTTTCCCCCCCTCCACCAAGAGCATGGTGTTCCCAGCAGGGCAAAGCTCTGCCACCGCCTCAGGGTCCGCATGGCAGCTCCGTCCTGCGCGGAGGCCACGGCTGCGCCCTTCTCATGGTCACTGCCAAGAGCAGAGCCAGCTCCCCTGGCCACCAGGCTGAGGTGACAGCCACACAGCATGCTCGCACCAGGCAGCGCGACCGCACGCCGTCTGCCATGGAAGTGCCAGCCCCACGCCATGCTGGGCCCTCCCGCAGCCCCTGCAGCAGCCCTGCCGTTGGGCCTGGGGCACGGCTCCAACCCCGCAGAGACCTGTCCTGCACATGGAGCGTCCACAGGGACTGACTGCAGCGGTCATCAAAGCTGTCCACGCTCCTTGGGCAGAGGCTGACGTCCAGGGGCTGCCCGCCCACAGCTCGGCTTCCCCCGCGGCCCTGACCGAAGCCACCAGCCAGGCTGCGGCCACGCCAGCACCCTGAGACGGGCACCATCACACAGCTCTGCCTCCGAGACGGTCACGCCGGCAGCCACCGGCCCCGTCTGTCTGCGCCGCCGGCTGCAGAGCCCCGTGACGGGCGTGGAAAAGGCAGCTTCTCCCGCACACGGCGCTTCAGCGGGCGGCTGAGCCGCCCTCTCCGGCAGCTGCAGTCCCCGCCGGTGCCGCGCACAGCATGGGCTGTTGTGCTCCCGTCGCTGCGTGTCCACACCCCTCGTTTCCAGCTCCTAATGCAATGCAGCAGAAGCTAAAAATACACAAGTGCCACCCTCCGTCATGTCTCCGAGCAGGCTCTGCAGTCGCCACGGGACGTGCGTGACGGAGGTGGGGCCTGGCTCCGTTCCCGAGATGCTCCACCAAGATGCAGTCCTCAACAACGACGGCCGGGCAGCTCCGTCCTGCGACCGAGCCCGCCCCGGCAGCGGGCACGCGCGTCTCCATCGCCCCGGCACAGGGCACGGCGGGCCGGCCAGGCTGTCCTCCCCACTTCGTCCTCTCCGGCAGCGCGGGAGGGAAGGCAGGGAAAGAGCACGGGAAGAGGATGGCCGGCGCAGCAGCGTGCTGCCACGAGCGGGAGCAGGGCAAGGAGCCCTGGGGACCGCGGTCCGCAAGGACCAGGAGCAGCGCTGCTGGCTGCGGGCGGAGGAGCAGAGCACCCCGGAGCTCACTGCCCCCCTGCCCCCCATCCTTACCGAAGCCGGTGCCCACACGCTGCCCGGCAGGGCACAACTCCTCCGCGCACCCAGCACCAAGGGTCCTCACACCCGACAGCCTCATCAGGACAAAAAAAGCCCAAGCTGGGCCAGGAGCCCACGGCCACAGCCTGGGACAGAGCCACCAGTGCCCTCTGGCTGGGAACCCCGCTCCCCCGCACCGGCTCCCACTGCTGTCAGGACTCCGCAGCAGGCGAGACATCAAAGCTCACGCTTCACTTCAACAGACCCATAAAATTCAGGAAAAACCCTTCATTTTAAGCAACTGCTTGGAGCGAAGGCAAGCAGAGCTCCCACAGACACTCCCGGGGCCTGCGCGCCTGCTCCCCACGCCGCTGGCCACCCACCGCCGGGGACGCGGCCATTCCCACCGCCTCCAAGCCCAGGCTGAAAAGTCAGCAGAGCCCTCCAGGAGCAGGGGGAGCTACGGGGTCACAGGGCTTCCCACGCCCTCGCTCTCCAAGCCGCGAGCAACGCCGCCCGGCTCTGACAGCCTGTGCAGGATGGGAGCGTTTCCACGGCTGTAGAATACGGAGATTTACAGGCGCTGCAGGATAACTGCATTTATTGTAGTTCAGTTCTTCTCAGGTTATTGAACAAGCCAGAGCTCGGCAGAAATAGGCAGGAGCAGAAGACCATTCAGTGCCCTGGGAGGAGCAGGACACAGATGGGAGCAGCAGCCCAGGGAACGATGGCGTTGCTGAAGCCCTCAAAGAAAACGCACGGCTTGTCACTGCTCCCTGGGGCAGCTCGGCACCCCTGTCCCACCTCCACCAGCAGACAAGGCGCCCTGGCATGAAGCCTTGTAAGTCACGAGGGAAGAGACAGGTTTCACGAGTTAGTCACAGCTTGGTGACAAACCCACCAGATTTTCATGCATTACTAAGGACGAAGAGTCGTGCAGACACAGACCCTGCCTGCGCAAACCACAGCCCCTCATCTGGTGCACCAGCTGGCAGTGCCCCGCACGCCAAGCCACGCCAGTGCCGCTGCGGGGCCCCACGGGGGCACGGAGCGGAGCGGCTCCCAGGCCAGCCTGCTGCGAGACCCCCGGCCCAGGCTTCGTGATCCACTGGCGGTGGACGTGGGCAGGACAAGGCACTTGCTCAGGGCAGCCAGGGACTTGGGGGACAGCACATCCACAACCCATTCCCAGAGGAAGCTGACAGCTCTCCTGCCACCCCTCACCCACGCGAAGGGTGCCAGCGTTTTGCCAGCCTTCGTACCCATGGGCCTGAACCTACACGATGACCAAGAGGGAGCTTCTGCAGGTGAGCGACGCGTGGCCCTTGCGAGCCCTGGGGACCACACAGGCACCTCATCTTCTCCAGAGAGACCGCTCAATGGGCTTCTGAAGGCAGCAGCCCTCCTTGGTGCCGTACGGGGTCTGTTCACCAGGTGTGGGGGCTCGTGGGCTCAGGTGTGCAGGGGGACGCGGAACGGCACCTCTCACGGGTTTTGCCTCCAACGCTGCTCAGCCGGCTTTGCAGAGTACGGCTGAGAGCCCCCCCCCTCGGGGAGCAGCCACCCCCTTCACCACATCGCCTGGGAACGCAGAGCCCCCCAGCAGCCCTGCCTGGCCAGGCTTTCCTCCCAACACTGAGCTCCCAGCAGCACGTCTGACTGCTGCCCGGGCTCCTCCGGGGACACCCCGGCACAGCCCCTGCAGGGCTGCTGACCCCAGGAACGCTGCAGCCATGGCACTGCAGGGATTGTCCTATACGGCTGCCGGTTCAGAGAGCTCAGGGGACGAGCAGCTCGACCCCTACCCCTCCTTGCTCACACTGGCACCCCAGCCTCTATCTGCAGGGGCAGTTACACAAGACACCCGGGCAGCCGAGTCCTCTGAACCCTCCAGACGCTGGGGGAGGATGGTTTCACTGTGCTTGAAACCCACGCCGTTTCAGCAACCCCCTTTCCAGACCAGCCAAACCTGCCGTATTGCTCCAACAGAGTGGTGGGAATTTCTTACCCTGGCTTTGCTACCAGAGCAGAGGGATCACCCACCCACGCTCAAAGCACCCTGCTCTCCTCCAGGCCCTCTCCCTGCCCTGGCAGGAGCGATCCAGCAGTGCTGGTACGCAAGACCCGCCGCGCTCCCTCCTCCTCCTCCCCTTGAGGCCGGCTCTGCTGCTCCACAGCGCCTTCAGGACACCCCGACAAACCCACAGCAGCGGTGCTCTGTCCGCACACCTTCCTACGGCCGCGGCCTTCGGCTTGCTGCCAGCTCCTAACAGTACCGTTGCCTTTCCCAACCCTTCCCTCCCTTCCTCCTCCCCATCAGCCCGCCACGACGCTGCGATCTGCAGCTGCGCGGAGCAGCACGAGGACGCTGTCTCAGAGCTGGCTAGAAACGGCACCAGCTCGCGCCCTCCAACAGATTCGTCCCTCAGCTCCGTGTTCAGTTCCGTGGGTTCCCATTGAACGCAGCACAGACACCAATGAGCTCAGGACGGACCGGCTGGTTTCACGCCTCCGGCCGTATCTCACCCCGGCAGGCGGAGCGAGCCTCCCCGCGTGTAACGGGGCCTCTCCCCCGATCAGAGCCCCAGGGTCTTGCTCCGCACGCGGTTAACGCAGGCTGGCTCCTCGCTCTCCTCCGCGAGCAGCAGGCAGTTACGATCCGACGCGGCGATCCAGAAATGGCAGCTTGGTGGGATTTGCTCCGAGCAAGGGAAGGCTCCCGGGCCCAGGTCTCACCGCCCCGCAGACGCTGCGTTGGCCCTGGAGCAGCGTGGCGTTAGCAGTAATCGCAGCAGACACGCGATTCCGCAATGTAAACGTGATGAGATTCAGACAAGCACCAACACTCGCGACTCGGAGGGAAAAGAAGGGCTGCTGCTCCACGGGGACAGAACCAAATCGAGAGCATTTCCGCTACTGACGACAAACCCCACCTTGCTCAACTGCCTGCCTCAGACTCACCGGCTCTCGGCTGCAGCTCCGCTCAAATTCTGACGTGCGGAGCTGCAGCCCTGTCTAGAAACGCAGGGCCCCCCCGGTCCCCCTCCCACCACACATCAGCTCCAACGGTTCACAGACAGGACATGGTCCCCAGCACTTGCCAGCTGAGTTGGGAGAAGGAGAGAGGGTCACAAACCTGCTTGTCTTTTTTCTGTATTTTCATTATCATGAAATCTGGGATGAGTGTTATTTCTGCAAGACACAACACAAAACAAATTCACAATAAAGAGACTGGCGAACCAGAGCTACTCCACCCTTCCACATGGCCCCTCCGAGAGGCTCAGCCGACTCCAGTACCGCTCAGAGCAACGAAGCCGCCGGAGTGAAAAGCTCTCAGGGACGAGCTCGGGGCCATCTGCTCCGCCGAGCCACGGCAAGGAGCCCGACCACACGCACCCCGCCGAGCCAGAGCAGCCTTGCAGCCGCAGGCCCAGCACGCAGCAGCGTGCCCGGAGCTAGCGGAGACGCTCTGCACCCCCCAAGCCCCAGCCCACCCCGGGCACCCCGAGACGCGGCGGGTGCTGCCAGCCCTGCGGCAGCAGAGCGAAGCAGAAGACCAACCAGCCTCTGCCGAGCGGCGATGGCAGCAGCAAGGGACAAGGAGAGGGTGCAGGAGCTTGAGCCGGACTGCGAGTGCTGCTCCGAGGAGGAGCTGCCAGGGGGATGAGGACGGGGCAAGCGGGGAGAGCCACGCTGGCAGGCGCTGGAGCAGCGCTGGGGCAGGCGAAGGGCCGGCTGCCCGCTCAGCTGTCTGGCCGCCCACCCCTCGCCGGGCTGCAGGCAGAGGGGATCACAGAGTCCCAGCAGGGCAGGGGTTGGCAGGGCCCTCTGTGGGTCACCCAGCCCAACCCCCTGCCCAAGCAGGGTCACCCACAGCAGGCTGCACAGCACCGCGGCCAGGCGGGGCTGGAATATCTCCAGAGAAGGAGACTCCACAGCCTCCCTGGGCAGCCTGGGCCAGGGCTCCGGCACCCTCAGAGGGAAGAAGTTCTTCCTCGGGTTCAGCTGGAACTTCCTCTGCTTCAGTTTGTGCCCGTTGCCCCTTGTCCTCCTTCACGAGGTCGCGGTACCGTCCCCACTGAAACCCCCAGCGCCAGGCCCTGCAGGCCAGCCCGGCACACGGCGCTGGCAGGCTGACCGTGCCCTTGGGAGCTGTCTTGTCGCGTTTCGAGAGACAAGCAAAGCAGTGCTGAAGGCTGGGGTTTGTCCCTCTCCCCGAGCAGACCAGCTCGCTGTGGCACGGCCTCTACAAAGCATCTGCTGCTAGCAATGACGTTTCCAGTTACACAATTTGGGGCACATCAGGTTATTATCCTCCTCCTTTGGATTTCTTTGATTGTTCTGAAAGCACAGGACATCCCTGCACCAGACCGAGTTTACACCGTGCCAGTGTTTCCTCTGGCTCCTGCCTGGGCTCCTCCAGGAGCTGCAGCAAGCCAAAAGCACCATCAGAAGTTCCACATCTGAGCCAACACCAACCCAAGACGACGCAGTGACCGTGTGCTCTTCCCCTTCAACCAGCCTTCCCACAGCTGGAGGACTGATTTTCCCAGTCCAGAGGCCAAAGCCCGCTAACACACAGCTCGTGCTCCCACAGTCGGGCCGATTCCCGGTTCCGGTCCCACCACGCAGCCCCCAACACAACTCCACACCAGCGCTCCGTGAAAGCAACCACAGCTCGCTGCAGGGAGCCGTCATCTACCTCATGTGTACACACAGCTCCATCAGCGCACGTCCCTGTGGAGTGGTTCCCCTCTGTTTTCCCTCAGAAATGGGAGATCTTCTCGGGATGGTCTTCAGGCAGAGGAGAAAACGGGGCATTGAAAAGGAGCTGAGAGCAAAGGCAAGGAGAAGCCACAGTGGCCCAGACTAGTCGACCTGTGAAGAGACAGATCTTCTCCTGGGCTAGATCCCAGAAACACACCAGCCAAGTTTGGGGGAAGAGGTCAACGTCCGAAGGAAGAGGAATAAAGCTCCACAGCGGCAACAGGGATACGCCCAAGGCACGCGTGAGCTAGTCCGCTTGGCCCGGGTTAGCCACAGCGCTGGCGCGGCACCCGAGCTGGAGCCTGCGAAGAGCCGCAGCGTGCTGCCCGGTACTCACGCAGCACGTTAGCTCCTCCGGTTAGCAGAGACAAAGGTGGACGCCGTTTGGAGACCACAGCAGCCCGGGGAGGCTGCGTGCCAGGACTGCCTCTCAGCACCACCACGCGCAGCCCCGGGCACTGCCGAGGACAAGCCCGTCGCAGACGGGCCGCTGCTGGCGATGCTCTCAGGGTTGTACCTGGTGGAAAGGCAGACTGCCGCTGCCGACGTCCTGTTGCATCTCAGAAGGAGAGAAGGGTCCTGGCGCAAAAGCCAAAGTGCCTTTCCAAACCTTCTGCCACGCAGCACGTCTCCACATCCAGTTTCTTGCTTGCTCAGCACCACCTGCTGAAGATCCAGCTCCAAGCAAACACTAGGCAGACTTGTGCGCCCGCCCTCCAGTGCAATCCACGACTGATGCCCGAGCCGGGCAACGCATGCAGAACACCAAGGACTTCTGCACGTGGTGGGAGCAGGCACCAAGCGCACAGAACCCAAGCAGCAGCTGGATTCATCCCTGAGCACAGCAGCAAAGGTACTTCCGCAGACCCCAAGCACGGGGTCCTGGCACGCAGGACGCACAGCCGGCAGGACCAGCTTGCTCACGAGAGCCGGCCACCCCAGCTCCTCGGGGTCCCACTCTGCCCAGCTCCTGCAGTCCCTTCCCACCGCTGTTCTGGGCACCCCACGGGTCCCTCCCAGCACCCCACGGCAGAGCGCACTCCTGCAAACACACTGGCGAGCTGAGGGTGCTCAGGGCACCCTCTGCACAGTCTCCCACACGCCAGGCAAGGATTTTACAGCTACACAGGCAACACATCCTTCCCGGCTCGGGAACAGCTCTGCAGCGTGGAAACGAAGCGGTAGGTGCTCACACAGTACCTCGACAGGATCAAACCGCTTCGGGAAGGCAAGTCCACACGGGCTGCAGTTACCCCCCACCGTCCTGCGTTGTTTTAAACCACCACGTTCCCTTGAAACCCACTGCCCAGCTGATGTTCGAGCCTGGGTGCGCGCTCCCTCTCCCCAGACATCTTCCAGCCGCCAAAGCTGCTGTCGGGGCCGTCCGTATGTCGCACACAGCACGTCCCTGTTCCTCTGCGCTCCGGAGAGCCTCCGCTCGCAGCTCTCCCCCGAGCTCCCGTGAGGCCAGCGCTGGGACGGGAAGCTTGGCTTTCTGCACCTATCTTGCTTCTCTCTTCCTATTATTTTATATTATATTTATGTCCTGTATAGGGGGTTACAAAGAGCAGGCAGGCAGCCCCAGACTGCACACGCCAGGAGGGCTGCCGCACGCAGCTGGACCCCGGCTCCCTGCCGCTGCTCCGCACGCCTGGGGCTGTGCTTTGAGGGAGGCCCCCCTGAAGCCAGAGAGGGCTGAAGCTGAAAATCATGCGGCACTCGCCCTTTCTGCCCTCCTCCTCCAGGAAAATCCAAGGCAAAACTGCGCTCGGGGTGACCAGCGATTTCACGGCACGTCTGACGCCTGCAAGCGCTGGCGTGACTGAGAGCAACCGGGGCCAACCCAGGCGGCTGGGGACGGCTCGGGCAAGGAAGAGCTCCTCTCCGCTCCATCTGTCCAGCACCGGGGACGCGGGGACAGCCTGCCACCGCCTCTCACCTCGCCGCACTGCCCAGAGGAGGTGCCCAGCCAGCTCCCTGCGGCCAGCCCCACCAAGCAGAGATTCCAGCCTTTTTCCTCCAAGCCACACCCCAGCCAGAAAGCACCCCTGGCTCTTTTTTTTACCAAGCCCCAAGAAGCACGTCCCCAGCCTCGCTGCCTGCCCAGAGCAGGTCCAAGCCAGCAGAACGCTTCACAGCCCCTCTGCGAGTCTGACCCAGCCGGAGGAGTTACTGCAAGGTCAGACTGACCTGGCAGACTTAGCTCACGGGCCCACAGCCACCCAAAGCCCTGACCGTGTCCTAAGTATCACTGTTGCCACCCAGCCTGAGAAGCGGTGGGGCCAACAGCAGGGCGACAGGCGCCTGTGGCAGAACCCTCCGAGGGTGCCCCAGCGTCCCCACGGGCACCCGCTCACAGCATCTCCCGCACGGCCACCGCGATGGCACGCGGAGAAACCCTGCAACACCGCTGTGACCGCAGCGCTCCGAGAAATGCTGCGAGTCACAGTGCTGGGAGCAGGAAGTCTCGAAGACAAACCGCCACGGGACACCAAAGAATTCCCAGTATGTGGTTTGCAACAAGAGCTGCAATGCTAGCGTGCCTGCAACCGGTGAACAGCGCTCAAACACGCAGCTCTTCAGGGTCCCCCTTCACCCCCCCAACAGGTCTCAGATAACCTCACACGTGTCCCACAGCACTCTCAAAGTCACAACCCAAAGGAGCCCCCCAGTTTAACGGGATAAGCGTATTTTTGGCCAGGTTATGAAACTCTAAAGGCGACAAAGCCTCAAACAATGTTCTCTAATATTAATTTGATTTACATACTGCATAACTAGCGGTCTGTAACCACCGCAGCAGCATTGTTCTGCTGCTTCAGCCTGCCTGGGAAGACGCCTGCCGAAACGCACACCTCCCAGCCTCCCGGCTAGGAGCAACGCGGAGGGAAACGCCGGAGCCGCAGCCGGGGCGCACGGACCTGCCACAGAGACACCAGCCACGTGTCAGCCCCCATAACCTCGCCTCCGGCAGCGACGGTGTCTAATGTCACCGCAGAAGAACACACGGTTTCTAAGACTCGTCTCCTCACCTTGTACGACGGCGACAGCGAGCTCTGCACGAAGTCCACTCAAACACCCAGCTCACGCTGGGAACCACAGGTCTCCAGGCAGCACAGACGAGTGTGCCGCAGGAGCGGGCCCCGCCACGGGCTGCCCTGCGCCGAGGGCTGCGAACCGGGCACTGCTGGAGCCGGCCACTCGCCGGGCAACAGACAGCTCATGGTCCGGGCTCCATCCGAAACCCAGCCCGGGTTCCGGGGCGCTCAGCCCCCAGGCCGGGACCCTGCCCAGGCCAGCTGTTAGCGCCGAGAATAGCTCAGCTCAGCTGCGGAGGATCAAATAATCGCCCCAGGGATGGGAAGCACCAACTACTTCCAGCTTTGTGGGAGCATGGCTGGTCTGGGGAGAGCAGCGGCAGGGCAAGCTGGGCACTAGCCACCCAGCCGGGCCGGAGGGAGGGCTTGCAGCTTGGTACGCTCTGTCACAGAATCACAGCATGGCAGGGGTTGGCAGGGCCCTCTGTGGGTCCCCCAGCCCAACCCCTGCCCAAGCAGGGTCACCCAGAGCAGGGGGCACAGCACCGCGGCCAGGCGGGGCTGGAATATCTCCAGAGAAGGAGACTCCACAGCCTCCCTGGGCAGCCTGGGCCAGGGCTCCGTCCCCCTCAGAGGGAAGAAGTTCTTCCTTGGGTTCAGCTGGAGCTTCCTCTGCTTCAGGTTGTGCCCGTTGCCCCTTGTCCTGTCGCTGGGCACCACTGGAAAGAGTCTGGCCCCGTCCTCCTGACCCCGACCCTGCAGATATTTAGAGGCATTTCTAAGGTCCCCTCTCAGCCTTCTCTTCTCCAGGCTGAACAAGCCCAGCTCCCTCAGCCTCTCCTCGTAGGAGAGATGCTCCAGTCCCCTCCTCATCCTCGTAGCCCTCCGCTGGACTCTCTCCAGTAGCTCCTCATCTTTCTTGAACTGGGGAGCCCAGAACTGGACACAGCGCTCCAGGTCTTGTTTTTCCCAAGAAAAGGAAAGGGTTTCCAAGCGGCTTTAAACCTCAGGCTTGCTCTTTTGAAACAATTTTCCAGGCTCAGAGGCCGCAGTTTCACACCAGGAAAATATCAAACATGCAGATTTTCCACCAGCAGCACAATGCTGGCGCCTGGCAGAGAGCACGGCTCCTCTTGGGCCGCTGCAGCCCAGCCCCGGGCGAGGGGACGCGGCACGGCTGGCCACGCTCCAGGGGACAGCCCGGGCGAGCGCCGGCCTCGCTGCTCGCACCCCCCGCCATGGGAACCCAGCAACCTGCTGTCGGCTTCTTTTCTGTGAAATCTTTGCAGGCCACCTTTAAAAGCCACCCGAGAGCCCTAAAACTACTTTATAGGCTGCAAAATCAGCTGTGCCCATAAAGACGCCCCTGACAGCGTGTGATGCCAGCTCCGGGCACTGCTGCTCGCACGCCTGGGCAGCGGCCGGAGCCTCTGCTCCCCACCCCACAGACCAGCACCTCTGCCCCTCTCCGGGAGCCCCGGGTCTGGGGTGCCAATGGCCTTGGTTGCATTTCAACCACATCACCTCACATCTCATGACAATGTTCAAAGGACATTGATGGAAGCAGTAAAAAGCCTGAAAATGCCAGTGAAGGCTGCACCAGCACTATTAATGAACTTCTGTAGGCGGCCGTTATATGGGAAAACCCTTGCCCACCAGTGCTGCGTGCTAGCACCAACGCCAGAATCCATATCCAAAGCTTGGATCCAAAAAACTGGGAAGGAGCAGCCTGTCTGGGCTGGCACCCGCAGCCTTCAGCCCTGCAGACGGGAGACGGCACGGCTGCTGTGCCGTCCCTCGAGGGGGAACGGGAAGGGAAGGGAAAAAGGGAAGCGAGTTCATACTGCACCATCCCCTCTGGCTGCTCGACTTTGAAATCGCAGTTCTCTGACTTGAAAAAAAAAATATTCCAGAAATTTGCACATAAAATGTGAAGGTACCAGGAAAGGAACCCCGGCTCACCTCAGCTGGGCTCCGCAGCACTGGCAAGCCCGGGGAGAGGGGCCTCTGGGTGCACAGCCAGCCAGGGGCAGGGGGGCTGCGAAAGCACTGCCAAAGTGGTGGGAGCTGCCAAAGCCCCTGGCCTGGGAGCAGACTCCCCCGGCAGCCCTCCTCTGGGGTTCAGATGTGAGACTGAGGTTAAGGTTGAGAGAAAGCCAAAAGCTGCAGTTCAAGAGGGGCTGGAAAAGGCTCACTAGAAGAAAGCTGGAGCTGCTAAAAGACCTGGGCTTGCAGAAACCTTCCACAGGGATGACCTCGTCCAACGTTCAGCCACACGATTAGAGCTGGGGTAATGCTGAGAAAAACAAAGTCCAGAGCTGCAGCTGGAGTGGGGCTGGAAAGGGGCTGCAAAAGTCCCTGGCAGCTGCCAAGAGACCCAGGCTGGGAGAAATCACTGCTCCAGGTAATCAGTAGGAGACTTCTCTATGGCTTCCCAGGAAAATCAAGGTTATGGCTAAGGAAAAGCAAGCCCCCAGGGGCAGCAGCAGCGGGACGAGGGAGGGCAAAGCGGGGGCCGCAAGGGGCCTCCCCCGGGAGAAAGCCTTCATCAGGGAAACGGCTGGGGGGCTTGGCTAAGGCTCAGCTGGGTCAGGGTCCACAGCAAGAGAAAGTCTAGAGCTCACGTGGGGCTGGAAGGGGATTGCCAAAAGGAAGAGGGGCTGCCAAGAGCGCTGGGCTGGGAAATGAACGTCTCAGAGGGCTTCCCTACAGCTCAGCTGGAAAACGGCTCCGAGGGTCGGGGTCTGGACTGAAAGGAAAGGCTACGCACGCAGCTGGGGTGCGGCTGGCAACGGGCAGCCAAGAGACCTGGGCTGGGAGACACCTTTTGCCAGGAGACGGCTGCGGGGCCCTTCCTCCCGGCCCAGCAGGCAAACGAGGGCTCGGGATGAGCAGCAGAAAGCCTGGTGCTACTGCTGGAGCGAAGCTGGAGAAGGGGCTGTCGCAGGTGAGCAAGGGCTGTCAGGAGCTCTGGGCTGAGAGAACGCTCGGGTGTGAGCAATGGGTTAGGGGTCTTCCCCACAGTCCTTCACAAAAAATAAGAGTCAGGGTTGAGTGAAAGAGAGAGCTTACAGCCGAGCCTGGGCTGGGGCTTCAGCAGCCATGCAGGGGCTACCAAGCGAGCTGGGCTGGGTCCAAGCTTTCATCTGGGCAATGGCTCTGGGGCCTTCTCTGTTGTTCTGCAGGAGAATGAGAGCTAGAGCAAGGGCTAGGGTTAGGGCTGAGGGAGAAAGCCCAGAGCTGCAGCTGGACTGTGGCTGGAAAGGGGCTGCCGAGGGGGGGCTGCCCGGAGACCCGGGCTGGGAGAACTCTTTCATCTGGGTTTCCACACCTGAGGCTCAGCTGGAAAGCGAGAACTAGGGTTAAGGCTGACAAGAAGCAGAAGCCTGGGGTTTCCGTTGGAAGAGAGTTAGAAATGGGCTGCCAAAGATTATTTTAGGTTGCCAAGAGACCCTGGCTGGGAATCATCTTTTGTACAGCAGATCTTGTCAAAAGGTTCAGAAACAAAACTAGGGTCAGGGTAACACTGCTGGAAGGAGAACGCCTACAGATGCAAGCGGAGCAGGGATGGAAGTGGGAAGCAAAGCGAGGGCCTGCGAAGACACCGGGGCTTAGAGAAACCTTTGGTCCGGAGAACGGCTCGGCAGCCTTCTCTGCAGCTTCGCTCGGACAGGGAGTCAGGGTCCAGGGAAAGCCTGGAGCTGCAGACAGAGCGGGGCTGGAAAGGGGCTGCCAAAAGGACGCGGCCAGGAGAGCTGCGCCAGGAGAAGTCTCCGGTCTGCGACACGGCTTCAGGGCCTCATCCACCCATTCCCAGGAGAACGCGGGCTGGGGAAGGACTGAAGGATGGGAGCTGCCACTGGGGTAGGGCTGGAAGGCGGCTGCCAGGACACTCGGGATGGGGGCAATTCTGACCCGTGCAGTGCCTGGGGGTCCTTGTCACAGGCCCAGCAGGAGAACGCGGACGGGGTTTGAGAGACAGCGACTTTTCCATTGAAGGGAACACAAAGACGGTTGCGGTAACAGGCTTCTGCCCTCCTTCACTCAGGTGCAAAGGGAATAGAGCACAGTGACAAACAGCATTTTTTAAAATCAAATGTTTGTTTTCAGGGGCTGGTGCTTTGCTGAGGTTGGCTGAATTTTTACAAGGACAGGTAGAAGATCAAATTTTGCCTTTTTCTGGAACCTCTTCCTCAAACACAACATCCGTTCTTGTTGAAACCTTAGAAGAAAGCCAGCCTAAGGCAGTGCAAAGATTTGCACTGCAAAACAGTGAGAGCTAGACCAGGATTATTCTGACGGCACAGAGGAGCTTCCTCACAGAGAGCACCAACCCTGCCTGAGACTGAATTACATTAAAACGTGTCTTGCAGGAACGAGCTGTAGTCAGACCGGCCCACAAGCCTGACGGTCTCCACAGCCAACGAGCTGAAAGTGTAGCATGCGTCAACAAGCAGCGGAGGACTGTGCCTGCAGGTTACGTATTCCAAGAGCAGGCAACGGGATGGGTCTGCACCTCTCAGCTGATGTCCTACTTGCCTTTCAGGAGACTGCTGGTGGGCTCTCACATCTGAAACTCCAGCTGATTTTGCAGCACATCCCCCCAAAAAGGCTGGGCTAACAGAAGTTCATTGATCACCAAGACACCTGGCAAAAAGGCGTGCTCCATGTGACGTAACACATACACGGGTGAGGATGAGCCACGCAGGGCCAGTTCTCAGGGTCCCAACAGCACAAGCACTTTGGGGGAACTCCTCAGGAGGATGAAACTTTGGTTCGGTTTTGGGCCCCTTGCTACAAGACAGATATTGAGGTGCCAGAGCGCATCCAAAGCAGAGCAACGTGGCTGGGGAGGGGTCTGGAGAACAAGTCCTGCAAGGAGTGACTGAGGGAACTGCGGGTGTTCAGTCTGGAGAGGAGGAGGCTGAGGGGAGACCCTATCGCTCTCTACAACTACGTGAAAGGAGGTTGTAGGAAGGTGGCTGGTGGTCTCTTTTCCCAAGTAACGATGATAGGATGAGAGGAAACCGCCTCAAGTTGTACCAGGGGAGATTCAGATTGGATATTAAGAAAGAATTCTTCATGGAAAAGGTTGTCAAACATTGGAACAGGGAAGTGGTCAAGTCACCAGCCCAGGAAGTGGGAGCCGATGGGATGCATCCCAGAGTCCTGAGGGAATGTGTTTATGTCACTGCCAAGCCACTCCCCATGATATCTGAAAGGTGATGGCAGTCAGGCGAAGACCCTGGTGACTGGAAGCAGGGAAACACTGCGCCCATTTTTAAAAAGGGTGGGAAGGAGGACCCTGGGAACTACCGACCTGTCAGCCTCACCTCTGCGCCTGGGAAGATCATGGAACAGATCCTCCTCGAAGCTATGCTAAGGCACATGGAGGCCAGGGAGGTGATTGGAGACAGCCAGCATGGCTTCACCAAGGGCAAGTCCTGCATGACCAGCCTAGGGGCTGTCCATGATGGCATGACTAGATCAGTGGACAAGGGAAGAGCTATGGATGTGATGTCTGGACTTCTGTAAAGCCTTCGACAAACTCCCTCACAACATCCTTCTCTCTGAAATGGAAAAATACGGATTTGTTGGGTGGACTGCTCGGTGGATAAGAAATTGGTTGGATGGTCGCAACCAGAGGGTAGTGGTCAGTGGCTCGATGTCCAAATGGACGCCGGTGACAGGTGGTGTCTCTCAGGGTCCGTACTGGGACCAGTGCTGTTTAACATTTTCGTCAATGATTTAGTGAGACCGAGTGCACCCTCAGCAAGTTTGCAGGTGACACCAAGCTGAGTGGTGCAGCTGACACACCAGAAGGACGGGATGCCATCCAGAGGGACCTGGACAAGCTCGAGAAGTGGGCCTGCACAAACCTCATGAGGTTCAACAAGGGCAAGTGGAAGGTCCTGCATCTGGTTTGGGGCAACCCCCACTATCAACACAGGCTGGGGGATGAAGGGATGGACACGACCCAGCAGTGTGCGCTGGCAGCCCAGCAGGCCAACCGTGCCCTGGGCTGCATCCCCAGCAGCGTGGGCACAGGGTGAGGGAGGGGGTTCTGCCCCTCTGCCCCGCTCTGCTGAGACCCCCCGGGAGCCCTGCGTCCAGCTCTGGAGCCCTCAGCCCAGGACAGAGCTGGAGCTGGGGGAGCGGGGCCAGAGGAGGCCCCAGCAATGACCCGAGGGCTGGAACCCCTCTGCTGGGAGGAGAGGCTGGGAGAGCTGGGGCTGGGCAGCCTGGGGAGGAGAAGGCTGCAGGGAGACCTCAGAGCAGCTGCCAGTGCCTGGAGGGGGGTTACAAGAAAGATGTGGACAAACTTTTTAGTAGGGCCTGTTGCATTAGGAAAAGGGGTAATGGTTTTAAACTAAGGGAGGGCAGATTTAGAGTAGATATAAGGAAGAAATTTTTTACCATAAGGGTGGTGAGACCCTGGCACAGGTTGCCCAGAGAGGTAGTGGAGGCCCCATCCCTGGAAACGTTCCAGGCCAGGTTGGATGGGGCTCTGAGCACCCTGATCCAGTTGATGTCCCTGCTTGCTGCGGGGGGGTTGGGCTGGATGGCCTCTGAAGGTCCCTTCCACCCCAAAGCATTCTGTGATTCTATGAAGTGTTTAAAAGATGCGTAGACATGGTGCTTAGGGATGGGGTAGTATTAGGTTTATGGTCAGACTCAGTGATCTTTAGGGTCTCTTCCAACCTAATGTGAGCTGGAAACAGTCCCCAAAACCAGTAAGGCACATGGCATCGTCTGGGGCTGCCCCTGCCCTTCCCTTGGTGACACACGCAGCCTTGCCTCAGCCCTTCCTTCTCCCCAGCTCCTGCACGTGCTTCCAAGACACCCACAGGACCACCAGCACGGACAGGCCCCACAGATGGCATCAGACATACAAAGCCCAGGCTGGCATCCCCCCCGCAGCCTTTCACCGACACCCCTCCACGCGTTCCCCGTCCCACTGGGAACAGATGCTCCAGCGGCCCCCCGGCACAGACACACCGAGGCTCTTCAGAAACACAGTTTTATTCACAGCCTTTATCCGAAGCGCAGCTTCCACCTCCTGCAGCGCGGGACGCGGGAGGCAGCCGCTCTGAACGCAGTCCCGCGTTCGCTTCGCCTTCGCTTCCCGGCTCCGCTCTCCCCTCCATCGCTCGGCGCGCCCAGGCCCTGCCCCGTCGGCCGCCGCAGCTCCCGCAGCCAGCTCAGCCCTGGCACTGCCCCAGGCAGGCTCCCCCACCCGGGTCATGTCCCCAGGCTGGTCACCAACAGTCACCAGGGCCACAGCCTCAGACAAAGCAGAGGCCTCAGCATCTGCAGAAACTGATGGCAGCTGCCCAGGAAAGCTCCTTATCCAGCATGGACGAGAATTTTTTCACTTTATTAGAGCACATCCCTGCAGTACAGTGCCATGTTCAGCTGCCTGCGAGAGGCAGCTGGCTTCCTTCTTCAAAGGGGCAGAAAAACTGATTTATCTGCAGAAATAAGCTGCAGGAAGGAAACAACGCGTGCCGTTAAAACAAAAATCCACACCCGCCCATCAGGTCCTCGGAGGCTGCTGATCCTCGTCGGAAGGATGAACAAGAGGGGCACGTGGCTTTCTCCAAGGGAAGAAGGGAGCCCAGCAGGAGCTGGGACTCCCAGAGCAAGCAGTGCTCGCAAGCCACCTCTTGAAGGACAGCGGGCAGCCACAGGTACATGTGGGCACGTCCACCGACGTGCCAGAAACACTGGGGACAGCACACTCAGAAAACCCGCACTCTTTCTTCTCACTTTCTAAGTCGGAACCCCGCAGCGAAGCCCCTCCAAAGCTGCGGCGGCAGAGAGCAGAAGCAGGCAGCAGCCTGGGCGGCAGCCACAGTGAACAGTCCCTTGTGAGTCGCTGGGTGCCACCACACCGCACGTTTCCATCCCGACTTTCAGACCGCAGCGGTGGCAAAACCAAGCCACTCACCACGCTGAGCACGCACACCACATCTCCGTGAAGGGACAGAAACCCAGCGAAGAGACCGCATGCGCTTCTCGGCAGGTCTCTGGGACACTTGTGTCCCAGGCCAGAAGTGAGAGTCCCTCAGCCCTGCTCTGCAGGCACAGCACGCCAGGTACAGCGGTCGCAGTCCGCCTTGCACCACGGCCGAGGCGAGGAGCCCCTCCAGCACCCACTTTCGGTCCGAGGTAACGGCACACTGCCCACCGGGAGCGCTCGGTGACGCGGCAGGCTCACAACACCATCTCACATCACTTCGCCTTGGCAGCCCAGCCTCCCCAGGAGCCAAAAGCCAGCATTTCGAGATTAGCAGCTCTCCCAGCTGCTTCTCCTGCATGGCAGACAAACTCGTTCAGTTCAGGTTCACAGAATCCCAGAATGTTTGGGGTTGGCAGGGCCCTCTGTGGGTCACCCAGCCCAGCCCCCTGCCCAAGCAGGGTCACCCAGAGCAGGCTGCACAGCACCGCGGCCAGGCGGGGCTGGAATATCTCCAGAGAAGGAGACTCCACAGCCTCCCTGGGCAGCCTGGGCCAGGGCTCCGGCACCCTCAGAGGGAAGAAGTTCTTCCTCGGGTTCAGCTGGAGCTTCCTCTGCTTCAGTTTGTGCCCGTTGCCCCTTGTCCTGTCACTGGGCACCACTGGAAAGAGCCTGGCCCCGTCCTCCTGACCCCCACCCTGCAGACATTTAGAGGCATTTCTAAGGTCCCCTCTCAGCCTTCTCTTCTCCAGCCTGAACAAGCCCAGCTCCCTCAGCCTCTCCTCGTAGGAGAGATGCTCCCGTCCCCTCCTCATCCTCGCAGCCCTCTGCTGGACTCTCTCCGGTAGCTCCTCATCTTTCTTGAACTGGGGAGCCCAGCACTGGACACAGGACTCTAGATGAGGCCTCACCAGGGCAGAGCAGAGGGGGAGGAGAACCTCCCTCGACCTGCTGCCCACACTCATCAAAGACCTTCTCGAGGAACAGGAGCCCCACGCTTCAGGCAGGAGATCTCTCTGCTCGTTACAAACCAGAGCAGTGCTCCAGAACAGTGCACCCAGCTCCGCACACCCTCGCTCGTCCCCCAGACTGGGGGGGGGGGACTGGCCCCACTGGAGAGCCACCCTCTCCGGCCTGACCCCGTCTGCCAGCCGCGGCCCCCGCAGCCCCAGGTCCCCTTCCCAGGCGCAGCACAGCGGGTTCAGGCTCCAGGGCGGTGCCAAGGACAAGGTCTCACTGCACGAAGGACCTGAGACAGGCACCAAGAAGCGCCTGACCTCCATCTGCCAGCAGGCTTCTGTGACGCTCCCTTCCAGACGAGGGGTGCAAAGCCTCGCTCACCTCCTCACACCGTGTGGCCTTCCTCTCTCCTCGCTCCCGTAGTTCTGATTACAGAAAGGATCCCTTGAAGACACAGAGCCCAAACGGGCCCAGCGCTCTGCACGCAGCCCCACAGGACAAGGAGGAAGGCAGGAGACGAAGACAACAGGAGACCTGAACAGCCATGCCACAAAATCACCGCTTTCCAGACAAGCAGGTCCGCTCTGCCAAAGTGCTGCGTCTCCCCAGCGTTCGGGCACAGCTTGCAGGAAGCCAGGTTAGTCCGGGGTGCCAGGTCCCGACCGGCGGCCCAGGCCTGCAGCCAGCAGCACGCCAGGCTCGCGGGCGGCAGCTAGCCCAGGGGCAGCCGGGGAGGCTCAGCGCACGCTTGCCGCTCTGCTGCCCCAACATGTCCTCAGCTGCCCCGAGCACGGCTGGCAGAGGTTGAAGTACAGACTGCTGGGAAGACTCGGGTCTCCAGAGAGCGAGCCACCGCTCCCAGGGGCGCAGAGCTACAGGCAGCTCCCGCAGCCACAGCACAAGGGCCCTGCTCGGCCCTTCCGAACACAGGGCAGCAACAAAGGGCATCAGCAACGGGGCAACCACGAGCTTTCAGAAGACTGTCTCAGAATCAAAGGGTCTTGGTCTTTCTTTTCCCCCACGCCACCAACCCCTACGCCAGTGTCAGCGTTGTCCTTGTGCACACCCCGCACTCTGGGGCGGCAGGGACATCCCCACCGCCTCACGCAAGGGGAGGCCGCGCTGCTCCGGCCCTGGCAGCCCGAGAGCGGCTCTGCTCCCCGCCGCCTGCTGTCATCGGGGCAGCAGCCCTTGGCTCAAACGTGGAGGAGCAGTCTCTCCTGCCTGACAACCAACCTTACAGCCTTGAGGAAAGGGGAGAGCAGCCCACAGCCAGTCCCTGCCACGCAGGGATGACACCCAGCCATGTCATCTCTGTATCAGGGTCAGGCGTCACATGGAACCTTTCAGGCCTTTGCAGAGCTGATGCATTGATACTGCTGCTCCAGCAGGAACTCGCAGAATGCCGGTGCCTGGCGCTGGTCAGAGGCACAGGAACAGCGCCAGCACCCCATGGCACGCCGCGTCCCATAGCCTGGAGAGCCTCCTCCACCTGCACACTGTGGTGTGGGGCTGGGGGCTGAGAGACCAGCCTTGGCAAGCGAACACAAACCATTCCCCAAGGAGCAGGGGTGCCTGCGTCTGCCCGAAGACAGCTGGGGGAAATAAGTACCAGCCATTGCTTGCCAAGAGCTCTGCTGCATCGCCCTGCTGCTCCTGCCCTCGTCACTGGGAGCACCACGGAGCAGCAGGTGACAGGCCAGGACGGATGGGCGCTGGCAGGCTCTCCCAGGCAGGGTGGAGCAGAGGTGCCCAGGGCCAGCAGCACCAGCCCGTCAGAGGGGCTCCGGAGCGTTCTCCACCCTCAGCAGCTTTGCTGTTGGCAGGGCAGACAGCAAGCCCGAGGACAACCAAGCACGGCCCAGGCATCAGCCACCCTCCCTACCCGACACATCCACACCGCGGGCCAGCAGCAGGAGAGGACCCACGGGTCCGGCTGGGACAGCCCGAGAGCGGAACTCGGAGCCTGCACCAGCCTCCATCCGCTTGGCTCAACCAGCACGCTCTCCAAGGTGTCGGACAGCAGAAAGAGACACATCTGGGGATATTGGGGACCTAATTTATATAATTTATAAAATATCTGCAGGGTGGGTGTCAGGAGGACACGGCCAGACTCTTTCCAGTGGTGCCCAGCGACAGGACAAGGGGCAACGGGCACAAACTGGAGCAGAGGAAGCTCCAGCTGAACCCGAGGAAGAACTTCTTCCCTCTGAGGGTGACGGAGCCCTGGCCCAGGCTGCCCGGGGAGGCTGTGGAGTCTCCTTCTCTGGAGATATTCCAGCCCCGCCTGGACAAGATCCTGTGCAGCCTGCTCTGGGTGACCCTGCTTGGGCAGGGGGTTGGGCTGGGTGACCCACAGAGGGCCCTGCCAACCCCACCATTCTGGGATTCTGTGATTCTGTGATCTGCAGCCCCCTGGTGCTGTTTGGATCTCGCTGCCTCTCGGTTCCCGGTTCCAGGCAGGGCTGCACAGCCGCGTCTCAGCCGGCAGAGCTACGGGAGCTCGAAGCCCGAGCATCCGTGGTGCAATCCAGAGGGACTCCGGCAGCCACGCTCCTGCGGGCTGCGCGGAGCGGGGGCTCTGCAGAGACATGGCCCCGCCGCCGCATCCGGAGAGCTGCTCCTGCTTGCTCCCAGAGATCTGGGCAGGGGAGAGCAGCGCTGACACGACAACTCCCTGCCACACGCTGAGCGGGCAGAGCTAGGGGAGGGGGAAAGGGAAACATGGCAGCGGCGCAATGCCTCGCTCCCTGCCTCCTCCCAGCCAGCTCCCCCAGGTCGGGTTGGGGGGGCTGCGGGATCCCACAAAGCCTCCTCCCGAAGCCAGCTACTGCTCCCCAGCCCGCTCGGCCGTGGGATGCTCGGCGGGGGAGGCAGCCAGCCCCCTCAGCAGCCCCCCGCCCGCGGCGGGCACGCCAGCAGCCCGCAGCCCCACGCAGCCGGCCACTCTCCCGCAGGGCTGGCGCGCGCGTCTGCCGCTGCTCCATGCGCTCGCTGCGGGGAGCCAGGCCGGACCCCCGCCGCGGCGAGTGGGGCTGCCCCGGGCCCCTCGCCCACCGCCAGCCCCCCACCACGGGCAGGGAATGAACGCACACCCATGCTGGGAGCCTTCCAAGTTAAAAATAGCTCCGGAGAGAAGCCGGAGCGGCGGGGCGAGGGGCTGGGGAGCCTGCGGGCTCGCTGCGAGGCAGCTGCGGCACGCATTTCTCCTGCGCAAGCAGAGGCCGTGGAGAGGCAGCCTCCCGGCTCCGCGCACACAGGTACGCACGGCGAGACCCCTCCAGCATCCCCCCCGTGGCGGCTGCGCTGAGCGGCCGAACGCTCGCCGTCTCGGAGCCGCCCTCGCGCTCCCTGGCCCCGCCGGGATGGGGGCACAGGCCCCGCTCCCCCGAGCGTCGGCACGCACGGCACGGCGAGGGGAGAGAGCAGCGCACGAAGGGTCCGAACGGTCCGGAGTCAGGGAGTGAACAGCCCTCGGGCGATGCACGCGTCCAGGGCATGCGGGCAGAGCACCGCGCCGACGGCCAGCCTCCGGGAGACACTGCCGCGCGCCAAGCAACCTCCTGTTCTGAAAAGATCTTTAAGAAAAGAAGAGGGGGGAATTAACTGTGTTTTCTGTGGGGCCAGGGGAGCCGAGAGCTGTGCTGGTAAGGACACCCAGTGCGCGTGGCAATCCCCTCCACCGAGCCCCCCGGGACGCCCAGCTCCACCACCCTCAGCGGGACAGGCAACAAGGCTCCGAAGGGCCAGCAAGAAGCAGCCACGGTCTCCTTGCCACTTGCTCCATGGGACAAGGAATACGGCGATGCTGCACAGCGTTCCCCCTCCAAAAAGCCTGCTCAGCTCAGCACCAACGCTGCTGCGCCCAAGCCCTCTCAGCACACCCTCGGCCCTGAAGCGACAGCCACGTCGGGGACCCCGGGGAGCCCCTCGGGACTGTGCCGCTGCCTGCGCACAGAGGATGCTCTGTTGGCACCCAGCAAGCAAGGGAGCACACGCAGCCTGCACGCAGCCTCCGGTAACGCAGCGCCAGTCAGCTGGGCTTCGTGACTCTCATGACAAGCTCACGTGGCAAAACCAGCAATAGCTCCTTTTTGGAGAGTTTTCAAACGCAGCTCCTAACCCAAGACCACAACCACAGTGACATTCAGAGCTGCACAGTGCCACGGCGCTGAGAACCGAGGGCTCGCTTTGACTCCAGCGAGCACAGCAGCAAGCAGGGACCAACAGCACAAGGAGAGAAAGCTGCAGAAGGGCTGGAAACGCCTTCGGTTTTGTTCAGCGAAGGCCCATCGCGAAATGCAAAGCCGTGCCTGGCCAGCCAGCACACACGGGGACGTGGCACTCCAGCTTGGTGCTACAGAGAGGGAAACCAGCTCTGAGCTCACCCTAAAACGCGCTTCTCTCATCGCCTTCATAGACAGCTCAAAATAAGCGGACACACCGCTCCCGAGCGGCACTGGGGGTTGAGAGGTGGCCGTCCCCACGCGGACATGCACCCAGCACCAGCTGTATGCCCGTCCCCATCGCGGGGATGCACCCAGCGCCAGCTGTACGCCCGTCCCCGCCACAGGGATGCACCCAGTGCCAGCTGTACGCCCGCAGCGATGCACCCAGCGCCAGCTGTACGCCTGTCCCCATCGCAGAGATGCACCCAGCGCCAGCCGTACGCCCGTCCCCATCGCAGAGATGCACCCAGCGCCAGCTGTACGCCCGTCCCCACGCGGGGATGCACCCAGCGCCAGCCGTACGCCCGCAGCGATGCACCCAGCGCCAGCCGTACGCCCGTCCCCATCGCAGAGATGCACCCAGCGCCAGCCGTACGCCCGCAGCGATGCACCCAGCGCCAGCCGTACGCCCATCCCACACGACGCTGCCCTGGTGTGTATGAGCTGCCAGGAGCGAGACAGGTTTCTCAAGCCTGCGCCTGTTGTCTGCTGATCAGCAGGCCAAAAGTCTCACTCCAAAGAGTTGCTCACAAGCCCCAGGTCGTGGATTTTAATCCTCAACATCAGCAAGGCAAAAAACCAGAGGAAAAATAAAACAAATCTCTGTGGCGGCTCAGTACCTATGCAGACAAGGCAGAAAGACAGGAGGTCGGCCAAGCCTGCCCGGCCTCGCAGCTGGCACCCAGCAGGCTGGGCTCCCGCGGCAGCAGGCCCCTGGCCACCCTCGGCGGTCCCGAAGGCCAGGGTTTCATGGGCGAGGGTGTGCTGGTGCGTGCGTGGAGATGGGCAGCACTCCTGGGCACGCAGGGGCCTGCAGCAGCTCCCTGCAGGGCAGCCCCCACCAGCACGAGCCGCGTGCCCTGGCCAGGGCATCGCCAGCTCAAGCTCCACGTCAGCAAAGCCCATCGCACTGATGCGGCGTTTGCCAGACCTCTCCTCCCCATAAACACAGATACGCTCCGGTGTGGCATCTGACCCAGGCCAAATTAACTGCCCTGTCTGCCACATCTTAACAAGGCATCTCTCCATCACCAGTGCCAAGTTACCCCTCTGCTTGCCCACCAGCCCCGGCATGTTGACCAGTAAGCCAACAAGGCAGGATGTGAATGGTGTGCGCAGGGAAGAGGCCATCCCAGTGGCCACAAAGCCTTCCCGCCCCTCCCATCACACTCCCAGCACTTAATTTCCTACTTTAAAATAGGGGAAAACGCAGTATCTGCACCCACGTGCTGCAGGAGAGTCCCGAGTTCAAGGGGCAGCGGGCACAAACTGGAGCAGAGGAAGCTCCAGCTGAACCCGAGGAAGAACTTCTTCCCTCTGAGGGTGCCGGAGCCCTGGCCCAGGCTGCCCAGAGGGGCTGTGGAGTCTCCTTCTCTGGAGATATTCCAGCCCCGCCTGGCCGCGGTGCTGTGCAGCCTGCTCTGGGTGACCCTGCTTGGGCCGGGGGTTGGGCTGGGTGACCCACAGAGGGCCCTGCCAACCCCTGCCATGCTGTGGTTCTGTGAGTTGCTCAGGCCAATAAAGCCGACGGCAGACTGCCGCTCCCACAGCCTCCCCGCTGCAGGAGGACGCAGGCAGCTCGCAGCCGCCCTGCTCGCCCGCCGGCAGCCAGCAGCACGCTCCTCATCGGGGCAGCTCAGCACAGCCGCACGACCAGCTTGCCAGCAGCCGAAGAGAGGCCTGGTGGGCAACTCCTCTTCCTCAGCCCGGGACTGTGCACCCGACCTGCTGCTCCTCAAGGCAGGGGAGAACCTGCTGAGGCTGCCACGGAGACAGCCCAAAGCCTCGCGAAGGAGTGACAGCACAACCCCAGTGACATTTTAGATGGAAACGGGCAAAGTAGCTCCGAGGACACACTCTTGGTGCTAGCAGCAGGCTCTCCTCTCCGAAGTGCCTGGCTGTTACCTCTGGGCAAAGATGGGATCACGGGCTCAGCTCCTGCTGGCTTCCTGGACCAGTGGTCATGAGGAGCCAGGCTTCCCAGTAGCATAAGAAAAGCCTCTTCCGAATTACTGGGCCTGTGGGAGCACAGGGGTTACTGCCAGCCGCTTCAGAGGCCTCTTGTGACAGGGCAGACCATCCAGCTGCTCTCCAGCTGTCAGGAGGGATACAGACGCTTCAGCAGAAACCAGCACCCTGCACGCTTTCCTGCTGCCTTTTATTTCTCACACACAAGCACTCGGAACTTCACACAGCCGCCCAAGTCCATCCTCAAGGTCACCAGCCCTGTAAAGATGCCACCAGGCACATAATTTAGCCCAGAGCATCTTTATTAGTACAAAAGGTGTACAAAAGCCAGCTCAACTGGTAGACCTTGACAGCCAGTCAATCCAAAGAACCTTTTATAGGGTTACTGCTTGAGAGCTATGCTCCAAAGAGCCCCGAACTCCAGCTGCCCCAAGGCAGACGGCCAAAAAACGAGATGGCATTCCTGAAAGCACAGATCTTCCCCTCTTGCTGCTGTTAATACCCTGTACAGCGAACTCAAGCTGTCAGAAAACAGCTTTGCCACACTGCAGACCGCTCCTCAAATGCAATCAGAGCCCTTTGTGCCTCTATTTTCCAACTGCAGAATGGGGATAAAAATCAGCCTTCACAGCAAGGCTACTGAGAGGATGAACGAGCACTTGCAATGCACCTCAAGACTTGGTCATAGACACATACGAGGAGCACATCTGACACTGAGAGCAGATTTCCTGCTGGGACGGCACGGCAACACCAGCCACCGCTCCAAATGGGGCCGGAGACCCCCCTGCAGAGCCCGCTCCTGCTGAAATTCATTCCTTCGGGCGTTTCCGTCAGCGTTCTCCAGCTGCAGCTCCGCCGCAGAGCTCCATGGCGGAGCGCCTTCGCCCCCGCCAGCCACCCAGCTGGCGTCCCCACGCCCCCGTTCGCCGCCCTTACCTGCCGGCTTTCAGTTATTCCTGTTGCCCTCTTCAATAACCACAGTGAAGTAAAGGGCGAACAAGCTTTGTGCCCTCCTGCCAGCCGGCCCCGCGTTCATCCAGTGACCAGCCCATGGGAACATGCCTCAGAAACACACTCCAGCCAGGAGCCGAATGCGACGTGGCCAAGCCACCAGCAGCTCGGCCACAAGAGCACAGTCAGCGTCCTCAGCATTTCCAGGGCCTCGCAAGCAGGATGGACACCGCTGCTCTGCCAAATGCCTCGTCTGCGTACCGGCGGCGGAGCGGGGAGGGCGTACGGCGCACGAAGCGAGCACACAGCCACAGAATCACAGAATGATCGGGGTTGGCAGGGGTGACCTCTGTGGGTCACCCAGCCCCACCCCCTGCCCAAGCAGGGTCACCCAGAGCAGGCTGCACAGCACCGTGGCCAGGCGGGGCTGGAATATCTCCAGAGAAGGAGACTCCACAGCCTCCCTGGGCAGCCTGGGCCAGGGCTCCAGCACCCTCAGAGGGAAGAAGTTCTTCCTCGGGTTCAGCTGGAGCTTCCTCTGCTTCAGTTTGTGCCCGCTGCCCCTTGTCCTGTCGCTGGGCAAGGCCAGCCTTGCTTTGCCCACCACGGCCACACCTCATGCCGCAGTTCTTGAGCGCAGGCACTGCCGGCTGAGCCCAAGCTCCATCCTGGCGTGTGCCAAGGGAGCAACTCTCCCCGGGCCAGGCAGCACTGCCATCCCCGTCCCAGGGGTCTCAAAACCCTGGTGACAAAGGAAGCTCAGCTCAGTCTGTGATCTCTCACACACAGTAAAGGTTGGAGGGGGAGCAGAAGGGACCTCCAGGAGCAAAAGGACATGTTGCTACACTCCTCGCTCCCCAAGTACAGGACTTCTCCACCAGCAGCTTACTGAGGTCACCCGCTCGGCGCTGCCCTGTTGGCGAGGAGGGCCTGCACCCACACAGGCTGCACCCCGGCCACCCCACCCAGGAGAAGGCAGAAAGGCTGGCCGGCAAGACCCCGACCTGCGGCAGCGCCAGGCACTGGGGGAGCCACGCTGTTCCTCAGCACCCAGCAAGGCAACACCCCAAACAGCCACAGCCCCAGAGTTTTCCGAAAGCTGTGGTGAGGTCCCACAGCTCACGGCATCTGTTCTGCCTGTGCATCCTACCAGAGACCAGCAAACCTCGGCCCAAAATAGCAACAGACGGGAATCTGCTGCTCTCCAGGCCTGAGAACTTGCATGCTGAAGCATCAGACCTGCTTCCCAAGCATCTAAAGAACAGGGAGAGAAAGCAAAACGTAGCCAACTCTCCTGATGCAACACAGAGCAGAGCATCCTCGACAAGCAGTGCTGCCACCCCACAGTCCTCGGGTCCCCACCCCTACAGACACCTCCACCCCAGCTGCTCTGCCCTGCAAGGACTGTAACTCCCTGACCTTCACCTCCAAGGGCTTCCAGTTTATCCTGAATGTAACTTTCCCAGATACAAGTTGTCCGCACTGTCAGCTGAAGCTGCTTTGAAGAACAACCGCCAGAGTTCAACCAGCATCTGTACGGAGACATTCTTCTCAGTCACCTCAATGCTTCCCTGCATTTGTGTCTTTTACACCTCTCCAAGAAACACTCCAGCATGGGAGGGGGAGAGAAGTGCCAGAAAGAAATTCGTCGATGCCTCACATGCAGGTGCTCGGAGTTCAGCAATGCCAGGTTTGGTTCCCTCCTCAGCTACAGGCGATTCTTCAACACCCTTGGGTAGCCTTTTCGAACAGCGAGCGCCCAAAGTCCTGCCCAGACACGCTGCAAGTAAAACGCTTCCAAAAGCAGATATGGAGAGGTAGCCCCTTCTTGTCCCAGCCCATACCGCCCGTCAGCCAGAGGCCAGCGCGGAGAGCAGTGGGGAGAGCAGCAGCCTCGCCGGGCCGGGGGTCCGCACCTGCACAAGCAGGGAGCAGCCCACTCCCGCCAGAGCACGCCCGAGCTCCGTCCCCAAGGCTGGCCGCAGAGCACCGGCTCTGCAGCGTCCCGCTTGCTGAGCGGAGCTGGGACCTCAGCGCACACCAAGCCCTTCAACCAACGCTCAGGCAGAGCTGCTACGGGTGTCTCCTGGAGCCAGGCTGTGCTCATTGAGGGCACAGGCACAGCAGACACTCACCACGTCCAGGACCCTCCTGGCCAAAAAGCACTGTCTTCACGGGGCCAGCTAGCCAGCGGGCAAGCTCGTGGCATCAGCCGCACCAAACTACCAAGAGACTCCCGTCCCTGCTTGCCTGGCAGGCCTACAGACATCAGCCTCCATTGACCTGCAGCAACATGAAGGCCAGGCAAGCAAACTCTGGACACAACAGCAAAGCACGGGGCCCTCAGACCCACGTCCTGACCTGACTCATACTGCACGTACCTGTCAGAAGTCCACGCCACCCTGGTTACCACATCTCCTCTCCCTCAGTACTTGGGCGAGCCACTCATTTTCTGACCCCTTGTCCTTCCTACAGCAGATGTCTCTGGAGGAATTAGCATGCAACCAGGTCCAGAAATCCACTTCTGCTCTGTGTCAGACATCTCCCTCTCCCAGCTTGGGGTGGCAGAAGGAGCAAGAGGTGGAGCTGGATCCACAAAAGGGTTTAGGAGCACTGTCCAGAACTCCTCAGCCCTGATGTCACGCTCCGCTCAGCAGAGCAGCCAGTGGAGAGCCAGTGTAGAAACCAGAACACAGCACCTGCAGACAGCCACATCTCCACACACAGTGCATTCTGCCCTGCCAGATGTGGGCACAGCTGTACCTATTCAAACCCACACGGCCTGCAAGCCTGCAGAGCCACATCTCGCTACAGGGCTCCAGGAGAGGCCACTCGTGTTGAAACTGCAGCTGCTAAAGCTTCTGAGAGCCTGTGCCCATAGTGACCCACTCCTGCCTTTCCCTTCCAGCTTCAGGACCCTGGTCCTCGCTCTCAAAGCACAATACGGGACTGGCCTGACTCCAAAACAGTGATGTTCTTCTCAGTCAGAAATTCTCACCCTCGGGAGCAAGGAGGTGGAGCAGTCACCGTGGCTGGCCCACAAATCTGTAACCACTTCTCTGCACAAATCAGGGTAACCACAAACCTCTGCACCTCCACAGTAAGCGCAAGCCCTGCTTCAGGCAGCCTCCCCACACCACCACCGCGCAGCGAACAAACAGAGCACAGTCTGCTGTCTGCGGTGGAGGAGAGAAACCTGCCTTTATGTATGCACAAAAGTGCATGCCGGGAAAAGCTCAGATACCCTGGTGAGGGGCACCCTACGGGGACTGAGAAAGATCACTGAGAAACAGGGCTCTGCTTGCCCTAAAGCAACAAGCAGAGAAGCATACAAAGAGGAGCAGTACGCCATGCGTCCCCACAGCCCACTGCTCTCCTTGCCAGGCTCAGCGAGCCCAGGCTACAGCAAGGACACACCACGCACGTACCGAGAAGCCATCAACAGCAAACGGCGCGCTCCGCTCTGCTCCTCAATTAACAGACACCTAACATGAAGCTTCCTTTTATCTGAAGTACGTTTTGCGTTCAACCACAGCGGATGAGGAGTCCGGGGTTCAAGGCGCCCCGTGCACAGGACCTAGAGAACTCAAGGCAGTGAGCTCACACAGAACTAGTGGCTTTCACAGCACGTCTGTAGCAAAGCACTAACGTTTATTCTTGTTTCTAGGACCAACTTTAATTCTGCCTCGATGCACATATATAACAAGGCATTAATGCTTCTTAAAGAACCAGTACTTCACCTGCCTCTACGTCGAAGTGAAAGCCCCCCACAGCTCTGCACCACCCTCCTTCCTGCGCGTAGCTCCCCAGCACATTGCTAACACTGGAATTCACCTTCAAAGGTAGCCAGGGAGCATAAATTCAAGTGCACAATGAAAACCAGACTTAGTTATCTAATTACCCTCAAGACTTCTGAAGAGAGGTCTAACAACGGGAATTTTTTTGAAGGAAACTCAACTATGTCCACGTAACAAATGTCTGTTTCTAACGCAATACAGTGGGACCAAAATTCTCAGCAGCGGCTGCTGACCTGGAGGGCCTGGTAGCTGAAGTCCTTCAATCAGCTAAAGTCCTGCTTCTGCCTTCAAAGAAATGCAAATGAGACACCTCCTGGGGAAGGCCTGGGGGCCTTACAGCCCAGGGAGTTTTAGCAACCCTCCGAGCAGTAAGTGCTGCGGTTCCTATGCCCCCAGGCACGGCTGCGCTTCCCCACCAGGCGCTCACCCAGGCTTTTGGCCTGGGGTCCCTCGCAGCACGCTCCTGCCCTTCCCACCTACGCTCCCGCGCAAGGGCTCCCAGGCTGCAACCCAAACATGTTTTTCAGGACGGAACAACCTCGTCCCTCCACTCCCCACCTCTCCCTCCCTTGCAGTAACGTGCACGTTAGTAGGGACATGCAGCCAGGTCACGGGGCCGGCTCAGCACCAGCCTGACCCCAGGTACTGCCTCCTTTTGCTCTAAAGCAAAGCAGGGCTCCGTAGATCCCACATTTAGGAAACACAAATACTCTGCAAATTGACGCTGACAAGCGTAGCTTTACGCTGCTTTTGGCAGTCACTCCAAAAGGAAGCAACGAGGTACCTGCATTTCAACCCAGACTTCCCGTAACAACTGAGCCAAAGCATCCGAAAGCTTCACCAGAAGAGATCTAAACTTCACCTCACCAGTTAAAACAGAAATTTAAAAAAAACAAAAACAAAACAACAACAAAACACCCCGCACCCCCCCTACCCCTCCCCAAAACAACAAACCAGATAATACTGCCGATACCAGTGCGACACTGGGGCTGCACAAAGCCAGGGCACCGGCAGCACTGCAGACGACAGGCTCTGCCTCCTAGGACCGACGTTAACAGCATCGCCATCGACTGCCCCGGAGCAGCATCCCTGACACGGAAACTGGGGCTGGAGAATGCGACGTGCACGCCACGGCCAAGCCAACATCTCCTCGTCAGGCCAGCACCCACACCCCTCCATCCAGAGCCGGCGCACCTCGGCAAGCACACTGCCAGCGCCCACCGACTGCGGACCGGGACTCGGCTCCCACACTTCTCACTTTCTTTTCTGGACTGAAAAGACTGTTTCGCTCCTGTTAGAGCCGGATTTGTAGTGGCTGCTCACAGGCTGGGAATCCCCCAGAGGCACCAGGCTGCAGCAGCGAACAGCGTGCACCCCTTAACCCCACGGCAGCGTTTCCTCCGCAGGGGCAAAGTCCTCACACATAGGATGGGCCAAGCGCTCCACTGAGCCCCTCGGTGCCACCGCCACCAAGGCCCCCAGCTCCACTCCGAGCACTGGGCCTGGGGCGGCGTAGGGCAGGAGCCCTACACCCAGGCACCAAACTCTCGCAGCTTTCAGCCGACTTCCCGTGGAGCCAAGCGTGCTCAGCGCTCCTCGGAGCACAGCCACCACCTTTCACCTCGCAGGGACCTGCCTCGAACATTAAAGCCCTGCCACAGCGTCCCAGGTATTTCCTATTTCTTAGGCCGACTGGACACATCCAACATAACAATGCTAAAAATTAATAGCCACGTATTGGCAGATTGCTAGGCTGCATACCAGATTTTCCCATATAAGGGAAAGTTGAAGGCATTGTCCTATCACACGGAAAACATGCTGCACCAGCCTGAGATATCAGAAAGCAAAATCAGAGCCTCCTCGGGTCGGTGGCTGACACCCCCCGCACCACGTTTTCCCCTTTTGCAGGCAGTTTGGTCGGCTTCCCCCAGCCCCGCTCCTTCCCACGGCTCCCGGAGGCTGGCTGGGACAGAGCTGCTGCGCAGGGGCCCTGCGCTTCCCCAGGGGATTCTGGTGCCACGGTGCCCTCGCTCCCAGCGTGAAGCATACCTCTGCTTTCATTTATTTTAGGGTGCAAGAACCCACCACACAAACCCTGCGCGCTGTCCCCAGCGCTCTGCCCGCAGCAAACACTGCTACTCAGCTACGCACAGACCGCTCACCCTGACCACCGTCTCTCACAGAATCACAGCATGGTCGGGGTCGGCAGGGACCTCTGTGGGTCACCTAGTCCAACCCCCCTGCCAAAGCAGGGCCCCCAGCAGCAGCTCTGCCCCTGCTTTCTCCGACCAGGGTGAAGTCACCAACGCCAGAGCTGGACCAACCCCACTGTCCCAGGCAGCAAACTGAGGACGAGCCAGGAGAAACGCTTTCACCGCTCCTCACGGGAGCAATGCAAACCAGCCCCCTCAGCCGCCCCGAAGCGCAGTCAGACATCCCACCGCCACGCTCGTGTCTCTAAGCCAATTTCAGAGAAGTTCTCCAGGCACGTGCCTGCTTTCCAGACCCAACACACCAACTCCACACGCCCGCACCAAGGGCTCGCTGGCAGCACCGGGCTGACCAACCCGCTCTCCTCCTTTGCAAGGGCACGCTGCTGCGCGCTGATGTGCACGATACCAGCTCTTATCTCTGCAAACCCAAGACAGGCCAGGACACCGCAGCTTCAGACCAAAAACAAAGGCCTGCTCCGGCAGCCAAGCGCTCAGCCTTGCCTTCTCGCAGAAAACAGTTCACTTGCTTGTGCAAACCCCTCTTGAAATAACACAGACCTTTAAAGTGAAACACTTTGTATTATCCACCTGTAAAAGTCCATGTCTTTGGAGAAGCTCTTGAGAAAATATTAAAGCTCGCTCAAGCAAGACTAAATCATGAAAATTACAGAGATTACACTTCTAGGCGGGGAGAAAAAGGCAGAGATCTGCTTCCCGTTAAAGAAATACGGTAAAAAGCAGTCAGGAAAAGAAGACATTCCTGCGAGAGCCTCCTCAACGAAGCCACTAGGAACCAACAGACCCCCAAAACACCGCACTGACCATCGGGCTAACGCTGGCACGCCCAGGGCAGCTGCCCAAAGACCAGCAGCCGCTCTCCCGAAGGCCACCAGGCAGGCCAGCGGAGGGACAGGGAACCTTAAGCCATTAGAAGGGCACATGCTACCAGCCCAGGCAGCAGCGCTCGGAGCAAGGCACTGAGGGGCCCCGGCAGCACCTTCCGCAAGAGACACGCATTATTCACACGCCGCAAGCACTGCAGAACAGCACTAGAGCTGCCTTCGTTCCCTGCATTCGCCCAGGTAGTGTCTGACACACCCGTAGGAGCCCGCAAAAGGGGCTGCAACCCCCTTCTCAGCAACAGGGCAACCAGCACTTCTGCTCAGAGGAGCGAGACAACAGCCACGACTACGGGACGGGCTTCAAACTGCTCACGAGTGAAACCGAACCGAGATCAGTCTTTCTCCAAGCCCTCTCTTTGGCTTTTATTTGAAGAATAATAATCACAGAATCCCAGCATGGCAGGGGCTGGCAGGGCCCTCTGTGGGTCCCCCAGCCCAACCCCCTGCCCAAGCAGGGTCACCCAGAGCAGGCTGCACAGCACCGCGGCCAGGCGGGGCTGGAATATCTCCAGAGAAGGAGACTCCACAGCCTCCCTGGGCAGCCTGGGCCAGGGCTCCGGCACCCTCAGAGGGAAGAAGTCCTTCCTCGGGTTCAGCTGGAGCTTCCTCGGCTTCAGTTTGTGCCCGTTGCCCCTTGTCCTGTCGCTGGGCACCACTGGAAAGAGTCTGGCCCCGTCCTCCTGACACCCACCCTGCAGATATTTATAAATACACGCTTTCGGTTCTGCTACACAATTTTTGACGTTTTGACAGGCTGCAACCCTGCTAGTTATCACGCTTTACAGCTTGCAGCACTCAAGGGGCAACATTCAACCCACCTCAGCCCACCGCTGCTGCACGCATCCCAGCTCCACAGCGAAGGGACTCAGCAGCATGCCCAGAGCTCCTGAAGGACACGCACATTCAGGCAGCCGTACCAGTTCGGAGACGATGGGCAGAACTACCTTTCCAACAGCAAGCAGACAACAACATTCAGCTTTGTAGTGGACGAGGAATCAAATTTCCGCTGAACAAGTGGGAAAGAAACCCAGTGGCAGCCCCAAACAACCACCAACCGAGTTGGAGGCCAGAAGCCTCGAGAGAAATAAGCTATTTGCCCCAGGAAGAACTCACTCGCAGAGCAAAAATACGCCGTTACAGCTTCACACTTCAACAGCTGGACCAAAGCAAGAGTTTCTCTGCAAGGCAGCACAGCAGAGCTCCCACGTGAACGAGGTAAACAGAGGGCGAGGAGAGGCAAGGCGGGCACCCATCCCTGCGCCGTCACCCGACCAGGGCCCAAAAGCAACACCAACACTTCACGGCGGGGAAAACCCTCAGAAAGCTCAGCGTTCCCCCTCCCCTGGCAACACGCGGACCCAGCTGGCCCCACACCAGTTAAAAAGACGCGGGCGGCGCTAGCTGCCAAACACGCGCAGCCCGGCAAGCGAGGGGGTCGGGGATAACCACCCAGCGCCCACGAACACATCAGCCTGCCGCCGAGGAGCCCTGGGCCAGGGGCTGCGGAGGGGGGCTGGAGACCCCTGCCCAGACCTCCCGCACACTCCGCACAGCCGCAGCGAACCGCTGCCGCCGCCGCTCTCCCCTCGTCCCCCGAGCCCGTTTGCCGCGTTTTCCAAGGTAAACAACGGGAAAGCCTGAGCTGTTGGGTGAAAGCACCCCAGACCACTGCACATAAACCAAGCAGCGACACGACGGAGCGGCTCTGCCACGCCGGCGGCGCGGCAGGCGGCCGAGCCGACCCAAGCTCTCCGGGCGTCGAGGCAGCCGGCCTGGCCTCCGCCGTCCCCGGCTCCGCCGCGAGCTCCGCGCAGTTGTCGGGAGGGCAAATCGCTACGGAGAGAAAGCGCTGGCTGCGGCGAGGCGGGCGCGCAGCGGGCAGCGACCCTGGCACGCCATCGCCCTTCGTCTTGGCATAGCCTCCTCGCACGGCGGGCGCCCGCGAAGCCGGCGGGCCGGGGCTGGGACCCGCCGCCATCGCCAGCCCCCGCCACCGGTGGGAACCGCAGCACGCAGCCCCCAGATGCGGCGGGGCCTGCGGCGCGGGCCAGACGTGACCGCGACGCCTCTCCGTTGCGACATGGCCGCAATGTCACGACACATCCCCGTCTGCCCGGCGGGCCGGGAGCCGAGGGACCGGCCCTTCCCTCGCACCCCCCCGCCGCCCTTGCCGGGAGCCCCGCGCCCCGGGGACCCGCCGCTCCCCGCCCGCCCGGTTTAAAGACTCCAATGATGGATTCTCTGGAGCGCTGCGCCCCGCAGCTTCCCCCCCCCCCTCCTCCCCTCCCCGGCCGGGAGGAGCCTCCGCGCCGCGCGGGGGGAGCCCAGCCCGCCCCCGGCCCCCCGCACGCCCCGGCTGCCGGCCCGGGGCCGCCTAGGCCCGGCCTCCCCCGCGCCCGCCGGGCCGGCCAGACCCGCCGCGGCCCCCGCGCTGCCGCCCGCCCCGGGGCAGGGGAGAGCGGCGAGCAGGAACCCGCGGCGCCGGCCCGGCCCCGCCGCCCGCCGGAGCCATGACAGGGCCGGCGGCCGCCCCGGCCCCGCCGCCCGCCCCGCGGCCCGCGCCGCCGCCGAGTCCATTCATAGCGCCGCCCCGCCGCCGGCCCCCGCCCCGCCGCCGCCCCCCCCCCCGGCCCCGCCGGGCGGCCGAACCCAAAACTTCGGGGCAGAACTTACCTAAAATGGCTCCTCGGCCGCCCAAATACAAACAGCTATTATTTGGTGAAGTTTAGCCCAGCACCCTGCAAGGACACCCTAACCTCGCCCGGGCACGCCCCCGCCCCGCGCCCATTGGCCGCCCGCCGCCGCGCGCCGGCGCCCATTGGCGGGCCGGGCCGTCAGCCGCGCGGCGCCCGCGCCAAGCTTGGCTGCAGCGCACCCGCCGCTCGCTCCATTGTGCTCCTGTTTGCACCGATGAGAGCGCGGCGCCGATTGGCCGCGCCGCCGCCCCCGCGCGCCGCCCCCCGCGCGCCGCCGCCCCGCCCGCGCCCTCCACGTCTGCGCCCGCCGCTCGTTCCCCGGATGTGAACCGGCCCCCGGGGCCCGCGCCCCCGCCCCGACCCCCGGCCCCGGCCCCCGCGGGCACCCCCCGCCCCGCCCCGCCCCGCCCCGCCCCGCCGCGCTCCCCTCAGGCCCGAGGCCTCACGAGGTGCGAAGGTGCCCGGGGACGGGGAGGCCCTGGGCTGGGAGCAGGCCGCGAGGCCCGGGCCCAGGTCACGGCGGGGGAGCCTGCCGAGGCGGGCGGCCTGCTGGGGCCCGGGCAGCCGGGCCGCGGCCCCTCCTCGGGCCCAGCAGCACCCCGCCTCGGTGGCCGCAGCTCAGCCCGGGAGGGGGAGCGGGGCTGGTGCAGGGATGCTCTGAGCAAGTCAGCTCCGGCACCGAAAGGAAACGAATTAGCTCTGCCGAAGGTGATTAACCGAGCGCAGCCATCCCGCTTGCCGCGCCCGGGGGGATGCTGCCACAGCCCCACACGGCACCCGCGGAGGCCCTGGCTGGTGGTGGTGTCCGGCTGGCACCTTCCCTCTGCGCCTCGCAGCCGCTGTGCTCTTGGCTGCTGGGCGGGGAGCAGGCAGCACCGTTGGGCACTGCTGGTGGGCTCCGGAGGTACCTGTCACCGCGGACACGTCGGTCAAACACGGAGGACACGGCCAAGGGACGGAGATCTGCCGCGGAGCTGCGCCCACCCCATCCCGCACCTCCTCCGGGTCCCCTGCACGGACCACGCGCTCTTCCCAGCAAGGCAGGACTTCCTTCTCTGCGGCATTCCCCTTCGTCCTTTCTCACTCGCTGCAGCACACATCTTCACCCTCCGCCCTGCTTCCTCCCTCAGCCTGGCTCCTTGCCCGTGGATGGCACTGGGGGACACTGCTGAGATGTTTTGTCTCCCCTGCCCCCCAGGTTCCAATTCCGTTACTGCTTACAGACGGTCAATGCGTGTCAAGCATTCCTCTCCAGTGCCTTCCCCTTTCCCTAGCGCTGCCTACTCCTTGTCTAGCTGCCAGGCATGCTGGTACCTGAGCTTTTTGTTTTCATCCTGCGCTGGTCAACCTTTGGCCAGCCAGCACCATCCTTTGTGATATCCTCCCCGTGTCTCCAGAGCAGCACCTTGGCCTCTGTGTGAAGAATGCCTGTAAAGGTGGAATTAATTGGTACTCTATGACCAGAAAACCAAAGCAGCGTATTTTCAGATTAACCACTTCTTGGTCAGCTGGTCTCAAAAGAATGCCTAAGGGACTCGTTGCTGTACATGCAAAATAGGCAGGCCAGTTGTTAGGAAAGGGTAAAGCAAGACACAAACAAGTGCCCTCCTGGAAGAGAATTCATCTGGCAAATATTGTTTGGGTAGACATTTGAACACCTTCGTTACAGAAGAAGTGTTGGTGGGAAGGGACCTCTGGAAATCTCTAACACAACCTTCTGTGGTCCCTTCCCAGCACCACATCGGTGACCGACACAAGAGATGAACCGTGGCTCTGCCTGCCCGAGCCTGAACACCCTCCGCGCCCAGCGATTCCCCCGCCTTTCTGGTGACCTGTGCCACGGCTGCACCATCCTCCCAAGGACAGGGTTTTCTGAACATCCCACCTGAACCGTTCAGGACTCACTTTGTGGTTATTGCTCCATAATGTATCACCAGGCCCTGCCCAGAAGGATTTGACTCCGTTGTCCTCGTACCCGCCCTTCCCGTACTGGCAGACTGCTGTTAGGTCTGCTCCAGGTACCTCTTCCCCAGAAGAAACTGGCCCAGCTCCTCCACCTGTATTCAAGGGCCCTGTGCCCACCTTGGTCATCCACCACCGATGCCTCTCTGGCTTATCTCATTTTGTGGGCCCCAAAATTGGACACAGTAAAGACAGAACATATGATTTTGTAACGGAAGCTCATCTACCAATCCAGTCTTGGTCCAGGCCATGTCTGTTTTGTCGTTTACGGAGCGGGATTGCTGTGTTTTGGGCAAGGTGATTTAGAGAACTGGCCCAGTGTCAGTATTTCACTGTGCTAACGACACCCAAACAGGACCGAGTGATGCACCCAAGCTGGGACCATTCCCACCCGGTCCCCTCACAAGACCAGCATGAGCCCTGTTGTTGGGTGGCCCCAACACCCTTTGATGCCAGTACTGAAACCCTCCTCAGCCTCTCTGGAAAGCAGGATGAAGTCCTGAGCTCGGCTGTTCCCAGATCCTCCTGGGCGCAGGATGTGAGCCCGTGAGTGCAGTGGTGCGCAGCTGAACAGAGCCAGGGGCAAGCATCACCCAGAGCACAACCTCGCTGCCAGCAGCCATCGTTGTGCACAGTCTTTGGGATCACCGCCTGCTGATCCGATTTGAAATAACGATGATAACAATAACAACAACAATAATAATAAAAATTAAAATGACATTTTGGCCTCTGTAAAGAGGGATTGTGACAGTTTCCCTGGGCAAACTCCTCTAGGCTCAGGACACCTCCGTACCTCGCTGCCCACGGGGAACCTGCCTCCTCCCAGGGAGCATGGCCAGCTCTGCACCGGGATGCATGGAGGGGCCATCGTTACCTGCAGCGTGCCCGGTGGAGGCTACTGTGCTGTCTACCACATGCATGAACATCCACGGTGGCCCTGGTTTACAGATGTGCCCCACCGTGAAGGAGAAACATGTTACTGTTACATACTTGCCTTGAAACCAACGTTAACGGGGATCAGGAAAAGCAAAATGCAAATGAAGGCGGTGACTCGCTGCATCTCAGCTAGGCAACAGCGAAAAATGCAGAAGAAAACGATGAGAAAATTAAAGAAATAATACACTTTGTTGGCTTTCACAGAACATCAGTGGGAAAGGCAGAGGCTGATCTGCAGCCGACTCTCCTGCCAGGACGTCAGCTCTTTGGGTGCCTGTGCTTTTCTCCCGGCCAGTGTCCCTGAAGCGGGAGAAGCATCATCGCTTGGGGCCCAGTGGTACCAAGGACGTGCTCCTGCTCACAAAGAGGTTCCTGAGGACTCCCGAGATCTGCAGGGGCTTGGGCACAGGCTCCTGGGCTGTGTCCCAGGGTTAGTGGCTGTGACCCAGATCACGTCCCCTGTGCGCTGGAGCGGTGACTTTGCCCAGCAGCGACTGCACACCGGCACCCACCGCCGCAGGCCACTGCGTGCAGCTCTGCGCCTGCGCATGTGAGGAGCAGCGAGGTCTGAGCTTCCCACCAGGGACGGAGACCTCTGACGTCGCATGCCACTCCGGCGAATGTCGCCGATTTATCCGAGGCGCAGATTTTGCAGCAGAAGGTGCAGCCTGCCCACCCAGGAGCGGTAGCGCAGTGCCGTGCCTGCAGGCTAGCACCGACCACGCTGCTTCTCCTGAGCGGGAGCCTCGGAGATCTCCAAGACCTGCTTAACATTCCGTGGCAGTACAGATTGCCCAGGCACACCCCAGTGCCGCAGCGTGTTCGGCTGGGCGGCTGAGTGTGCCCGGGCCGGCACACCGCAGGTCTGTGCACCCTGGGCTGGGGCGTGCTGCTGCCGTGGGGACCCACACCGGCTGCTGCGGGGACAGCTTCGGCAGCGGGAAGGAAGTAGTCCCTTGAGGCTGAAGAAATGGCAAGTGTTTCCAGGCTAAACTGGAGCACTGTGTACAGTTCTGGGCTCCCCAGTTCAAGAAAGATGAGGAGCTACTGGAGAGAGTCCAGCGGAGGGCTGCAAGGATGATGAGGGGACTGGAGCATCTCTGCTACGAGGAGAGGCTGAGGGAGCTGGGCTTGTTCAGCCTGGAGAAGAGAAGGCTGAGGAGAGGAGACCTTATCAATGCCTATAAATACCTCAAGGGTGAGTGTCAGGAGGACGGGGCCAGACTCTTTCCAGTGGTGCCCAGCGACAGGACAAGGGGCAACGGGCACAAACTGAAGCAGAGGAAGCTCCAGCTGAACCCGAGGAAGAACTTCTTCCCTCTGAGGGTGACGGAGCCCTGGCCCAGGCTGCCCAGGGAGGCTGTGGAGTCTCCTTCTCTGGAGATATTCCAGCCCCGCCTGGCCGCGGTGCTGTGCAGCCTGCTCTGGGTGACCGTGCTTGGGCAGGGGGTTGGGCTGGGTGACCCACAGAGGGCCCTGCCAACCCCGAACACTCTGTGATTCTGTGATTCTGTAAACTTGTCCTCTTGCGGAGAGGGATGCTCCGGTGCTGCCTTCAAGAACTGTGGCTGCGTGGGCGCTGCTGAGCCCGGGGTGCTGGGGTTTCTGCCCATCTCGCGGGCAGGGGCAGGCAGCGTGAGCGTGGTTCCCCTCCAGCTGATGTGCCACCTCGCGACACAAGCCCAGGGAGATGAAAACTTTTCAGCCCTCACCCAGCAACAGGGCAGCGGCTCCACAATTTTGGAAGCAGTCTGAAGAGGTCATTAAAGGAGCAATTAACTGCTGTTAGCCATGGGGGCTTTTTTGGCGCACAGGGACGCAGGGCTTCGTCCACCTCAGTAAATTAGTCTCGACTGCTGATGCAGCAGCCCTGTGCGTGTTGTGGCCATCTGTACATTTGCACATCTCAGAGGGGTCCTTCACTTGCCTGGTTCTGGGGAGGCTGGTGTGGCTCCGACGGTTATCTGTGACCTGCTTAGAAGCTGGTGGCTTTGCTGGGGCTCTGGAGCTTTTACACACGGAATAGTCTTCCTGGGCTGTCATAGACATTTGTCCCACGACAAGGTGGGTGAAGAAGCCCTCAGCTCCTTTCTACTGTGCATCCTCCAATGCCAAGGGCTTGGGCACACAGCGCCGGGTCCAGGCTGGAGGGAAAGCTCAGCTCTCATCACCACCAGGTTCTGTCTGACCTCCATCCAGGCTCTCCAGGTGGAGGTTGGCAGGAACTGAGGACCAGGAGCCTCCATTCTCCCATCCCTCTTTGACAATCGAGTTGTAAAGCAAGGCAGAGGGGTGCATTTGTCCAGAAGCTGTCCAGAAGCTGTCCTGCAGATTTTATAGTGGACACACGAGATTGTTCCCACATCCGGACCTTAGACTCTGAGAAACGTTAACCCCTGTCAGATGCACATCAGCAGACAGTTCTGGTTTTACTGTATCCTATATCTCTAGAAGCAAATTTCAAGACAGATTGCTCACGCTGATACCAAGCTGGGCAAAACCACTGGGGTTATTGCACTGGAGTCATCAGCGTGAACGGACCACGTTGCGGCCATAGCGAGGGGTCGCGGCCAGCCCAGGCGTGCTGCACCTGACAGCCAGGACAGCTTGAGCACCCCTGAGCATCCTCTCCCCAGGCACACCCCAAGCACAACCGGCGAGTGCCAATCTGTCACTTCAGACCGGAGCTGGAGTGTGACAAAGCTGCTGGGCTGCTGCTTCCTCCAATGGCTCAGACGGTGCCAGCAGGCTGAATGCGAGCCATGGGGTTCGTATGTGTACTCCAGTACGTGAGCCCTGTGTCTGTGAACTGTGAAGAACCGTCTCGGGGGACTGGAGACCCCCTTGGTCTCTGGCCTGGGGTTCAGAGGGGTGTTTCAGGAGCAATTGCCAGAGATCATATAAAATCACATCTTTTAGAGCAAAACTTACTGTGTCTGTCTCTCGCCGAGAACAAACACCCTTAACCTGATTCAGGAGTGTCACAAAAGTGATTCTGATTTTGCGAAGATTTGTGCCGCCTGAAGCAAAGATCAATTGCTTTGGGAAACGCTTTGGCTAAACCTGTCTCTGCCTGCATCAACCATCTCGCGCCCTAGAAGGGGACACTCTCCCACGCTGAGCATCCGAAGGCTGGAGCTGTGGGAAGGGTGCTCCAAAGCTGTGCTGTGGCACCAGAGGTGGGGGTGACATCCACGGGACCACGGCCCAGTGCAAGGCGCAGGGAGGACTGCCTGGGACCCACCACTCGGCGAGGCTTGACCTGACAGCCAGGCCGCAGGAAGGTTTACCAGCCTTCGTTGCCGGCGCTGTTATCCTCGGAGCAGCTGCGTACTTGCTGGTTGTGCTGGTGGCCCACCCCATGCCCAGGTCCATCGGCTGCAGCCGTGGGTCCTCTTCAGCAGCCGAGGAGCGGAGGCTGTGTCAGAGACAGGAGCCGGGAAGCGGAGATGGAGGCAGTGGAGTCGCTTCGGTTCTGTTCTGGGAGGGTGTTTCTTGGGAGCACTCGGCGGTGGGCAGCGACACCCAAGCAGCCTGGGCGAGGGGGATGTGCTGGTCCAGCCGTCAGGTCCCGCTGGGGCCAGGGGTGTCAGCCCAGCCCCTGCCGTGCTGAGGGCGGGCGAGAAGCAGAGCACGACGGCCGAGTGCCCCTGCCGAGGCAGCAGAGCAGCAAGGGGCTGGAGCTGCCCTGGCAAGCCGGGCTGCGTGCAGGGAGCCCGCGTTTCGCTGTCTGCAGCCGTGGCCGGGTCGCAGCAGGGAGAGGGAGAGGGAGTTGCTCCGACGCAGCAGCACGCGTCCCTCCCATCCGGGCTGTGGAAACGCAGAGCCCGCAGGCAGCTGGAGGGGGAAGCAGCAGAGCTTCACAGACCCTGCGCATCCAGGAGTAATTAACCCCTGTCAGCATCTGGGCAGAATTCCGCAGCGGTGTGGCAGGCCGGGTTAAAGCAGGCGGACTTCCCAGTGCAAGGTCGGAAGCGCGGCTCTGAACCCCGGTGAGATGCCTGGACGCCTCTGCTCAGGGCCGGGGCACTGCAGGGCCCCCCGACTCCCGGCGTCACCCCGGGCTGACCCTTGCTGAAACTCCCGTACATAGAATGACAGAATGAATCCCAGAATGTTCGGGGTTGGCAGGGACCTCTGGGGGTCACCCAGTCCAACCCCCTGTTGAAGCAGGGCTGCAGGCTGCACAGGACCGCATCCAGGCGGGTCTTGAATATCTCCAGAGAAGGCACCCTTCGCCGGAGCCAACAGCAAGGAGGTGGTGGGCTCCTCCGTGGGCAGCTGAAGCGGTGGCTGAGCCGCATGTGGGACTGGGGACACCCAGCCCAGATGGCTTTGCTTGTCGCCTGCGGGGTTACCCTGCCTGTGCTCCCCACTGCCGGGCTGCGGCAGGAGCCGTCGGCCTCCAGCCTACACAGGGGACCCCGGGCATCCCACGGACCGGTGTTTCCTCAGCCTTGGTCTGGGGAGGCTGTAAGGCAGGCTTCAGCTGGAAACTCCCCGTTCGAGGATGGAGGTTTCCTTGGATGTGGTTATTTGAGGAAATTCCCCTGCCCTCAGGAGCTTCTGTCAGATAAAGAACATGATTGCTGTTGTAAATTTTCCTGTGGGATTATTAAGCGGTTTCCTGGGCTTTGCTGCCGCAGGTGATTGATGGCAGAGGAGCTGGGGTGCTCCCAGGAATGGGGAATTTCCCCCGCGCCATCGCCGTTCCCTGGCGCTGGGCTGCTGTGCATGGGGCTGCCGCTCGCCCTGGCCCTGCGGTGAGCCCTCTGCTTTGTCGGTGCTGTGAACCTGGGGACCGTCCAGCCCTGCGCCCTGCTCGTGGTGCGGGGGTAAGCTTGTGACGGATCACACAGCCAGGACCCGGGAGCCTCCTCCGCCGCAGGGCACCCAGAGGAAGGCTGGCCTGTGAGGCTCAGGGCTGGCCTGGGACACGGCATCACAGCCTGTCTGAGCCCACAGACATGCACAGGGCATGAATTACACGCAAAACTTCGCGTCTGTGGAGAATTTAGCCTTCATCCTCTGTTACTGCTGCTCTCCTGTGGCCGCAGTCCCGGGCTGGGAAGAAAAGGACTGAGCGGGCATCTGTGACCTGCTGAACCCTTCTGCCCCACGCCTGCGTCGGCTCCCGCGACCCTCGCCGTGCAGACCCCGCACAGCACTGCTGCAGCGAGTGGTGGTGGCAGGAGCTGCCCGTCTTCCTCTGGTCAGACCTAGCCCCAGGGCTACCCCGTGGGCAGCAGCTTTAGCTGGGAGGAGAAAGATTTGCCAGCAGCAGTTTCCCAGCGCTCTCAGTGAAATCCCCGGGACTTACTTTCTGCTCAAGTGTTGTGGCTCCTGCTGCTTCAGAGCTGCCAGCTCGCAGGTGCTTCTAATCGCTCCTCCAATTAACGAGAGTGAAAGGTGCTTAACATGCTGCTGGTCATTAGCCAGATCCCTGAACATCCATCACCTGCCTCCTGCGTGAGCTCTGCTCATCCTGAGCGTGCAACCAAAGCAGAGCCACCAGCCATGCCTGCCCCTGGACGGAGTCAGCAGAAATAATTTCAAAAATTCAGATTTCACGTCCCTCAGCTCTTTGAATAGTTTCTCTCCCAGCACGTTTTCCTCTTGCTGACTCCAACTGATTTTGCTTCCAGGCAGGTTTCCTCACTCAGCTCCGCTTTCCCCAGGCTCCCATTGAGCACCCACCATGAGGTGGGATCTGCTGCCCACGAGAGCTTCACCTGCTTTGTGTTATGCCAGAAGTTCGTTCCTGGGCCTTCTCCAGCCCTGGCTTCACTCTCAGCTTCCCGGGGATGCTGGTTTGACATCCGACCCCCAGCACCTCCCTGCGTGGCTCTGTGCTGTGATGCTGGTGTTGCCCCCGTGGTCCCTACAGACGCTTTCATCCCTCTGGGTCTCTGGGGGTTATTTTTAACTCTTGCCCACTTGTTCTACCTTTCCTTCTTCGCAGGCTCTGAAGCCAGTCGGGCCCGTGCTGTAAGGGCTTTCCTTACACTTGTACCCAGAAATGGTAAAATCTGAGAAACGAGGGAACCTTTGGGACCATCTAGTGTTAACGCCAGCTAATGCCACGCTGCCTGGGACCCGGCTCTCCCAGAAACCTCGGCAATGGAGACTCCGGCCCCTCCCCTCGTGACTGAGAAGATTTTTCCCAGTGCCTACGCTGAATTTCCCTGTGATAATTTAAGCCTGCTTTTCCTTGCGTTATCTGGCACGGGCAGATTCGTCCTTTCCTCAGTGCAGGAGTCGTTTAGATTCCTGCAGGCTGCTGCAGCAGCCGCCTCCACTCTCTCCTACCAATTAAGCAGCCCCACGTCTCGCCGGTTTTTCTTGCCGGTCATGTTTTCCAGGTCTCTGACATCCTTCCCTGGATCATCTCCAACGGCCCCAGAGGGCCATGTCCAGACATTGCTGCCTTCTCCAGCTGCCGCTTCCCGGTGCCGTGGAGAAAGGCAGAGCCGTATCCAGCATCTCCGAAGCCCTCCCGGCTACGCATCGCGGCATCGTGTTTGCCTCTTCTTTGCTGTAAGCCCCCTGCTCTGCTGGGATTTATTAGAATGTCAGCTTCTTCCACCAAAAATGTCTTACTTGCTTCTTGCTCCTCATTTCTTGTTTATACGCTGGCCTTGCTGTGCCGGGATGCTGCCGGCGTTGGGCTGTGCTGCGTGGTGTCCTGCTCCCCTGTCTGTCTGATTTGTCAGTGAGGGTGGCATGGAGGGAGGCTCTGGGGTTAGCAGTCTGCCTTCCAACGTAGTTCCTGTCTTCCTACGTTGTCTGCAAGTCCTGTATCCCGTTATCTCACCTGCTGGCGGCTGCAGCAGCCCGGGGGCGGTTATCCGAGCTGGGAGCAGCGCTCATTTCACAGCAGGGTGAGGCCGAACACGATCTGCAGCTTGCTTCTGAGCTTCTTTTATGGACCCGTGTCGAAAGCCTGACGTACACCAACATACACGCGCTGTGTTTCCCATTCTTCTGTCAAAGGAGAGAGTCAGGCTGGGTTTGCCCGTGAGAAGCTGGAGTCGGCGGCTGCTCCTCTGCGTGCTGTCCTGCGGGGTCCTGGGGCTGCTTCGCTGCCGGACCCGGTGTTTCCCAGGGGACCAAAGCTGCACTGAGCACTCTGTGGTTTTCCCTACTTTTTAAAGAGCTGCATTGCCCTGATGCGGCTCCAGCGGCCCCGGTTTCGGCTGCGCTCCTCCTGCTTCGGGCGCTCTGGCTCCCGGCTCTGCCTGCACCCGCAGAGGGGGCTGCCCTCCCGCGCCCCTCGGCCTCGCCAGGCTCCCAGCCCCGGGCTCGGCACAGCCGTTGCCCTTTCGCTGGTGCTGACTGTGCACCCCGGCTCACCCAGTCTGGTGCCCCGAATGCCCCCGGCACCGCAGTGTCCCTGTCGAGGGCGTCCCCTTCCCGCCCCACAGCACCAGCCCTGGCTTCGCCGCTGCCCCCCCTCCCCACGCGCTCTCACTGCCTTGCTCGCTGAATCCTTTTTCTTTTCCCTGTGTCCTGCTTGATTTTGCATTCCAAGCTGCTGCCTTTGCGTTCGAGCCTGCCTGCCTGCTTGCCGGCCGCTCCCCAGGCGCCTGGCCCGAGGCCCGTGGGTTGGAGGGAGCACGGGACGCTCTCCATCTCGCGGTGACGCTGGCGTGGTCTCCCGCAGCCGCCTTGCAGCCGGGCTGCTGAGGTGCGGGTGGCAGAAATGGCCAACAACAGGGGGGTAGGAGAGCGCTGGAGCGTGGGACGCTCGGCGTGCGCAGGGGCAGGACACGACCCCGCGGGCTCAGGGGACTTCATGTGAGGACAAGACTTTCCCCACGAGGGCGGTCAGCCCTGGCCCAGGGCTCGCAGAGGTTTGTGAGGGTGTTTGAGCCGCACCTGAGCAAAGCCCCAGGCACCCTGGTCTAACTGGCCCTGCTGGGAGCAGTGTGTGGGACCAGGCACCCCCAGAGGTCCCGTTTCTCGGTCCCAAGGTCTGGTTCTTTAGCTCTGCAAAACAAGGAGCTCCTTCATGTCTCGGCCACATTCATCCCGCTTATCTCCCCCCGCCCCCTGCATCCACGCCCTGGAGGTCAGAAGCAAAGCCAGAGCCTTTCTCTTTTACTCGCCTCTTCCCCCCAGAACATCACCTTTGCTGCACTGGGAGTGTGTGCTGGACAGTCTGTCCCTGCTGTCCTCCTTCCACATCAGCCGCTCGGGCAGGGACAATCTCCAGCACCGCGATGGCCCGGGCTTTGGGTGCGCCTGCTCCCCGCGAGCCCCTCGGCGTGCAGCCGCTGCGGCAGGACGGCAGCCAGCTCCTCCCCGACTGCAAACCGAGCGCGTCCAGCCTCGATGCACACAGCAACACATTCCCCCTTAATCCCCTGCCTCTCCTTCCAGAACCAGCTGCATCCTTCCGTATTAATATTCCAGTCATGTGGCTGAGCCCACCAAGCCTTTGTTATGCCAATTAAATCATAATCTTGATCATGCATTAAGACTTCCAGCTCCTTTTGTTTACCCCTCCCGCGCGCCCCGACGGGGCAGGCGTGCGGTGCCTGACCCTCATCCTCCTCGGTGCCCAAGGGCTGCGCTGGAAATGCCACCCCCCGGGTCACCTGCGCTCCTTCGAGCCACGACCCGGGGCTGCGAACCCACCCGCACGCCGGTGTCGGTGCCGGGGGAGACGGGCAGCGCTGGGGCTGGCGAGGCCGGCACCCCTGCTCCTGCCATCACTGCCCGTCCTCTGCGCGGGTGTCACAGCAAGGGGCCAGCGGCGGGGACGATACCCCCCCCCCCGGGCCCCTTTCTGCTGGCTGCGGAGTGAGCGACGGTGACAGAAAGGGTGCTCTGTGTGTGTGTGTGTGCACGCGTGTGTGTACACAGGGTGGGTGTGTGCATGTGCCTACACACGTGTCCGTGGTGTGTGCGTGACGGAGCGTCCATCCCGGTCTGCAGCGGACTCCCAGCACAGCACCGGCGCCGGGAAAAGCCAGCCGGGTTATTCCAGCTGCAAGGCGCTACCTGGGCAGCCGAAGCCTCCGCTGTCGCTCCAAGCTCTGGGCACGCTGCCCCGGGCTCTGAGCCCTCTCCCGGAGCTCCGCGCTTCGCCACCAACGCGGGCTTGGAAAATCGACCCCCCAGCCATGCCCGGAGCAGCCCGGGCGGTGGGATGCTCCCTGCCCACACCGTGCCACCGCGGCCGGGGGGTTTGAGGCAGGGCCCTGCTCTGCGCGGCCGAGTCGGCGGTACCCAGCGGCGAGCAGCAGAGCCCGGGGAAATCAGGAGTGCGGAGGAAAAGCAGCTCACTAAACAGCCATCAAGGCAGACACGAGGAGCACTCGCATCCTCCCGCTGCACCCGCGCCGTCGTTCGCTGGGTCCCAGCAGCCGGGCGGGCAGCAGCGGGGCACGCGTCTGCGGGGCTCCCCGCTCTGCCCCGCAGCCGGGCGGGCGCTGGACCTCCCCGGGCCGGCCGTGGGGCAGCACAGCGGCTTCTGGGAGCAGCCCAGGGCGAGGGCCGGGGCTCGGCTGTGCCGGGGCTGGGCAGCGGGAGCGGGATCTGCCAACCGGCCCCGGCAGCCCCCCGGCACCCACAACTCCTTCCCACCGCGGGGACCCCCCACTGCCAGCACCCCCCTGTTGTCGCAGCACCTCGCAGAGAAGCAAAAAGCCGTTGGGACACGCTGGGAATTAAAGCGTTTTGATGCCTTCTCATTCCGTCACAAACCCCGGCGAACCAGCACGATTACCGAGAGGCAATTAACGGCAGCGGGTGCTGCCAGCTCTGCAGGCGGGCAGAGGGTCGAGCCGCCGCGCCCCGCGCCCGCCTGCACGCTGCCTCTGCAGCAGCTGCCTGGCCCACCATTGGCGAGGGGCTGCTTTGCTGCCTGGCCCAGCCACTGGTGCCCAGCCCGCAGCGGGACCCCAAGACCCCTTGGGCCCCCCACGTCTCCCTGGCACGATTCTGGGCACATGGCGTGGCCCCTGGGGCATCACCAGTGTGTTACTGGTGGGGAAACCGAGTCAGAAGGGCTGTCAGCTCCTGCCCGACGTGCCTGGCGAGGGGCCGAGGCTGCCGGCAGCATCCCCTCCCATTGCCGGGCAGGGGTCTGCAGTGGGAGGCTTGGAAAAATGAGACCCCCCATGCTGGGAGCCCACGGGCACGGCCATGGCGGGGGCACGGCATCAGCCGCCAAAGAGAGCAGACCCAGAGCCGCGAAGGTGTCAATTAGCTCCGGTTCGTTACTGCGCCCGGCGCTGGCACAGGGGAAGGGCCTCACTCGCCCCGCTTTGTCCCTGCCAGGGAAGGACTTGTCACGGGCGGACGGTGATGCGGTGCTGTCCCGGGCAGCACCGTCCCGGAGGAGGGAGGGCAGGAGGACGGGATTTATTCAGGCCCAAAGCAGAGAAGTTGTAGGGGAGGAGGAAAAGAGGGACGGGGCAAGGCAAAAGCAAACGAGAAAAACTTCAGACACATATTTTTGGGGGCAAAAGTGTGAGTTCCAACAGGACCGGTCAGGCAAGCGGGGAGGAGTAGGGGCATGAGGAGCAGCCACCTCCAGCAAGTTTCCAGCAAGGGCGAAGTCCAGGGGAGCAGGAGGGGGGGCCTGGGGGTGTGGGTGGGCTTTGGGGAGCCCCTAGTGCCCTTTCAGGCTGAGGCACCCTGAAGGAGGACCCAAACCTCAGCCCGAGGGTGCAGACCATGCAGGACACCATGCAGGGGGGGTGGCTGTGTCCCCCTGCGTCCCCGCAGCGTCCCCAGCCATCCCCCTGCCCCACCACTTGCCAAAGCTGCCCCTGTGTTCCCTGTCCCCCCAGTCCTGGGTGACCCTGGCTCCGGTGGCTGTGCAGGAGGGGGCTGGCGTGTGGCACCCGGTGAGCCAAAATGAGCCAAAATGAGCCAAAATGAGCCAAAATTTTCTCATCAGCTGCTGCCGCCCTCCAAACACCGATGGCTTTTATAGCCAGCAGCCGGCTGGGGCTCGTGCTGCTGTGAGCATGATCGTGCTGCTGCACCCCAGCAGCTCGCAGCCACTGCTCCCCCTGCCCCATCCCTGTCCGCACCGTCCCCGTCCGCACCGTCCCCGTGCGGTCGTGGTGGATGGCAGCTCAAGGTGGCCACGTGCCACCGCAGTTCGGTTGCCACCTGAGCTGCCACGAAGAGCCGTGGGCAGGGCATGGCTGGGCCGGCAGCACCTCTGCCGTCCTGCTCCTTGGCTGGTAACGCAAAGGGCCAGGCTGGGCCATCAGCGCGGCGACCTCCTCGCCACCCATGATCTCGTCTGTCTCCCTGGAGGGGACATGTTCGTAGAGAAAGACGCACGTCGGGAGCAGAGGTGTCGGCAGTTGAGCTTTGCTAAGCCTGGGGTGACTTTCTGCGCCTCTCGTTGTGCCCTGCCGCTCACGGAGACCTGGAGCAACCCCTCCGAGCTGTCCTCTGCTCGGTGCCCCGAAATGCTGCCTGGGGACATGCTGCCTCCCCCCGTTCATAAAACCGCGCTTTCGGGTTCGTAGCTGGGAATCTTGAGGCCGAACATCCTAAAAATGCTCCAGCAAAAGCGACTCGGCGTCCAGGGGTGTCCGGCAGCAGCGGCGTGTCCCTGGCGTGGGGTCTGGTGCCGGGGGGTCCCCGCTCCCGTGGCCTCGCTGGGGGGGGGAGGTGGCTGCATGGCCCTGGCAGAGCCGCTCGCTCGCTCTCGTCATCAGAGGCAGGAATCGGGGTGCTGCTCTCGCCCGGTGCTGCGGGAGGCTGGAGGCACGGCTCCTGCGTTGCCTCTCTGCTTCGCTTCTCCCTCCCCGGGCATTCTGCTGGCGCCGGAGGAGGAGGAGGAGGAGGAGGAGGGGGCCGCGGTGGTGCCAGCAGTGCCCAGTGTGGCACAGCCACGCTGCCGGACTCTGCCGGACCCCCGGCGTTTCCAGGGCAGGGTTTGCTCCGGCTGAAAGGCCATGGGTAAAGCCAAATAAACCCCCGGGCGGGCGGTCCCTGCCTGCTCCCCTTCGTCGCTGCCGTGGCAGGCGGCTGCCGCTGCCCGTGGCCGTGGCCATGGCCATGCCCCGGCCGCCCGTCGCAGAGCGGGGCTGGGGCCGTGCAGCTCCATCAAACCCCGTTTGTGGAGGCAGCCGGGGGTCCCTGCCCGCCACACAAGCGAGGGGGGGCTGGGACCAGCACCCGCCAGTTGTCACCCCCAGCCTGGCCCCCGCTGCTGTCCCCACCGTGGGAGACCCCTGGGCAGTGCTGGGCTCCGGCCTCCCCTCGCACGGCAGTCGGCAGCTGTAAACGTCGCTTAGCATCTGACCGGCGAAGCCACTGCTTAGGAAGTGAATTACTACTTAATTACACAGAACTACGAAGAAGTTTATTTTTGGAGTGCTAGCGGGTCTGCTCTGACGTGAGTTCCTGGCAGCGTGGCGTTATTCTCCCTGGGAAAGGCAGCTGCTGCCGTGCCGAGGTTTGTGCCGGCGCCGGGACACCGCTCAGCACCTTCTGCTGCAAGAGGTTTCTGCAGGATGAAACCGGGCCGGGGGCTGCAAAGAGCCATGCCGGGCTGTCCCCACGTCCCCAGTGTCCCCGGCCTCACTGGGAAAATGCAGAGGACAGATGTGTGTGATGGCTCTGGACCAAATGATCCGAGGGCTGGAACCCCTCTGCTGGGAGGAAAGGCTGGGAGAGCTGGGGCTGGGCAGCCTGGGGAGGAGAAGGCTGCGGGGAGACCTCAGAGCAGCTGCCAGTGCCTGGAGAGGGATTGCAAGAAAGCTGGGGAAACTTTTCTGCAGGGCTTGTTGTGATAGGACAAGGGGTAACGGCTTTAAACTAAGGGAGGGCAGATTCAGAGTAGCTATCAGGAAGAAATTTTTTACTATAAGGGTGGTGAGACCCTGGCACAGGTTGCCCAGAGAGGTAGTGGAAGCCCCATCCCTGGGAACATCCCAGGCCAGGTTGGGAGGGCTCTGAGCACCCTGATCCAGTTGATGTCCCTGCTCACTGCGGGGGGGTTGTGCTGGATGGCCTCCGAAGGTCCCTTCCACCCCAAAGCATTCTGTCATTCTGTGATTCTTTAAGCACCCCCAACAGTCAGGGAGGGGTTAGGGGCTGGGGGAGGCTGCGTCCGCCCTGGCCCTCGTGAAGAGCAAAGCCAAGGGACGAAACCCAGCCCGTCCTGCCCCGGACCTGCAGCCCTGTGCTCCTGGCGGCCGCCTTCGAGCTGTGGTGAGAAAACTCTGCCCTGTGTCTCTGATTTCCCCCTCCCAGCAAGGTGCTGAGCTTTCCGCTCCGGTTCTCTGGTTCAGCCTCCCTTGTCACTGTTCCAGCTCGTTCCTCTCGCTCTCTGTCCCAGGGACATGTCCCACGGCAGCGAGACCGGGCAGGGTCCATCTCCACGTGGGCAACCCGGTGAAGCTGGAGGGATGCATGTGAGGTCCTGCTCAGCCCCAGGGCAGAATCCCATCCCAGCCACCACCCTGCTCCTTGCCCAGCTGCCACCACCAGAAGAGAAGGAGCTTTCCTTGCTGAGGACCAAGCAGGCAGCCATGCCAGGGCCAGGCTGCTCCCCGCTCCCCCGGCACACGCAGCTGCCCCGTCCTGCCAGGCAACCCAGGGCTGTGCCCGTGCTCCCGGGACCCCCAGCCCAACCCATGTGGGGGCCATGCCCTGTGGCCAGCTCTGCTGCGCCCCAACCCTGCTCCTCCATCCAGCCGCTCCCAGGGCCCTGCGTGCCCCGTCCGAGCTGACCCCATCCCCTGCTCGCAGCTCGCACCGCTGCCACCTCCTCATCCTCCACCTCCTCATCCTCCTCCTCCTCCTCCTCCTCCAGAACAGTCTGGGTGCCGTTTGAGCCCCGCGGCCCCGGGCAGGTTTATTCCCAGGGTTCGCTTCCTCCGCGCGTCGCCTGTGCCGGCGCGCAACCCGCGGGCGACGCACGGCGCTGGGGCTGCCGACGCGCGGGCTGTGCCGGCCGGGGCGGGGGGCTGGGTGCTGCAGCCCCTCTGCGTGGGAACACTCGAGGCACCCTCGGTGCTGCCCGCGCTGCGTCTCCCGCGCGGATCCCACTCGGAGCAGTGAGCTGGAGGGAAGCATCGCCGTGACCCGTCCTCAGAGCCTGTTCGTCCCCCTGCGTGGCTGCGGGGCTGTGAGCAGCCCCCCACCCAGAGAGCTCTTCCCCTCGCCCTGGACTCCGCACCGCTATAAATTACAGCCGTTATTTGTGAGCAAAAGGCTGCAGGGAGCAATCTGCACCCCTCACTCCCTGCTGCCCTGCCGGGGAGGGACCCAGGTGCCAAAGCCGAGGCCGGGAGCCTCGAACCCCCCAAGAGCTGCTGCCCGCGAGCCAGCGGAGAGCTGGGAACGGGCCCCAGGAGCCCTCCCGGGCATGCGAGCGCGTCCTGGGCTCCCCAAATGCTGCGGCTCCTGCCTGCCCGCTGCCAACACCCGGCTCGGCACGACCTGCGCCAGCGCCAGCGCCAGCGCCAGGCCAGCAGCGGGCAGGGGGCAGTGGGCAGTGGGCAGGGGGCAGTGGGCAGAGGGCAGAGGGCAGAGGGCAGTGGGCAGAGGGCAGAGGGCAGAGGGCAGAGGGCAGGGGGCCCTGCCCAGGAACCCCCCGACCTTTGGCAGGAGCCCTCGGTGCTCCCGGCTCTGCTGCCATCTCCAACACCCTCCCGCCTGCTGGCCGTCACCACCGTTAAAATAAATCGACAAAATAAACCTAATTTGGACCGTAACTATATTTTCTTAATCTGAGAGGAAGAGTCCTGCAGTCAATAAGCAGCAGAGTCCCCAGGGGCTCTTGCTGCTGCGGAAGAATCGAGCCATCGCTGTGCTAACGAGTATATTAGCTAATGAAAACAGTATTTAAAATAATCACAATATTTCTTTATTTGCATGTAAAGATGACATAATAAAAGATAATTAGCAGCATGTGAAGCAGTTCTACTACTCAATTTTCTCAGTTTAGCTAATTAATTATCTTAGTAAAATGCATCATTATGGCTAATTTTAGAAAATCCAGCAGCTGCAAGGTCATAGTGGGAACAATTTCAATTTGTAATTGGAAGAAACATGAAAGTGAGTCAGATAATCTTTTATTAGATAATAATAATAATGAATCACATGGGCATGTATTTTAAGTACTTTGAGAGGCAGAAAATGCACTGAATCATTTAATAAAGTCATCAAAAGTGCTTCCATCTCGGGCAGCTGGGGGAGCGCGGGGGCACTCGGCCCTGGTCCCTGCCCGGTGGGACACGAGTCCCGGCGCCGGCGCGAAGCCTCCGTCGGGCTGGGGGCCGGAGCTCTGTGGAGGGGCTGCTCTGGGCCCCCAGCCCCCGCCACAGCCCATGCCCACAGCATGCCAGGGCCTGGGTGGGAGGGCGGCTGGGCAGGGGGCTCGCAGCCGGGGCGGCCCTGGGGGACCCCTCTGCCGTGGGGCCAGCGGAGCAGCCCCGGGGCTCGCCACAGCCAGCACGTTGGGGCCGCGTGCTGATGGATGGCATCATGGCATGATGGATGGCGGCATCCCCAGCGGGGACGCTGCTGGGGAGGCTGGAGGTGGGCACGCTGGCACGGGTGGCCTGTGCCGGGGGACTCAAAGCCCAGCATGGGGACAGTGCCGAGACAAGGCAGGGAGGGAGCGCGGGACCCCCGTGCCAGTGCCTGTCAGACCGATGCGCTGGCCCCGCACTCCCGGCCCCGCTGGGCCCCCCCTGCTGCTGCGGGGCCCTGCCCTGCCGAGGGGAGCGGTTTTACCACCCAAAAGCAGCCCGTTCCCCCGGGAGCCAGCGGAGGTGACGGTGCCGACGCACCGTGGCTCCTCCCGTCCCACCGGCACCGGCCCCAGGGCAGCCCAGCGAGCCTTTCCCTCTCCCACCAGGACGAACTGGCCCATCTCCGCCTTTCCCACTAAAACCGTTGTAGGAAATCCTGGCGCGAGCCCCAGCGCCGTGGTGCATCGCCTCTTCCCGTCGCACCCGCGCCGCGGCTGCAGGCAGGGCTGGGACCCGTGCGCAGGGCAGGAGGTTTTGACACAGCACACACGATAAAGCAGAAAATACCGAAGCTCTTGCAGGAAGCAGAAAGCAGGTTTAAACCTCACGTGCGCCCAGCTCCTCTCGGCTGCTGCCGTGCCCTGGTCGCTGCCCGAAGGTTCTGGAGCCGTGCTGGGAGTGCGGGGTTTCCCCAAAGCAGCGTGCAAAGCCACGCTCTCGCCGCAGCCAGAAGCCGGGGCTGAGACCCCCGGGCTGCTCCTTGCTGCCGCAGCAACACGCTGCCCTCCTCCACGATGCTGTGACGGGCCCGTGGTCCCAGCGATGACCGACCCACAGCCCTGGGATGCCCTGCCAGGCTGCCCTGCCAGCGTGGCTCACGGACACCACAGTATCACCGGCAGAGCCCGGGGCCGTCCCAGCAGCGCTGATGTGGCCCAGGGACGTGACGTGGTCTGGGGATGCTCTGGCAGCACCAGTACAGCCCAGGGACACCCCATCAGCATCTGCCTGGCCTGGGGACACCCTGTTTGCACCCACAGACCAGGGACACCCCCTCGGCACCCCCCACCAAGGTGGGCGCGCTGCGGGATGCCTGCAGCCCCACTCAGCCCAGCTCCACCTTCAGCCTCTCACCCCCCGCCCGACAGACGCACGTTCACTGCCAGCAGCCAAATAATATTTTCTCAGCTTAAAGCAGTCTCTAAATTACATTTCACCCTGGAAAATTATTTGTAATACAATTTGGATCCATTTATGGTCAGAATTAGCCGTGTCGCAGCGAGAAAAACCGGGTGTACGGGGCGTCAGCGTGCGGCGTTTCTCCTGCTTCTGGCTGGCGGTTTGTAGGATCTGGCTGACGCGGAGGATGGCGGAGGGCTCCTGCGGCCCCCACGGCCAAGCTCCCAGGCCCCTCCGTCTGCCCGCACTTCGCAGCCAAGCACGAGTTCATTTATTCACGGACAAAGAGCTCGTCCACTTTGGGCTGAAAGCCTGCGTTTTGAGAACCACAGCAAGAGAAAGGATTTTTGAGGAGAAGCAGACGTCAGCTGGAGAGCAGCTCTCTGCGCGGCTGAGGCACGGCCAGGAACTGATCTCTGCAAACCGAAAACTGGGGGAAAGCCCCTGGGAAGGCGGTGGGGAGAAGCCTGTGGCGAGCGAGGCGGCCGCAGCAGCAGGCGGGACACAGGGCCCGGGCAGCCAAGGCTCCCCAGCCCCCCGGGAGAGCGACAGCCCTGCCCTGGAAGCAGCGTGGGCTTGGGCAGGGGGCCCCGGCTGGAGCTCCCCAAGAGGGAGCGGGCAGGAACCGACGTTCCTGGTGCCCTGTCTGGGGCTTCGGGAACGGCCGAAGTGGGTGCGTTGTAGCCCTCGGGTGAGTCGTGTGGACGGCTCACGGAAGGCAGCACCTCGGGCTGCGGTGAAGTGCCGCAGGGTATCTGCCAGGTAACCGCCAGGTAACCAGTGGGTAACCGCCGGGTAACCAGTGGGTAACCACCGGGTAACCAGTGGGTAACTGCTGGGTAACCAGTGGGTAACCGCCGGGTAACCAGTGGGTAACCACCGGGTAACCAGTGGGTAACTGCTGGGTAACCAGTGGGTAACCGCCGGGTAACCAGTGGGTAACCACCGGGTAACCACCGCCCCGAGCCTCGGCCCCGCAGCGCCGCAGACCGACCCCGGCAGCCCTGGCCCAGCGAGAGCTCGTCGCCTCCCCGCAGAGCTCGGTGGTGGTCAGCGGGGTTCTGGCTCGCTGCCCGACGCTGGAGGGGCACCGACAAACCCGACCCTCCTCCACGGGGGTCCTGAAGCTTTCCCAGTTCCCCAGAGCTTGCTGGGTGCGTCGCCTTTGCCGGACACAGGACTTTCCTGCGCTGCTGCCCAGCTCTTCTCCTAATCCAAACAATTCGGAAGTCGAATTCTTTATCCCGAATCTGCACAGGAACGAGAGCTGTCCCCAACCCTCTGTGCCACATTATACCTGCCCGGCTTCATCCCAGCAGCTTCCCTGGTACCGCGGGCAGGCGGGCGGCAGAGCCGGCTGCACAGCGCGGGATCAATGCCTGAGCCGGGCAGCAGCGCACCGAGCAACCGGAGAAGGTCTGAGTGGCGGGAGCATCGTGTCTCCCTGTCAAAGCTGTGTTTCACAGAATCACAGCCTGGCAGGGGTTGGCAGGCACCTCTGTGGGTCTCCCAGCCCAACCCCCTGCCCAAGCAGGGTCACCCAGAGCAGGCTGCACAGCACCGCGGCCAGGCGGGGCTGGAATATCTCCAGAGAAGGAGACTCCACAGCCTCCCTGGGCAGCCTGGGCCAGGGCTCCGTCACCCTCAGAGGGAAGAAGTTCTTCCTCATGTTCAGATGGAGCTTCCTCTGCTTCAGTTTGTGCCCGTTGCCCCTTGTCCTGGCGCTGGGCACCACTGGAAAGAGCTTGGCCCCATCCTCCTGACACCCACCCTGCAGATATTTATAAGTATATATTAGGTCCCCTCTCAGCCTTCTCTTCTCCAGGCTGAACAAGCCCAGCTCCCTCAGCCTCTCCTCGTAGGAGAGATGCTCCAGTCCCCTCCTCATCCTCGTAGCCCTCCGCTGGACTCTCTCCAGTAGCTCCTCATCTTTCTTGAACTGGGGAGCCCAGCACTGGACACAGTGCTCCAGATGGGGCCTCACCAGGGCAGTGTAAAGGGGAGGAGAACCTCCCTCGACCTGCTGGCCACACTCCTCTTGATGCACCCCAGGAGACCATTGGCCTTCTTGGCAGCCAGGGCACACTGCTGGCTCGTGGTCGACCTGCCGTCCACCAGCACTCCCAGGTTTGGTTTTTTTTTCCATGTTTTTATTCTCCACGCCATCAGGACGCTACGTGATTCCCTTAAGCAGAAGCTGATGCACGGCCACCAGAGCTGCCGCATCGCAGAGGCTGCGCAGTTTTCCTCCATCCGTCTGCTGCCGCCCCAGGAAACCTCTCTACTGGCTGAATTCCAACCGAAGGCTTGGGAAGTATTAAAAAAATCGACAACTGCAAAGCTACTAGATAAGAATCTTTAAAATTTATTGGACTAATTGTGTTACATTCAATATTTGATGTGTTTCTCCTGGACAAAGAATTGGCATAAATACAAACAAGCCTGTGTGTGCCTTCCCTAAACAAATAAGAGATAAAGTACTAGAGACAAGGGAACATAGTTCACATCTTCGTATTTACATTTTGCCTTTACTTTACAACTCAGCGCCAGGAATATTTACAGAAAAATACAATAAGAACAAAAAGATCATGTCTTGGCAACATACAGAAGTTCATAGGAGTCGTGTATGATCTGAAGAACGTGATACCTGGCATTCTCCTTCTAATGGCTCCTGCTAATAAAATCCATGTGGAAAAGGTTCGTGTCTGCCTTCAAAGACACCACTGCATTATGCAGTCATTAAATCACATCAAATTTGTCTGTTAGATTGGAACTTCCTTCTCTCCTCGTTCTGGGCGCGCGGAACCTCGCAGGACAGCGATGCCCGGCACGCGCAGCCCGCCGAGCAGCGAGGGGCTGCTCCTCCCCGTGGCCCCGCGCCCGCCTGGCTCCCCACAGAGACACCTCCCCTTCCACGGCACCAGCCTCCCCCTCTCCTGCTTGCTGCAGGGCTGCAACGCCTTTTGTAAAAGTACCTTCAAAGAAAAAAGGCTTTTCCTTAAGAGAAGCTTCATTAATGCACTGAAATTTATCTGCAATTTCAACACGGAGTTTAACAAGGTGACAGTGGCCCTCCCTCCTCCTGCACCGCTCAGAGGATGCCGCCATTTACAGCGGAATGATGGACCCAGATAGCAGGGTCTGACGGAGCAGTCGTCTCCCTTTAGCTGCCACACAACCACCGCACTCGGCTTTCGCAGCGCTGTGCTGCCCGCGGAGCCCAGAAAACGCCACGCGACGCGCAGGGCGCGCGCTCGCTGCTCATCACCACCCACAACGCGAGGCCAGGCCACGCGGGCTGGCAGCCTCAAAACCCAACGCAGCGGTTTGCGGAGGGAGAAAAGCGCTCCAGCAATCCCAGCCAAAATAAATCTCATTTGCTCTAACCCTTTCGGGGGAAAAAGCTCAAGGCTGTACCGCGGGCTGGCTGAAGCCATGGGACTCGGCCACTGACCTCGACAGGACAAGGACTCCACTCCCAAATCAGTGTCTGGGGTTTTGTCGTGAGGTCGGAGACCTCTCCGCGCGCAGGGGAAGCAGGCACGCTCCCTGCAGACCCCTTCTGCCGGGGGCACACGCTGCTGCGACCGGCTTCCAGACCAAGCGGGATGGCCACGTGCTGCTGGAACCACAACGTTTTTACACTAAACTGCAACTTTCCTCAAGGTTGGCCCTTCCTGATGGCAAAGGCCAACGCTGACGGCCAGGCCACACCACCAGCATGCAATGCATCCACCACTGGCTTTAGGAATCAAAGGAAGCACGTCCTCAACCCCCCCTCCCCCAGCGGCGGGATCCGCAGCAGCAACGTGCGCAGAAGTTGCCTCCTTCCACGACCGCTGCGAAGTCGCGCTGCTTGCACGGCTGTCACTGCTCAGGCGGGTGCCACGCTCACGGCGTGGATGAACACGGAAACAGACCCCAACCGGTCCTTCAGCCAAGCGCAGACCTTTCTAAAAAGGCCAATTTTCAGGTGGTCCATCTGGCTGTATTGGGCCCCGCAGAAGATAGCCGGGGCGTCAGCGGGTGCACATGCCTGCACGTTACGGACTGCACCCGAACGCCTGGAAGAAGGATCTCTTGCAGCTCATTAGGATAAACCCCGATGACTTTGCACATAACACACACTCAGCTGTGGCAGGGGGTTCCGTCGCTGCCTCACTGAGGATCTGCAGCCACGTGGTTGCTCAGTATGTTTATTCGTCACACATGCATCGGTCATGCCTTTGCGATCAGGGGACTGAAGTGTGGTCGGCCGTTAACGAGATCCAACGGGTACACAGAAAACGTGGGTAAATTTAGTGTCCGTGCATTAAGTGGATACTGGCAAGAGTTTGGCAGAGGAACAAAGCTGTCCGAGTTTTGAGTTCCCCAGCTTTGCCCACACGCCCGAACGCTGCCTTGGGGCTCCTCCTGCCACGTGCAGCCCGGGCACCGCGCAGGCGTGGGCAGCCACCACGCTCACTCTACAGCAGCTTTCTTTACGGGGTTTCATTTTTCCACTTGTGATTCATCTGGACCAAAATCCAGAGCTCCTGCCAGGCGAGTGTGCTTGTCCCCTGCAACAAGCACGTCGCCTACAACCCCCGGACTGGCACCCTGAAAGTCCTTCCACTGGGATTTTTAGGGGCCTGTGTTTTCGTTAACTCTTTGTGAAAAACCTCACGGAGAGACAGCAGCAGGGTGCGTCCTTCGCAGGTTAAGCTGTAACGAAACAATTCGGACTATTTCAGGCCAGAACTGTTGCAAAAAGTACTCTGAAACCTCAGAATTGAATGACTGACAGGTATTACTGCAATGCATGTTAAAAAGCGAATAAAAACACTTTTGGAACAACGCGAGGAGCTCCCCAGACTCCTGCTCGCGCTCCTGCTCTCCCTTTACCTGCTCACTGGAAGCAACAGGACAGGGGCTGCGGCCAGCGACCGCAAGCTGCGCCAGCCCGGGAGCGCCGGCCACGATTCCTCGCTGCAACCCCAGGTGGGACTGCGCCGGGAGCCTGAACGCTGCCCGAGGCTGCCAGCGCCCAGCGCAGCTTCGGTGTTCCCAATATTCAATTTGTGGCTGTAAACGTCCTTTCCCAGCACATCCTTCAAGTCCTGAACACCTGAAATCCGGAGTCTGGAAACGAAAGCTTCTGAGCTGGGTGAAAGGGAACCCCGCTGCTGAGCATGAGCAAGCACAGCAGACTCAACACAATTTTAAGTCATAACTCCAGAGGGGCTCTCATGGAATGGCAAGATGATGGGGAAGAGGAAGAATTCTTGAATTTTCTTTTCGAGTTGTTTCAGTCTGTTTAACAGGAGCTTCTGAAAAGTGTTGTAGAAGCTGTGAAAACTGCTTATGCTATAAATACCAGGCAGGAGGCAGCCCCAGAATCTCAGATCTCAATCCAATGGAAGGAAAGCAAGTGATGTTTCGGCTTTTTATGGAAACGGTGAGTAGGTGATACAGACACTTCAAAATAAATTAAGTAGTTGCATAAAAAAATGTAAAAAAAAAATATCAAGCTACTAAAATTAAACGTGAGATTTTGCAACAGACCTGAAAGTCAGAACCTTGGGTTTATATAACCAAGAGCTCTTATCTAGTAACAACCTCGCTGGAAAGGCAGGTGATTTCAGGTGTTTGCTGTCAGCATGACCACAATCTCGCATGTAGATGGACTCACCCCCAGCCACGGAGGGAACTGCAAAGTACAGCATCTTGGCTGTGGATTTCACGACCTGATGTTTCCAAGCAATCTTCCTCCTCTTGCTTTTGGCGTGCAAATTTGTTACAAGCAGTGAAGGATCTTCTGCTGAGCTCTGAAGGGGGGCTGAAAGCGTCTTTTAAGTTCTTGCAGGGATAGTTCATGCTCCGAGAGAGATCCTCTCCTCAAAGAAGAGATCCTGCTCTTCTCTCCGTTAGCACGGTGGTGTAGCGACACGTCTGAAGGCAGGTTTGTTTGTATTTTGTTTTGCATCCTTATCTGCAGAGATGGCTTTGTTTTGATTGTTTTCCTCTCACAGAACGAGACACTTACAGTTCCTAATTATTCTGGAATAGATGATTGGGTGAAGAGATGACGTCGCTATCATCCAGGGAGACTGGAATTAAGTAATCTTTTGAGGGTAGGTGAATGAAGTCAGTATCCCAACTGCAACACTGTGGATTCGTTTCTCCTTCCTCCCACATGGGATCTGCTGACTGGTGCTAGAATATGATTTCCTGAATTCCAGAGGGCTGAGGAAATTTGTTGTTGTTAACTGCTTTCATGACTGTAGCCACCAAGCTCTGATCTAATTGTCCCGGAAGGATAATGACCTAGGGGTTGCAGTTCTTGAGCCCAACCTCCTGGAAAAGCGAGGTATAAAATTCCGGCTCCAGCTGCCTGTTCCGGTATTTATTGACAATGTCTGCGATTTTCTGTTTTCGGCGGACATGTGGGGGGTTGTACGAATCACTTTCCAGCCTTTTTCTGCGACAAATATTTATTACTGTCTGCCTCACTAAAAAACCTGAAAAAGAAACAACATTTGAATCAAATTTAAACAAATTCAAGTCTGTGCCCCTGTGCTGGTTTTGCAGCTAAAGACAGTTCTGGGTTCTGTCCCATCTAGAAACCTGGGCAGATGCTCAGCACCAACAAGCCAAGAGCTTTTCTCAGTGAGTAGCTGGTAACAGATAACCACGGTCCCCAGGCCTGTGCAGACGTTTTACTGTGAAAAATTAACAAGAAAGGGACCGAGTGAGTCAGTGGTACCCTAAACTGGCTGGAGGAGGAGGATTTCTGTGCTTTGCCAGAGCCAAGCAACCGCCTGCAACAACACCCTCGGGACCAAAAGGGGAAAGACTCCAGGTCAGCTAACACAAGAACAGGGCTACGAGGATGGTGAGGGGACTGGAACATCTCTCCTACGAGGAAAGGCTGAGGGTCAGCCTGGAGAAGAGAAGGCTGAGAGGGGACCTAATATATACTTACAAATATCTGCAGGGTGGGTGTCAGGAGGATGGGGCCAAGCTCTTTTCAGTAGTGCCCAGCGACAGGACAAGGGGCAACGGGCACAAACTGAAGCAGAGGAAGCTCCAGCTGAACCCGAGGAAGAACTTCTTCCCTCTGAGGGTGACGGAGCCCTGGCCCAGGCTGCCCAGGGAGGCTGTGGAGTCTCCTTCTCTGGAGATATTCCAGCCCCGCCTGGACAAGGTCCTGTGCAGCCTGCTCTGGGTGACCCTGCTTGGGCAGGGGGTTGGGCTGGGTGACCCACAGAGGTCCCTTCCAACCCCTGCCATGCTGGGATTCTGTGAACAGCAGTGACAGCCCCTGGCCGTGCCGCACCAGGACATGCAGAGTGTGCGCAGGCCCTGAGGTTGCACTGGGTAACGCCAGGGGAGCCTTCAGGGTGCAAAAAGTACCCGTCAGTACTTTTTTTCCAGCAGGAGCTGCAGAGCTTGGAACAGGGGATGAGGACAGACTTGACGGGTTGTGGCTGGAAACATGTTTCTCTCGGCCTCACTGCTTTGCCACTGTTGTTACCTCGCTGTAACTCCTACCACTGTATAGGGCAGGGAGGAGAAGGTTGGGAACCAAAGCAGTAACCTCAGGTCAAAGTTGGCAGTGGACTTTATCCTGGTTTATTCTGAAATGAAATTCATACGCCTCTAATGAAGCAAGTGTCCGTTAACCCCTTTGCTGTTTGCCAAGCACTTTCTCACAGGCAGAAACAGTGTCTTCCTTATTTAGAGAACTGACTGCACACAAACCATATCTGCTGAACTTAGAGACGAGACAAATTTCGTTGTATTAATCATCCTGATGCAGCTGAAAAAACAGCCCAACTCTAGGAAAATACACCTGATTCTGTTCCAGTGCAAGCCATCGTCATCAGCTGAATTCACAAATGTTACCTGAAGGCCCAGTCTGGCTTCCATTTCCCGATCACTGCATTCAGCATGCAAAAACCAGAACCTGAAAGTCACCCCCAACAGACCCCTACAACACCGGTTTTATTGTTGTGTCGAAATATCCTAAGGTTCGTTTACTCATTTCGCTCCGTCTCGGGAATTGCTCTCACTGGAGTGAGATTTCCAGTTGCTGAAGCTACAGCAGCACAGATACCAGGACAGGCCCACGAATCTGCCCAGGAACACAGGAGAAGGCAGACAGCACACACAGACCCCTGTTCACACAGGCCTGCATAGTAGGTTAAGTATTTTTACTGAACACATTAGAAAATCCTCAACTGCTGTGGCTTTTAATCACTACCTGGCTTGTAAAACAGGAGGAACCACCACAGCACGCCGGCACAGCCCAGAAATTCAGCAGTACCCCCCTGGCAGTACCCACCCAGCAGCACCTCGGCTCGCAGCGCTGAACACTCAGCTCGCACTTCTGATCTCTCTTACCCAAGCAACAGGCACTCACCTTCTCCTCCCACCACTGCTAGCTCCAGCCCCTCACTCCTCTCCTACTGCAGCCCCAGCGGAGCGCGGCTACGCAGCGTGCGCGGAGTGCTGCCTGCCTGCTCCCTCTGCTGTTCCTGCCACCGCTGCCAAAAGCCTGTTTGCATTCTGTTCTGCCATGCCCAACGCTTCTTCCAGTGACAGATCCCAGACCATGTGTTCTGCAGATTTATTATTATTATTGTTAAAAAAAACCTCAAAACACGAGTGTTCCCAAAAATCTTTAGCTTACCAAGAGCTCTCCTACTGACGATCATTCCATCCACCAGTGGGATAACCATATTGAATTTCCCAACTGCTCCTTGTAGTTTTATCCTGAACAGGCCAGTGTTTAAAGGATGGATGAAGATCACAGGAACTTCCTTCTCGGGAATAGCAGATCTTAAGGAAAAAAGCACAACAACTTTAACTCAGTTTTACAGCACTGTGAGTTAATCTATAGATGAAAAATGAGCACTTTAAGAGTGAATACAAGGTTAAAAATGTCTTGTGGCTAAACCAGTGGGACTCCTGTGTGCATCCTCTGGACTTTAGAAGGGTTGCATCAACTGTCCTGTTTCTGTGATCTTCCGTCACCACAGAATTTGAGAGCCCTGCAGACAGGGCTTGAAGCCTCACAACACATAGGCAGCACTAACCGCCTCACAGGGGAGTGAAACAGGAGGGAGACTAACCACAGACTCAAGATAAAAACTACACCTTTTCTGTTCCTTCATTTATGTTTAAAGTGCAGTAGTCCGAAAAGTTCTGTCATTTTTTCAACAACAAAAAAAAAATCCACAGAGGAAACTCATCTGCCCCTTAACATGGCTGCCTAGAGTTTTCAGGGTTGCCTGTGAATGCTGAAGAACGCAGGTAACCTCAGTCATGACTCCTACAGTGCAGCCGAAACTGCTGTCCGCGAGCATCGAGGCAAGTAACGAAGGTAAGAGCAGTCTTACCTTAGGGAAGTGCTACTGTTGGCTGTAGTTTCCACACCAGTGCTGGTCTCGGACACCAGATCGGGGAGGGGGAAGTTCTCTGTAAGCAGAGGATGCACTGAATAAAGTTTACCTACCCTAGCTTCTTTTTTGTGGGGTTTTTTTTTTGTTGTTTGTTTTGTTTTTGTACAAAGGAAGATTATTTATCATCAGTCAAAACCACGCAGTCCTCAAGCATTTATACCATGGCTGTTCTTGCCCTGCTGGTGATGTGAAGTCTTTGTTTTCAAGCTCAAGCATTGCTGGAGTGCACAGACACACCTCAGCCAGCCTGCGCTCAACAGGTGCGGTAACACCTCAATCCCAAAGGTCAAAATCTCTAGAGGAACAGCGAAAGCAGGAAGGAGGGGAAGTACTTCAATCACAAAAAGAGCTTTCAAATTCTTATTCAACAGCACCTTCCCCTCTCCACAAGTAATCAGGTTCAAGAACAGTGCTGGGGGTTTCACACGACACCGCCGCTTACATCCGCGGTTCCCCTGAGCCCTGCTCCAACACACGGAGCGTTGCTCCTCGAATCCCGGCTCTGCAGATCCTCACCATAACTCAGCACGGTGCTGCCACACACTCGGTAACACCCGACTGGGTACTGAAGGTGCAGGAGAAGGAAGCAAGAACTCGGATCCCTGGAAGGGGCTGTTGCACTTCCCATTACCTTGTTTAGGGGCAGGAACAGAGAGAGACCACAGAATCATAGAATCTTTTGGGTTGGGAGGGACCTTAAAGGTCACCTCATTCCAACCCCCCTGCCATGGGCAGGGACCCCTTCCATGGGCAGGGACCCCTTCCATGGGCAGGGACCCCTTCCACCAGCCCAGGGTGCTCAGAGCTCCATCCAGCCTGGCCTTGAACCCTGCCAGGGAGGGGGCAGCCACAGCTTCTCTGGGCAACCTGGGCCAGGGCCTCACCACCCTCATGGTGAAGAATTTCTTCCTAATATCCAGTCTGAATATCCCCTCCTCTAGTTTAAAACCATTACCCCTTGTCCTATCACTTCATGTCATTGTAAAAAGTCCCTCTCCAGCTCTCTTGTAATCCCTCTCCAGGCACTGGCAGCTGCTCTGAGGTCTCCCCACAGCCTTCTCCTCCCCAGGCTGAGCAGCCCCAGCTCTCCCAGCCTTTCCTCCCAGCAGAGGGGTTCCAGCCCTCGGGTCATTGCTGGGGCCTCCTCTGGCCCCGCTCCCCCAGCTCCAGCTCTGTCCTGTGCTGAGGGCTCCAGAGCTGGGCGCAGGGCTCCTGGGGGGTCTCAGCAGAGCGGGGCAGAGGGGCAGAACCCCCTCCCTCGCCCTGTGCCCACGCTGCTGGGGATGCAGCCCAGGGCACGGTTGGCCTGCTGGGCTGCCAGCGCACACTGCTGGGTCCTGCTGAGCTTCTCACCAGCCAACAGCCCCAAGGCCTTCTCCTCAGGGCTGCTCTCTATCCATTCTCCGCTCTGCCTGTATTTGTGCTTGGGATTGCCCCAACCCATGTGCAGAACCTTGCACTTGGCCTTGTTGAACTTCACAAGGTTTGCATGTGCCCACCTCTCCAGCCTGTCCGGGTCCCTCTGGATGGCATTCGTTCCCTCCAGCGTGTCGACTGCACCACACAGCTTGGTGTGGTCGGCAACCTTGCTGAGGGTGCACTCGATCCCAATGTCCATGTCGCCAACAAAGATGTTAAACAGTGCCAGTCCCAACACTGACCCCTGAGGAATGCCACTCGTCACTGGTCTTCACTTGGACATTGACCTGTTGACCACAACGCTTTGAGTGCGACCATCCAGCCAATTCCTTATCCACCGAGTGGTCCATCCATCAGATCCATGTCTCTCCCAGTTGGAAACCAGGCTGTCATGCAGGACAGTGTCAAATGCTTTACACAAGTCCAGGTAGATGACATCAGTTGCTCCTCCCTTACCCATCAAATGCTGAGAGCCATTCACAAAGGGACAGTTCAGACAGCAGGACAGGGCCGACGCGTCTTCCAGCAGAAAGAGTATAAGGTCCAACAACACCTTTTGCCATCAGAGCTGGCATGTTAAGAATACCCAAATGCTGGAGCTAGCAAAGGGACAGCATGGAGGGCCGTGGAAGTACTTTGAGATGGAGCAAGAGGGAAGGCAGGGAGTTGGCACTACAAAGTGACAGCTTTTCCGCTGTCCAGATTCAGAGATGTACCAGATGCATAAGGCAAACGCCAAGAACACACGGAGCACAAGGCAAAGCCTCTGGGCTGGCAGCCACTTCCAAGAGTGTGTCCCCCCCTGCCCCCAATCCAACTGCCACACTTACTGAGGCTCACAAACTCATTTCTTCAGCTTCAGGCCCAGAGCTCTGGGAGATTCCTACGGCTGCTGAAAGAAGCAGCCAAGCAGAAACATGCATGTGTAGCGCAGTTGCTGCCTCTGCAGTGAGCTGGCCTTAGCTGCCATCCAAGAAAGAAGTGGGTCAGGGACACTAGCTCAGGAACTAAAGTGGCTGAGGGACTCCTGGAGCTAAGGGAACACCCTCTGGGCCAATGTCTAGGTAAGGAAATGATGCTGCATAACTTAATGTCTGCCTCCTGATCCCAGTAAAGCTGTGGGATGTGCTGTGGACAAGGTGGTCTTCTTGAGAATTTACACCTACACTGTACAGGAAGCTTCCTCTTGATTGCTCCCATTCCCCTGGTTGCGTTCCTCTGGGAGGAGCTAGGGGCTTAATTCAGCTCTGCCCTTACTGCCAAACTGGGAACCAGGACTAGAAATCAAAGACAGAATAAACTATCAGTTACTGGCCAGCACTGCAGACTCTGCTGGGTTAGGCCAGCACAGAGAGGCTCTCACGTAGCGCTAAAGCCAGGCCAGGGCTTAGAACCAGTGCACAAGGAGCGCTCGGGGACAAAGGACTCCTGAAGCCTAGCAGCCAGCTTGCCCACCATCGTCCATGCCATGGCTGTGACAGGATGGGCAAAGCTGGGTTTCTCCCAGGTCAGCCAGTACCCAGAGTCAAAGAGGAAACCCCCAACGAAGCAGCATTAAGTTGCAGGAGGAGCAGGGCCCTGCCTGAACAAAGATGCAGAAAGGAAGCTGGACTGCAGAGCACGTAACGGGCACCGCGAGCACAGCATACATGAGGCCTCACGCAAGAGAGAGCGCAGCAGAAAGTTCCAAAGGTACCATCAAACCAAGAAAGATGACAATCTCCTCAGCACAAAAGTAGCAGGTCTCACAAGTCATTTTTTTTAAAGGAAGAACAACAGATCCCCCTCTGAGGAGACAGCAGGGAACTCAAAAACAGGGGTGCACGCTTGCCTTGTGTGTTAAACTTTTGAAGAAGGTGCATGATGGCATTTCACATGTACTGTCAGAGCTAAAATAATCTCCAGACCTACACGCCATTGATTCATGTACACCCCATGGACCACCACTCCAATACCAAAGAACTGTTTTAGAACCTTAAAAATGTCAGTTACAGACATTAATAAGGAATTAGCATTTTATAGAGGAATGCAACTGATTTTCTCCTCTAGTTCCTGCCCTGTTGTTACTTTAGCAAACAATAAAAACTTCTACCCACCTATATCATCATAACGTTCCACCCAGACCACATACACTTTGGTTTCAGGTCCCATCGGTGGAATGGTCCGGCCCTGAGGCAACCTCTTGGATCTGGAAGTAGGACTGAGCTGTTTTGAACACAAGGGAAGAGAAGTATTTGCAAACATCGTGAGCCCAGTAACGCATCCAACAAGCATTTCCACAGTTTCTCCTTAGTGCTTAGACCCTCGGACCTCAGACAGGCACAGCCTCTGCCAGCTATTAAGATGGGGCAGCTGCGGCGGAACCACCCACTGAGAAACAGTAATCTGGGTCTCCACAATACTTCTGTTCAACACAAATGAATATATTCCATCTTTAAAAACTGGTTCAAGTTTTTCTTTATGTTCTCAAATATCTTAAATCAGTAACTAAATATACCTTTGGGAGTGAATTCTATACAAGAAATAAGCAGTTGTAAATCCCCGCTAACTGTTCCAGCAGGTCACGGTTTTCTGCTTCGCTACCACAGAAAACCAACTTCACATCTGATGCTTCAGACACAACTGCCACATGCCAATTTAAACTGGGCAGGCATGAAAAGTGTTCATGTCCATCCATCCTAAATTTCCAGCCTGGATCCGAGCCTGAATTACCGTGTAAATACTGCTTCTACTTCTTCCTGCATGCATTTCAAGGTTTCAGTATGCAGAGTGTTCTACTTAGCATGTTTAAGTTTTATATTTAATGAATGTAATCTTGCAATCTCCTACTGCAGGTGTAAATTCTGGCAGGACCAAAGTGGTTGTTAAAGACTAATGGCTAGGAACAAGGAGCTCCAAATGCGAGGAAACCAAATCATACACTGTCAAAAAACGCTGTAGCATTACCAATGTGCTTCTTGGAGGGGGGGGGGGGGAAAGTATAAAATAGTGTATCTCTGAGTGCCACTTTTCAATGCAGGTTTTGCCTTACCCGCTGGGAGGGATTAAGATTGTCTGTATGATTGGGGAAGAGTTCAAGTGTCAGAGGCTGCTGCTTCAATATTCCTGGCAGCAGATCCATGTTGGAGTCGCTTTCTTGGTCAGAGACGTTGCTTTCCAGTGAATCAGCTGTAAGCCAGAAGAAGAAAGGTGGGTTTTGTCTTTTCTTCTGCCAGAAAACTTAAGCTGTCATCATATGTAAGGTTTTGAAACTTAAAAAAGGTGTAAGGTTTTGGAAACTAAACATACATCGATTTACGGTCAATCAATATAGCGTTCAAAAGCAGGAAGAGGATTCAGCAGTGGACAACTGTCAGTTATTTCAGCAACAGCACAATTAAAGCACTCCCTCTGGATTTAGAATTGTCCCATCCATTTCCCGTGGAACACAGTCTCTTCCTTCCTACGGCTGTCATTTTCTCACAGCCCTTTTGTTCCAGAGAACTTCTGCACACTGGTTTTAGAGTGCAAAAGACGGCATGAAAGCTGTCGCTCCCCTACATAACAGTTGCGCACGTGCTCCTTCTCGTGCTGCAGGAGCACGTCACCAAGACAGGAGAGGAGAAAAGAAAAAGCATCCCCAGTTGACGGTGAACCATATGTCCAATCTAATGCACCCAGGGTAACAGCAACACTACTGCGCAAACCTGGACACGTACTGAGGCTTCGACTGAGAAAAAGGGGCACAGAACAGATACCGCCTTAGGAACAAGTCTAAGGATCAGGATGTTGCAATTTAAACATCAGTAGCTTTCTGACAAGGGTCTTGCTAGACACACTACTAGTTAGCTTATTTAGGTTCTGCTTCTGAAAAAGCTGTCTAACAACAACAACAAAATGTGCTTTGGTCTCTGTGAACAGCATGTTCAAAGCGATCTTACTTAGGGACTCCACTGGCGATGGGACAACAAAAGCTATTTCCGTCAGGGCATCTGCGTAATACAGCACCTTCTTCTGCCCATTGAAGATACTGGCCCCAACATCTTCTGAAATAACTAGATCATCTGAAACGGACATAAAAGGAAAGTTTAGTCAAAAGGAAGCTCTACCTCTTTATTAACTGCCTCAGAAGAAGACATTCGAATACAAAGTGCAATCAGTAAGGAGAAATTTTAAAATGAGAAGATTTCACAGTCAAATCTCATGGCTAACAACCATTCCCAGACAAACTTTTTTGTTATCTTGAAGAAAATAGCATTTTGGGCTGGGAGAGGACTTATCTGAATATATTTGAACATATTGTGCTGCATAGCCCATTCCCCTGGGATTGAGTAGGCTAGTAAGCACACCTGCCTCCAGAATTCATCTAGTAGCTATTTCTAACCATTCCCTCTAACAGACATCATCACATTTCCAAAGGTTTCTAACATTTATAACTTCAGTCTGATACTATTCTAGAATTCAAGCCAGCTTCTAGAGACTCCTCTATGCCTTTTCTTCTGGCAAGGAGAGTTAGAAAATGACTCGCTGGAATTCAACCCAATGCAAGAAAGCTCCTCGTTCTCAGCCCTCATTTGCTCCCTCACCACAGCTCGCCCGTACATCAGGCCTTCACAGCACAGAGAGAAAACGATTCTTTGGTAGAGCCATGCTGTCACTGACTCACATACACACACAGCCCCCCTTCCCTTCCCCACGCTGCCTCCAGAAAGCCTAAGCAAGGGCTTTAAGCTGAATTATTTCTCTGATCCAGTTTACAGAAGGGTGCCTGGAATAGCTGCCTCAGCAAAATCAAGGGAGCAGCGAAATCCAGCACGCTGGCAGCGAGGTGGCCAGAGGCACACAGGAGCCTCTGAGCCATGCTGCACCACCCCGCATCTCCAGCCCGCAGCTCTCGGGGAGCGGCACCACGACCCGAACCCAACTGTTCGCTTCCTAGGGTGTACGGCTAACAAAACCAAAGCATCTGCCTGTGAACTGATTTTAATCAGATCTCACTGGCAGCTATTCTAGACTCCTGAATGGGTTTTTAATCATCAGAGCCATCCACAAAGAGAAAAACACACTTAACAAAACAAAGCTTTAGTCACAGCAAAGACTGGAGGAGAAAACAAAGCAAGCGACCTCCACAAGTTGGTCCAAGTCTGCTCTAAATCTGCCATTTCAGTCTTTTAGCCACTGCTTGCTAAATGTAGGACTCCACTTATGGATTTTTCCAACAGCAGAACCAGGGCAGAAGTAGCCCTCCCTTCCATCCCTGAATGCTTTTTCTGTTCCTTCTTCCCCCAGTCTGCTGAATTCAATCAGCTGTTTGGTGGTCTGTGATCTGACCCAAATCACTGAAAAAAGTCCAAGTTAAAAAGCCCACATTAAATCCACATTAAAAATCCAAGTTAAAAAGGCTGCCTCACTGACTCCAGGCACCATCTTCTGCACAGCCGTACTGATCACGCCAGCCGCAAAGGGAAGGGAGAGGGCTCTGCCTCCGAGAAGAGCACAGTCTGACCCTGTCTTCAAAGGGAAATCCAGCCAAGACCTGGCCATTTTGTAACCTCTCCTGACTTTTTCAGATAAAGCCATGCTTCTGTTGTCTTAACAGGTTTCAAGCCTTCTTTCATTTGTAGTTCTATCCTACAAATGAATACAGCAGCTTTTAGTTGGCTGCAGTTACAGGTGAAGAGCATTTCCAAGGTCCAGCGAACGGAAAGCAGAGCAGGAGCACTGCTTAAGCAACTGCAGCAGTAACGGTGCTGCACCTGATGCAAATGCCAGATCAGAGACATCCAACAAGCTGGACCAGCCTGTTCAATGCCTTTGGGTGACCCACAGCAGAAGGCCAAGGCTCTGCAGATCACCAAGAAAAGGTCTGGTCCTTGGAGCAGTGACCACGAACCACACTGAGACCAACTCAGACACTATCAGAATCCCAGGTAATTCAATTACGTTGCTCTTCATGGCAGAAACTAACCCAGCTTCCAGTCCACCACCCTGGGACAGCAATGCACCACCTTGAGGATCATTTTGGTTGACAGAATGGGGAGAGGGCAGTACATGACAAGCCCACAGCAGGAGTTTCCGCTGTAGCAGAAAAAAGCAGAGTAAATTAAGCAGGACAGGAAAAAAGCTGTGTGTGGGTTCCAACCACCATGACCTACAAACCACAGCTTGTTTTCATTACCTTCTACCAAGCATAATCACAAGGCTAACTTATTAGTCAATGCCTCATTTTCACCTACTTCCAGAACACTAAAAATTGCACAGTAGCACTAAATGAACACTAAAAATTGCACAAAATTTGTTTGCCAATATGCAGCACCATCTGTATCCGATTTCATCTGAATACTGCTTTTGGATAATACATTAAAGCCTTATCAAGTCTGCTAAAAAAAACCACCACAGAGGTATTTCTTGCAGAGGCTACTTCCTCCCAACACCACACACAGACATGAGTTTTGCTCACTTTGACTTGAAGCTTAATTTAATATTTACACATTCCTTTCTAGTAAACATCAGCATTTATCTGAAAAAAATATGCAAGTGCCCTTATAGGTATCCAGGAGCAAGAAATTTCAAATTAATTGTCTCCTAAAGGAGCCTAAACATTTTAATTTCATATGACACCATTTACTACGCCTTACCTTGTTCAGGTCCCTCTTCATCACTGCAGCTATTGATGGACCAGCTTGTTGAGACATGGCCAGTCCACCCAGGGTGCTTCCCCACGTCAACGGACCAGCCAAGAGACAGCAAGAACTCCAGAAAGTGTGGCTGCACAATTCTGGAAGACTCCATGTTCTTCAGGATCTGAAATAACCAGCAGCACCCCAGTAGGTACAGGAGACTCCAGGAAGCAGCCTTCTTCCTCTCCACTTTTTTAATTAAAATTTTCTGTCACCAGTGTGGTTTTGCCCAAACATAGCTACACAGCAAGCCGGGAACCGCTGACTTGCTACATGGACACTACTCCCTGCTGCCCAGCACCCTCCCCTCCTGCCTGGCAATGTCCTATTCGATCAACTCGTCGTTCTGCCATCATGGCCAAAGCCCGTAAAATGGTTAATCAAACTGCAGAAACTGAAATTTTGGGATTTATCCACTCGTCAGGGATAAAGCACAGAACTGCCCAGCGCAGAATCTGCATCAGCACCAAATGTAACACAAGAACTTTCTGAACAATTTTCAATACTAAACTGAGGTGACATATTAGGAGCAAGGTATTTTATCACTGCTCACCTGCAGATGACATGCAGCGATTTAGAAGGCAGGCCTCACCGAATATTAAATTACAAAACAGATTTTCAAAAACAGTTTTCAGCAGGACTGAGCATGCTCTTTAACCAAATGTCACACTGTATTGTTCACTTTAAACCTTAATCCTACTCCTTCTAAAGAACCGGGATGTTTCCATATCCAAAGGCAATTTTTATCCCACACTGTGACTGACTGAAAGCTGAGACCTTCCCCAAACGGCACGCAGGGAGACATGGATGATTTGTGCTTGGGTCTACCAGAACCATTGCCTACCCACCACAGAAAAATATTTGTGTCTAATGCAATAACCAGCGGGCTAGATGCCACTATTCCGGGCTGTGCAGCATCAGAAAAAACACAGGTGACACCACTCCTTGTGAAAGAAGAGCGGGTCGCCCCTTGGAACAGGATGAGGTCCTGAGCAGGAGTGGCATGAACTCTTATGCACAGAGATGGCCCAGTAGGACCAAAGCAGGAACCACGTTGTGACTTGGCTTTGCTCTCCTCCTCTCCTGATCGCCAATATTGAAAACAATACAGGACAGAATTAAGCCACCAGTCTTACTGAAGATGTGTTGGCCAGTATCTCACCCAGCTCAGGTCCACAGAGACGAGTATGTTACTAACTCGACTGCCACTGCGACTTTGCACAACCTGAAAGGCTTAGGGATCACAGCACGATGTCCGGGGGTCCTGAAGCAGGAGCGGCATCTTTATACGGTGTCTCAATACGTCCAGAATCACACAAATACAAGACTGTCTTAAATCTACATGGCAAACCCCATGCTAACTGGGTTTCCAATGGCCAGCAAGTTCTGCAGGACTAAGTAATCTCATCTGTCTTAATCCATACTAGCACAATAAGAGCATAAATCCATAAGCATCAGATGGGAAAAAAGCATTCTACTAGCTCAGCGAGAGCACATTTCAGCTGGAAGGCAAACCTTTCATGTCTTGTTTCATAGGTGACTGCAGAGACGGAAAGAGTTTACCGGCTACTCTGAACTTCAACTTGAAAACTCACAAACAGAACGATCCTGGTTTCAAGAACTAGAGTAATCCACACTGAAGTAGCAGGTGCTACAATGTTCTGTCAACTGTACCTTCACAGTAACATGACGAGATGGCACAACCAGTTATCATGGAAGCTACGCTTCTACCCTTTACTATGAGAGTTGTGAATGGAACGAGGAGAAGGTACTACAGAAGTACTCTTTTCTAATGAGCCCATAAGCTGTCTTTGTGAGTTTCTACATCACGGTCTAAAGAAGTCACGATTTAGACTTGCATAAATTAACCTGATTAACATAATCACATTTGAATGTAAATAGCATAATGTAAAGACTTACAAAGCAATAATATCTTCTTGCCTGCAGAAAGTTTTTCATTCTTTTAACATGTGTTTAACATTAGAAGGAAACCAAACTACCTGGACATCGCACACTGCTGGCAGAAACTGCAGCCTTCCCTACAAGCTGAGCCAACAAATCTGAAATGCATTTCTAATACCAATCTCTGAACTCTACAAATAAGGACAATAAGAACAGAACAGGTAACAAAACCACTATGAATATATTTAAATATATTAAAAAGATGTTTTATCGAGACCTTACAACAATCCTAAGTGTGGGTAATGTACTTCAACCAACAGATGAAAAGAGTATGCGGTGACTTGTCACAGCTCACGCTGTAAACACACACAAAGCCCAGAGCCCCCGGTTCGGATTCTCCACTCAAGTCACCAGCAGTGCTGCTTTATTCACCTGAGGATGACTACAAACAAGACAATACAGGCTATCTGGCACTCGACGCTTTCACGTACCTCCTGGCTTGTTTTCTGGCCTGCCTTCATGTAGAAAATGAAAACAGTATCAAAAGGACGACATGGTAATAAATCCAAGTAGCCAAGGTCATCAAAAAACCCAGGAAGAGCAGAGTCAAGTGCAATCAGGTGAGGAGGTAGACGACTGTTAGCAGGCTCCTACACAACAGACAGAGTTCAACAGCTTAAAAAACCATCTTGCCTAACTGAAAAGGTCTTTATGGCTTCAGTAATAATCCACTAATATCTGAAAAGGCAATTTCCCTTTTCTCCTAAGAGCAAAATGATACACCAGTTTCTGATGTAATGTAATCCTGTTGCTGTAAATAAGCAACAACAAGCATAACAGTTTGACAATTTGTTGCATTCTACTCTCCTCATTAAATAAAAACAGTGTTTTGCCAGCAAAGGAGACATAACATTTTGCTCAAAGAATGCTAGCTACTACAACAAAAGCAGATACTTCCAAAATATCATGACTACACACAGTCACGTGTGTAGTTTCATATTTATTAACTTATATACCACTAATATGTAAATTACTAAGCACTTTTAGATATCATTTTTGCAAAAGCTCCATTGTCTGCTTTTGTTGACGGTTTTCTGGAAGGAAATGGAACAAATAAAAGGGAGAATCCATTCCTAAGAGGCAGAATTTAAATTTAAGAATATGGATCATCTCTACAAACTGCTGTTATTTTAACTTTAAAAATAAAGCTCTGCAACGTGTATGTACTCCCTAGTGTTTATATGTGGTTAAACCACTTCAGCACAATCATCTCTGGAGCAGCACTTCTAAGGCAGTCATATTTCAGAACTCTTAAAGTACCACCCCAAAACCTAATTCAAGCCAAGGGAATGATTTCAAGTATGAACACACCAACGTGAAAGCTCACATACTCACTGCAAAAATAAAGATACAGCCACCTATTCAGAGCATGTTCAACTTGAAGGCATGGCCTTTCACAACCATGCTCACAATCCTGGAAGACTGGAATCCACCACTTTATTTGACTAGACTACAGCTTCACAGTAGTTGGAATTACACAGATCTTCCACTAACAAAACACAGTTTTCTTCTTCTGCCAAGCCAGGCCGTATGGGTACTGAAAGCATCTGCACAACATTAAGAAGTATCAGGTCACCTTCAATGCCTCTAGTGAGAGAAACCCAAAGTGCGAGAGGAACAGGCGTGCTGTCTGGAACTCCTGGGCCGGTGGTGGGGGCTTACACTCTGTGATCGGATCGGGAAAGCTCTTCTTCCGCCACTCCTCTTCACTTTTCTGATCTATGGAAGTCTCAAAAATAATCTGCTGAGCCATGCCATTCCTCAGCTTCTCGTGTCGTTCTTCAAGCTGAAAAACATTGTGTGAAATGCCGATTCCACCAAGGTCACTAAGCTCCACTAAGAAAACAGCTCCATCATTTAGGAACGCTGTAAGTCACAGACAGCACAGCTGCAACTCCACCACCATGATGTTTGCTGAAGCACTATCAGCAAGACCTTGTAACGTTACCAAGTGAATGCCTAAACACTCTGGTTGCATGGGAGAGCGGTGCAAATTTACGTACCCAGGATCAGCTACAGCTTCTCCCTTTTAAGTGAACAGGAACTAACATACATTTGCCACTGTGAAACGTTAAAATACTTTTGAAACATGAACCCTTCTCGTCCCCCAGGAGGTCTCAAAAAAGCCTGTTCCATTTCCCCAGAAGAAGCAACAAAATGCAAGTCATTGATCCAGGATATTAGGATCTGTAGTAAAACATGGCGAGCAGTGTCTCCAAGAAACACATCCAAGGCACTGTCATCCTCCTGGAGAACTAAGAGACTTCATTAATTTGCAGAGGTTATTATTCCATTAATATGAAATTAGTCAAGCTAGTGAGTAAAACTATTTGCAGTAAGACATTAGTGTATGATTCATGAACAGCCAAAAAACCCAAGAACAAAATTAAGTCAGAGACTAAGAGTTACTTACTTCCTCATTCACAATTTCATGTAAATCAGGAATGCTCAAGTCAGCTTTCACAAACGGGATCTTATCCACTTCTTCAGGAAAAGGGCGGTGCTTCACACTGTATTTTAATCCAACATCATTTTTAGGAGCTGGTCGAGGTTCTGGTACAAAAGTCTTGACAAAAAAGGGGGACAGTTTTTACCTTCAAGGCATCGTACCACTACGGAATACTTTATCATATTAGACAGAGAACGTTCCCTCCCCTCTCACCACCAGAAGTACACTAACCCATTAGTGAGGTATCATTAAAAAACATTCAGTAAGTGCTTTAAACTAATAGGCTTGTATTAAAAACTTGGCTGTAACTTATAAGAGAGACACAGTTCTGCCCATTTTGGTGGCTGTACTCCCGAACCTATGAATCCTGCTCACGCTCTAACTTCTAAGGAGTTGCAAAGCCCAATAAAACTGGCAAGCTCACACGACAACCTCTTATTTTCAGCCTGCTCTAACTGTTCTGTTGAGTGAAAGCTGCCAACTGCTCGAGAAGCCTGCATTTCCACCCTGCTGCCTCTGACGATCACAAGCCAGGCTGGGAAGTCCTGGGAGAGCACACAGCAACGCTGTGGCTCAGGAGCGAGGTGCGCTGCCAGAGTGCCGAGAGGGCCTGCACAACGTACCGCAGTGCCGCTTCGACACTGGCACTACACTATGTGCTAAACTGCCCGTACGTAATTCAGAACTTGAAGTTACTGAGGAAAGCAACAGAAGATGTAGGTGCAGGATCACAGGTGCATAAAGTCCAAGCAAGCAAGACCTCTAATTACATATTGAGTGCTGCTTTACAAATTTATTTACTACCAACTAAGCTTCCAAAGGGCAAAACTGTTGACATTAAAGTTACAGAGTGCCTTTAAGGTGGAAATGTTCCCTTAAAACTGGTAAGGAGGTCAGCAGCCAGGACATGACTTCTCCTTTGGTGCGGGAGGCAGCACACTTGGGCTGACGCTGCTCAGCGAAATGGCTCCGCATCCGTGACAGCACAGCTCCAAAGGCATCATGCAGAGGGTCTTCCCAAATGCTGCTTTGCAGAGACCAGATTCATCTAAACGTGAACATGACAGCTGAGACTGACAGGCCCTCAGTTCAGCCACATTATTTCTTCCTTCATTTTACTGAGGGGCATGTGAAGAGTTCGAAGATTTGGAGTTCACAAAGAAATGGAAGGTCATGCTCCACTAGACAACTGCAGTTAAGAGATATTACTTTAAAATGAGATTGGGGTTATTTCTCCTCCACTATTCCTCTTCAGAGATGTTCCAGAGTTCATCTAGATAAATGTTTTCACAGCAGGTTTATAGCCACCTTTGCAACATTGGGCTTTGTAGCTCGAGCAGCTGTTCTCTCTGCAGCATCTCATTCTACACCCCCAGATTTCGCTCCCTCTGCTGCCAGGGCTTTGCCTGATGTCCTAAAATCAACATCAACACTCATGCCTACCCACTAAATACACTGTCCATTGCCCCACCACTTCAGAAGGTGCTTTTGGAAAAGAAAGAAATCCCCCTCCCCTTAAACAAGTCTAGAAGGCAACAGCACTTTCACAGCCTGTATTTCATAGCAATGACAAGTTGTAAAGAGTCACCAGAGATGTGTCACATTACCTACAGCTAAAGGCCCCGTGGCTCAGCCTTAATGTATAATCACCAGCTCTGTGGGGCTGTCTCACATTAGTGGAATTTCTGCTGAACATCTTTAAGTTAAAGATTTCTTTACGGGCTTTGATAGAGACCTTTTGATTTGCTTTAGCTCCTCTTGGTAAAAGACAGAGTTGCTGGGCCCATGCAAATCTTCCAGATGTCCCACGGATCAAAACCGTGACAGAGGGGAAAGAGTCATCTGCAAAGCACATGGGTTAAGAGAGTAAGGTATCATCATAAATTGCAGCAGTTCACTGTGCAATAATTTAACCAGAAAGAAATACAGGCATGATGACAGTGGTTTTGTTTTCAAGGTTAGCTCCTCCCTGACCCTGTAGACAATTCCAGGTGAGGAGCAGCAAAGGGCTACTCTACTCCGCAGTCTGTTCAGTAGCTGCCAGCCCAGTTTCATCACTGAAAGTAACTTTCGTCCAAATTCATGCAGATCACTGTTTCTCTCCAAATTATCTTCAGGAAATAAAAAAAGATTGTCCAGCCACTGTCTGTTTAAGACAAATGACCATATGGAGACACAGCTTCTGTGATACTTCCATGACCTTCTGCAAAGGCCTCGGACAAACAGCAGCAATAACAACAGTGGAAGGACAAGAGATCACGGCCACACTAAGACAGGGGAAGATTCTGACTTCACATCGTGGAAGATTTTTCCCAACAAGGCACAGGGACCCAGAGAAGTTGTCCTCATTGGTTTCCAAGACCTACTTGGACAATGCCAGGTTGCACTGTCCTGGTCTGAATGCAGTATTGACCTTGGTTAGAGCAGGCGCTTACGCTGCAGCTTCCCGAGGTGCCTTTCAACTTGCACCATGATGGTCTTAACATTGCAGGGATTTCAGTCTTCCTTTGAGATTTAAAAGGCCACAGATATTAGCAACCTTAGAAAAGGGATCATCACACCTCTACAGCTTTTCTTTTTAAAATTATTTATCTTTTGTGCATGTAAACCACCAACTGACACCGCCAGGTACCTAGCAGGTACACACTCCTTCCTTAGTATTTCACGGGAAGCACAGGGTGCAGCACAGCTACATAAGCACACGTACAGACAAACAAAACCCACTCTCCACAATCATCCATTTCAGTGATCTGCCTCAAAAAGTGATCTGATGTACTTGTGCATTACTGCAATTAATCGTGTACTTTAAGGGGGATTTGTAAGCAAGTTCTGCACAGCAAGAAAAGATAATCTACTTTCAGATTCTAGCAGCTTTACAGGATTGCTCAGTAACGCATTCAGCAGAGGCAGAGTAAGGATGAGAACTGCTCAGCCATTCTAGCGTGCTCTAATCCGTCCTAGTCGGGAACACGCTTGCTCAAACACAGACCGTGGGCGGATGTGCAGCAATGGCTCCCAGCATCAGCACTGTCTGCAAGATCTGTTCAGTGATTCTCAGGGAGGCTGAGCACACTGGACTGCAACTCAACATAACAACTGCTCTTAGCCAGTTCATGAAGTTCTGAGCAATCTCTGGTTTCAAGACTAGAATCTCGACTCCATCCTGTCCATAGATGAGAAAAATATATCCATGGCAGATGAGCAGATCTAACACACATTAGGCTTAAACTGAGGTAGCATATAAGAGAGTTTTCATCTATTCTGTTAGGTAATGCCTTGATACATGAAGACTTACATATTGGGATCAGTTATTCAGTTCAAAGCATCATGTCATCTAATACCAGATTTTTTTTTAATATAATATAAATTGTTGTTGGTCAAAGCCTATGAGGCTGAAATCAGTTCGATTCAGCTGTGAAAGCCAATACCCTGTGACAGACCTCCTTTACAGCAGATGTCACTGATAGAACAGGATGGTACACAGGAAAGTTATAACAGCTCCTAAGCAACTAAAACCATTTGAGCTGAAAGCACCCACAGAAACATTTAGTAATGGGAGCCCTAAAGCAAGCAAAAGCAACCATGCAAGTATAAAAGTGTCACATCAACCATTTGCTGAGCACTTACCCCTCCAAGCCTCCTACACTCTTTATATTTTAATTCTTTTACGAACAACAATGTTTTCAAAATGTAATGCTCTTGCTTCTGCCCATCAGCAATAATTTAGATGGCAATCAGCTGCAAGTATCTGATCTAACGGGGTGACAGACTATCAGTGGCACTGAAGTTATTCTCACCAATCCATTCCAGAAGAACATCCAGAACACCACCGCTCCGCTCAGTCGCACACCCACAGAACCAGCAAGACCCCCAAAACGCAAGCAAGGCACTCGCGGAGCTGCCTTCGTGCTGCAGCTCTGCACAGAGAGTTTTAACCAGAGGAAGAAGGAAGTGGCAAGTAGGAACTTACTCTGTTCGTTCCCTAGAGGCTGCTCCAACATCGCCAGGAGGACACTATTATCCAGAACGAAGTAACGGAAGCTGTGCTTGTTTATGGTAGGTAGACGAGAATATTTAATTAATGTGGTTTCATTCACCAAGCTGCAAGGAGACGCAGGGCCACTGGGAGAAGGAAATGCTCCAAGTAACTGCATAATACTGCAGGTGAGAAAAAAGTTAAGAGTTACGACAGATTGAGACGACGAACTGTTCTACCCAAGCACAGACCTTCACTCATATTCTTCATTATTATCTCGACACAGCAGTTACCCTATCAGGGCAAGGCTGCCCTCTCCCACCAGCTTATTTTAAAACAGAACCAGTAACTTCAGAAATACATATATGAAAACCTACAAACAAGGGTACTCTGCCTCCAGAATTAGTTTCTTTATAACCTAGGTTATAAAGATGTGAAGATATGCTTTAAAGCACAAAAATCTGTACCATTCCACAGGTTTTTTTATGTTCATTCTTATTAGAAGATTATGGATGATTGGAGATGGTCACCCACACTTTAGCCTACTCTCATATCAACAAGCAAGAGACATTGTAGATGCACCAGTCATGATTGTCTTTGCTTTCTTGAAGTACAGATTACATTAACTTAAAACCTTTTAAAAAAGGCCCAGGATCACACAACTACCTGAAAGGAGACTGTCGTGAGATGGGTGTTGGTCACTTCTCCCAACTAACTAGCGACAGCACAAGAGGAAACGGCCTCGAGTTGCATCAGGGGAGGGTTAGATTGGATATTGGGAAAAATTTCTTTACTGGAAGAGTGGTCAGGCCTTGGACCAGGCTGCCCAGGGCAGTGGGGGAGTCCCCATCCCTGGAGGCTTTCAAAAACCATGTGGATGTGGCACTTGGGGACACGGTTTAGCAGGCATGGGGGTGTTGGGCTGACAGTTGGACCTGATGATCTTAGAGGGCTTTTCTGACTTCTGATTCTATGAACCTTAACAACCACAGATGATAACCTTCCCTGGCAGAAAGCCTCCAGGCACGGACCAACAGTGCCGACCTCCTTGGAGCCACAGCCTTGTGAGGCTCCTAGCAGTACCAATGTAAATCATCCAAAATTGTACAGGGTCTGCCTAATGCTATTAGAGACTGGAAATTTCTATGGCAAGAACCAATAATGAGAGTTGTCCAGCGTCAGACTGAAGATCGTATGATCTGTCTCAGGACTTCACTCTTCACCTGACCACCCAGACCAGTACGTTTACTGAAGTCCTTCCCACACACTTGTCCACTTTACTCTGAGAACAAATTGTTTCATTTCTCTAAATGAGAAGAGGCACTTTTAGCAACAATAAAGGTTTGTCCACAAGTTCCAACGAGTAGCTGCTTTCACCTTGGAAATTACGCAGTTGTTTTTACTAACAGTAAAGTTTATAACAATTCTATTGCAAAGCAGAGCAAAAAAGACAGCAGCTTTGCCTTATGTACAACATGTTTATCCTACCCATCCTCAATCTGTCCTGTCTACCATCATGCTGTTCATCCAGTAAAACAGTGCTTTTCAACTTCTCTAGAGCAGATCTCAATTTTCCTCTCTGTGCTTCCCCTCCCCAACCCACACATTATCTGTTACCGCATTTCCAGCGGAACCTCTCAAATATATTAAGCAAGCCCAACGCTGTGGGCAGACCGACATCCCATCCCGCACCAACCGACATCTGCTGCGTGTGCCATTCCCTGCTGTGTGACACCAGACAGTGTCTGTCGGTTCCCCAGTCAGCGTGGGGATGGTGCATCTTGTCTGGATAAGCAGAAGGAGAAGAGGGAATGGAAAGACAGCATCACTAGGTCAAGTGGGAGACAGGGAACTGCTATCTGCAGAGAGGACTGGATGAGAACAGAACACCAGGGGCTGCAGGAGGGCTCTGATTTTGCTCTCGAGCAAGAGAAAAGGCAGGAGGGGAAGACACCAATCACGGTGATCTTTTTGCTGTTGTGTAATGGGAGGGGGAAGGCAGTTAGGGCAGCACGGGACAGTCCCACCCAAAGGGCAACACAGAGGGAGCTTCTGGCTGACTTCTCAAATGCTCTTGCTACATCACAGACCTCACTAGCTGGGAACTCCTCATTAAAACACTCTCAGAGAAGGCAGTGCTAAACAGTAAACATGCTCTGACAAATTACACACCACGTTAGTGTAGCTTCAGCAGCATCCTTCACTCTCATGGATGCGGGGTTTGGCTCCTTATCTCCTTTGTACTTGACCTCTTGTTCACTGTTTTTGGATTTACTTCCCGAAATGCCCAGCTCCACAATCTCCAGTACCTCTTTCAAACAATCCTAAAACACAAGAGAAACCATTTTCAAACGGCAGCTCTCTGACCAACGGCTCCAAGGCCTCAGTGAAACAGTGATCTACCATCGATCAAAATAAAGTACTGCTGGACACGTGAGCTCAGAAATACAGGCAGAAGATCATTCTAACGTACAGTGTTGGAAATAAGATCACATTTGCTATAGGAATGACTTTTTTTCCATCTACAGACGTCTGCTTGTGTTTGTATTCTAACGGTAGAGAGAAAGTACTCCAAATGAGTATATACACCCAACATATTCCACTATACAAGTACAAAATTGCCAAGAGGACTACTAAGAGTGCAACTGAAAAATGTAAACATATTTAAAGAGATACTGAATGCATTTCTGAGACACTCTGCAGAACTTTGAATTAAGTTCTAAACACATTAAGAACCAACTTATCTGGACAATTGCAAGAAATTCTTTTCCAAATCTTTCAATTGCCAACAGCTTTCACAAGTAAAACATCATGGTATGAAATTCATCAAGTGAACAATAACAATAAAAGCACACAGCAAAGCTTCAACGAATCTACTGCAGGAGAGGCCAGCGCCCAGCAGAACGGCAGGTACGCCTCACAAGCGCTGCTCATTACAAAATCATTTGCTGAAAATATCTGGATTGCTACAACAAAGGTTCAAATCTCACAGCTTGAGCTATGGAATAACAAGGAAAACATTCTCATGAATAAACGATTGACTAAAATTTGAACACAAACGTTCATTTTTTTACCACCAGACACCAGGCAGGTTTCTATGCCTTGGCCTGTGTCCTTCCTTATATTTATAATTAATGTAGAAAAAGAGGTGAAGAGGAAGATCAAAGTTTTCTGATAGAGAAAAATTAATTAGTGTCAAGATGCAAAGACTAGCCACAAAGAACTACAGAAGGAGTTTAAAGTTTTGGCTAGTAAAATAGCAGGTGAAATTCAAAGCAAATGTAAAGTGAGGCACCTGGAAAATTGCAGTTCTAATACTTGCAAATGCAATGAAAGGTTCCCATCTGACAATCATGACCCAGAAATGAGCTACTAAGTGTCCAGTATTTACTACATACAGTATGTATCACTATCTTGATAAGCAGTGATTGGTAAAATAAAGAGAACCTCATGAGAGCAAATAAAGCATTACGCAACTGAATAAACCCATGCTGTGCCACATGCAGGGAAACCATCCTGTCCTACAGCCACGCCAGTACCACAGAGCACATGCAGAAAGCATCTTTATTTACAGTCCTGCTTGTGGGCTTTCAATTTTCATTTTTAAAAAATATATGTATTTTTATAAGCTACAGAATATATAAATAAAATATAAATATAAAATATAGAAAATATTATCCAATACATATTAATATACATTATGTATAAAAATATAGAAAGATCACTGAGCTGTCTCTGCAAGGAGACCAACAATGAAAATATTCACTTTTTTTTTTTTAATTTAAACAGAAGACTGTTGGAAACATGCATCTTTCCTTTTCTGCTCTTTTCAAGCTTCCCAAGCAAATTCCATCTTGTACTGAGCTATGCCTTGCTCAGTTTCTAGAAAATTGGTCTCTTGATGAAACAAACTACCATTATCAAAATATTAGCATCAAAGGAATTCTGTTAAGTCTAGAATATCTTCTAGTCAGGTAAGAGCTGAGAATTGAGAAGAGACATGGCATTTAGGGAAGTTTATCTGCAGCAGGTAGCTATGCTATATAAACATCATTAATTCCTGTATTTCTCTTTTCAGGTTTTTTTTTTTCAGATTTTCTTTTCTTCTCTCTTTTTCCAGTTTCACAAAGCAAGCAGAAAGATCAAGACATTCTTAGAAATACAAAAGGTCATTTTAAAGCCAAAAGACATTCTTGGTGAATAAAGAGCAGAAATCAAAATTTAGAACTACTTTGCACAGAAACCAGCTTTGAAATTCCCAGCATACTTCTGAAAACTAAGAAAACCACGTTATTTTCAAGTATCACGATCAGACGGGTCAGGCACAAAAGGGATTATGATTTGGAGCAGCCAGAACACACAGAGGAAGGGCTCCCACCTTCTCCTCCAGCATGTTCGGGTGCTCGGTGAGCCAGACGCAGAGGCACTGGAAAGCTGCCACTATCATGGAGTGGAGGTCGCGGGAGTGCAGCGGGGCCGGGCGGCTGCACTGGTACACGATGTAGCTGCAGACGGAGCCAATGGCTCGCTTCCGATCCGAGGAGTCCACCGCCACTCTCACCTGTCAGAAGCACGCAGGAGAGGATGAGAATTCCTCCACAAAAATCTTTCAAAGAAGAGTTTTTAAAGGCATTTTTAAATGCAGTTTTAAGAAATAGGTATCAATGGTTGAGCTCTTTTATGATCACAGCTTATGATTATGGTAACAGCTTAAAAGCTGTGGGTAAAAATATTTACCAGTGATGGATATCGAAACTTACAGGAAAGCAAAGCCACACTGAAGTGCCACCACACCGCATGGCTTGGTTTCCAAGAGCAAGAGCGGTACCAATACGGTTTGATAAGAAACTTAATTGCAAGCTGAATAAATCTGCATTTTAAACTTATTTTCAGCAAATACCTCTCTCCTTCAGCTACAGCAACCCATTCTGTACCTCTGAGAACCCACTCACTGCCAAGTCTCCCTGCCACGGGGCGTCATTCTGCTCGAACAGGTTTCCACTAGGCATATTCTGTCCGCACATTAACTTTCACCAGTGAAGAACGGACAGAAAAGCCAACCTTAGACAAGCAGACTGGCAAAAAACCCCATAAGCCCTCTCCCAAAACTCACTGCAAATAACCCTCAGCTGCTCTCTCAGCTCAGGGCTTCGGAGAGCAAGCCTCCAGACCAGAGGTACACCAAGTCACGAGGATCTACACTGTAAAACTAAAGAACTGAATTTCTCTTTTCTCCCAAGCCTGTGACTCGGCACAGGAACGGTCACAGTTCAAGCTGGATTTTTCTACTCTGTAGCATTTGGCCACGCCGTGTACGGATTTGCTCATTATGGTGCACCCTTATCCAAGCAGGAAGGCGGATGCTCTTGCTGGTGACACCACCGGAGCCAGACAGCTGTACCCCGCAAAGCAGGGGGTGACAATTCAGCACCCTAGGACGAAGGCAGCGTTTCCTCCAGAAGCGTAAGATCTACGGCAAAGGGAGTCCCCTCAAGATGAGCTGCCGAAAGGCAGGCTGGGGAACCAGCACTGTCACAGGATTTTTGAATCTGCCAAGTCCCACTAACAACCTGGTGCTGAACAGACAGAAGACAGGACAGCCCACCACCTGAGCAGGGCTGGGCCAATTGTCACCTCCCAAGGCACAAGCAGATCCAGTTCTCCACTCTGCAGTTCTGCAGCAGGAGGTGATCTCTTTCTACCCTCTTTGTTACAAAGGGGAAAGGTATCCAAGATACCCCAGAGAAAAAACTACCTCAGATGCGTGAGAATTATACAAAAATTACAGTATTTCATATTAACCTGGGGAAGCGTTTGAAAAGATAATGTATTTTCACATTCCTGTCTCCTTGCAATCCAAGAAAAAAAACCCAAACCCCTGGCTTAACCACACAAGCTGCAGGAACCCCTGGTTCTGTACAACACTCTAAGACCAAACAACCACACGTTAATTAATTGCAGAGCACTTTGAAATGCATCCTCCAGCTCATGCTGCTGCAGTAATAAAACAAGCACCCAGTCCAACATGGCTCAGTGCTGACTCCACGCTCTAAAAAATGCCTGAGACATATTTCAAAGAGATCTGTCGAGTTTCTGGGGGAGTATGATGGGAAATGCTGAACTGGTACACTGCGCCATCGTGGCTGCTGTAAATACACTGGACTGTTGCTTAACAAATGTCCAGCCTGGGGACAAGAGCCCTCAAGCAGAAAAGGGCGTTTCAATTCTCAATAACCAAAGCCCACCCCTGCTGCCTTGTAGTTTTAGTTCAGTTATTTGCTGTCGAATCAAGGCACTGCGCGCAGATAAAGCTCTGAAGAAGGTGATGCCTTCACATTAGAAATACACTATCATTTTCTAAGCTAAGAACACTATTTCCAAGACGAGATGGAAGGGGAAAAGCAGGTACAACACCTACACAAAGGGCAATGAGGTTGTTTAATATCCTGGGATATTTGCAATCTGCCAACTACCAGCAACAAAACCTCTTGTTTCTAAGTCTGGTTACGCAGTGACCAGACAGACCGGCCTCCCAGCCGAGCAAAGCTATGACAAATGGTTCACAGCGGGGCTGAGAACTAATGGCCCAAGCCCCTACACCGCCACTGGAAGCTTAGTGGCAAGATTCTCCTCGAACGTGCAACCTAATATGGCAGATGCATCCTCTGTAGCGTAAAAAAACCCCAAAACCCAAAACCAGACACATGCAGGAATCCATGAGAAAGGTTAGGAGGCATTCAGCTAGCTCAACAACCCCATCCAGAACCAGACAGCAGAGCCACGCGTACCTAACAAGCCATCCTGAGCTTCACCTTCAGCCACCAGGCTTTTCAGGGCATGCATCGCCTGAGCCACAGAGCACACACATCAGCAGACAGAGTACAAGAGGAGCACTGTTTTTTCTCGTGTCCAAACAGAACACTTGCTGACAGAGACATCTCTTTGGTGGCATGACTTTCACCCGAACAGGACCATAATCACCCTTCGAGAAGAGGCCAGGGCACACAAAACTTTGCCTCTCACCTTTGCTAGTCCAGACAGCAGCTCCAGTGCAGCCAGGGAGATACTCATGTCCTGCCTCCACTGCGAGTTGAGCCTTTGGGTTACCAGGTGAATACTGCGTATCAGCAGTCCAGCAGCTGTATCTGTATTAAGAGCTAGGATATAACCCCAATACCACATGCCACAGAGAGGGAAAATAACTAAGCGTTAGTGACAATAAGCAAGGCACAGGCACAACCACAGCAGCCACAACACAGACTTAAAATAAAATTATACACACCCCAGAATCTCAAAATAGGGCTGGTCACCTTTGCACAGGCTAACTCCCTTCTACACACCACCAGACACTGTACAAATACATTCAGACTAGCTTATCTCAATTGTAAAAGTTTTTTTTTTAAAGACGTTTTGGATAATCCCTGTAAAATCAGACCATTTTGTTTTCAGTTTTCTATTGTGTGAAGCACCCAGTTTCAAATTCTTTTCATAAATTTCATACACCCTTACCTTCTGTGCACAGGAAATAAAAAAATAAAATAGAATTAATATATTACAAAAATATCTTTCAAGTTACATCACTGTTTAAAGACTCCGTAAGTCAAATATTTAAAATTTTTTTTTTAACATTACAAAGGGATCTTTTTGCACGGACTTGTCAATGAGAACCCATACAAATTAAACACACAATTCAAATGGTGTGCTGAAAACTAGCAGTTTAATAATGTCAATCAAACAAATCCTGTAGAGAGAAAGCACCAACATATTTATATGAATGCCTAGAACATACTGAACTCTTTCCTGCTAATACCCCTCCTCTCCTTAGTTATAGAACTAGAGGAAAAAAAAATTTTCGTTGGCAAGAACAGAGTTGTCAGCCTAGGCTACAATACCAAGGTGAGCTCACTTCTATTTGGTCAACACCAGTTAAACTGAAGACCACCAAAGGAGCAAGTTAAATGCCAGGACCCCACCGTTCGGCCAGCTGACCACACACAGATTTAGTAGAACATGGACTTTATTACAAAGATTCAAAAATGCATGATACAAGACATAGCAAACTAATGTTAAGAAATACTTGTTATAACAAACATCACAAGCATTCTGCTTACTTGCTGTATAAAAACAGGAGTCCCCCAAAATGCTCTTTAAATATAGCTTAAGAGAAGGTGCTGCAAAAGCCAGGTAAGCATTTGGAATGCTACCGAAATGACTGAAGCAATTAGTTTGCACTCGGTGTACATTTGTCCCATTATTGTTCATGAAAACCAAGTGTCTTGAAAACACGCTGAAGTAAAACAGTTTGCAAACACCTCCTTTTTCATAAGCTTTTACATTCGTATTTTAAAAATATTCACAGAGTCCCTTAGTAGGATTAAAACCCACCCAACTCAAGGGCACATACGAGCACAAACTGGCAACAAACAAAGGGGCTATCCACCCTGGGTTCAACACACCCATGCACATTAATGTATTAGCCAGAATTAGGCACAGGAAAAAAAACCTGCAAAAAACATCACTCTGGCATCTGATGGCAGAGGTTGGTTGGTTGGTTTGTTTTCCAGACGAGCTATGCTTACCATAATCCCTCAGCAGGGCTTGTGCTGGCCGTTCACTGTCTGGTGTCGTGGGCTCCGTGCTGCCTCCGCTTGCAGTGCTGATGCCACTGTTAGTACGACTGTGGCTCTTGAAGAGGTTATTTTCACCACCATTCTGCAAATTCAAAGTCAGTTCTGAGTGATAAGCAGATTTTTCTGAGTAGAGTTCCCTATACCAGAGGATGTGCTCAGATATAATGGAGAAAAAAAGCTATTCCAGCCTCAGGATGCTAACCGACCACCGCACAACAGCGGACAAAGCCAGCAATGCATTCCTTCGGAAGTGGGAACTTTGTAAACAAAAAATACTTACCGTTTCCATCTGACAGCCAATGGCTTCTAACAGTGCCGAATCTTGAACAATATTTAACATTGCACCTGAAGAATCAGATATAAGAAGTTAACTAAAGACCACGGTAGAATACTCCCTGCTAAAATCTATACAGAAGCACTGAAGGTCTAACAGACAGCATCGCCATCCTGTTTTATAAAAACTCTTTCACAAAACACAGGATTTGCTTCAGGCTTAACCACTTGAAGCAGATGAGAACCGAGACAGAGAGTACTTTCAGCTACTTTAAAAATGCTTTGAACATAGGTTTTTCAAATTCCTCAGCTGACAAGGATTTTGATTTCAGCGAAGGAATGGAATTGTTCCTTGCCTCCCATCAGATTGTGCTCATTCAAAAACTCAGGTTATATTTAAGGATATCTACTGATTCTGTGGACAAAATAACAGTGCTTGTTAGATAACTAAGAGAGCTAACACGAGCTGCGTAGTCCGAAGCCACCTCAAAGGCTATACAGTGCTGACCTCGGCCACGTTCTCGCCGGGCACGAAGAGGCTCCCATCCCCAGGCTCAGCCATTAGGAGCCACAAGGCAGCTGGGGACCAACAGACAAAAACGTGTTTTCAAGTCTTACTGCCCCAGCAGCACAGACAGCAGCCTGCCAGAAGCTGAAGTGAACGTCTGGTCCTTTCAGCACCCCTTAAGACATCAGCACCAGTGACCACTCTTGTTCTCTTGCTGATCAGTGACCAGTGAAATGAACCCCAAGCAGCCACAACACAAGGAGTTGTTTTCATAAAGACATCTCCGCCCCTGATCCACAAAAAAAACACCCACAACAAAACCAAGGCTAATATTTGCATCATTGATAATTTATGGGTTTGTAAATTAAAAACTGCTTTCATTTCAATTTGGCTAAAATATACATCGAATTTCCTAAATCGGAAGGCCAGTGCATAATCTGAGGTGGGACACACCAAAAGTGTCTCTACCTGGAAGTCATCCCCAGCCTCTCACTTTCTGTGCTTTATTTTCCACCAGTGCCCAAAATACCATACGGAAAAAGCCAAAGCTCTAAGTACAGGGGCAGCCAACCCTACTGCATCCAAACCAGCCAGCAGGTTCTTACCTCTTCCATCTTGGCAGAGACAACTAACTACGCAGCAGTGTAACACACTGTTAAAGTGAAATTGCCGATGCATTCAGGGTGCCTAAGGTCAGCTAGCATCAACAGCCGTTACCTGCTCGGCAGCATGACCCCCAGGCAATGAGGAAAGAAGGAATAAGGACACAGACCTAACGCCGACATGCTCAGTAGCATCAATTTTCATTTTCTGCCCCACCCTCAGCAACGAGTGTTTAGGAAAACACCACTTGCTATATGAAGGGAAACGCACCACTTGCTGTCAAAAATTTAGTGAGCAGCTGGAAACACTGATTTTCTTGAGAAGCTGGTGGCACATGTGAGCATCTCTGGCTAAACTGGAGATTTATGAATCCTCTCTCCAACCAAAGCCAGGAGGAAACAACTTCACATACAGAACCAGGAGTTCAACAACAGGAACGGAGGGGACATGGACTGGTATGGACTATCATGGAAACAGCAATGAGAAAAGCCATTGAAGGCACAGCATCCACCCAGCCGGGCGCAGACACCAGCGCGCGGCAGAGGCATGCAGGAGCATCCTGCGCAGCTGCCAAGGAAGTGCAACCCCCTGCGCACCCATGCTCTGGGGTCTCGCCTGGAGGATCGCTTGGATACCACACATCTCCTCATCTCTTCACCAGCAGCGGCTGCAAACCGTTCCTGTCAGTCATGCTGCCCTAGGCTTCCACTAGTACAGGAACTATCTTGACCACGGCAAGGAAACTTTACGGAAGTCTGTGCAGACTGGATTTGCCTCCCATCACTTGATGGCTCACGCCATTTTCTTTCCCTCCCCTACTAACCAGTTAGGCTCTCTGTCTTCCAGAACAAGGCAGACATCTCCCACCGCAATGCCAGTCTGTTTCCTTTTTAAACAGACAGAGGGAAAGTGGCACTGTAATTACTGAAGGGCAAGAACACCATTATGTGGAAAAAGGCACTTGTAAGTAAAGAGAGAAAAATAAGGTGGGGAGGAGAATGAGAGGCAAGTACATTTTTTACTGGTCTGAAAATACATCTAACTTGCGCTAAACAAACGCTGCCAGACTGCCAGTGCTGGACCACCAGTCACCCAGGATTTCCATTTCTTTCTAGGTTTAATCATGTCAAAAAATAAAATGTTCTCTGTAACCCACTAGTCAAGAATCCTTCCCAATATTAAAGCAACATTTTTTCCTGTTCCCATTCCTAGTTACAACTGACTTTTCCTGCTAGAATGCGCTTTATTTCCGCCTCTACTTTTCAAGTACAATTCCACATTTGTAAAGAGAAAGAGATTATTTTAACAAAAATGTGAGGCTTTTCAAGATATTGTCATAGTATGAGGGAGATTATACAGATGACAACCTGGCAGGAATTTCATCTTTTTTCTTACAAAGCAATAAATGAGTAACAAAACATATTATTCCAGTACAGATTCAGGCAGACATTTTTATAACACAGTTAATAAACATAAAAGTTGAAATAACCTAGTATCATTTGAGTGTTGTTGGGATCTGTTTCCGTCTGCAAAGCTCCTATAAGTATATTCACAAGCCTCAGCTTCAAGGAAAGGAAGGTTACTGGCTTATCATATGTGGAGCTGTCATCGTTGCTGAATTTCCCTTCCAGGACAACCTGAAGGAAAAATACATTTATTTCAGGATCAGTCAGAGATCACACCAGCATGGTGTTGGTTTCGAAAGACAACCACCACAGCACACAGTAAGACTGTACTAACAGCTGTCAGTAGCACTGTTACAGACTCGCTAGCAGAGCTTCAGTGGCAAACAGAACACCAACTAAATCCCACGAGTCATCCCAATCCCAAAACAATCAGCAGAACAAAAAAGGAAATGCAAAACAAAGTGGTGAGTTTACTACCTCAGACTTTATGGTTCCAAAGTGATGAGGGAGAGGCAACAGAGACAGCAAGATGTTAATTGAAGCTCTTCTTAGCTCTGTGGGGTTTACATAGATTTTAAACTTTGAGAGTTCTCTGAAAATCAAAGCATCATATAGTTAATCAACTTCTCACAGGAATTTGAAGCCAAATTAATTAAGTTAAAATTAAATATACAGCCACTCAGTGGTCTTACATAATTTGCAGTATACAACGTAGCTGCTTCTTTCTAGGCTCAGGATTTTTTATTTTTTTATTTGAACAGCAGCAATAACAGAAGGAATCCATGCAGAAACCAGCACTTGCTAAAGGTTCTGCACTCCACATAGGAGCAACGAGCTGTTGGAAGCTTTATTCATGTCTTGCATCTTCAAAGCAGGAAGTTTCAGTCAGAGCCTCTACTGGCTAATTACAACTCCAACCCACCCTGGATTATTGTAGAGCCACAGAACATGCTCGTCTGCACACGGCATAAAACACAAGCTGCTTGGCAACTAGATCAGCTTTTGTCAGTAGCCATCAGCAAATTCTGCCACTTCTAAAGACCTATCCAAAAGAAGCAGTGGCTTAGATTTATGCCCAGAAGATAAATAATATTTTATGCGTAACTTCAAAATGAAACGCAGTACCAAGACATAAAACATATGTTGAGGGTGGCATGCAGAGCAGCATCACGTTCCTCAAATTACTTAGCAAAACATCCTGAAATCTGCAAAGCTCTGACAAGTGAGGTTGTGTCTTCTGGTTTAAGAACCTACTCCATTTTCACCAGCCTCTCTAAAATTATCAATTTTTCTATTTAATGATGTGTAAGATTACTCTCTTAATGAATTCACTGCAGCAACGGCCACTAATGAATATCCTGTAAAATTTTACTTAAAAATCAGTAGGCTTTAAATATATTTCAACTAAATCACTCCTTTTCCCTATTCTTACACATGCTGCTTTCCATCAGTGAATATGTAGATAACACAACTCACATATTTCATTTAAAATAAGCACTACTACTGCTTCAAAGAAAATTGCATTAAATAAAATGAAAAATTAGAGCTTACGAGCACCACTGTTATCACTTATCTAACGCGTTCACAGTATGGGGCTCACATTACAGAATTCCTTCAGCGAAAACCACTCAGAAATGGCAGAAACCCCAGAAGATAAACAATTCCCCACATTTCTGATGATATTTATATGGAAACAGCAATTTACCTGTCAGGTAAAATAGTTTCAAGAGCTGAAATGAAATATGGAACCACGACATCAATTCCTTTCAGGTCACAGCAGAACAAAGGAGGGGAGTTTAAAATAACACTGGCAAGAACCGGGTGGCAAATGAAATCTGCTATCTGCAAACCCTGAATTAAAAGCATGTAAAATCTGACAAAGAAAGATAAGATTAAATTCTGTGCACATAAAAAGCATAAGCACCCCACATGAACAAGAACGTGCAGCCACTATTTGATCTTTTCTATATAAAACAATGTTTTAAAATCAGAGCCAGGAAACATTGATCTGAGCATTCCCCCCAGGCTCCTTCAGCACAGGCAAACGCACGCACCGCTAACAACCCCCCTCACGGACTGCACATATTTCACGTGAAAAGCCCGCACAGCAGAGTCTGGCTGCAGCCTCTGACTCGCCGCGGGACGTGCCCTGGGAGCTGCGAAAGCACAGCCCAGCCGCTCACCGGCAGTGCTCGGACCACGTGCTCTCCCTCTACTCCCTTCCCCACGTAAGGATGGGAACGAGACCTTGATTTTAACTCCCCAGCACAAGAAAAACACCGTGAAATCTTTTGAGGGGGACAGGACAGGACGTGCTGATCAGCGATTTGGAGGATGAGACCAAACACATCCACCGTAACCAGTTCAAAAGAAAAAGCAGGGGGGCAGGAACCTAGCTGGCCTTCATCCTAAAGCAGTTAGTTCTTTTGCAGTTTCTTGTTAGAGAATACTTCTATCCTCCTTATTTTATCTCTTTAAAAGGCCTGCAAACACAGAGGAAACTCACTGACTGGGTAAGAGAAACACGAGCCATCTATACACAAAACACTACAACATGCAAGAAATAAAATGGCTCAGTCTTCCAGGGAGTCCTGATGCCACCTGGGACAAACGTACCCACACAGTTGGAGAGAGACAGGATTTAAAGTCGGCTCTCTGCCTCTAGCCTTTGCTGTTTTACTTTTTAACAAAAATTTGGAAAAAAGGTATACTGTGATAGGCAAGATTGCCTTATTTCATTAGGAAAAAGACCTGTAAACAGAGGTAGTTCAGAACACAACTGTTCTGAATAATGGAATATTAGTGCACTTCTATATTTAAAGGGCACCCCCCAACCCTCAGATACATTCTATCCCAGGGTGGTGGTGTTTGACAACACAGGACCCCTCACGGTCTAATAAAGTGCACAAAGTCTCATGTTTGCACACTTCTTTTTTCCTTCTGAACAATATTCAGTGACAAATTAAAAAAAAACCAAGAATGCAAGAGACAAGAACGTATTATAAAGACAACGTTCCTTCCAATTGGGAGACACTTTCAGGGACTTCCCTTCAACTGGAACTTGAAGAAAACCCAGAGAAAACGAGCATCACCAGAAGAGGAAAGGAAATCACTGTTTGGTTTGGCCGGGGATCCCCACCTACAGCACCTGCAGGCTGACCACGTCTTCCGAACGGGCAGCACAGCGTTCGGACAGTCACGGAATGCTATTCACTGCGAATTCATTTGCACCATAAAGTTACACTAATAAATCAACTGGAAGATAGGTTAGTACCGGGATAGGTAAGCTGGTAATATCTCCTCCCCAGTCTTCTTGCTACAAAATATCCTACACAGTGTCCCGCACGCCTCTGCCCTTCCCGCTTCGTAGTTGTCTGGGAATTCACTGGCATCAAACATGGGGTTGGAAGCCACTGTGTCTGTGGACATTTGTGATCCTTTCCGGCGAAACTCCACACTAGCTTGAGTTGCTATAGCTGGGAAGAGAAAAAAAAAACACAGCATTTCACTGCTTTTGTTAACATATTTAATAGGCTCATGGGATCCTGGACACAAAGATCAAGTCAAATTTAGGAGTTATCATGAAGCTGTTAGTTCACTAGACTTGAGACAGTGCCTCTGTTTAGGAAGTGTTTATGGGCGTAACTAACTTTTTTCTTTATGAGCATGACAACAACTGACCTTCATATTCTACAGCCTGTCCCAACTTTCTGCTGGGAAGAGTACGCTTACACTCAGGACCAGTTCCTACCCTCTCTGGAGGACAAGGATCTTCCCTCACCTACTTCTCATCCCCAGAAAAGTGAAGTACTACCTTGCCTTCCTGCCTGAAAATACTAAAAAGGATTTAGATGGTGCCATTACTGTGACCTCCACACAAGTGCTTAATTTTCAACTGGCCAGCTAATGTCTTACGCTGCTCTGAACACCAAGCTGCTTTGATCCAGTTCTGTTGTATAAACTTACTTATTAAGAAAAAACAAAACAACAAAAAAAAAAAAACTAAGGACTCCTATCAGAAGAAGTAGTCTGCTGAAACCCACCCTCCTGATTTGGTCCCTCTCTCCTCACCTGACTACTGAAATTGCCAAATGAATTAGTGGTTAGACAGCCCCCAGAGAGCAGCTACAGGGGAGGCTGGCCCTCTCCTGCTCCCTGCCCCACACTACGCTCCTCAGCAGTCCCTCGGGAGCCTGCTGCTCCCCAAACGGGACGTGGTCCTGCCAAGCTTTGTGCTCCCTCCCTGCAGGACAGTTCAGCTGAACTCGGGTCCTTCTAGGGAGATTTCTGGGCCCCCTTTCACATCAGCGCCTCGTGCATACGATGCAGGAGGCTGTGTGCTTTGCTTTGCTGCCTTCATCCTTTCCTCCAGGATGGCAACCAAAAAAGATACCTTGAGAGCAATATGATTTTTTAAGATTTTTTTGATTACTAATGGCAGAAAGAGCACATTCTTTCTTATTTTTAGCCAAGACTATATTGATTTTCAAAAGTTTTATAAGCTACCAAATCAAGCAAAAGATAACGTGTGCTCCTAACAGCATCATGCCAATGTAGTTCCACCAGCAGCAGAGATCTTCCTCTGCCTCAAGCCTGGGGCACTGGGGAACATCATGTTCACAACCAGTCTTGCAAGCAAAGGCCCATTAACGCTTTGACAGCTGGAATGCTTGTTAATTTATGGATAAGGAGGTTTTTTGGTGGGTTTTTTTTTTAAAGGAAACATGCTAATGACAAGTGTCTACTCTTCTTTTTTTTGTCTTTAAATTCGTGGTTTAACCTGCTGTTACCTTACAAATTTTCCTGACACAAGCAGCAAATAAACACAAATCTTTATGCATCTTCCCATGAGCCATTTTTTGTCCTAAATAAGCTATCCAGCAATATATTGTAGTTGGAAAAAAACACTACATGCACAATGCATACAAATCAAACACTAGGTCTGTAAAATAAGCTTTAAGTAAAAAAAACATGGTTAGTGCAAAGTCCTGAAACTCATGACATGATCACAGACTAAAGTACAGAAAAGATGGGACTGATTCAGGCAGATTAATTTGCTTTTGCCAACAATCCTCCCCATTCAAAAACACACACAAAAAAATTACTTGTCTTTTTCAAGTAAAAGTGCAAAAGCTACAAGAGACAATGAGAATGAATTTACAAATAAAATGTGGATTATGGAGAAAGAAAAGCATGACCGCAATTAAGGAAAAGCTACTGGTTCCTACTTACAAGATTTATAAGAAAGAAGAATTTGGATAAAAGATGCTGCAAGATAATAGAAATAAAATGGAAACAAATCAAAGGACAGCAGTAGTTATAAAATACTTTTAAGATGGTGAAATCGTAATACACGTTAAGAAGCTTTTAGCTTTTTTAAAAAATAGATTAAAAGCTTTATGATATAGCAAGCTCGTTAAACACATAGGAAATTGGCATTCAGGTCCAAAATTATGGTTTTGAAAGTACCATGCAAAACAATGAACAAAAAGTTACAAAATACTGGTAAGATTCAGAGCCGTTCACATCAATGCACATCACTTCTTTACAGGGGTGCATTAACCCTTCCCAGCTCGCGTACAGCCCCCCGGGTCCCTCTGCGCATGGAGCGTACACCAGGCTGTCCTGAGGCTTCTGTGACTCGGGGTATGTCTTGCAGGGGGAAGGCCACTTACCTGCGGAGCCTCCTCACAGCAATACTCCTCCTTCCAAACCACGAGCTCCCGACCGTACTGCAGCTCCATCTTCCCTCACCCAAGTTGCTAACAACCCCTACCAGCAGCCAGCACGCCTCCCCTACCACCAGCTCAACCCACCATCTTCCAACGCAGAAACAAAGGGCAGAGCACCACCAGAAATATCAACCTGTCAGAAACAATCTCCAGAGAAAGAAGAGAGAAAAGACTGCAGCAGCCAGGCACCGGGAGGGAACACCACCGCCTCGCCAGAACTGCTTCTCTGAACATGCAGGGTCAGGGCAAGACCTGTGACCAAGCCTCCCAGCACCACCCAACAGGTCCCGAATCAGGGCTGCTTCTAGCTTGCTTCTAGATCCTCAGAAATAGTCTTTGGGACATTAATATTAAAGACAGTAAGGTCACAAGAGATGGGGGTAAAACCACACCCCAAGACTCGCCCCCACTGCCAACAGCGCCTGGGTGACAGCAGCAGCCCTCCTGGGTAAGGCTCCTTCCGCTGCTGTCAGACACCGCTGGCAGGCTGCTGATGGACCTCTTTAGGTACGAGGATCAAGAACGAGCCCTTCAGACTGGAAGATTCAGCTGCTGAAATGCGGGCACCAGGTATTCCCGCGTTTCTCCCAGCTCTCACAAGCTGCTGAAGACAGCAACCAGCCACAGCATGCACTCTGCGGCCATGCTTGCCTCACCAAAACACATCCTGCCGATGGAATTCCACTTGGCACACGCATCCCAGTGCTGTCATATTCAGGGTTAACTTCATAAAGGCTTCACAGGGAATTTCTTATGAAGGAATTCCCTCCAGTACCAATCACAGGGAGCTGTGCACGCCACACTAACTGCTAAATAAACACGCTGCAGCCATCTCACTGTAAAGACTACGCCAGCAGGATCCAGCTCCTTTCAAAGCAACTGCGTTTTCAAACAAATAATTTTTCCTCACTTGCCACAATACAGAGTAGTGTTCATTAGCAGCCTGCTATAAAGCCATAAAGCTGCACCATCAATGTCTCAGTGCAGAAACTAAAACCTGACACAGGACACTCAAGGCACAAAAGCACTGCACCAGCAATGGCAAGGTCGCCATTTTGCTTCAGAATCCAAACGACATATGACTATTTTAAAGCATGGGGCTCAACGAGCAAACAGGAAGACTGCTCTTCAGGTGATAAATCCCACCAGTGCTCAGCCATACACAGATGGCCTCCAGCTAATCTCATGGGAGAGAACAATTCTCTCTTCCCGAAGGGAGACAGATGAAATCACAGCACCCATAAACGCGAAATACGTACAATTATCCTGAATCGTGCAAGGGTTAGGACAAGAAGTTTACCAATGAAGATGACAGAAAACTGCACAACAGTGGGGCAGCAGTTATATTCCCAGAACCAGAGCAGAGACGAGGCTGGAAGGGACCTATGGAGATGAGGACAGACTGAGGGAGTTGGGGCTGTTCAGCCTGGAGAAGAGAAGGCTCCGGGGTGACCTCAGAGCAGCTGCCAGTGCCTGAAGGGGCCGACAGGAAGGATGGAGAGGGGCTTTTCACAAGGGGGTGTAGTGATGGGACAAGGGGGAACGGCTCTAAACTAACAGACGGCAGATTTAGATTAGATATTGGGAAGAAATTCTGCACCATTAGGGTGGTGAAACACTGGCCCAGGTTGCCCAGAGAAGCTGTGGCTGCCCCCTCCCTGGCAGTGTTCAAGGCCAGGCTGGATGGAGCTCTGAGCAACCTGGGCTGGTGGAATATGTCCCTGCTCATGGCAGGGAGGTTGGAACCAGAAGATCTTTAAGGTCTCTTCCAACCCAAACCATTCTATGATCCTATGACATAGTCAGTGCGCCCTTCTCCGCCCGCTAAAATGGGGTCAAGTAGAGCAAGGTTGGCTACCCTTCCACCCATCCAGATACTTGTTCAGCTCAGAACCTACAAAAAGCTGCACCACAGCTTTTTCCACCACAGTCATTTTTCTTGACTTCCTTTCTGGAGATTACAGAGTTCAAGCAGTAAGATACGTGAGGCTCCAGGACTAGAAGCGCCAGGTTAGATAGGTACTAATTCACATCGGCCTTGGTCAACTGCTTCTTACTTGCTAAAGCTCACCAAAAAGACTTGTGCTGCGAGACGGGAGAAGGACGATGTGCAAGCCCATGGGAATCATCAGGGTTCGTTGCACAGAACTGAAGGAAATTCTGAACTAGAACTTGAGAGCGCAGCTCATCCGCAGGGTTACTTGCTAGGCACTCGCATTTAGCTCACAAATACCTCTTTAGAAACATGTCATATGGGTTCTCATTGAGAACGTGTCACATGACAGAAGAGGAATAAGAAACATGCACTAGAAAATGCAGTGTTCCAGAAAGGTGTCCCAGGGCAGGGAATCTCTCTGCAGGACCAAGGAGTGATCTGTATCAAGATGTTCCACCTCTTTCTTTTTCAAAGAGCAATAAAACAGAGATTTGTATCAGAGAGCTATGACAGAATTCTTAACCGCGTGGCATTGAAACAAACGGAACATCAGAAGGGTTTAAAGCTGTTGAGATCTCACACAGCTGCAGTCCCAGACCTAAAAAAAACCCAGTGTGTGTGGGCCAGCGGAAGACAAAAATCAGCATCACTATGTAGTATTAAGCGCAGACACTTCCCAATCATAAAATATTGAAAGCATCCACCAAAATAATAGTGCTTCCCGAAGCTAACACAGATTACCAACAGCAGTCTCACATACGGTAAGAACACGCAAGCTAGCGTCAAAAGCGTTACTGTACCAGGCCAGGAAGCACAGCAGACGGACCGCGATATACAGGTACACAGCCAACCCGCAGGCAAAGAGAAGTCCTGTAATAGATTTATTTTTGTCCTCTTTCCCAAGAGTAGGGATTGTGGCGGCTAACTGTCCCCTCTCTGCCACCCTCTTCCCTCAAGCCACATCTATACTGGGTAGCACGAGCAGAGGCAGGTGGATGGGCCCAGCGTGCAGCCCTGACTGCTACTGATGGGCCCCACTTGTGTGACGGAGCCACACCACACCCCACAGCCCCCCTGACCCCTCATCGCTCCAGCACAGCACCTCTTGCCTTCCGCTGTTCCAGGGGGAAAAGACCTCACCTGGAGACAGCAGGCTGCACAGATCAGACTCCCAGAACACAAGCTTTTCAGTTTGGACTTCAACATGATTTCTCGTCAACAGAAACTGCAGGAGCCTAGCCCTTTACAAGTCTTGCTACGTTTTCCCACCCAAAGCAGAGGCTGAGCAAAAGGATTTCTTCAAAAGGATAAATCAAGCAATCTGACTTCGGTGCCTCTCTACAGAGTTTCAGCAGCATGGGGCCATCTTGGGTTCGCGCTCGCCTGACAGCCTGCCATGGCACTGCTGTGACCAGCACTTCACACAGCGGTAACACTGCTGGCATCCCGGAAGGGCAGCAAGCACCTGACTAAATTCAATAAGTTCATTCTGTCTTCCAAACAGTTAGAAAAGCAGGACATAAACCAGCCAGTTCTCTGGGTCTCCACCCAGGTATTTCGCTCAGACCCACTGCGTTTAGTAAGTGGCAGAAGACGCAACACGCGAAGACCGGTCTCAATGTGGACAGCTCTGAAGAGCACGGAGGAAGAACAGAATCAAGCGATTTCCAAATAGTTTTCAGGAAGGTAGTAAGTCCCTCTGTAAGGCTAGCAATATGACAGTTTTCTGCCTGCTGTTAGGGAACTTCAGATATTGCATTTTGCATAAAAGGCTCTGGAACCCCTCCAAGGAAGTCAGTCATTTTGATTTTGGATGACTGCGTACTTCTGCTACAAGCACAACACTCTGCTCACAGCTGACACTGTTGCATAAGCAGTATCTCAGCTGACATCCTTTTCAGGTTTAGCACTTCACTAAAATTGCTCAAGATACAGGTTATGTTAAAATTAAAATGACCCAATCAATTGCAAAAGCATCAAAGACAGAAATACCCTAGCTGCACATGCCACTGAACACACCCTCGGATTCCGCCTTGCTCCTTCCTAAGTGCAGCTATTCCTCTAGCAGTGTGTGATCGGCCTTTTACAGAGGGACTCGGACCTCCTACCACAGAAATCCACAGCTGAACGCTTTCAAAAACCAGGTGCTGCACACCTAAACATACCTTTAACAGATCCCAAATCCCAAAGCCGCTGCCTCCACACGGGGCTTTGTGACACAACAGACAATGAAGATCAGTTTATCTGCTGCTGTTAAGTCCCACGCTAAACACAACTTGCTACAACAAACCTCTTCATGCTGTTGTTCCTAGCTGGGGCAGTGAGCTCCTGCCAGATAGATCTCTTGGAAGAGTTTAGCAGACATCCAAAATACCACATGAAGAGCAGGAAAAACACAAGGAGCGAGAAAGTTTATTCTTTCCTGAATATTATCACCAAAAGGAAGAAGAGTGTTAAAAAGCCTCTCTGAGCAAACACTAATTCTGCTGCCATGTCTCAAAAGATCTAATCTCTAAAGCTGAGCAAAGCATTGGAGACAAAACAAATCCAGCAGTAAGGACTGAAGACAGCCAAGGTATCAAGCCATATAAGGAAACACGTAGCAACCATCACTGAAAGGCAGCAACTTCACTTGCTATTTTAAGGACTTCTGTTTTCACAACACTCTCCAAAAAAAAAACCAAGTACCACTTTGTGCAGTATCTGGAGTGATGTTTGACAACTTTTCAAACATTAAAGAGTCATTATAAAAAGTTGCTATTACTCAGAGATACACTCAAGGAGATTTCAAATTAGGAAGTGGACTCTCATCACATTATTTCCTTCACTTAAAATTTTCCCCACTAGCATAATTGGCGCTGCCATGCTTGTTAGAGCAAGGGAGTGTTTAATAGCAAAAAAGCTATTTTTAATAGTTTTAAATCCCCAAACGCCTGCTCAGCTAACAACAGGCACTGGCTCGGCTGGGAGGGGTTAATCACAACGTAGCACTTCAGATTTTATTCTTTCTTTTATTATGCATATGTTAATCTTGCAGGTAGGAAATGTCAATAAAACAAGGAAAAAAGTGTAGGTATGTTTTTTGCAGTAATATTTACCAGTCATGCTGCTGTCTCTGTTTATTCCATTATGAAGTTTACAGTGAACAAATGCTGCATCAAATAACCATGATCCAAAGAGGTTCAGGATGCTGTTAACCTTTGGCCTGCGAGGAGCTGGTAGTGGCCGTGGCTCAGAACTTGTCTGGTTTGGGCTAGAGAGTGGAGAAGTAGAGGAGGGTTGGTGCTGCACTTTTGAAGTATGTGCAGTAGTTACCTATTCAAATAGAAGAACAAATCAGCTCCTAGAAGCAAGTAAATTACTTCCTCTAACCAAGGAAACTATCAAAAGGGTCAGCTACTTAAACACAGAGTATGGAGTCTTACAGTGCTGGTTTTCATCGTTGCTTTATTCACAGTCACTGCCCGATGCCTCCGGTTATGGGGCGGCGTGGTGTTGATCGCGGTGTTCTGGGGCATGCTCAGCCTGTTCACGGGCGTGGGCGGTGCGCTGTCTGACCGGGGTCGGGAAATGCCTGCACATCAAGAAATAAAGCAAGCTGTCAGCAAGAATTCCAGAGGCTCATACACAGCAGCCCCGTTAGTAAGCATTTGGCCTTCTGTAAACAGAGCAGCTTTCCCTCCTGCACCCCGAAACAGCAGCAGTAAGAAAAACATCTCTCTCCTTTCACTACTCGCACAAATAAACGCACAAGCAAAAGAATACCCTGCTCGCATTTGATGAGCAAATAATTAAAGAACACCAAAGAACCCCACACCTTAAGAGTGGGGAAAACGGCACATGGGAGGACCAACTCCAGCAGCAGGCAGAGGGGAAGGGGCAAAGCCACCGTAACAGCTCTCCTGCCCAAATTCAGAGACCTCTCACCTCTGCCTTTCTCTCCCACCCACACCTCCCAAGGCCTCTTCTGAGACAGCTCTAAGACGTCTGGCCCTTCAAAGCCAACTTAGCTCACTAAATTACGATGAAATCCATCCCCAAGCAGTTTTCTGCTGGTTCTGAGCTGCATCAGCTTGCTGAACAGTCCAACACTAAGTCAGTACAAGAGGTGCGGTCAGAAAGCAGAGCAAGCTGTAATTTTTCTGGCAGCAGCAGGACATCAGATCAGTCTTCACCCAACTTCAGGGAAATACTCTTGGTGTATACAGGTACTCTTCCCAGCCAGAACCCGAAGCAACCAGCCCTCTGCAAAACTTCAGGTGACAAACACCACTTCTTCCCATTTTAAGGAATACCATCACCCTCACACCCCGTGTGTAAAATGAAGTGTGGAATTGCAGAGTGCTTGAAGATTTGACACAGATTTTTTTGACCACATTAATTAAAGCACACAAGTAGCTTGTGCAATATGTTACAGAACACCTGCATGCACTATGAAACGTACTGTTTTGGTGTACTTTCTTGGAAAAGGGGATGCAGTATTTTGCCAAACGCACACATCATGTAAGCACGTATCAGGGAGGGCGAGATAAAAGCCACGTGCGTTGGCACTTGGGGTAGGAGGCAGCGAGACCTCCGTCAGCCTTAGCTGAAGGGGTCCGTACCGCAGCTCTAAGGTCTGCCGCAGCACACGCCCATCCACACCTCCAGCTGCAATCTAATTTCACCCAGAGCTCCCCTGTGCCCACGTGCATCGCAGCCTGCAGTCTTCTTCTGAACTCCAGGCGGGCTATCATCACCCTAGGCGTTTCATCTTGCTACATGAGATCTTTAGAAGTCTGAAGTCTCCGATTCAACGTCCCATCAAAAGCTCACGGAGACAGCAAAGCTCCTGGCGAGCTTGCAGGAGAGCCTGGGCTGCCAGGGGCCCACAGCAGCCCTCCACAGCCGGCCAGGGTAGAAGACCTCAAGCCCAGACACCACCACGGACCCCACCACTGCACCCAGACAAGGAGCTGCAGGTGTCACCACTGTCACCCCAGGGGGAACGGAGTCCCAGGCAGCCAGATGCAGCCCATGAAAAAGACTACCACACCATGAGTGGGTCAAAAACTTCAGGTGAGAACCCCAGACTATTTTTAGGGTGCAAGACGAACTCACGATAACAGCTATCCCAGTAGAGGTGCACGCACTGGGCAAAGCAAACAGCTGCTCCGCTTCTTCCTCTGCCTCCACTGCAAGATGCCCCCCGCATGAGTACAATTTCATGCACTGAAAATTACTTACTAACCACTTTCACAAAAACCTTGGATATGGTATTTTTTTCCTCAATACTTACTGTATTTCATAGCTTTTTCAAAAACTTTTTAGTTCAGCTTAGACAGCCAGTAAAAGATGCTTCAGAGTAACACCTTCTACCAATGCTCAATTAGACTTTTTTTTTTTTTTAATTATTGTTTCAGTGCAGACTGCCAAATCCTATTATCATATGCAGGAAGACACCGTAATCAGGAGGTTGTTTTTGTAAGGTTAGGCCACGTATTGCCTATACGCAATCCTCCTCTAACAAACTATGATATTATGTGACAGCCTACTGAATATTTTAAATCTCACACCTGGTATTAGTAAGAAGCAATCATTAAAATTCCTTACAATTGGTGGCAAGACACCTGGAAGAACACAGTGGACACCACAGGTTTCAAGATTCAATATCACAGCTTAAGAAATATGACCATTTGCTCTTTTACATCACTTCATAACTTTTTAAACAAAGCTATTTCTACAAAAGTGAAATCTAAAGTGACAAACACATGTTTGCACTGGGGAATACAGTACCAATAAACTTTTTCCTTTCAATATTTTTACAGAAACACAGAATGTATTTCTAGTAAAAAGGATCTTATAATTCTGCGAGACAGGAGGATCTTGAAGTGCTTTGCTGAAAAGGACTAAACCATTGAGATTTTACCAACAGACAAACAACATGCAAAAGCTGACAGTCCAATTCTGCAGCCAGGTTTTTTTCTGAACACAGTTTCCGTATCTGCTCAAGTCTTCTGCAGACTCGCATCAGCTCACACCTCTGGCAGATGACAACATTAGTCTGCATACACTGAAGCAAAAAAGCAGTCGGAGACAGGCAGCTCTTCAGAGTTTACAACAGCACGTTATCTCTGAAGAATTTTGATAAGTCTGAAGCATGCTGAGAGTAATGCCTTAGATTCCAGGCGCTACTGTGCTACTTTAAACTTACCAGCCAGTGCTTACACCTACTTTACCTTCCAGTCAAACCTGAGCCACGCAGCTACCAGCTGACACAAAGAAAACCAGCTTTTCTTCTCAGCAGCACTAGCCACCCGCTAACCGTGAACTAAGGGCAACTGGCACTTGCAGGATAACGATCTGAAGATGACAGTCAAAATCCAGGACCTTCTAAAAACGGGCACCGCACACAGCTATTGCCACAAAGTTTCTAAACAAGGTGGTCAGTGCTCAAAACATGCTAAAAGCAACTTGCATTGTGGATTACACAAAAAGAAAAAAGACTTGTTTGGGGAAAGAGATGGCTGGTTTTATTTTACACTTCATATTTACTTATTTGTTTTGCATGTGAAACTAAGGCCCCCTACAACTTCACGCAGTCAAGTATTATTATTGTGTATACAGATGTTCATTTAAAAGTGACCTGGGTCCCTTCCCTATCAATTCCAGGACACGTTTGCTAAAATCATTATGACTTTATTTATGGAGAAGATAGACTGGAAGAGAATGAAGTAATGATTACGTTACTATTCCTAGCTATCCACAGGTAAAACAAAAGCATTACCTAGGAACGCATCCACTAAACAGCTGATCCCACGCATGGCACGAAAGAATATCTGAGGCAGATGTTTAAGGCAGGGGTACTGATTCAGTTCTTGAGTCATCCCACTCACATTCAGAAACTGCTCCTGAAATTTGGGGGTAGAGCTAATAATGGCTGGGTTACTCAAATCCACAGGATTACTGCACACAAAGAGAGCAAGATACATTTTAGTGAGTTTAAGAACAGCTGTTAGGATTTTTAAAATACTTCAAGATGCAATAGTTTAAGGTATTTAAATAACAACACAAAACAGCATCCAATATCCATATATCTTTAGCTGTTACTCCATCACAGCAAGGCAGGTTTCACTTCCTGCTTGTCTTTATTTCAAACGTTACCCAAATACACTGAATAATTTTATTACAACCCAATAAACCAGAGCATACACTCGATAGAATAATCCCACCGTTGCAGTAATATTAATAACCTCTGAGGTCTTCTGAACTCAGCTTAAGAGGTCCTTAGATTGTCAAAATTATTCTCAAAATGTAAGCTATGAACTAAGTATTGCCAGCAACCAGTGACACAACCGGGCACGGGTTGTAAAAGCTTGAGCAATTTCTCCTGACTGATACAAACCCTGTAACAGCAGTTCCAGGTTTGAGGAGTACAGTACTGGTGACATCACTATCACAAATGAAGAAAAAGAACAGATTTTGTTTTTTGGTTTTTTTTAGTTAGTTCAGAAGTAGATTTTTAACAGTATAACCTTCACCTAGCTTTAATGAGTACATAATGCTTATATAGAAAGGTTATTATTCTGGCTTTTCAGAACATTGATGCCATGCTGTCATGGTTTAACCCGACAGCCAGTAACTGAGCCCTAGACAGCCGCTCGCTCACCCCTTCCCCCCCTCCCCCGCCAGGGGATAGGGAGGACAAACGGACAAAAGGTAAAACTTGTGGATTGTTTCATGAGACAAAGGAAATACTAATACTAAAAAACAATAATGGTAACGTACAACTTTTTTTTCTCACTGCCCGACAACCAGCTGCGTAGCCAGTCCCCAAGCAGTGATGGCAGAACACAGAACTCAGATTTTGCAGAACTCCCAAAAAAAAGACCGAACCCACAGAAAAGTCCAAACTCCCAACTCATGGAAAAGAGAGGATTCCTCGCCCCCGGCCAATCCTCACCGATAAACTGAGCATGCTGTCCACCGTGTGGAATATTTCCATGGCCAGCTCGGGCTGGCTGTCTGGCTGTGCCCCCTCCCAGCTCCTGCACAGCTGCTCATCAGCTGAACGTGAGACTGGAGAAAGTCCTTGATTTCTTAGCAAGAACTAAACCATCAGTGTTATCAACATTCTTCTCATACTAAAGCCAAAACACAGCAGCTACTGGGAGGAAAATTAACTCTGTTCCAGCCAAAACCAGGACACATGCCATTCCCAAGAAGCTCTGAAGCCAAGCATCCCACTTGGTTCTGCTGTGTATTTAAGAAACAGTAACATGGATGTTAAAATTAACTGTATAGCCTTCTTCATAGAAATAGAGATGCACCCATTTTAAAAATAATCTCTCATAGGTTAAATTTAACACCCTGGAGAATAAATGGAAGCAGTATACATCTCTCAGAGCTATTGTTCTGCTTTTCCTGTTTGCTATCTCAGAAACTAAACTGTACTAAAGTCTTGTTTTTCAGATCCTCCAAAATGCCAAAGAGCTAAAAACTTTTTGATTAAATGAACTAGTTTACAATACGAAAGAGTCAAAGAGTTCAAAGTTGAAAAACCCACTCACAACCTTGCCGTGGACCGCTGCAGGGCACTGGCACAACAAGTCTCCTGCACTTTATTCTGTTTCGGTGCTTAATCTTAGCAATCTCCAGAGAAATTTTTCATTTGTCATGCAAATTTCTAGAAATGATGCAAGAATATGAACAAGGGATGGCTGTAATTACAATACCTCAGCATATGTAAAAAGCGAAACCAAGTTTGTGCAACGCATTCATTATCCATTTCGGGAGGAATCAGACCAGCATCTTCATCGGGAATTTTAAATGGAGGAAATGAAGGTCCATATGTAAAACGCAGCAGTCTAAAAAGCAAGTCAGACAGATCTGTCATTCAGTTAATACTCCTCAAAAACTTTACAGCGCATCGGAGCCTCAAAGGTATCGGCAATCCACAGGTGAGCCCACAAGCACCAACACAACATCCCAAGTTTTTCTAGAGATCCCTATTTTATACAGTCATTTAGCCCTCTTCAAGCTTTGAAGGGTCCATGCCTCGCAGCCTGACCGAGGGCCCAACCAAACCAAAGAACTCCTGTGCCCTAACAACCCACAGCCGCTCTCCTGTCTGTTTAGCCAGGGGGGTTACCAGCTAACACAGGCACAACTGAAAAGATTTTACTTAGGGGGGAGATCGGTGAGGGGGATCGGAGGAGGGAGAAGGAATTTAAGCCCCTGTCCTCAGGGCTCTTTCACTGAAGTGTCCAATGACATCAGCAAGTCACATTAGGTTACAAGTCTAACTCTAAATGCCAAGTCACTGATGACTCCTAGTTTACACCAGCACACTGAGCAACACTTGATGCCACCCTACCAGCAGCACGGGATTTGCAGTCTGCAGAGTACCAAGCTCTTCCAAGAAGATGCACTACATTTTGCGGAAGCTGGGAGTTGCAGAACAGTGAAGAGCAAACCCACAGAGGGCTTCACAGCAGAGCAATATCATGAGGATAATGGCTTAGAGAAATGGAGATCTTTCTCCAGCAGTGCTATAGCTAGCTGGTGAGACACCAATAAGCTTCACTGAGCCACTGCTGTCCGATTTGACTGCTGCTTCATTCCCGACTCTGCAAACTTATAGATCAATTGCCCTGATCAACATAATCTTGGTGGTTTTTAAAGGGATGGAAGAGATCCAAGTTGCACCTTTTCAATATCCTCGCATTCCCAGAAATACGGGTTTTTTTGTCTTGCCCTAAGCTAAACTCACTTTTAGCACCATTTCTTGCTTCAGTTATCATGCCCTTACATCTAAGCTAAGAGCTGCCTGCAACGGACAAGAAACGTCCCCCTCATCATTGCCCAGTTAGAAAGACATACAATTTTAAAGAGATAAAGTCAATACAACTAGGAGAAATGGGAGGAGAGCAGAAGCCTTCAGCTAACTTCTAAATCAAGAGCTAAATAGGCTGAGTTACCACGTTCCACTTCCCCCAGCACCAGGCACTACAGTAACCTGCAGCCAACTAACACAAAATACACACAAATTGTGTTTGGGTTCACAGGCTATCATAGCAACGACTTCGACAGAAAAGCAAGCCAGCTTTAGGACAAGGTCTTCTCCAAGTCCAAACCAGAAATACACACACCTATAGCAGGCAGTAGCTGCTGGCCAGTACAGCCCCCGATGCCCCAGCACCTATTCACACTTAGTGCCCCAGAGGCATCACCCACAGTAAGATTTCCTCTGACAAACCCACAAAAGTCTGGGCACAGCCCATGCGGAGTCCTGTCCCACATCTCTGTTCCGCAGCAGACTGTGCTACTTCACAGCTCTCCCCTTACGAGCAGCAAGAAATCATTTTTTCAAGAAGCATGGCCAAGCCACAGCTGAAAACTGGGACATTTTCAAGAATGACTGAAAACAGAAATAAATTGCAATCCGCACATCCAAGACAGTTAAAATAGATTTAAAGCACCCTAGATGGGTAAAAGAATTGGTTTGGCAACGCAAGTCATCCCGCTACGAAGCCACAGCCATGGATACAGATCAACGCTGCCTGTGTGTCCAGATTTCCAAATATCATTTTCCATATGGTTTTAAGTTGAGACGGTTACTCTCAGCTTATTGCCAACAACCCAGTTCTGAAAACTGTTCACTAAAACAACACTTTAACCGTTGGAAGCTGGAGCCTCAGTGAAGTATTAGAAGTGGAGCTTAAAATACCACTGGACTTAAAGTTAGCCTCAGAGGAGTTCAGCTTCCTATGCACTAGGTGCAAAACAACATCACTGACAGCAGACTGGAACATCACAGAAAACCCGCAGATTACTACGCATCAACAGACCTCAGACTGTTAGCCAACAGTGGAAGATAAAGTGTGGGCACAGCGCATGGAGCAGAACACCAACGCATGTTTTGAGACAGAGCTGTTCTTTTCAGATCAGTGAATCATAAAATATTTTCTGTTATGCAACGCTACATCTAATGAGCTAAAAATAGCTAGAGAAATAGCGTGGGAAATACGCAGAACTTGTATTGCAGCTTCATTTCCCACAGGTTTAACAAGTAGCTGCATAACCTGGAAAAAAAAATTCTATCCACACTTGGAATTTTGGCAGGTAATTCAAAAGCAAAAGTTTTCAGAGTTAAAATAAATCCTTGCAGAAAAGCATACTATTAAATTTTTCACAGTGCAGCAATTTTAATACTTCTTTGAACTTTCACAGAAATGGTTACTGATGTCTCAGGAGAGTTGGGAAGAGGAGACTCAGACCCCTGCTCCTCACCCATTAGTCTCCTCCTTTCCTCCAAGAGGCTGAGATCTGTCCTGCAAAGACCTCACACTATAAAGACCCCCGTATCAAGGGTACCGAGACTCCCCTCGCTGCTCAGGGCCTCGCACGGCCGTCTAACCTCTCTGTTCCCACGCCCGGCGAGGCTTGGTACAGCTCTCCTCCGATGCTCCCCGGCGGAGAGGGCCACTGCTCGGCAGAGCCTGCAGCCTGCCTCTGGCCCTTCGCACCCCGACTGCCAGGGCACAGGCGCCAGGCAGCTACAGCACGGCTCCAGCCCCACGGGGCAGGAGAGGCAGAGCCCAAGAGTCACCTCAAACACAGCAACACGCAGAAGTAACAAGCACCTAACAATTCTGGTGGTGACTGCCATGAAACTACAGACTGCAATGCCGCAAAACACTCCTGACTCATGCTTCACGGGACGTGATGAAAAGTCACAGTGACGGAGACTGACACACACACACTGCACAGTGCCAAGCATCAGCGAGATGCTGAGCGTACACACCGATTCAGATCTTCACTTGCAGAACAAAGCCACACACAGACAGCAAAAGCCAAGGATACCAGCAAGATCTCTCACTTTGTTTTGCTCATTCACTTTTGGCTTGCCGTGCATTCCACAAATACGCAACTCCAGAGAAAAACACGTACAACCACGACCACCCCGCACACGCCTGTTTATTTCCGTGGGGTTTCTCCTACCTGGAGGTAAGGGCACAGATGACCTTGCTCCACTGCTCCACTACGGCAGGGTGATGTCGCCAGTTGGCCACCATCTCTTTGGCAGTTTTCCAGTAAGGTGGTGTTGGGAAGCACCGCGTACAAGCCAGTAACCACACCTCGAACAGCACGCCAATTAATTTTTCAGCCAGATTCTCAGCAATGCCACCTTGTAACAGAAACACCACATTAGTGAGGATTCAATCTAAATAACTTCAAGTACCTCCCCAAGGAGATTTCAGTTTAACAGCATAAAGATTCTTAAGTCCATTTTCTTCATCATTTGTCATTTAAGAGTGATTCCTGATTGCTTCCCACAGCCAATTAGTCTTTTTACAAGACCAAACGTAATATATAAAGCCCAGACACAGACGTGTGTCACTAAGGGACACTTGGAATTCACTGATCTTCGGCTGTCCTCTATTGCACTCCATATTGATGCCCTTTTTTTTTTTTGTAAATAGGTATAAACTGACAATATTATATTCCAGTAGGCAGTTCAAACAGCAAGACACATAGGGGTTTCAGTGAAGCAAATAGGAAACAACATTATCTGAAACCCTTCACCACGAACTGTTCCTCCACAATCACTTTTCTGCAAAAATAGATTTAGGAGACCTCAGCCCCAAATCGTTCAGTCTTTTCTGACAAAGCTTTATTTCAGAGTAGCACAGCAGAATTAAGAGCAAGCCGTTGTGCTTCGGTGGCTACTAAGAGCTTTTAACAGGTTTCCGCCCGTTCCCCTGGCAGCATCAAGCAGAGCCAAAGGTTTTTCCAGTAATTGAACCAAATGGAAGTTGAACAGGAACCTTGCACAGTTGGAGCTGCTAGAAGAGTGTCATTGATCTGAAGAAGAAACAATAACAAAACCTCCCAGGTTTCTCTTGCCATAATTGTCGATTCACGAGCCAGTTTCTGGACAGCTTTCAAAACCTGCAAGCACAATCTAATCTGACTAGATCCTGGGTCTGGCCTGCAAGAGAAGAAAACAATACTTGAGTCTCTAAACAAGAACTATAAAGTGATGCATTCAATAATCTGAACTGAGGAATTTCAAGAGGAAACATCAATATTATTGAACAAGCGCCAAGAACATGAGCTAATATGCTTCTGTGCACCCTACCTCTGCCTTAATGAGCACAAGACGTGCTGTAACATTCTTCTCTACACGACACAGGACTCGCCACCATAGAGTGAACACTACCTGGAGCAAGCACAACCTATTATCCCAAAGGACTTTATCTGAGACCAAACAATGAGAACGTAGTTGAGACATCACTAACTGTCACATACATAATTCAGAAGGAAAAAGGCAAAAATAGGAGAAAATATTGCTAGCAAACTAATTTCAATTCTTCCTAGTTGTCCTCTTGCTTCCAAATGTAGATCTAACTCTTACCTGCAATACCTTGGATTTAGGAAAAAAAAAAAAAATTCTAGAAGAGGGTCATTAAATAAGAAAATCAGACTAAAGGAAGAGAGGATAAGTAAGGAAGACAGAGCACAAGTTGGTATTATCGAGGTTTTCCCCATGGTAACACCCAGTTCAACACTGTCACTACCGAGTCACTCAACACGAAGTGGGGCAGAGGCAGCACAAAGCAGCATCCTCTCTTCCCATCACTCCGCTGGGACAAGGCAGGACGGGTACAACATACTAACATGGAACGTTCTGGACAGTCTCTGAGGACACCGGCAAACAAAGCTGAGAAAGCCTAAAAGTTTAAAGCGGGAAAGAGGAGGTTACAAATTTGAGTATGCAATATATACAAGCCATACTTCAACTTGTAAGCAGCTTCCTCATCCCTCCTACCACTTACTGAAAGGATGACAAAAAATATCATAAAAAATATTACCTTCCACTGGCCTACCAAGTAGTATTACCAGATTCCTACCAAATGTTCTCAGCGTGGTATAACCCACAAGCCATGCTGCATGGCAAGCATCTTAAGAACACACTGATCCACTAGATAGAGATCTGCTTTTCTTAAGAGAATAGTAGCTTGCATTGAGCTCACTTTTTGACAGACACGCTTTAAAAATACTATGAAGTCTTATCTTGATAGAGTAAATGTTGTGTTACAGTACAGGAAACAAGGTTACAAAGAGACAAGGTAATATCTGAAGCCAAATTACTGACTGCTAGTCACAGTAGTGCTAGCTCCTAACAGACAGTCTCTGTAAAACCAAGCCTGGGACAAGTAAGCCCTGCCTTGGTTACAGCACTGCTTTTTCCCTGAGCAACAACAGAGCAGATACTCTAATCAAAAGACGATATCCTTAATCTGGATAGGCTTGAAGTTTCAAAGCCTATTTCAAGACTTGTTTCCCTAACGATTTAGGGAACCTATATGAAGCAGGCTTACATGTAGGAGCTCCATACGCAAGACGACTAATGGGCTATTTCTGAGCAAATCTGGTAAAGGCAACTCTGAAGTCCCCGTCCATCTACCAGTTCCTCTTGTCCAATGCCAACTGAATGGCAGACGTTGGCTGCAGCATTTTGCAGACCCATGTCCAGATTTCTACAGAGCCTGGCCTTTTCATTCCCATACGCCTTTGCAACAAGAATTGTTCTCATGATTTCATATAAGAGGCAGAAGTTATAAAAAAAGGTCTATTACACTTGGACAGTCACACGTTCCATGGCCTCTCAAGCAATTCCAGACATTTTAGTTACACAGAAGACCCTGGTATCTACACCTCAGCCTCCTGGGAGAGAGTTCTCGTATTTTCTTTCTGGGCTTCCAACAAGAGTTTGCGGCACTGAAACGTCATCTGACAGCAGTAACTACCACAGCTGCTTAAGTAATCTGCAAGGCTTCCTGAGCGTCGTAGGGTTGCTAGAGACAGCCAGCCTGGGGTTTGCATGGGGACTGCTCGAATACATCAAGAAAAGAAGTGTTCATTTCATCGGGGTGGACAGAAGGGCAGCACTAGAGGGAAGGAGCCAAGAACCCTCCCTCCAGTCAGTCCGGCAGACAGAGGACAGGCAACCGACTCACCCGTTTCACCGCTGTTATTTTCCAGCACCACGCTATTTGAAGGACTGTGCATCTGACCATTTGATTTGGCTGAGCATTCAAACTAGAATGATTTATACACACCTGCTTTGTAGCTTGTGTATACTTGCTCCTGAGAAGCTATTTAAGTTGAACTGCTCACTTAAGGCTGCCACATTTCACATCACAACTACATATCCTCCTGAGGGTCTGAAACCCCCACCGCAACTCTGGGCCACCAGCTTCAAGGCAGACAAACCAACAGCTACATCATGTCCAGGAAACCAGGATGAGGAAGGAAGCTATTTTAATCACAACACTCCATGGGACACAGGCTTAGAATAAAGGCTTAGTATTTTCAGCAGAAGAACAGGATTTTTCCAGGAGATAGTTCAATGCAGGTGGCTACGTCATCTCCTGGGTAAGTATTCTACAGACGCCCACCAGCACCAGCATCAACTGGTTAAAACCAGCAATTATTCTCCCCTTGCCCTCCACAGGCACATAAGAACGTGAGCCTTTGCTTTCACTCGAATGAGGTGTGCACAGCTCGGTTCCGCATTAAATTTCCATTACAGAATGTCTTCCTGTTGCTGGAGCGAACTCTGAACACAACTCCCTGGAGGACAAAACTTGAACTTTAAAACCCTTTTTCTTAAAAACAGAGTAAGGACTTGAATATCAAGTGTTGACAGCAACGGCCATGAAACACAGTGTTTCAGATAGATCTCAGAGGCTTTTGAGAGAAAAACAATAGAGTAGTTACACTGGGGGGCAGGGGGGAAGTGTTTAAAATAATGATTTTCCGGCCCTCCCTGTCTCTGGATGTTAATTATTTCATTCAACAGCCATCACGTGCAGTCTATCACCCTGCACCAAGCTCCTTCAACGAACTTGGGAGAGAAGGGTGGAGTGGCAGCCTGTGCCAACAGCATGCAAGAAACAGGACTACTGAGCTGCCTGCTACCAGGGCCCCTGGTGTGAAAGCAGTTAAGAGCTCATAGTAAGAACTATTTAATGGAATAGTGATGAATTCTTTCTCTGCTGTGCCAAGGGAACAAATGTTCCCAGACAGTAGACACTACTCTGCATGTATTTAAGCTTAGAGACAACCTTCTGCAGAAGTCTAATCCAGAAGCATGCCTTCCTCAGATTTGTGCCGTTGCCCTGATCATCCTTTAATGGGAATTAAAATGGCTTTTCTGCTACAAGTTCAGAGCAATAACAACTAAGGTTAGGTGGTAGACTTTGCAGCAATCAACAGATATAAAGGAACTCCTCGTCTGAATTTGTAGGAGTTACTATTCAAAGCCCTTTATTAACAAAGCCTTTGGGCAAAGTTAAGTGATCCAAGCGCAGCAGAGCACTCTGAAGGCCACTTGCAGTGCTACATTATTAATACTGACAACAGCAGAGGATCTGGTACTTACAGACATATACTAAACACTGATCTCAAGCAGTTTCAGGTAGCTAACATTTAAATACTGTTTCACAGGGCACCATTAAATAATCTCCTCTTACTTATCCAACACGTGTTCAACAGCAGCAGGTAAACTTGTCATAAACCAAGTATGATGTTTGAGCCCTCTGACAACGTCACTTTGTCTAAGAGCTAGAAGCGTGTGTATCTCAACATTATCGTCCAAGATGTCTCGTGTAACACCAGGTTGTCAGACACCAAGCAGGATTCTTTTGAAACTACCAGCAAAAGACGGTCAGCGTAATTACGCCCATTCAACAGGCAGCAAGATGCAGGCACAAAGCAGTCACTTACTGTAACATCCTCCAGCACATCAGAAATGTGGCCAAGTCTTGAGTAAACAAAGCATGATGTGCTCTTAGTTATCTCAGTTTTACACAATACCAAGCACGTGGTCACACAGTGATGCTATTTAACCTCTCCCCCCACCATCCAGTCATCTAATACAGACGCAGTTCTTAGAACAGTACATCTTCAAGCCTATGAACAATCTGTAATTCTAATTACCTAAACATAGCAGCAACAACTTAACTTGCTACTGAGAAAAATCACAAAACAGGCTTGAAGAGACACCTTCCTCCTAACTTTGCAATGATAGCAGTCTTATTTTAATCGAGAGCCTCCACGGCTCATCGGGCCTCTTCAACAGGTTACCTGTTGGCTACAGCTTCGAGCTGCTGAGCCTCCTGAGCATCCCAGCCCTAACACTCACCTCGGTACAAACAGATTTTGGAGATGTTTGAGAATGCTTTGAACGTAAAGGTTTGGTTCCTTAATAACTGGTAAAGGAATGGAGTCCTTAGGTAACACAAGAGCCATAATCCAATCCGTATACACATCGACACAGTACTTCACAGTATCGCCATCCAGAGGGAGGGTCAGTCCATAACAAACCACCTCCATAGTCCATTTTACCTAACCAAATACAAAGCAACAGTAATTAAAAACAAATATTAGAAAGTAAACAATGGTCAGTGCACGTTGGTTCTAAGTCAACAAAATAACAGTAGTTCTGTGGTACAGGCAACTCTATTTAACATATACTGCATGAAAATACCAAGTCATTAATTTGTGTATCATGACATTATGAAGATTATGAATAAATTGCAAATCACTCTAAATCCTGAGTCTGCTTAGTCTAACCTGTAGATAGAGCTCTTCAGAACACACAAGACCTGATGTAAGGGAAGTTTTTCAAAATCTAGTAAATATTTGTACTAGACAAAGACTTTTTAAAAGTCACATACTGTTACTTTAAAAACAAAGATAATTAGAAAGGCTTTATGTGTCACCTGCTAAATTCTTTGGTTGTTTTGGGCTTGGTTTTTTTTTTTTTCCTTCTCTTTAGCCTGAACTTCCTGGTACAGTAGCTCAGATAAATGCTATGAACTAGCTGTTAATAGAAGCCTTACGTAGATTACTAACCTAAAAATATAACTTCATAAAACTTGGACTATTAAAGAGAGAAAAATAAGAGGCTATAGAAAATCAGTAAGTTGTCACTCTAGCACGAAGAAAACTATGATCTCTAAGGAAACGCACTTACTTCTTTGTCTGTTTTTAGTAAACTCTCACTTCCAACGGACGATGTAATTAAAGCTTGTCCAAGAGGACGCACCACCGCATTTGCCACTTCTCTCCCCACGTTTTCAGGATAGCTGTGAAGTACACTGGTATTACCCTGATCATTCTGAATGACAAGATGTAAGGATCTCCACTCCGAGTACATAGTGCCTCTATGCTACAATCCAAATAACACCTGGGGGTCAAGGAAGAAAAAAAAGACATAATTAGTAGAAATGTCTATGACATGAGTTACCAAAACTGAGGCTGTTTGCCATGATATGGACCCTTGAAAATTCAAGACGCACGTCCGTGTCGTACATTTGAAGACCTAGAAGAGATTCCAACAGCTGTTTTTCAACCTTCACGTGTTTAGGTTTTGGAGTTTTTGCTTGTTTGTTTTTAAAATATAGCCGTGAGCTTGTTTTTTTTCTAAAAAAGATTACAGTAAGTTTCAGCTAGGGAGCAGCCCTTAATTAGGCATGCCCTAATGCATTCCCAATCCTTGTAAAGTCAATACACAGAGTCACTCCCTCATCCAGATTTGTCCCAAAGATTCAGAATAGAAAAGCCCCCAGAAAAATGCCCAGACAGCACTCTCAGAACTAGACTGAAGAAGCGCAGAGTTCTCCTTTCAGCAGCGCTTCCGCACAGCAGCAGTTGTGCATTTTCCCTTGCTGCAGACTGCGCCAGCTCCGGGAGCCACGCTGACAGTGAACGAACCAGGCTCTGGCAGTGGTGGGCTTTTGGAAGGGGGCTGTGGCACTGTCGTGAAATCACAACCAAGAGAGGTGGATCCGAAGCAGAAGTGAGGCCGCGCTCCCACGGCCACTCTCAGGCAGCACATGCCCAGCAGCACGGCAGCGTGTGCCCCTCCGCCCGCGCTCAGCCAGCGCAAACCTTCTGTCTGCCGAGGTAGCTTTCAGCCAGATCAAGACCTGCTCTAACTCAGGCGAGCTGAGCATCTGTGCCAGCCCAGAGGAGCAGGAGGACACACGGCCGGGAGGGCGGCAGGAGCATCCCTTCCAACAGCAGAAGGCTTTTGCACCCACCCACAGCAACGCTAAAGCTGCTCCTTAAGCAGGTGGTGCCGCGGCAGCCTAAGCCACCACAACAGGGACTGCGCCGTCCCCCTCTTCCCTCCTCTCCCAGCAACACTGGCAGTCTTTTAGCAGTCATCCAACCCAGCTGAGCATGTGAACAACAAAACAAGGAAAACAGGGCTGGCACGGGAGAAAAGCAAGGAGTGTTCAACAGCCACAGCTTAGATCACCTCAAGCTCTCACGAATAGCACCCCAAAGACCGTTCACCAACTAAACTTAGTTGGCACATTTTGGAAGCCAGTTATTTATACAGGGAATATTTTGAATGCTTGCCTTAGACGTTCCTTGGCCCCAAACCAAATAAGAAGCCAGACCTGGAAATACACCTTCCTAGGAAGAAAGCCACCATTTAAACAGGTCTACCTATTTAGCTAACTCCCCAAGCGTTTGTTTAGACCCAAAACCAACGTGAAAAGCCTGATGATTCCCTTCAAGGGAGGAGGGAAGGCAAGGCAGCAAGATCTTAGTTTTCCAAACTGCGTCCTTCCTGGTTTGAGGCAGTGGTCACGTGCACTCATCTGATAGCAAATTAACCAGAGCAGCCACAGCCTGCAGGAAGCACGTCCTCTCTGTCCTTTAGGCTTTTCCTCTCCTCTGGGGGCCGTGGCGGTGGGCATGCGCGTGCCACTGTGGTCAAAGCCCTCAGGCTTAGAGGAAAACAACAATTCCAAGACACTAGCTCTCAGGACAGAGAAGTCACAATAACAAAAAAAAAAACCCAACAAAAAAAACCCAACCCCAAACCCCTCAAATGAATATGACTCACAGTCCTCAGTGATGGCTTCAGTCACTGCTTAACTTACCACATAGGTTTCCCTACTGCTATCTTTTCCCCTTTCTTCGTATCCCATACCCACTGGGCCCCTGCATCTTCCCCCTTCTGTCCCACCTGAACACTGTCTTAATGTTTGGAGCAGACCAGGAAGGGACAGAAGCGAAATACCATCCACTTTGCAAGACTTCCCCTTCCCTCTCAGGCCCACAGCACTGCCTCTACCCCACAGCAGTGTGGCTCTGCCTCCTGCTTTGGTGCACTCTCCATCCCTCCCATTTGACACCCGAGCTCATTACAGCAGCAGGCACCACCATTTGAGGAGCGTTGGTTTAAACAAACAGATTTCAGCTGATAAAGCAGCAGGTACTTTCCATCACCACACTCCAGCAGAAGGACTGGCAGTGAGCAGCTCACGGCAGGAACTTATCAGCGTGCTGATAACTGCAGGCAGGCTCACGGTGGCTGCCCTTGCACCAGCACAGGGCTCTCAGAAGCACGGAAGTGTTGCACAGCACAAGCAAACTGCAGGCAGCGGCTGTGTAGGAGCTTTCTCATCTAGAAGACAAAAGTCAGAGGAGAAGGATTCCCAGCTCCCGCTGCATTTTGGAAAACTCGCATCGCACTAGGGCAAGGCAATGGGCGGACACAACCGCCTGCCTCCATGCAGCTCCCTGCCACGCTGCAGCAAAGATGCAGAGGTCTTTTGGGTGACCCTTCCACACCTCGAAGAGGAGCAGCATTTGTAACAGACAGAGGACAGACAGAATATGCCATGCTTAAGAGAGACTTCGGAGCAGGACGGGGTAACCAAAACCTCTGGTGCCACATACTCCCAGCCTGCTGCCTGACCTTCACACATATTAACGATCAAATTTGTATCTTATTAATATTCCAGACTTCCTTCGGTCTTGCCATAAAAGAAATCTGTGAGTCATCAATATACAAGGAATACTGAAACAAGTAATTGCTTCAGATGTAAAATCCTCTTGAGGAGGGATTTCCTAGGGTATCGATTTATTTGCCCCCTACACTTAGCAGTAAAAACATCTTATTTGTAAGGACTAGAAGTTACTTTTCATTTAGGACCCCACTTCAACTGCCATTTGAATTGGAAATTGTTGCCCTCTGTTCAGACTGGGGTACAGCTAAACCCATCTACTAAGCAGCTCCCTATAACCGGACACCAGTAAAACCAGGCCGGTAAGGCCCCCCCACATCTGCCCCTGTGACGCTGTTCTGTTTCGACAGATTCAACACGCTGACAGCTCTGTCACTTGATACAAAAGGCACCTAATGTTTTGCAGAAGCACAACTCACTCCCTCAGAAGAGACTGTATTTATCACTAATTACTTCAACAGCAACAGCAAACTAAAAAGAAAAAAATTTTAAAAAGCGGCTGTGAAGCCATGCAAACAGCATACCCAGCTTTTCATTTCTGTTTTTGCAATGCTGCTGCATTTCAGTGTTAAAAAAATCACTCTCACTGGCCCAAATGACATCTCCTAAGTTTCGTGCAGCTGAATATTCATATTTCACAGAAACACTTGTCTTACTGAGGTTCAAATCACTAAGGACTCTCAGAATGAGAGGCAACGTAATTAAGAGGAGGGGTGGGAAGAAAAATAAATAAAACCCTGAAGTTTACCAAGCAGTTTTACACAGTTTGGAAAGGGGTCTTGTTTATGTTTCTGGAGGCTGCACTAAATAAAACATCCCCAGATTCTCACAGAGAGCCAGCTCTGCAAAGAAACTGTCAACATTAACACTGGCAGAACAACCGAGAGATGTGAAGTTAAAATATTTACCATCTACTACGAAATTGAGCATAATTCCAATATTCCTTAGTGTGATAAATAATTTGGGTTTCCATATATTCCCTTCAGAACCATCTCAGCTTAGAAATTTTAGTAGCTATCACCATATAAGCCACTGAAAATGGATGTTTCAGCATTTAAGACCAAAGATCTTCAGCTCAGTAACACTGCAGAAGTTGGCGAGCGTGAAAGAATTTACTAATGAGCCCATAAAACTCCAAAAACAAAGATATTTAAGTTCTATTTCCAGTCCCCAAATACCTAATATGAACAGCTGCAGCCAAAATATTTAAACTCCTGGATCAGTAAAGTTAGGCAGTGAGAATTACCTAACTAACCAGCCCCACATTCTGCAGCTCCTTTGGAGGAATACGCAGGAGCTCAGAGCCTAAAGCGGAGGCGGACTTTTGGAGTGTGTGCAGGGGAGAGGGCAAGGAACCAACACTGGTGTATGAAGCAGCTTCTCAGGAAGCGTGCGCTGAGTGAGGGGGGTGTTGGGGGCAAACACGAGCGTTTAGCCCTTTGCGCTCAGCAGCTTCATACGTAAAATGAAATGTTTGCCTACAATGCAAAAGGCTTTCAAGCACAAAGAGAAGCTGTCCCAAAAATGGATGCTTCCTGGGTTTCATCAGAACCAAAAAAGCAGAGCCTGAGCTGAAAATATAACCAAGGCAATTGTTATTCCTGTAGTGCAAAGACCATCAGCACAGAGATGCCCAAGGAAGACTGAAGACCTAACAGAGCCTACACCAGAGAAGCATCACCATAAAGGGTCTGCATGAGAAAGTTCTGGGATATCAGGTATACTTGATGAGTACCTCACAAAAAACAAGTAATCCCTCTCTCTGACACCAGCAGTACTGACACCTGCTCTCTAGAGGCAACAGGTACTGCCAGAAAGCCACCTCGCTAGAACCCGGTTTCCCTGGATCCAAACCAAAGAGGTTTATGAGGAATTTTCCAAGCCAGCTGAGGCCTACGACATCCTGAGCACAGACAACTGCCACATGCCCCTCTGCCCTCCAAGTCTGCCTTGGAGAGAGCAACTCGGAGCTTGCCAAGATGAACTCAGCACCTCTCGCATTAAGCCCACCAGGGCTGAAGAAGCGCAGAGCCCTCCGGGCAGCTAATCTCTGCTCTGCCCTAGGCACGGGCCCTGTGTGAAGGACAACGGCAGAGCAGATAGCAGGCGAAAAATCAAAAAGGCAAGAGCCAAACAGAAGACCTATCTGAGAGAAACGCTAGCAGGAAGTTAGTGTTTTGTTAATCCAGTATTTTGTTAAAGAGTAAATGGAGATCCATGTCAGGATTACTATTAAATGAAAAAAAAGTCGAGATTCAAGGCAGGAAGAGACCAGGCACAGAAAAAACAGGAACTCATGTCATCCTTTCCCAGGCCGTTCAGCCACAGGGCTACTGAGTAGAAGAGAATCACAGCTCTCGTTGCCCAGGGTAGATGAATTTGTCTGATTTTATCACCTATGCCGTAGCAGAAGTCAATACGTTACTCTGACACGGGGAAGGCTGGGTTCTCAGGCGTAATTTCAGCCCCAGGGCTCGGCCTTGCTCTCCCCAGCACTCCCTACTCACTGGCTCCCGGGAGCACTGCCGGGCACCAGCCGTCCCCAGGCAGCAAGCAGGCACCCGCCGCGGAGGAGCAAGCTGCCTAAAAATCGCACATTGTAACACCTGAAGATAAACAGAGCCGTAAGAAAGCAAAAACATCAGTCCATTTTGCATGTTTTGGCTGTTACTCTGCTTTCAGGTATTGTTACTCGGGCATCTCGCTATTGTTCTCATCTTCAGAAGTGCCGTAGAGAAAATCACCTTTCAGGCAGGTCACCTGAGAATTTCAGGAGGTTTCACGTTGTGCCAAAGCCCACGTGATGAACTCCACCGCAAAACAGCACGCTTCCCTGACCAGACTGAGGAGAGTTTTTGCTCAGCAGTTTATTTCACACCCGCCTTCTCCCCCAGCCCAGCTCTGGACACCGCCAGGCCGGGCCCCCCAAAGCCGCCGGGCCCCCCAAAGCCGCCAGGGCCCTCAGCCCGGAAGAAACCCGGCCTGCTGCCCGCGGGTCAAAGGCGAAGAAAAACCAGCCAGGGAAGGCAGAATGGCGGCGGAGCCGGGGAGCACCAGGCACCGCCGGTGACCCGCAGGGAAGTCTGTCGCAAACGGCGACACAAACTTTTCTGCCTGCCCCCCCACCCCGCCGGCGCGCAGAGGAAGGAGCTCCCCGACCGCGGGTGACACCTCACGCTCCTCCCGGCGACCCCAAACGCGGCTCCGCCGGGGCCCGGGCAGGGGTCGAGCCGGACCCCCGGGCGCCAGGCAGGGAGAGGGGCCGCCCCCCAGGCCCGCTCCTGCCCTCCCTGCGGAGGCTCCGCGGCCCCGGCCGGGCCCCGGTAGCCGCCCGAGGGCACCGCGGACACCCCCAGGGCCCAGCGCCCCCCGCCCGCTCGGCCCGGCCCGGCGGCGGGCAGAGGCTCCCGGGCGGCGCCCCGCCACCACAGGCCCCGCCGGCGGCACGAGCGGGCCGGGCGCGGGCAGCGCCGCGGCGGGAGGGCCCGGGCCGCCTCACCTGCGCCAAAGGGCCCGGCGGGCATGTCGGGGCAGGGCCGGCCGCTCCGCCCTCAGGCCGCCGGCTCCATGGTGCCCGCGGCGGCCGAGACGACACCGGGGAGACGCCGCTCCGCGCTGCCCCGCTCCGCTCGGCCCCGCTCCCCGCGCCCGCTTCCGGCAGCGCCACAAAGCGCACGGCGGGCGGCGGAAGCCCCGCTGCAGTCTACGCATGCGCGCGGCAGCGCTGCAGCACAGCTCCCCGCCCGGCCCCGCCGGCGGCGCCGAATAAGTCGCGGGGGAAGGCTGCGCGCATGTGCGGGGCGGCCGGGGCCGCGCCCGTCGCCGGCGCCGCGCTCTTCCTCTTAAAGCGGCCGCAGTCCGCAGCCCCCGGCCGCCCCTCGGCCCCTCGCCCGCCCCGGCCCCAGGGAGCACTCCGCCTTCTCCCTGTTCCCCTCTGAGCGTGGCTCCCCGGGGCCTAGGCCCGGGGCCTCCCGCGGGATGGAGCCGGGCCTCGCCCAGCCTGAGCCCCGAGGAGCCGGGGCCGAGGGCAGGCAGGGCCGCCCCTGCCGCCCCGCTGCCGAGGCTCAGCTCAACCCCAGCCGTGGAGGCCGCAGCCGGCAGCGCAGCCCCGTCTGCCCCTCCTGCGGACCGCGGCTCTCCCGCCCGGCGGGCTGTGTCCCCGTCCCGCTCTCCCCGCCGGTCCCTTGGCAGCGGTCACAGCTCTCCGCGGGCTCCGGGGTGCTGCGCACAAGCGGGGAGCAGCGCCCAGCGTCGTTCGGCGTGAGGCGATGGCAGCCGGGCCCGCTGAGGAGGCCGCGAGGGCACAGGGGCCCGCGGGCAGCGGCGTGGTCCGGAGCGCCGGTGGGTGAGCGGTGGGCGCAGCTGCCCGCGGGGACACACTGCCTCCACCCGTCTGCGGTGTCCCCGACCGTCTGCGGTGTCCCTGCCTGCCGCGAGCCCCTTCTGCAGGGGCCGTGCTGGGGCGCTCGGCCCGGTCTCACAGACTCCTCACGGCTGTGTCGCAGGGGCCGGGTCCGCAGGCCCCTTCTGCAGCATTGACCCGCGCTGCTCCTCGTTCGATGCCTCGGCAGAGCGTCAGCCCCACAGCCAGAAGCCTCCAGAGAGGTTTTCAACCCCTGCTGTTGCCCTCCACTGAAGGAACGCTGTCACAGTGCACGCTGTGCTGCTTGTCCTGCAGCAAGACCTCTGCCCTTCCGCGTGCCCTGTGCACGGGGGGCTGCTGACAGCAAGGGGCGAGGGTTTTAAAGAAAAGATCTGCTCAGTGCTTTTACTGTAAATCTGTTCTGCCCCGAGGGGAGAGGGGGGCCCTTGCAGGACACAACCCTCCATAGTACCAGGAGTCTCTGGTGCCTAATGAAAACCCAAAGTGCTCTGGAGAGGTGTAAGTGAGGCTGCCTGGGGGGTATGTACAGCAGGGACTGAGAAGGCTGGGTGGGAAGGGAGCTCAGCGCACGCTCGGCAGCAGCTCAGAGAGCCAACAACCCCGTGTGCAGAGACATGATGCAACGAAAAGAAACTGTGGATCATGAATCCCCCAGTCCTGAACCACAGCCTGAATCATAGACTCATAGGTTGGAAAAGCCCTCTAAGATCACCAAGCCCAACCGTCACCCCACACCCCAATGCCTACTAACCCACGTCCCCAAGTGCCACATCCCCACGGTGTGAACCCCTCCAGGGATGGGGACTCCCCCACTGCCCTGGGCAGCCTGGCCCAAGGCCTGACCACTCTTCCAGTAAAGACATTTTTCCCAATGTCCAACCTGAACCTCCCCTGACACAACCTGAGGCCGTTGCCTCTCGTCCTGTCGCTGGGTCCTGGGGAGCAGAGACCAACCCCCCCTCACTGCCCCCTCCTGTCAGGGAGCTGCAGAGAGCGAGAAGGTCCCCCCTCAGCCTCCTCTTCTCCAGCCTGAGCAGCCCCAGCTCCCTCGCCCGCTCCTCATGGGACTGGTTCTCCAGCCCCTCCCCAGCCTCGCTGCCCTTCTCTGGCCACGCTCCAGCCCCTCAATGTCCTTCTTGGAGCGAGGGGCCCAGAACTGAGCACAGCACTCGAGGTGCGGCCTCACCAGTGCCAGCACAGGGGCCCGATCCCTGCCCTGCTCCTGCTGGCCACACCATTCCTGATCCAAGCCAGGATGCCGCTGGCCTGCTTGGCCACCTGGGCACACTGCTGGCTCCTGGTCAGCCGGCTGTCAACCAGCACCCCCAGGTCCTTTTCTACCAGGCAGCTCTCCAGCCACTCCTCCCCAAGCCTGGAGCGCTGCATGGGGTTGTTGTGATCCAAGTGCAGGACCCTGAACTTGGCCTTGTTGAACCTCACACAGTTGGCCTCAGCCCATTGATCCAGGCTGTGCAGATCCCTCTGCAGAGCCTTCCTGCCCTCCAGCAGATCGACCCTCCCACCCAGCTTGGTGTCATCTGCAGACTCACTGAGGGAGCACTCAGTCCCCTCATCCAGATCATTGATAAAGATGTTAAACAAGATGGGACCCAAAACTGAGCCTTGGGGAACACCACTCGTGACAGGCCACCAGCTGGAATTAACTCCATTCACCACCACTCTCTGGGCTTGGCCGTTCAGCCATTTTTTTATCCAGTGAAGAGTGCACCCATCCAAACCATGGGCAGCTGGTTTCTCCGGGAGGATGCTGTGGGGAACAGTGCCAAAGGCCTTACTGAAGTCCAGGTAGACAACATCCACAGCCTTTCTCTCATCCACTGAGCAGGTCACCTGGTCATAGAAGGAGATCAGGTTGGTCAAGCAGGACCTGCCTTTCATGAACCCATGCTGGCTGGGCCTGATGCCCTGGTTGTCCTGCACGTGCCCGGTTGAGCGCACTCGGGATGAACAGCTCCAGGATCTTCCCTGGCACTGAGGTCAGGCTGACAGGCCTGTGGTTCCCAGGATCCTTCTTCTGGCCCTTCTTGTAGATGGGCGTTACATTGGTGATCCTCAGCCTGCTTGCTGAGCCTGTCTTCCCGTCAGCCCCTTGCCCGCTCTGTCAGAGGTGCAAACGCTCCTTCCAGTCTCCTGCATTAAGCTCGACAGCGGCGGAGGAAGAGAACTCGGAGTGTGCCTGCAGCAGCCCGTGGCCAGCTGCCTCTCTGCTCTCCTCTGCGCTCACTGTGTGTGGTTTTCAAAACCGCTGAGAATGGCCCCGGGGCTGCCTGCTGCTGCCTCCCCAGCCCAGCGCAGCTTGTCCTGCTTGCTTTCTCAGTGTCTTATCGCAGCGTTCGTGCACCCCACCGTTGTCATGTTGCTTCTATTTACGCATAAAAAAAGTTAAGGCTGCTGTCTCTTCCTTACCTGTCCATGCAGGGTTCTCTCTCCAAAGCCAAACCACAGCAGGACTGCTCCCAGAGCACGCTGGAAGATTCCCATCCCTAGTGCCCGTGTTCATCAGGGCAGGAGACTGCCAGGCACCGAGGGGCCGGTGACCCACGCAAGCGCTGACCCGAGGGGCACAGCCTGGCCACGCTGCACGTGCTGCCGTGGGAGCTTGGTCTTCAGGGCTGTGCCGGGCCACACGCACCCCCAGCTGCAGGACGGGCTTCGGCAGAGAACGGCCCCGGGGAGACCTTCAGGCAGCTCCCACACGGCACCTGGCAGTGAAACCGCCAGCCTGTCCTTGTCTTTATCTTGAAGTGAAGCCAGGTGTTTTCATTAAACATCCTTTTGCTTAACTGCAGAAATGATGAATGAAGTTGTTTACTTCAAGTAAAACCCTATAAAAACCCACGATGCCAGTGAACGTCTCCCCTGTGCCCTGTGCTGTGCCCTGGCTTGAAGACCACGCGATACTGCACGACTCGGCGTTACCAGCATCCGAAGGGACGTAAGATTATACTTTTTTTTCTTTCTCCTATTATCTGCAGGTCTTTTAATCTAAAGGCATTTTAATCAATACTTTACAGAGTCTCAGCGCCTTTCTGGCTGAGATCCCTAGCCAGCAGCAGCGCCTGCTCTTCCTATTTGGTGTTGGTGGCAGAATCCTGGCCAGAAATGTCTTTCTGGAAGAAGGGCAGTGGAGAAAAGAGTGGCAGTGTGCTCGGCTGGCCCCACGTGCAGCCATGGGCGGCCGTCACACGGTTTTTGGCCCGGCTGACCCCCCCGGTGAGCTGGGAGAAAGGGAAGGAGTCTTCTGCATGTCCTATCCCTACCAAAATATTCCCATGTCTCCAGAAAGAAGGGGCAGGGAAAGGAGAGGCTCAGCCGGGGTCGCGCTGTGTGCGGTGGTTACGGGCGTGCTGGCAGCGGGCGTGGGAGCGTTTCCGTCCCGCACGGAGGCAAGCGCAGGCGCAGCGGTGCAGGGAGGCCCCACGGCAGTGGCTGGTGGGGTCGGGAGGGGGCACGGAGCCCTTTGCGAGCCGAGGCGCTGAGGCCCGAGCCGCTCGCCACGGGAGTGCGTGGCAGGATGAGCACCTCCGGGACCTGGGTGCTGAAGAGTGGGGAGAGGGCTCGGGGGATGAGAGCGGCAGCAGCATCGCTGCCCGGCCATCAGTGATCAATGCAGCAAAGGGCTCGCCGGGGGCAGCCCAGCACACCCCCCCTTCCAGACAGACCGAGTTGCAAACTCTAGCGGAGACGCCAGGAGAAAGGCTGGCCCCGCGGCGGCTGTGTGCCTGGGACCGCGGGGCAGGCAGCGCCCGGTCAAACCCGCAACGCTTCGCGGGCTCAGCAGGCACCTCGCCGAACCTGCCGCTCGCCCGGCGGCTGCGGGGACCCTGTCCCTCGCCCTGGGATCGGTGCGACAAAGTAGCGCTTCGGGCAAATAGAGGTGAGGCTGGCCAGGGCGTGGGGGAGCTCGCCACATGGCACGGCAGATATCCGTGCGGCTTGGTAAGCCCCCTCGGGGAACCTTTTCCCCCTGGCATGAGCAGCCAGATGTTAGCGGCTGCCCCGTTTTCTCTGAGGGCATGGCCGGCCCCTGCGCTGGGGAAGGCGGAGGGGAATGTTCCCTTCTCGCTGCGGCAGCACATCGGATGGCCGGCTGAGGGGGAGGCAGGGAGCTGTGGGCCATTACAGGTGCAAAAGCAGCTGAGAACGGTGGCTTCCTCCTCCATCACGGTGCAGGCGTCCCCTGTATCCCACCAGGAAGCAAGAAAGCCTCAGCAATCAGCTGCTGTCGGGTCTGTTTCCAGGCTGTTTGGGTAAGCTGATGTTTTACACCTTCACTACACACCCTTGTGAAAAGTCTCTCTCCATCCTTCCTGTAGGCCCCCTGCAGATATTGGAAGGCTGCTATAAGGTCATAGAATCATAGAAAGTTTTTGGTCGGAAGGGACCCCTAGAGGTCATCTAGTCCAACCCCCCCGCAGCGAGCAGGGACACCTCTAACGAGATCAGGTTGCTCAGAGCCCTGTCCACAGAATCACAGAATAGTAGGGGTTGGAAGGGACCTTTGTGGGTCATCTAGTCCAACCCTCCTGCCCAAGCAGGGTCACCCAGAGCAGGCTGCACAGCACCACGTCCAGGCGGGTCTTGAATATCTCCAGAGAAGGAGACTCCACAACCTCCCTGGGCAGCCTGGGCCAGGGCTCCGTCACCCTCAGAGGGAAGAAGTTCTTCCTCATGTTCAGACGGAACTTCCTGTGCCTCAGTTTGTGCCCATTGCCCCTTGTCCTGTCGCTGGGCACCACTGAAAAGAGCTTGGCCCCATCCTCCTGACACCCACCCTTCAGATATTTGTAAGCATTTATTAGGTCCCCTCGCAGCTTTCTCTTCTTCAGGCTGAACAAGCCCAGTTCCCTCAGCCTCTCCTCGTAGGGGAGATGCTCCAGTCCCCTCATCATCCTTATAGCCCTCTGCTGGACTCTCTCCAGTCGCTCTTCATCTTTCTTGAACTGGGGAGCCCAGAACTGGACACAGTGCTCCAGATGAGGCCTCACCAGGGCAGTGTAGAAGGGAAGGAGAACCTCCCTCGTCCTGCTGGCCACACTCTTCTTGATGCACCCCAGGATCCCATTGGCTTTCTTGGCAGCCAGGGCACACTGCTGGCTCATGGTCAACCTGTCGTCCACCAGGACACCCAGGTCCCTCTCCACAGAACTGCTCTCAAGGAGGTCCACCCCAAGCCTGTAATGGTGCATGGGGCTGTTCCTCCCCAGGTGCAGGACCCTGCATTTGCCTTTGTTGAACCTCATCAGGTTCCTCTCTGCCCAACTTTCCAGCCTATCCAGGTCACGCTGAATGGCAGCACAGCCTGCTGGTGTATCTACCACACCTCCCAGTTTGGTGTCATCAGCAAACTTGCTGAGGGTACATTCTAACTCTTCATCCAGGTCGTTGATGAAGAAGTTAAACAAGACTGGGCCCAGTACTGACGCCTGGGGGACACCACTTGTTACCAGCCTCCAACTAGACCCAGCGCCGCTGATGACAACCCTCTGAGTTCTGCCATTCAGCCAGTTCTCAATCCACCTCACCGACCACTCATCCAGCCCACACTTCCTCAGCTTCCCTAGGAGGATATCATGGGAGACTGTGTCGAAAGCCTTGCTGAAGTCAAGGTAGACAACATCCACGGCTCTCCCTTCGTCTACCCAGCCAGTCATGTCATCGTAGAAAGCTATCAGATTGGTCAGGCATGATTTCCCCTTGGTGAATCCATGCTGACTACTCCTGATAACCTTCTTTTCTTCCACTTGTTTGATGATGGCCTCCAGGATAAACTGCTCCATCACCTTTCCCGGGATGGAGGTGAGGCTGACCGGCCTGTAGTTCCCTGGGTCCTCCTTCTTGCCCTTTTTGAAGATTGGAGTGACATTGGCCTTTCTCCAGTCCTCGGGCACCTCTCCTGTCCTCCAGGACCTCTCAAAGATGATGGAGAGTGGCTCAGCAGTGACATCCGCCAGCTCCCTCAGCACTCACGGGTGCATTCCATCGGGGCCCATGGATTTGTGGACGTCCAGATCACTTAAGCGATCCCTCACGCAGTCCTCCTCGAGCAAGGGAAAGTTGTCCTCTTTGTAGGCTTCTTCTCTTACCTCCGGGGCCTGGGATTCCTGAGGGCCAGTCTTAGCACTGAAGACTGAAGCAAAGAAGGCATTCAGTAGCTCTGCCTTCTCCGCATCCTCCGTCACCAGGACACCCGCCTCATTCAGCAGCGGCCCCATATTGTCCCTAGCCTTCCTTTTGCTGCTGATGTAGTTGAAGAAGCCCTTCTTGTTGTTTTTGACATCCCTTGCCAGCTTCAATTCCAGGTGAGCCTTGGCCTTCCTCGTCGCATCCCTGCATGCTCTCACCACATTTCTGTACTCTTCCCAAGTGGCCTGCCCCTCTTTCCACATTCCATGGACCTTTCTCTTCTGCCTGATCTCTGCTAGAAGCTCCTTGTTTAACCATGCAGGTCTCCTGCCTCCTTTGCTAGATTTCTTTCTCAGGGGGATGCATTGCTCCTGTGCATGGAAGAAGTGTCGTTTAAAGAGCGACCAGCACTCATGGACCCCCCTGCCTTCGAGAGCCCTGGCCCACGGGATTCCTCCCAGTAGCTCCTTGAAGAGGGCAAAGTCAGCCCTCCTGAGGTCCAGGGTTTTGATCCTGCTTATCGCCCTGCTTCCTCCACGCAGGATCCTGAACTCGACCATTTCATGGTCACTGCAGCCGAGTCTACCTCCAACCTTCACATCCTCCACCAGTCCCTCCTTGTTTGTTAACACGAGGTCCAGCAGCGTGCCTTTCCTTGTTGGTTCCTCCACCACTTGCATCAGAAAGTTATCATCGATGCTCTGTAGGAACCTCCTGGATTGCGCCTGCCTAGCTGTATGGTCTTCCCAGCTGATGTCAGGGTGGTTGAAGTTCCCCATGAGAACCAGGGCCTGTGACTGTGAGGCTGCTTGCAGCTGCCTGTAGAAGGCTCATCAACCTCCTCCTCCTGGTCAGGTGGCCTGTAGTACACACCCACCGTAATGTCACCCTTATGAGCCTGTCCCTTAATTCTAACCCACAAGCTTTCAACTCGTTCCTCATTTGCCCCCGGGCCAAGCTCAATGCATTCCAGTTGCTCCCTCACATATAGAGCAACTCCCCCACCTCTCCTTGTTGGTCTGTCTTTCCTAAAGAGTCTGTAGCCATCCATGACAGCATGCCAGTCATGCGAGTTGTCCCACCACGTTTCTGTGATGGCGACCAAGTCGCAGCCGTCCTGCTGTATAATGGCTTCCAGCTCCTCCTGTTTATTGCCCATGCTACGTGCATTGGTGTAAACACACTTGAGCTGGGCTGTCAATCTCACCCCTGGCCTTGGCACGCCAAGCCTATGCTCACCCCTAGTGAGCTGGGCAATATCCCCTTCCCCCTTCGAACCTAGTTTAAAGCTCTCTCAATGAGCCCCGCCAGCTCATGGCCAAGAATTCTTTTCCCCCTTTGAGATAGCTGAGTTCCACCTGTCGCCAGCAGGCCCGGTGCTGTGTACACCTCCCCATAATCAAAGAAGCCAAAATTTGACCGATGGCACCAGTCCCTGAGCCACCTGTTAACCAGGTGAGTTTTCCTGCGCCTTTCAGTGCTGTTCCCTGTCACTGATGGGATGGAGGAAAACACCACCTGCGCCCTGATGGACTCGCTCACCCTTTAATAGTCCCATATGGCCAGTGAGAAAATCTACTGGAGAGTGGAGACTGACAATAGACTACCGTGGCCTGAATGAAGTCACACCACCGCTGAGTGCTGCCATGCCAGACATGCTAGAACTTCAATACCAGCTGGAGTCAAAGGCAGCCAAGTGGTATGCGACAATTGACACCGCTAATGCATTCTTCTCCATCCCTTTGGCAGCAGAGTGCAGGCCACAGTTTGCTTTCACCTGGAGGGGCATCCAGTACACCTGGAATCGCCTGCCCCAGGGGTGGAAACACAGTCCCACCATTTGCCATGGACTAATCCAGACTGCACTGGAAAAGGGTGAAGCTCCAGAACATCTGCAGTACATCGATGACGTCATTGTATGGGGTGACACAGCAGAGGAAGTTTTTGAGAAAGGGGAGAAAATAGTTCAGATCCTCCTGAAAGCCGGTTTCGCCATTAAGCGAAGTAAAGTCAAGGGACCTGCGCAAGAGATCCAGTTTTTGGGAATAAAATGGCAGGATGGGCGCCGTCAAATCCCAATGGATGTCATCAACAAAATAGCAGCTATGTCTCCACCAACCAGCAAAAAGGAAGCACAGGCCTTCCTGGATGTTGTGGGTTTTTGGAGGATGCACATCCCAAATTACAGCCAGATTGTAAGTCCTCTGTACCACGTGACCCGGAAGAAGAATGATTTTGAATGGGGCCCTGAGCAACGACAGGCATTTGAACAGATTAAACGGGAGATAGTTCATGCCGTAGCCCTTGGTCCAGTCCGGTCAGGGCAAGATGTTAAAAACGTGCTCTACACCGCAGCCGGGGAGAATGGCCCAACCTGGAGTCTCTGGCAGAAAGCACCAGGGGAGACTCGAGGTCGACCCCTGGGGTTTTGGAGCCGGGGATACAAAGGATCCGAGGCCCGCTACACTCCCACTGAAAAAGAGATTCTGGCAGCATATGAAGGCGTTCGAGCTGCTTCAGAAGTGGTTGGCACTGAAGCACAGCTCCTCCTAGCTCCACGATTGCCTGTCCTGGGCTGGATGTTCAAAGAGAGGGTCCCCTCTACGCATCATGCCACCGATGCTACATGGAGTTAGTGGGTCGCTCTGATCACCCAGCGCGCCCGAATGGGAAACCCCAGTCGCCCAGGAATTCTGGAGGTAATTATGGACTGGCCAGAAGGCAAAGATTTTTGAGCATCGCCAGAGGAGGAAGTGACATGTGCTGAAGAGGCCCCACTGTATAACCAGCTGCCAGAAGAGAAGAAACAGTATGCCCTGTTCACGGATGGGTCCTGTCGCGTTGTGGGGAAGCAGCGGAGGTGGAAGGCTGCTGTATGGAGCCCTACACGACAAGTCGCGGAAACTGCCGAGGGAGAAGGTGAGTCCAGCCAGTTTGCCGAGGTGAAAGCCATCCAGCTGGCTTTAGACATTGCCAGTCGAGAGAAGTGGCCAGTGCTCTATCTTTACACCGACTCTTGGATGGTGGCCAATGCCTTGTGGGGGTGGCTGCAGCAATGGAAGAAGAACAACTGGCAGCGCAGAGGCAAACCTCTCTGGGCTGCCCCATTGTGGCAAGATATTGCTGCCCGGCTGGAGCAGTTGGTTGTAAAAGTCCGTCACGTGGACGCCCACGTCCCTAAGAGTCGGGCCACTGAAGAACATCAAAACAACCACCAGGTAGATCAGGCTGCTAAGATTGAAGTGGCTCAGGTGGATCTGGACTGGCAACATAAGGGTGAACTGTTTATAGCTCGGTGGGCCCATGACACCTCGGACCACCAAGGAAGAGACGCGACATACAGATGGGCTCGTGACCGAGGGGTGGACTTGACCATGGACACTATTGCACAGGTTATCCATGAATGTGAAACATGCCCTGCAATCAAGCAAGCCAAGCGGGTAAAGTCTCAGTGGTATGGAGGACGATGGCTAAGATATAAATATGGGGAGGCTTGGCAGATTGACTACATCACACTGCCACTGACCCGCCAAGGCAAGCGCTATGTGCTCACAATGGTGGAGGCCACCACCGGATGGCTGGAAACCTACCCTGTGCCCCATGCCACCGCCCGGAATACCATCCTGGGCCTGGAAAAACAAGTCCTGTGGTGGCATGGCACTCCTGAAAGAACCGAGTCAGACAACGGGACTCACTTTCGTAACAGCCTCATAGACACCTGGGCCAAAGAACACGGTACTGAGTGGGTGTATCACATCCCCTACCATGCACCAGCCTCTGGAAAGATTGAGCGGTACAATGGGCTGCTAAAAACCACTTTGAGGGCAATGGGGGATGGAACTTTCAAAAACTGGGATACTCATTTAGCAAAGGCCACCTGGTTGGTTAACACCAGGGGATCCACCAACCGGGCTGGTCCTGCCCAGTCAAAACCTCAGCGCCCCGTAGAAGGGGATAAAGTCCCTGTAGTGCACATGTGGAACATGTTAGGGAAGACGGTTTGGGTCAGTCCTGCCTCGGGCAAAGGCAAGCCCGTCCGTGGGATTGCTTTTGCTCAAGGACCTGGGTGTACCTGGTGGGTAATGCGGAAGGATGGGGAAGTCCGATGTGTACCTCATGGGGATTTGATTTTGGGTGAGAATAGTCCATAAATAAATTGTATAAAGTTAATTGTTAAATAACCCTGTCACTGTCTGTTATCACTGTTATAATTGTTATATTTTGTGCCAGTAGTAGCATAGTAAGAACTGCCCAGATTAAAGAAGGATGGACTTTTTTGATGAAAACCTAGCAGAGCACAGTGATGATGGAACTGGACCTGGTTTTCACCAACTGGCACCCAGCAACTTCGTCAAGATCAACATCTCCTGCAGACTGTGAGCTCCGGATGCAGCAAGTGACCGCCCACCACCACACATCACCTCTCCTGCCACGGAAGACCATTGCGACAGATGGAGCCCGAAGTCATGGATTAAATGAACTCAACGGACACTTCAGAGTGATGCTCTATAGACTAAGAGAATGATATCTGGAGACAGGAAAAGTGGTGGTGATCAACTGGACAATGGGGGACCTGGGCACGACCTAGATGGTATGGAATAAGGGGTGGATAATGTCCTGGGTTCGGCCAGGACAGGGTTAATTTTCACCATAATCCAGGAAGGGGCACAGCCGGGTGGGCTGACCCAACCCCAACCTGGCCAAACAGAGCCGGGTATTCCATACCATGTGCCTCATACTGGGTTCTGGGGGGGGGGGGGGGGGCGGGGCGGCTTGGGAGGGTGCGGGCGCCGGTCCTGTTTGGGAGAGCGGCTGTCTGGGTCGTGCGGTTCGTTGTTGTGTTTTCTCCTTATCTGTATCATTGTTGTTCCTGTTCCCTCTGTTTGCTGTTCTGTTAAACTGCCCTTATCCCGACCCACTGGTTTCTGCCTCTTTCTTTTCATTCTCCTCCGCACGCCGGCGGGGGGAGGGGCGGCCGCGTGGTGCTTTTGTTGCCGGTGGCAGCCGAAACCGAAACAGTAGTACACCTCCAGTCACGAGCGTCACGATAATGTCAGTGTTGAGAGCAGTGGGTAACTGTGCACATCACGCTTGACACAGTGTATGTCACGCAGTCCTTACGTGGGGCCCCCAACACGAGCCCTTCTTGGCCTGAGAAGAGGTGGTTTCCTTAACAGCACTCTGTGCTCCACGAGAAATTTAGAGGATAACACACAGTTGTTGACAGAAACTGAACAGCAACGCGGTGTTGTAGAACAGCAGCATGATGGTGCAGAACAGCAACGTTCTGTTGAGGATGTAGATCAGCAACGTTCTGTTGATGCTGTAGCTATCTACAACGAAATGTTGTAGAAATACGAGTGTTAAGCCACAATCAACACCTCACCCGCTCCACGAGGTGAGTAGCTTGTGCTGCTGCTGCCCGATGGTGGGACATCTTTTTTGGGTTTAGATCCAATGCTGCTGCTGTTGTACACCTGTTCTCACACCCAACAATTTTTCCACTTGTTGCTTTGTATTGCTGATTGTAGTAATGACTGTGTATATGAGGATCTTTCTAGCAGCCAGTAAGCCTGCTGATGTAAACTGCAAGTTACAGTACCCTTAAGAAGGGCCAGCCAGAGTGGATCAAGGGGTGAAGTGTAGTGGTCCTGACAGGAAGACTGTTGTGCATCGAGGAGTCAGTGACCCACGTAACAGCTGACCTGTGCAGGAGCAGCGCTGTGCCGGGCCGCACGCACCCCTGGTCGCAGGACGGGCTTCGGCAGAGAACGGCACCAGAGAGGCCTGCAGGCAGCTCCCACGCGGCACCCGGCGACGATGCTGCCCGCCCGTCCTTCTCTTTATCCTGAAGTGAAGACGCCTGTTTTCATTAAACACCCTTTTGCTTAGCTGCAGAAATGATGAATGGAGTTGTTTACTTCGGGGAAAACCCTGTAAGACCCGAATGACCACAACAGCAGGGGCGTAAGGCTGTCTCTGCTGTCCTCTGTTTCCTTCTCCTGTTCCCTCCAGTGCAGGGTATTTTAATCAATTCCTCACAGAGCCAGAGCACCTTTCTTCCAGGGCCATACCGAGCACGTGCGTCGGGACAAGAAGCACAAGCCCGGGGCGGGTGGTAGAGGTCGACGGCCCTGCAGGCTACAGAGTGGCGGTCTCCATCGTGGCGGTCTCCATCATGGTGGTTACATGAGCTGCTATATTTAGATATATTTATATGCACAAACCTATCTGTACGTGTGCAAAGCTGTACAAATATGTATAAATACATTATACACATACAGATGCACTTTTATATATTTTTTTATTTGCAGAACATAAATGTATATAAAAGTGTATCCATGAAAATGTTGTTTAGTGAGAGGTGAACTGAATAATTAAAGTTTAAATGCAAATAGAAAGAAAATTAAGCAGGAAGAAAAGGCAAGCTTGGGGACCCTGGTGTGCAGGTCTGCTGGGCAGTCCCGACTCTGTGGGGTGCAAACAGCCCACCCACGGCCAGGGCGGACCCGGAGGCACCCACCCAACCCCACGCGAAGCAGAGACCGAGCTGTGGCTGGCTCCCACACACAGCTCCAAGCCAGCTGGGTGACCAGCCACTGCTCCTGGGGCAGCCTGTGGCGTTTGTGCTGTGCAACACACGGGCACGGTGCCCACAGACATGGAGAGCCAGAACTAAACACCGGATTCCCAGGAGCGTGGGGGGGGGGAGAATAACCCCAGAGAGATTCCGGGGAAAGACCACGTGTGCTGGGAGAAAAGCGGGCTGGGCCAGGGGAGTAGAAATGGAAAACCGGAGTCAGTAGCAGGTGGGGGTTCCCTTTGCCCACAGATGTCAGTTGAGCTCAAAACCGCTTCTGATTACCATTCTGCAGTACCAGCTTGTGCTAGCTATGTCTTCTTCTCCTTCGGCCAAGGAGGATTTTATGGTGGGCTTTCAAAACGCAAGCCTGGCTGACAAGGCAGAAGACATCAGGGCTCAGCAAACAGTCTTCATCCACGTTTGGAACCACAGCTCTCAAACAAAGGACCTCAGAGAAAGTCTGTTGGCATTCGGAGAACAAAAAGGAAAGGCTTCTTTTAAATTTGAGGTCTTTTTGCCTGCTAGAGAATGTCATCCATCCACTAACGGAGCTATTAACTCTGGTCTACTAGTTACACTGTCCGAGACGCCCTGTTGTGCTTTACGTTGCATGCAGCAGTGACTGGGACGAGATATTACTTAAACTCAGCTGAGAATGGGGAAGTCAAAAGGCAGTTTTCAACTCTTTCTCTGAAAAGCTCCTTTCAAAATTCATGGCTCATTTTCAAAACTCACGTGAGAGAGTTTGGTCTGGAGTCACCGGTTTCTCCCCATCCAGTGATTTGGTGCTGAGAGCTGCAGTCAGGGGGCATCGCCCCTTGCACCCCATCTCGGCCCTCTCCCCTCTGCAGCCGCACAGCCGGGGCACCCCAGGGTGCTTCAGCCCATCGCCCCTGTGAAGCAGGCAGTGAGCACAGCTGCCGGGGAGCTGCAGCCCGGCCAGGAGAGGGGACGGGGCTCGGCCCTGGCCTTGCCGCTCCCCAGCCTGGTGCCCTGCTCTGTCTCCGGGGACCCAGGCAGACCCCTGCCCTCGCTTGCTGGGGACCCCCAGCCTCTCTGCCTCACCAGTGAAGCACTTTCCCCTCCATAAGTCATCGTGAGTCATCACTATTTTACCATATTTTTTCCATATTTCTATCAACTACATTCTTTGGTATAGCTTCCATACATTTGCCCGATAGGTCCCCAAATTCCTTTTAAAAAGAGGAATCGCATTTGCCATGTCCCGTTCCTCTCATGCCAAGGGCTTTTCCTTTCATAGTTACATAAGCAGGTAGATGTCTAATTTCTTGTTTAGTCTAAAACACAGGAGCGAGTATGATCTGGCACTAGCAATTTCTTCTTATGAGCAATTTGTCTTCAGATTTCTTCTACTTACTTCAGCTGGAAACAGGTTTTCTGGCTGACTCATTCCTCATAAAGAAAAATCTCAGCCAGGGAATAGCCTGAAGCTGTTCTGTAGTAAACAGCAATGCAAAGACTTCAGCTGGCTTCTTGAAAACATTTCCGATTTTCTCCCAGCGTGAACCTCTGTGCATTGGGACAGTGAACAGAGATGGGGGTCGTCCTGACCTTGGGCCTCACAGAGAAATTTATGGTCAGGCCTGTGCCCAGCTGCTCCTCCCAGAGTCTGCCTCTCCCGCTGCCCACTCCTGCCACCCGGCTGGGCAGACAGCCTGGGAGCATCGTCCCAGGCCGCAGGCCCAGAGCGCAGCCGCTGCTTCAGAGCCAGCGCCGAGCCCAGGCAGGACCAGGGCTGCTCGGGCCCTGCCTGACCAGACACTGGTTTGCCACGCAGCTGTCCCGTAGACAAGCAGGTGTTGTGCTGTGACCGAGCAGCACGCTGACATCTGAGCTTCAGGAGCTCAAACAGAAGCTAGGGCTGTTTTATGAGCATTTCATCAATTTCTTACTACACTGCACCATGCATTTTCTTCTAGGCTGTCTTCTATCATTCATGTTTTAATTTGCCAATTATTTTACACACTCAGTCTCCAGGACCATGCATTCAGTTAATTCTATATCCATATGACATCAGGTCACTGTGCATCATACATATAATGTATATAAGTAATATATCATGGAGCTATATCATACGTAACATACCTACAATAATAACCATTCATTTATGTACATACACATATATATGTATAGCTTTAATCTGGATATTTTGGCTACTTCCTCAGCCTGCTTCTCTGCATGGAGACAATAACCCAGGTATCTTGTGAAGATTCTCTTCCCTCCTTTATTGTAACCCTAGTGCTGTTGTCCCACTTTGAGCTTTTTCAGAAAAAAATTGTGCAAAAATGCTGTCCATCAGTTACACTCTCACATTTCCCATTACGTCCGCTGCACATCTCTACTCCACAGCTATACTTTCAGGCATGCTTAGCATTCATTGCTTTAGTTTCTGTTAATACTTACTAGGAAGTCAACACAGAGAACATAAATACTAAACAAGTAAACATTCTCTGAAGAAAAGGAGTGGTTTTATAAAAGAAAGAGGAATCTGATGCAGCCTGTTTTCTCGGCTGCAAGGCAAGGAGCCACCGCGGTTTGCCAGCACTCCCAGCTGCTGTGCCCAGCACAGGGCACAGCTTGGGCAGGGACAGAGGTGTGTGCTGAAAACGAGCAGAGGAGTCTTTGCCGCTCAGTGGAGCTGCTGAGCTGGCACACGGTCCTCTCACGCCTGGTCTGTGCCCTCCGACCATCCACCACCCAGCACACACGAGGCAGCTCTCCGCCGTGGGCGAACAGAGCAGCCAGCCTCAGCGCTGCCCTTTCGCGCACAGTAATCAGCGCTGCCCCACTTAGGCCTCTCAGTAAGCGGTCAGTACAATGGACGTGCAGTGGTGCTGTGGAAAGTGTTTTTCAACATGCCAATGAAATAAGAGTGCTCCTTTCAACTCTTTCACTGGCATGAAAGCCCCAGAAAGACACAAGCAAATCATTGGCTGTGACACAAAGAAACGAGGTTTGTGGAGAGCAACTCTGCAACCCTGCCCTCAGAGCAATCTGTCACAGCCTCTTGGGGAAGGAGCAGCCTTTTGCAGGACTTCTTTGAGCTGCCAGCTTGAGCCAAGGGCTACCTTTGATGCCAGCACACCGTGCCAGGAGCTTACTGGACTTGAGCAGTCCACTGCTTCGGAAGCACATGCCCTTACATCAGGTCCTCCTGCACAGCTTACCTTACAGGCTGGCCATTCTCCAAGTACCTCGGGCCTCACAGCGTAGCACCCTTCTTTGTTCCCCATCTGCGACTGAAGATGAGTAATCGTGCCTGCTGTAGCCTGGCCAGATGCTTCCAAAGTGCAGCCGGGAGGAGAGCCCCGTCCCGGCGAGGCAGAGCCGCAGGCTGCTCCTGCGGGAGAGCCAGCTCCAGCTGCTGCTGCTGGGAAGCTCTGCCCTCCGGATCCAGACAGCTTTGCTCTCTGCATAGAACTGGAAAGGCACAGGAAATCACGCTGGCCAGCTAGATTTGAATGAACCCACGGAGGCATGTGTATGTATAGATGGCATAGTTATGTCTGTACCCCCCTCCTCCCCTGACGACTGCAACAGAGGACAGAGGTGCCTGCTGAGGGCCAGCCCAGGCTCTTCACAGGCCAGTTCCCAGTCCCTGCTGTCCCATCCTGGTAGTGGTGAAAACAAGCCATGCATCATCCAGGACAGCCCTCAGGGATTCAAATGAGCGCCCTGTGGGAAAAATAATGGAATCGGCTCCCTTTACCTTGCACTGCAGCTGCACATGCTGCATCCTTCTTTCTGTGCTGTCACAAAAGCTCTCAGAGGGAGAAATGTTCGATTTAACTACTTGTAGAATCAGACCACTCACAGCAGCCTTCTAGCTCCATTAGATGCTTTGATGGGGAATCCGTTTTGACAAAGCCGGTATCTCTGGCAGATGCCTTCTCCTTGGAGAGAGCTGAACGCAAATATGCAGAGAAGAAGCTCTAACATCTCTGACTGTAACAAAAAACATCAGTATTTGGGAAAATCTGGCTTGGATTAGGCAGAAGAGAGGTCGACAGAGACTGACTGAATTGTAGCTGTTATTTTCCAAATACAGCTTTCCTCTGAACGCAAACACTCCAAGCTTTTAGCTGCACTAACTGTGCACAGTGCACAAGTGATGGATGAGGGTTAAGCTGGCTTAAGACAGTTTTATCACTTTGTAGTGAACAATTCCTTTTTCTACAAAGCTTGAAAATAAATCAATTCAATTAAAATCAATATCCTTTCAAGTTTGTCTTCATATTTTGAACTGCAGACCTGGATAGGTAGAGGAGTTGCTTCATTGCTACTGATCTCCTAGATCGACTCGTGTAAGCTGCAGATTTTGGTAGGAAATAGCATTGAGCCAAAGCTTTGTGAAGGAGTCAGGCTGACATGAGGAAGTTTGCAGTTATACCCTTCTTGTTCAGAAATAAACAGCCATCCACGTTCTCCTGGTGTGAAGTCAGCTGGCCCATGCAGGGCTCATTCGAGAGCTGCCTCAGCAGCCCCATTCCCCTTGGTGCCTTAGCCCAGAGCCACACTGCCCCAGGGCACCCATGCCAATATGCAACTGAATGACTGCAGAAGCATCGAGGCACCCCAGCTCTGACTGCCTTTGCAGCCGGAGAGCCCTCCGCTTCCCAGCCCTCACTTATGCCCGCAACATGGCTATTACTACTTTGGCTCCTCAACACAACAGCATATGGTCCTATTTTATTTCTAGCAGGAGTTGTTTTTATTCGTGTTTTCTCTGAGAAAAATAGGAAGCAACACTTTCTTCTGTCAGGATGGCAGAAAAGAAGACATAGGTCAGCCAAAAACCCATGGGGAGGAGCTGCTGGTAGCCTAATTAGGGCAAATGCTGCTGCCTTTTGCGGGGTCTTGGGCTGCTGTGCCACAGCACGTGCACAGATGAAATAATCCATGTTGACAACAGCAAGCGCAGCATGGGGACCAGCCACACCAGAGAGCCTAAAAACAACTTCCTGGGCCAGAGGACTGTTGCAATGATTGTACAGTCTGGTGGCATGAAATTCCTCTCTTTCCACTGCTGTTCAAAAGTTTACATAATACCGAAGAATTTAAGCAGTGGTGCTGACTATTTCTGCATACAGTGCCTGCACAGGTCCACACTTACCCGTCTTCCTTCCCCTCTTGCTCTTGGTAGCCCAGACAAGGACAAAGGCATCATGGGGAGCTGGAGGGCTGTGGAAGAAGAGGCGGACAGCACTAGGCATGCTACTCTTCAAATGCTTTTGTATGAAAAAGTGTCTATAAGAAAAAAAATTAATCGCCCAGTTAAGATAAGGTTGGTGGGCTACAACGTGCATCAAAGGGATCTGTCCAAGAGACAAGCTACTTAATGGCCAAGGCCCAGCCAGAAGCCGAGGGGGGAGACACAGCTGGAGACAGGCACCCCCCACCCAGGGCTGGGCTGGAACGGGGCTCCTGGGCCCCAGGGAGGCTGGTTGGGGCCACTCCGGCATCTGCTGGTGCACCTGGGTCCAGCACAGGACCCTCTTAGCCAACATGGTTGGGACTGGCTGTAAACTTACTGCACACCTCTCACATCTTAAGAAGGATCTGAAAGACAATCCCTGTCCTCATAGGCGAGGTACAGCAGGCACAGCCCGCACGGTCAACCTGAAGTGCTCCTAGACTTGTTGGAGGGCCCCAGGGCTCCCCAGGAGGGAGGTGCAGGAGGGGAGTTTGCCAGTGGTGGGTGCAAGGAGCGGGGAGTGGATATCAGACCCGTGCATGTTGCATTGGGAGATCCCACACACAGCGTTTTGGGAGGTACTGTTCGGGCCCTCAGGGCACCAACAAGCCTCAGTGGCCCTGACCAGCCTCACCTGGGGCTTCCACCCACATCCATCCCACCCGTGGGCCCAGGAGGCCCATTTAAGCTCAGACCCAGGCCCTTAGCCCTTGCCTGAACTATTTTACAAAAGAACCATTCTCTATTTGTCTCAGTTATACCCGGCCTAAACTGACCCACAGACTGGCTTTCCAGTTTAAGTTTGTGCCTGCCTCACCCCCACAGACTTGCCCAGCAATGGCTGAGCTGCCTCTGATCCTGGTTGTCCTCACCAGACCTGACCTCAGCCTGCAGATTGACTTGGACCTGCCTGATCACCATGAACTTGCCTGATGATCTGGACTCTTGACTGATACTGGTCTGCTCTGCTCGGGTGCGCAGGGATGGTGCTCTGGCTGGCACGGCCGCTGCCCTGGCCAGCTCCGTCGCCCCTCGTGGAGCAGCCAGCCCTCGCTGCTCCCTGGTCCGTATGCACTCGCCTTGGATCCTGGTTTCCTTCTGGCTGTTCCTTATAAGAAGGGGAAGGTGTCTGGGTTGAACTAGGAAACTTATGGGAGAGGTGGTCACCGCAGCCCCCTGAATTTCAGTAAAGCCAGGCAGCGACGCTCTGTAAGTGAGCGGGTGTGGTGGGAGGGTTGTACCCATCTCGGCTGGCAATGTAGAGCACTGCTTGCCTCCAGGCTTGGCCAACTCTGTGGAGCTGAACTGAATCTGGCTCTCGGGAAGCAGACTTGACTTTCCCATGACCTGCAGCGAGGTGGACCACTGAGGTGGATCACCCAAATCAGCAGGGTGGTCTCCAAAGACCTGAGACTCAGGCAAGAACCGGGTTGACTCCAGCACCAGGAGCCTGGGAGACAACTGCCATGCTCTGCCTTGCTACCAGCGCCTGGGAAGCAGCACGTGGCTAGCGGGGCTGAAGAGCAGGACTTGTCTGCCTGCCTACGGCGGTGCTATTCACCTGTGAGCATTTACCCCGTCTTTACCCTGCGTGTTCCCTGTATTGCCCTCACCAGGTCTCGGTGGCGGGAGGTCAGGCTGCAGCTACCTGCGGCTGTGTGAGCGGAGGTTTCCCCAGCAAGCCAATTTCTTCTGACCTGCCCTCAAAGGGGGGCACTGCTGGGAGGTGAGAAGGGCCTGACCTGGTGTGAAGTCAGCTGGGCAGGGTGGGAGATGCTACTGAGGAACTGCTAGAGATGGGGGGTGGGTGGGAGAAGGGGATGAAGCAGCAGCTGATGCTGAGGGAGGTGGATGAGGGGAGCCATGTGAGGAAAGGCTGGGGCTCAGAGACAAGGAGAGGGGAGCGCTGGGCACTCGGTGACGCTGCGTGGGGCTGGGACCACCCCAGTGTCCCAGCACAGTCCAGTGCTCTTCTTTCTTCTACTGCAAACCCCCTCGGGAATGGTTTACCTACACACCGCCTCGGCTCCCTGCCTCGCCTCCTCCATCGCTGCTCAAGAACAGCCTTTCGTTATTTGGGAACGGAGCTGGAAGCCGCGCCAGGACCACTGGATGGCACCACAAACCAGAATCACAGCCTGGCAGGGGCTGGCAGGGCCCTCTGTGGGTCACCCAGCCCAGCCCCCTGCCCAAGCAGGGTCACCCAGAGCAGGCTGCACAGCACCGCGGCCAGGCGGGGCTGGAATATCTCCAGAGAAGGAGACTCCACAGCCTCCCTGGGCAGCCTGGGCCAGAGCTCCGTCACCCTCAGAGGGAAGAAGTTCTTCCTCGGGTTCAGCTGGAGCTTCCTCTGCTTCAGTTTGTGCCCGTTGCCCCTTGTCCTGTCGCTGGGCACCACTGGAAAGAGTCTGGCCCCGTCCTCCTGACCCCCACCCTGCAGATATTTGTAGGCATTTCTAAGGTCCCCTCTCAGCCTTCTCTTCTCCAGGCTGAACAAGCCCAGCTCCCTCAGCCTTCCCTGGTAGGAGAGATGCTCCAGTCCCCTCCTCATCCTCGTAGCCCTAACGGGGCTGAGGTTCAGGCAAGAACTTGTTTTTGTCTGTCTGGGGCAGGGCCCTACCAAGGGTAAGGCGAGAGGCTCTGGGGATGCCGCGTTATCCTGGGAACCAGACACTTCCACCTCCAGGCGCTCCCGGACAGGGGAAATGAGGCAGCGGGCGGGGGAGGGCAGCAGCTCCCAGACTGGGTGCAGCCGCGCTCCCTCAGCGCGCAGCTCGCCCGGCCCCGCTCCCCGCGCCGGGCAGGGGCTCCGCTGGCCCGGCAGCCGCCTCCTGCTCCGAGCTTCCAGGTGATCGCCGCGAGGACGAGGGAGGCCGGGGCGGAGAGTCCGCGCGCCGTGGGGACGGCGGGGGCCGGAGGCGATGCGGGAGGAGCCACCGCCAAGATGGCGCTCGCCTCCCGGCCGCCATCTCGTTCGTAGTCCCGACCCGCCGCAGGGCCCCCGCGCATGCGCGGCCCCCGCGGCGCAGCGCGCAGGCGCACGGTGCCCCGCGTGCCGCGGCGGCCGGAGCTGCTGAGGTACCTGCGGTCCAGGTGAGCCCCGCCGCCCGCCCGCCGCTCCGGACGCCCCCGGACACCCCCGGCGCCGGCCCCGCGCGTCCTCCGCGGCTACCGGCTGCCGCTGCGGCCCCGAGGCGCTTGGCCGCCGCTCGGCTGGAGGTGCGGGCTCGGCGGCTCCGCGGGAGCCGGTGCGGCGGCGGGCGGGGGTCGGCGGCGTGAGGCGGCCGCGCCCGCGAGCCCCGGCTGTGCCGCCGAGCCCTGCGGCCCGCGGCAGCCCGGCCCCGGGGCGCCCCGGTGAGTGCGGGGACCCGAGCGCGGGCGGGCCCCGCTGAGGCGGCCGCAGCCCGCGGGGGCCCGGGCGGTCGCGGCGGCTGCGGGAGGGCCCCGCTCGGCTCGCCTGGCGTTAACGGGCGCGGAGCAAAGCCCCGCAACCCGCGCGGAGCTGGGTGGGGGAAACCATCCCTCGTCACCCCGGGCTGCGCTGGGGAGGGGGAGAGGCGCCTGGAGGGCTGCCCTGGCTGTGTCGGGGACGGGGTTCTGTCCGTCTGCGGAACGGAGTGGAGCGCGCGGGGCTGCCTGCGCGCCTCTGTAGCTGTTCTTTCTGGGATCCCAAAATTGTGATATTTACAGTCAAAGCTGTTGTATTTGCTTTGGACAGCAAAAACGGTGTTTTTCCCTGATTCGGTACAGTCTTGTCAGTGTGTGAATGGGAAAGGAACGGCTGGTGAAAATTTTTTTGTTGACTTGCGTCATCACTTTAGGTCAACATCCGTGATTTGAGTTTTGTTCATATTTAATGCAAGTCGTGGGGAGTCACTCGAAACATTGTAGCGAAGCCAGGTGCTTCTTCTCTCTTAGAAGTCGCCATTAGGAAAACGTGGTGCTACGACCCGAACGACGCGGTGCAGCGCTCTCGCGGGCTGCCCGGGAGGTGCCGGCGGTGCCGTGGGCTGGCTGGCTCCGTGGCAGCGCCTTGGGCTGCTGCGTGGCCGAGGGAGAGCCCAGCGCCCGACCCCTGCCGCGCTTCCTCCGTGGGCCGAGGAGGCCGGAACCGGTGCGTGGCCGAGTTGGGGTACGGTGCAGTCACGGCGTGTGAATCGTGGTCGCAGTTTGTAGGCAAACTGGGGCGACGCGGTCACACGTGTGTTTGTTCTGGAGAGTAGGAAGGGTCTGGTGAGCATCAGGGGGTTGCATCTGGGAAACCCGGAAGTGTTTTTGTTCTTGAATACTGAGGTGACGAGAAGATAGGGATTACAAGCTGAGAAGATAGGGATTACAAGCTGAGAAGAGTCCAGTTCCGCTTCTGGTGTCAGGCACGCTTGTGAGTCTGCCATGTTCAGGCAGGAGGACCTGGAGGTGCATTGCTTTAGCTTCTGCCTTTGCTTTTCTATAGAAAGAAGAGGACAACAGTATTCCAAATCCTGGAGCCTCTCAAATGGTGTTTGGCCCTAGTGTATCGGTCTGCGGTGCAATCGAAAGGTAATTTAAAGTCAAAGAGCTGAGCTTAAAATCAGCTTGAAGCTTTGCTGGCACAATGATTTACTCAGAGTAGGGAAGCAGAGCTTACCAAATGCATCTCTCTTACTGAATTGGGAGCAGACTCCTGAGGAAGCAGGGCTGTCACTAGGACTCAGTTGGGTTATTGTCCATTGGAGTGGGATTGTGGAGCGGGCTCAGGATTGGCAGTGACTGTCCAGCTTCGTTTATTTGTTCAAGATTTTGAAACTTAGCTTGTGTGTGGTGCTGAAACTGACTGTCTTGAGGGTAGAAACTTAGTGTGGGCTATACTTGGCTTCTGTTGAGATGTTTGCAAATGTAGAAGCTGGAAACATTATAAAATGAAAATTAAACAAATGCTAGAAGCAGCATTACTGGAGTCTGCAATTATATTCCTAGCTACTCACTTTGTATCTAAGGTTAAAAACTAATTGAAATGAACATACCTGTTTAATTTGCATTTTCCTAATCACAGATCACCTTCAGAAATCCTCTAGTGCTTCTGTTTGCAGCTCATATTTCCCATTGGCCATGTGTGATGGGATCTTTAACATTTTTCATTGGAAAGCATAAGCATAGTGGTACATTGAGATTTCAGAGGCTGTATTATGTGCAATGTATATTTTGGCCCCTTAAAGATGCTTCTACAAGAACAAGAGGCAATGGCCTCCGGTTGCACCAGGGGAGGTTTAGATTAGGTATTAGGAAAAACTTCTTCCTGGAAAGGGTTATCAAGCCTTGGAACAGGTTCCCTGGGAAAGTGGCTGAGGCACCGTCCCTGGGGTGTTTGAAAGACGTGTAGGCGTGGTGCTCAGGGACATGGGTTAGCGGTAGACTTGACAGTGTTAGGTTTGCGGTTGGACCCAATGATCTTTCAGGTCTTTTTTAACCTAAACAATTCTATGATTGTAGGACAGTTTTATTAAACGCTTCTCTGTGGAATCCTCAAGCTAAGCGTTATAGCAAAATAGTAACATGTAGGTATGGTATTTTCAGTGAGAAGCTAAAAAATTATGGTTGTAATATAGTCTAAGCACAAAAATAAAACAAGTGGGAGAAAGTAGATCAGCTTCAAAAATTTTTTTGGGTGTGGTTTTCGTGTGCAACAGAATAGGTATTTTAATTTTGAACTAGTTAATAGTCATTCTCACAAATAATAGCTCAGCTGGATTGCCACCACTGTTGCTTCCTGGAAAAAGGTGAAGCCAAACACTGTTTCTGTAGGCATTGCTGACACTGTAATCCTCCCTTATCAGGGTTTGTCCTGTGCCCATCATCTGTCAGCTGTATCTTGGATATAAGCAAGCATCCCTCTGCTGCTTACAACTCTTAAGCCTCATGTTGGATGCTTGCACAGTGCTGGTTAAGACTGTTTGTGTCCCCAATTACTACAGCTTGGTTTAATCCGCGGCAGCTGAAGGAGAACAGAGGAGTGTTTTGCTACTGTTTCTGTGTGTAATGTTGAAGAAAACGTTCCTGATACGTGTCTTGATACATCTCGGTGGTCTCATTTTTGTATGAGTGTGGCTTGGGAGGAATAACAACATTCTGTATTGCTTTTCCCTGGGAATTCTCAGTAGTATGGCCAGATGAGGTCAGTTGTTAAGCAGAGCAGTTATGATTTGGTCCTGACATGGGAAGTGGGTGACTGTGCCCTCTAATGTGCAAATCAGAGTTGATGAGAGATTTTGATGATCTCATTTGGTCTTCAGTGCTGTTCTTGTAAATTCTGAATTGTAAATGAGACTTGGTGGATTTTGAATACTATGTTCATATTGATCATGTACCTTTTTCTATCTGGTCATATCCCCTTTGCTTCTCTGACTGACGTAGCACCATATAATGTAGTAATCAAATTGATGCTCTGGAAAGCACGGGGAGGAATAGCTTTGTTTTCATTTGGCTGCCATCCTTACCAGAATTGGATGCATTTCTGTATTTGCGACAGGGTTTAGTTTGCTGAAGGGGCATTTCTTACTTTACATAGTATAAATACAGTAGAGGTTATAAATGCGATGTTTAATTTTAAAATAACCTTTACTATTCAGTCGTGTATAAACCAGACTCTATTCGTAATTACCAGATGGAATAAAACGTGAAACTAGTCTTTTTTTTCCCCACAAGAGCTGGAATTGTGCCTTTTCTCTGTGTGTTCGAACAGAGGATATAGAAAATCTGCTGATTCCTTTTCATCCGTATTTTGGTGATGAAGCTGCGTGTTACATCTTAAAATGATCTAACCACTGGTTGGCATGCAATAGGGCTGTCCTTTACCAGCTCCAGCATTTACTGGATGTTTTCCTGAACTCGTTCAGTTTGCTAAATCAGCAGGGCACTAATCCAGCCCCTCCGTGTCCCTGTCTCCTCAGAAGATCAACTTTTGCCCGGTAAGCAAGTTGAATGAGGTCAAAGAAGGGCTGAGGAGTACCAGAGATGTAATTGATTTTTTGCATTGTGAGAACAGCCCTAGAATCAGATGGAACCATCTAGTCCACCATTCTTTCCTGACAGTGACCAAAAAGGGAAGAGCAGAAGCTGAGGGGAAATGTCTAACCCTTTGTCTGATAGCCCGCTTGTCTCTCATCAGCTGTAGGATGTCAAGAGGTAGATGTTTGCATTTATTTTGTTAATGGTTAATGTATTTTTTTTACTGTGAACTTGCCCGTGTCCCCAGTCCTTTTAAACGTGTAGCACTGACATCTCAGAGGAGACCCTCCAGACCACAAAATAATGTTGTAGGCGCTAAACACCTCTGCTTGTTTTCTTTGAACTTGACAGCTCCTGGCTTCATTTCATATCTCTTAGCTTTTGTACTGTTTGGAAACAGCGAACAACTGATCTCTGTTCACCTTCTCCATGCCACTGATGATTTTATAGGCTCCTGTCGTATGTCACTGCAGTAATCTCTGTTTCCAGGCAGAAGAACCCTAGCCTAATTGATTATTCCTCATTGTTCATCTTTTCAAACCTTGTTTCCTTTTTAAAAATATTTTCCCCTTCATTACATCCTCTTGAAATGAAGGAACAGGCGCTGCATCCAGAATTTAAGCTGTGGACATTCTGTAGCTTGATGTGGTGGTTTAATTACCAATCATTTCCTAACATTATGTTTATTTTTTTATATGTTGAATGGCTATGAGCTGATGCTTTTGTCAGTTTGTCATGACTCCGGCAAGACTTTCTGAATGTTAAATGTCAGTTTGGAGCACATCACTCTATATGTGAAATTAGGATCATTTTTCTTTGGACTCCTACTTTATTTGCTCTGAATTTCATCTGCTGTTTTATTTCCCGATTATTCAGCCTCATGAGGTTTTTCTGCAGGTCTTCAGTCAGCCCTGCTCTTTGCTGTCAGTATAGCTTATATCCTCAGGAGGCTTTCACGCCGCTCCTTGGCCCCGTTTCCAGATTGCTTATGAATACAGTGTACAGCAGAGCGCTGCGAAAGGCTCCTGGCGGTCTCCCTCTCTGTGAAAATTGACCATTTATGCCTACCCTCTGTCATCTGTTTTCGGGCGGGGGCTGTCGCTTTTACCCTTCAGCTGCAGAGCTGCCGAAGTTCGGGAGCTCTCTGAACGTCGCCTGCTGTCGCTGTTCCGTTGCTGCTGGAAAAGCACGCGCCTGCTAACGGGGGGGTTCTGCCCAGCCCCGCAGCCCTGGCTGCTGCTCCCCTCCAGCACGCCTGCTGCCCCGCGGCGATTCCAGCCTCGGAGCAGAGCTGGCTGGAAACGAACCCAGCAAATGATAAATTAATGCTGATTTAGTGTTGCTGTACTGATAGTATAGAGATGTGTGGATTTAATTAGATTCAGTTTGGTTGGATAAGTGCGTATTTCTGTGCTCACTGCTGCTGACAAAGTTGTGACCAGGGAGGCTCAGCTGTAGCGTAGACTGAAGGCAGCGTAAGTGCCCGTGCACAGACTTGCACTTTTTATTTCAAATTGCCTTGAATTTGATGCTGTAGTTAGATTAGTATGACTTGGTGTGCGAATCGCACCGAGGTACTAATTCGATCGATTTTGTGACTGCGTCTGGGATGTTTTCGTTGTGCTGGGGCAAAAAACCAGTCTGACCATGGGTTGATATCTGGAATTTCTTAAACAAAGACAGTGAAGAAGGAGGGACTTTTTAGTGCATTTTTGTAAATTAATAGGGATCTAGTATTACCTTTTATCCTATATATGGACTTTATTCTAATTTATTAGGAACAATTGCATCATAAATATTTCAAAAACACATAATTGGAAATTCACAAATTTTTCTACTTGTGCCCTTGTAGTGTTTTGTAAATGCTAGAATTATTTGGGATTTGTGTACATTTAAGTTGCCTAAATACAAATGATACAGGTCTTTAATAAATTTTTTGTTCACTAAAGAGGTTTTTCATGTGTGCTCTTGAAAATTCGTATCCAGATTCACCAGTTCTGTTGTCTTATCTAATAACAGTTTTCTGCTGAGGAATTTTTTGGGTTGTCTTTCTGTGGAGAACTGAAGTTAGATACTTCTGTTTTTAACAGTTTCTCTTGGCTGTGGTAGTTTTGAGATGTATTGCTTAGCCAATAAGGTCTGTTTTTTCAGTTTGTGTAGATGTTCCTACCTTTGCATAGGCAAAAAGAAAAACCTGATTTGAGTAAATATATGGTTATATGACTTGGATTGGTGTATTTCCTTCCAAAAAAGGAGGGCTTCTATGTGGTTTTGTGCTTTATTTTTCAGACGGTAGAAGATGGGGGATCGGGGAGTGGTTTAAGTCTGCTTTTCTGTGGTGCCAATTCAGGTGCTGCGTAGTTTGTCTCTGCTGTGGCTGGAGAATTAAGAAGTGTTGGGAGTGCTGAGCAGGCATATGCTCATCAGTTGATAAAGAGGCATTTTTAACTGTTGTATAGTACTCTACCTTTGCTGGTTTTCTCGTGTAGTTTATTCTGACATGGTTTTCATCAAAGAAATCGTGTTTGTTACAAATTCAACTTCTTTTTTCCCTCAGCTTGGATAAAAAGGTTACCCAGCGTGTTTCTTATGGTCCTCAGGAAAGCCAAGGGAGATTTTTTTCTCAATTTACAGTGCAATTGAGCTTTATCAGTGGGCTGACAGAGAGAAAGGCACAGGGCATGGTGAAAGTCTGCACATGGATTAGCTCAGCCACAGAACAAAATTAACTCTTTATCTTTAAAATGTAAGGAAAGTATGGTTGAAAACACTCATTTTAAAAAAAAAGTAAGAGAGCTCGTATGCCCTAAATGTTTTTGGTTGCTTCTGGCAGTAAATGGACAGAACACCGAGCAGGTCTTCCACTAGGTTCACATCTGGCTAAAGAATCGTGTCATTTGCCAGGTCAGCTGGCAGTGAGTGGCCTCTCGGTTGTGTCCCTGCGAAGGTGAGCGTGGTCGTGCTGCTGTGAGGTCTCGGTGCGTGGGGAGTGTGGGAACACCTTGGAGGAGGGAGCTGAACTGTGGGACCACAGGTCTGCTGGCTTCTGGTTTGCAGCAAGGACGTTGCTTGAAAAGATGGTAAATTATCCTCCAGCATTTTACACAGTAGAATACCTGTGCAAAGCAAATGCGATAGCTGCTGTTACGGTGTTGGAAGAAACAAAAGGAAGGAGGGGTTGTTAAGAAGACTGTCCGTTGAGATGTCTCTTTGGTGAGACCTTGCGCTTGCCTGTGTGTCCATCTGCAAATGGTGGGTGGTGATGTCGTCTCCCTGGCTGCAACTGCCACATTTGTCATGTGGTAGTGTTTGGTGCCACGCTCGTTCATGCTGCTGTGTCATATAGTTGAGCAATCGTGGCTGAGGAGTCAGCATAGAGTAATCTAGGTCCATCAACTGCAGTTTGTCATTAGTGGCCCATCATCATGAAGCTTTCCACACAAATGTCTAAACTGCAAAAAGGGCTGGAATTTTCCAGCAGAGTGAACACAAAAGCACAAAGGAGGTTGTAGCTTTGTCTGTACAAAAGAGTTAATAAAGAAGTTCAGATTGTCTCTGCATCCAAGAAAGAGTTAAAGCAATTTGGGTTTTTGGAGAGCTGAGTGTCTTTCCTCCCCCCTCCCAGTGACAGATTAAAAGTAAAAAAGAAAGTGAGGCCTCCATCCCCAGGGAGGGGTGCCGATGCGGTCTGTGTGCTGTAGCCGCTCAGTGGTACCCCAGCCGGGGAACTTCGCAGTACGTGGGGTCTTGCTGTAAGAGAATGAAGATTTTAAAAATTCTTTTGACCACACTGAGCAGAACCACTGCACCAGCTGGGCAGTACCCTGATGTTTGTTACCTTTTGGACACTTAATTTGCACATTTGTTTTTAAATGGTGCTGGAGCTGGTGGTTGTTCTGCTGCTGGACTCGGTCATGGGGCTGACCATGGGAAGCAGGAGCTGGTGCAGGTTGGCTGTGATTCCGGGGGAGCACGGAGTTTTTAAAGTTCTACTGAAATGGCACAAACAACACACAGTCCAAGTCCTGCTGCCAGTCGAGCTTCAGGAAGCACCCGGTGTTTATGCAATCTCTCTTGCTCACAGAAGGTGTCTCTGATCTCTGAAGCAGTGTTCCAAATCTTAGAAAATACAAACTGTCGGCGTTTGTCCCGGTTTCTGCACCCAGAAGCATTATTTATGTGCAATTGCCGAGTGTGATGCTTGTGGCTGGAGAACACTCCTTAAAAAAGGAGCTGCTGGGGCTTAAAGCCAGATTGATTTTGTTGTCCTTTAGCTCAGGTTATTCATTGTATTTGGATGTATGCTTGTCTGGATGTGTTGCATGTGGTAAGAGGATATGTGTCCAGACTGCGTTGGGCGAGTAATTGCTGACTGATTTGTCCGTGGCCACGCTCTAACGGAGGGAGCCACCTCAGCTGTGTGATTCCAGCTCAGAGGTGTTTCTTACCTTAGGAATGTCTGACTTCATCACAGCACTCCCTGTCACTGGGCCCATTTGTGTTCCAGATTTCCACCCCAAACCCGCAAGGAAGTCGGAGACCTTTGCTGTCGTGGTTTCCTTGGGGAGTATCCAGGTTCTTCTGAACCTCTGTCGTGGTGGAGCTGTGGGGATAAGAAACACCATCCCTTCTCCTCACCCACATCCCCCCAAAAAGAAAAAATTTCTTCCTTTCTGAAAACTACTTTGTGTGGTGAATGGAAGATTTGTTGTTGTTGTTGTTGATTGATTGTTTTAAATAAAGATGACCTGACTGGGTATGGATGCACACAGCCTTTCCGGCCCCTCTCCGGCCTGAGACAGTCACGCCAAGACTGTGGTGGAGACTTCTTGCACCCTTCTTACCAAATGCGTTTTGCTGTTTTAGCTTTTTTTGTTCTGCGTTCTTGCATGTTGAATATGAATTCATACATTTTATGTGATGTGTACTCCATGTTGTCTTTGTGAATTCTTGGCAAATGCATAGGAATGTTGGCAGGGATTCCCGAATTTTGGATAGCCTGACAGCTGCTGGTACCGAGGATGACGAGCTAGAGGATAGCTCCCGCCTGCGTGTATTTCAGCAGTCTGCTGAAATCTGGGAAGCAGCAGCTTCGGTGCCAGGGCTCTCTGGTCCTGTGTCCTAGAGAGGCTTCACTACTCTAATGAGATCATCAAGCCCTTCTGACAGTGATTCAGCTTGTGCTGTGAGAAATGGCTTTTATTGTTATGCCTGCTAGTAATTGCCTAAGTGAAAACACTTCATTTAAGTGTTTTCAAGGGTAATTCTAGGCCACTATAATTATATGTCAGCTGCCACCCTCACCAGTATAAAAATGTCTGTAAAACAATTTGCAGAGCTCACCAGTCGGTTACTCGGGGGGGGTGTGTGTGTGTGTGTGTGTCTTGTGCCTGTTCCAGATGAATGCGTTGCTTTTTTGGCAGTGTTTTTAGCTGTTAGAAAATGGTATTTCCTCACTGATCACAGTTTTTCTTGGCAGTGCAGTGACCCTTAAAGACTTCTAAGTCTGTCGTCCAGATTTTTTTTATTAGCCATGATATCCCAAAGGGAGCAGAATTCCTGGAGGACACTTAAACCTCGATGGTGAAGAGCAGATGGGTGTCTGACTCTGAGGCAGAGCAGAAGATGCCTTCGGGAGGGACGGGGAGCTGCAGACAGCATCCTCGCCCCGCTGCCAGGCAGGGCTGCTCCGTGCGCTCCCGGCACAGCCGTGTGCGCGGGACGCTCTGGCGCGGGCCTGAGCTGCTGCTCTCCTCTGGCTGGAGAAGCTCTTCTGGTCGGGAAAAAAACTTCAGCTCTTTCTTCCTCGTTTAAAAACTGTTTTATTGAGGTTACAAAACAAGTGCAAGACAGCCTTCAAACGCCAGCTTTTAGAATTGTGTTGCCCAGGGTTTCTCAGTCATATCAAGGAGGCACTCACTGAGCATCAGATTTTTATTTTTTTTTGTCAGTACCGGAGGGATAGTAGAGGTTTTTCCTTTGGCCTTTCACAAGATAACTGCTTCCCCCCCCCCCCCCCCCCCCCTTGACTTTAATTGCTTCATTCTTCTTTAGTAAATACAGCAGTTTCTTAACAGTCAAAGCAATAAAACAGTTAGTCAGAGTAGCTTATGTGCTCTTAAAAAAAAAAAAAGAAAAAAAAAGAAATAGACTACAGTTTGTCATGTGGCGCAGTAACCTTTGAATAAATTAGTTGTAGAATAGGAATATGAATTTAAGACTTTGTGTAAAGGTAGGAGAAATACTGTCAGTACTTCATTTTCATAAAATAAGAACCGCTGAGGCAGAAATATTGTTCAGCCTTTTATGGAGGTCTCCAGAATATAAATCTCTGTGCTCTCTTTGATTGGTGGTGTAGTTGTAAGCAAAAAGATTGAAATGGCTTGAAGCATATGCACCAGAAGACTTAATTCCTGGCATAAGCATTAATTGCCAAACTGAGAAGTGTTATGATGTGGGCATTTTCAGTAGTTTGATTTCTCTGATGTGATGTATTAATATTTTCTCAGATCTCTAGCCTTCAAATGTCGTTCTGAGCTGTGGTTTGATTGTAAACATGGCACTAATGCTGCTATTTTTATCATGTCTCCACATTAAAATGCGCTGCTTATGTAGAAGCCATCATCAGTCACCTTGGTGGCCTAAAAATGGTTTAAGTGAATACAGTCTTAGTATTGTCAAAGCTTTCAGTAAGGAAAGGCTCTCAGAGTTTAAATCCTGATCTTGAAACATTTCCTTTAGTGACATCTGAAGTGATTTTTTTTCCGATCATAAAGCACGAGACTCAAATTTTCTTTTGCATTTTTGAGAGAACCCCAGGTCTTCACAGCAGCAGTGACTCCAAGTTGCTTTTTGTAGTCTGGGGCCTTAGCTTTCAAGACTGGCACTCACATTTCTGTAACTGGAGGGACATGTCCTGCACCCTTGGTCTCCACATCCCTGCAGCAAGGTTCAAGCGTCCCTGTGAAGAAAAGGGAAAGGGAAAGTCTGGGTACGGGGAGCAGAGGTGCTGCGTGCCCAGGGGCCTGCGAGCTCCTCAGTGCTGTTGCAGTGGGAGGGAGGATCTCTTTCTCTTCTCTGGGCAAAGGACAAGGACTGCGGTGATTTCTGTGCAGCTGTTAAAAAGTTCCATGCTTTTTTGACTGGCATACCTGTATACTCATCGTTTTTAAGGGATGAGCAGTCACGTCTCAATAACGACAGCTGCTGCCTCTTCCTCCGAGCTCCTGCGTTAACGCAATTTAGTGATCGCCATCACCGCTGGCCTTGGAAGGAGCTTGCTTGAGCGATGCTGTGCTGTCTTTCTCTCTCCTGCACTGGCTAGATGAAGAGCAGTGAGTTCTATTACTGGTGATTGGGTCATAAAAGGTAGAAAACTGCTTTCAATCTGTCTGCAGGACAGCAGTGGTGAGGGGAGAGTCTCTTTTACTCTGGAATGGCTGCGGTCATTGCAGAGGAGGTGGCCTTGGAGCCCTTACCTCTTCCCCTGTTTCTCCCCTGATTACAGCTTCATTTGAGGGAAGCCCAAAACATTTAACTCTGAGGTGAATAATAGGAGTGTGTCAGGCTGCAACAGAAAGTGTTGATTCCCTCATTAAACAGAAAGTTATTCAGTGCTGACTCAAAAGTTCTCAAGAGAAACTGCACCGCTCAATACCAACATGTGTGGCTTGGGGAAGGAATTATATGGAGAAATTCATTAGCCTGTGCTAGGCAGGAGGGTCAAACAGATGAATGAAACTGGTCTCTTCTGAATTTACTATGCTGAGTAAGATCGACATAAGAAGCATTACCTGAAGGGGCCAAGAAAACCAAGTGTACACCGTAAAAATAGATACGGATGAACTACTGAAACTAAATCAGAGCAACATGTTGTTTTGAAAAGAAATGGGCACCTGAGCCTGTAATGGTTCCCCCTGTGTCCTTCTTTTGATTGAAACTCTTGAACGAGTATAGGACTTCTCCACTGCTGTGGTGGATGGACGCTTTGCTCTTTGTTAGCGGCTGCCAGGCACTAATCTAGCGTAGCTCATACACAAGTGCAGAAAATGTACACAAAAGGGATAATTTAAAAAAAAAGAGGTCAACTTGAGGTCAAGGGGGAAGAATATGAGAAGCTTAGATTTTAAATGGTGTAATAAAAAATTATTTTTAACAAAATTCCCAGTTCTGGGAGTGGTGGGGCAGGGCATTACGTAGAAGGGTGCCTGCACATTTGTGAAGGTTAAGTGGCAATATTAAGGCACGTTGCTAAAGAGAAACTCTGACATATCTCCCTGAGGAAGCGTGAAAAATGGTCCTATAGAGCAATAAAATCTTAGACATAATCTACACTGGAGCTCGTTAGCAGCATGCTTATTCTGGCAAATTCTTCGAGTATAAGGGAACTAGAAAAGAGCAAGATGACAAGAGAGCAGAGGCGTGGAATGAGAAGAAAGGAGACATTAAACAGTTCAGGACTTTGCACCTTGGAAAGGAGCGGCTTGGAGGACAACAGAAAAGTAATAAAGCTTTATGAAAGCATGACTGGCATGTAAGTAGAGAATAATCAGCATTTCTGAGAGCGTGAGGACTGTTGGGACATTCAATAAAAATCTGTCTGTAAATTGGGCTGAAGGAAGGTTTATTTATACAGTGTTTTCACAATGTTAGCTATTGCCAGAGAACGATGCGGAGGCCAAAAGCACAGAGAAGTCAACCTGAGAAAAATAATTGGAAGAGAAGTGTCAGTGTGTGTTTGTTGATTAAAAATAAATTATTTATGATCGTAAATAGAAGAGTTAACTTTGAGGAAACACAGACAAATCCTGTGGCACTGAGTGATAAAACAGTATTTTAAATTCAGTGTGGTGAAGTAATGTGCTTGGAGGACAGCCCCGACTGTGTGTATACAGTGATGAGCTCCGAACTGGCTTTCCGATCATAGATGAAACTTCGGGGTTATAATAGGCAGTTCTGTCAAAGTATTACCTCAGTGTCTGGAAAAGCCAATTGAAGGGTAGGTGCTTGTGGACAAATAATAGCAATCAACTAGGAAACATAGTGCTGTGGAAACCCATAGTGCACCTGTGTTGGGAGTGCTGCGTGAGTGCTGGTCTCATTGCTCTTAAAGACCCAGAGAAGCTGGGAGAGATCCCGAAAAGGTCGACAAGAATGATCAAAGGTGTGAAACGAGTTCCGTGTAAAGAATGATACCTAGATCAAAGCTCTTCAGGCTCGGAAAGATAGCTTTGAAGAGGATACGATGGAAGCATATAAAGCCTTAGCAGCATGCGAGTGTATATGAACCCATCATTCACTGTCTCTTCTGATAAAAGGACAAAGACCACAAAATTAAAGTAGCGGGTGGCAGGCTCAAAACAAAGTGAGATATTTATAAAGCGGGAGCAGGGCCGCCTCCTTTCTCTTTGGCATTGAGGTTTTGATCTGTTGGAACAATTCCCTGGATTTAGGCTCATTTATTCTGCAGTTAACACTTCATCAGAACGCTGTTCACAGGGCTTTGAAAGCTTAGCTCTCGAGCTCTGCTCAGAAGAGAAATCCTTTTGAATGTTGGAGAAGGAATATGAAGCCTGGCAGGCTGAAACAGCCCCTCTGATCATTTTTTGTAGGGCGAAATCAGCGCCACTTCTCAGTGAAGTGTTTTGGTGGAAACACCCAGTAAAGTCAGACCCAGTTTGTACAGACCACAACACACAGCCTAGCCCTGGGGCTGGTATCTTGGGGTTGTTATTGGAGTGTTACAACTTCTGCGACAGCGAGAGCTCGTGTATCCTCTTGGTCTGGCCGTGAGTTGGGATGGTGGCACGTTCTTACAGTGGTGGTAGGTAGTTCCAGCTTCAGCTGCTACAGAAGTACCGCGACAATAAAATACCAAGCAGCGGCAGTAGTGTTATTTTGGGATTGCTCCTCAGGATTTAGAAGAAGACAAGCTGAAGGAGAAGGTTTTGGATCATGGAAACTGGACATGGTTCCAAGGTACAGGTGCTGTTTGTTTGGGGTTTATTCCCTGTGATTTGTTGTGTTCACCTGTTCATTGACAAAATTCATCTCTTGCCATTTTAGGCTGATTCAAAGCACCTGACTAAACATTTCTTTACTTAATGGTAAAGAGAGATACCACTTACTTAAAAACTCATAGACTGCTCAGGTGAATTGTGCTTTGAGTTGTATTTCAGTTTAACACCTGCTCCTGACCTGGAGAAGGGCTTCTGGTCACAAAAATGTGTCATTATTTCCAGCTGGTTAAATAAAAGCTATTACCTCAATCTGGAAATCTCTGAAATATTTGGAGGTAGAAAGAGGAGGGAGAGCGGTGGTGGGGTCTGGGTACCCTGGGCTGTAGCGGCTGGACGCGTGCTGAGCTGCGGTGTGAGCGTGCGGGAGGCTGGTGTCTGCCCGGGGACACGTCGCTTCCGAGCAGGGTGCCGCTGCGCGCGCCACTGCATCAGGCTCTTGAGCTGGTGAAGAGTAGTCTGTGGTAAGGTGGGTTGTCAGCATTTTGCTTTTAAAGTATTGCGTATGGTCCAGAGTAATTGGGTTACTGGGGCTTAACAGATCGCTAATGGTGTTACGCTGTGGGTGGGTGCTCTTAGGCCTCTCCGGCAGTTTCTCTCTTCAGCAGCTGCAACTCGTTAGCTCAAATTGCCCTGGAGGAGGCACGAAAGAGGATCTACACCTTGGTTCCATGAGGGTGGCCTGAACTAATATGGTATTCTTTGCAATTGGAATTGGCACCCGTTAGTACCACAGTTCACCTGACTGCTACATTTTATGGTGTGACTACCCTTCTTCAGAACATTGTCAATCTCGTGAGAGTTTCTTTAGATTTCATGGCTGTAACATTGGAATACTGGACATGGGGTAATATATAAAATAAATATATAAAAATAATGTATAAAATAAATATATCTGCCATTTTCCAAAAGGAAAAAGCAGTGAAGCTTGGAGAGGGAGGGGAAAAAAGTAATATTGCAGTGAATAAAAGCAATCCAGAACTAATTAGTGCTCTCATTTTATGTCTGAGGTGACTGCATCAGCAGTGTCTTTAAACTAAATCCTGCTTAAAGGTTAATACAGGAGAAGTGTACATGCAATGTTACAGGAAGGAAATACTAAAACTGGGTAAAAATATTTGACAGTTTCTGTGCAGGTCAGTGTTGGCAAGCTAGCCTGTCTGCAGAGCTGTTACCAACAGGCGTTGGTAGGGTCAGGGCTGGTGTTCTCCCGCTTGCTGTTTGCCAGGGGCCTTGCGCTGGGAAGGTCCTTCTGGACGAGACAGACAGGCTTGTGGAAAGCGGCGCCTGCTCAGAGCTGTTGAACGGGGCTGTCGGAAGGAGTTAGTCTTCGATTTAGCTTCCAGAGTGTGTTACTTTATATTGTATATTATGTTTTAGTTTTGCCACGTTGGGATGAAAGAATATTCTGTGTGTCATCGGTAAAGATGTTTATAATTTTTGTGACTGTCTGGGGAGGAGAGAGGCACCAAATTATATTTCATGGGGAATGCTGCCTGACCGGATTTTCTGCTGCACAGAGCCTGAGAATAAATAACCTCTGTGTTCGGGAAGAACAGCAGCGTTTCAGTGCACTGAGGAGGAAGCTTCTACAGGACCTGAGAGAGACGGATGCTGGTCTGAAGCACGCGTGGATGTACGAGCAGAGAGGAGGTGTCACTAGGGGCTGTTCTTTTGCTGTTTCCTAGGCATTCGCTGTCAGACTGTACCAGAGCGGATCTTGCACTACACAGATCCTGTGCCGTTCTTCGTGTGTTCTTATTCTGGAAAGTACTGAATATTTTTCAGGGGCGGGGAATCAATTTAATATTAAACCTGTTGTTTTGACTTATTAACATCTACCCTGAAAAATCTACCAGGAGATTAATTTCTGCTCCATCTACACCTTTAATGTGAGGTGTCTGACTTCATTCCTTATTCATTATGAAACAGTTTCAGAAAGGGAATTTTTAAATAGTGCTGATGTGTGGCTGTAACAGTCACTACTTCTGGATTTTCATTTTTCTTTTTATTCTGATCTGTGATGTTTTCAGGTTAAAAATCTCATTATTTATACATCTACTTGCAGCAAAAGAAATTCCCATTGGATAAAAGGAGACCATTTTTATGATGAGTGGTGTGTAAAGCTGGAATCTACATCCTTGGTGATCTGCAAATCTGTAAGGCCCTGAGCATCTGGATCCAGATTTGAAATTACTCCTGCTTGGAGCAGGAGGTTGTGCTAGGTGACCTCCAGAGATCCATTCCAGCCTACGTTGTTCTGTGATTGCATTCGGATCCCGTAAATGGAAACCTTGCAATGCCTCTGTCGTGCCATCTTCACCTGCGGAAGAGGCTGGGAGCAGACTTCTGAGGAACTTCCTCTTAGTACTTCTTACTCGAGAAATTAGTTTGAGACTTTGGTGTAGTCAGCTTTAGCCTTCACTGTCGCCTTGGTGTGGAGTGTCGTCCGCGTCTCATGCTGGTTTCTAGGGAATGAAATCAGGAATTAATCTGGTGTAAGCAAGTCTTTCAAAACGGGGTGGGGGTGTTGTTAATGTGAAACCCATGTGATGATTCAGCTTCATTCAGAGCTAGAGTATTGAAACTAAATCACTTGTATTGAGATCTTCAGCTACTTCAGAAAGAAGTAAAATCTTTGTGGTTTAACACCTTCAGGGCTTTGTTTACAATAACTACGTGTCCTAGTTGGAGTGTCCGTAGTATCACGGATTTCCACTCTAAGATTGGTCGTATGAAGTTCTCTTAAGCTTGTAAATGTTTTTGCTGTATCCCAAGTATACAAAACTGAATTTCACTTAATAGGAATCACTTTGACTTACACTATTGTTTCTTAGTGGAAACTAAACTCTGAGTTTGTCTCCACCATGGACTTTGGTTTGGAACAGTTTGGGTGAAGATAAAAAGGAAAGATGACTTTTACCTGAGAGATACTGCAGTCAACTTACCTTTGTAAAAACTGTTCCTTTCTTGGTAGAAGTTGTTCACTGAGTCCAGTTCACTCACTAGAGAGCTTCGGCTTCTTTGACCACACAAATTTTAATGTGAATCACTGTGGGGATATATAAGGAAAGGGAGGGGAAGAAGGATGGAGTAAAGGGGAAGCAGAAGTTTTTTCCTGCCTAAAATGCGAACAGGGCTTAGATTTGGAGGGACAAGATCTCACTGGGGCAGGAAGCACCTTCAAGATGATGTGTCTGTCAGACTTTGGCAGATCTTGGGCACTAATGGCCAGGGCTTTTGAAGGAAGACTGTCCTGGTTTCTGCTGAGACAGAGTCAATTTTCCCCTCAGTAGCTGCTGTGTTTTGGAGTTAGTATGAGAAGAATGTTGATAACACTGATGGTTTCAGTTGTTGCTATGAAATCAAGGACCTTTTTTAATCTCTCAGTGTTCAGCTGATGAGCAGCTGTGCAGGAGCTGGGACCGGGCACAGCCGGACAGACAGCCAAACTGGCCATGGAAATATTCCACACCGTGGATGGCGTGCTGGGTTTGGGAAGGGGGTTGGCCGGGGGACAAGGGTCTATCTTTCTTATTTCCCTGAGTTCGAATCCTCTCTTGTCCAGGGGTTTGAACTTTGTGGGAGATCAATCTTTTTTCAGGAGTTCTGCAAAATTCACAAAAATTCACAAGTTTGGCATTCTGTGGTCACTGCTCGGGGACTGACTGCGAATCAGTCGTTGGGTGGTGAGAAAATTATATTGTATTTAGTTTTGTTTTGCATATTCATTGTCACTATTGTCGTCGTCATCATGTAGTTTTATAATTGACTTCAAACAGAAGTCATTCTTATGAACAGTGGTTTGAAACTTGCTGATGCCAAGTGTTTGCTGGGTGCCTGCCATGGCTCTGCCGCTCTGCGGTGCCCTGTGTACGTCACCAGAAGGAGCTCCTCTATTTTATTTTGTGTAAAATTCCACTTGGTCATAAGAGCTTATGAAACAGCAGCAGTTGGCTCCCCTGTGCCCCGTCCTATGCTTGTCTGGGCCCTGAGCTGCTCAGCTACGTCAAGCAGGGGCATCTGAGGGAGACACTGAGCCTGTTCTGCTTCCGAAACCTCAGAAGCAACTGATGTCATTCCTGAAACAGCTAATGCATTTTACAGGAATATAATTTTTCTTTCTTTGTTCTTGTCTGATAGTCTGACCGATACCAAGGAAACCCATACTGATGCATGACTTCTAGGCAGTTGCCACCCAGATTCAAGCATCTCATTTGTCATCAAACGTGCAGAATTTAGCCAAAGGCTGGCATGCCTGATGGTATCCCAGGCCTGGTGTGACATGAGTCTGCTCCTGGACAGAGGATTTAAATAATTTGCATCATTGATGGATGGGTTTTACTGGCAAGGGAGAGAGGGCAGGCGTCTGTTTTGGGGTCTTGGCCTCCTGTTGATACAGCTGATAGTGAAACACATCTCTCTCACCTCTGCGTTTCACCACGAGGTGACTTCCACTGGTGACGGGGAGGGACTTGACTGTCCATAACCTGCCATCTTACTGTATGTGGCCAGGGGTTACAGGGTGGTGGCTCCCTGCTCAGGTGATGCTGTTGCACAGTTGAAGAGTAACTGGCCAAATCCAGGCACAGGCAAAACCCGTGTGGTGCTGGTGAGCAGGTAGTTCTGTAGTTTCCTTGCAGGCTGAGCACCCCGGGCTGTGCTGGGGAGCTTCTCTGCTACGTGCATGTTTCAGCACGTAGAGAAATGTGTGGTAAGGGCTTGATGTAAAGTATGTTGGATAAAGGGCGTAAGAGGGACACTGTGTGGCCTGCCCAGCAGTGTGTCTGGTCGCCCAGTTCTCCAGCAGTGGCAGGGAGGGAAGCTGTTTAGGAAGAGGCTGTGAGCTGGGCAGCTTTCTGCTGCTTTTCCCCATTGCTCTTCCAGGATCCGCAAAGTTTGGGCTATGGATGTTAGAGGATATATCCATTTTATTTTTTCCCTGCTTAGTGTCTATTTATGGACCTGTTCTCCTGAATGTATCAAAACATTTTTTTTTTAATCTCCTGAAATTATTTGCCTCCAAAACCTTGAATATTTGAGCTCTATTGGTAGTCCTCCTAAATGGTGGGTTGTATCCCTCCCTCCTTTCTCCTCACTTCCATCATTGCACTGGCTCCATTGCTCCCGTGGTGGCAGGGTGAGCTGCTTCAACTCACTGAAACAGCAGAAAGCAAACCTGTGCCTTAGGAAGAACATCTACCACCCAAAGTTTTACAAATACAGCAAGAATAAAAATGTTTTAAATTAAACTCTTCAATGAGTTTTAACTTTCAAACATTTTCACAAGTACTGATGTTTTCACACCTGACGTTTCTGTGGATGCCGTAACTCCTGCGCCCCGCACCACGAGGCACGCTGGCGTGGGATTTCCCTGGCAGCTTTGGAAGTGGCTGCTGATGCCAAGTGTTTGCTGGGTGCCTGCGACGGCTCTGCCGCTCCACGGTGCCCTGTGTACGTCGTGGTGGTCGGGTGATCCCATGCACTCGGGAGCTGGCTTCCCGGTTGTGACATGTTTGAGGAACGTAGTTGGCGAGTAAACAAGTAACACAAACTGTCGGTCTGAGCATCCTTTGCCAAGGGACCGTTCAAATTCTTCCTTTAGCCCTCTTAGCTTCCCATTTGCATTTGGTTTGCTGTGCTTTATGGAATTTCCTCTTTTGCTCATCTGGACAAAGTTCCTACTTCTTTTAAATTCCAGCCATTCCCAGGATAGCCTCCTTAAACTTCCTAACGAGTCATGCAGGGTTTGCATATACAGTGGCTCTGTCTTCATGCTTCCGTGGTGGCACGCAGATTACCTGGGCTTCCCATACATCATTTTTAAGAGTCTCCAGAGTCCTTCTGGGATTCCTTCTTTTTGCTGCTTTTTCTGGATTTTTAAATTTTATTTTAACAAGTTGCCTCATTTTTTATGTAGTTCCGTTTCTTGAAATTGAGTGTCTGTGAGCCAGATTTGGTGGCTTTCTGTCACACTACAGCATTTACAGAATCCCAGCATGGCAGGGGTTGGCAGGGCCCTCTGTGGGTCACCCAGCCCAGCCCCCTGCCCAAGCAGGGTCACCCACAGCAGGCTGCACAGCACCGCGGCCAGGCGGGGCTGGGATATCTCCAGAGAAGGAGACTCCACAGCCTCCCTGGGCAGCCTGGGCCAGGGCTCCGGCACCCTCAGAGGGAAGAAGTTCTTCCTCGGGTTCAGCTGGAGCTTCCTCTGCTCCAGTTTGTGCCCGTTGCCCCTTGTCCTGTCGCTGGGCACCACTGGAAAGAGTCTGGCCCCGTCCTCCTGACACCCACCCTGCAGATATTTAGAGGCATTTCTAAGGTCCCCTCTCAGCCTTCTCTTCTCCAGGCTGAACAAGCCCAGCTCCCTCAGCCTTCCCTGGTAGAAGAGATGTTCCAGTCCCCTCCTCATCCTCGTAGCCCTCCGCTGGACTCTCTCCAGCAGCTCCTCATCTTTCTTGAAGTGGGGAGCCCAGAACTGGACACAGTGCTCCAGATGGGGCCTCACCAGGGCAGTGTAGAGGGGAAGGAGAACCTCCCTCGACCTGCTGGCCACACTCCTCTTGATGCACCCCAGGATCCCGTTAGCTTTCTTGGCACCCAGGGCACGCTGCTGGCTCATGGTCAACTGGTCATCCCCCAGCACTCCCAGGCCCTCTCTGCAGAACTGCTCTCCAGCAGGTCCGCCCCTCTTTGTATTGTGTTTTCTAGGGAAAAGCAGATCTTCCACTTGTATCCTTCAAAGGATCCTTCCAGTGTAACCTATTCTACAGGCTGATGCTTCCTAAAAGAGCAACTGTAACGGCCCCTGCTGCAGTTTGCTGCTGAGTCATTTGGAGCCCAGTGTCTCTTGAGGGAAGGGCCAGGCTCTGGCACAAGTGCATCCCGGTGAGCTCTGGAGCTGACGTCTCGGTAGCTGTGCAGATGTGCCTTGCAGGGAGCTGATGGCCTCGGGCGCGCTTAGCAGTCTCGATTTACTGCTGAAGCAGTTGGCGTTCTCCATCCTGCGTCTCTGTTATATTCGTGCAGGTGTTTACAAACTGCCCCCGTTACTCATAAGGGAGGATGCTCACAATGGCTGGAAGACGACGTGGTCAGCTGCTGCATCCCGTAGCTGTTTCTGCCCCCTCTGAAAGATGTTGTTACCCGCTCTGTCGAAGGGCTTCTGTCCGTTTCAGAAACTTGTAACATGTATGCCTGTGCTGATGCCTACTAGATGTTAATTTATAGCCCTAGTTACTTGTATCCAGGGAGCACCATGAAGGCTGTGGTGAGTTCACTACTTTGTGTGTTTTCCTACTCTTGTGGGTTGTACATGATCCTCAGGGTCTGACTGCAGGGTTTGGAGCTGACTCCAGAGCTCGTTATGTGTCTGGTCCTCGTTACATGAGCTGGTCCTGATGTTCGTGTGGTTGTCCGATAGGCTCGTTCAGTTCACTAGAAGAGCAGAAAGCTAGCCTGGCAAAAAGTCAGCGTTCAATCTGCTCACGTTGCAGTCAGACAGGCCAGACACTGCTGAAGGCAGGGTTTGGGTCAGGGCTGCACGGGGATGGAGGAGCAGGGCGGGGAAGAGAGCTGCAGGGTCTGGTGTTCCTTTTCAGAGGCTGTGAGGTGAAACTTCAGTTGCTCTGTATCCTGAAATAATACCCTACAACAAGGCAACTCAGATTAGCAAACTGAGTTCTGTCTTATATTCTGGATACACTTTATCTACATTGATTAGATTTAGCATATCTTGAAGCTAAGTGCAGGCCCCTGCATAGCATCTGGCAGTGTTGTGAGCATGTCCTTTATCTGCTTCGTGATTCAGCTGAAGAGCTAACACTGCCAAAAAAGCAGTTTCTTACAGTCAGATCTCAAAGCAAGGTCTTGATACGTGACAGATTTAGAAAAAAGATGGTACACAAGGAGCTGAAGGAGCCCCTTCCTCAGTTGGTTCACTGATCCAAGTGAAAACTAGTCCTGGAAAAAACAGTTGGGGCGGCAGGAAGGAGATCTGCCTTGCCACATTACTGCGTAATCATCGACTTGGTGCAAGGGCAGGAGAGGAAGGAATTTCTGGCTGGCATAGGGAGGGAGGACAGGAGCATCCCTTTTGGCAGCAGCCCACAGTTATATTAAACGAATAATGAAATTACATCCTGAATTGATTCTGAGTTGCCCTATATCTGTTACTGGTTTTAAATGTGTTAATTTGAGCTGCCTCTCCTGCGCTGGCCAGCTGCCTGAGAAGGGACATAAAATTTAGCCTGACACACACAAGGATGTTTTCTGCTTGGGAGCTAATTCACAGCCTGGAAATGATGGAATTGACGGCTGTGCAGCTGGTGTGATGGGTCTGGAGTAATGACATTGATACTTGAGCAGAGGTTGTCCTTCGGGTGATGCAGGATGGGCAATAAGCCAAGCTGAAAGAGCTTGTTCTGGGAAGCTCCAAGGAGCTGTGCTGCATGGGTAGGGGAAAGATGTCTTTAATTAATGAGGAAGAAGGGGGGAAAAAAGCCTGTAATAAGAAACTAATTTTAGCAATTTGTTTTTCATACAGTGCGTATGCGTTCTTAAAATTTACGTCGATCCTGTGAATGCCCCTTTTGCAAGCAGTCTGCAGTTAGAGCAGATTAAAATAGTGAAACTGCATCCGGAGAATTAAATCTGTCTTCTGCGTACATCTGTATTCTTATATTCAATAGACATAATTATTTAATATTGAACAATATGTATTTGCTGTGATAAAATTTGAAGGTCTCTCCATGTCTGGTAGATGACTTGGAATTAGAGATGTTGAAATATTTCATCAGCTTTTGACTGCAAGTGTAGTATTTTCTGATGGCCAAAATCCATTTATTCAAGTTTGAAGGAAGTAAAAAGAGAAGTTTGGTTTTGCTCTGTGAAGACCTTAGTAGAAGTGATCTAGATGTGTACAGATACACAGCCCAATGCAAGGGTGTTGGGTGCTGCGTGAGCTGACACAGGGACCCGTTGTGCGGTCTCAGCTGCTGTGGAGCAGAACGCGTTCGTTCTTGCTGAGCTTTGGCCGTGTCTGCGATGGTTGCTGTGGGTACTTTACGCTAGATTTATCCAGGCTGCACGACGTTGCACTGCACGTGCCAAGAGCTGTGACCAAAACTACTTGGTGCAATTCCTTCGCTGCTGATTATAGGTTATTAATCAGTTTTAGGTTGTACAATTTGTGTATAGGAGTGAGCATAAGAATTTTAAGGTAGTTTTATTTTTTAAATGAAAGTGATTCTAGAAAGTTTTCTTATGCATTTGAACTGAATATTTTTCTTCCATCCCAATAGCACTTCACACAAACGAGTTAAAAAGATCAATCACGGTAGCGTTACAGAATATGAAAACTGAGATCTGACTAAATGTTTGTTTAGCTATACCGTGACTTCAGTGGTGGTTCCTCCCATGTAGCAGGAAGGCTCAGGCGGGTGTAAAGGCTATATTTATTAATGCAATTTATTGTTTGGTAGCCAGTGAAAATGCAACTTTTCAATAAGATAAATATAATGCAAAATCAGCATTACATGTCAGTAAATTTTAATGTGCTGCTTGATGGTTAAAATCTCATTTAAACAGATTTCCAGTCCACCTTGCTCTGGAACACTTTATTTTGCTCAATGGGATATGTATTCACATTTGATTAAATTTTTTCACTTAAAATGTAAAAAACACAGTCAATTAGTAGGAAGGGTAATTGGAACAAAGCAGAAACAAGCTTGAAAATAAAAACTGCAAAGGGAACTGAAGGACCTGGTGGAAAGCAGCCAGGTTTAATCGTAAGCTGCTTAGGAGGAAGCTGCTGCCGGAGAGACCGATGTCCCCGCTTGCCGTGTGCCGGGTCGGAGGACGTGTGCGTGCAGAGCGGTTGCGTTCAGCTGTGCGTGCTGCCTCTGCGGGCGTGAGAGCCCGAAGGTGGTGTCGCGGGCCAGAGAGAGGAGGTGGCCTGGGGAGAAGCTGCGGTGGGTGCGGTGACGGGAAGCAGTGCTGATGGAGAGCTGCAAGTGTTGTGATTGGGGCAGATGTCCAGCTGAAGCCTCCATGAGCCCTCGCTCATACCTGGGTGGGACCTCCTGAACTAGGGGGGCTGTGGGTGCGGGTGGCTCAGTAGAGGGAAAGTGTCTTTGAGCAGATCCCTTCAAATGTGTCCTTCACCGTGAAACTCATCAGAATGGCTCTGTGGTGTGGCTTGAGCTGTGTGAGCTGCTGGCGCTGGATAATGCGGGTGTTGCTTTAGGGTGGTGCCACTGGGCGAGAAAGGGAGTGGAAAAAATCATGTGAATGACGTAAGCAGTGACTGTTATTATCAGTTAAGTCATTTGCAGTGGGGTGAACAGCTTATTAAAGAAAGTGCTGCAAAGCCATTTGAAAGAGATACCATGACCAGAAAAAGCTCTGTCAGAGACAAGAATTTGCATCATTTTCGTGGGAGAAACTTCTCATTCCGGTTTATATCCCGGATATCCCCGCTCTAAAGCTTCTTGGACTGTACTGTAGAGGGGAGCTCACCATGGTTCAGGGTTTGGTCCAGGTAACCCAAAGCAGTTTGAAGACTTTTACATTTTTCTTGCATTCTTGTTTAATCAGCCCTGTAGTTGATGCTGGTTAATTCCAATGGTGAGCAAGGATGGCATCCAGCTGGCTGAGCTCAGTTATGCACATGGCAGCGTGACACTCCTCATAATGGAATTGGACTCTTTCTCCGAAATTAATGGAAAGCTGGGCATGGACTTTTTCCTTACAAAACCAGTGTTAAATGTAGGTCTTGTTTAAACTCCTTAGGAAGTATATTTAGCAGCTGGCATTTCTGCCCTGGGTGTAGCCCAGATTTAAAGGAGGTTGTGCTGTGTGACAAGCTGCTGTTGCTTGCGTGTGGCAGCTGGCACTGTGCTGGTTGAGCAGAACGTGATTTCTCTCTGCGGGCTCGCAGTTTGCCTTGGAGGTGGAGTGCCACATGGTGCATTCTCAAAAATATATGAGCTGGAAAACAAATGGAGTAACCTAGGAAGTATTTTGAAAGTGAACTTGGACCTTTTGCCTGTTTTGCTGGAAGTTTACTGTGTCAGCCGGCTTTTCAGGCTAGAAAACAGAGTAGCCTATGCCGGTGGTTAGGAAGCGCACTGCTGTCGAGAGGCTTACAGAGGACTGAGCAGCAACCTAACAGGAATGCCCAAAGGCCATAAATGAAACTTGTTTTACTGAAGATCTGTATGCCAAGACTCTGCGGTCTGCCTGACCAGACTGAGGAGCCAGCTTGGCTTGTGGTGTGCCCGGGAGAGAGAGGCGCAGGAGGCAGGAATCCCCTTCGACAGAAAGGAAAGAGCCGTAGCGAAAAGCCTCACAACACACACAGCTGAGCAAATGCCTGAGCTGCAAACCTGAGCACTGTGGGTAGTGTAGTTTGCTTCTCGCACTGACTGCAAATTCTGGGTTTGTTCCCGTCTTCCTTTGCACACCCTGGAGCAGCGTTTCTTCCTTCCATCTCATAAGAAGCAGGCAGCTGCGTCAGAGAGCAGTTCCTGGAAACCTAATCCAGATAGTCGTGGCTGTAAGTGCAGTCAGTCCCTAGAGAGAAGGCTTCTTCAGCCGGCCTCTGCTGGCTGCCAAACAAGGGAGCGGACATTCAGGTACTTTCAGTGCCCTGTTTTGTAGCATAGCTTGGTAACTGTGTGATTTTGCCTCAGTGCGGTTACCATACAAAGCAGGAGTAGAACAGGCTATGGAGTTAACAAATTAGAAGCTGTGGTCAAGTTGATGCCTGGGTCGGGCTGAATGAAGAAGGATTTTCAGCCTCAGAATACAAGATTTTGTTGCTCTGGTTTCCTAAACAGCATGGAGAGATTGCACGTCCGTAATAAAACAGAATGTTCAAGGGGGTGCCCGGAGAGTGGGATTCCAGATCCGTCTCTTGCAGCTTGTAACCCTGTGGGGAGCAGCACTGCTAGAACTTCGCCGAACAGAGACCGGAGCCGACGTACCCGCGGGCGGTGCGGTTTCCGCTGCTGGCTCGGAGAGTGCGGGTCTGTAGTGCTCCTGCTCTGGACTTGCTGAGCTTACTTTAACGCAGCTTCTTTCATTGTATATCGAAATGATGTAAGTTGAGAGCACACTTAGCTTGGAGTAAGCATGCGAGCACGTACTTCAGATCTTATTTATAGGTAGGTGGTTTCTTTCTGAGGCTCACCTGCCATCGTTTTTTGCAGCCCCCTGTGTCCTACCCTGATTGCTAGTCCCTCTGCTGATGATTCACCAAATGTTTTTCCTCGATTCTTGTCTTACTGGGTTTCAAAGAACATGGAGTCTACTCCAGCCTTCAGGAAGCCTTTGGAAAGGGAGGGATGGTTTAAACAGGGATATTTGAGTATATTTATAGTTATATAAAAATGGAGGCAAGAGGAATACTTGCAAAGCAGGTGGTACTGGGACATTTATAGAAAAAGTGTGATTTATACACGGATCGTTTCAAGCAAACCTTTTGCTTTGCCTGTAGCCCGTCTTCTACAGGACTCTTCTGTGTGCTATGAATATTTGTGCTGCTTTGTTGTGGTATTTTAAACTTGCTTTCAGCTTATGAAATGACATGTTTGTTTTTTTTAAATGACAGAAGGAATGGAGGGAGAGAATTGATTGTTTCCTGGGCAGACAGGTCTGCAGATCTTTTACAAGGAGTCTGTAACATGTCTGGAGCAGAGGATGTCTCAGGTCGCAGATACCCCCCCCTTCCCTTTGCCTCCGCATCTGGAGATGTGCTTTGCCAGGTCTCTCTGCTACAAAGTGTTCTGAGAAATTTTTGTGGCCTTTTTTGCATGAATGTGACACTTTGTTTCAAACCAGAAGCCATGTTGCTGTTAGCATAGCAGGGTGCTCAGGTGAAACTGGGGTGAATAGTCATGTAGATCGAGTCAGATCTCGTGCTGTAATAACAAGTCACCCAGATTTGGTCCAGGGCAATCACACTCAGGTGGCTAAAACCTTGGGAAGAGAAAAGTGCATGCATCTGCCTACAGAGTATCCTCCGAATGGATTCAGATGAAGGCCTGAGGCTGCGACAGCCGTTTCCCAGAGAGTTCACAAGTGAGTGGATTGGGAAGAGCTGGTTCAGCAAGCTAAAAAAAGCTGCATGCAAGCAGTGATGGGGACCCCCTGTACCTTTTCTTTCAAAAAGCTTTGGGTTGCTAGGGAAGCAGAAAAAACTGCCATTTACTGGATGAGCAGGTTAGAATCAGAAAGTTTAGAAAAGAAATCCACCATCTGGCTGTTTGTGGTAGTGTAGGTTTAATCTTTCTGTCTGATTTTGCCCTCAGTTCAGCAATTTTCAGTGGCTTCCTGGCTCACCTCAGCATTCGGTCGCCTCTGGCCCCGTCGGAGGTCCCGCTCTGGCTCCTGCAGCCGGGATGAGAGGCTGCTCCGGGCTGAAGAGTCTCCCAGGCTGACTGCTGCAGACAGACTCCTTGCAGAGCAGTCTCTTACTCTTCCTGCGTGCCCCCCTACAGAAGTTCTCCCAGCTACATGAACCCAGTTGGCATTGAGGAAGGTGGTGTCTTCACTCTCAAGGAAGTTTCACCCAATTCTGAGCCCTGCATCCCAGCAGCAGCCTTTCTTGTTGCTGTCATCTTGATTCAACAAAGGAGCCACAGGCGGTTTGTTGCCTCAGCCCCTAGAGACCCCCCTTCCCCGAAACAGTATTTGGAGCAATAGCAGACCAGGAAGATAAGCATCAGACTAATTTCAGAGTGATGTTGTTCATTGTAGTTGCATCTAGAGACCAAGTATGGAATCGAGGTTGATGAGGTAAAAGCGCTGGACGATCCTTGCTTTGAACACCTACTTCGTTTCCTATTATTCTCAAATAACAAAGGATTAACAAAGTAGTGCCTGGCATTTACAAAATGTGTCTCTCTGCCTCTCTCTTGACTTTACACACTTCATGGACTGGCATACTTGTATCAGCAGCAAATGATGTCCCCAGGCTGGTGTATGCAGGATGCGTCCCAGGGCGCTCTGAGAGTTGTTGCTCTTTGTATAGCTCTGCGTAGCTCAAGTGAAACTAGGAGGAATATCTGCAAAGCTTTAACAGAAGTATCTTTGAGCAACCTAGCGCAGAGTGGTTGGTGCTCTGACTTGTTCTTTGGTCAGTCAAAGCTCGGTAGACAGTGATTATTCCATGCCCTGCTTCACTGTGGACTCTGGTTTAGGCAGAAATGCTGGGTGGGAGCCTAAGACTCATGAACCACAAAACAAGTGTAAGTTCCTGCTTCCTTGTGTGTGGAAACCCGCAGAGAAAGGTGACCGGTGTGTGCACAGTCTTTTAATCCCGTTGGGTAGAGTGGACAACTGCTTGGTCTCTTGGGCAAGCCCAAGAATAAGCGCCAGCTTCCTGCCTGGCGTCAGGCCTGGTGGGTGTCTTTGCACAGGAGCCTGAGAGAAGAATAAGCTCTCCAGAGAATGAGGTGGTGGTTCTAGTCCTGCCTGTCACCACAGAATCACAGAGTAGTAGGGTTTGGAAGGGACCACTGTGGGTCATCTAGTCCAACCCTCCTGCTGAAGCAGGGTCACCTACAGCAAACTGCATAGGACCTTGTCCAGGCGGGGCTGGAATATCTCCAGAGAAGGAGATTCCACAACCTCCCTGGGCAGCCTGTTCCAGTGCTCCGTCACCCTCAGAGGGAAGTTCTTCCTCATGTTCAGACGGAACTTCCTGTGCCTCAGTTTGTGCCCATTGCCCCTTGTCCTGTCACTGGGCACCACTGAAAAGAGCTTGGCCCCATCCTCCTGACACCCACCCTTCAGCTGCAGACAAGCTTTGCGAGGCTTGTTTGAAACTCCTTTGGTGTCTGTAACCTTGTAGGATGCTGTTTTGGAGAGGACCTGGTAGATGCTGAGCTCTTAATCAGTCCCAATGTATATGGAAGTTGTAATTCCTTAGTAGAAAATATTTTTTGGTCTCTGTAACATCTTACCAGAATTACAGTAACTGGCTCTTCCTCTGGGGCTTACAGTGCGTTGTATAATGACTCTTACTGCTCTTCTGAGTAAAAACTCATCATGGGGTAAGGGGGATGTTACTGTGAATGAACTGGTTTCTTGGAACTGTCGCAACTGATGTGTTTTATAGCAAAAAAAAACCGAAAAAGAAGAATAATTTCAAGTTTCCCAAAGCAAAGGAGCTAAAAGAGAAGGAGTTGCTGTGTCAGATTTTCAGAGGGCATAGGCGTTATGATTTGTTTTGTGGCAGAGCGGCTTCAGCCACACCAGTGTTAGTCCTGGCACAAAGCGGGGTGACAAGAGTGTGCAGCTCTGCGCAGCATTTGGGGTGAGGGGACCCCTCCTTCCCAGAGCAGTGCACGTATGTGTGGAATGAAGGTGGCTGGAGAAGCACAGCTGCAGTACTCTTTTTCCACCTTTTTTTCTTTCATGGTTAGCAGCAGAGTATTATTTTGGAAAAAGAATTTGATTTGTGACAGTATTGGAGAGTCTTTTTCTAGCACATTCAGCTAACGCCAAGGAAGCCCACCACACGCCTATTCCTGTCCCTACTTATGTCCATGGCTTCTTTTATTTCATCTACAGTAATATAGTTTTCCTGAACAAACAAATAATCTGGCAGCATCATCTATTGCCAGAGCCCTCTTCATATTGCTGCAGCTGCCTGCTCGAGAAACTCGCCTGTCTCAAATCATAGGTAGAGCCTCTAGAATAAAAAGTTACACCCCTGGTGAGCTCTGCCATATTTTTCCTCCATCCTCATTGTTGTATTTATACTGGAAGATTTCTTCCCTGACTCTGTGCCAGCAGTGATCACAGAATCACAGAATGTTCGGGGTTGGCAGGGCCCTCTGTGGGTCACCCAGCCCAACCCCCTGCCCAAGCAGGGTCACCCAGAGCAGGGGGCACAGCACCGCGGCCAGGCGGGGCTGGAATATCTCCAGAGAAGGAGACTCCACAGCCTCCCTGGGCAGCCTGGGCCAGGGCTCCGGCACCCTCAGAGGGAAGAAGTTCTTCCTCATGTTCAGACGGAACTTCCTGTACCTCAGTTTGTGATGTGACAACCTCACATACGGTCGATGACATTTTTGTCTTTCCTTTCATGACTCTGCACCGCGTGATGGAGAATGAGTGCTTGGGCTGCGCGAGTGACGGTGTCACCCTGCACGTGTTCAGCTGGACCAGGACTGTCTGGGGGCCGTTTTTGTATCCCACTGTATAAAACAAGGGCTGCCTTGGGTTCTGCGCTGTCTGCTGTTCTGCCAACGAGGCGCTGGGATCTCCACACCTCTGCTTCCCACATGCCAGCGCAGTGTTGGCTGCGTGTCTCGCGGGTTGCGGGCACAGCCCCGTCGCTCGTGGCTGGGTGCCGTGGTTAAGCTGTGTTGGGCAAGGCAGTGAGATGTCCGTGTTCCCGCGTGCTGAACACACTTCTGCGCTCTGCTGATTTCCAGTCATTTCCAGTTCGTTTCAAGGCAGACTATGGCTAAAGTACCAGCAATACATGGAAAGGGGTCCAGACTTTCTGAGTAGAAAGGCCTGAGCTTTCGGGGACAATTTTCAGTGGGAAAGGCAGGGTGAGGAGTAACAGAACTGACACACTGGGTGCGAGCATGACTGTTTGCCTGCTATAGATACAGCTGCTTTGGGTTGCACGGAGAACCAGCTTCTTTCAGACTTCCAGGCTTCAGTTTGAGCACAGACGAGTCCAGTGAAAGATCTTCAGACTTTCTTTGGCTAGTATCTCTTGTAATGCTGTTAATGACAATATTCCTTTGTTTCAGAATCGCCCATTTGCTGCTCTGAGGGTTGTTTGGCTCCACTTACAGCACCATGGACGAGCTGCAGGATGTTCAGCTGACCGAGATCAAACCGCTGCTCAATGATAAGGTAATGCTAGCTGCTCCTTTGCAGGTGTGCTCTGGCTGACTTTGTCTGGCAAGGAGCCCTGACTGCCAGAATCTGTTTATGGCTTGAAGTATCTTGAGTACTGAGAAACAGTAAATGATTCCCCACTCTGATAATCCACCGCCACATGCTCTTCCGAAGTCGCAGGGAAAGACAGACCACCACACTTCAGGTGCATTTGGAGTCCCGGCCAAACAGTACGTCATGCCTGTGCTGAGGATTTGCAAGGCAGGGCTGAAATTGTGAAGGTGATACCATTCCTGATCTGAAGGAGCTGTAGAACCTCTAATAAGTTCATGCTTGTACGAGAAACCTTGGATTGTATCCCATTTTCTTTTTTTTTACTTTTTTGTTTAAAATCTTTTATCTTAAATTATCCTTTTGTGTTTTGACCCCCAGAACGACCTTGTCTCCCTGTATTTAGTAGTGGAGAGCCATTTCCTTTTAATATATGCAGAGCCTAGCTAGAGCAGTCCAGATTCATGCAATACTGAAACTTTGGAAAATCATTGTGTTGCAGCAACAGTTTAAGGCTTTCATTCTGTCTTCTGTGGGCTGGGGGAGAGCCGTGTGGGCTTTAGGAAGGCCCTAGCCTTGCTGGATTCAGCCATCAACTGTTGCTCTGAGTGCCTAAGTCATTATGGGCCATCCCAACAAGATCTGGAATCCTGCATCTGCAAATTGTGATTATGAGCAACGGTCGCTTTCCATACCTAACCGCCAAGTCTGATGGTATGTGAAGTGGTTCCCAGTGCTTTTCTGTTTCATGGCTGACACCAAGTCATTCTTGATGCTTGTGCTGCCAGAGTGATATGGTACTTTGCCCGCTCGCTGTGTGCTTGCGGAAGACTGCAGCTGTCTAGTTCAGACTCCTGCCCAAAATAGGTGAAATCTCTGAAATTCTGCTAGGTTTTAATTTGTGCTGCTTAGTTTTTGCTCATTTCTGCAGTGTGCTGGCGTATCTGTTCAGTATCTGTAAAATCTAAAAAATCAGCTGAAATCCGCAGTCCAGCTGCCTATTCTTACTCTAGTGCTGACTCCTGGGCTTCCACCATAGCTTAAATATAACTTTTTGAAATATTTCAAGGGAGGGTGAGCCTTGGAAGAACAAAATCAGTGTAGATGGGCAGGTAGAAATACAGAAAAGCCTTGAAAATAGTTTGTGACTTCAAAATGAGAGACAAACATTTACAGAAGACGAGCTTCCAAAGTGTGGTGCCCCAGCTCTTGCTCATGATTCTCCTAGGAGATTTCCATGTTTGAGTTCAAGGGGGTAGATTTCCCTTGCTTCATGGAGCTGACCTGAGTAGGAGGTATTGAAGCATGCCAAAACAAAGTGGTTTTCACTTTGTAACTTTTCAGTTGTTCTGTCAAGCGTTGCCTGATCAGTCCCACCAGGTCCCTGCCGTGGTGTCATCTGCACAGCCACTTCTCTTAGCTAATAGCTGGGACGGTGCTGGTTTAGGTGCAGAGTGGGTACCTGAACAGCCCAGTGGTGTCAGCCAGTGCACAAAAGTGTACATACAAAATGATACTTGATTTCCTTGACTCAGTGTTGAAGCTACAGGAAGCATATACTGTCTCATTAGGAAAAAATCAGTAGAGTGGCTCCAGAGCACTGCGTGGGAGGAGGAGTGTGCTGTGGCTCGCTTTTTTTATGCTTTGTTTTAACAAAAGAAATGCCTCGGGGAGCTACCATCTCTAAGGTCTGGCCCTTATTAATGTTGTCAAGCTTGAAATAATACACACGTGCTTTTTACACATACTTTATGGATTATGTGGGTGTGGTGCCGTAACGTGCTGTTCTGTGCAGCGTATCAGAGTGCAAAAAGCATTGAGCTGGCAGTGCACTAGATTTTTACTGACCAACCCACTTTAGATGTAGGAGTTTGAGCCACCATGGGTTGATGGCCAGAAATGGTACAGTGAAACTCTTAAGGTGCGAATGGTTGACCGCTGATGAACTCTTCAGATACAAAGGCTGCCGTACAGAGAAAAGGAGATCTGGTGTCTTAATACTCAGACTCTTAAATAAATCAGTGGAATTGCCTGGGAAATGGAAATAGGTCATACCTTGTTCACTTGTCTGAACTATAGGAAATGCCACTGATAACTACCCAGTCCTGGCTTTGTTTTGTCTCAGATCTGAGTCAGCAAAAGATTACAAGCCTGACTTTTAAACAATACAAACACTCTTATGTTTGTGTGTAACTTAAGCCTAACAGCATCTGCATGGAACTAAAATACATTAGATTGTGTATGTTCACCTGCTTCAGGCTCACTAAAATGCAGTAACCTGATAGTGGGAGAGAAAATCAAATGTTCTTGTTTAGTTGAAAGGGAGAGAAACTCAAATGTTCTTGTTTAGTTGAAAGAGAGAGAAGAGAGTACTGTGTGTAACCTGCTCATAAAACTTATCCCAGTGACACTTGATTATTCTGGCTGGTCCATACTCTGGCACCTTTGACTCCTATTAATACAGCCTCAGTGAAAAGTTACTGCAGTGCAACAGCTTAATTCAGGATAATGAAAGGACAGCCAGGAGGCTGGATTGGGTCATTGCAGCTAGCTCTTTGCCTTTGAGGTGCAGCCATCACACCTTCAGAGGACTGAGAAACAGGCCTTATTCTTAGATTTTCTCAAGTTAAGACAATGAATAGATTAATGGTTTCAAGTCCGATTTTGGTGTGTTAAAATCAAGTATCCAGGGGTCAGGACACGTGAGCGCTAATGCTACTTGTGCCTGGTTGTATACCCTGACAACAAGCAGCACGGCTGCAGCCCTTCATTCTTTGCTTTGTGTTGTTTCCTCCCTACTCCCCGCCCAGGGAACCTGGCTTTTCTCAGTGCAAATTCAGGCCAGCCTTTTCTTTACTTACCATGCACCATCCCAGTCCAGTGCTGGGTGCAGAAGTTTCTAATTTCTTCATAGGCTGTTTTACAGTCCTTAATCACTGTGGCACTGGATGACTGAATTTACCTTCTTTATGGCCTGGTAGATGGGTAGGCTCTACTGTCTGTATTTAACAGAGCAAGGAAAGAGGAATAGCCAGAGTTGTCAGAGATCTCAACTGACTTCATGATCTCAAAGTGAAATAAGAAGGGCCTGCTTTTTTTTTTCTTTTTCCTTATCCGGAGGATTTGGTGCTTTGTGCCACACCGCATTCAAAACATTGACACAGTTCAATACTTAACACCGGGGGAATTCTTAAAACAGATTTGCAGGTATTTCAGATGTCTCAGACCGAAGCATGTAGATAGCAACCTGCGTTCCTGTTAATGTGGCAAAGCTTTGGGGGGAGGAAAACAGGGCCATTTGTTTACACGTGGAGAGGAGTTGGGGTGCTCAGCCAGGAAAAAAGTTTGGGATGTTTCTGTTGTGCATATATGGTCCTAGTTGTAATTTTAGCACTAAGGTGCTATGCCTAAAACACATAAGCTAGAATGCAATCTCAAATGATTTGCTTAGCTTTTTGCAGCATTTGACAGCACTCGGTAGCGTAACCTACTCTGTGGTCAGGGTAGGACAGACTTACTAGATGACCTTTAAAGGTCCCTTCCAACCCAAACTATTCTATGATTCTAATATTGCTTTCTGTCAGAGCAGGAGTCTTATGAATCACGTGGGCATACAGACAAGTTACTGCAGACTTCGAACTCGCAGTGCACCAAATAAATGTGTGTGGTACTTGGTGTGCTCGCCTGTATGCGTCACCCTCTGGGAAAAGTCGGCTGTGACTTGCTGAGCCCAGTTCCCAGGGGCTCTGGTTTCAGTAGCTTACCGGTCACTGTGGCTGCTGTGGAACGACACCATCCACACAGCCGTTACTGCAGAGCACCTGACTGCATAGCTTGTTTTCTTGAGCTCAGTACCTGAGATCCTAGTCATGGTCCTTTCAAGAGTTTTGCACTGAAACTGATAACGGGCACCAGGACCAGACAAAACCCAACCTCGTAACCAGCCTGACGTTGGTCAGGGTCCTTCCTGTGTGCATCTGTCCCTGCTCGAATGCTCTCAGCTGTGTCCACAGGGACTCTCCTTAGCTGACAGCCTTGGGACAGCCCCCAGCAAACCTGCTGTGTAGTAGCGGGCAGAACTTGCATGGAGTTTTCTTGTATGGGTGTCACATTTTGCTGTTGTCCTGACTGCAGTCAGGCTAGACTGTGCTGAAGCAGAGGTCTCTGAGGGGAACTTCTGTGATGTTGTTGGGGGTGTTCTGGGGTACTGTGCTGAACTCTTTTTTTGTGTGTTTTTTTGTTAACAGAATGCAGCTCGCAACTTCCAGGACTTTGACTGTCAGGTAAGATGCGTGCAGGAGACAAGGATCTGTGGACAGATGTGCCGTGGCCCATCAGTCATGCTGAGAGATGAAAAAGCTTTGTATTTTAATTTTAAGTCCTGTTAAGGTTTAATCAATAAGAACTTGAACATGTCCAGTTGGCAGAAATTCCCCTTCACCCTTTGATGCAGAGCACGTTGTTTTGAGCTCTGAGGTACAGACCTGGTGCTCTGCGGAGGCTCCACGACATCTGACAGGATGGCTGGTCTCCTGAAAAGCAATTTCTTTGAGACATGCAATCTGCTGGAGAGCTGCAGCTCTGTCACATCCCATCTGGTTCACTGGCTAGGAAAGGAGGAGCCTGCATGCTCCGTCTATTTGTGTTGAGAGGAGGTGGAAGGCGTCAAGCTGCCCTGGATACAGCAACCCTGCTTTGCTGGGCCTGGGTCATGACAAGCAGTGGTCGTTTTCTGGGAGGTTATTCACCTGACAGATCAGTGTGGAGATGAGCCTGGTTGCTCTGGTTGCTATAGGAATAATCCTTGTAGAGGAGCAGTCGACCACAAGCCTCCAAGACAGAGGACATACCCTTTGCTAGGCAGAGCACAGCACTGAGGCTGTGTGGTGCGTTCTGGAGAGCGCAGGCTCGTTTACCGTGCCAGATTACCTCGCTGACTTCCCACTCGGCCTGCTGATGCACGGCCAGCGGCTTTTCTTTCTGTTCAGCTGCAGGAGGCTGCTGTGTCTGTAGCATTCTGCTTAGCACGAGGTGGGCTCTCACTGCTGTGTTACACCAGCGTGCAGCTAGTGAGTAGAGCTGTCAACATCACGTGATCGCTTTTAACAAAAGTCTGGTGTAGATGATTCCAGAAAAACCTCTGCGAGCCTGTGCAGAACAGGGATGTAATAAATACAGTCCTAAGAAGATAGTTTGTATTTTTTCCATCTCTTGATAACATGTAATGAAAGTATGCCCAGTCTGGACAGGAACGTGCACTGTACTGCTTTAGCTTGATTCAGTGTGAGTTTTAGTGTTATCTTAAAGCTGGTAAATGTGAAAATTACTGATCCTAGCACACTGTGACATTAGAGTCTAATCTTAGAAGTGGCAGCAGTGTTAGGCAATGGTTTTTCTGTTTTAATAAAGGTAGATAATGTGTTTAAAACACTTCCCTGTCTTGTCTCTCTCTGTCTTGCTGCATCTCCTCCTTCTCTGCCAAAGGCAAAGTGTGCTCCCATGTTGGATGGGGAATGGGTAAAAACACGTGCAGTGCGTTTGAGTTAGAGTGTCAGGGAGTACCGGCACTGCCTATTGAGGCCTCTCTGCCATGACTGGAAAGAATATAAATACGGTGCCTGAGCCTCTGAGCGCATTAACCTTCACTGCAAATTCCCTAATGACCCAGCAAAGCCTGGCCTTGCCCGTGCCCTGCCTGTCTGTGAGCAGGTCTGGTCTTTGGAGCCGCAACAGAGTGGCAAGGTAGGAGGGAGTCACCGTAACACAGCTGTGGTCGCTGCTGCCTTTTCACTCTGCGCTTTCCCTCTGTGATCGAAGCTTTGTTGTGCCCTTCTTTAAAGAACACCCCAAATCTGAAGCTGTGCGAGCCCCAGAGAAACATGGTGCTGCTGTTGTGTGCATGCTCGGCATCTCCTGGTGCTGCTGCTGTTTCGGCTCCCTGTCTGCCGCAGGGCTGAGCCGTGGGAAGAGCTGCCAGGCAACCCCAGAGCCAGGGAAGAGGGGCTCTCGGGAGCGCCAGGCCGGGGAAGGATGTGCTTGTTGCTTCTCTGTGCTTTGATTTAGATAAGCAGTGAGCTGGTGGTCATGGCAACAGTTGGGCAGGAGACAAGATGTTCCTTCCAGGAGCCCTCTTGGTAATTCATTTGGAATATTTTTTTTTTTTAGCAAGAAGTTAACACAGCATCTCTTGTGACTGTAGATGTTGTCCCAGCCTCCCCTTCCTCCAGCATCTCTCCCTACAAGGTGTGGTTTCAGGGCACACCGGGCTTGGCCCCTGGTCCTGCCTGGAAAGTGCCCCTAAGGGCTGGGTGAAGTCTCTGTTTGCAGTCTGTCAGAGAGGATAGATGGTGCGTTGGGATTTTCTGCCTCCATTCCTGGCAACAGGAACAGTACTTAAACTTGGAGGTTGAGCTCTTCCGCTGTCCTGTGAAGAATTACTGCTGCTGTTGAACCTGGCAAAGCACATCCAGCTGCCGCACCAGGCCGCGGTGAAATCGGTGTGCTTTACTTACCGGTGTTTGAGAAGGGGGGATTCAAAGTGAAGAAGTTTGCTAGGACTTTCAGAGGAAGGGAGATCTTGCTGTGTAGAGACTTAAAAGACTTAGGCTGAGGTGGGGGTTTAATTTGTCCAGAATCTCACAGGGAGGATCTCAATTTTACAAGAACAGGTACAAACTGGCCACAAATTCCTGAAGGCTGATAACTGGAAGGTGGTTTCTGCTGACAGGGCGGTGAAGTTCTCGATCAGGTTCCAATAGCAGTAACATCAGCAGGGGACTTGAAGGGTTTTAGGACAAAATTTGAAGTGTTTGTTGGATGGATTGTTTTATCTTATACAGTGTAGTGTTTGGGGTATGAGGGCATGGCATCAGTGATGCAAAACCTACATTTCAGACCTTCTTATTTTTCTGATAGTTTAAAAAAAAAAAATGTTTTAAATGGAGCTAAAGCTGTGGCTTTGCATGGGGCCAGCCACATCCTGGGCTGTGCTTGCAAGGCTGCGGAGAGCAGGGTGAGGGAAGGGGGTGCCCTCTCTTAGCAGCGGTGGCAGCCCTGTTGACAGTGCAGGTCCAGTTTGAGCTCCCCAGTACAAGGCATTGACATCCTGGAGCGAGTCCTGTCTTGTTTCAGCCTGTGTTATTCGGTGCCATTGCCCGTGCAGGGATTTACTGTAGGTCCATGCCAGCCCCCACAGAGCTCTGCCTTGGAGACAGCTGGAGCAGTGACACAGCCGGCCTCAGTGTTTGTTCATCCCACAGGGCCTCTAGACCTCCTTCTGTCTGGAAGCTGGACGTTCAAAATGTTTTCCGCAGTGGATCCATGCCTGTGACTGGGAGAAGTGTTTAGTTTAATCCCTGCCCACGAGCATGTCGTCAGCACTGTCGCTGACTCTGAGTGGTGTAGTGCCAGGCACACAGCTTGGGCACGCGGTTTGCTGTAACGCTTCGGGGTGTCTTACTTCTCAAGGTAGTGTGCGTATTTAGGGGTTTGTAAGCTCTTTCCCTCCTTTGGGGAAAATGGGTGATGCTGTTGTGAATTTCTGTTAACTTCCTGGTGTGCTTGGTTTTAGTTTTGAATAACTTGTCAGGATCAGATCTGGGTGAATTCAACAGAGCAAGCATCTTCCTGCTTCTGAAAGTTCTTACTCTGTGTTAATGTGATATGGAGAAGCTTTTAGCTTTTCTGATACAGCTGACTTTCAGATACAGGTGCCCTGGTTTTCTTAAACTGTTCACCTACAAGCAACTGCAGTTAACCCTGACAAATAAGAGGTTGCCTGGGCATCAGCTGAAACAACCCCCACATAATCTGATAACCGCTTGCGATGGAGATAAAAAGGAGAGCTAGCATGGTGGCTTAGGGGTCTTTATCCATATGAATCTAGGTTGTTCTCAGAAATGAAATGTATTAACCTAAATCTGAGACCTACACTTTACTTGAAAGCTGCCTGAACCCCGATGAAATCTAGGCTTGGCTGTTTCCCGTGTTTGCAGGCAGATGGCGGATTAAATGGTCTGGGTTGCTGATGGACAGATGGCGTGGTGACCTACACAGTTAATAGAGCTGTGCTTGTGCTTTTATTGTTATCTGCAGACCATCTTCAGCTGCTTTGAGAAGTAGGTGCTGTGTGTTAGCCTAAATCTCTCCCATTTTTCCAGGTGATTTGCTTTAAATACCAATGAAGGAATATGCAGATATATTTGTAGAACTATCCAAATAAGTCTGCATGATGTTTCAGTCTCCCATAAGCTAGCATTTGACCTGGTGTGTAGCGAGTACTTCCCCTCTGCTGCCTCCCACCCACGGGAAGGGAGAGAAGGGTTTTGCTCTCCAGCACACAGGCTGCAGAAGAGGACCTCCGGTGTGGAAGTGGGTCTGGGGTTTGGCGGAGTATTTGCAGAAACCGCACAAGGTTTGGAAGAGGTGTCAATAAGTAAGTCCAGGACATGCAGAGTTCAGCTGAAACGGAAAAGACAAGACATGCATAGACCCACGGAGGAAAGCAATGAAAGTTTCCAGGTCCAACTTGCTATACAACTCTGAAAATGGAGAGTTACTCAGTGTTGCCTGTGCCCAGAGTAAAACACAGCAAAATGTCTGGACAGACCTCAGTGGGGAATTTTTTGCCGTGTTTTTCTGCTGAAAGTGTAACTATTCAGCAAGCCCTTGTTTTTACTGATTCAGTTTGGAGAAATTCTTCCACAAGCACATTCGTTTGAAGCTTTTTAATCTGCATTTTTCAAAACTTGCTTACCCTTGTTCAGTCTATTTGCTTTGGTTTTGGTTGCTGTGCAGCAGGAGCTCGAGCAGTTACTGAGAAATCCCGTCGCATGCGTTTGCTGGCGTCATAGATGTTGAATCGAAACTGTTCGTTTTTTAGTGAAATCATTAAAGCCAGCTTGATTGCCACACAGGGGTGTTGAATACAAGGTGGTTTAGAGCACCTTCTGCTTATTGTAATGAAATAATGTGAAATGTTAGCACTTGGAGGAAGGGTTTGCTTTCTCTGTATGAATAACAGGGGAGCTGTTCTCACCAGCATTGAACCGTTCTGTGTAGGATATTGAGGACCATTGGTCTTCTGATTCGTACAAGTTCTTTTGTTCTCTTATTCAAAGTGCTAGGCTGAAATTAATGACAATACAGAAGATGTTTTGACCTGGAAAGCAAGATTTTTTTTAATGCCTACTAAATTAGGAGCTGCCTGTAATCTTATTATAACTAGTGTCACCACTTAAGTACTGATTTTGACTTCTGCTGACATCACAGCAACAAATACTGTAACGCTAAAAATGATTAAGGTGGAATTTTATTTTGGAATATTTTTTTTTTGTTCTTGCTTCTTGGGAAGCTCTTCCTCTGATTCCTCCCATCACTGGCTTGCCATCTAAAAACTCTGTCTTCTGTAAAACTGCAGTGTTGAATTCCAGAAAGCTTTTGCTAGCTGGGCTTGGACTAAAACATGGTTTTTATTTTTATAGGTATGAGTCCTTTCTTGGGGTTTACTTAAATGTTACTTTTGCTTTCTGTATGCTTGTGACAACAGTGTGCTGAGGAGGGTGATTATGCAGATGTGTTATTTGAAGTTCCTGTGCTTTTTTTGTTCTCGTCACTGAGTTCTTACAGCAAAAAAAAATATATGCGCTTTGAGTTGAGAAAGGGTTTTGCCTCCTTCCTGCCTTCAGAAATATGAATGGTGCCTTTCTGCTAACAGTGAGTGATCTGTTTCCACCCCTTGTGCAACACCCATTAATGGTATTTTAGAGCAGCTAACGAGCGATCGCAGTAATAGCTCTAACTCCATGCAGTGAGGCTCAGTTTTAGTTCCCAGGGCCATAGAAAGTTTGGAGACACAGAACATGGCTCTGCTTTCTCTTCGTCAGGAGATTTTAAGATGTTCATAGTCTTCAGCAAGACACTGAAATATAGTTGGGCACATGATGTCAGCGAGTGGACTGTCCTTCCCTGGAAACATGGCCCCTGGCCTATCTTCCAGGTCGCCTTTAGGGGTTAAGATGATCTGCGGTCTCGCAGTCACTCAAAGTATTTTTAGACTTGCCTGTGTGTGAGCACATTCAGATCTTCCTTGTGAAGGCTGTGTGTCTGCAGGTCGCGGCACCCTGAGTCGAGGGGATGGACGAGCGCTGGAGGCCTCGACCTGTGCCCTTGGCAGCCGGTGGGGAAGGCTGCAGCCCGGTGCTCTGCTGGCCAAGGGCAGTGGTGCAGAGTGCGGGGAGAAGCAACACCCTGCCAGACCTGTGCAGATGAGAGCTGAGCTGCGAGGGGTTGAATTCACCCTGAACTAGAATAGATCTAGGCAGGTCCAATTTCCTGTGTTGGTTGGGGAAGGGGGGATTTAACCCCAGAGCAGGAGTGAGAAGCACCACGTATTCTGACGTAAGTCTGTGCTGGATGACTTGCCGATGACTTTGGGTACTTGACTGGAGTGCAAGAAAGTTGTAGCTTCAACGGCTTCTTGTAACACATGGGCAGGGCAGGAGATGGAGAAGTACGTCTTGCTCCATCTCCAACATGTAGGTGTTGTCATTCGTGATCAGTCCCAGTACTGTGTGGCAGCAGGAGTTGGTGAGCTCTGCTGTGGGAGCACGAATCCAACCTGTCAGCTGTACTGCCGTTGAAGGCCCGTTGACCTCCGTGTGTTGGGCTGCAGAGCCAGTATCTGTTCTCTGGCAGAATCTGTGTTGTGGAGGTGACTTGCCCTTTCTCTCTCTGGCTGACACGGAGCATACTCACTAGGTCTTCTTCAGCATCACGGGCCTGTGGAACAGGAGCACACAAGTGCTTGTCTGTATGTACAGCCGTGTGCTGGGAATAGCCCAGCAGCACCTTTGTCTGCTGGTGCTGTTGTGTTTGTGTAACCAGCTTACACACCTCGTTCTGCTGCTGCTCTTGATTCTCACCCAGCATTTCTCTAATTCAAGATCTAATCCAAGTACACAAAGTACTAGTTTGCATAGATCATACTGTGTTTTCTATTAATAAATTTGTGCTGTGTATGGAAATGAATAATTTAGTTCAAGATGTTGCTTTAAATGTGATTTAGGCGTGCTCCCCATGCAGCCGTCTACTTCAGCTCTACTATTTCCGAAACTATTTTGCACAGAGAGGATGTGGTAAGCACTTACCTACCAACTGCATTAAGGTCTGTGGTATTGTAATGGGAAGAGTTCCCGGATGGTGATGTTTTACAGTCTTACAATATTTTTTTTCTTAGCTTATAGGCATAGTGTTGTTGTTTTAGTAATGTGTTGGAGGGCGGCTGTTGTGAAGAGCAAGACAATGGACTCCCTGCTTTACTCTCTCCGTGGTTAATAGCTGTGGAAGGTTGCCCGAGGAGCATGCTGCAATTGTTTTTCACCTTTGCCAAGACTGGCAAAGATGACATAAAGTAAATAATAGCTGTAGCTAGAGTATCATGGAAAAAGGGGAAAACCTGATCTGAGTAATCGGCGTCTCCTCCACCTCCCAGCAAAGCAGCAGTGGCACTTTTCTTTGCCTTAGGTGAACCACAGCCTGAGAGTCTAGAAACCGAATATTTTTTGGGGATGTTTCCAGCCCTCTGCTAGTACAGACATTTGACAAGCTAGAGCAGAGTGTGAGTGACAGACACCTTGCTGCTCTCTGTTCTGTCAGATTTGAACTTAAAAAAAAAAAATAAATTGAAGGGACTTCACAGATGGGGTTTTTTTTTTATTGTCAGTCTCCAAATTAAATCAGTTCTCAGTTTTTCCAGGGAACTAAATTTGAAGTTTGAGCAGCTTCACATTGGGAATAAAACTCATCTGGTTAAAGCCAAAAAAGAAGCTTAATAAATTAGTTGTGAAAAGCACTGGTAATATGAATTCACATCATTAATCATTCCCACTATGAAACAAATGGTTAATTCAAACTTTAATAACTTTAAAAACTTAAGCTCTGGCTCACACTCCGACATGGAGTTGAGGGAGCGTGGCTGGAATTTGGACTCAGGTGCCTCTGTTTGCTGCCTGGGAGTCTCTGGAGCTCAAGGCATTGGCACCCTGGAGCTGCTGTTGGATGCGTCACTCCCTCAGAAATATTTTTTTCTTAATATGGGAAATTTCCTGTGCCACTTCTCAGTGGCACTGTCGTTGTTCCCCTTTCTGGCCAAAGACAGAGGGTGGCAGTCGGAGATCGTTGCCCCATTTGAACCTTTTGCCACCTGGGCACGCGCCCACTTCTTCCCATAATCAGTCCCGCAGTAAATTTAGACTTTGGCAGTCATAATTGGGTGTGTGTTTTCCTCCTCAGTTTAAGAATCATTCAGAGATGTTAAGGCCAAATAGGATAATGTCCTAGTCTAGTCTGACCTTCTGCAAATCCCCAGCAAGGAATACCTCCCAGCAGTTCCTGCTTGTGTTCTATCTCAAATGTTTTAAAGCTGCTGTTGGGTTGTGTCTTATCACCTTTTGGTGTCTGAGCCTTTGTGGTTTGCACGCATCTCATTTTCCAAAGTGCAGGGCTCTACTAAAAGCAGTGATTCTCAGGAACTGGCACTATAAGGCATACAGCAAAAATCTCAGGGCTTTTAGAGATGGTTGGTAGTATTGGTGGCCTTTCTCTGTCTACAGTCTATTCTTCTGCCCAACCTCTACCAGAGAGTGTATCTTAACAGGATAGCTAAGGCACGTCAGTGCTTCTGCCTCCACACGTGTGCTCACAACGCTTACCTTCCACCCAAATGCGAGATCCTACGGCTGCAGCGTCGGTTGCTTTGGTTTCCCGATGCACTGGGACAGCGAACCCAGCCCTGCACTCCCACGTGCAGGTTTCCATGAGACCATCAGCTCGCTGGATGTGGGGCAGGGCAGAGGGACAAAAGTAGTGCTCTTTTCAGTAGCACTTCATCATCAAGTCAGCCAATCTGTAGCATGAAGTTGCACCCAAAACCTCAGTTTTGTTTTGTTTCTGCCAGTGGTTATTGTCTGAGATCACAGAAGAGAGCTGAGGTCCCTCTTGGTGGACACTGGTAGTGGAACACCAATACCTGGATACAGTGTGCAGGAAGGACAGGGTAGATGCAGGCGGATGTTAAAGGAAGCTTGTTGATCTGATTTGGCTCTTAACTAATATCAGTGAATAATTTAGATTCCACTTAGACTGAAGTCCCAGGCCTAAATAAGAATTTTATTTTTTGTCTGTAATTGTGTGAGTGCCCAAGATGGTGATGAGAGAACCTACGAGGCTAGGACATAGGGCAAGGGTAGGAAGCTTTAGGTGCCCTGTGTCAGTTAGGCAGATGTGGCTGTGGGACACAATACTAAGACTCCATTTTAGCTGCAAACTTCTATGGAGCAACAGATGAGGGAGCCCCAGGGAGGAGAAGCCAACAGTGACATGATTCTGAGAAGGGCAGAGAAACATGTTCAAAGCAGTGTCTTCAAAGAGCTGCTCTGTGGTGGGAACCGTAATGTGCTCCAGGTCAACAAGCTTGGGAAAAAGAAAAAAAAAAAAAAAAAAACAAAATAAAAAACCGGAAAACTTAGCTGGTTTTGCGCTCAAAATTCAAAACCAGAACTGCACAGCAATGGAGAAGCATACTGAAAATAAGCTAAGAAGCGAGCAAATGCCCACCGTCTGCTACAGCAGGCATGAGAAATGGTGCAGGGCAGGCAGCATGACTAAACGGAAGGGCATGGAGGCTATTGAAAAATAAAAGCGTTTTTCAAAAAGCTGGAGGGCATGGAAAGGGTTATAAACTCAAGCATATTAAATATATGGACAGAACAAATGAGGCAAAGGGGGATTTTGAGAGGCAACTTGCAAGGGGGGGGCAGGAAATAATAGTGCTGTTTCAAACCTAGCAGTAATGGAACCACATGAGAGAGTCTGCAGAGTGCTAAGGCTGCTCAGGCTCTGAATGAAGGGCTTGGGGAAGATCTAGGCACAGCAGAAAAACTAAATTCATGTTATTCTGCATGCAGGCTTGCCACAAAGCAGCTCACAGAGGTTACCATTCTGGAATGCTCTTTGTGAGGAGTCAGCAGAGACCCTGCCTTAAACCGCGGTGCCTATTGCAGAGGCTGGGAAGAAGCTAAAATATATGTTTTTATAGCAAGTTGTCAGGCCTGGATGTATCAATCCAGGAGTTTTAAATGCATTTAAGGATGAAATATTTGAGTTGTTAAGTGAGAGGTTATGCTCCTCTGTTGAAGCTGCCGTGGTGCCCAAGGACCTGTAACACAGTTCTTAAAGCAGATGCTGGAGGAGTTCTGGGGTTTCACTGACCGGCTGTACCAGGCAGACTGGTGAAACTAGCAAGGAGCGTAGTGGGTGAATTACACAGATAGTGCTGGGAAAGGGTCAGTGTGGTTTTTGTAAAAGGAAGAAGTCTTGCTCTGCAGAGCTGTTGAAATTCTGTGTAGGAGTCGGTAACAATATAAATAAAGGCAATCCGGTTGATGCAGCCTGCTTGGATTTCCAAAAGACAAGACCCCTTACCAAAAGGAGTCCTAAGGCGTATGTCTTAAAGGACTTCAGTGGCCGTGTGGTCAGAGCAGAGGTCCTTTCATGGATGAAATCTTGATTTAAAACGAAAAAAAACCCCTGGAAATTATTTTCACAGTTGTTGAAGATCACTAGAGAAGCACCTTAGAGATCTGTGTTGGGATCTGTGCTGCTTAAATCTACTCTTAAGTGATCTGGAACAAGTGATGGAAGGTGCAATGGCAAACTTCATCTGCCTCTGAGTAAACATAAAGTGTGATGCACACTGAGTAAAACCATTCTACAGTGGAATATAAAAGGGCAGGCTCAGAGCTGATGATAACCCAGAGGCGTAAGACCTTAACATTGCGAGAGATGAGTGAAAATGTCATCTCGGGGCTCATGGCTTTCAGCAAAGCAAATCAATTCCTGTTTATCAGGAACAAAGCACAAAGCAGCCTCAGTGTGCTACCATGTGAATCCCCAGCACACCCGCGTGCGTTTGACATACTGCCAGGCCCCGTATCTCGGGAAGGACAGAGCGTGACGGGGCAGTTTTGGAGAACAGCGGTATGGTCAGAAAAAAGCTGCTGTGCCAGGACTGGCCAGATAGTCCAGAGCACCTCAGCCCAGAAAGGGGCACGTGAAGGGGAGTCACAGCAAGCTGTTAGGTCACCGCTGCTGTGTGTTATGGAAATGGGATCAGTTCTCCGTCTTCCAAACCAAGGACTGGAGGATCTCGTGCAAAAGCAGGAGCTACAAGGTTGGGAACAAAGTGGTTCTTCACCCCGCACGTTGTTAAGCGTTGGCTTTTCTGGTCTCAGGGAGAGGCAGATGCCAAGGGCATAGGTAGCAGGAGGTCACTGCCCAGTTCTTGGAAGAGAAAGTCAAAGTGAAGACCACACCTCCTGTTCAGGAAGTCTCTCTTGACCTACCTGTTGCTGGAAGTTGGGAAAATTAAGGGAAACTGCTACAAGATGCAAGTGTTTGAGAAGTATCACTACATGCTTGCTCTGTTTATATTTTCCACAAGCACACATTAATCTTGAAGGCAGACTAGGAGGCCGGCTGGACCTTTGGTCTGAGCAGCTGCAGCGGGGCGCCGTACCTCCTGATCCTCCTCCATCACTGCACTTCTCGTCCATGCCCCGAGGGCACTGCTAGTTTTTGGAGCCGTGGTTCCCAGCTTATTTGAGTTGATCAATAGTAGCTGCGTGCGCAGGACTCGTGTCTCCGTGCTGTCCCCGGGAGCACGCTGCTGTGCGGCATGCGTGCGTCACGGGTTTGTGCCTGCGGCCAGCGAGAGCAGGCTGCCGAGAGCGCGGCTGCCTCTGCGGTGGAGTTCCCCTTTACAGCAGGTTGTCTGCAGCTGCTGTTCATTTTTTTGCCTACTGTATGAATAAGGGCAGACGATAAAATCTCTTGAGAGGAACCTCTGATACAATTTCCATTCCCTAAGTGAAAATTAAATTTTATCAGGCTTTTCAAAACACAACTGCAGATCATGATCGTCCCTTGCATTCATCTCCCTTGTTTTGCAGAACTGCACATTCGTTAAAGTCTGACTGTCTTCTGGCCACGTCTTTTCCATCTGCCTTCTCCTGTCGCTGCTTCCCTGCAGCAGGGAGCAGATCAGTGTTCAGGCCAGAGCTGGAGTCACACACCTGCAAGGTAACAGTCCTTGAATCTTCCTTCGAGCTACCCATCTGCAATGTGTCGAAGCTGGCCTGAGCAGAGACCAGCAACAAAGCGTGCCAGTGTCGGAGAAGTGTCAGAAACTTGTCGTCTTTACTTCTCCGACGTTGCGTTTGTACGTGAGCGGTGGGTAAAGACCGGGAGGGAACAGGCAGCACTGCCGAGGGGCAGCGGTTTGGGAGGCGGTGTGCCCCAGGCTGGACGCCTTGCTGGGGTCGGCAGGGGAGGCGTGCCTGCACGAAGGGCATGGAGAAGGCACGTTTGGCGAGGGCAGAGGGTGCAGCCCGCAGAGCTGCCGTTCTCTCACCGGGCTATGCTGCTCCGTGTTTGGAAGAGTAATAAACCACTAATGGTGTAATGAAAGAAGGACTTGTCTTTGGCCAATTCAAGGTAGCAGTTGTATCTTACAGGTGTAGAGGCTGTTGTTGCCATCTTAAGCGTGATACCTAAGCTCTGTATTAAGCGTCTGCCTCGTGCTGTCCTTCGGCTTTGGTAAGTGGCAGAGCTGTTTTGGAGAGAAGCAGGTAGCAGGGAAGTCATGTGTGCTGTACTTGTGTGGCGTCTGAGAGTGGTGTAATCACAGGTCAACATAAAAGCCCTAAAGCAACAGGGCAAAGTTTCAAAGAAAATAAAGTTCACTGGAAAAATGGACATAGAAGGAACTGCAGGGAAGGTAGGGGTAAAACTCAGTCTTATCTCTCCAAGTAATCTTGAAAAGGAGATCAGCACGGTGTTATGATGTGTAGCTGAAAAAGTGAATGCAGAAACCCTTATCTCAAATGTAGTATCTGCCGCTTGCGTTGTAGAGCTTGGAAAAAGCCATAAAAAAGTAAAAGGCTTTAACCAGAGGAGGGAAGCTGCTTCCCAGGAGGACGATTTCCACCTTTCTTGCGAACTAGCAATAGGAAACAGAAATAGCTTTAAGCACTCCCAGTGTAAGGCTTTGTCACTGTACAGGGCAGAGTAAGAAGTTTGCAGATCTAGCATCTTAAAGTTTTTGAAGTGCTGCTCGCTGAGATTTGTTAAAGATGGGATTTCTCAAGCTACTTCTGTCTTCAGCGGACATTCCCTGTATTTGAATCGCTAATGGGGCTGAAGGAGTAGCAAGGTGAGTGCTCTTCAGATTGGGCTGGTGCCTGGGGGTGACATGAAAAACAACTTCTCAACAAACTGTCTCATTTCCCCAAATTGTAGTTCACACAATCTGCAAAGTCAAAGTAAGTGGGATTTTTAGCTCAAGGAAACTCTTTTGTTTCCCTACTGGAGAGCTAAGACCCAAACTCAACTTCGGAAAACAAAAATGCAGGGCGTTGCAATATGAAGCACATTGAGGTGCTTGAACACAAGCTCTGAAGAGAGGTGGGTGTTTCTCTTTCCAGTAGCTAGTCCACTGTTCTGCCTAGCGGACACCCCTCTGAGATTAGCAGTAAGGTTGAGTGCAATGCCAGGAAGGACGCTGTATTGCTGACTTCTTTTAATATCGCCAGGCCTGCTGCTGATTTCTGTGCTTTTCTCACTGTTGGCTCAGTTGGAGTTTTGTGCTTCCGTCTGAGAGTCCACCTTGTGCTGCTGCTTGTAAAACCCTCCCTGGTCCTCTGGAGGTGCAGTTTCATGAGACGCGAGTCAGTTCAACTGGCCTTGTGCTGAGGGCAGGGCTGTGTCTTCTACCACCCCCTGCGTTCCCCTCGGGCTCTGAGCCAGGACCTGCATTTGCCAGACCTCTCCGTGAGCTTCTTAACTCATTGACCTGGCAGAAATGTAACAAAGCAAGATTAAAAATAAATGAAAGGCAGCTGGATAGTTTCCTGCCAGGTCAGTGAGTTAAAGCTGCTTATGGAAGAGACCAACAACTGCCAGAGCTGGCAGAGAGACCTGCTTTTGATGGCAGTCAGCCACTTGGTTGGCTCAGATGCGTTGCAAGCTCCGGCTGCGTTGGCACTTGCTGGACTGTCCATGAGTTCGCTGCGCCTCGCCGTTTCAGCCCCGTATACTGCCAGTCGCCACCCTTGGCCTTGTCCAGAAGTTGCCAGTTTTGTTAAAGGACTCATTAACACCCGCCAACTTGGAGAACGCTGAAATGAGGGCCTCTGCTACGGCTGCACAAGACATCCCGGTGGAGTACAAGCCAGGACTTTGCCCAGCTTAGCAGAGCAGCCCAGTGCAGGCAGGTCGCAGCTCCGCCAGCTTCTCCATGGCCACAGTGCAACCGCTGCCTGCAGGTAACACCCAACGCCCTGCTGAGGACAAGGGCAGTCAGAGGTGTCTCTTTATCCGTCAAAGCCGGTGGAGAAGGCTTCAGGCTACCTCAGGTGAATTGGCTGTGGCAGCTTGCTCCTGTTGCCACGCTTCTGGGAGAAGGGGAGAGGCTTTGGGACCCCCAAAAAGAAGTACAGCTGGGGGGAGGAGGATCTTTCACCGCAAGAACTAAATCCCTCTGGCCCACAGCTAGTCCTTGAGAGTGCCCAGAAGGGAGGGGCAAGATGAATTTCTGATGTGCTGCGAGCCAGGTGCTCTCACCTGTCCTGTGTTTGGTCCAATCACTTTCAGTTCATTAGAAATTACCATTTAAAAAAAAACAAATCACATACTTTGTGTAAACTAGTAAAAAAATGTTTTTGAGGTTGTTATGACCTGTCATCAGGCTGAACATGAGGCTATTCTCAAAGCAGATATTTTTTTAATATCAGGAAAATAATTGGTACTTTTACAGTGTCTGTAAGTCAGAGCATGTCTCTGGTTTTATTTCTGTAGAAGACAGGAAGGGCTTACAGACGACGTTGTGTACCCAGGCATGCTGCCATCTCCGCAGCTTTTCCAAAGGCCGTAGTTCTCTCAGACCAGTGTGTGTCTGAATGTGTCTGCAGCTATTTCAGTTAAACTCGGACAACTTTCTGAGCACTTCTGTGTTTGTCATCGTGAGGTTGTGGCTTCTGTTTCTGCACTGGGCGAGTATTGGAGAGGTGCCCAGAGACCTCATGGTCCCCTTGTTCTCTTTTGCAAGGCGCAGTGCAAAAAGCTCTCGATGTTTTGCTTGGGAAAAGGCACGTAGTTTTGCTGGCAAATAATCATGAAACAGGTCATGAAAGTGCTCCGCTGACACCCAGCTGAAAACCAGTATAACCTCCTCTGTCTGTGCAGGCTGCGTTTGCCATCACATTACCAAACTTGGTAGCGGGAGAAAAAAGCGTTTGGTTAAGGCACAGTGCTCAGCCTTCCCTGCGGTGACAGGCCAGGGCTCGTGGGCCAAGCTGAGAACATTAAGGCAGCAGTGTGGTCAAGATCTGATGGGCTCTCAGCCAAATGGCCAAGATGAGTCTGCAATGGGCAGGCAGCCCGGGAGAGCAGGTACCTGTGGATTTGTATCTTTAATTTTTAATGCTGTTGGAGCGAAAAGCTGCCTCCCTCTCCCCTGTGGATGGGTACAACCTCCCAGGCAGCCAGCGACTGGATCTGTAGAGCCTGGGTCTCTTTGGTGTCCCAGCCATCTGCCTGCTCGGTGTTGCCGTGCTGTTCCCAAAACGCTCTGGTACAGGGGGCCTGGGGTGGGGGCTGCTGCCAGCCTCTGGGCACTGCTGTGTCCCCTTGCGTGAGCTTCCCTGCAGACAGGACCCTCCCCGGGGTGTGGGTTGGAAGCACACTGGAAGGAGACTTATGGAAAGGCTGAGGGAGCTGGGCTTGCTCAGCCTGGAGAAGAGAAGGCTGAGAGGGGACCTTAGAAATGCCTACAAATATCTGCAGGGTGGGTGTCAGGAGGACGGGGCCAGATTATTTCCAGTGGTGCCCAGCGACAGGACAAGGGGCAACGGGCACAAACTGAAGCAGAGGAAGCTCCAGCTGAACCCGAGGAAGAACTTCTTCCCTCTGAGGGTGACGGAGCCCTGGCCCAGGCTGCCCAGGGAGGCTGTGGAGTCTCCTTCTCTGGAGAGATTCAGTCCTGTGCAGCCGGTTCTGGGTGGCCCTGCTTGGGCAGGGGGTTGGACTGGGTGATCCCCAGAGGTCCCTTCTAACCCCTGCCATGCCGGCATTCTGTGGCTGGTGGGTTGGAGGGAGAGGGGTGCCAGCTGGGGAGCGAGGGCCTGGCTGTGGGAGTGGAGCTGCGCTTGTGAAGCCATGAACCCCTAGAGACAAACAGACACGTGACTGACAGCTCCTGCTACAGTGCAGCAACATCGCTAAAGGCCATGGAAATGAGATCTTGGAAGACACAGCCCCAAACCCTTCACACATCTGTACAAAAGCAGCCAGCTTTTGGCAGTGGTAGGAGAGAGATTTGCTGGGGTTGCACGTTGCGAGAGCTGTGCTGAGCCGTCAGCTGTGGACAGGAGAATAATGTTGAAGTGTGGCTGACCCTCAGTTAGGATTCCCAGCCGTGCAGGCAGCACACATAACACTGCGCCTCCTTCTTCTCTCTCTGCAGGAACATGACATTGAGACAGCTTTTGGAGTGGTCCATGTCACCATGCGGGGCACGCCCAAGGGGAACAGACCTGTCATCCTCACATACCATGACATCGGCCTCAACCGTAAGCTCTTGCATTCCCAGGACCCTGAAAAAGTGGTTGTTCATGGTGTTTGCTCTTGAGTGTGGGGACCAGTGGGACTGGCCTGGAGCTGAGGTGGGACAGGTCATCCCAGGGTAAAAAGATAAAGGTCTGCAGGGGAGAGAGCATGTGGCATGCCCCTGTCCATTCTAACAGCCCTTGAGGGTCAAAATAGGTCCATGCACCACACTATAGTGCTCTAGCTGACTTGTTGTGCAGTGTGATAGAGCTGCCATAAGTTCCTGGATGCTGGGCAGGTGAGCAAGTCCCTTTTACAAGGCTGGAGAAGTAGTGTAATGTTTGTAGTGGGCTTAGTTGGTCTTTCCACGTGTCTTCCCACCCAACATGTAGTGTTAGGTTCACACAGGTGCTCCTCAGTGTGCGCTGTGAGTACCCAAGTGCTGCAAGGCCCTGTTCTCCTGGGCGGGCGTGCTGGGGTGTCATTTGTCTGCCTGCCCTCCGGTCAGGACAGTGAGTTTGCTGGGACTCGCTGCTGCGTGGCAGGCAGTGGGGCACGGCAGCGTGCGTCACCCAGCAGCCGCTGCCCCGCAGCCTCAGCGGGGGTCTGGGCTCATGCAGGTGTGAGCCGTGGTGTTTGGTGGGTGGATCGCAATAGAACTTCAGGAAATGTCTCATTTTGGTTTTGTTGTTGTTGTAGACAAATCTTGTTTTAATGCATTCTTTAACTTCGAAGACATGCAAGAGATCACTCAGCATTTTGCCGTGTGCCACGTGGATGCACCAGGCCAGCAGGAAGGAGCCCCTCCATTCCCGTCTGGGTAAGAGCTCGGGGGAGACCCTTGTTGTTCCAGATGCGGTCTGGACTGCGGTGCGGACTGAGGTAGCACCCCGCTTAAGCCAGCTGGGACTGCCGGGCTGAGTGCAGTGGGAGGCAGCTTCCAGGGGCAGAGGAAATGGGAAGATGAGGAGGCTTCCCAAGGGGCAGTCAGGGAACTTTCTTACTACTGAGGCATGGGTAAAGCCTCACTAGGGGTGAGTGCTGGTACCAGCTTTCCGACTTGAGCGTGAGCCCAGCACACTGCAGTCCAGCTGGCATTCCTTGCTCCGTCTGTCCATCCTCCTACAGAAGTCTGACTGCCCAATAAAACACAGCTCTGTGTTAGTCTTGTTCTGAGGGAAGGGTTCCATGCAGTTGGCTGGAATATACAGTACCGTTGCAGAATAGTCACCTATGCGCATGCCTGTGAGTTGTTCCTTGTCTCTCTTACCTTGGGCAGAACTGGCAGGTAACCTCTGTCGAGCTGTATTTGGAGGTGCTTTGATTTCAGTCTCTCTTGGTTTTCAGGTACCAGTATCCCAGTATGGATGAACTGGCTGAAATGCTGCCCGCTGTTCTGACGCACCTGAAGTAAGTCTCTGAAAGGAAGCACGGTGAGCCAGCTGGGTGCAGCCAGTCCAGCACCTGCCTCTGGCTCTGCTTGCGGCAGCTGCTGTGCTCACTGAGTTGTCCCAAGAGGCCTAAGCGTCTCCTAACCTGTGTAGCCCTGTGTGGTTCTTACGCTGGGAACATGGTCTGCCACATTACACATTTTATGGCTGCTGCATCACTGCTGGATCGTTTTGAAAATGAACCAGAAGTGGACAGCTAGATGCAGAGAGGGGAGAAGCTTTGCCTCTAGGGATGCTTCAGCTGTGAGATTGAAATTAGCCTTGCTGATTGTGAAATGCCTGTATTTCAGCCTGAAAAGCTTCATTGGGATTGGACTGGGAGCTGGTGCTTACGTCCTCAGCAGGTGTGCAGTAAGTATCTTTGCATTTCCTTGTGACTTACGTGAGCTGTGGTCTTCCACTGATCTAACAGACCGTCTGTGGGGCGCTGGCAAAGTAGCAGTAATTACAGCAGGCCTGCAGGGAGCCATGTGAGAGTTACCTTGCATCCAGATGGTTAAATTGGAGCAGCCAAGGCTACTCTGAAGCTATGCCAGACGTGGAAAGATGGTAATGTGATGTCTTTGAGACAGGAGAACCCATCCTGGCTGCTAGGAATAGCCAGCCTTGTGTCTGCACACAGGCTGACTGCGTTACTGGATGCTGTTTCCAGTGCTTGTGACACCAAACAATTGAATTGGGTGATGTGCTGTGAACCAGCTCTCATGAGGAATGTGCTTTTTCACTGGAAGGAAGTAGATTTTGCACTGCACCCTTTGACAAGAGAGTGCTAGCTTTATCTTGGTACTTACTTCTACTTTTCTCTATAGTGGAGTGTTTATAAGCATGTGAACTCAGTGGACGTAGTTTAGCAGCCCAGGAATTTGCCTGGGTCCTTCAGAGATGGAGTTAAAAAACCCCACAGAAATCTGATATTCTCAGTAAAGTTTGCTTCAAATTGTTGAGTGCAGAGAGTTGCTGATGATTTAGGCCACTTACTGCTTCTTCAAGCCTCTTCGCCGTGCAGCTGCCTTTCCTCCAAAAAGTTCTCTGCTTCCCATCTTTCTGTTTCCTCCAGTCAGGGTTAGCCTGGGGCAGCACGAGACACTGGTGCTTGCTCTGTTCCTTGCCTTTTGTATCTTGTGTAGTTTTCAGTCTTGAAAATAAGCCCTTGTCCTCAGCTCAGTGCAGTGCCAGAACGCCCATGCTGCCTGGATGGCAGACAGCTTCCTGCTGAGGACAGGGTTGTTTCCTTCTGCCTAACCAGTGCTGGTCTATGCAGTGGGGCAGAAGAGCCGCTGTAAATTTCAGCTGCGGAGGGAGCCTAGAGCGCAAAGTTCTCTGGTTGTGTTGCATTGCTGGGTTTGTGTTTGCAAGCAGTTCTCAAAGTATCTTGTATCCGTGCTCCCCACACGCCCCGAAGGTAAGCTGCAGGGTGGTGGGGGTGCCAGGCTGGAGCAGGGGCAGTGGGGGTGCCCCCGCGGCTGGAGCTCCCCAGGCCTCTGCTCAGACTGCAGGTGCCTGCGGGGCCTCAGCACCATTCCTGGGCCATTTGCCACATCTTGCCGTTTTGCCACATCTCCACTGGGAGACTGCCTCTTCCTTGAGGAGCGGAAGGGAGATGCTCTCCAGGCACAAGAGTTTGTCCAGGTCCTTCCCGGAGGTGCCGCATCGGAGCAGAGAGAGTCACTGCTTGCAGCCCTCGAAGGGAGCCTGAGCAGGACCTGTGGCTGCACCAGACGCATAGGTCACCAGAAGATACTGCTGAGGCCATCTGGGGCTGTGGGTGCGGTGTGAGCAGTCAGTCCCTCAGTGCCGACAACTGAATCGAGTAAGATCTGCCTGGGAGCCGGCTTTAGGCCAGGCTCTGAAAAGGCCACTGCCTGGCCGGCACAGGAGCTCCCCACTTAGCCTGCATTTTACTCTGTCTTCCTTTTGCAAGAAGCTTTCCAGCTGCCGCGCCTGCCATTAGGACTAACGTGTGGGCTGAATAACCCTGCTGAGCGTGCCTGTGCTCTCTCCCCACAGCTCAGCCACCCCGACCTGGTGGAGGGACTCGTTCTTATTAACGTTGATCCATGTGCAAAGGGCTGGATTGATTGGGCAGCATCCAAGGTGAGATTCTCCTTCCCCTGCACATCTCCTCTCCACAGTGCTTAATGAACAATGTGTAGAGTAAGACGAAAAAGGACAGAGTACAGGAATTTGTCAGTTTATGGCAAAAACTGTACAATCTCATTTCTGTCCCAGCTGCATTCCCAGTCTGGGTGTAGGACGGCCTCTACCATAGGAGCAGGGGTGGGTGTGATCGTCTGTGAATGAGAAAACCTGGTAAAATGCTTGGAGATCAGTGGCTGTTGAGCACTCAGCTTTCCTCTGGTTTAGTAGTCATGCTTGCAGACTTCATTTGGCTGAGGTTGAATGGATCTTTTAATTATTCTATTATTCTGGCCACTTGCAGTCATTCTGGGTTCCAGGTTTCTGGAGAGCTGTGTGTTGTGTGTGCACAGGCTTCTTGGAGCCTTGCACGCCCATCCCAAGCTTCAGGCATTCATTTCTTAGATCACTTGAATAGTTTCCTTGTTGTTTTCTTTACTCTGAGGAGCTGCTTTGAGATTTGTAATGAAACTGCATTTTCCAGTTATTGTCCCTCCTCCTCATTCACGGTCACTTCAGTTTTCAGGCTGGACAACCAACATAGTGGATATTGTCTTGGCGCATCATTTTGGCCATGTAAGTACCCAGCACATGTTAATGTTGCCCGTGCAACTGTACTTGGAGCTATAACTTCCGTATGTACCTGCTCTGAAATAGCTCTGGTCCATCAAATAAGGCTTCCCACAGATGGTACTATCTTCTCTGTGTGGCAAGCCTGCATCCAGGGCTTTGCACGCTGCAGGGAACATGCGCATCCTCACACTTGCACTGACTGTCTCCAGGCTCCAGACACGTTAAAGAAGTCCGAACCATTAGAAGTCCTGTCTTTGTGGTGCCTAAGCAACTGTCTGCAGAGCCAAGTGGCAGCTGGTTTTCCGTAGCCAGCATGGAAGTACTTGGGCTGTGGGCAGAGCAGAGATCAGCTGGGAGCTGACAGTGGGATATTGTACGTGTCCAGATGTTGAATTGCTGCCTTCCGCTCTTCATCGTCCCCTTCAGTTTCAGCAGAGACAAACCTGCCTCTCCTGAAAACCTGGGATACAGCAATGCCTTCTGTTTGGGATTTGCTGGCTCCCAACCAGCAAGCTTGCTGGGCAGCTGAAAGGGTCTGTGCCTCATGCACGCCATGTTTGACATACAGCAGATCAGTCCCTGACCTGGAGACCTCCTGCCACAACACACATCAGCGTGGGAAGGAATCACATATCTTCCTCCTGCTTAGACCACATGCTGTTCTCACTCCACTTTGGAGCCCCTTCATCATATGTAGTGCTTCCTTGCATTTCTTTTTTCTCTCTGTCTCTCTCCAGCTCTCATTGGAATGCAGTTTCTTCACAGAACTGGGTGCTGGGATTAATTTTTCCTTTGGTCCCAGTGCTGGGGCTTACCTATAGAGCTTTGTTTCTTTAGCATTAAGCATAAGTGGAAGACCTTCCTAAAACAGAGTGATTTTTATCTGTACAAGTATTGCCAAGGCTCAGGAGCTAACTTACGCGATCTCGCGATACCTTTGGGCTCCTGCAGCAGCGCGTGCACTGCCGTTTGTACAGGTGTGCGCACACTGCCAACGTACGTCACAGAAACGCTTAGTGTAGCCTAGGTACCAACGCAGTCTGGAGTCGCTGCCCTCTGTGTTGTGGTTCACAGGGCATCAGTGAGTATGGAGGCAGTTTAATGCTTCAGTATCTTTATGAGTATCGTTTCTTTACTTGTAAAAAAGATGATGTTCACTGTCTTGCAATTCTGCTTTTGTACAGGAGGAACTGCAGGCAAATCTAGATTTGATCCAAACGTACAGGCTTCATATTGCACAAGACATTAACCAAGATAACCTTCAGCTGTTCCTCACCTCATACAACAGGTACAGGATACCTTTTTGCCTGCTAGGTTGCTCCCATAGCTTCCATGCTCAGTAAATTTGCTGCCATATGTATTATGGTGTTGGATGTCATATGAACCTTTGTCCTTAGCCTAGTCTTCAGCCATTATCCTGAGCCAGGCTCAGCCTCAAGCCTGGCTGACCCTTTCACACCCCAGTAGATCATCTCTTAAGGTACACAGCAAGCTTGCTGTCAGAGCATGGATCCTGTTTCCTGGCAGTTACTGCTGGGGCTCCTGCTCCTGGCACGACACAGGGAGTGATAACATGTTGCTTGGGTGCTGGAGCCAGCACTCCTAGTTGGATTTTGTACACTTCCATGATAACCAATTTCCTCTGCTGATTTGATGGAGAATTGTTCTCTTTTGTCTTTCAGTCGTAGAGACCTGGAAATTGAGAGACCAGTTCTTGGCACCAATGAAAATACTGCAAAAACACTCAAGTAAGTTGCTGTGTATCAGCCTGTGCTTACTGTGCAGTCCCTTCAGCAGAAAAGCTGTTGCTGGGTCTCTGCAAGAACCCCACAAGCCCTAGAGCCGGGAGGACTGTTCAGACTGTCCAGGCTTTGGTGCGGTGCTGTCAGCTCGAGTGGGGCAGAGAGGTGTCTGGAGGCCCTGCCATGGAGAACAGACGGAGATTCTCTAGAAGGCAGGGTCAGAGGCGTCCGTGTACCCACCCAGCAGTCACTGGACTTGCTGAGCTGTTAGTTTGGTTGTTTTGCATGATAAATGAGGGAGGCAGGTTTCTGTTTGTTGCCACTGACTGCCTTCCCCCACTTTGCCAAAAAAAAATTACCTGCACAATTCTCCCAGCAATGACAGTGGGTTCTGACTGCAGAGAGTGCAGTGGTGTTTTCCCACTTTGGCAGTGACTCTTTCATCTGGGAGAGGATAGTCTGCGCAGGGTACCGCTGAGAAGGGACAGACACTGGAGAACTAGTGACAATCAGCACAGGGTAATATAAGTAAATTTTCAGATTCCAAGCAAGAAAGCAAAAGGGGCAAATTATCTCCGGTGTGTAGAGCGCGTGAAGGCTGCGAATTGCAGTGCTGGGGCAGGATGCCTGAGCTGAGCTAGAGACTGCTGCCCGGGCTCTGCTCTTTGCTCCTCGGAAATCGTATGTACTTGTGCTTCTGCCAGTCCCAAGAATGCTTTAGGCATCCGCAGCCAGACACTCTAGATCTTGGCTAACGTAAAAGAGCTGGATTTCCCTGCTAGGTCTCCAGGCAAAGCCAGTCGTGCTGCGCTCTGTCATGCAGGCAGCTCTAAGTCACCGAGCACTGTCTGTCCGTTCAGGTGACTCATGGGCATCTGCAGACCCTGAAAATACTTCTGGAAGCGTGTATCTCTGTGCCAGCAGGCTGACATACGGATCCCCCGCCTCCTGAGAGGTGGTACTCCACTGACACTGAGCTCTGTGGCTCACAGCCTCTCTACTCTGATTTTTGTCATCTAGTCAACACACAAAAGTGAGGCCTCTAGCCACCCCTTCCTTACCTGGATCTGTCAATGGATAGTGCAAATTCACAGCCACTTGGTCAGTGACCTCCTGCGTATGTTTTACACATTGAATGTTAATTCTTCTTCTAGAATTACAATACATATAAAAAATGGATATGAAGGCACAGGTTTGTCAACAGAGGCTTTGTTATCGTGACATTTTTCAGTATATTCCCCAACACCTTTTGTGCTTCTTTCTAAAATCCGAGCCCAAACACAGTGCTGAGCAGTAGCTGGCCTCAGAAGCATTAAACTCTCTTGGATGTGGTTATTCTTAAATTCCTAACAGACGTTCATTTCAGAGAGCGTGCTCCCTTTTGCAGCCTGAGATGGTGTTTCTCCCAGCCCTGGGCAGATCTTCCAGCGTGTGTGCAGCAGTCGTGGTTGTTGGTGTGCATGGAGGGGACAGCATGGTGCGTGTGCAAGCACTGGAGGACGTTTTGGTGCAACAACATGCCATGATGCGGTGGCAGGCGGGGATTTTGCTGAGCGTTGTTCAGCTTTCGTAAGGCTGTTGGTTCACCGAGCTCAGCCTTTTCAGAAATCCCTTAGAGGCACTGTGAGTAACGTCTCTCTGTTTTGGGTTTTGACCAGGTGCCCTGCCTTGCTAGTGGTTGGTGACAACTCGCCTGCCGTGGAAGCAGTGGTACGTATAAGTGAAGTCTTCCCTCATGACATTGGCCCCACAAATCTCTTGGCAAACCTGCCTCACCCAGCAGTGCTTTCACCTTGCCCAGAACTAGTCACGGAAGGGGGCTCTGTCCCAAGCTCTTTTCTAGACCCCGGCGACTGAGACCTGTCAGCCTCTGGTGGGAGAGCTGAGGCTCTGGAGGCTTAGTGGCCCTGCAGGGCAGCTCGAAAGTGGGGCTGCCAGGATCTGAATAAGAGTCCTTGTGCACAAGCCTATTGCTCAACAAGTGATGCAGAGGATCCCTTTCAGGAACTTGCATCTTTCCCTGAGCTCTGCCAGGCTGCTGCCTGGAGTTCAGTTCAAGTCATGAATTCCTGTTCTCTTGCTGTTGTACTGAGGCTGCCTGGGGGTTAAAAGTAAGCAGTGTGACTCCAGTTGCTGTGGCGGGGAGTCACACAGAGCTCTGCAAGAGCACTATCACAGGGAAGGCAACACTTAGAAGTGTCTCCTTCCTGTTCTTCTCTGCAGACACCTATAACCCACTTCCCTCCCAGCACAGTTCATAAATGAGGCATGGCACAGCACAACGTGGTTGTGGTGGATGTTGCTCCTCCCCTTCAACCAGTGATTGTGGGGAGACCAGGGGTTTGTGAACAAAAGAAGTTGTCTTAAGAAACCGTGGAAGAGTGTGGGAGTCTCCTAAAGCAGTAGCTGGGACCTAGGAGCTGTGCACAGAGAACTGCTCCAGGGCATTTGCTGATCGTGGCCGGTTGCCTTTTCATCAGTCTAGTCTAGAAGACTGAGACATTCGTCAAGTTTTGACTTTGCTAGGATAATATTCCTGAGGATTCTCATTGCTTCCCAGCCACAGCTGGGGGATGGGGTAGGGTCTTCTGGAGCTTGGCTTGCCTGTCTGGTTGCCCGGGTTCCCAGCTCATTATAAGCTCCCCTTCTGGGGTTGCTTTTCCTATAGGGCCCTCGCCTGTTCCTTTTTTGCAGCAGTCTTACAGAGGAGGGGTGGCCATGGCCTCCTTGTCTGGCCGGGGGATTGAGTGATCTCGCTCCATGCTGCACTGCACCGAAGTCTCCTTCATTCCCAGTCTTGCTGTCAAAACCCAGAAGGTGCTCCAGGGTTTCATGGTGCATCCCCAAAATCAGGGGATGATTTCCCTTGAAGTCACGGCCCTGTCTCTCAGAGCAGTGACATTTTGTCACCACAAGCTCCCTTGGGAGCACCTGCCTTTGCTCTCTGCATCTTTCATTCACTGTTCTCTTCCTGCATGCTCTCTGCCTTCTTGCTCAATCCTTCTTGGCCCCAGAGAAGCTCCCATTGCTGAAGACAGCCACTGCCTCTGTTGCAGCTGCCCCGCATTTTACATCTGACTCTTCAAGTTTTCTGTGTGATACCATATTCCTCTTTCCTCCTTTTATTTTAGGTTGAATGCAATTCACGTCTTGACCCGACCAAAACTACCCTTCTGAAGGTGAGTGCCACTCCAGAATCATTCCAGCCAGCACAAAGACATTATTTCTGCTGAGGCCAGCTCCACTTAGGTTTTTGCCTTCCATACATTTAGCTTTAAGAACTTTGTGGACAGTCATTCAGGGCTGTGTTCTCTCCTGCCTGGAGCCAGACTTAGGAGAGAAGAGTTTGTTGGGGGTCCCTGCATCCCTGCTTTATAGCCACTTCTCTGCTGCCTTCAACCGGCAGGGAAGAGCTGTTGAGAGTTAGCAGAGGTGCCCTGCCTCCACCCTGCTCTCTGCCAGCAACAACGTCACTTCTTCTAGCTTTATACCCATCCTTCCCATCCTCACCTGTGGCTCCACAGCGTGCCAGAAAGCTGCTGTATAGAAGTGTGAAGTGACAGGTTTGGGAAGAGTGGCAGGAGGAGGCAGGATGGTGGAGGGTTACTCCTGGGCCTCCTGAGTATGGCCTGAGATGCAGCCTCCAAGGTGCTGGGTGCCTTCAGAAGCAGACTCCCAGAGGACGTATCGCCAGGCCTTGCTTCAGCTGCAGAGACGAGGTGGTAGAAGCGTTCCTCGTGCAGGCTGGCGCCGTCAGCCCCGTGGGGTGGACAGCGCTGGCACGGTTCTGGGGCTGTCCTCCTGGGGTGGCAGGGGTGCTTCAACCTGCCTTCTGTTTCCCGTTGCAGATGGCTGACTGCGGGGGCCTGCCCCAGGTCGTTCAGGTGAGAAGTGCCTCTCGGCTGTCCCCCGGCACCGGGCTGGTACGGAGCCCCTTGCTCTGCTGGCACTAAAGCTGCGCTTTCTGTTTCCACAGCCCGGCAAGCTGACTGAAGCCTTTAAGTACTTCGTGCAGGGAATGGGCTACAGTAAGTGGCAAAAAACATTTTCTGTTTTGAAGCGGGGGTTGTTGTGAGGGGAACTCAGCCTTTCTGGTCCATCTGAGCCCACTGGCGTCTGTGTCCCCACCCGTGAGTTAGTGGTGTTGTCAGGAGATCCATCCACGCTGGAAAATCAACTAGTATGCTAACAAGCCTTAGCAAACCAGCGTTGCTCCCTGACCTGTGTTTACTCCACACTGCAGCTGGAGTGGTGACCCCTTTTTGGTTGCTGGTGTTGGTAAAACCTTGTAAGTCTGTCTTTGTGCCAGTCCAGAAAAGCGTGCTCCCAAGAACGGTAAATCTTCTGCCATCTTCTGTGGATACCTGCTCCGGAGGGGAAGGGCTTGGCAGTGCAGCCGCGCGGTTGTGAGGGGTACAGGAGAGCGCTTTGCTTTCTCCTCAGACATACCTGTTTCCTTCAGACTCTCACCCAGGGTAAGCGATAGCTCAGAACTGAAACCCTCTAATGGCAGAACAGAGCTGGGTGATGACTCAGGCACCCAGGGAGCCCAGAGGGAGCTGGGCTTTGATCCAGTGCATGCCCTGCCCTGTGGCTTCCTCCTTGTGCTTGGAAGCAGAAGACGTTGTGTCTGGAGTGTGTCAGGCTGACAGGTCCCCTGCCCTCGGTATGCCGCAGAGCGGGGGACTTCAGGAGAAGGCCTTCTCCGTGCACTAAAGCAGCTCTGTCTCCATTGCAGGCACCTTGGCACAGCTCTGTCTGGCCTGCCAGGGGCCAGGGCTAGGAGTCCCTTCTGTGCATGATGAAACCAAAAGCTGGGTTGGTCCGGTGACTGGCTGACCACCAGCATGGCCACTGTGGCAGCTGTGACGCTCCCAATGGCGTCCGCATGGCCAGAAGTTCTTGGCCAACTCATGGGCGTCAGGGCTGAGACGGAGCTGTCCTTTTGCTTAGAGCTGTGTGTAGCTGATACGTACGTAGTAGGACAATCATGTTCTCCAAGGCTGGCCAGAAGAGCCTGGTCCTGCCGAGGAGGGTGCTGTGTGAGAAGGCTCCCTCAGCCTCACAGCCCGAGAGAATTTCAGTGTTCACATCTCTTGTGTTCCTCATGTTGGTGAAGTCAGCAAGTGCTGTTGTCACAGGAAGGACTTCAGCAGCGCTTTGGGGTCAAATCTCTTGCAAATAGGATGCGTGGCACTGGGGAAGGACAGGGGGTAATTTTTGTACTTCCAGAATTAGTAGGTAGTCCCTGAATGGTTTTACCAGCTTTGGTGCGCAAGACTCTGCTGGCACTGCTGACCTTGGCCAGCAAGGCCTCCTCTCTCGGGGAGAACAAGAGAGAAGCAAAGCAGCAGCTCACCATTTCTAGAAACACACACGCCAGTTCCTCAACAGCTTCTTGTTCCTTCTGCACATCGGCTAAAACAGTTGGGCCTGCCTGTGATGACGCTGCAGGTGGGAGGTAATGCCGTGCAGGAGGCTCGTAGCAGAAATCTGATGCTGGTGACTCACGGGAAGACACGAATTTCTGTGCTGTACCTGGAGTTACAGAGCGTACCCCAGTGTCCCCGCCACAGGAGACTGACAGCTCTGCTGAGCAGTTGTGGTGTGTACGGTGAGGAGGCAGGGTCACCACGTACATTGCCATCTCCAGCTAAATGCATTGGAGAGATCTGGCCCTGATGGATTTCTGAGTCAGCTTGGCATCTCCCAGAGATGCTCCTTAGCAGCTGTTTTCACAAACACTGGGAGCTTTCAGCGCAGTGTGTGAACTGGGAGTGGAAGGCAAAGTAGCTGGGGTCACACTCCGACTAACTGGCTCTTCCCTGTACTCACCCCTTTCCTTGTCTCGTGTTGTTTCCAGTCCCTTATGTGCAGCTCAGCCACCTAAGCACTGAGTCAGGTACCTTCGGCTCCGCATCCGCCTCGGCCCCAGTCTGTGTGCTGAGTGGAATGACTCTCCGGGTGCATCGCTCTGTCTCGGCATGTCCTGCTGCGGCTGGGCTGATCCGTTGTACGGCGTCTGTGCTATGGTTTTTCACTTTTCATTTGTATTTTGTTGGTTGTTGCATGACTTCAGCTCTGTGGTTTTCTGGAGTGGTGAGACTGACTTTCAAAAGGTCACCTGTACAACAGCTGCCTTGGTCTGCGCAGGCACGCGCCGTGGCTGCCCTTGCAAATGACCAGTTGCACTGCTGGCATTTGCGCACCTGGGACCTTTTGAAATTGGGCCTTAAACATCTTGCTTTAGACTTGATTTTTGGCAGTGAAGAGTGAGTTTTCTTCCTGAGGGTACAGCTTCTGTGCTTACCCCGTGACACACATCCGAGTGACTGTGATACTTGCGCTGGGAACTCTCTCCTTTTCTAAGTCCCACGTGTGTTCTTCCTTGCAGTGCCGGCAGCGAGCATGACCAGGCTGATGCGCTCCCGCACTCACTCCTCCTCTAGCGTGGGCTCTGGGGAGAGCGTCCGCAGCCGGTCTCATACCAGCAACCATGGTGAAGGAAGTGCTGGAACCCCAGAAGGAATTGACCTCCAGGACGCACCTCAAACCATGGAAGTATCCTGTTAGGCAGGAGCCCCTCTTCTGGATTCACTCGCCCCCACTGAACCCACTCAGAACCTCGCATTTCATCCAACGTGGCATTAACTGTTCTCTCTAACTTGTGCATGCCCATCTGAGCTGCCACCTCCCTGGTAGTCTGTACTTGGCATTACTTTGGTCCTTTCTGTATGCCCTTGGCATCAGAGCCTCTTTAAAACTCGTTAACATCCCGTGGTCTTAGGTAAGTCACGTTACTGTACACTCTGATCCAACCTCCTGTCCGTGCTGTATATCAATCCAGATGACAGCCGTTGTCTCCCCTGTTCATTTAAATATAATTTCTGTGGCTTTGTGAGGTTTAGAATTGCTTTCTAGTTGTGCTTCTGCTAAAGGACCCTTGTGGTGCAGTTGGTGTGGCATCTGTGGGACGCAGGAAAGCAAGACCCTGGCGTTGTGGAGCTCCAGGTGCTGGAGCAGGCGATGCTCTTCAGCAGGGCTGTGCCCGGCGTGCGGAGCCCACCAGAAGGTCTGTGCGTTCCCAGGACGCTTGGCGTGCCAGGCAGCCGTGGGGAAAACAGATGGTCAGAAATCCTGTCTTGGTCTCATCTCTGTGTGTGTGTTAAGAAGGAGCAGAGAGATTTCTTACTGAGCCTCCTGAAAGGGAAAAGCAGTTAACGAGTAAACTTACGCTCACCAAGGCGCGCTATGAACCGCGTGCGAGGGATTCATCGACAGCAGCCCCGGCTGCCAGCCTGGCTCTGCCGACCCGCGGCCTCTCCTGCGCGGGGCCCAGCGCAGCCAGCACCGAGGCACGGTTCTGGCACGGCTCACGCTTCGGCATCGCGTGGGCTGTGAAACGGGCAGCGGTGCCGCTCGCCGGGGCAGAGCTCGGCCGCTGCTGCTGCCGGCCCAGGCAGGCTGTCTGCGCACGGGGGTGAGCGACTGCGAGTCAGGTCAGCAGTGTGAGCGGTGGATGCCTCCGTGCAGGCACCGTTTGCTGTCGTCTCGGAGCTCGCGGTTCTGCTGCCTTTTCACATCTGCCCGGCTCGGAGAGGGCAGGAGGCAAATGCCTGCAGCGTGCCAGGGTCCAGCTGTTAACGGGAGAAAAGGGATGAGTGGTCAGGCTGCTGCGGGCCTCGGCAGAGGAGTGAAACATCCTTTCGTGAACTGTTGAGCAGTCCTGACCCACTGGGAGCCAGCTCCTCTGAGGGTCACGCTCACGTTCTGCTCCATTTCAGGTCGGGAATGGGACTGGGAGGCTCTGCCTGAGGGGGACTTTGTACCAGTTATTAAATAAAGCTATAACGGAGTTTCGTTGTTACCCTGTGTGCTGGGGCTGTTTCTCGTGGCACGCACCGGTTTTGTCGGGTTTGGTGTCTCCTGCTGTCAGAACAGCACCAGCGTCCAGAGGAGGGCTATGAGGATGAGGAGGGGACTGGAGCATCTCTCCTACGAGGAAAGGCTGAGGGAGCTGGGCTTTTTCAGCCTGGAGAAGAGAAGGCTGCGAGGGGACCTTAGAAATGCCTCTAAATATCTGCAGGGTGGGGTCAGGAGGATGGGGCCAGACTCCTTCCAGTGGTGCCCAGCGACAGGACAAGGGGCAATGGGCACAAACTGGAGCAGAGGAAGCTCCAGCTGAACCCGAGGAAGAACTTCTTCCCTCTGAGGGTGCCGGAGCCCTGGCCCAGGCTGCCCAGGGAGGCTGTGGAGTCTCCTTCTCTGGAGATATTCCAGCCCCGCCTGGCCGCGGTGCTGTGCAGCCTGCTCTGGGTGACCCTGCTTGGGCAGGGGGTTGGGCTGGGTGACCCACGGAGGGCCCTGCCGACCCCTGCCATGCTGGGATGCTGTGACTCTGTCCTGTGCGGCCCCGCGACAGGGCAGTTGAGACGCGGGAAGGCGGAGGGCGGTCGGGCGGCAGCGCGAGCTCTGTCCGCACGCCTGCGCCGCAGCTGGGCCTTCAACAACCGAGTCTTCGCCTGCTGCTCTCCAGATGCAGCTTTGGCTCTCGAGTCTCCCGTGTCTGTCACCGCGCTGCCACAGCGGGCTGGCGGGGGCTGCAGAGGGGTCGCGCTGCCGGCCACGGGCGAGTCCCGGCCTCGCTGTCCCGGCCGCGGGCTGGACGCCTGCAGCCTCCTGCGTGGGAAGGTCTGCGGGAGAGGGCGTGGCAGGGAGCGGGCAGAGGGTGTGGGTGAATCCCAGACTGGAGGAGAGGTGAGAAATAGGAAAAACCGGCCAGCTGGATTAACGAGCGAGTGGTGAAGTGACAAAGTGATTAAATGAACAAAAACTTGAGTCTGTAGAAGACAGGGGGCTGTCAGGGAGACCAGGCCACCAGAGACCACGTGAAGTTCGTTGCTGGTAAATGCAGGTGCAGGATGCAAAGCAACGGAGGCAGGAGAACGGCTGGCGGACGTGCAGCGCTGCGGTTCACTGCCGGCTGGCTGCACTGAGAAGCGACTCTGCCTCGAGTTCCCTTAGGAAAATGCAGCAGCAGACCAGAAGAAAGGCAAAGACAATATTAAAATGACAATGAAATGAGGCAGAGGAAATAACACCACAGCGGGGGTTGGTGTGAGCTCGCTGAGGGCTGTTCCCGAAGATGTGGAGCTGGAGAGCGCAGAGCTACAGGCTGCCCATGGACAAGGAACACCGGAGAGTAAGTGAATGAGATTTTTTTAGCAATGTGGAAGGGGGATCAGAGTGGTTCATAGGCATCAGCAGGGCAAGATTTGTAGGGAGGGTCGTCATCTGTTGTATTACCCCAAGGATAACTGGAAAACCTGAAATTGTTTTCAGGTAAGCAAGTGCTTTTCCTGATAAAAATCCAAAAAGCCAAATGCAAGTTGAGAAACGAAGGACGAAGCGTTGCTTTGGGTGGCAGGAGCAATGCCAGCCAAACCCAGAAGCAGAGCTTGAGCTCGGGATCGGCTTCCCCGGGCTGGGTCCCCGACGGTGCCGGTCCTGGTGGCTGCTGGGCCACGAGCTGGGCGCCCGCGGGCGAGGGGGACATGGTCGGGCATCGCCACCCCGTGAGGTTACGGCTGTCCCTGTGAGACATGGGAGCGTGTCCTGGCCCCGCCCGGGCTGGAGCCTGCTGCACGCTCGCAGCTGCGCCGGCCTTGGAGCTTGGTGAAAGGTGCTGGGGCCAAACTCTGCTTGGCCATGCCAGATGATGCCGCGAGGCGTGACAGCCAGAAATTTTGGTTTGGGAGGCTCAGAACCCATACTGGGATTTTTTTAACTTGTTTTACAGCCAGGAGGGTGGTGCAGCCGTGGGGTGAGAGCAGGGGAGGGATGTCCACGCTTGGAGGTTTTCAAGATGGAGCCACAGCCAAGCTGGTGTCAGTCGCAGAAGGAGGAGGAAGCAGGACTGGGGGCCTCAGGGGCTCCTTCCCCCATTGCGCCCGTTGTTTGCGCTGAGCACCCGCCGCAGCCCGCGCAGACGGTTGCTGCGGGAGGCAGCCGGTTCCTGCTGCCCCTGCCCGCCTGTGGCACGGGCCGGGGGCAGCTCCTGGGCACGGCCTGCGCCCAGTGGACCCCCCGGCCAGGCTCCTGGCAGCCCCGCGCGCCACGTTGCCCCTGCGCCAGGCTGGGGGGGGGGGGGGGGGGGGGCCCGTTTCGTTCACCAGCCAGGAAGGTGCTGGGCAGCACAAAGCTGGGCTGGGGGGGGGGGGGGAGCTGAGCCGCGTTTGGGCCAGGTCGTGGCAGACCAAGAGCTGTCCCTCGCAACCCCCCGGGGCTTCACCACCGGTTCCTGGAGCAAACGCAGCTTCTCCGAGCAAAACCGCCCCGAGCGCGCCGGCAGCACCGGGTTTCGGGGGGCCCCTGGACCCCAGCAGCCCCGCGAGGCCCCGGTGGGTGGCTGCTTTCGTCGAGGCGCTTTGCTGTGTCCTGTCACGCTGCCGTGGTGGTTTCCGGTTGACCAGAAGCTCTGAAGGGCAGAGCGTAAATAGCGTGAGGATGCTGAGCCGCAGGCGACGGCCGAGCCCCAGCCCCACGGCGGGGGCACAGCGGGTGTCTGGCGTGGGGGGACGGTGCCGCACCCCAGGGCCTGTCCCAGCCCCGGACAGGAGCAAACCCCAAGGCCTGTCCTCGGGGTGGGGGAGACGGGGCCCCAGGGTGCTGGCTGAGGCAAGCAGAGGCCCCTGGGAGCCGTGCCATATCCGCACGCCGGGGTCCCAGCCGCTGGATGGGGTGAGGAGGGGGCTGTAGGGCTGGGGGTGGGACTGGTACGAAGCTGGGGCTGCTCCCCACGAACCCAGCCAGGCACTGAGCTTGGCAGCGCTGGGGAGAGACCCCCGCAGCCGGCACCTCACCCCGGCCCGAGGGCAGCCCCACGCCAAGGGGCACCCTGGGACCCCGCGGTTTGTCCCGGCTGCGGACGGCGCGTGTCCAGGTCAACCTCCGCGTCCTGGCGTTGGCTCAGCTCTCCATGGCCGTCGTGCCTGCAGCGCTCTCAGGTCTCAGCATTGGCCCTGGGCCCTGTGCCGGGGTCCCGGAGGGGCAGAGGCTGAGCCAGAGGAGGAAAAACCTCGCTCAGTGCCGGCGCGCGTCACAGGAAGCAGCGGCAGCCGCAGCCACCAGCTCCCCGGCCTCGGCACCTGAAAACACCCAGCGCAGAGCACAGGGCGCACCCGGCGGGTCCTGCCAGGGTGGGGGTTGCCTCCTTCCATCCCCCCCTCCCCCTGCCAGCGGGACCCCCTGCACCGTCGGGGCTGAGCACCATGGTGCCCGCAGGGAGAGGCAGGTGAGTGGGGGGCTCAGCCCAGGGGTGGTGGGATGGGCGGGGGGGGGTGATTTGGACAAGATGCCCCCACACATTGGGGGGAGACGCTGGGCTGGGGTGGGATGGCAGCACCCAGACGGCAGCACCGGACACCTCGGGGGGGGGGTGGGGGGGGGGGTGGGGGGGGATTTGCTCGAGTGGCTCCCCAGGGAGCTGCCCCCCCCCAAGCTCAGCCCAGCCCAGAGCCATTCCTGGGAGCCAGGGTGGGTGGGTGCTGTGACTCCTGCACCTGCACCCCGACATGGCCGTGCCGCCGGGCTCCCGGCTCTGACCCCTCTGCCCGCGGCCCACCGAGCTGCCGGCCCCGGGGCTGAGCCTCTCCTTCCCGCACAGCCGGCGGCGGCCCGGGCAGGGGGCCGGGGGCACGCGCTGACCCGCGCGATGGGGAGCCTGCCCAGCCGCGCGAAGCCGCTCAGCACCCCGCCAGCGGCTGCCAGCCCCGCGCAGCCGCCGCTGCCCACGCAGGCGGGTAAGTGCCTGGTGGCTGGGCCAGCGTCCCCAGCGAGCGCGGGCCTCTGGCCCCAGCTGGGTCCTCTGAGCCCCCCACCGTCCCCGCAGCCCCCAGCACCTTCCTGGCCCTCTGCGACTTCCCCTGCGGTGCGGGGGCAGCCGCCGTCCTCAGGATGGGGGAGCAGCTCCGCGTCCTCGCCGAGTAAGTCCCCGCACGCAGCGGGCGCTCCTGACCCCTCGGCAGCCCACGGGGCCACGACGGCGGCACCCACCCCTGCGCCCAGCAGCCTCGGCCGTTGGGATGGCTCGTCCCCCTTCCCCGCAGGGACGGGGAGTGGTGGCTGGTGGCATCCGAGGTGTCGGGCAAGGAGTGCCACGTCCCCAGCAGCTGCGTGGCCAAGGTCCGGCACAGGTAAACGCTGGGAAGGTTCCGTTCCACGGCCCCACCAGGGAGAGCCGGGACAACCCCCAGGCCAAACCCCAGCCACCGCGCCAGGACTTCGCGTCCCATTTCTCTCCCCGGGCTGAGGAGTGGCGCTGGGGCTCGGGGCGGCGGCAGGGCGTGCCGGGGTGTCCCCAGTGTCCCCCGCACTGTCCCCTGGGGCCGGGCAGGGCAGGCGCTGGGGTGCTGGGTGTCCCCAGCACCCGCTGCCCGCGTAGGTGGCTCTACGAGGGCGTCAGCCGGCAGAAGGCAGAGGAGCTGCTGCTCCAGCCGGGCAACCGCAGCGGGTCCTTCCTGATCCGGGAGAGCCAGACCAGGCGAGGTGAGAGCCCCCGGCCCCCGCACCCCTCCCCGCCGTCCCCGCCGGGTGCCGAGGGCGCGAGCGGGGCTGCGCTGGGGCTGATCCTGTCGCTCGCACCTGGAGGCAACGGCCCCACGCAGCGGTTTCCTCCCTGCTTCACGGCAAGCCTCTACCTTGCCACAGGGCCTCAGAGAAAGAAAAATTCACCCCCCCAGCAGGCTTCCTGCAGCTTTTGGTTACGCGGAGGAGTGAGGTGCTGAGGGGAGCCCGCGGGGAGATCCCCCGGGTGCCCCACTATGCGCAGCTGATGCACCGGTCCCCTGAACAGGACCCTCGGGCATGGAGCCACAGCTCCCGCTGCTGAGGGTGCAGGGACCCTGCGAGCCCTTGTCCCAGCACTCCCACATCCCCCAGTTCGGGGGTGCTCAGGGCATGGGGACACTCGCAGCCCACGGGGAGCAGAGTTCTGCCGGCCACCCCCGTGGGGCAACCCCATCCCCACTGCGGGAGGGCGCAGGGCGGTGGGGCTGGGTGGGGTGGGTGCCCACAGCCACCCAGCCACGTGCCGCTGGCCCCGTGCCCCGGCAGGCTGCTACTCGCTGTCGCTGCGCCGCGGCGAGCACGCGGCCTGGGACGCGGTGACGCACTACCGCATCCATCGCCTGGAGAACGGCTGGCTCTACATCGCGCCCCGGCTCACCTTCCCCAGCCTGCACGACCTGGTGGACCACTACTCAGGTAAGGGCCCGCGCGGGGGGATGCTCTGCGCCCCTGGGGTGCCGCTGGGCTCACCCCGCTGACGCTGCCGGCTCCCTGCGCAGAGTGCGGCGAGGGGCTGTGCTGCCCTCTGAGCGAGCCCTGTGCCACGGAAGGGGCGAGGGTGGCCCCCGTCCCTGCCATGCCCGCTGTCGTGAAGAAGCCATCACTCAACTGGGAGCAGATCGACGGGTAGGGACGGCCGGGGAAGGGGCTGGGGCTGCCCTCGCCACCCCCACAAGAGAGCCGGGGGCTGGGGGCTGCCGCTGACCCCCCGGCCGCCCGCCCGCAGCTCCCTCCTGTTCTCGGAGGCCACGGCCCCGCCGGAGGAGGACTCCCCCATCAGCCTGGGCCTGGGGGAAGCCATCAGCTCCTATCTCCTGCTGGCGGAGCCGACTGGCCGCGAACCGGACCCCGCAGGGAAGGGGGCGAAGAGCAGCTGAGGGCAGGCGCCCGCTCGGCCACAGCCCACCCTCGCTCCAGCGTTTGCCTGGTTCCAGCCACCACCGCTCACCGACACCGCGGGAGCCGGGCGCCCAGGGGCTGTGGGCCCAGACCAGCGACAGCCGAGAGCAAGGTGGGGACAGGCAGGCACTAATGCCCCCCCAGGGGCCCATCCTCCGTGGGAGGGGGTGTCTGAGCACCCCACGCAGCACCCAGCGCCCACGGGGGGAGAGGGCAGAGGCCCCACCACCCCTGCACTCCCACGGGAGCGGGGAAAGGGGACGCAAACGCCCAACAGCCAAAGCCTGCCCTGGGTGGGGGGCAGCCCTCCCTCCCCAGACGGCGCTGGGGGGGTGTCAGTGCGGGACGGGGCCGGCGAGCAGCACCCACAGCCGCTCGCGCTGGGACCAGCGGAGCAGCCGCCGACTGCGCCCAGAGGGGCTGCTTCTTCAACCTTTTAACCATGGGCTGTGCTGGGGTTACAGGGTCCTGCTCAGCATGGAACCAGTTCCAGTATCTCAATTAAAGGGCAACTCGGTCACAGTTGAGCATCTGTGAATAAACTGCAAACTGCCAGCTGTGAGCCCAGGGCTGCTTCCTCCGCCGCAGCCAGGGGGGTTTCGCCGTCACCCCCGGCCCTGCCAGCAGCCTTCCCCCACCCGGGGCGAGCCGGCAGCCGCGGGTGAGGACTGGTCCTCAGCCAACGCATGGAGGGCAACAACTTAGGAGCCCATTTAAAAATGTTGTAAATAAAAAAACAATAGTAAAAAATAGTAAAAATCATAGGAGCAATCGGGAAAGAAAGAGGTCCAGGCCAAGACCAGAGGATCCAGAGGCAGAATGCAAATACTCGTGTCCAACCGCGGTCCCAGCCATGCTTCTGGGCTTGGAGGGCCCTCAGAAGCAGCAGCAACGCCTCAGAACAGCACCACAGCTGAGCCTTCGCTGGCAACAGCCCCTCGTCAGCCAAGCAGGGCCTGGAGAAAGTGCCTGAAGCTTCCTCGGGGGTGAAAACCAGCACAGAAGCCCTTCTGCTGCTTGGTGACAGCCCTCCTTCCCCCCTCGGCGCCCGACGGCTGGGGCAGCAGGACCCCCAAAGCCCTAGGGTTCCCACCTCCTCCTCTCATTTTCATGTCTGATGAGCTTGTTCTTGCAAAGCTGCCGTTGCTTTCTCATTTCCTTCCACGCCACAGCCCGGAGCTTCACACGCTTCACACGCCTGCTCAGCCGCTGGCCTCTAGCGCAGGTGGCTCTTCGGCGCAGGACAGAGGTCGGGGTCTGTCCCCCAGCCTTGGCCCCGCCTCGCAGCGGCTGAGCCTGGGGCTGGCACCCCAGGGGCAGCTCCGAGGGGTTCAGTTCCTTTCTTTTTGCCATTAATCCACACTGTGTGAGCGAAGGCTGGCTCTTTGGCCTCCTTCCTCCTCCTCCAACCTGGATCCAGGCTGCTGGACTCAGGGCCCACACCATCCACCCTCAAAGGCTTGGTGCGGAGTGGTGACCAGCACGACTCTGGGGCATCATTCAGCCTTCGCTGACTGAACACCTGCAGGGCACAGCAGCACCACCAGCAGAAACACCCTGCTGGCAAAATGTGATGAATTCCAGTTTTTCTGGTTGTTTTGTTCTCGGTTTTGCTGTCTGCATGTGTCACAGAACCAGAGCATGGCAGGGGTTGGCAGGGCCCTCTGTGGGTCACCCAGCCCAACCCCTGCCCAAGCAGGGTCACCCAGAGCAGGCTGCACAGCACCGTGTCCAGGCGGGGCTGGAATATCTCCAGAGAAGGAGACTCCACAGCCTCCCTGGGCAGCCTGGGCCAGGGCTCCGGCACCCTCAGAGGGAAGAAGTTCTTCCTCGGGTTCAGCTGGAGCTTCCTCTGCTTCAGTTTGTGCCCGTTGCCCCTTGTCCTGTCGCTGGGCACCACTGGAAAGAGTCTGGCCCCGTCCTCCTGACACCCACCCTGCGGACAGTTGTAGGCATTTCTAAGGTCCCCTCTCAGCCTTTTCTCCAGGCTGAACAAGCCCAGCTCCCTCAGCCTCTCCTGACAGAAAGGAAAAAAAAAAGGTGGTATTTTCTGGCTTTGAGCCCCTGCCTCTTCGGACACAGACTTGCCCTGGTTAGCTGGGGCAGGCACTAACCAGACGAGAGGTGTACATCGTCTTTTTCCTTTCACAAGAGAGTCGCTATGCAAATACCGAAGGACGAGTATGAAGATCTGAAACACTCTCCTAGGCAACTGTAACAGCCCGAGGTCCTCAACAACGCCGCTGGCAGAGCCAGGCCGGTACCAGCCACAAACGCTTTCGCAGCCCGACGAGACCCCAGCGCGGCAGCAGCAGGGACGCTTCTCCAGCATCAAACTGAGCACGAACGGGACCCACGGTCCGGACGACGGCTGACAGCCGATCATGGCCTTAGCAGAGATGATGCTTTGATCAAATAACAGTACGAATGCTGAAATGATTGCTTCAGACTGCTTAGGCTGAGGAACTTCCAAGGGGAACCTGCCCATACGAAGGCTGACGGATCCTCGCGACCCCGACGTGAGAGTCTGCCCCTGCAAGGATCTTCACACCAAGCAAAGCAGGAAGCTTGGGCGAGCTCCCATCAGAGGGCATGCGGTCCCAGAAACGCAGCTAGCCACAGCACGTGTCTCAGTAAGTTTTTTCCAATTCAGATCACATCTTCCAAACCTGATTTGGATGTTGAAGTGACCAGCAAAACCCACACGATCTGGCTGAGCCCCGGACCACACGCCCGGCTCTGCCGTCAGCAGCAGCATCCCTGGGCTTCACAAGCTGGCTCTAGCAGCGTGATGCACCCTCTGGCCCGAACATCCAGGAGCTTCACAGGAATCTGGTTTTGAGAATGAAATTAGGAAGGAAGGGCAGTTTGCCAGGGCAAGGGAATAAACTTGTTTTCCTCCTGCTGGGGAAACTGGGAGGGGAAGAGAGGGAATCAGCAATGCATCTGGAGGCCCATCGACGCCTGCCCCTGCCTGCGGGCACACCCCGTGCCCAGTGCGCTCCCCTCCAGCGCTTCCCCCCCTCCTCTGCCTGGGTGTTTTCTCTGCACAGATCGTTCAAACGCCGCCGGAGCCCCTTCCTCTGCCCCCCTCCCCCGGCAAACGCACCACTCCTACGCCCAGCTCCCCGCAGCTGCCACCCCGCAGCTGCCGCCCCGCAGCGCGACCGCAGCTCTCGGGGGGCTCACGGCGCAGCACCCACGTGTTGTCCCGATTCCCCGGGCGGTTTCTTGGGCCCGGGGAACAGACGCCACGGAGCAAGGCAGACCCTCCACAGCCCCCGTGAGCTCTCCTACCGCGCGCTCTGCGGCTGTCGCGGCAGCTGCCCACAGACAGGCCACGCAGCAGCGAGAGCCAGCGGTGCCGCAGAATCTGCTGCGATCGATTCTGCGATGCTCAAACCACTGCTTCACGCAGCTCCGGCAGCTCGTAACCCGACTGAATTCAGCGCGCTGACAGAGACGCACAACACAACGAGCGATTAGATGATGACGATTCCCGCAACAAGCTCCCTCCCTGGGTGGAACTAACGCTTAGCACTGTAAACCATGCCTGTGAAACGGGGCAGGACAACGCGTTAGCTGACAAAAAACCAGGTGGAAGACCCTGAGCAGGAGATCATCAAGCACCATCAGTAAAACAAACGCAGGGAACAGGAAATGGGGCAAAGGAAAGGGAGGCTGTGGAGTCTCCTTCTCTGGAGATATTCTAGCCCCGCCTGGCCACGGTGCTGTGCAGCCTGCTCTGGGTGACCCTGCTTGGGCAGGGGGCTGGGCTGGGTGACCCACAGAGGGCCCTGCCAACCCCTGCCATGCTGGGATTCTGTGAAAACAGGCCTGAAGACCCGCGAGCAGCATCTCGGGAGGGCAGAAGTGGACTGCGAAGGAGAGCCCAAGCGCCAGGCGTTCCCAAGCTGCCCACTGGCTTTGTCCTGAGCGCAACTCCAGCGTGCCACAAACTCAAAGCAGTGAGTGCACTCCAGACACGCCGGTGCCATCGCCAGCTCCAGGCAGCAGCAATGACCCTTTCCTCCCGCTCAGGGATGGATCGCAACGCATGAGGCCAAAAACCCAGTAACACTAGGACAGCAGCTGGGCCTGCCTGCCCAGCAAGTGGAATCTTACCAATGCATAGACAATAATGGCCCAGATGTTTCATTCCAGTTGGCCCTCGATGACAACTGGTAAAATTCCTAACAGATACGGGAGCACAGATCTCAGTAGTACCACAGCAGGATGCCGAGACGCTGCGTGTGCGACCTGGACAGCGAAGAGTTAGAACTCCCGGGGTGAACGGAGCCAGTGCAATTTGCCAAACTGCAGAAGTTCATTTCTGGCTCCCGGGTGAGACGCGCACGTCGTCTTCTCCTTTGCAGCTGGAGATCACAGTGAAAACATTCTGGGCTTCACGTTTCGAGCAGCGAAGCCTGCGCCTGCTGGGCAGCAGCATGTGTCCCTCCAGCCCAGGCACCAACCCCAGCCCGCACAGCGGTCGGGCGGCTGCAGCGCGTGTGCTCCCCGTTCAGGGATCGCTGACGGCCCGCTGGATCCAACCTCCGCTGCAGCAGGAACTGGGATTCCTGAGATAACAGCAGGTTAGGAAAACCAGCACGTTATTTCTAGAACCCACTCCCCACACAGTTCGAGTCTGCCCAGCCAGAAAACCAGACAGCATCTCACAACTGATGATCGGCACCTAAACAACGACAGAGCCCCGCAAACAGCTGCAGCGCCCATCTCGCAATGTTAACAAGCATGCATGGTGGTGTCAGACGTGAAAGACATGTTCTTCACGGTCCCCTTAAAGGAGGAGGAGGAAGAGAGACTTGCTTTTGCTCGGGAAGGCGTTCAACACAGCTCTAAGACTCCCACGGGGACAGAAACGTTCACCCCAGGCTGCCCTTGCTGAACTGCTGCAGACAGTCTCACAGACGTGGAACTGCACCGATGCACAGGTGATGTTCTACCCGGAGGAACTTCCCCTGAAAAGGTGGGCGAAGCAGTGGCAGCAGCGTGGCAAGCTCTACGGCAAGCAGAAGTTGAGATCCCACCTAAGAAATGTCAGGGACCAAGCAGAAAAGTAAAATTTCTAGGTCCTTGGTGGGTAGTGGGCAGCGCAGCGATTCCCTTACGAAAAGCTGAACGGCTGCAAACGCCCCAGTCTAGGAAACAGCGACAACAGCCAACGAGAACTGCTGGATACTGGAGAAAGCCTGTACCTGGAGTTTCCATCATTGCTCCTCCATTGTACTTGCTTTCACAGAAGGGTAAACCCCGGGAGCGGAAATTAGAACATAAGCAGGCGATAAACACTCCGACTGACAAATTAAAAAATGCATCAGTCACTGGGACCAGTACGTGCTTGCAGCTCCATTACAGCCGAATGGGGCTTTGCTGAACATGGCACTTACTGGAACCTACTCCATACTGGGCACAACAGACCCAAGAGACCTCTCTTGTTCAGCTCACCTGCATTCAAACAGACAGAACAGAGGTATTCTGAACGGGAAAAGAAACTTTTATGTCCGAGCAGTGAAGCAAGCTGAGAAAACAGAGCAGGGACAGCCCGTGGAGACCAGAGGACCACGTCCTTTCCTGGAAGCAGTGGCAGAGGGGAGCTGGCACCTCCGGCCAGGGGACAGCACGCCCGCTCGGCAGGGCTGCGGAGGCAGCGACATCACCTGAACAACATCAAGTTCCCAAATTACAGATGCCTATAAACGCAGATCCGTTAGTGTTACAACCACCTGTTAAACCCTTACTGACTTGAAATGCACCTCCCCTTGCTGAGAAGACCCCAGCAGAAGACATTTGGCTTGCTGATGTCTCAGCAAAAGGATAAATGGTAAATGGCTATATATATATATACATATATATAAAAAACATATATATATCAGGCTGCTGCATGAACCATTCCCACTGGCAAACAAACAGCGTAAGGCGGCGAAGGCAGCGCACACGGAGCAGAACGAAGCAGTTGTTTCAGCAGCACAGAACGGAGCAAGCGTCACACACAGACGCCCACACTGCATGGGCTGGTGGCACACAACGGCTGTGTCAGCGGGAATCCCTGAACTGGGAAGCAAACACATCTCCAGTTTGGAGAACTCAAGACTGGCAACTATTACTACATACAGCCAGAGAAACATGATTCAAGATTGGATGAGTGAAAGCTCACACCAAGGGCAATAAACCAGCCACAAAGTGAAAGCAAATGGTGGCTGAATTCACTAAGATTAGGAAAATAAACACAGGCAGCTCCTTAAATCCCAAGTGACACCAGCTGGGAGAGTGGCTACACCAAAACCCAGCTCACACAGGTAAAGCGGCCCTTGACTGTGCTGCACAGAGCAAGGGTTGGCCCACGAACAGAAAAACTCATTAAACTATTCTACAGAACGTCCCCGGTGCAGGCTGACATCAGAAGCAAATCACCTTGCTAAAGCACCGCCTGTACGTATCAAAGGGAAAACTCCATCATCTACAGGCAAGCTGATGGGCTCAGACCAGTATCAGTCGATCCCCACCGGCGTGGACGCAGCCCGTGGCTTGCGACTCTCCTAGCAACTACGTGCCAAAAGGCCGATGGATGAAACACAGCACGAGGGCTATCGCTTCGGTTCTCAGGTCTACCTACACCTGACGTCATCCAAAGTGACAATGACTTGTGCTTCTCAGGTAAGGAAGTGCAAGAACGGGCAAAACAAGAAGAAATCTCATGGGCATTCCATACCCCAGATTCTCCTCAACCAAATGGGATGGCAGAACCAGCTAAGGGCATATTGAAAAAGAGCCTTGAGCCACACGAGGCCCAGCGGGATCCCTGACCTCCCAAAGTACTTCATCGATCGAATCCTCGGTACGGGCCCACAGGGAGCCAAGCATTCTGTGCAAACGCTGAGCTTGGTGCTCCACTTTCTGATGGCAGAAAGTACCCGAGAGCGTCAGAGCCAGGACAACCCGTCACACTACACGTACCACAAGCTGGAGCTGTGCCCGTAACTGAACCTCACGGCGCCCTTGCCTGGGCAGCTACTGACAGCAGTGGTGCAGAACGCAGAACTCATTAGTGCACAGTGGGTTTTTCCATCTCTTTACCTGGGTAACCTGTCTGGACTCTCCCCACCGAACCAAGCCTCCGCTTCGATCCTGCAGCTCCCTGCACGACGCGTTCGCGTTACGACTCCAAACCCTAACACCACTGCTTCCCCTAACCTGCGGTCAAAGAACCCTGGAGCGGCCACGGTCATGCTAAGTCCACCGGGACTAAGGGAACACTCCCTAAGAAGGCTGATTTAAATCCTTCCGTCGTGGCAATGCACAGAACTGAAGTATACTTAGGAAAGAAAAACAGCGGGATAAACATGAAATCGATGTTAACAAACTTCTCCAGCTCCAGGGAACAGCAGGGAAAGAAATCAAAGTAGGACGCCAGCTGCCCAACGGCTCTACCCATGAGAAGGCAGTTGGGATGTCTGTGTGCAGTACCATGTCAAGCACCGCGGAGACAAAGCGGTACAGTTCTACCTGAGCACAACCTGGTTGTGTTCTCTGCCTCTGGGCTGGCAGGGCCATCCGAGTATCATTTAAGTCTAAAATAGACATTACTGTGCCTCGTACAACATCCGCCACTCCTCACTCAACACCTGCCCCGACTGTACAGGGTAAAAGAGCTCTGCCCCCACAAGCTTCCAAAACTGGACCTTACGCTACTGAACACAAAGGCCAAGTGTGGTTTAATCCACTGCAGTCCCTCAAACAAGTCGAGCTGTCAGTGCAGATCAGCATCGCTGCAATTAAACCTACTTGTCTGAAGTACATCCCCACGCCGGATGGTTAACATGGTTGCACAGACCCTCACCTCTCCAAAAATGATCGAGATGCAACTGGCATCTTAAGAGGATTAGGAATGTTAAAATAGCACAGACACTGAAGATTTCGCAAACAAAACAGGCTCAGCAAGAAGTAATTTACACAAATTGGAATGTCCGCTGCCATCCCCTCCATCGGCTTTGGGAACTAATCCATGGGTCTTATTTGAAACACACACATATCCAACGGGAGAGAGTGGCTAAGAAGGACCACCAATTCACTGTGAACGCACCATGTGCAGCCCAAATTAACGTCTGTCTGTCTCTCTGTTGTATCCAGGTTCAGCCATGGTAGCAATCTACTGCAGCAGCAATCACAAGATAAGGTGAAGAGGGCAGCTCACCCACCGAAATTCCAAAGGGAAATCTGGGATAACGCAACTGAATTTGAAAGGGAGTTCCAATCCTGGCAGCAACTAGTTACCTTCCCCTACGACCCCACCGACAGCAAGGCCACAGCTTTTGTTGTGACAGTGCTCAAGGCTTCCGCACACACCATGCACCCAGCCACTGCACCGGGACCGAGTCACCAGGGGACCGTACTCCGTCCATCAGAGCAGAGTATGGGCCCACCAAAATGGCAACCAATGGCAAACTCTTGATGTTGATGCCTGTGTTGTGCGGAAACAACAGGGACTGCTTTCTGAAAAGTAATACTGTTAAGGCCCAGAACGTTTGTCTTGACACTGAAAAAAGCGTTTGTCATTGAAACATATCCCGCTGAAAGCCCTGAAACCGCACTTGTATTTGTTGGAAATGGATGTGTTCGTATGAGAACATTTGTGATTCTATATTTGTAGATGACACCACTGTAGAGACGTACAATCACTCAAATATCTGTATTAGCAATTTTATCAAAATTATGAGATGCAACTTCAACTAGTTCAGCTCCTTTTAGAGCCCACCAATTGCTACAACCCAGCTATACATCATATCAATATCTGCTACCCACCGCTACCAGAATGGATCTCACACCGGTGAGAAAACCCTTGCAACACGATGACCTGAGTCAATTGCTAAAACGAATTCTGAACGGATGAAGAACCCCGATTACCAACCATCACGACGCAGAGGAGATACACCATGTCCTACAAAGAGTGAAGATGGGGAACGTCACTGGTGGGAAACTCTTCTTAGACGGTCACCAACAGCAACTGGAATTTTGAGCTTCATGCTGCATCCCACTGTAGTTTTCCTAGTTTTGACCTCATTACGTTTATTGTTTATAATCATTCTGTGTATCAAAGTTTCGCGAAAAATCAAACAAATTATGTCAATCCAACATGTCAAACATATACAACCAACCGATTCTGTATGTGAAATGGTACACAACCACCATTAATTGCGACACAAACCAAACAGCTCGTCAGATAATTGGACTCTTGCCACTCATCTGCAATACGCCACAGATTTACGACCTAGCGACAACAGGTAACCATACCAGCACTCTGAGTCAGCAGAGGGACCGACAGCAGTCACAGGGTGCAGCGCGACAGATGCACTCGTCCTCAGTCAAACTGGTGGCAGCTTGCTGCAGGCTCCAGAGGAGGTACAGGCCTGAGCCACGGCCGGGCTAAGAACTCCTCTAGTTTCAGTCCGCTCTCTGAAAACCCACAACGGACGAGTCACCCATGCACGAGCTTGGAACACCCATCACACCACTAACTCACCAACAGCGGGTGGCTTTTCCAAGACTCATTCATCAAAGAACAAAGAAAGTTGTGGGTACAAGGAGTCTCCCCTATACCCTCCCCACCACATGGAATTTGACTATAAGCCAGCCACGCGACCCCGTAAATGACTGCCTACGTGTGCCTTCTTCGAGCTCTCCCTGCTAGGCACCATGGCTGCATGGCAGTGACCTCCCCTTGAGCTGGGACGCCCCTCGAGGTTGCCCCTCGAGGCTGAGCGATCTTTCACCAACGGCAGATCCTTGGAAAGGGACTGACAGCATGCTGAATTAATACTAGCGAAACACTACTAATCCGTGTAGCTACTCAGTATTTCTTACTATAAACTTTGTATAGGTAATTCCATTAGACATAAACCATTGTCTGAGTCCGAGACTACCATCGGACCTAGCAGCACCTAGGCTCCATGTGGAGTTTCGAAAGCAAGGGGGTCCACTCTGAACCTCATGACTCAGCAGCAGAGTCCTCTTTAGCCTTCTGCATCCCTGGGCACTATGTGAATGATTCTAATTTCATTCTAACTCAATTCTCCTTTGTATGTTTTTCTCCGCACAGTGATTAGTAAGGTGAACCTGGCCATCAAACTTATTGATCCTTGGTAAAACACTGTTAAATTTTGATAAATTCAACTGAATTTATTGGACTCTGCTAAATTATTATTTTTACCTCAATAAAACATCTTGCTGCTTCTCTCTTGATTGAGGTGCACTCCACTGTTTTGTGACACAGGAGAATGTCACAGGTGCAGCACCCATCTGTTATTCCCTTCCACCACAGCCCTCCCAAACCTACCTGCAACTCAACTACTAGCCCGCTGCTACATGGGCAAAACACATTTCCACCTGAAAACCGTATAGCAGTTACCTATTTTCCTCTATGTAGTTTGCACTGTACAGCTGACAGCACTTGTCCTAATTCACCTGCTCTTACGAACTGTTCAGGAGGCTACACCTTAAGGTCTCCACACTGGTGGAAGGGGCATCCTGGCTTCACGCTTGTCTCCTGGCATGGAAGCCTCATACACACACTTCCAGATGCTGCTGTGCTGTGCTCGTTGGAGCAGCTTCCTACCCACACCACTCACATCTTGTGAGAGGTTAAGCAGAGGGATGGGCCAGCGGCCCCTCTCTCATCAACACTGCCAAGTGCTCTGCAGCAGCCCTGGGAGGCTCTTTGTTGAAACAGGAACAAAAATTCGGGTCAGATCACACATCCTAGGTCCTAACATAGCACATACATTAGGATTTGGGAATCAAATGTACAAGCTCCTCACTAAAACAATACCCAACACAAAACACCACAGTTTACCAATTAAGAATATTTATATACAAGATCTGGAAAACAATCATTTCCATACTCCAGGAACAGTTAAGATCTATATTCTCATCAAACTACAGCACCTGCATTTCAACACCACGTGAGGAAAAAAAGACCAAAATTATTTTATTGAATAAGCATTAATTGAAACAAAGACTTTACTAAGACTTAACCAACAAAAACCTATTTATTTATTCCAAACACCAAGATACAGAAGATTTCAAGTTTTGCAAATATTGCTCCAAAGCAAAATTCTATATACAGCGCCCTCGGTTCTAATAGTGCATAAACACAAATATACTCATGTATCCACAGTGCAATGTTTGCTCATTTCATGAAGGCTCCACGTTGCATTCACTTACCAGTGATTTAAAGAAATAAAAAAGTGACCTGCCAGACTGAACAGTTGGTCCAGACTAAGAAACAACAATGTGGAAACTTGCAAAAAGGGACAAAAATGAATCCAGGTAGAGCACAATAAAGAATCTTTCCTGAACATGAGAAATGCTACTCTATTTTAAATAAATATTTTCAGTCTTTATCTGCAAGGGCTTCCCTAGCTCTGCTAAAAGAAAACAAGTCTCCAGTATTCGTCATTTGATTCATCCATAGGAACCACCTTTTCTTTTGAATCTTAAGTACTGCCCTGAGCAAAAATAAACTGGCAAAGTAAAAACATACAATGGACACACACAAAGCAACTCCTTGGGAAGGAGAAGTTCCACTCTGCAGTGAAAGGTCTGCTCAGGAACTTAACCGCTTTCACACCCTCGGGCTGTAAGCTCAGCTGACTTGCTGACAAGGCAGCCAGGCTCTTCTCCAGACGCCCGGTCTGAGTGCTGGCTTTACAGATTCCCACCTCTCTGGTCCATCTCACCTGAAAAACCCGAACACCTTCACAGCTGTCTGGGGGGCTCCTCCTGATGCCGTCCTGCTTGTCTGGTTACGGCCGCCTGTCCTGCAGCTACAGAGCACGCAGCAATTCCAGTGTCACTAACAGGAATGAGACACGGTATAAGCACTGCTCGCACTTTCAGAGAACCAAGTGATTCTTAAATATCACGTAAGCTTTATTCCAACTGCGTTACAGAAAAATAAGTTTATTTTTCTGCTGTACAGATGTTGTATTCACTATATACCACCTAGTACTATAAAACTGTGAGACAAATTATTCCCTGAAATGAGTCTTGGCACAACAGCCTTGGTTACTACCTAGAGCAGCCCAATTACTTTGTTTTCTGAAGGAAATAAAATATTCACTGTGTGGATACCGTTAACCCCTACAACAATATTGGGTATTTCAAGTTTACGTTATTCTTTGCAGTATACAAACATTACAGCTTTATATCCAAAATCAGTAATTTGTAGAGTTATGGGCCTTTCAATTAATTACAACTGTGCTTACACTTTACCCTTTGGTGGTACCATCACTCCCAATAAAACCAAGGTACCAAACCCAGCTTCTTAAGGACACCCTCTCACTGCAAAAACAGCTTACCATCTTCCACAGCGAGCTTAACTCCGCAACGTTTGGGAAGGAAAACGAAAGTCACAGCCATTGTTTATGGAACTCTGATCTGCAGCTGAAAGACTTTTAATGTCTCAAATACTTACAACACACCAATGTCTCAAAAGGTACTGTATAATGTGACTTGAACATAAGCAGCATTTTCACCTTGCTCTCACAAAGTAATACAAACCAGAAAAGTAGAACTTAAGGTATAAAAAGGGACTTTGTGAACATACATCGTTTAGGCTAACAACCCACCTGCTGTCTGCAAGGACAGCACCTCATGCATAGATCTTGAGGCTTTATTTACACAAATATAAAATAAACTGATTCCCCAAACCACACATTCATAGAGTAAGTCTTTACAGTGAACACGTTCAGAGTCTTGAAAAAACCCTACAGTTCAAAATATAACCGGAATGGCAATTATTAACAAATGGGTAGAAAACTACGTAAGGTCCATTACAGACCTGGCGGAAGCCTGGAACTCCCAGCGCATCTCCAGTCTTTCCAGGGCAGCGTTTCCTCCTGCCCCAACACGGGCACCCCACCAGCACGCCTTGGGGAGGCACAGTACAGCCGTATTCAAGAGCTCAAGAACGCACACAAACACAACGTTAACGGGTGTCCCCAGTACCAAGTCATGTGATAGTGACAGGATAAATATGGAAAACAACCATTTATTCTGAAAATAAGTGCAATCCACCTGTGACCTTCTGCTACATTATTTAACATAATAGAAGTGGGGTTTAGGCCGCTGTTACTTGCAAACCTCCACATAACAGTTTATAGTTAAGAGCTGGACATTCATACTTACTAAGTCTGAAAACTGTTATAACATTTCCTAATGATTAAATACTGTGTGCTATTATGCATAAACCAGAAGGAATAAAACATGACACAAGCCACTTAAACTATGCAAAGTTATTTACAACCTCTGTCAACTGAACATTTTTGGCTCTTAGAACTCTGTTCTTCAGTGGCACGATTTTTAGTCAATTTAATTATGAAAAAGTCTACCGTTTCAATGAGTAACTTGTAAGGAGTGGAAATTTAAGTATAATTTATCAACCAACACCCAACCTCTGAAGACAACAGTATGGCCTCTTCCATATCGTTTTAATTGCCTAATAAACCCAAAATAACGATGAGATAAAATAACCTTTTTGCTGTTCTTTGAACAGCACTTCCTCACAAGTCCCTGAAGTCAGTCTGCATCACATGCAACCAGCATGCTAATTTCACTGAAACACACAGAGCTGTTCACATCAGACACTCCAACTTTGCGCTCAGCAACAGCCTCCCACAGCTTCCAGTCTCACGTCGAACAGCAAAGTGCTATCTGTTGCACTTTGCCTAGGTCCGTTATAAGCTGCTTTATACAATGTTTGAGTTGGGGGAGTCGAGCTAGTGGTTCTGGTGGTTCCAGCTCTCCTGTATAATCCAGCCAGCTCTCCAAAACTGCAAAGGAAAACAACACTGTTACTACTCCAGTTCTCGGCAAATAGAACACCTTCAGTCACAAAACAGGAATTCAATAAATCAGCTGCGAACCTTGAGAGCGCAGCAGGCAATATTTTAACACGTGGTATTTGAGAAATCAGAAGGCCAGGCTCCTCACACTAATCTTTGCATAAAAAAAAGTAGATGTTCTTAGGAGAAAGCAGGGAATGAAAACTCAGGGCTAGATACTGTGAAATCTGGTGCTAAGCTTCCTCTGATCTGTATCAACTCCAGAGCAAGGACACTGTGGTACAGGACGTTTACACCATCAGGATACACATCAGCATTAAATGCAACTACACAGTATTTTCACTGGAGATCCTAAAAGGATGGGACTATGCTGTTGAAAGAAGTTTGTCCTCAACGCAGAACACAACTGGCCAAGACAGAAGGAACTGAGTAACAGAAAATGGGGATGAAATGCAAAAGCACAGACAGCCGACTACTGCACAAAGAAAACGAATCCCTGCTCTAAAGCTTCTCACTGGGAAACGAGAACCAGACATACTACTGACAAAAGACAACCTCATACGACCACGAGGAAGGCAGTCACCCTGAACTACGATGAGTTCGGGGGACAGGACACTATCGTGGAAGGAGACTGAAACCCTGAAGACAGACTACATCTGCCAAGAGAAGCTGCAGAGGCCACTGCCACTAACTAGATCACCGGCTAGTTTAACCTAAGAGCAAGTTCTGTTGAAGAACTAGTGGGCATTACCCAACTACCAACGGATCCAGCCTCGAAATAAGAGAATTCCTCAGAGGATCAATGCTCTGAGCCGCCCTCCAGCTCAGCAGCAGATACAAAAAGCCTAAGTTTTGTGAACAAGAGCTTCTTCATTTATGAAATAGGCGTTGTGATCACAGGCCTGACTGATCTTCATTACCTGAAATATTCCTTTAGTTGTTCAACTCTTCAGTACCTTACTGAACTACAAAAAGAGGACTCTACTTTGGCAAAGGTTAGATTCCCAACACTCTCGCAGGAAGAGTTCCTGCTGTAACCACTATACAACCGATGGTCAGACTTAATGTTATGTTAAGAAAAAGAACTATCCTGGATGATTTAATGTAACACAAAGGGTTTAGAAGTTTTCCATTACTAAGAAAACAAATTTCAAGAAACATTTAAGTAAAGAATTTGGAAGAGATAGGAAAAGGTAAGAGCCTTGTGCACCACAGAGGCCACCTAGAATAGGCTGAAACAGCAAAGAGACATGGAAGATATTCTACTACACTGGGCAAGTTCTTAGAGGTGATCTAACTAGAACTCTTTCTACAAAATTCTGCTCACTTTTAATTTGATCTTGGTTTTAAAATCAGCCACTCCCCCAACAGCAGCAGCCAGTCCATCTTCTATTCATAAATGCAGTAAATCTGACAAAGCAATTCTAATCTCTTCGTAGGTCCACAGAAGTAAAATTCAAGTTGATGTGTTTTGAACAGGTAGTTCAGTCAAATATAGCCAATTTTTGAAATAGAAAAATGTTACTTACCATCTAGCTCCTTCTCAATGCAATCCATTCTGTGTATGACTTCATCTTGCAGAGACTCCACGTGAGCTAACAGATTCAGCTGCCACTGCAGCTGCGAGTTCACAACTGCTTCTTTGTCTTTTTCCAGCAATTTCATTTCAATAGCTTCCTCTGGAGAGACTTTCTTAGAGACAGACTCTCTTACCTAGCAGAAATACATACATTAATATTTATTACACTGAAACAGAATTGGTGAGCCAGACTGTCTGGGTCCTTACAGTTACCCAAGCTAATAACTCAACTAACATTGGGCTGGTAGAGGACAGAGACACACAGGGAAGGCATTGTACACAAGTATCAGGACAGTTTGGTCAAGAGGATCTAAATACAGATAGGCTTTTACAGGTATTTTGCTAAGCTCTGTTCTTTGCACTGCACGAGCATCTGGTTTTCAGAAGGTAACATATACACACACAGCGAGCTCCCTGCCAGCCCCAGCTGGAAGCTACTGCACTGCCGCCGTGCGCCCTGCGGAAGGGTAACGCCACTTGTAACACGACAGAAACCAGCTACAGAGCAAATGACCTTGCTGTATGTCTCCCAGAAAGGCACGTACTTCAGTTCTTCAGCCTTTCAAGAGCCTTTGTCTAAAGCCTGTCGTATTTCAGCAGAATGATGGAAAAAGTAGGGGAGTAGAGTGAACGCTGCTGATAGTGTGGTCAAGTTTTACAGATGGTGGTAATGTTTTTTTTTTCCCCCAATGCTTTGATGGAAGTTTTAGTAGAATTGATATTAGATTTGTTCAGGAAAAAAATCCTTTCTCACTGCAATCTCAACTGATTCGACAGAGAAATTAAAAAACAAAAATTACAGCTTACGTATGCATGAAATATAAGAAACAATCTTTTAAGCTAAAAATTGGAGGTCAGTATTTCCCAGAGGCTTTCTGACATTTGTCAGGCCATCTTTCACATGATTTGGTACTACCTAATCAAAGCAAAATTTTTTCCATTGGGGTGTAGAAAAAAAGGCCTCCGATAGACCTGACAGAGCAGAAAACGAGAACCAAGAGCTCAGAAGATAAAACTAGAGTGCTCCAGAAGGAAGAAGACACAGGACCATCCAATGGTGATCAGCCTGAAATGTCAGTTCAGGCTCCTACCTCGCCCCCCGAAATGCTGCCTGAAGGACCTGGAATCAATTTAGTTCATGTAACTATTAAAAGAAACATGGGAACAGGTTGGAAATAACTAAAAGCTGCAACACCAGTGCATGTGGTAGTACGGTACGTGCTTTTCCTGTTCTCTATCCTGTTGCTAGTGTTTATTTTTACGTTTAACACGTACAGAAGGAGGAAGCATCTAACTGCCAGCAGACCATAACGCACGTTCCACAGACTGTGCAGGTGACCCAAGGTCCAGGAGTCCTTCCTCAACCTATATATTTTTTATGATTATTTGAAACAGAAGAGTTGATCATGTCTACTATTTTAGTTCGTACTGGCAACTTAACAGTATAGGAAAGAACTAAACACTAATAAACTAATGAAACATTACTAAAAAGAGCTGAGTTTTCCACTTTGCCAGGCAAACACATCCTCTATGCAGAGAGGGTTATTTTAATATAAATACCTTAGAGTAATTGTGTTTGGATTCATTTTCCATCTTACATATTTCTCGGTCCAGATTCCAGCCAAATCTCTCGGACAGGCCATCATCCCCGTTTTCCCTTATTCTATTTACTCCATCATCCACGGCTGAACCTCTTGTTTCCACAACCAATCTCTGCTCTATCGCAGGGTAGTAGGCCCGCGGCTTCTGGTAACAGTGTTCACTTGTAATGTAAGATTCCTCCACAGAAGGCATGGCTGAGGGTTTCTCAACTGTCCCATTCCAAGTTCTATAACTTGCCGCCTCCTCTTGGCAACAGTTTTCCTCAATGTGAATGATGTGTTTTGTATGAATCTTTTCATCCACCGTAATGTGCTTCCATGGATGGCACCAAAGCTTTAGGTCAGGATGTTCTTTATTTCTGTTCAAACATTAAAAAAAAAAAAGTAAAACACTCATCAAATTTAAACTTCAAAGTAACTGAGCAAACTACCCTATTATGTAAAGAAATTAAGTAAGAATATTTGAACTACTACACGCTTTAGTCATTGTAATCACTAAAAAAACACCCAAATATTCTGAAATAATATAATTTCACTGACCTCAATTGTGCACCCTCCTACAGTGTTCTGTTAGATTCACTATTTTAATTTCTCTAACATGGTATATAAGCCAAGTGTTGGCATTACGAAAAAAATCGAGGAACAAGTTTCAAATAGATACACACAACTTTTCACTGCTGTTGCCCTTGAAGAAGCATTTTGCTTCGATACTTGCAATTTATTAACAGTACAATCTCATTTTCACTGGGGTATTTTTAGTAGTATTTTAAACAGGTAAGTTGAGTATATTGATGCTAAACTAAGATATTAACAATTTGAAACACCAGTAAAATAAAAAGACCCCCTCAAACAACTCAGTATCAAACTTTAGCCCGTAGTTCCCCAAAATAAACATCAATCCACTGATCTTTTCTAACCCTCTAATAAAAACAACAATTAGGTACTTGCAGAGGGGGTGGGGGAGTGGTGCAGAACTTCTTTATTATTTCCCTCAAAACTTAAACTTCCCTTTAAACCCCACGATGCTGAGCAAACTCTGCTGCCTGGTACTCTGCTGCCTGGTACACCAACATGCCATCGTCCCCCTACCTGCTTCTTACAAAACCTCTTCTTTTAATTGTTTGCAAATTGACTAATAGGTTGCTTCTTCCAGCAGCAGGGACAGCTACAGGTATCAGACACTCCCACAGATATAACAAACAAACAAAGAAAGAAATCAGAGTGAGCACTGTAACTGATGCTGCTCTCCCACGTCTCTGTCAGGCATTAAACCAGCAGTGAGAAGGAGAGCAGAGCAGAACCAGCGTGCTCACCTCCAACGGGCAGGCAGCTGAGCTGCCGCTACAAGAACATGGGAAAAGCCAGTCCTGCCCCTAAGGAACCTGCGCTCAGCTGCCCGGGAAGGAAGGGGCCTGCCCCAAACCCCACTCTGTGCCTCCCGCCAAAGGCAGATGGAATTATGCCATTAAGCTCACCCAGCTGCTCGTCAAACCACTCCACAAAACAAGACTATTGTACTTCCAAAGCCACTGCTTTCTAACCCATTCTACAGTAATTCAGGCTTCTTCAGTGTCTGTCAGAGGAAACCACAGCTCGCGCAGCTGCCAGGGGCTTGCTCAGCCGCTTCACACAAGTGCTCCTGCCTCGAGGGGCTGCACGGCGATACCCCTGGTGAGCAGCCCCGCCTAGGAAAGTGATAGCCAAGTATTCACTTACCGGAGCTTTCTCCTCCAGCTCCACCGATACCCTACACCTAAAGGCACTACTCTGCTCAACAAAGAGCAAAGGGTAACTTTACAGCAGACGGAAAACTGAAAGATGAAGCACCAGCTACATAAGGATGAAAAAAATTTGAACACTTAATACTTGAACAACCTTAACTATTACCTTCTGCAGGCTGACTCCCTCCCACTGCACCGAAGCTGTCAACATCACCTCTGACCTTTTGCCATCTCCTTGAAATAGAGCAACACCCTACTAACAATTCCGGGCAGCTGTCAAGTCATCCCCCCTCCCCGAGGTGGTAGATCTGCATCAACAATATAATCATTCCTCGAGTTCAGCAATTTTAAAAATCCTTTGATTTATGTAATGATAAAGAAAACAGAGGCTACAGCTTTTAACAAGATGGCCCTAACAAGACCACACCTCATCTTTAATTAAAGCAGGTCATCACACCGACTTCAGAACAGGAGAGCAAAGGAACAAAGTCTGTGACAGGCATCACACACTTGCCCAGTGCTCCATAACTTCATGCTATGCAAATCCCAGTTCACCCTACAACTGGAAAGTCACAATCTAAAGCCTTGCTATTTAAGGAAAGGCTTAAGGGGTGGTCTTACAGTACTTATGTTCCACCCTCTCCAAAGAGGAACGAGATTACTTACAGATCTGACTACAGGACACCATACTGGACAGAACTGCTACTCCTGTGCTTTACTCTTCATTCCATTGTTTAAGCATTTCAGGTACTGCCAGTGCCCCCACTGCACCACCACAGACTAAACTGGAAAGCAAAGCTTCTAGTGTTTCCAGCGTTCTTAGAACTTTTTCTCTTCAGATAGCTGCTGCTGTGCAATTTATCAACTAACAAATTATAAATATGGAATTCAATGCATTTAAAACTGCTGGATTTCAGATAGAAAATATTATTTCTGTCATCAGAACCCAAGGATGACTTTAAACAGGAAAGGATGCAGAAAACTTGATTTCTACAGTCATCACAGAATATTTTATTTCTTCATATACATAACTGTAATAATCTTTGCATGGAAATGAATTGCTACAGGTAGCTGAAGGTGCAGCTGCTCTCCCACTACAACAGAGCAATACTTTATGCCAAACAAAAAGATTTCATTTCTGCTGGAGAAGTTATGATTTAGAATTACTGGAATGGAGAAGGCAAGTGTTATAAGAATGCTGCCATAGGTTATACACCTATCCTCTTCTTGCTACTTAAACCAATTTAGGTGCTTTAGGAGAAGCTGTTGTTACTTGTTTTCTCCCTCTCTCCTTCATACTTTCCCAACCCTTCTATACACAGTCAATTTACACTACCCAATACACTTAAATAGCTTTTAAACAGCTAAGTCCTTTTCCAAGATCACATCAGCAATTCAAACTATGTTGTTATATAACCACAAAGAAGCACAAAAGTTAAGTCTCAGTTTCTGGTTATTCTTCTACTGTTTGAAATCTTATTCACGTTAAGAACATGCCAACTAATACTTAAATACTGCTTACTGTAATATGCTCATCTTCAGCTGCAGTCCATGCAGTACTTCTATCACTCTCTGTACATCGCCAAGAAGCTGGTGAGTGGCTACTATCTTCTTGGCATTCTGGTGGGAATAATTTTCTTCCAAAAATGCTAAGCCGTGCATGTGACCATTACTTAACCACTCCTTCTCATACCAGTACTTTAAGCTGGACCTCTGACCTAAAGCAATAGTAACGAGTGTGTTAAAATGAAGCATTAACTATGACATGTTAACATTATTTGCAGTAGTTCCAATTATCTCAAAGTCTTACAACAGCTTATTTTTCTTATTAACAGTACCAATAAAGATCCTACAGCAGCACACAAAACCCTGAAGACATCAACAACTTGTGAAGTGGGAAGTGAGATGATAACCTCAGTCAAAACCTCTGTCCAACTGTAAAAGCATTCAGACTCCAAATTCCACCAAAGGACATCCACAGCGTGTAACTGCAGCTGATGCACAGAGAAAAGTGTATTTTTAGCAAGGTATCACACTGTCTAGTAACTATGGCTATAACTAAAGCTAGTTGGAATACAGCTCTGCAGACAGAAAAATGCAGCAAAAGGCAGTGAACTTCCCTTCTCCAGTGGTCTTGTTTTTAAATATCACACATGTATTAGTAGTCATTCAAAAGTAAATTTTAAAGCAATCAATGATGAGGTTCTGATGGAGAACTTGCTTAAGTCAAGCTAAAATTAGCATTATTAATAGCCTTAGAGGTTGGAATATCAACAACAGCTGAAACAAAATTATATTAAACTTGACAAATGCACCAGTAAAAGTAACTTAAGAAGCCAAGCACAATGGTATTAGCAGGAAAGACTGGAACTCAAGATGCTTCCTCAGTTGCAAAAATAAAAAAATCGCCAAAAAGCCACAGCACAGCAAAAGCCCCCCCGCTCCCCGTGAAAGGTGGTGTTACACCAGCGGCGCTCAGCAGCCAGCTCGGCGCCCGGAGAAACGCCGGCCCACACACAGCCCGGCAGCGAACCCACACAATCAGGTAACATTGGAGCACGTACTCAGAACGACAGCCACGAGTCTCCAATATAAGCAAGTTATATTGACTAGAAGTTTCAGCAGTTAAGAAGCTAAAAACAAAAGAAAACACCCCAGAGCTCCTAGGCAGCAGAGTAAGAGCAGGGGCGGCATTACAAGCGTACCGATTAACTGCGGCACAGCGAGGCAAGCCAGCCCCCTGGCATCCATACCGAGAAGCCAGCAGCACGCGGCCACAGGTATTTTATATGCTGCTGGATGGCAGAATGGTTTCTGTGTCATGCCTGATATGAACATCTGTGAACATAAAGGACACTTCCAAACTTAAATTCAATAGCAATGCTTTGTCCCAGTGAAGCAGTAAAAGCCACCAAGGGTGCTCGTAAGCACCCTCAGCCCTAGGCTGCGAGGGCAATACTCAGTGTTTTGAGGCAAGACCTCCAAAACTCTCAAACAGAAACGAACACAGGGAAAAACAAATTTTCAAGGCTCTAACAGCTCAACTTTTCAGGCAGATACACAGGATCAAGCAAGAGATCTTCTAGGTAGGGCCAGACCCACTTTGGACACATTCCCGACATACTTGTATTAACCCCTAAGCATTTATTTTTGTATTAGAGAAGCTGCTATTTATGTCAGAAAACGAAGTTCAGTCCACAAGAACAATGAGTTTTAGAACTCCATGGTCACTTCACAACACTGAGATGATGCAGCTGAAGCCCGTCCATGGCATTGCTTGCGTAGCTGTGTACTCAAGAGACAAACAACGCTCAGTTTCTAGCAGCATTAAGCTTAAGAGAAGACGCAAGACAATACCCAACAACGTACGCTCTCTGTGGCTTAAATGAATCTGCACATCATAAGCATCTTGATAATATTTAAGCAAGGGTAAACATTATTAAATCTCTTAAAAATCCCACTTGATTAAAAAGACTGTCTAAAATGACAGCTGGTACAGTTTTTAGGCATAGGGACACTATGCTTGCTGCTATTTCCAATGGTACGAACGGTGCTGTTACAAGTCCCAGCACTAAACCAGGGAAAGCTCCTGAAGAAGTCTGCTGAGTGGCCATGCCCAGCTTTACAAGGACTTCTTGGCAGATTCATGAAGCCTGTTTAGCTCACTTCAAGCCAACAGCAGATTCGCTGAAATTGAGAAGCCACTTTTGCAGTCAGAAAGTTGGGTACGTTATCCTTTTCCACGACAGAGGTAAAAATTTAGGTGTGTGTCCCCCCAAAATCTAAGTTCCAGGATCTTCCAGGCAGTAGTTAAAAGCGATTAAGATAATGAAGCAAATGAAGTGTTAGTTTTAAGCATTCTGATAGAGTTTCTTACTAAACAAATAGTTCAAGCATGATGGCAACAACTTCAGTTCGCATATGCACTTCTGTTGAGTTTAAAACGAACTGAAATTGACACAAATCAAAGTAAAATATCTTGAAAACAGAGGGTTAAAATCCTGAATGAAAGACACTGTTAAAGAAACCACTTCAATAAATGTTAAACTACTTTACTACTTAGGTAACTGAATGTAAGCATGGCATGTCTTCCTTGCTATGAGTACGAACAACATTTAGCATACAAACTACGCAAATCAATGAGTTAAGCCATCAAAGACTTGCTAGTTTTAAACAGTCAAAAAAAGCAGAGGTCACAATCCAATTAAGTATATAAACCAAAAAAGTTCTTGTGATTAGGCAGAGATCCCATTTTTTCATAGTTTATGAACACGGGTTCAAGCTCGAACCTCAGCCATTTGCCCATTCAGCAAGGCTTCATAATTCATGGAGTAGCAATGGAGCTTTATAATTCATGGAGCAGACAAGATCCACGCAATTGTATTTTTATCTGCTGCATAAAATGGACTAAGACATTTTCAAAAGCATAGTTTGGAGTAGAGAACATCTTGCTTAATCAGCTCTAACTGCTTTACCCAAGAAATTTGTATTTATGCACATGGATTGCAAGCGCCCTTCCGTAACAACAGGGCTGCTTCTCCTCCTGCTGACTGGTTTCGAAGGGTGCGTAACCCCGGTCTTGCTGGAGGAAAGCTGCACTCACAGCCTGTAAGATGTGCCCACGGGGAGTCTGTGCTTACGTGTGCTGAGCACTTCTAAATTCATCTTCCACAGCCAGACAGTACGTATGGTATGTATGTGAGAGATGGTCATCACAGTTAAAACATGAATTTCCATTCCTGTCCAGCTGTAATTCCACAATATTGACTTGTGTACATTCACATAAATTAAACTTTCTGTATCTATAACTGCACTCAATTACCTACGACGACAGACACAGCTAGGGGAGCAAAAAAAAGTTTAATCTTTGCAATATATATATAAACTAATAAAGTTACTACATACATAAGAAGGCTCTGTAACCTTAAATTTCTGTACCTGGAGGATCTTGGCAAACATAGCAGGTATATTTCTCAGGTACATTATCTTCCAGTAAACCCATACAGACGCCATGCTGCCAGCACAGACATTCTTCACACTGTTCAAAGTCAAGAAGTGCACATCAACAGAAACGAAGCCTACAGAGGCTCAGTAAGATTACCTCAATTAAGAGACACATCATCTACATATTTTAAGACAAAAAGGTGTATTAATACCACCCCACCCCCCCCCCCCCCCCCCCCCGCAGCTACAACAAATACATTCAAGAATCAGACTATAATAAAATGTGAACCCTTCCCACACATTTTTCACATGGATTTCTACAGAACGACAACAATCATGAAGTGGAAGCTGAGATCCTGAAAGGTGCAAAGATGTTCCCTTGGGGGATGAAAATCTTCCACAAGATGCACGCCCACATAATCATGACAGAACACAGTATGCAATCATGCTTTCTTTAGCAAAATACATCAAGCTTTCCGAATTCAAAGTTTTCGTCCTCAAACAGTACATCACACTAAATTATAAAACCCAACAGATATTTATGTCTATAGGACCAGCTGATATTATGCTTTACTGGTATTTGTCTAACATTTTAATTATTTCAAAGCAGCTCTACTAATATAAAGCGCAGATGCAGTTGTATGAGCTTTTAAAACTTCTGACATCCTTCCAAGTGTGAGCAATCGCATTGGCAAAGACTGAATACAATGTGGCCCTATTTTTTGAGTGTAGTCATGCTATTTAAAATGCAATCACTGTACTTCAAGCCACACAGTTTTAGAGCAGGAAAAACTATATCTGCATGTTCTGTTTCAGTCACTTCTCCCCCTCGCCCCTCCCTTTACCAAGCAGACAAAACTTCCAACTGCAGCCTAAAGACCACCGGAACAGGGGACAAAACCCCACATGAGAATATGAAGTCAGTTTTGATTTGAAACTGTGCTGGCAGCTCCGAAATACTATTTTCACAAGCAGTGACACAATAGATTGCAACCTTTATTTCTCGGAGCACAAGGCAAAAGCTGAATGCAGAGATCTTGGCAATACTGGGAAAGGTTTTCAAACTGAGCTGAAGACAAACCCAAACAGCAACTGCAAGCCATCTTGGACACTGCTCTTCACTGATCTACAGAGACACCAGCCCGATAAACATCCCATCTGTGTAGAACACCACTTACACCACTTTAATTAATGCTGCTCTTCTCTGCTGCTTTTTCTCAAGCTAGGGGAGACAGAAAAGGACCACCAGATTTTTAAATCCATCGTTGTATTAAACTAGTGGTCTAGGTCTGGAGGAAATGGAAGCGCTGGGAATGGAGAATGTAAAAGGTAAAAGAGAAACAGGTTTCTGAAAGAGGGAGCTAACAATGTTTTGCCTTACAAAATGGGTAAACAGTCCTAAAGCAATAAGGAGATGTTTTCAAAAAAGGCTGAGAGACCATCCTCCTTTCACAAAGATGCTTACTAGGAGCCAGAAAAAGGTGTCCTAAAAGGAAGAAAACATCTGCTAAAACAGACTGCTAAAAATAAGCAGGGAGCTCCTGGACCTAGTTACACTTGCGTCGCGCCATACAGCACAGAGCTACACTCAGCGATCCTTCCAGGCCCAGAACTCTCATGAAGCATCCCAACTTCTTTTATTTTACTCCAATGGTATTCAAACACCCACCCCATCAGGGCACAGGTCCTTCCCTTTAGCTGTGCGTTCTACTTCACAGCTGGGCTGGTCAGGACAGGCAGTTGCTCGGGACACAGGCTACGCAGAAGCGACCCCCTGCCCAGGCAGTAGTAGGGAGATTCAAAGCAAGCCAAATGAGAGATTTTGAAGAGGAAAAACATGCAGAGTTGTGCAGTAATATATAAATCAAAGTTCAGCTGTGAAAGAAATTACCAAACACAATGGACACGTATTTGAAGCAGCTTTTCATCTATCAGAACAGAAATACCCCAAGTGCCCTCACATCCATCACCTCTAAGGCCACCAAATCCAGCCCCAGAATTCTCTACTTCACACACAAATTCACCAATGTTTCGGTATAAAAATCAGGAGGGACAATGACATTTTGTCTGGGCTCTCCTGGGCCCAAACCGCACCCTGCAGAGGGGGAAGGTCCTGTGCCTTCAGCAGTAACACACGGCAATGCTAAGCTACTACTTCACGCAGGCTCAATAAATGAAATCCAGGAACCTCCTTGCAAAGTCATAGAGACTGGGATGAAACAACATCAGACAATGATATGTTATTTTATAGACTTTTTTTCAGTTTTAATTTCCACTAACTGATCTAGGTACTTAACTTTAAACGCAAAATCACATTTCTGTATCCTGGTGTAATAAACAGTACTCTTTATGCACATACTGCTTGAGACATTTTAAGGCACGTTCAAGATAAAGGAAGAGGTTTTTTTGCAAAGTCTCTAAGCTAAATTTTTTGAGGGTTTTATTATTAGAGACCTAAATGGAACAAACTCTCAGTTTAACTGTGTAAGAGTTTCATTAAACTTTAACGGTCCCTGACCTTTCAGGAAAAATAAAGGTGCTGCTTGTTTTTAAAATTAACATTTTTTCCTCATTATTTCTAAATTTGGTACAGGCATGGAAATGGGCACAGTTCAAAGAGAAACTGACTTGCCATCCTCCCTCGTGTAAGCAGGCACCGTACACGTATCCCGGGAGGAATGAACCTCCAGTCACACACACGGAGAAGCTGCCCTGGCTCCTAATTCCAATACCAAGCCAAGGCAGACTGGCACACAGGCAGGTGCTCAAGCAAGTACCCCAAGTGCCAGGGTATTTCAGTCAGATCTCAGGGAAATAAGCAGGGACAGACTAAACACCCCCATGGAGACAAGTGCAAAGCATGACAACATTCTTCTGAAAACCCATACACTGCGCAAAACTACCTGTCTCCAGGAAGAGAGGGCAAGTCTAAATGCAAGTTCTTTGAGGTGGACACTTCCAAATTTGAGTTTCCAAGTGTCAAGTCCAAGTAGGAAATAGGGAATAAATCTTTCCTCTCTATAAAGTTATGAAAGCTACACAGGATTCTCACTCTGTGAAGTCAAAGGAAAGCGTCAATCTCAGCACTACACATCTGAAAAGCTGAAAATAGCTCCCCCTTGTCATAATTCCATAGTTGTATAACACAGCATCTTTGCTATGTATTAATGCTCTGTACTTGAAGAGCTAACTGAGCCATTTCTACACCAGCAACAGAAGAGCAGACTGTTCACAACGTCTTCCCAAAAACCACAGGCTGACAGAAAGCTGTGAGGAGCACAGCATTTGGTACCTTAAGCAAACCATCTGCCTATCCCTAACCCCAAAATCTTGTTACCTCCTTGCTTCCTAATTCCTATTGCTTCAATCCCCATAACGAATGCAGCTACACACCACACTGTCGACATGCATCTCTTTTCCAGAGAGAACAACCTGCTCTCCTGCACAATTCTCTGACAACACAGTTAAAGTGTTTATAACTTTGCAATATATTCAAAAAGACCCCAAGCTAGTTCAACCTAGAAAACTGCTCTCAGGAGCAGCCCACAAAACCTCCCATGAGGGCTATCCATAGACTACTTCCTAAGCTAGCTGCCAGCTCTCTGCGTTCTGCAGTCACAGACCAGTGTTGAGCCCACACGTGCCAGAAAATTCTACTCCAGATGACCCCTTTGTGTTTCCCACCAAGCCACCTCTGCGGCAGGCAGCCAGCCCCTTTCTCCCCAGCTGTCCAGACTCCTTTTCCCCTGTCCTCTCAGACACTATTTATCTCCTTTTGACCACTGCCTATCACTGCACCTTGTCCTGTGTTGTGAGGATCCACCACTAATACAGAGGCGTTGATAAAATGATCTCAGCACTAAGATAAAGTGTCATACCTTCCAGAACAAATCTCCATAAAATAGTATGGAAGGACAAAGAAAACTACCCAGTGAAGTTAGCTGTTAAACTCAACCACTGGGGGTAAAAATCAAACCTAGCTGTGTTAGCTGGCTCTATTAAAAATTTTTAAAATTGGGCTGTTGATGTTCGGAGAAGAATTCTTCACGCTACAATTTAAACAGTGCGCCTCCTCTTCTCCTGAACAGGTTTCTGCCTCCATTTAAGCAGTAAGTCCACCAAAAAAAATCATCAGAGGCTGTGAGGTACGTATAGATCAACCTCTGCCTTTCCTCCTAGTTCCAAGCAGCAAAAAAAACCCAAACGATGCTTCACAGTGACATGCCTGCAACTACCCCACTAAGGGGTCCCATAACTAGGATTCGAACCTCGCAGCAAGCAGCAGCAGAACGCCTGGGAAAGGGAGTTCAAAAGCTGCAGATGGGGGTGAGCTTCGTGTGCCAGAAAAATATTTCTGAAGGCAGCGTCATGCCACATCCTTTCACAAATAAAACTCCCTTCTCAAAAGAATGCGGTAATTACCTCAAAATTTGCAATGAGCACAGCTGCCAAGCTATACTACTGTCACTTTGAACTGAGGTCCCACAACAAGCAAAACATTATCTAAATAGGAAGGGTGGGAGCCTCCTAAAAAAAAAAAACAAACCAAAACAACAAACCCTAATTTCTGCAGAAGGGCAGCTATGAAAAGCTCATGATCTAGGTTCAAGAGCATCAAACACTGAAGTCCCTACATTCGCTTCCTCTAAGTTGCAGGGGCAATTTCCATAGGGTACCACACTGCTCACGTAAGAAGCACTGGCAAAATGAACTAGAGCAAAACATGCTGAAGAAGTTCTTCATTTAATATGCTTGACTTCACTGTCTGAAATTAACAGGAACTCGGTGGAATGGCTCAGAGCAGCGATGGGGGCAACGGTTTCCTGGTAATTCACAAACATCTCAGGAAGTAAAAGCAAAGAGCCAGGGCAGTTCCAGGGAGGGTTTTATCAACAGTTTTAAACAGGAGAGAAAATAGACACTGCTCTGGCTGAAAACAGTTTTCTGTAAAGTTCATTTGAAAAGAGTAGATATACGGAGAATGGACAGATGGTCTTATTCAAATTAAGAACTCTGAATCTAAAAAGTACAGAAGCAGCTGTGGAATGGAGGAATGCAGCTCTGCTGCAAAACAGGGTGAAGAAAAGAGAGCACGACTTGAGTCTTCTATCTAGAGGATGGTATGTTTAAGTCAAGCTTCTTGCCAGGGCAGAGAAGTGGAAGGGTACCACCATCTCATGGCAATGTTCTGAACATGCTCAGAATTGGAGGGAAGCAAAAAACAACAGCTAAAAAGGCCCTGATTTTAAATATGTATTCTCTAAACCTAGGAAGTGTTCGAATTTTTAGAAAAACGCAAATCCCCAAGTGGCAAGCCAACCATTAATGGCTTGTAAAGAACTGCCCCTCATCCCCAGTTTCCTTTGATTAAAGAAAACAAACTGGAGATTTCTGACAAACTGTATCAAAAAGCAAAGTTTTCCACCTATCATAGCAGCTGTTCACCCTGACAGGTTATCTTCAACGATTTCACGATTTCAGAGAACAGTAGTTTATTTCATGTACAGAACATACCTGTATTTCTACAATAGCTTTTCCACTGACACCTTCCACTGCATTCCCCCTCCACTTCATACCTGAATCATGAAGTCATTTTCTTCTTTTACTTCACAAACACACCGAACAATCTCAAAATCACTTTCTTCAACTTCTTCATCAGGGTTCATGGTTACATCAACATCCTGACTGCCGTCGTCATCGCTCCAAAGCAAGCTATCCATAGACGATTCACTCAGGGTGTCATCCTCTGTACAAAAAGCAGCTGGATGAAGTCTCCAGTATTTACAAAAAGGCCAAACAACTCTCAAGATCTATCCCGAGTATGCAGACACACATTTCTAAAAGCAAGAGTTCACGGTGTAATTTAAGGAACATCACAACATCACTACATTATGTAGTAACCTTCAATGAACAGCAAGTTTACTGAAGGTTATTACATAATGAAATTTTATATTCTCCTTAATAGCTCCTTCAAAATATTCCAACTTAACAGCTTCTGTCATTAAAATCATACTCTCAACATACAGCGCCTTGAACCAAAGGCACAAAGTCTCCTTAGACACACAAGTATAATAAACAAAACCAGATTTCTAAACTCAAGTACAATTCACACTAGTTTCTGCAATTTGTATAGAATTCTGCCTTGGTACTTCATGTGCAGAGCTCCCAAAGAGTGACAGGAGGATTCTATCTTATGAGCCATTCCATCTCACAAAGTAACATCTCCACTACAGAAGCATTCAGAGTCCAACACAGAATTTAATCCTGCTTTAGAAACGATTATTTTCACTTGGACTCCTGTTGAGGACACATTTATCAAGTCAGAGGCAGTGCACTGCCCAAGGTATTCTTTCAGAATGCTCCCGTGCTACCTGAAGCATTACCGAATCTCTGCGGATCGAATACAACTGCCAAGAAAATCCTCACTGAACAACACGCTAAACTGAGATGCTCACCTCACCTCACCAATGGCCTCAAGCTGCATCAGGGGAGGTTCAGATTGGATATTAGGAAAAAATTTGCTACTGAAAATGTGGTCAGGCCTTGGCCCAGGCTGCCCAGGGCAGGGGGGGAGTCCCCATCCCTGGAAGGGTTCAGACACCGTGGGGATGTGGCACTTGGGGACGTGGTTTAGCAGGCGTGGGGGTGTTGGGGTGACGGTTGGACCTGACGATCTTAGAGGGCTTTTCCAACCTTAACGATTCCATCATTCTAATATTAATGCAATGTCTACGCCTTCCTTGGGGACAGGATGAGAGGGTCAGAGGGAGAAGATAAGGATTGTAATTATTTGGGAAATACTCTAATGAGCTGGAGGAGAGTGGAAGGTAAAAACTTTAGTCACTCTTAGCTGGACTGTGGTCTCTCTCACCTATACGGGGTAGAACTACTTTGATCATTTAGCCCCCATAAGATGACTGTCAAAACAGAAGAACTGGTCTGTGGTATAAACTAGATCTTTTGGAGAAACATCTGTTCTCAAATTTAAGGGGCTAAGAAGCCAATGTATTATTTTCATGCTTAAAAGTTTTATCCCACCTCTGAGATACAACACTCTTTCCTGAAGTACTCTGGAAGCAACAGGTTAAGCACACTGCACTTCCACTCTGCACAGGTTTTACTACTGCTTACACCAGATCTTATTTATATAAGCACTGCTTTTATGGTTAGTATGACTTCTGCAGATGCAAAAAGCAGCAAAATATTTGTGAAAAGGATGAAATAAAACCATTTCCAATACTCTTCACCTCTTTCAATGTCTATGAACTGATCAAAGGAAGCCTGAGCAACTGATGGCCAAGGTACTAAACTGTGAGGACATTCTACAGTTGATACGCTCCAAAAACGCAACAGAACAGACTTGTAGAACATATTTCTAGACATCGTCACCATCTGCGCTTCAGGAGTTTTTAAAGTGTCCTCTTTTTCCTATATAATGGAATTATATAGGAATTTCCTTCAAATTTGTGAGCTTTAAGAACAACAGAAAGAAGAAAACATCTTCCTTTTTTGTTGTACTGGCTTGTGACAGTAAATAGCAAGATGGATCAAGATATTAAAAATTATGAAAGCTGGAACACAGCAGCCACGTTTTTATGAGCTCTGTTTATGAAGTACTATGAAGACACTAATAAACAGTTACTCAAGAGTTTCTCATCATTATGAAGTTTAGACACTCCTTATAACCACCTATCACACTGTATCCATACAACTACACATAACTACATCCAGTGGTGTGTCTCACTCGCCACACGTACTGTATAACACTTGCACAGCACCTGTTTAACTCTGAAGAGTTATTACTTCAAGGAAACCTTAGTAAATATGAAAAAATTTAATTACCGAAGTCTGATTACAGCGTTAATAAGGTACTGTAAAAAAGTGCAAAATGAGGGCAACAGTCTTAAAGTTTCTGTGAAGGTAAAGTCAAAGCAAAAGCAGCAACACCAAGCTCCTGGGAGTGGAAACACCCAGCCCCGCGTAAGAACAGCCAGGCGGACATTACGAGTACACCAGTCTTTGTGTACATTCGTGCAGCTCACACCGTTACTGGTAACGAAAGGCAGAACCAGCAAACCAGGAGAGTCATCTTACCATTTGTTTGTGATTTTCCTCGGTGCTGTCCCGAATCAGAGCAGTGTAGCAGTGTGCCTGGCTGGGCAGATGAGTTATCTGAAGAAACACATTTTGTGACAACTGATTTTTCAGGAGAAAACTCCTGCGAAACATCTGTGTTTTCTTCACTGCCAGAGTAGTCTGTAAAATTATGAGGAGTGTTATTATTAGAAAACGATGGTCAAGAGAAGTTGACAGAAGAATAAACAGCACCACGTATGTCCATGGCAGGCACGTATAATTCACCGAGAGAGTGTCCAATATGCTAGGACTCCAGGACCCCACTCTGCTGATCTGCAAGCTTTCTAGAGGCAAGAAAATTATTGTCTGAACCAGAAAATCTTATGCAGCTCCGTCATCCTTCACTGCTGACATGAGAAAGGCTGAAAAGACTGATTAAAGCTAACTATTCTTCGGGGTGAGTACGTCTACGAACGCTGCTGTATTGCAGGCACTTCTACACACGCACTGTTCATTAGCTGGAGACCTCTCCCTCACACCCCACTGTTATGGGCTACACACATTCCCTAATCTCACATGCAGCAAAGCGGACAGAAGGCATCTCCTCTCTTGTTTTCCAAGCGTATTTATGGAATAGGATGCACTGGGGGCAAAAGAAAAGCCCCGATTAGGAACACTTGGAGAAAACACCGAGAGCAGTTCCTCTGTGCAGTCGCCCTTCGTCCCGCCCTGGACGGTGAACAAACCGAGGCGCTCCGCAGCTACCACCAGTACCCTCCAGTCAGTTCCCTGGCAAAAACCTTCAGAGTTCCAGGACTGAGGTACTGCAAGGGCAAGATCAAAAAAAGGTAAGCAGCATTTTAAATCGCAAGGGTGGATGGACAAGCAGTTTGCGGGTACTATTTGTGCAACTGTTGCAGAAGTTCACAAAATACGCTTTGCATATTATCATTATACTTCACAAAATACGCTTTGCATATTATCATTATACTTGAGGGCACCACAGAATCAGGGACTCACTGAAATAATTTGTTTCAGTACAATTCTGAGTCAGACTGCCTGTGGTTCATTTTTCCCCTCTACTGTCTCATGACAACTTGCCCTACTTCTTCACGGCAGCAAACAAAAAGATACCGTATTTTTCTTCCCATATCAGGAACTCCTCCACAAGAAGCTCTAGTTTAACAAATTATGCACACCAGATTGAGATGTGGGCTGTATTAATAATCCTAGACATCCATCAATGGCAGAGAAACTTCCCATGCCGGATCTACAAACATTTCACTCAAGAAATCTTTCAGAATCAACTGTGATCTTGAGAAGTGAAGAACCCAATCACCAGTAACACCTGGCCTACGTATGAAGTTCCAAGTGTCAAGTGGCCCGAGGAAAGCATTCCCAAGCCTCTGCAGGGGCAATCAGCAACGACAACACGTTCCTACTACAACCCTGTTAACGCAGGAGGAACAGCATGTTGTGAGACATGACGGAAAGACACTGCATGAGCACAGACTTTAAATCAAGCTTTTACTTCATCTCCCCAGGAGAGGAGAGGTTTATCCTTCTTTAGGAAAAAAAATCAGGATGAGACAGGTTTAATACAGCTCAGCATGGGATTTCAGAGACTGTGACAAAGCGAAGACTTAAGTAGTAACACGGTTAATGCCAGAAAAAGAGGACCCATCAACATTTCCAAACTCCATCATTCATACAGGACCCCCAAAACTAACTCTCAGAACATCTGGTACATGGGGTACTCCGTAACAGACCAAGGGGATCTGCACCCTCTTCAACTGTGTAAAACTTGCATACAAGGACACCGGCTCATGGAAAAACAGACTTAAAGACTGACAAATCCATTTTTGAGTTAGATTTATTCTGTGCCATTACAAGCCCTACTATAAGCCATCATCCAGCATTACTGACGCACCTCAACCATAATCTTGCCAATCACAATTTAATATTAACCACTTAATAAAATTAGAACTAACAGATTAATGAAGACAGCAGTCTGATCTGCAATGCCCACTCTTAAAGAGCATGGAACTGGGTAAAAGGCAGAACAAAATAACGAAGCCGTTTTTCCCCTACAGAAGAAAAATAGAGCTTTACCCGGCTTAGGTCTCTTTTTCTTTTTTTTCTTTTTCTTTGACTTGGACCTTCCATAGTTTTTGGATTTTCTTTCTTTGTTCTTCTCATGTTCTTTAGCAGCTGAAATTAGACAACATTCCAGTTTAATTTTTAAGATACACCCACACCTAGTCTACTTATTAATTTTCTTAAAGACCTCCACAGTTTCTTTGGACAATCAGGGCCAGCTCACTGCAAAAAACAACAAGAAAATTTATTTGTAAGAATTCCCAGCTCTCATAATTTGAATGGTCTGGTTTAAGTTCTAGTTTGATTGTCCCACAACAAAACGACAACACCACATGGGAGAAGTCAACTGTACACTGGTGCCTATTTACTACTTATGTGCTTCAGAGATTATTAAAAAAGAAAACACTGGGTGATTTGCTCTATCAATTTTCTAAATGTCTGAACATTTCAGTAGCGCTGTGACTGAAGGCTGACAAGAACAAAATCCCAACACCCCAAGCTCCAGTACAGCTCCTCGGTCAAATATTTTGTTTTCACTGAAAATGGAGTAACAAGTGGTTCAGGTGGCTTTAACTGCCATTCTCTCACCATCTGTTCGCCATCCTGTTTTTATGGGAACAAAAAAACCACCATCATTTTTCAATGATTGGGTGATATCTTTCAGTCAATTCCATCCTCCAAGGCTGCCTCCAGAGCACTTGCCGTGAAATCTAACCCTGCTGCAAGGTCGTGTGCACAAACCATCGCTTTCCGTATCCCAGCACTTGTTTACAACTCCTTGTCTTTCAGATCTAGGTCTCTGCAGCAGAATTCCTAGATACTTATACAGTTCCTTAAGTAAATTATCCTGACTCAGCTGAGACTATAGGTAAAACGATAAAAATCTATTTTGGAAGGATGCCTCCCACCTCAAAGGCTCTCAGAGTGCTTAGCTGATTGAGCCACTCGCCATCCCATTTAGAAACCTACTTCAATTTCTGATCACTGATATCAGAATAAGCAGCTAAAGATGCTCTATACTCTACAAAGTCTTCTACACAAAACATTTAGTAACCCTAGCTGGCCTGTAACCACTTGCAAAGCAAGAGGGCAATACCAGTGCACTACGTTAACCTCTTCCCTACAGGCTGACAGTGAACTCCCCAATTCACAGCCAAAGGCTACGCATTTCTGGTACCAACAGCTCGCTCTGCGAAACTGGAAATCCCAGCCACATTTCACCAGCTGTAAGGAGCACGCAGGAGACATCTCATTAGCTCCGTCTCATGAGAGCCTTCGGCTCCGCAGCTCCCCGACCTCTTAGTCCCTGAGCATCTCGTGCTACTTTGCCACTTGCGTCCCTCTTCTGGCCTGTCATTAGTGACGGCTGCTGAAACCGTGCATCGCCAGCAGCCACATCAGCTGCTGGCACTGGTGGCAGCCTGCCACAGCAATTACGTGTCCTTCACAGGGAACATGACCAGCAGCACAAAAGACAAACTTCACCCTCCTTCCATCACCATTTGTTGAGAGGGATAAAAGAACAACAGAAAAAGACATTCATACTTCAGTCTCAGCACAGAGCTTCCAACTTCCTTTTCGCTTTCCTTTGTTCTCATCTCCTAGCCCTCCAGTGGTCAGGATCCTCTGGGGACCATTCTCTTCTCCCTGCTCATACACAGGGATGCAAGTAAGTTCTGCCATTTTATTCTTCCATAAGGGCAAAGAGCGAGTAACCAAGGTCCACATAAGTAGGAAAATTTTGAATCTTTTCACTCAGGAATTGAAATTTGCATGGTCAGATTGTCTGATCTGAAGATATCCAAGAGCTCAGAGTATGCTACTTTAAATATGACAAAAAAATTGTCACTTTGTTCCACACTTTTTCCCCTTGAGTTGCTAGTATGTCTTTAAAAAAATCTAAAAAAGTCCAAATATTTGCAAATTTCTGTGTACAGCTATCTTCTCAGCTGCACAACTTAATGATTTTTTTTCCCTATAAAAACCTGCAAAGAATGAGTATTATAAAAGGGACCTTCCAAAAACCCTGTACTGAAGAATCTTTTTGTCTCAAGTTGTTTCTTGCAAGCGCTCTGAAGTCTAACGAATTCTCACTGAAGCATCCTCATAGATTCATGTGATCAAAGTGAAATGGAAACTGTCTTCTATAATCTGACAAATTCATCACACAACCACCACATTTTTAATAACGATTTTTGGCAAAAACTTAAGAAGACCTAAGCCCTCTCATTTTCCCCAAGGAGCATGACGAGCACTCTGTCACATCCCCCACCACCACTCCAAGGGTTTATTCTAACCACTGTCTGCCACACTCTCCGATGAGAAGCGTCCCACCCAGCCAGCCCCATGAAGAGACACCAGTGGATCCATCCAGGCCCTCCTGCAAGGGAAGGCAGTGAAGGATGCCCAAGAGTAAACAGAGGTGGTAAGTACTGACCGACTGCTATGACCAATAGAACAAACCAGTGACGGACAAGTAAGGCGACCTTCTCAAGACCACCCCAGAACAAAGATGACCTGTTACAGCTGGAACAGTCTCAGCACGGAATTTTTTGTATTTTCCTCACCACAAATTCTCACTCCATATCTGAAGGAAAGTGGTGATGTAGTAAACCAGGAAATATGCTGGAAATTATTTACATATTATTGATGTATATATAAAAATATATTTAAAGATATGCTATTTTTATGTGTGTGTCTGAGTACACACAAACCCCGTTCCCTGTATGGCTGTTACCCACCTATATCATAGCAGATTCCAGTACAAACAGTTTACACTATACCACTGAACAGTCGAAGTCGTGAAGTTGTTCAGAGACGTTTAGTAGCAAGGGATGTTGACTACCAGAAGTAGTCACATGCTATTGAAAAAAATGACAAAAGAACAAACTAGGTTGTTCTGCTACCCACCCGCCCGCCCCCCTTTTTTTTTCCTGTATTAAGTTTACGTATCTCAACAAGTTCATAAAATATTTAATGCTTTGGACAACCAAAAGTTCAACTGAATCAAGACACATGTATCAAACAAGCAAAAAGCAAGCAAGAATCTTTTCATGCCTTTAAATACTTTAGTACTTTTCACATCTTAAAAATATTACACATTGACTGGGAAGATTACACCCCAATGTGTATAACAAGGAAACGTATAAAATTCCCTATATTGATTCTTCATTTGAAACTACTGCAAAGAAACAGTGAAAAACACACCACACTTTATACTGTATATTCATAAAAAAGGAAACTCTCTAAAAAGAAGGTATACAGAATACGTTGTCAAAATTATCAGTTCCTTACAATGCTTAAAACTTTCCCAAGACTTCTCCAAGTTTAACTTTTTCATGCTAAACTAAGAAGGCGTACCATTTTCAACTCTTTGTTTTTCTTGAGGCTTCCGCAGCGATCTCGCTACGTGGCTCTTGGTTTGTTCTCTAACAGAATGTCGGTGACTATTTAATGCACTTACAGGAGTTGAAGTTCTTCTCTTTTCTATTTTTTCATCTCTATATGGGGTACTCCTTAGGGCTATGTGTAGAGGAGCATCTACAAAGAGAATAAATACGAAGTCCAAGCTTTAAATACTTTCAACACGTCAGTCTACTTTCCCAACAGCAGCTCTGGTAGTCCATGTGCAGCACTCCTGATCAGACACACTGCTCAACTCACAGTCCCAGCAACCCGACTGCGGAACAGCTTTTGAACAGAAGCTGACTTAAAGGCTAGAGACTGTAATGCTTTAGTAGTTTGGATTGGGTTTTTTTTCCCCCCTAAAAAGAAACAGTGGATGCAAATGCGTTCCCCAAAGCGTTTTTCTTCCAGAAATACTGCAGCTTTGAAGAAAGACAGAAAGAGAAACAGTTCAGTTTGGCAGAGATGTTGTGGGTCAGGTAATTTTTATTCTTAGTTTCTTTACGAGAAAAGGGGCCCTGTTTGTTTCGTTGCTCTACAACCACAGCCTGTCCTCAAAAGTGTGCTTCTTAATGAGGCATCTAGAAGTGACATAGAGAAGCTCTGCACATTTAAGAAATCAGTTTTTAAATACATACCACTGAAACAGTGTTTACAGTGAGTGTCAAATGCAAGAATTCAGGATCACTACCTAAATTCACAAAAATTATGATACAGACACGGCTTCATCTGAGATTAAGTCAAATAGTTCTCATCTTCCTAACTACAGCTAGCAACTCCCACTGAAAGACTCCTGGACATAGAAAAAGGCAAGCAAAGGTGATAAAAGCTAAGGCTGCGTGGCACATAGGCCAGCCAGACTATACAAGACAAATACACTGCCATTTTGGAGTACGACATCAAGCGTCTTGGTCAACAAGCCCCAGTAGCCAAGGTGACAGCTTGCTGAATTCCATCAAGAATGTCCAATTCTATCATCACAAGCATCTGAAAAGTTCAGTGGATACAAAAGGCAACTTCCTTCTTGTCTGAAGGCTTACACGCCAGCTGGACTTCCATTTGGACACCTCTAACTAAATAATTGTGAGCAGCACCTGAAAATGACTGAAAACAGAATTAAGAGCCCAAGATACTTCAGAGAAGAAATGGGATCAAGCACTCTGCCCTGACCAACACTTCCAAGTTGAAGCTGTAACAAGGCACATTAAAACATATCATTACAGAGCTTTCACAATCAAACAGATCTCTTCAGGCAAAAGAAACTCCAAGATCCAGAAATCTGAAGGCCATCAGATGACTTTTTCCCTGGTTCTCTCACTCTGAAGTTGCATTAGAATTCAGGGGGAGGAGGGAGAAAAGGAGCGATTTGTAAATATTTCTGTAACCAAACGGTTACCTTCTACTCACCTGCTTTAGAGCAGCCACAACAGAAGACAGAAATCAGTCTGGTGTGAAAATCTGGGGTTTGGTCTGTCTCACAAAGGCACCTTTTGTCCGGTCAGGCAACTCACTGTTGCCTTTCCCTGGGTGCTTATTTACCTTAAGAGCTGCAAGGCTGTAGAAAGTAGCAAGTTTTGTCCACAAAGAATTAACAAAACCAGAATATACTCCTTGATAAGATACTGCAGTATGTGCATGGCCTTCCATCTTCAACAGGACTAACTTCTCTTGCAAGAATAAGGAGGGTTTGTTTTGTTTTAAATGCAGGTCTATATTTGTTGACTTCTTCCTAACAGAATTTGCTCATCTTAGGACTTCTGTGATTAGTGGATTGAGCAAGACATCATCAGCTCAGACAGACAAGACTTTTCTCCATGGTACACAGTAGCTGAAAAACTAAGAGCAAGGTACTTCATAACCTGTTTGGGAACAGCAGTGTCCTAACAAACTTTATGAAATACAAACTGTTTGTAGCAGTACAGGGTGAGAAGTCATGTGAACAAGTCTTTCTTGAACTTGTGTCTTTCTTGACAACCCTTTCCTGAATGATTGTGTACCATTCTGTATTAAGTTGCCAAAACATTCACAGAACACCAAAAATACAATACAGAAATCCATACAAGCCAGACAACCTTCATTTAGGCCTTCTAGCCCTCCCCTCAAACAACAGCTCGACTCAATTCCATGAACTAATATTTGAAGAACTCCATGGTCACCTTGACCCCGCCAGTCTTCCAAAGATTTCAACGAGCACAAGGCATCTGGGCTTCCCGTGGGCTGAGATCCGTGCACACACACTCTTGGTGGAACAAAACAATATTCGTAGCCATTAGGTATTTTAGCTTTGCAAAACTGAAGTTTAAGGAGATTTTTGCCAAGAATATGTATCTTCGATGACACAGAAACGTCAATGCATTTCTGTAAGATCTTTCAGCCACCAGTAACACTGTCCTGGGGGAGTTCAAGGGGACTCTATCATACATTAGATGTATTTTTCTTCAATAACTGACAAAAAAATTATCAACACGTATGTTAAGTTTTGAAAGACCTTTTGTTCCATTGATAGAGAAGTTTAGAGTCTATGAGATCTTTGAGCACTCAAATGTATTTTAGGAGTCAAGACTAAATTTGGGAAGATGAGATTAAAAAACTGGAAAGTTACCCTAAGTTTCTGGGAAAGTAAATGTTAGAACTTGAGCCATGAAGACCCAAACTTCTAAGCCTTCCACGTTTAGTGTCCCGTTTCCTCTCAACACAGCATTTTCAAGAATAATTCAGACAGGTCAATTTATAAGATTATCCCCAAAAGAACACAGAACAACTGCTTACCATAACCACCACAACCAAGAACTTGTATTTAGGTATATGCCTTGAAAACTTGCACATTCTTCACGCTCTGACTTTCTGCATTCGCACCACCTGCAGAGCATGTGCCATGTGCTTTCATCCTCCCGGCTCCTTGAGCCAACCTTCAGTCTCCAGAAGGCTTTCTACCCCTCTGCCTCCTCCCAATCACAGGAACCCCTGACTTGCAGCTTCAGGAAAGGCCAACACAGAGTGCACAACACACCTTATTCACATGGACAACACCTTCACCTTTTCTTCGTGCTGTAACTTGTCTTGCAAGTCAGTCGGTGCTGACAGTCTCAGTAGAGGGCTACAGGGATGACTGTCCTGCAAGACTGCAGCGAACAGCAGGACTATGCTCAGACACTGCTACGCATTTCCCAAATCTGTCTATGCAGGTCCCATGAAGACACCTGCACTTGTCTTGATCCTGAGGTGTGACACAGGTGCAACACTACAACTTCCACACATTCCTGATGATGCCCAACTCAAAGGGTACTAATATCTATCTTGATTTTTGTTTAATACCTCCATGGTCCAGAATATTGTTAATCATCACTAGAATGATACAATTCTCTACAAGCTGACCACAAAAGCCCTCCTGACATCCAGGGCAGCGAACAGTTTCACTGTTCTTGAACAGTGATGTTGGAATTAACCACCAGCAGATAAATTTCTAGTTCATATGACACTAAATACCACTAACAGGAACAAGAGATATGTTCATAAAAACTTGGAGATGAAGAGGCTTGCCGATTAACTCAAGGCCCACAGCCTTCTTCCCATAAAGTGCTTTCAGGCCTCCCTTCTCTAAGCCTAGGAGAAGTACCCTCTTCCATGTGAGGAGCTGATCCAGAGGCAGTGAAGGACCTTAGAAAGGAACAAATACCGACCCAAGATATGAAACCACCTCAACCATGCAGGAACCACAAGGACAGAGCCCTAAGAGAACTTCTATGTAAGCATGTCAAGACTCAGTGACAGACAAGGCAACAGCTTTCTGTCTGATGGAAGACAAAAGATGTCAGACCTCAGTTGAGAAGATAATGCAGCCTTCACAGGAAGCAAAGAGACTCAATTCCCAAGTTTTATGAATTAGATGATATTCACCATCCACAGTTGTGAGGTCATTTGCTGAGAATATCCACTTATATTTTCAAGAACTGAAAGACCATGTATCACCTTGGCTTACAGCTGAAGTGTTTCACACCATCTTCCTCCACAAACTAAATGTGGTATCTCAAAAGCTGATCAGCAAATCTGCGGAGCACAGAGAGAGTTAATGCAGATCTTCACCTACTCCAACAAGAAACCCTGTGTTTGTCGGTCAACCATGCACATTCTACTGCCTAGCAGCCAATATTCAGAGGAAACGGGAAAGCCCGCAAAGGATCACCCTGAGAACCCCTAAGCCACAGGCCAGAGGTTCACATGTTAACAGCTATCAGTCAACAACCAGATGCCTTCTATGTTTAAGCTGTCAAAGCAAGTTTGCCAACCTGTTCTCTATGCATGCACGGTCAGATCTCATCAGTAACACAAGCAAAGATGAGACCCCTTTTCCTTTACATGCACTCCTGGCATTAAGACAACTGTGCATTGACATGACATACTGTAACTAACTGAGTAGGCAGAATTTTGTAACAATGAGGTCAAGTACAAAAATTTAAACCTACTGATAAAATGCGCGCTTTTCTTGGAAGTACCTTTTATGAACTCCACACTAGGCACAGATTTTCTACAGTCTCTGAACTACAAATCACAGGTCCGTTGCTTTCTTTTCTTCCTCATGGCAAGGGGAACAGCAGAGCCAAGACTGGCAGCAACTCACCAGACTCATGCCACCACTACACACCCACATACCAAAACCGTGGTCTAACATTGCGTGGTATTTTTCAAATCTCAAAACCAGGTCTAACTTCCATTAGAGCAAGACTCCTCAGAGGAGCTGAACTACGTCCTGGGAGCTCTAGCGTGTCAGCTGATGAAGTCCCTGCCAGTGCAGCAGCTGTGCTGTGGGCAGCACTGAGTCCGTCAGCACGACTAAGAGTACACCAGCCACCTCAGCAAAGGTTTTGATGGCGTTTCCTTGTAGTGGAGCTGATACATGGGTACTTGTTCACGTCTAATGAGGTGAAAACTTCCTGACAAATCTTCAGCACCTATCAAGTCTGAGCCTCTCCAAGGTCTGAGGCGAGGTACACAAGCTGTGCAAGCACTGAAGTCTGGCACAAGTTGACTTTCAGCTGTCAGAAAAATTGTTCAACATAAGGGCATGAACTAAATTTTGTTGAACTTCCAAATGAAAAGATTTTACTAAAAAACAAAAGCCACCAATTCAGTAAGACTCAAGAAAGAGACACACTTCAGACATTCAAATTATGAGTTGCAGGTACAAAGAATGAAATGAAGCTGTTCATGCCCTTGGAGTGGTCTAGGTCAAGAAACAAACTTTATTAAAAATAACCTTGTGCAGGCACTTCACATAAAATAACATGGACAGACAAACGTATCCGAAAGAAAACTGGCACCTTCAGATGAAGTTGTTTACAGTAAGTGTTTGTAGGGCACAAGCCACAGTACGGGGTGACACACTTCAACAGTAACCTAAGCGATTGTGCAGAGCCAGAGAAGGGACCGCAATGAAAAAAGCCTATCTGAAGGTTAATGCATATGAACATGAAATGTGGTGCTACTCTTATTTCTGTTACAGCAATCAACAAGTAACTAGCTGCCAAAAATTTTAACAGGTACTACAGCATATTCGATTTCAAAGTGATAAATCTGATAGAACATCTCAATATGAACTGTCAAAAACTTAGGCAACTCCTTCTTTCAAGACAGCCGTTGAGAAGCCATCTGCAGCTTAACTCTTGCGTTAAGCTTGTGCAGGTCTTTCCTCTCCTCCACCAGAACAGCTGCCGGGGGCTCCACACACACCTGCAGCAGTGCGACGCAGCCTGCGCGCGAGGGCAGAAACGCCTGCACCTCCTGCACTCCCGGGGACACCAAACCAACTGCCTGATTCTCTGTAAGGACAATGCCTTCAGTGAAGGCCAAGCAGCAGCAGTACGCACGGAGCTAAGTGTTATAACATGGGGCTGGGGGAAGAGTTGTTTCATGATAATGTTCTTGTAATATTTCCTGATTAAAGAGATATTGCCTGAACGTATCCTGTAACCATTTAAGTCTGTGCCATTCTGCTGAGAGTACCAAGGTGTATCTAAAATACAAGCTAGGCGATGGTAGCTGCTTCCCTCTGTTCAATGAAGAGCCACTACAGAATTTACAGAGGTATCTGTCAAATCTGCCACTGCAAAGGTAAGATCCTGCTTAGAGAAGAGGGACAGGACAGATCAGTTTCACACTCACCTTTCCAGCTCACTCAAGTTCTGAAGCCAATGCCATGTAGCACAATTTACATTTCAGATGTGGAAATTTCAGAGTCTCCACTTTATTGCAAAGTAATTAAATTACTTTTAATTACTTTTTAAATTAAATTGTTCCTTCCTGCATTCCACAAGATGGTCATTGAAGACTGCTTACATCCATCTCCTTTTCTATGTGTCAAAATTCTAAATTATAATTACTACAACTGTTTCCTACTGTTCTGAATACTGCATAATTTCCTAGAACTTTAAGAACAGTAAGTATTTTCACTTTATATCTAGCCAACAGTCCACCCCACCATTTATTTGTTTGTAATTTAACGTGCAGCAGAGTCAGTAAGGAGTCCCAGAACTCCAGAACAAAATTTGTGAGAAAAGAACTAAAGTGTGATAAAGCTTGTAAAGCAAGAGTATTGCCAAGCTTATGGAATGAAAAGACTCCCAATTTCTGAACTCTTCTCTGTTAGAAATTGCCACTTTTCCTTAAGCACTAAAATCTATCTAATATAATGAAGCCTAAGAAAAGGACTATTGTACCAAAATGTAAAATGATTGAAGTATATTCACTCTGAACAGGAGAATTTTTGTTCACAAAAGGACTGCAAAGATGAAAAGAAAGCCTACCGTATCTGATACTTAATTATGCACTCAAAAAGCCTTCACTCTCACTAAGCAGTACATCCTGAAAAGCCTTTCAAAAAAGTGACATAAAAGTGTTCAGCAGACATGGAGAGAGAGTCCTGCTCAGCAGGCTGTCTTCCTACACGTGCCATTAAGAACAGAAGATCCGCTTGCAAAGAGACAGGAGAAGAGAACGCAAAATGCAACAGTATGAGCTCGTAAATCCCATTACCTCTAGAACGTGTGGTACCCCCACAACAAAAATCAGAAGAATTGAAAACCAAATGGCACTTAATATCAGACGTGTGATGTAACTGATTAACGACATTCTTTTCTTCATCACAAAAAACATTACTGCAGCTGCACAGCAGCAGCCTGTGGCGGTGAAGGTGACCTGAAAGCTTTGCGGCTCACCTTCCACCTCAGTGCACTGCTCAGCAGCTGCCAGCACAACCAGGGGCCATCTGCAGGGACACCCTACAAGGCCATCAGCGCAACAGTCCAGGTTAAAAGTATCCATTCCCAAATGGAGAGTGAGAGGGGTGGGAAGTTAAAGTGAGCAAATCTGGTTACAGCTCAGCACCATGAAGAATTACCTGCCAGTGCAGCCAAGATGGGGGCAAGGAAGCGCATTTGGGGGAAAGGACCATCGAAAGGGACAAGATCTTGAGTCACCAGCCAGTTCATTCAAAGTAATCACAGGAAAACAACATCTCAAACCAAAATAATTGTGCAGTTGCAAAAAAGCAGAACAGAATTCTGTTTATGGAAAAGCACGTGACATGCAAGCAGCATATTTTGATCACTGTGCAGCTGCTGGCAGCTGTTCTTCATGCTTATCTTGGTTGTGTTTCTCAAGGCAATACTTTGGTTTCATCTAAGCCGCGTGCAAAGCAGAACACACACAAGCTGGCATATCCTAATGTATTTAAAGAAAAGTCTTCCTCTACTTAACTAAACAACGCAAAGGCATGAGGTTTGAAGTTACAGAAGTCTTTGGGGCACAGAAGTTTACCTGTAGTGGCAGTACGTTAAGTTACACTTATCTTGCCTGAACAGACAGCAGCACCTCACAGGAAAACCTGTCTGCTGGACACATCAGGAAAAGCAGATATGCAGCGAAATGAGGCCAGATATATTCTGCAGCAGTCAGATGCAGCTCACTGAACAACTTGCAAGACTCTGGAATTCTTAGTTAAACAGAATATTAATGGAAGATCAAATATAAAGACTAAACCCACCAAGGAATTCAGCCAAGAGAAACTGGATTTTATAAAACAATCAGAAGACAAAAGAGATGACAATTTTTGTGGACCTACAGTAAAACGAGAAGTCAGTCCAGAACAGAGTTTGGACAGGTTATCTACTAGACTGCAGTTCACAGCTAGACCTAGATTGCCACCCTGATGTTATTGCAAGGCACTAGGAACAAAGTGCTTCAGAGAATGAGATGGTGAAGCAGAAGTTAATGTGATTCTGAAGACTCCAAAGCAGTTATAACTTGATAATTTATTTTTTCCTAACCATTAAGTTTCTATCCCTTTCCACTACCTGTCAGTTTTGTGAGGACCTTTTTCAAGTACAGCTGTAGCAGCCGCATTTGTAAATACTAGGCCTTTTCTTCCCCCCACAGGTCCAGCAAAGAGAAGTGTAAAAACCGCAGAAAGCAGTACTGGATTTCTATCTAAGTATTCCCTTGAAGTCAGACCATGAAATGTAAAGACCAAGTAAGAAGCAGGAGAGCACTGGAGTCACCCAGACTGTTTCCTTCATACAGAAATGGACAAAAGTCTTTGAACAACACTATTTAGATATTTGTCAAGCTGGGGAGGGGAGAGGGGGATCAGAAAATCAGGGAATTGTAGATTCGAAAACAGAACAGAGGGTTAGTTCTCAAGAGAGCTGTTACAAAGGAATAAGAGCAGCTGCGTAGTCGGTTCATTACAGAACATGATCTATACTTCTAGATGAGGGAATTTCTTCAGTGTTACCTTCTCTAAAACTTCATGTTCATACACATTACGCTTCTTCTCCACAAAGAAATATGCTAAGATGGAGCCCTAAAGACACTCCTTCGGGTGGGGGGGGAATCAATTTCTGCTCTTTCCTGCTTCCTGCTGTTTGAGGGGAGAAAAAAAGAAAAAAAAAAAGAAAAAAAAAGAATATATCAGCACCATACTTACACAATGAACCAGCCGTGGTCTGTCCTCTTTTTGACCTTTCTTGATTAGCTTTTTCAGAAGCCAAAGAAGCTCTGGTTTGAATATTTCTTTTTACAGGGTTCTGCTGTGATTCTGCAGCCTTCTCCACTCCATGAAAGTATTTCATGTGATAATGCAATAACTTGGCTTTGCGGAAGGATTTTGAACAGTCCAAGAACTTGCATCTAAACTGGTGATCTTGGTCAACAGTTGCAGCTTTTTTTGATGCAAGAAAATCTGCTCTCCTACAAGGTTTTGTTACTGTAAGAACAAAACAGATAAAATCCCCCATGCATTTGCTATATTTATCAAATGGTTTCCCAAACTCAAAACAACAAAAAAGTTAATAAATGGACATGCATTCAATCATGTTAGTTATGAAATGCTAAAAATAAAATGTTAATGCTGTATCGGCCTTTAAGATCAATAGCTTTTAAGGGAAAACTCTGCCCTACCATGCTCGTAAAAAACGGTGCCAGTGTTTTTATGAATGAGTTGGCCAGAAAACAACATTTTGCTTCCATGAGTTCCTTGCCCAACAGCTAATGTCACTGTCTGTAGTGCTACTATAGATAGGAGACTGAATTCAACAGAGAGTGCGCACTGCAGTCAGAACACAAGATTATGTTCTATTTATTTACAACTGTTCACATCTTTGCTGAAAGCACTTTCCAAGGAAAACAGTTCTGCTTCTTTACCTGTAACTATTTTGCTACCTGTTTTCTACACACCTTGTCCTACCACCAAAGCCTGGTTACTTCCGAGAACAACAGAAGCAGTATTTCAGAACTATAGTTTTTCAAGCAAAATTACGATTTATTTCAATTTTCAAGCAGCAATAAAAGAATGAGACTAAGTAAAAGGAAAATTGCTTGCACCTGTTAAATAATCTCCCCTCTGAGCTACAGTTAACTAGTTTCCAAAAAAAAAAAAAAAAAAAAACAAACCAAAACAAAGGGAAGTCTTGAAACTCAAATGGAAAAATGTTTTAAGGCCTCTGTTTTACAGAGCACTGCTGTGCAAGGCAGGGCTATCCCTTAACTTGACCTGGTAAATTCCTATTTCTTCTTCCAGTATTTCAGACACTTATAATTCATGCTTTTGCTAAGAAATACACAAAAGGAACATTTTGAACTAAGAGGAAATCAGGTTACTGTCACCAGTATCTGTACCCAATACAACCAAGGAGAGGTAGAAATTTCAAAACACAGAGATATAAAGAGATCCAGGCAATCTTCCATCACCAAGACGCACACAGCATCAAAAAATCCCTCACCAACTGGAGAACAATGCAAAGGAGGTGTCATTTTACAAAAAAGCTTCCAAATATATTTTTTTCCATTTGTTTTGCCAGTACTGAAATATAACTTCCATATTCACAAGTATTTTCAAACTTAGGGGATTAAGAAAGAAGAGTTTAAAGCTAAGACCCAGACCTAGCAACAGTGATGCAGAACTAAAGGTATGCAGCACGCGAATGAAAGTTAAGACACTACCAGTAGTCGAAAAGAAGGAACGCCAGAGGACCCAGAAACATTACGAGCAAGAAGTAGTGCAGAAAGAGTAAGACTTTGCAGAAGCGCACATACGCAGGACTGCACAGGAGTGTTACAGGCAGTGTCAACACGCTCTTGGTGTAAGAACACAGGACAGCTTGCTCAGAAATTTTTAGCATGCAGCAGCAAAAATGGTGAGTGCTACCGAGCTGCACACTTGAAGGTTACGTCATAGTGAAGAGGAGCACCCTAGATAGCGGCATCTGAAGCACACTCGGTTTTTAAGTACTGCATTATGACAAAGAAACCAAACTTGAAGCATTCATAGAGAAAAACAAGTAATGGTACTATGGAGGCTGACGCAGAGGAATGGATTAACAAGTCAGCACATCTGACAGGTTAAAAGAAAGAACACTTCGTTAATTTTGAGAAGAAAATAGTAAAACGAAGGCATTGCTTTTGGATGTTTCAGGAAGATAACGACAAGGAGAAAGACGTTTTGACATAGCCATGCCAAGAGCATCCTGACAGGGATGCTGCTTCTAGCAACTCCAGTAAGACGACTGCAAAGCAGCCAGACAACTGGATCACACTTGCAGAATGACAAAGTTTGCCAATACCAAAATCGAAATATAGCATACACCATCAAAAGTTACATTCATAAAGAAGGAAAAATATTTCAGGAACGGTCAGTGAAATGGCCTGTGGGCTTAGTGCAAGCAAGAGCAGAAAGGTTCTCTTGCCTACAAAGCTAAAAACCAGCATTCAGGACAATGGAAGAGAACTTGTTTCTATTTAATAATTAACATGACAGTGGGAAAACTTAACCACGGCAGAAGGGGGTAATGGGGTCCCAAGATTTCGCCAAGAAAATATTACAATGATGACAAGAGAAACCATTATACCATCACCCAACTGTCATGACAAGGCCCTGTCTCCAAGCTCAGAGCGCTTCCCCTCCACCGAGATGGACAAATTCTTGAGAAGGGAACAGGGAATGGCTTCTAACCGACCAGCTACAAGTTCAAAGAGGAGCACAGGATCATGTTAGTTGAAGTTTAGAAACAGAAGTAATGAAGACACAGGGGAAGGGGAAGGAACGAAGACAAACTTACTGCATCGTGCAGAAGGAATCTCTTTAGAGTAATAAAAACACAGACAATCCCACACAGTGCGAAACCAAGTCTAAGCTACCACCATCCCCACGACATCTGAGGGCATTTTCCTTCTTCACAAATAACACAGCAGAACTGGGCGCTGCCCAGCTCCCCACCCAGGCAAGCCTCTGAAGAGCCTGCACGCTCCCAGCCAAATGCTCTGAAGCTGACTCATTGCACCAACTTCTAAGGAAGGAACTTCCATCCTTACATATAATTTTTGCTTACAAAGCATGGTACTAAAACTGGTTCCTATAGAGATAAATTTTGCTGTGTTAGTTTCGTATTTTCATGCATTTGCCTTTTCAGAGGAGCTTGGTGGGTGTTTTCTCTGAGTACAGAGGAAAGCTGAAGACAGACCCACCACCTGCTACTTCTTCCGTGTTTATAACCAAAATCAAAACTCTTCACCTAGCATTCAATTAGCCATTACAACATGAAGCACTGAGACTCAAGGCCAAACAGCGTCTCCTTTAACTTTCCCTACAGAGAAAAGAACCATCCTTCAGCATCCAAGTCGGCCACCTCTCTCGCTTCTCGTTGAGCTGTATTAGCCAAGGCTCGAACCAGGACCACACTTAGCGTACATTTACAGTGCAATGCCCCTGTGTAAAGCTTCCGAGTCCACAACAGATCCCCCCCAGCCCCCCGGTTCCTCGAAGCAGCACAGTATCTTGACTGCAGGTCCGCCACCCTGAGCCACCTCCTGCGACACACCGGGAAGCTGTCCCAGCAAGCCAGCAGTGCACTTCCCCCAAATAAAGCTGGCCTTGCTGCAGTTTCTAGCCATCAGATCTCAAACACAACTGTCTGTTAAAATGATGAGACTTCTAGTCTCCGTTTTCCTGGTCTCCACAGAAATATTAAGCAAAGATTAAATTATTCCTTCACTTGCTGCTAAACTAAACACATCGAGTCTCTCTAGAACATATGTTCTCTGCTGCTTCCATCTGCATTATTATCAAGATTTTGTTCATTACCATTACCTTTCTTGAACTGCAGACATAAGTTTTATGTACCCCAGGTCTAACTTGCACAGGTGATTCTGGACAGCGATGACAAAACTGCACCTCTTACATTTCCACCTATTCACACAAATGTGAAGTTGACCTGCGGGGTCTAACATTACCCGTTCAGTGCAGCCAGTCTCAAAATTCTAAAAACCATTTTGGAGCCAGTGCTTGCTTGAGAATACGTCTGTTCTCATAATAGTCCACATTTTAAATACAGCCTTCTCCTTAGCCCAGGTGACACTTTTCACACCGTGCTTTGGATCACTTCACACCATTGGGCTTGGTTCCTCATAAATTACCTATTTCTTTGGTCTTCTTTCTTCAGAAGTCGTGTTGGGTTTCTTGAGCTCACCAGAAGTGTTCCTGTTCATCATTTTAGCACCCAAACTATGTTTCTTCCTTTATTTTCAGAAACCTCTGTCTTTCAAGATCTCAACTGTGAAACAAAGAACATCTTGCCAAATTGCTCTTCTCAAACTACCTGAAGTCAGGACTACACCCAAGCATTTCCAGCATGTTCAGGACTTACTCAACTACATAAAGCAGAGGCTTGATGTAACAAATAGAATGAGCACCAATGATCTCAGATCATTATGTGTTGACAAAGTCATGATTTTTGAGCCTGAAACATTAGTCGACATTCCAAGAACTACTCAAGACAGTGTTTCACCCGATTCTCCACTCGCTGTTTTCTCCCTGTGCTGTGTGCTGGCACTAAATTTGTTACATCAAAACCAGGCAGGTCTCCACTGCAGAGAAACCTGGTGCGTGCGCAGTGCACTGCTGCGCAGACCTCGACACACCTTCAGCAGGGGCTGGCAGCTGGGTGGATGTAGAACCTCACTTTTGAGGTGGAACCCAAATACTGTGTCCAGATCATGGTGTCTAGCTGTAAGAACATTCAAGTGAGCAACGCAGAATGGACTTCTTTATGTACTGTATTGTTAGGCTTAAAAAGACAACTTTTACACTGCCTTGAAGGAATCAAAGCCTACCTAGGTAAGCTGCAGGATACACAGCTGCTCCCTCAAACTGGATGCAAAGATATTACGCTTCTCCTTAACTGAACCCAAATCCAAAAGGGACAAAATTAGAAAAACACGTGGTAAGTACAAGGCAGACTGAATCCCTGATGCATGCCTATGCAAATAAAAGAAGTATTAATAATTATTGAGTTCTGGGAAATACAACTACAAACACCATAGCACATCTGTGCAAAACAAAGGCAGCAGCTTACCTTTAAAGTCAAATCAGTTTGTGAGGGTAAAGCCACAAGAACAGCTGTAGGGTGCTTCCAAGCCTGTTTTCACATACGTGAAACAGAGCTTTCACTGGCTGCAAAAAACTGCCAACAGACTGCCATCCAGTTTTTTGAAAGACAACTTGATTTACCTAAATCCTAATCACAAGTTCTGGTCCCTAAACGTTAGAGGAGCCAACCACCAGCAGAACAGGATTTTTATCCTCTAATACAGGTACTTCATCAGAATTTTGCTGAAAATTTTAAAGAAGGAACTTAAGTTTTGACAAGCAATGCTATATCGCCCTTTCAGAACACAACGGGAATAAAACATAGCAAGCACATAAACGCTCCAACTTGTATTTTTGGTTACAAATGTCTGCAACTACCATAAAAACCAATCATCTAAAAACAAGTGACTGGGAAAACACTCTTTAAAAAAAGCTTTTGACCTTAAAAATTCCCGATACTCACAAATGCTAGAAAGATCACGTTCTTCCTACCCATCATGTAAGTTATAACTAGTACTACCTAGGGTGCATCACTCACCCATGCCAAAACCACAGTAACAGAACACGCCAAAGAAAACAAAGGTTTTTACCTTTATTATGTGTTGTAGTATTGTCCTACAGGAGGAGAATGAATTCCCATCAAGTGACTAGATTTAAAGCCAACAAATAAAAAAGCTAGTACTGCGTTACAGCGCTGCACTTCTAACAATAAGAAGTCATCTTTTGTCCTTAACTTCTGTGCTTTATTTTGTGGGAATCTTCTACAGAAGTAATACCCCTTTTTTCCACCCCCACCACCTACTCTGACAATATACTTCTCCCCTTTCTAAACCCCAAATTCCTTTAACACACATGGCAGTCTGGAACATAACGGCTTGACAGGCCGTTATTAGTATTTGGAGAGATGTCCATCTGTTCCCTTGATAAATACACGCTGAAGTAACATTTTTACACAACCATGCCTGTTGTGTCTGTTTGTTCTTTCATAGTCACTACAAGCGATTTGCCTGCTGTAACCCCCAACACCTACTGCTGAGTACGTACTAGCTCTCACTACCCTACAGCCCTGAACTCAGATCCCCAAACGTTTCTTTGTTTAACAGAAAGAAGCCTTCTCTGAAGGTGACCATGCAGCTACAACACCACCCCAGTTCACATACACCAGTCAGAATTTTTAAAATACGTCTAGTTCCATAGTTACTCCTAACTAAGACATTGTGAAACACCCTGAAGAGCTTTGCATCCTAAAGTTAGAAAATACATGCCCTCGCAGGAGACATTTTTAAAAATAGTATTTGACCCCAAAGCTTTGCGATTACACATTATGGTACCCAGTAAAGTAGTCTTCATTTTTGAGAATATTCCGTGACAACTTTTGGATTATTTTACAAAGGCAACAGCAGCAGATGCCTTCTCCATACTGCATCAACTGTTTGGAAGAACATCTGTAACCATTAACACAGTTCTTCCATACTGTTAGTACAGTGTGTTCTTTCAAAAAGCCAAAATTTACCATTCTCCAAATTCACAGACCTTATCAAAGTTCTGGTTTGTCAGTCTGTAGTTCAATGAGTATCTCCAAAAGATTATACAAAAGGTAAGTGCCATCTCAAAAATGCTGCACTTCAAAGTTTGCAGGAATTCACAAAATAAAAGGCTAAATGGTTGTCAGCTAAAAAACACACTTTAAGAAATTCATAAAGTTTTCCATGCTAGATCACTGCAGTGAAAAACCATTCTATCACATTGTTTTTCTGCATAAAGCATGTCCAAAAGGGGACTGCATTCACTGCAGTGGAAAGCTTTGCGACACCTTCTCTTTATTTAACAGTTTGTCAGAGGCTAAAAAGCGAGTATTTTCAGACATACTAAAAACTCTTTCAATTTTCAAAACTGCTACAACCTGCTATACTCTCTTAGAAGCTGCAAGTCCTGCACGCTTCGCCCCGAGCAGTTCAGTTCCCTGTACCCAGACGCCACCGCACAGGGCCGAGCCGGCAGCCACAGCAGCCACCACTCTCTGCTCGCCTGATGCCCAAGACTCCAGCAGGGTCAAGCAGCCTCCCTGCTTTTTAGCATTTCTTTACAGTGACACAAATGTCTGCACTCTTTCTGTTACGAACTCCAGGGACACCTTCCAGAGATCCACTGACGAAGGAAAAAAAAAAAAAATTCATGCTCCTTTGCAGCTACAGCAGACAGCCTGTCCTGCCATCGGCAAAAGCTACTCCAGGGTGCAAAATCACAGAATCACAGAATGGTAGGGGTTGGAAGGGACCTCTGTGGGTCATCTAGTCCAACCCTCCTGCCGAAGAAATCCACAAACAGGACATGGCTGCTCATCTTAAAACTACACTCAACGATGCCTATTCAGTTTCAAGGGTGCCTTGGAGGACAGGAGCTTCGACTTCCAAAGCAAAGAGCTCCAAAGCACAACACTAGCTGCCAACTTCTAGCAACAGGGCACCTGTTCAGCCAGCCCGGACAGCAGACAGACAGCAGTACCTGACAAGCACTTGTGAGGAGCTTCACCAGTTATCAGCATGTGAATTTAAGGAAACCAGTCATGTTACACTGCAATTGCTCAGAGGAAGTATGCAACGTAACCTTTAAAGTGTACACTAAATTGGTTCTGCCTTCTAGGAGAGGGGGAGGAACAAATTTGTAGCCACTGGAAGGAGCAACACTTTTTACCTCCTTCCTTTGCTTTGGAGATTTGCAAGCAGGCTGTCAACAGCTGATGTACTCAGAGCTAGTACAGAGAGTAACAGCATTGCCTTCGTATTGGAGAGATGAACGTCCTGTCGAGGTACAACCACCAAACAGTGGTTCTGCCCTCATGAGCCAAAACAAGCTACAACCCGCTAGTTAAAAAAGTTAAACCCAAAAGTACATTACAGACAGAAGATGACACAGCAGCCTGACTAGCACAAAACGATCTGCAGCCACTCTGCTTCTTGTGAACTCGCTACCAGAATGTAGGGCAGGAAAGGCATGGCCCCAGCGCACGCGAACCGAGTCTGGCTATACCATAGTTAGAATACAGGTGGATACATCAGCAGCCTGGTAAGGAAGGAGAGCAAGATCAAAGGAGCTCTAATTTTCAAATATTAAGAGACCATTTACACATCAAACCTGAGCAAAGGAAAAGAGGCAGACACCTTCCTGCACTGCAGGTGCACATCAGTAGCAAAGGGAGAGGACATTTCATCTGACAAGTTCCATGAGTGGGTGACAGAGGACACCTGCAAGCAGGACAGTAAATCTGGAATAACCAAACAGGATGAAAGCTAGCAGACAGATTACTCTAGCAATGCTGAGGAACTGCAAATCCCTCTAAATGCTCTGTTACACCTAAAATTAAGCTTCTTTGATAGAGCATAAGCTAGAGAATTTGTAGTTCAAGTTTCCCCAGTTAGCTGCAGATCCGAGTATTAAAGTTACAAAAAATAACCACAGGACAGCATTATGTTTTGGCGTAGTAGTCCAATATCTGTATGGGAAATTTTAATTTGAAAAAGCAAGGTAAGTGCACTCCCCAGCTAAGCCAAAAATAGAACATACACCTTAGTAAGACTGACATTGAAATGTCTGATCTATTTCATAAATTTGCACTAAAACCTCTAAACAGTCTAGGGCTTAAGTATAACAGAAGCCAAAACATAAGGATATAGAAATGCACAATCCGGATTCCCGAACATCAGTGCTAACACATACCTGCAGCACAGAAATGACAAAAGAACCTGATCTTCTAAAAATGTTAATCCAACTTAACCCAGAGTGACAAACATTAAATTATAACCTGAAAACATGTATTTGTTAATTTCACCATTCACACACTAAAAATACTACACCCAGTCATTTAAAAAACTATGATTTCCACTTTTTGGAAGATTGCTGTCAATTTCCAAAGCGTGAGATTAAAATTGAGTCTATAAAGAATAAAAATACATGTTTTCTCCTGTGATTAACACTGCAAGAACGGACAATTTTTGTTAGTGACACTCATACAAGCACAAAACACCTGGCATCAGTTGCTTTAAGAAATACATCAATATTAAATATGAAATCAAGATCTGAACCTGTAGCAGCAGAAGGTTCTTTAGTTCTGACAGTAACAGAGGAAGACTGCGTGTCTTCAACTTTTTCTTCCTGCAGACTGGCATCTGTACTGAGCGCTGTGCTATGTGATGCGTTTCCAGGGGATCCTTCTTCACTGAAACTTTGGTCAGATTCAACAGGAATTTCTAACTGGACTAGAGCGGAGGAATTAAAAAAAAAAACACAACACACTTTCACTGAGTAAAATGCACACAAAAGCATATTCTAGAATACTGATGTGTGCGTTCATCACATCACAGTGGAGACAAATATCCATCCATGCTCAGACTGCCTGCTGTTCTATTATCACAATATTAAGTTTTTACACACACAGCTACTTGCAGCAACCCTCTAAATTTAGAGCTGCTTAGAAACACACAGACTGCTAACTCTTTGTAGCGTAATCTGGGCTAGGTCTCCTCAAACCATGATCAGAGCTCCCCCTGAAAGGGAAACGCAGTGAAGCACAGGGCAGAAAGGGAGCATTGTCTCCACCCAGTCTAGAAGCATCCCGCTTGGTGTTTTTGGTGTTCAACAAGAGGATTAAGCTATAAATTTAGCATTTAGGTTACTTCTTCAATCTAAAGTGTTAAAATTTTAATTACTCCATTTTCACAAGCATAACCTGCATCCCTTAAAAAAAGAAAACAAAAACCCAACCACAACCAACACTTCCTTGAAGTTATTTCACAGCCTGTGAAGCTGCTCTTCCGAAAGGCCAGTTACCCCAGTCAGCCACCCCTCTACTGGAAGAGCTCTCACCACGCAGGGGAAATGCTAGGGTTACTGACGGGGAGGGAATCAAAAGCAAAGGGAACTGGGGCAGCAGAGAGGTATAACCTTTCCTTCAGTTTTCTCTGCACTGCTGATGAAATCTGTTTTTAATTGCAGATACAGAGCCTGCAGGTCACAGAAATAAAAACACAGTGCTTGCAACAACTAGGTGACTGCCACGCCACACAGCCAGAGCACAGCCGGAAGCTGCTCACCCTTCTCAGATTCCTTTTGGTTAGATACTGCATCTTTCAAAGGCAGAACTTCCGCTGAGGCTGTGACATGATCGCTATTTAAAATCTCATGGCTAATACCGGATGAGAGTCTTGACGATCGTCTCCTGATCTGGTCTCTTTCAGGGTTATCTGAAGAGTTCTTCCATTTTTCCTGAGCTAGAATAGACAAATTTTAGGTACCGTTCAGTTACAGGATTACTAAATAGATCACATGCAAACTTCAAAGACCTCCCCTGCCAGTGGCACTCTGAAAGTGTGCTTCTGAAGGACTGGGATTAGCAGCAAAAGCTGAACAGCCCTGGTGACTGGACCTCTCTGTAAAAGCTACGGTCATATGAACAGTTATAAATAAGCATAAAGACTGAGCAAAAGCCTGTCTTAAAGGTCTCAACTTTTTCTTTTAGTAACAGATTTGAAGTAAGAATACAGATCAGTATCTTACCGGTAAACACTGCTTTAAACAGCAACCATCCCACAGGCAGAAGTAATACCAGGAGCTGGACGAGACAATTCAGACACACAAACAACTTTGACCCTACACTCGCTAACGTACACACACGGAAGTTTTAAGACTTTGTGGTCCTAAGGAAGGGAAAGAGCCGCCTTCAGATCTTCAACTCCTTGTTCATGATACTACTACACAGAATATAATTCTTTCCTCATCAGGACACTCGAGTTCTTCAACACCACTACACAGCATACCAAGATAAAGTAGAAGCTATTAGACTGCAGTGACATGAATACTTATCTAGTATTACAGTATCTCTGCTAAGCAATGCGGTAGATCCTCCATCTAGTAACTAAAGAGTTTCTAGAACAGAAAAGGGCTTTTATAACTTCCTACGTATCGGAGACAATGTAACCACTGCCTCCTCTGTGTCTATGAACTTTCTGCATCAAGACTCACAGCTCGTGGCTCCTTTATCCGAATCCAGCTTCCACGATTTAGGAGGGAATTTCAGCATGATGCTGCGACACATGAATGGCCAACTGAAGAAAAACAGGAGCTGTCTTTCAGCCATTTCATGTATCACAGTTCAAGGCTGATACTTCAGATGATTTTTTCCCCTCCACTTAAGCTTCAAGAACTTATATGTACAAACACCGTGAGAGCTGAATACCAAAAAAATACTCACACAAGTTTTTTTCGATCCTGGGACGCTTTGATGGAACTTCACCTCCTTTAGGTATTTTCCGACGTCTTAACTCCAAAGTTATGGGCTGCAGCGTCTGAGAACTTGGCTCTACATATGTAGGCAGTGAACAAGAATAACTGGATACAAAGCTGAGAAACTCTTTAAAAGCCTCACAACTTAAAATACTGGACTTGCATAAATACAGTTTCACCTGACTCTCCAAAGTCTACGTATCAGCATTTAACCCTGCTGCAGACGTGTTTTATAATATACAAAGACTGGCTGCCTAAATCTAACCTCCGACCAAACCCCGAAGCTCCAAACCTAACAAGTATGCTCTCAGCTGTCCTAACCAAGCCTGAACAAAAATGAGTTTCAATTTTTTTTAAAAAGTTTCTAGAGAATTAGTCTGTGAAAAAGCAAGATAATTTTCGTTCCTTTAGGTGAGTTTAGAAGGGTTCTGACAACCTAAACATTAACTTTAGCTACGTACCGGCTGGGGGTGTTATCGGCGGTCTTCCACGTTTTCGTTTTGTTTCTTTCACGTTTTCCTGCGGAGTCTTTACATTGTCATTCTCAGGCTTCTTCTCAACTTGTGTATCTACTGAATATTCCATATCATTCTCTGATATATTCTCTTTATCTTCTTTTCCATTCTTAGCTATATTCTTTTCCGAGACCTTGCCTTTTTCTGAGATGACTATCAATTTTCCTTCTTTATCAGGCTGCTTAACTCTTTTCTCAGTCTTTAATGTCTTTTCATCCTCGTCTTTCTTTGCATTACTTGTTGCTTTCCTCTGTTCTTTAAATTTCTCCCGCTTTTCAGAAGATGACAGAATTTCATTACCTCTTTCCTTAGGCTTAGCATTACCCACAATATTCTAGAATAAAAAGAATGACATACGAAAATTAACTTGCAATCCGTAAGTCCTCTCCCACCTTGCTATTTAGCAGGCTTGCATCCTTCTCCATTTTTTCAAATGGTAAAAGCGTATACTCCGTCACAACCCACAGATTAAAACTTGGAGGCACTTGAACTGTTGTTCAAGGACCGATGCAGCTTCACCAGGCCAGTGCAATAGATTCGTTCTTTTCACAACACAATGGCACAAGAGATTTGCTGTTTCTTCGCTTTCACGTGCGGGTGAGGTCCACACTAGCTTGCACAGCACAACTTACAGCTACTTGGGACACTGGAGGAGGAGTGGGAGTCGAGAGCAGAAAAGGGCAAACAGCTCAACCGCTTGGATGCAAAACCTGTCTGGCTTTCACCAGTGTCTCATTCAAAATAAACCAATATTTAGTTTCTCATTATCACTGCTACTGAAACGTGCCAAGTAAAGAGTCGTGTAAAGCAACTATAATCACCAAATTCATCAGGAAACACAAGTTAAAATGTACACATTTACATTTAGAAACAAAACTTTAGTCTTTCTGTAATTTGCGTTCAGCATGACAGGACATGAAAATCCTTAGTAGTGCCTGGCCAGCAAGCTACTGATACAATATTCACCTGTAATCCCATCTCCCCATAGTTCTTATGACACCAAACCAGGAGGAACACCCCTATACCAACAGGTCACCTGCTGCTACCCAACGCCCTGTGGGTTTTGTGATCAGGTTTCACATAAAAACTGCCTGGGGGGGAAGCTGATTTTGGGTTTTCAACCCTTCCTGCTACAGGCTGCTCCGAAACTGCTCTGATGAACAGAAACCTTCTAGCTTTGTGCCTGGATTAGTAATTTATATGTGGTCGTGTGTCAGCACTGCCTTTGGTTGAACTAACTTCCCTCTTCCTGTTGCCTAATAATCTGAAGCATCAAACAGCAATAATGCTCCCTTCCAGCCATAGTTCTACAAGGCAAAACAACTTCAACTTTGAACAAGGGTCAGAGGACAAGAAAGACTGAACTCTTGACACCTCTTCAGGGAAAGCAAGCAGAACAGCTAACCAGAGTTCCACAAAATTCTGAGAATAGGGTAAGGCTCACTATCTCCTTGTGCCACACTACGTCTTGCCTCTTCCCACCCCAATCTTCCTGTCTATAGGTGGCTTACAGAAAGTGATAGCTTTTCACATTGCCATTTTCAGACCACAGTCTGAAGAATCACAGAATGGTTGGGGTTAGAAGGGACCTCTGGGGATCACCCAGTCCAACCCCCTGCGCCCAAGCAGGGTCACCTACAGCAGGACCGCATCCAGGTGGGTTTTGAATATTTCCACAGAAAGAGACTCCACAGCCTCCCTGGGCAGCCTGGGCCAGGGCTCCGTCACCCTCAGAGGGAAGAAGTTCTTCCTCGGGTTCAGCTGGAGCTTCCTCTGCTTCAGTTTGTGCCCGTTGCCCCTTGTCCTGTCGCTGGGCACCACTGGAAAGAGTCTGGCCCCGTCCCCCTGACAGGTATTTGTAGGCATTCGTAAGGTCCCCTCTCAGCCTTCTCTTCTCCAGGCTGAACAAGCCCAGCTCCCTCAGCCTTTCCTCGTAGGAGAGATGCTCCAGTCCCCTCCATCTTCACAGCCCTCCACTGGACTCTCTCCAGTAGCTCCTCATCCTTCTTGAAGTGGGGAGCCCAGAACTGGACACAGTACTCCAGATGGGGCCTCACCAGGGCCATGTAGAAGGGGAGGAGAACCTCCCTCAACCTGCTGGCCACAATCCTCCTCGTGCATCCCAAGATCCCATTGGCCTTCTTGGCAGCCAGGGCACACTGCTGGCTCATGGTCAACCTGTCGTCCACCAGGATACACTGCTCCCTCTCCACAGAGCTGCTCTCCAGCAGGTCCACCCCAAGCCTGTAATGGTGCATGGGGTTATTTCTCCCCAGGCATGGAAGCCTGCACCTGCCCTTATTGAACTTCATCAGGTTCCCCTCCAGTCTGTCCAGGTCTTGGTGAATGGCAGCACAGCCTGCCAGTGCATCCACCACTCCTCCCAGTTTTGTGTCATCAGCAGACTTGTGAGGGTACATTCTAACTCTTCATCCAGGTCATTGATGAAGAAGTTGAACATGACTGGGCCAAGTACTGACCCAGTGGAACACCACTAGTTACCGGCCTCCAACTAGACTCAGCGCCGCTGATGACAACCCTCTGAGCTCTGCCATTCAGCCAGTTCTCAATCCACCTCACTGACCATTCATCCAGCCCACACTTCCTGAGCTTCCCTATAAGGATGTTACGGGAGACGTTGTCAGAAGCCTTGCTGAAGTCTATGTAGATAACATCCACTGCTCTCCCCTCATCCACCGAGCCAGTCATGCAATCATAGGCGGCTATCAGATTTGTCAAGTACGATTTCCCCTTGGTGAATCCATGTTGACTACTCCTGATAACCTTCTTTTCCTCCACCTGCTTAGAGATGACATCCACAATGAGCTGCTCCATGGCAGGCATGGAGTTGAGGTTGACCAGCCTGCAGTTCCCTGGATCCTCCTTCTTGCCCTTTTTGAAGACTGGAGTGACACTGGCTTTCCTGCAGTCCTCAGGCACTTCTGTTCTCCAGGATCTTTCAAAGACTACAGGGAATGACTCAGCAATGACACCTGTCAGCTCCCTCAGCACTCATGAGTGCATCCCATCAGGGCCCATGGGTTTGTGGGTGTCCAGTTTGCTTAAATGATCCTCCTCGACCAAGAGAAGGTCTTCCTTTCTCCAGGCTTTCTCTCTTACATCCAAGGACTGGGACTCCCAAGGGCCGGCCTTAGCAGTAGAGACTGAAGCAAAGCAGCCGTTCAGTAACTCCGCTGCCTCTGTATCCTCCATCACCAGGGTACCCACCTCATTCAGCAGTGGCCCCACATTTTCCCCAGTCTTCCATCTGCTACTGATGTACCTGAAGCAGCCCTTCTTGTTGTCTTTGACATTTCTTGCCAGATATAATTCTGGGTGGCTCTCAGCCTTCCTCATTGCCTCCATGTATGTTCTGACAACGTTCCCGTATTCCTCTCAAGTGGTCTGTCCCTCTTGCCACATTCTGTAGACCCTTCTCCTCCATTTGAGTTTCACTAGAAGCTCCTTGCCCATCCATGCAGTCTCCTGCTTCCTTTGCTTGATTTCTTACTCATGTGGATGCACCAATCCCGACCATGAAGGAAGTGATGCTTGAACAGTGACCATCTCTCTTGGACTGTCCTACCTTCTTGAGCCCTAACCCATGGGATTCCTCTAAGCAGGTCCTTGAAGAGACCAAACTTAGCTCTCCTGAAGTCCAATGCTGTGATACTACTTATTACCGTGCTTCCTCCATGCAGGATCCTGAACTCCATCTCACTGTCACTGCAGCCAAGGCTGCTCCCAACCCCAAGAAATAAACTTGATGCAATAAAATGGTTAATGTGCCATCTGCTCCACCCTCTATGATATTATTTCAACCATACTTGGCACAGAGGTGATAAAAAAATCACTTTTTAAAAATGTGAGATCAAATTGCTGCATATTTCACGAGAACAGCTAGGCAAAGGGAAAGTCTTTAACATTCTTACATGTCTGAGTATCACTTCTACCAAACACCATAAAATCTGTCTTCCGTAAAATCTTTTAAGCGCCACAGCTATGGGAGAAGCCTCAGTAGAAACTCAAACGTTAGTAAACACACCTCAAAAAGCCAACCCTCAGACATTAGCTTTCATCAGTTGTGCTGCTCACAGAACCATTCGATTTGAATCAAGTATGTGGTACTGGAACATACATGAACCATCTTAATCAAATTATTCTTAAGAAACTAAACCATAAATACAATATGTCTGAATTACCCCTCGATGTTACTGAACTCTTAAGAGTTGCATATCCTTGCATAAGCACATTTACACTGTGCGGGTCGTCAGCATTCATCACTGTTCAGTACGGCACGTTCTGCCCCCTACACAGGGCCACTAAAGAAACCATGACCAGCTTATGTTGCTCCCTTCAGAAATAAGGTGGTTTGGGTTTTTTTGTTTGTTTGTTAAGAACAGCTAAGATGAGAGCCATGTGTGTCTTCACAGCTGCAGACTCTCCTACTGACAACAGAAAGACAACACTTTCCTTCCACCGCCCGCATGCTGCTACAGTAGTGCTGTATCTGCATCCACGCCTCAGGTGACTTACATTCACAACAATCTCCAGCTCTCCAGTGGCACAAGTATTTTTTTAAACTTTACTTTTGACTGTGTAAACAGAGCTCACCAAAACACTCTCCCACTATGCTTTTCTGTGCTAAAAGACAGAACAAAAGGTTCTAGCATAACCTCTCTCTTTGGTTAAGAGAAATCTTCCCAGCCAATAGTGGAAGGGAGAAGAAAACTTAAACTCCTTCCAAAACCTACCCAAAGCCAAGTGGAAACATGAAACTCCCTGAAGGAGAGAAAACACTTTGCCTTTCTTATGCAGAATATTTCTTAAGACTGTTCATCTGTTTAAGGTTAAATATGGTAGAAATATTTCTTATGGCAATGAAAATTTTTCAAGTAGTTCCCTTGTGAGTATTCGTCACTCTCAACCAGGCACGATTATTACCATTTGAAAGCAATTCAGAGCACTTTGTGGCAAATCTGAAATACTCTTCCCTCCCAGCGTGGCAGATGCACAAACTCGGAGACCTCCAAGGAATGGCATGCCCCTTCACAATGGTGACCCACTTAAATTGTACCCATTAATATTCATTATTGGAATCTGTATTTAAGACTTGTGTTTGGGGGAGGGATTCAATTTCTTTGTTCAAACTTAAAGTTCCAGAAAACTAAAAGCAGAAGGCTTGACTAAAAACACCGGCTACAACTACCACACATGAATGTGTGGCAAGATTTCAAAACCATTCCTGTAATGAAAATTATTCTGAAGCAGGTACTTAAGAAGTTTCAACCAAGTTACATAGGACTAGAACTTCTCAGCCTTTACGACAAAGTGCCAGCACTGAGCAGGACGAAAATTTGTTTGTTTGTTTTAGAATAGCTCACTAATATTTTCCATCACAAGATGAAGGTTGAACCCTGCAGGTGGAGGGTTGGCACAATAACCAAACCACAGCAGCAGAACATGATTTAGTAAAAAAGCTTATATCCTCAAAGTTGTGAGGTGAAAGACTACTAGACAGCTTCCCTAAGTCTCAAGACAATCAAGTAGTTTACTCTGGGAAAGAACAGATAGTTCCCATCCCTTAATTTTGAAGATGCATTTATTTAAACTAATCTCAAACAGGTGAAATACCAAAGTGTGTTTTAACAACCTACTGCTAGCTTTAGTCTGTAAGCTCTGAATCTTCCAATTAATTTTAGAAAACTTTTTATTTATATGCCTGTGACTTCTTAGGTTCAAGAAGTGTATTCATGAGAACTTGAACCTGAGAGCTTTGCAAATCATAAAATCAAGATTTGCATAACCTTTTCATTTTAATGGATTTTCTTTCAGACATATTGTATGTTAGCAATAGCGATATTTCATTCATTTAATATTTTCTAGTTCATCAGATCTAGAAAACGCTAGTAGCACAAACACATTACTTACCTGATCTTTGGAAAAAGCTTTGACATGAATGTTTTTGACAGTCTGAACTACACCATCATAAAACTTCACAGTATATGTACCTAAAATTTGAAAATAAAGCATAAGAGTTTAAAGATCAGAAGTTATTTAACAGAACAACTGCTAACAGCTCCAATACTCTAGCTGCATATTTAGCTCTAGATAAAAGCTGACTTATCTGTGGTGTTAGAAACTTCAACAGCAGAGGTCTTATCACTGGCCAGGTAAGGAATAAACAGTGAAATTACCAAAAATAATTATGGTAAGCATAGAGGTGCCTGTCTAAGCTTAAGAGTTGCTCCTTAGATATAATTTCCTTACCAAACCCCAAAATACTTTTGGTGGAATACTCCAACAGAGAATTACACAGACTTTTTCTCCTGGATCATGACATATAGTCAACCTAAAGAAAGCACAGCACAAGTCCAGGAACCTTCATGGTTACTTACTGACATTCACAACGCATGGCTGTTCTTTTTTCTGTCCCCGTTCCCTGCCCCCCCCCCAACTTCTAAAGGGTTTTCGCAGCTCTGACACTAGTATTACTGTGGTTACATGCACCTCTTGGCAATAAACTTAAGAGCAAACCACTTTTCCCAAACACACACTTAAAGCAATTACTGACTGCATACGTCAGCAGAAAGTTCTTTTATCTCATGAAAGGGATCAAAGGTTAAGTTAACAAAGTTGATGGCAGATTAAAGCATAGAACTGAAAATGAAAATTTTCCCGCTTGCTTTCTGCCTGCCGTACTCTCTCCATCTTCGCAAAACAGAAATGCATCACTAGCACGCACGACAACACCAAAAGTGACTCCTTACCATCTTTGTTAACAGAAGTAACTTTGGCTGGATAGAAGCGACAGTCAGACCAGCATGCCAATACCTGATCATTTATATGAAATCCCTACAAGACAGTAGTTAAAGTGTTTTCATCTGAGAATTACTGAAACATACAACTTCATTAAAACATCACAATGATTAGTCTTCCAACATCTAAAATAAACCATACAACTTATACAGGAGCCAATACAGCAATAGTGAAGCATTTTAATGGTCATAATTATACAACTGCACATTGAACTGTTACGTACTCAAGTGTCCTATTTTCTACTTACTGCACAACCTTCTTCCTCATGTAATCCTTCTTTTCTTAACTGTATCTTCTCTAAAGGACGTAAATACGGACTGTCCCAACAAAACCATTCATCATATCTATGGTTCCAGCGTTTGAAATGGATAAGTACTTTTCCTTCTTCGTAATCAATTTCTTCAATGTGAGCTGGATACCTGGTCAAAAGGTAGATTAACATATTTCAATTAAGAATACGGCAAGCTGTCTCAATTAACTACAGTACAAAATGTTACACAAATGGGGCCTTCTGCATGATCAAAAGCAAAATATCTGAAGATCTGGTTGATCAGGTGTGATGAGAAGCCAACTCACTATACCTAACAACCTTCAGTTTCTACGATCATAGTATTATTTGATCTATTGCTTGTATAAGTCATAAAGATGCTACAAAACAACTAAGAGCTCAGCACAGGACGAACAGCAAAGGCAAGCACTGGCTGCAGGCAGAGCAGACAAACTAAGGAGTTCTTAGTCTGGTGTGGAGAAAATTGTAACTAGAGATAAAAAAAAGGCAGAAAAACCTTCCTTATCCCTAGAGATTTCACATATACACAAAAAATGACAGCCTCAGCTCCCTCTTGATAAGAGTAACACCTGGAGGTCAATACACTCACTTCCCTCGGAGATATCCATCAACAGGCATCACGAATCATCTTACCAAGGTAACAGCAGAAGTCTAGCAGGCACGCTAAACCTAGTTTAAGTTCTAGATTCTCTAAGTCCAATTTCATCTGCAAAGTCCTGGGACTTTGAAATAAAAATATCTCAGTATATCAGAAGTACAGGAATCTGAGCAGAGTTAAATCCAGTTGTTTCTAATCAGGAAGACCTTATAAACTATGCATTTCTTTAATTGCATTGGTAATTTGTAACTTCAGCAAGTATTTCAGAATCATAGCATATTTCACTATCCCAGTTGAAGATAACATCCCAAGTATCGCTGTTTTCCCCTCCACAATAATAGTGCCAGGAGAAAAGTCTTCACTTCTCAGTGTTTTCAGTTATTTGTGGAAGAAATGCAAGGCCCCACTGAATTCCTAAACAAAAGGCCTGAAGAAAAAAAACCCCACACCGAAATCCGCAAGTATTCTTTACCTGATAAGTCACACTTGAAAAGATAGAAGGGGCAGAAAGAAACAGCATCTCCAAAAGATCAAGCCTGATGATAAAAAGAAAACCTAGACACTTCAGAATGAAGACTTCAATGTAACAGATTACCATTTTACAGTCCTACACAGGTTAAAAGCTACCTACAACTGAAATTCTTCAGCATATCTTAGACACGTCGAGTCATGACTTCTTCAAAAAAAGCCACAAGCAGGCCTCACTAGAGACTTACACTGCAGCCACGGACTGAGGCCCTGCCCAGCACTCGATGCCACATGCCTAAAGCTACGCCATTAGTTCATCCCAATATATTACCAAAACACATGCGGGAAAGTCTGCAGAGGGGAGCAGGACAAATGGCACGGGCATCTCTAACTGGTTACCAGCTTCCTAGGAAGTAAGTAACTTTCTTCATGTGACAGTCAATGTATTTCATATTTGGGTAACCCCGAGCACTGCCCTGCACAGGTTCATGAGGGGGGAATATTCAAAGTCTGTCCACATATAACAACATAGTTCTATTAAATGTACTTTATTCTTCACTATCTCAGCAACTGCCTATCACTAAGTACAGGTAATGACAAAAATCAGCATCCAGTTCCCTGCAAAGTGCAGTAAAAACAGGGGCACGAATTCCCAGGTCCTCTCAACAAGAGACTAGCCAGGACACTTTACCATCAAGACGGCAACAGGCCTGGAGCTTATCCAGATTCTCCAAGATCGAGAGGGAAGCTGATAAAAATGACAGAGCACTGGTTCAACACTAAGCTAAAAATCCAGTCCATGCAGATAACCATCTCTGGTCAACAGCATCTCCAGACTCAATCCACTAACTTTCTCCTACTGAGAAGAGACAAGCCCAAGTGACAAGAGCCAACTAACTCTCTGACGCAAGACTGTTCCCTGCTTCATACCCAGTAAAAGCAGGAACCTTCTCCACCAGCAGAACCATCATCCCAGAACCATGCACCAGTATCATCTGCACCTATCCCACCTCACCTTCTTAAGACTCTCTGATGGGGAAGAGATGCTGATTTATCATCAAGAACGGCAAAAAATACACCTGACAATGAGACCAAATTTCAGGCTGGTTGAGAGCCAGTGTGGCTGAACTGGAGCTCTCAGCCAGCTCCTGGATAACGTGCTGCAGTATCTGAAGAAATCATCTTTTTCTGAAGCAACCAAGAGCAGCAAACATGTTCAGTGCTCTTGACTGGAACAGCAAACATATGACAAGCTGTGCTAGACCTATCCGCAAACTCTTGACAGCCCCCACCTTGGCACCATCTTCGTTTCAGATGCAAACCACAGTGTGGCAACTTCGAAAGGTTCATAGGTTCTCAACAGCTCTGAGCACGACACATTGACAGCACAAGCTTCCTGCCTCCAACATGCATCCGCAGCCTTCAAAGCACTGAGCAAGCATGGAGAGGAGGCATCAGTCCTCACAGATCTATACAGCAGAGAAGTAATACAGCATATCCATACACATGCACCAAAAAGCCTCTGGACACACCAAGGGGTAGAGATAATTAAAAAGAAATTCAGACTTCTTTATCAAGAAAACATACTATGAGAGGACACACAAAGTGAAGGGCCAAGAGCTGAAGCCTGGCTAAGGTCTGAAAAATAAGAGTGCAGCTGCCACGTGTCCAGGGATGGTCCAATATATCCTCCCCCAGACCACAAAGGAAGCAGGCAGCTGATTCCATGGGTCTTCGAGACAGCTAACTGATCCTGGGTAAGAAATCCCCAGCTGGTACCGATTTGAATACTTGTGTAACACACTAAGCAAAAAAAGCTGAAGTCACACGCAACTTCTTGCAATATATTGGGAGGCCAAAACAAGTAGTTTTACAGCTCATTTCAAAAGGAATTATGAGCTTTTGCCTTTCAAGGCCTTATGCACCAGCTAAACAGTAAGGGAAAACCTCCAAGATGCCTAAACTGCTGGCATTAGTTTTGTTAACAGCCCAAGTGACAATCAAAAGCTCAAACAGCGTAACTCTCAACAGACAGGGGTTAGCAATGACTGGCAACTTCAGAACACTGCTGTCAGAGCACAGTAAACAATACGAAAAGGGGTTTATTGTAGACACAAATGTAAAACCATCCTCTTCTGTGACGAGGAAAATATCTGGAAATCCAGAATCAGTGCTGACTGAAGGAGTTCTTCTCTTTCAGTCCTTGACTAGTTTGTCTCCCTTCTCATTTCCTATACACCAAAATAGATTTGCTGTACACTCCCCCTCTCTCAGAGGTAGGAAGGGACAAGCTTACTGCAGTCAAAGCAATGCTGAGAGGAAAGGAAGTGTCCAGAAGAACCACTGTTCTGAAGGATAACAGCTACAGGGTTTCATCTTTTCAGTACTGAGACAAGTCCTGACAGCATGAGCAACAGAACTCATGAGACTGCCAATCTCTACCATAACAAGGTACACAATACCCTAACAATACTAGTCTTGTCCTCAATACCCAGAATCAGAAGTCTCTTCATATCCATTTTACTTCCACAACAGACAGAAGAACTTGAAAAAGGTGTCATTACAAGAAGGTAACACAAGAGGTGTCATCATTTGCCTACCGCAGGTGTCCGGTAGAGAGTCATCCTCTTTTCGACAGGACAGGATGTCTGCAGCTAGCCAGTACTGACGAGTTTAATGATCTAACACGAAGATTTCCAACAACTCAATTCAGCCAGACGTACGTCATTACAGCTAGCCTCTCCGGGCTCTCTCCATTTAGGACTGTGTTACTGGAGCAGCCCCACTATCCCATCCTCTGAACTCCAGCACCGTGCACCAAGAGACGTTTCCGCGTGCACGGAGGCACTGCTTGATGGCCAGAGCTCTCCTCCTTTGGTGCTCTGAGGTCAGACACTGCCACCAGCCTTCATGACAGCTTTCATGCATTAACAGGCTCTAAGACCTAAGCCCAGTACTAAAAGTACTAACCCTGGAGTGTCAGTCTAGGAGGTGACAAGACAACTGCACCAGGAATTGAAGCACACTAACACATTATGACTCCAGATACAGCAAAGCAACCTTTGATAAGAGCTCTAAAGGTGCAAAATTCACTTTGCACTTTGGCAGAGAGCAGACTCTGCATTGACTACTCTGCTGGCACACGTAAGTTTTTATCCTCTTCAGTAGGGTTGCCATCACATCCAAACACCCCAAAAGTCCTGAACTAGCATTTCAGGGCACAAGCCACTGTCATGAAAGGCTGACAAATGGGGCTCTAGGATGAAACAGTTCCCAAAGCACTACTGTCATTTGAGAAGCAATAGTGACTCATGAATTGACTGGTGTGTTCGGTACTGAGCACAGGAGTCAAAGCCAGCCCTCCAATCAAACAAGAGGTTTCTGCTGATGTTCAAGTGTCAACACTGCAAAGTACACAAGAAAAGCTTGGACCTCTGAAGGTCTAGCACCGGGAAAAGCAAGTATCAGCAAATGGAAAGTTTCGTATCCACATAAAAGGAGAGCATTGTAACCACACCATGTGTGGTAGTAGCAGGGGAAAAGAGAAACCTGCTGTCCTCTACAAACCCACACCTGGGGAGGTGCGCCAGCCTGTCGCCACCAGCACTGCCCAAAGAAAATAAGCTGCCAGCTCTTACAAATTTTGGTTCACAAACGCTGGAAACAGAAATACATGCAGATCACCAGTCAAGGAAACACGGACTTTCTGACCCAGGTTTCAAAAGCTTAGCAAGCAAAAGAAAAATTTCAGAACTGGCGAGTTAATGACTAAGTTGCAAGATCAAAGTGTTGCAAAACACTGGGCATAAGGCAGGTCGTTTAAGATCAAGTTATTTTAGAAAACAACAGGGCTTGGTTTTGGACATGCAGCAGATCCAAAACTCAAATTTAAGCCAAAGGACTGTGGGAAGTACAGCAGGTGTTGAATTTCCCCTCCAAAGTTTTCCCACGCGAGAGCTGTGTACTCCCATACTTTTGAGACACTGTTGTTGTCCAAACATGTCAGAATGATAACAGTCATGGACACAAATTCTTAGCCTTACTCAAACACCATCTATACTAAACTGCATCTTTAATAAGTTTACATTACAGACAGGCTAACAAATATCATTTTTGTAGGCATGACTATCTTCTTGCTGTCTAAACAATGCTCAAGAATACAAAAGATGTATGCAGTTTCAGATCTAAATCCTACCTACGCAATTCTTGCTTACACAGGAAAGTCAACATAACATGCAAGTATGTTTTAATGTTTGTACTTCATATTCTTTCCACGAAGAGCTATGCTTATTCTTTTTCACAATTCCAAACCCCTTGTACCTGAAAAGCAGAGAAATACTCTGCATGGAACCAAGATGTTTTGGAACAAGCCCGCCGTGTCTAAGGCAGTGCTCCATCCTTCCGCGATGTCCAGATGGTTTTCAATACTGACTTGGGCACGCTTAACCTGCCGGCAGGTTCCAGAGCCTAAAGCACAATCATGGCTAACCCACATAAACTCTAAAATAAATGTCAACTATAGCTGACTTCAGGAGAGAGAAGGTATCTTCAGCAACTAAAACAACCCAATTAATTCCTGTATTTAAGAAGTCTCTCTCTCCAACAGTTTTCATTGTATGCCTCATTCACTAAGCATTATGCAAGGCTAATTTTTGAGCTGACATCCTAAAACAAACAGTTAGAAGGCTCAAAGTCAGCCCAAGTAACTTTCAGGCCCTTTCCCCCCCTTCCTACTGCAGTGGTTAGTCAAGAAAAGCGTTCTTCCTCACAGCCGAAGTCTGCAAGGCAGGCTCCAGAGCAGACTTCTCAGCAAGCAGTGAACTTCCCTGCCCAGTTCTTCACGGCCAAAGCTGACCATCCTGACAGGAGCACAGACGGTAACCATTTCAATCAGACTTTAAAGCCCACAAATTCACAACAGCAATGAGAACGCCAGTAGTGAGGAACCACCTCAGGTATTCTGTACGGCAAAGCATCTATCTCTACATAATGTCTGCTCCCAATCTCTGTATAGCACAGAATTTAAAGTGTGAATTCAGGCGTACCAGCGCCTGCAGTCTCACTGATTTATGTGCAGTCCTATTTCCCAGACACAGACAGCACCAGTACACTTCTTTTTAAGGGCCAGCACAACATATCAGCATCTATCGCCCATTTCAACCACTGGTATATAAACTTTTATAAATTAACTACTTTCCTACAACCAATGGCCAGGACTAAATATTGTATCAATACAAAATGTTTAAGATATTAAAGACTTAGAGTTAACATAATATGAATGGTTTTAAAAAAATACCAGTTTTTTAATCTGTCACGGGCTTCCAACTGGGCTCCCACCTCAAAGTTGATCCCTCTTCTATTCGGAGGATGTTTTGTCATTTTGTAATATCAACACTGCTGATTTTATTCCCCTGAAAAATGCAATTAAATATCAATCACTAATCAACACATATACAATATAAGCTTATGCACCATAATCCCCAAAAGCTAGATATTAAGGGACCTCTGTATGTTTGTTTGCAGAATGTAATGGGGCCAATTATCTCAAACTAGGGTTCCCAAGCGACAGTGCGCAGAATCATTCAAAAAATGCGTTCAGAGGGGTAGCTACCGGACCATGGAAGACTGAAGCTCAACCTCTGCCCATCAGTCCAAGTTCCAGGTCAATTAAGAACTCTGCAACGGAATGTTTATTCACTACCAAGACAGACGCTTCATGACGCGCTCTCCCCCCTCCCGGTTTTGATGAAAACAAGGAATCCAGCCAACAGGAAGCGGGCAAAACCAAACGCAGCAACCATCTTACAACAGCTACCATGCTAGGGAAGCACTCGAGAGCACTACCTCACCTCATCGCTACTAATGCAACAGAGCTCAAAGACTTTAGAAATACATAGTTTCTTCAACCAATTTTAGAAGACTGTCTGTCTGCTTGCGTATTTGCAGTGCTTTCTTCCCACTTCTCCACCATTTTAACCAGAAAATAAAAATAGTCTTCATTAAGACATGTTTCCAACAGGTACTATAAAGGTTTAAGAAATCTTGCCAAAGCAGTTTCTCTCAAGGTACATTTAGTGGAAAGCCTGATCAGGAGTTACTTTCCCCAGATTTTTGTCAGTCGTTTCCCACAATTATAAGAAGCAAGTTGCGATCCATTCCTGTGGTCCTCAAGCTCACAAGATCCAAAAATACGAATAAGTCTTATTCAATACTGTCCTTCTTACAGTAAGGCTATATCTTCAAGATTCAATTAAATATGTATAAAATGGATGTGAGTTAAAAACACCTTCTAGTCTCACTACAAGAAGAAGGAGACATGCACTGGCAACAGGAATAAGCAGCAGTGCCTCGGTTCACACAATGCATAAACAAGAATGATATCCACTGAGCTGCATCTGTAAAAGGATTAACAGTATTGTGTTAGAAACTAATCTAAGTTCAACCGTGGTTCAGAAATCAAAGATCTTTAGGAAAGTCATAAATCTTCTCTCACAGGGAAAAGCTACTCCATCTACAAACTCTTCAAACCAGGCCATTTGCCAAGGGCCGGCCATGGAGGCACCACCTCGAGGATCATAACCACACCACAAAGAAGCTTCTCTGCCAGAAGATGATCTGCTGTCTTCCTCTAAAGCACTGCTTTCAGACTCCTCTTCACTACCGTGAATGCAGCCTGCAATGGGGGGGGGGGAAACATGCTATTGCCTGTAGGCTCAATTCACAACACAGTGATTCACACCGAACGAAAAAATACTTTAGCCACCTAGGAACTGAGAAACATTGCACGTTACTTTTCTGGAGTATCTGGTAACAAACTGTGAGTATTCCCAGCATCGGCCTCAATCAGCCCAGGAATGACTGTCTTCTAATATGGCTAGAGGCTGGTGCAGGAGGTATTTATCTACCACCTCCATAACTTTTAATTGGGAAAGGAGATGGGGAAGGAAATTAAGGAAAAGTCAGGATGGTTGGGGTTTTAAGTTCTGATGAAAAATAAACAGCAAGAATTAAAAATAAACCCCGAACCTGGAGATCCAAAAAGCAAATGCAAAGCTACATTTTCTTTTTTAAACAGTTTATTCACCCTCACCTCAAACATCTACTATTTTCTCTGCAGATTTACACCATTAAAATACCACTTTCTCACAACTAGCAATAGAAATCCATACCTCCAGATGTGGAGCAGACACACATTTTGCTTAATACTTGTAGAAGAAATTACAGCTGCACAATGACTACTGCAAACTTATTTTTCCTTTTCACTAAGTAGGGACATGGAACGACCACGTACTCCTAAAAGCACTGGAAGTACATTATCGAAGCTCTCTGCAGGGGTCCCCTTCGGCAATAGCTGCAACCCTGAAGAATGGGAGGCATTTCAGCTCACCTACGTGAGGCTGGAAGAGCAACGTATGCGTCTCCTGACTTCAGTAACAGGATCTCATACAATAGGGCTCCATAAATAAACATCAGTTTCGGTGAGGAAGGCCTTACTGTAGTTTCAGTCAAATATTAAAAAAACCTACCAGTATCACAACTAAATGGAAATCCGAAAAAAACAGCGGAAGCCATTTAACCATATTCACAGAGGTTGCAGATCCTGTAAAAAATCCACTCTGCCCACTTCACAGTGAGCATCAGCTGAACACCGGCACTCGTCAGAGCACACACATCCCGCACCTCATTAACCCAGCCACGCTTGTTACAAGGCAGCTGATCAGGAAGTTCAACGAGACAAACCGTGTGTGCAAAACACTCGCATCACTGCTCCCTCCCCAGAGTATTCCCTCCTCTTCCCCCCCAAGTTATGAAATTTGGGCTGCTTCGGGTTCTCTCACATCCCGCAACTGGATTTAGCTTGGTCCAGCAGTCCCTATGCCCAGCCTGCCTTGCCACGCAGGCTTTTTCATTTGCAGCTAATTTCAGCTCCCTCAAGCAGATACACACTGGGCAGAACATTGCACAAGCCAAATTGCTCCATCTCAGGAACTTTACCCTGAAATGTACAGCCTTAGAGGAAGGCTGAAGCCATACAATACAACCTCCACTGGGAGCCATCACATAGCTCTTCACAAACAAGGCCAACAGGCAACACTACAGCCCATCCACATCTCACCAGCATGACCTTGACCACGCTGAGAACTTTCATTTCTCACTGAACACAGGGGCCTGCCTCTGCTTCGACCTTTTACGTTTCAGCCTCTGTCCTCTCCTGCAAGGGCTACTTAAAAACATCAAACTACATCAAAACAGACGGTTAACAAACAACTCCAGACTAATCACAGTCACAGCTACAACTAGGAAATAACGCTTCATCAGAACACCTCTTCTAAAATTTTCTTCAGCAGAAAATGAATTGGTACTGACTTGGTAACTAACACGCGCAGGCTTTTCACTTCACTTTTCACTCTGGGAATCCATTTTCCTCCTGCACTCAAGGCCACAATTAAAATAAGGGGTAGTCACCAGGCCCACACCCAAAGCTGTACAGCTTTTCTCCAAAACTTCCTATTCCACTAGGAATTAGACCTACTGCAGGAACAAATACTCTGGGTTTAGACAAGTCACTACTTTCAACAGAAACTATTTCCGAATCTACATCACTGAAAGTACACGTTTCTGTTGTTTTAAAAGGGAGACCCTTTTCCTCCCCGTTAACAGCTAAATTACCTCATGCTGACTTTTAAGACTATTCAGCTATTCCAATACTCACAGGTACCAATCAGGAAGGCACATTTATACCAGGGCAACGCAGAGGAGAACAGGTTTACATTAATACTGATCCCTTCAGGGATCATGATTTTTGTCTTTTAAAAGAAGTTTTCAGCTCTGCTAACAGGGCAGGTCCTGCACACCCATACTCGTACTCGTTGTTCTCTTCGGTTTTAAGCTCTGTCACAGTGCTGAGCGCCAAACCTGGCACATCACTACATTCCAACAGAACAGGTTTCCTCTGGAAGCTGGAGAAATCTTTCATATTATCACACAGAAGAAAATCAAGCAGTTCTGGCAAACTTTCTCATTCAGTAGTAACAGCCTCTATTGTTTTCTCTCTGGAAACTGCAAAATCACTGCAGTCTTTTTCAAAATCTTACTACCTTTGCAAACATTGTTTTCCAAATCACTAGTAAGGATGATTAAACTATTGCCTACGTACCATCACACCAAAAACCCTGCCTTTAACTCAGTCCCACTTCCAGACTTCGCACTGTCTCAGTTCATTACTTCCTAGGCAGCTCAGAAGAAAGCAATTCACTCCCACAATTCAGCCTCTTATCTCCCTCTTTCTTTAGTGTACCTGTGCCAAACCCAGGGATTTCCCCTCCGGAGCACAGAGAAACAGGAACTCCATGAAAAATCATAGTTCTCTGGCTTGATAAAGGAGAACAGTAAACTTTGACTGTTTGCATAAATATACATTTTCCGTGCAAAGTAGTATTAAGTTTTATTCTGGATGGTGAGCTTGCTGTCCAGTTCCTGTGAGGTGTTCTACATCACTGGTGATTCAGCAGGACTACATGGTGGGTGGGACAAGTAGTGGGTTAATACAAAGCACTGGCAAAACCAGGGAGTAAAAGCAACTAGCAAGAGATTGTCCTGTGTCACTGCAGATGCAGCCCTGGTCTAACTGAACTGGGACACTAAAGGCAGCCCCAAGATCTGAAATGCGGTTCTCACACAAGCAACAAGACACAAATTCTCCTTCCTTCGTGTATAGCAGCATAAGCAGTTTCTATGCCAAAACAGGTTTACAGTCAATTCCACAAAGGTGAGGACAACTCTGCCATTCACTCCAGCACCAGACAGTGTTCCAGAACTGCTAGCATACCTACGTGCCCGATCTGAAACTGCCATGGACCAAGTCCAATCACATTTCAGACATAAGGTTTTTATTGCTCTGCAGTAGTTAGTTTTGACCTTTCTCTAATATCAGCTGCATACATGACAGCAAGCCTCGCAGCTTCGTCAGTGGTAAAATGATGAAAGCCTCACCCAGTTCACCCCCTACAATATGCACTCCCCCATCAGGAATGGCCAGTCCAGAGAAGTCCATGGTCCCCACCACAATCGGAAGACCTTGCAAGTGGATGACCACAGCCATACTGTGCTGAAACCACACACACCTGCAGATGAGAAAAGGTAATGGCTATATCAGACTGCAATCAGTATTTACAGACACCATTTGTATTGTACAATCCTAATGGCATCTTATGAAAACTAAGTACAAGTCTCTCAAACACTTAAACACCACTTTTAAAAATGTTTTGGCACTGACTTAGGAAGCTGATTACAACAGACTTTCAGCCTGCAGACAAGAGAAATCTGCCTACCAGGTTTTGCCTACAGCAGCATGGCTACCACGAAGAATTCCTCACTGCATCTTACCCTACACATAAAAACAGAAATAAAATCCCACACCTGTTAAAGTATTAAGCCAAAACCAGTTTCTGGACTAGCCATGCATCTAAGGGTCCCTGCGCTCCCGGCCTCATGTTTTGTTTACGCATACCATTTCACAGCAAGACCAGTAAGTTTTAGGACACGGCCCGAAGTTTCAGATGATGTCCTCGGCACTAGAATTGCAAAGCACTATGCCTCAGATATTCAGTCAAGTGCTTTTTAATGCAACAGAGGCAGAAACAGGAAATATTTGAACTGGACATGAAGACCATCAAACATTTCAACAAGTTCCAAGGAATACTGCACCATCTCCCTTTTTCTATCCAAAAGACACACTTCAAACACATGCAATTCTTATTTTTACCATGTAGGCTCCCCAACTAGATCTTAACCAGCACCCACTTCCCCAGATTCAATCAACAACTGCACAGGCAAACTCTCCAACTGAGCAACCCCAGCACTGAAACTGGATCCTGAACTGACACCTGCAATTTCCATAACAGCAGTACTTTACAGCTAATTGCTCAACACTGAAACATTCCCTCAAAGCATAAGACATTTTATTTCAGACTCCTAATTTTCCTCCATTTTCTACAAGCAGACTAACAAAACTGACAGCAGTAAAAATCCGCATTTGCTCCCCTCTTCAGACAGAGGTCAAGACTTACTCAAAGTACTCAGTGACAAAAGTGAAAAGGTAGCAGCAGACATACGTTACCCTCCCCAGGTCAAGATCCTCACACTCTCCCTAAGATCACAGGACATTGAGAACATCGTTTTCACCCTCTCAACAACATCCCATGTAACTGTGCTGTCAATTCAAATGGGTGGCGAGACTGGGACAGACCCAACACAGAAGTAGAAATTGTGAACATGTCTAATTCAACAGAATGAAAAAAGTATTTTTTTTATAATAAAACCTCTTTGAATTACCAAGTGCAATTAAAGAAATAAATAATCGTTACTCAGAAAAATTCTTTTCAATCATTTGATCATTTTTCATTTAGCTGTTCTGACTTCCCTTCTTTCTTCCTGTAACACACTAAAAGTCAAACACTCTTAAAACACTGAACAAGCAAAAAGATTTGGGGAAAAGGGTTTAAGTCACATGAAATAACGCAGGACTTTACTAATAAAATAACATTCCAGAAAGTCTACTTTAATGAAACTGCCATTTTTTTACTCCAACTGAAAATGGGCAGTCTTTAAGAATGTATAAATTTTATTTAGAGAAATATTATCCACAGTGCCTCTGCAAGAATTAAGAAAAACCTGAATTTTAAAGCAAAACTTCAAAAACTTAAAGAAAAGCTATAATTAACAAAACCAAGGATCCATGCTTATACTCACCAAGAAGAAACTCCCGTTTATATGGCTGCAAACATTCCAAACACTGTTGTACAACTACAGGGAAGGAAAAACATAAGTCATGTGAGTTTTGAGACTAAAACTAGCTTAAGAGTTCAAAAAAATATTTTCTCTACAGCCAACAATATCCCAGACACACAATAACACCTCTAGAACATCAATTTAATCTGAAAATATTTCAATACAGAGAGTCTGCAGGCTGCTGTGGTCCAAACTAGAGATAAACTTGGGAGATTCTTAGAGACACACAGACACTCCCTCCGCATATCCACATCAAATTTCTCTACTTTGGTGCACCAGATCTTTCAGAAAAACCCCACTGACTCAGCTAGTGGACAGTGGAACTGCTTCCACATGCAAGTAACTCCAAAGCCAAGGTACTGTCTGCAGACCTTTACAGACTAGATCACTGACACGTTAAAGCCACCCTATGGGCCAAGCTGCACTCACGGGAAGTTACAGCCTACAGTCAGTTTTACCTGGTACGCTGAGAATGTACGAATCGAGGTGAAATGACAGGCTAAAGATCCAGCACAGATGATCACAACGAGTCCACCACCTCTGTCAATGGATTACTAAACACGAAAGCAAGAGTTCCTACTGTTGGGTGTCCCCGCTCCCCTTTATCTCCTTTGCTTTTGCGGTGGATTGACCCTGGCTGACACCAGGTGCCCACCAAAGCTGCTCTTCTACTGTTCCCCTCCTCAGCTTGGCAGCGGAGAGAAAATATAACAAAAGCTCGTGCGTCCAGATAAGGACAGGGAGGTCACTCAGCAATCACCATCAGAGGCAAAGCAGACTCAAGTTGGGGAAAAATAATTTAATTTATTACTAATCAAATTAGAGTAGGATAATGAGAAATAAAACCTGATCTTAAAACACCTTCCCCCCACCCCTCCCTTCTTCCCAGGCTCAACTTGACTCCCGAATTCACTACCTCCTCCCCCCGAGCAGTGCAGGGGGGCAGGGAATGGGAGCTGCAGTCAGCTCATCACACATTGTCTCTTCCTCCTCAGTGGAGGACTCCTCACACTCTGCCCCTGCCCCAGCGTGGGTCCCTTCCATGGGGTGCAGTCCCTCAGGCACAGACTGCTCCAGCGTGGGTCCCCATGGGGTCATAAGCCCTGCCAGCAAACCTGAGCCAGCGTGGGCTCCTCTCTCCACGGGTCCACAGCTCCTGCCAGGAGCCTGCTCCAGCGCAGGCTCCCCACAGGGTCACAGCTTCCTTCAGGCATCTGCCTGGCCCACCACAGTCTGCTCCACGGCTGCAGGCAACCTCTGCTCCAGCACCTGGAGCACCTCCTGCCCTCCTTCTGCACTGGCCTCGGGGTCTGCAGAGCTGTTGCTCTCACATCGTCTCACTCCTCTCTGGCTGCAACTGCTGTTGCACAGTAATTTTTTTCCCCTTCTTAACTCTGTTATCCCAGAGGTGCTCCCACCATCGCTGATGGGCTCGGCCTTGGCCAGCAGCGGGTCCGTCCTGGAGCCGGCTGGCACTGGCTCTGTTGGACATGGGGGAAGCTTCCAGCAGCTTCTCACAGAAGCCCCTCCTGTAGCCCCCCCACTACCACAACCTTGCCACACAAACCCCCTACAGCTGCCTTTTTTTTTTTTTTTTAAACTTTCCCTTTCTCCATTATTCCAAGTTGCAGAAATTCTTCACTGTTCTCCCCACTTTTCTATCTAACCACTACTCGGCAGGTAAGACTTTTAAGCAAACGTATTCAAAACATTCAAAGATACTTAAATGCAACCACCTGCCGCAAATCTAACACCCTCTTTTCCTCCCAGGAGTTTAACAAGAACTACTACTGAGAAATCCCCCCAAACATCACTGCATCAATTACACTCCTATTGCCCAAACAGTCTTTAACTCTGAGGAGAGCAGCTGAAAAAAAGAGAAAGCTTCAATTCTGAGATACCAAATACAAGAAGCAGCCCACAAACAAAATGAAAACTGCCAAATCCGAGTCAAAGGGTCAAAATGCTTGAGAGTTCTAAATTTGGAAGTACATAAAAATTCTTTTGCAAGCAAAACAATTACAGCAGATTGGGATATGCACAACTGAAGTCATCAATCCCAATGTAACATAAAATTCCTACGCACACTGGTGGATTTCTGCTACGATACCACGGCAGCTAACAATCTTTAGCAAGCCATCTTTCAGTGCAGGCTCTTTAAAAAAAGACAACCAAAACCCTAGGTCAGATACAAGTCTTCAACAAGCTCAAACTACAGATATACTCTTACTCAACAAGCATGGCTGATGCTTTTTGAATATTTAAAAATATCTTTTAAACTACTCCGAGAGACAGAAAAAACCTTTCTTGCATTTAGAAATAATTCCAATTGCCACAGAAAAAGCAGTCTAACAAATCGCAGGGGGCGGGGGGGAGGAGGACACATGAAACACTTCTTTCACTGAAAAAGCTTCTATCAACACTCTAAACATCTCCACGGTTCTAGATCTTCTTAGTTAATGAAGAATAGGGTGAAGGGTATTTTAAGGTGCAAATTAATACATCAGCAAGAACTCTGTCAAGGAAATCAAGAGCTCAGATGTTTAACAACTAAAAGACCTGCAGACAGCTCAAGCAAGCTGTGTTGTTTCTTATGGCAGCACAATCCCCAAATCCCACGAGCGCACCATGCACGTCTCGCCACATGAACAAACATGAGCCAAGACGACCAAACGCAGTTGTCTCCTGTCAACGCAGACATCCTCAGTTGGATACACTATATTCATCATACAGCAGAGGGATCTGCATTTTGGTCATACAAGAAATAAACTAAAAGTTTCTCCAGCACTGCAGGAGGAGTGGCAGAAACAAGCTACAGCCATCTGAATTGCTCCGAGCAGCCTAGTTCGGTCTGCAGACCGGGCACCCCAATACAGTTTCTCCTGTTTTTCTACCTGAACTGAAGCTGTATAAAACCACCTCCTGATGCCAAACGCACCAAATGTAACCGGCCTCAAAAAGACACTTTCGCCCTGCCTAATGGGTACCAATGGGCTCATAGTGCCTCTGTCAAATAAAAATGAAGTCAGGAAAAGGAAAAAAAAGTGGACTGATTCTCATCGCCGTTCTACACTCCCTCAGAAGCAAAACCCACAACCCACAGAACTGCTTGGACAAACCTACTTACAGTGGGACCGTATTTAAGTATTTGGTTTAGGGTGGTGTTGCAGCAGCCTAAGGTTGAACCTCTTGAACAGCCCTGGACAAGGTGCCAACTGGTGGAGAGTGGCCTCACGTGACAGATGAGGAAAGGAACCACACCTGGGCTCCAAAACTCGTGTGACAATGTCACCATTTTGCGAAGACGACGGTTTTCTTCTTTGAAGAAGACACCTTTAAGAAATGGGTAGGGTCCAAGAACATGACTTCCATTTGCCTACGTATTGTCTGCTTGCCTACACCACCTAGATTACCGAGCCTAATGCCATTTTGCACTCCATGCCAATGTTTTAAAGTCAGTGCAAACGCTTAAGCGTTAAGCGGCTCTGAGGTATTACCACCTACACCCCTTCTGAAAGCAACACCTTGGCATTCCAGAGAAGTCCACATCTCAGATAGAAATTTAATACATAGGGCTACATGTTGGTCAGTCTGCTGACCAATGAATTCCTCAGTTTGACCAGCTGTCCTGCGCCCAGCTTTGAGGCTGCTCTGCATGTTCCAGCAGCACACTAAACTTACAGCAGACTGTTGAATCGAATTTTTCTTACAAGCAAGCATTAACATGTATTTTAGTTATCCAAGGGGAAGATTATGACCAAAAATGGAAGGAGCCAGTATGAAAGCACAAAAATTATCTAGTTAACAGTACCTGCAACAGTAACTGGTCTTGGACTTTGGACTCTTAGAAGAGGCGTATCTGTAAAAACATCCATTAAAAAAAATTTGAGAAATATTTTTCACAGATAATTTACAGCACCTGCAATATTGGCCACCGAAAATCCCATCTGGCACTGTTTCCAACCAGTCAGTATACAGTGTTCTGACACTTAGATGTGGTATTCTCAGTTTCATTACTCTGTTACTTCCTGGCTGGACAGGACCAAATCTACCCTACTTGTTGATAAAGCAGAGGATATTTTCATGACAGTCAAATAAAGGGAAATCTTGCAAGTTACACTGCCACGAGCTTTCATGAGAAATTATGTGTTCATTTAAGATACTGCATCAAACAGACAAATCATCTGTGTATGTACCACATCGCTAAGAAGCATGCGACTCCCTCATTTTATTACAAGTAGGAAAGAAAGAGGTACTCTTCAAGGCTGCTTGTAGATTTGTGCCCCAGCTCAGAGACGAAGGGACAGCAGCAAAAAAAACAACAGAAAATTAACTAAAAAAAACCCCACAACCCAAACCACCAGTGCATCTTCTTGCAAGGCTGATGACAGCAATACTGAGAAGACAGAGCTGCAACCTAGGCAAAGCACTGATAGAAATACAGGGGATCATATAACACAAAAGCCATCAGCAACTTGCAGTGGAGAAGCAACTCAAGTCGGGTATACTTGCAATCTCTGCTCCGATAACCGAAGCCTTCAGCTTTAAGAATAACTAAAAACCCTAGCTCAGAGCCTATCAATGGCATTGCCCCTGTGCCACTGATGCACAGGTGTAGGCTAAGGATGCTCAGCTCTACGTCCGCAGCCCTAGAGGTGTTAAAGCCAGTTTCCTCGACTCCAGCATTCTGGGGAAGAGGAGGATATTCTCCATCTCCTTGGGAAAGAAGTGCTGAGTATAGGGAGCAGAAGAAGCAGCCTGTTTTGAAATTAGTATTTTTAACAACAGCAACAAGATCAGGAAAGCTCTTTGGTGCTAACTTCATACTGAAAAAAACCCACCTCACACAACGCGGTAGTGCTTCCCCTCCTTCTTTTAATACAGGCTACCCAGCCAAAGGCACAGATGGAGACAGTTATAACTCTTCTTAACCAATTTCATAAACCTACCTCAAACAGAGTTCTTAGAAAAATAAGGCAGACTGCAGCCAGCTATACCAAAACAAGGCTGGCCAAAAGTTCTCAAGCCCATACAACCACACAAGGCGTATCAACAAACTAACAAGCCTTAAAACAATATTCCAACTTGCATTATTTTCTGCCACACACATCGGCCATCAGTCAGCACGGACACATTACACACCTGCACACGCATGATCACTTAAGTCTGATGCTTGCATCCACAAAAAACTGAAAAACTACCACTTCCAAAAGGTTTTTTGAAACACATAGGCCATACAGCTATCAGCATTTTGACAGCAAGGACAAACCAGGAGCTTCAAGTCACTATTTCTTACCTGAAAAAAGTCTTTTCCTACAGGAAGCACAAGAAGTCAAAATAAACCTGTAGGCAAGCAAGGAACAGAAGTATAAAGATCATAAGGAATAAACTGAAGCAAAAAAGAACGCAGTAGACTTGTTCAACTGTTGAACGAACTATTACAAGCACTTCGCAAGACTTCTCAATCTGATGCACCATTAAGTCCAAAGTACATACAACTCTTTTCTTCAATTTAAAAAAAAAAAACAAACACTGCACCCACGCAATTAGGCAACCATCAAGAATGCAGTTTAAATACTGATGACAACCACTCATAGGGCTGAACAATAAATCCTCCCCCCACGTACATTCTTTTGCTCAGCTCACAACACTGCTGCACAAGCGCTCACATCTGCACTGGGCAGTGCCAGACGGGCACAACAGCTTTCCTACAGCAACAGTGTCGGCTCCTGCCAAGCTCTGACCAGTTACAGCCACAGACAACACCTAGCTGCTAGAGATGCAGTTAGAAATAAATTATGCTGTTACAGAGAACTGACCATCCCCTACAATTAAACCAGGGATTGTACCCACTTTTCCGGACCAAGGGGGAGAATTCAGGTCAATATCATTGCCTAGGTTATCCAGGAACTACAAGAGCAAATAAAGCTCCTTCAGAGAACTTATTCAATTAAAGGTAAGAATTAATTACATGTTTCTTATGCTTCAGTCAAGGCAGCACTGTTACAAGCAATTACTATTCTAGCCTCATTCCCAACCTGACCTTAATTAATTACTCTGGATTACAGGCAAGCAAATTTTACTCTCAGACTGCGCAAGGAAAATTCTATTTCCATTCAGGGGACACAGTTATCAGCAAGAATGTAAACTCAACTCTTCCATAACCTGACTTAGGTCAAATAATAAGCATTCATCTAAGTCACTTTCAATTCCAGAACTACTAAAAAAAGTAACAGAAAAATTAGAGAGACTATTATACTATGACTGATCTTCGTTGCAAGTCTTCTCACTTGGCTTTTTTTGGAAACTGGTCCTGTGAAAGGATCCTTGCTCATTATAGAAAAGCAAATGAACCCAGGTCAAAAGCATTTCTGCTGCAGAGACGCTCAGTTACGAGCTGCTGTACAGACACCTACAAAACACTACTTCAAGCCATAGCGCAGTATTTAATGTTCGGTTTTATTCTTCTACTGCACACAATACAAAATTCTGTACACAAGAAGACAACATTTATTTTATCCAGCGTGGACTCATCGACGTTCAAATACCCCTCCTGATCTATTTTCAGGGGTTTAGGCTAGAAACAATAGCCTGGGATCGCAGAAACATCTCCGGTACCAGGAAGATTTTCAGTGAGTAAAGGAGATGTAACCATTCCCCAAGATTGCACTGACAACCTGCCCGGATTCACCGAGCCCTGCCGGGCCCACAGCCCGCGCGGCCACGCCGCGCCCGCCGGTACAACGCTCCATTTCAGCGGCAACAAGCCGCGCCCGCAGCCAGGCCTGTCAGGGAGGAGAACATGGTGCCTGCCGGCTCCACCGGTCCCACGGGGCCGGCGCGCAGCGGCTCCGGGCCGGGGCAGCGACCCGCCGCCACCCCCGACCCTCGGAGACCTTTGGAAGGGGCCAAGCGCAGCGGGACGGCGACACGCCCCCGACTTCGCGGGACACGAAGAGGCCGAGGCACCGCCCGCAGAACCCGCCCCGTCCCCCGGGGTCAGCCGAGGAGCGGCCGCCGCCGCCCCGCCGGGCCCCCCCGCCACCAGCCCCGCCGGGACCGGGCCCGCGCCGCCGAGCCCCGCAGCTCCCGCCGCTCCCGGACCGCGCGGCCCCCGCACCGCCCCGGCCGCCGCCGCCGCGCACCCCGCGCTCCGGCCCCGCCGCCGCCTCGCTCGGCCCGCCCCGCCCCGCCGGCCGGGCCCTCGGCCCGCACATACTCACCTTCCCGCGCCGGCCGCGCGGCTCCGCGGGCCGCCGGGCGCGGGGGGAGGCGCGGCGGGACGGAGGGAGGGCGGGAGGGGGCGGGCGGGGGCCGGCCCGGGCCCCCCGGCCTCAGCGCCCCGCGCCGCGGCCAGGCGGAAGCGGCCCCGCGGGCCCCGCGCTGGAGGCGCCGCCCGGCCCGGCCCGGCCCGGCCCGGCCCTTTGTGCGCGGGGGCGCGTGCCAGCCGCGCCCGCCCGCCCGCCCGGCCTCCCCCCGCCTCGCCTCGCCACGCCGCGGGCCCGCAGCGCGGGGCAGGGCAGGGCAGGCGGCCCGGCCCGCCCAGGCGCCGCCGCGCTCTTACCGAGGGATCTGCGCGGGAAAGAGGGTCCGAGCGGAGCCGAACCGCCCCGGGCCCCGCTCCGCGCCGAGCCCAGCGACACCGACGGCGCAGCCACACAAAATGGCCGCCCCGATGCGGCGCCGCCAGGGAGGGAGGGGCGGGGCCCGGTGGAGGGGCGGGGCCAGGGAGCCCCTCCTTTTCGGGGCCCGGGCACGTGGGTGGGGGGCGCGCTCTCCCCGCGTGGCGGCAGCGGGGGCGCGAGGCGGGGGGCGGGGCCTGGCGGGAGCTGAGGGAGCGCGGCCTGAGGCGGCGCCGGTAGCTCCGCGGGGGGGCGCCTTCCCCTGAGCCCGCCCAGCCCCTGCGGCCGCCGCGGGTGGCCCCCGTGCCGCGCCTCACGCCGGGGCCCACGCCGGGCCCCACTCCAGGCTGGTGCCCGGCCCCGGCGGCGGAGAGGCCTGCTGCCCGAGGCCCGGCGCATTGCCTGGCGGTGCGGCGGAGGGCTCTGGGGGCGGGAGCGTGAGGCGCCTCAGCACGGCGGGGCCCATAAGAGCGTGAGACAGAGGGGAGGACGGCAGTCTGACCCCTCCGGCCCTGCGTGGCCGGGCTGTGGGCGCTGCTCCCGCACACCGGCCCCCAACCATCTCGGCAGTCGTCGGCTGGGCTTGGTCCCCTTGGCCGGTGTCCGGGCAGCCCGGCCATGGGGACAGCGCTCCAGGGGAGCCACCCGGACAGTGCCAGCCTGAGGGCAGCATCGGCGCCTTGGGTACCGCCGGGAGCCGCTTCTGCAGATGCAGAACTGTACAGGGGCAAATCCCATCTTCTTTTTTTCCAGTTCTGTGCTAGGTTAAAGCCAAAACCAGACTGACGCCGAAGAGCAAAAAATCTTTGCAGGCTGAAGTTCTTAACATCAAATTTGACAGTGTTTGTCACTGCGGGTGGATAAACTCTTCTGGTTCGGGTGGTTTTCCTGGGATAATCCATCATTTTCTCCTCAGAGGCCGCAGACGGGTGGGTGATTGTTGCCTGACAGGTTTCGGGATCAGAGTGGCTGCTGTGGCCGAGGTGTCTTGCAGAAGCAGAGCTCGGGCTGCCGGTGCCACCAGGCTCCCGAGGAGGGCACAGCCTGGCCCCGCGTCCAAGCAGTTCTCCTGTCTTCCTCCTCCCAAATCACCCCAGGAACTGCTGTCACTGCACAAATCCGGCTGCTCCCATGACATCAGCCCCGTGCCACAGGCAGCGCTGGGCCCGGAGAGCACAGAGGATGATGGAAAGCAGCGTGGTCCCCGTCGCTGTACAGCAGCCTGGGCGTTCATGCTTCTCTGACAGAGCCTGTGAGCTGTGTTCTGGGAACTCGTGGGAGCACAGTGGCTTGCTAAAAATACCACAACAGGAGAAAAAATGTGGCAGAAAATGTAGTTATCAGTTTGGATTTATTTTTTAACCTGGAAACCTCACAGAGAGTTTTAACATTGCAGGTTTCTAGAAGCAAGAGAAAAAATGCAGGAAGAATTAAAACAGAAAGCAGCTAATGAAATAACTCCAAAGTTTTGGGGAATTATTTTTTTTTTACTAAAACACCAGTTTGTGTATTAGTTTTTTTGAGAGCACTATATTTCATTCAGAAGTTTTTGCCATGTAAAAAACCACAGAATCTTAGCACATCTGCCATGAGCAGGCACATGTCAGAAACCACGTCCTTCTCCACAGGAACGGGTCTTTCCAGGTCCCACTGGTTTTGAGACGCGGGAAATATTCCTTTCTTCTGCTGTTCCCGCCGAGAGCTCACAACAGTCCAGGGACGTGTCTATGCCAATCTGTGATCCGTTTCTCCTTGCACGCTGCCCAGGACTCCAGCTCCAGTACCCGATGCCAGTGGCCATGGTCAGCGCCATCGGAACCCCCGGACGTCAGGCGTACCCCCCTGTTCTGGCTGCCCACGGAGCTGCTATTGGAACCCCCGGACATCAGGCGTACCCCCCCCGTTCCTGCTGCCCACGGAGCTGCTATTGGAACCCCCGGACGTCAGGCGTACCCGCCTGTTCTGGCTGCCCACGGAGCGGCAGCCCTGCCTGGGAGCGGTGCTCCTCCTGCACTGGCAGCCGCCATCAATGCCGGGGCTGCCCTGCCTGTCCTCGGCTGTGCCTCAGGCAGGTCCCAGCCCCCTCCAAGAGCTTCTGCTTGGCTCAGCTGTCCCAGTTGGGATCCAGCGTTTCCCACACATCAAGGAAACCAATAAATACCAAGGAAACCAATAAATGTGGACAAACGAAGCGTTGCAGCCCGGGGAGGACTGCTCTGGACAGCAGTTCTGGTCTCACCTGCAAAGCCTTTGTTTCTGCTCAGCATGAGCGGTGTCCTGAACACCGCCGGGCTCGCTGTCAGGGAGCGGGATGCTGTGCTGGGACGGGCGAGCCGGAGCCGAGCAGGCTGGCGGTGAACGGGAGCAGAGCAGTGAGCGTGCGAGTCCCACAGCCACGAGGCAGGGCTGCGGTCAAGGGCGGTGGTCAGGCCCCGGAGCAGCACAGGAGAGGCCGGCCTGGCCCAGGCAGGGCGCGAGGGGCTGCGACGGGGCGGCCTTGCTGGGGAACAGGAGGGGGGCTCCAGCTCCTGCCCTTCGAGGCTGGCTCTCCAGCAGTGCCTCCGCTGGCACCGGGGACCCGCGCCCGGGGGTCGCCCCCTGCCCCGGCTGCGGGAGGAGCCCAGCGAGAGGCCTGGGGTCAGCATCGGGTCTGCCTGGGGTGGCTGGAGACCCCCGGGCGGGCACGCAGGGCCCCGCGGGGATGATGTGGGGCCAGCCCGGCGCGGGGGCTCGCACCGACCGGGACAGCTCCTGCCCTCCGCAGCGAGCGGGCCGGGGTGAGCTCCCTGCGCGCAGCTCTGCCCGCCGGGCCGCTCCCCGCTGGCAGCGGCTCCTGTCCCCCAGCGCGGGCTGACCTGCAGGCCCGGTCCCCAGGCGTGAGGGCGGGAGGCACGGGACTCGCCCCGTCCATGTGCCTCTTCCGTATCTGGGCAGTTTATACCTCAGGACGGTTTCCCACCACTTCTTTGTCGGCAGCGCAGCCAGCGCGGCCGGGAACCAGCTGCGGATCTCCAGGGAAGGACGGCCACCCGGCCTGTGCCCTTGGCCGGGGCAGATGCGGTCCCATCCGTGGAGCGGCGTGGGAGAGACAGGCACCCAGACACCCCCCCGCTGATTCAACTGGGAGCGGGCGGGGGCTGCAGCCCCCTTCAGCTGCTCATCCTCAGGCGACAGAGACCCTGCAGGCCCTGCGGCTGTAGCACCTGGCTGTCCTGCGCCCTTCCTGCCCTGGGAGAGGAGAAACCGCATGCACAGCAGGGCCACCCCAGCCCCCTGTTCGGGTACCGTTTGCAGTTGCAGCACTTTTCCCCAGCAGGCACAAAGGCCGGGTTGTTTCAGAGGAAGTTGCACCTCGCAGCTGAAACAACCCCATAGCTCACGGCCCTCAAAAGAGAAGGCCCTGCTCCTCCTCTGACCCCCTGCCCTCCACATCCCTGCCGCGGCCCACTCGGTCTCCCCTGCTGCTTGTGATCTGAAAGGAGGACCAGATCTGGCACAGACAGGATGGAGGAAACGGGGCTGCGAGAGGAGATGAGCTGACATACGCCACTAGTTCTCCTTTGGGAGAGGCAGTAGCTTGTCAGACCAGCCTTGCTCTCGGGCTTCTGAATACCTTCATGGCTTTGGGCCCTGAACCTGCCAGCAGCCAGCCCCGACAGCCGAGGTGGGACAGTCCTCGGGCACAAGCTCCCTTTGCAGGACCGCAAACACTAAGCACTTCAGACAAAGTGGGATGGCTGTGATGGTGAGGAGGAAGGTCCGGGTGGAGGCTGGGGCCAGAGCAGCGCCTGGGAGATGCAGGTTCAAACCTTTGCGGGCTGGTGTCCCCTGCTTTGAAAGGAAAAGTCCAGCTCAGGAGTGACTCCATCTGTCTTAAAAGTTTTCCTGCATGGCCACTTGGAAGCACAGCTCCGGCAGGGTCCGTATGTCGTCCACCTCACTCTGAATGCCCGGGCTTCTCCCTGTTCCCTCTTCATGCCTGAGAAGGCTCCCCAGCCGCCTGCACCCACACCCAGTTCTCTCCACTATTAACCATGGTTGACAAAAGCTACAGGACATCAGGAGCTCTAGAAGCAGCAGCACTCGGCAGCTAGATCAGCTTTCTCCATCTTGGCGTTGCTGGTTGCCCCACAGTCAGTCTCTGGGTGTGCCGGAGCCCGAGCCCGGCTCGGCAGCGCCCCGGCTCAGTGCTGTCTCCACCAGCCGGTTCTGCTGAACGCGCCAGCGCCTTGCTGTGCCCACATCAAACCCGCGCTGGGGCAGCGTCAGGACAGGGACCCTCCCGTCTCTGCCTCCCTCCAGCACTGCAGGGCTCCTGACGCAGGCACGCCGGTTCCTCTGGTCCCTGTCTTCCCACAGGGACGATTTAGTGCAAAGCTTGGCATGAGGACTAAGCTAAAAACCTACATGAGGATTAGGCTAGAAACCAGCCTTGCACTGTCCTGGGTTTCTGGGGAGGTGGCACAACCTCTGGCCACCTCTGGTTTGAGGGAGGAATGCAGTCTCTCTGGTGGGCCAGGAGGAGGGAGAGCCCTCGCATTTGTCAGGGCAGGAGAGACTACAAGAAGCTTCTGTACCAGGAGTGCTGGCGGGTGAGCAGGACGGGTGGCCTCGTGGTTATCATGTGCTGTGAAGCACTAGGCAGTTGCTGAAGCTGAGCCCCACCTTCCTCCCTCTCAGCCTGAGAGGTCCAAAACCCACCCGTGATCCCCCAGCAGCTGTCCAGCCTCCTCAGGGCCTGGGGTGGAGCGTGGACAGCAGACCTGAGGACATGGTGTCTATCAGCTGCAATCAGTCGCTGGGAGAATTGCCTCTGACATTTTTGTTTGCAGACTCCCACAACACGACTGCAGCGACAGCAAAAGGCTCACGCCAGGCTCTGCGAGGAGACTTAAACCACCCAGAAATTCAACAGCACCAGCAAGAGCACCCAGCACCGCAATGGAGCTGGCCCCGTCAGGACACGTCACCCCTCCACCACCCACGCAAGCCTGGGATGAGCTGTCGGTGCCTCCTCTCTACCAGGAGCCGCAGAGAAGTGAGCTGTGTCCCCAGCCGCCCTCTGGCACAGGGTCTTGCTGCACTGCTGGTGGAAGCTGAGAACAGACAACAAACAAGGTCCAGGTATCAGGCCAAGGTGACTGCAGGAGCCAGCCCGAGTCTCTGAGCCTGAGCTGAAGCACTTGGTTTGAGGGCTTTTTTGATTTGCCAAAATCAGCTCATTTCACAGCAAAGCCTTGGGGAACACGTAGACACCAGGCTGCAGACATCCACCTAGGAAATGGCTGTGCGATCTCATGATGCTATTGGTCTTCCTTCTGCTCTCACTTGTCATTGCCCCTCTCCTGAAGGCTACAGGCCACCTGCCTGTCCCTCCCGCCAGCAAGGCTGGTCTGAAGTCCCAGTGACTTGGCCAGCACAGGTGATCCTCAACTGCTGGAGCGACCACCCAGCCCTTGCCAGCTTTGCCTGCAGCACACCAGCTCTTCCCAGCGCTGCCAGGACAGTGACCAACCCCAGAGCACCAGTAGCACTGGCCAGACCCAGGGCAGTGGCTCCTCACGGCGTGGTGGCAGCGGCACGGCCAGCCCTTGCGCTGCAGCCCCAGCGCAGTGAGCAACCCGCACCAGTCCAGAGCGCCAGTGCAGACTGCTCCCAGCCGCTCCTTGGAGCAGGGATGGAGGAAACATCAGAGAATCCTCCAGTCTGAACATAGAGATGTCCCAGTGAGGTCAGCCTGACAGCCGTCTCGCCACATCTCCAACAGCAGAGATGACGCGGGGGAAGCACGCACGTGTGACCACCTCCTGCGGTCTGCCTGCAGCACCCACAGCTGCTGGACGATGGGTAGTAGCAGCACACCCCTCTCCTTCTCTGCCTGCCCCTTTGGCTACTGCCCATACACTTCTCTAATCCCTTTTTGACCCTGAAAGGCTCCAGAAGACACTGTGTAAAGAAGTATTGTCCTTTACCTTTACCTGTTTTAACCTCTTCCAAGTTTCATCAAGTGCCTCTTAGTAGCTGCCAGGGAGCTAAAACCAGCAGAACCAGCCCACAGCGTGGCGTCCAAGCGCTTACCTCATGCCGATTCCCAAACGTTATTCAGGAACACTCAAATCCAGGCTGAAATCTGCAGCTCCAGGAGGACACGGTCCTGCTTCAGAAATTCACAAGAAAGACAAGAAACCACCATGGAGATTGTATTTATTATTGTAACAGAGAAGAGGCTGCTCTACTGATTTGTATTTACAAATCTGTTGGCAAAGAAAATAATATCCAGTGTAATTTATTAGCCTATTTTACAGCCCTGGCAAGAAGCATTCATTTGTAATAGCAGCAAATGCCTACAGTTTGATTGCCTGCTACAGCTAAGTGCACGGAATAGCATGGATCACCTACGCGGTGGCTGGCGGCAGGCGAGGCCTCCGTGGCCCGGGGCAGGCACTGCCCGGCTGCTCCAGCCCACGGCGGGCAGGACGCGGCACCACGAGCCCGTTCAACAACGTCAGGACAGCATGGCAGAGCCGTTAACCCGCTGCCCGTCTGCATTTCTGGGAAAGCAGCCCCACATCTGAAGCACAAGTTGTTCAGCGCTTCAGAAAGTCAAACTGAGCCGAACGGCTCTGAAGCTTTGGGAGGGGAGGGGAGGGGATGGGGTGGGCGCGTGAAGCGAATCCTGGTGCATTTCTGGCGGCGTGTTTGACAGAGCTAATCCTGACACGGGAGCAAGATTTCCTGGCCTGCTGGACCCCAGAAGCATCGGGTACAAGGAGAGGAACCAGCACCCTCGCTCAGCTGGGCACGAACTGACCACCCGCTGTGGAGCCCCCACCAGCACACACGTGCCCTGGGAAGCCCGCTGGCACACGTCGGGAGATCCGAGCAGCCAGCACGCTCGGGGCACTCTCTGCACATGGCACCTTTTCCCCACACTTCTGGTACAGATTCAGACATCAGCTTTAAACCCCGCTGCTGGCAGGGCTCGGCTCCCCGCTGCAGTCAGGAGAGGATGATCCCAGGTCCCCAGCTGAAAGGGAGGGGGATGCAAAAATGCAAATGCAACCTTGGACGCTACCGGCAGACTTAGCGTTGCATGAGTAACCCCGACAGGCAGCTTTTTGCAGCAGAGCTGCCTCTGGCAGGGAAAACGCTTCAAAGGAAGAGAACAGTAACACCAGGATGCCACCGAGTCAGAAATTGCTGCTTGCTAAGGAACATGCAACAGTATCTGGAGGCTGTGGGGAAATCCACGTGCTGCCTCTGAAAGACACTGTTCTTGCTGGTGCCTCATTCCTGGTAGCGCACAGACAAGCCGCAGAGGTTCAACAGCAGTGGTGAGAACGCTGAGCTGCCGGCCTGACCCCACGACTGCGCGGGCTCCACCACACCTCCGCCGCTCAGAGCTGCCTCTTCCCTTCTCTTCCCTCCCTTCCCCTTCCCTTCGAACGCCTCTGCAGCTCCCGTGGGAACTGGGTGGGAAGAGCATTGGTGCCACAGTTGACTCCGGGCAGTATCATTATTTCACGAGCACACGGCAGTGCTGCTGCTCTGCCTGGAAGCACATCAGAGCACGGCAGCATTTCTTACTGGTGGGGGCCCTCCCGGCTTCCTTTAGACTGGGCTGAACTGGGAGGGTGGGCAAAACCGGCATTCGGTCCCCGGCAGAGCAGTCTGGGAAGGAGCTGGTACCAGGACGGAGCGGTGCCGCAGCTGCGGAGGCTGCTCTGAGCACGGTCTCAGGTGCTCTCCAGAAAAGCTGGTGAGCTCACGCTGCCCAGAGCAGAAAGGAGCTGCAAGGCCTCTGGGGCTACCCCTCCAGAGGACACGGCCCTCGTTAGGAGGATGCCGAAGAGCTTGTTCATCTGTTTGCTGCCAAGTGCGTGGCCTTCCTCTCGTCCCCAGCCGCCACGGCGTGGGCAGGTGCTGGTTTAGCTCAGCACAGGGCTGGTCCCACGTGCTGCCCACGTGCTGCTGTGCAGCTCTGAAGCTGCTCGAAGCAGAAGCTGTGCGGACGCGGCCTGCCAGGGCTCCCAGCTGTGCGCCGGCTGCCTACCCAGCCACCAGCAGCAGAGGCTCAAACACCTCCTCTCCCTGGGCTGCAACGCGCTTCCACCGACCAGGGCGGTCCAAGGAACCCCTCTGCCTCAGCAAACCCCCTGCACCTCCACACCCCTCCACCAAGAGCACTGCGGGGCGTCAGAACAACCTTCACGCCTCCAACCAACAGTCTGCAGAGGTGGACCAGGCTGGCTCCGTAGCAGTGGAATTATCCCCAGTGAGGCAGCATCTCTCCCAGGACCAGCTCATGCCACAACACAGGAGCAATGTCCCCCTGCCCAAAGCCTCCAGAAGGGAGATGGAGAGTGTCACTGCCCCAGGCAGCAGTTTCTCTGGATGTCACAGCCCTTTCAATGAGCAACCAGTGCTGGGGCTCCAAGGAGGAGAGCTGCCCCCCTCTGACACACGCTGAGAGGCCAGGAACCAGAGAATCTGGTCTGGCATGTCTAAGGACTTCCCGGTCCTAAACAGCACGAGCCTTCCAGGAGCACATAGTCCTTGTCCTCGAGGTCATATATTGTGAGATACTCAGGAGTTAACCCGGGGTGTGACAACAGCAAGGACAATGGAAGAAACCTAGGAGGAGGGGAGAAGATTTCGGGCACTCAGCAGCTCCCCAGGGATGGACCCCCGGGCCAGCGGCTCAGACGAGCCCTTTGATGAAGCTCGTGTCCAAGTGCACTATCAGCATGCGAAGAAAGGACATTTCTTTGCGCGTGTTCTCAAAGATAACGCGAGGGTCGTCAGACTGGCAGCGCAGGCAGTTGGGGGCCATCACCATGGCCAGGTTATTCACGTCCATCTTCGTTCTGCCCACATTTGACGGCTGAGCAAAGATCTGCAAGGTAATAAGAAGACGTTCAGCTGGAGCAGTGGAAAAGGGCAAGAGCTCCAAGCAGGAGGCCTAAGCAGAGGTGCAAGGACAGCCGAGATGGGGCCTCCCTGGAGGACAGTGCCCCAACAGCCACACATCCACAGCGGAAGGCCGCTGTGCTCTGACGCAGCTGGCAGCACGGAAGCCTCAGCAGACAGGGAACATCTTGCAGATCTCAACCTCTGGGACCAGCCCCATGCTATACAAGATCAGGAATACAGTTTACTGCTTCCATAAGGGACAAGACCAGCAGATCCCCCTCCATCAATCCCACCTTACATACAGGCAAGAGGTCCTAGAACCCTGCGATGGCCCACCACTACTGTGCCGCCAACGCATGCTGCAGGCGCGCTCCCGGCTCGTGGCTGGGGTGGGGGGCACAGGGCTGCGGGGGCTGCCTACCTGCAGGAAGTGAATGAGGTAACACAGCACCAGCCGGTTGAGCTCCGGCAAAAGCTGCACCACGGCCACGGCAGCGTCTGGGTTCTCGTAGTTGCTGATGCACTCTTTGTAGAACTGCTGGGGGATCACGGGTTCCTCCAGCTCCCGATACCACAGCTTGAGAAGAGAGGCTGGGCAGAAAGCAGGGCACATGAGAACCGCTCTGGTTACCTCCCCACCACCTTCAGCAGCAAACCTGGCAGCAAGACTCAAGGCCTCAGGAAAGAGAGGGCAGAGGAGGGACTCTGCGCGTCTGCCATTTCACCTTCTTTCAGTCTCGGCTCTGAAAGTCTCAAGCAGCCAAACTGGCCAGTTAGAGGAAAACGCTGGCTCGTGTCTACCTGCTCCTCTAGAATCAGCCCTGGGGCCGCCTAAAGGAGAGGACAACGAGACCTTGGAGCTGAAGCGCTGCTGCTGAGCGGCTCCCCGCTTGCACAGCCTCTCCCGCTGGAGCCAGCCAGAGCCCCAGGCCCCCCTGCTGCCCCCCGTGTTTTTCCTACGGGCAGTGTTTGGAAAGGCAGCGGAAAAGGCACAGAATGAGAACGTGGCTGGTGCAGACAGCCTACGTGCACGTCCCCGGGCAGTGGCACGCCTCCCGGGCTGCTCCTGTGCCTTCCCCTCCACACTCCACCGAGCTGAGGCGCATGCGCCTGCCACATTCCCTACCTGGGATGTTGGGGTCACTGAGGCCGCTTGGGATTCTCCACTGATCCACCTGCAGCTTCAGGGCATTGACTTCATCTATGTCACCGGGTATCCTGCGAGCAGAGGCACGGCAGAGGCGCTTTAGAAGGCGAGCAGGGCGACGTGCCCGGTGCGGCCGCTGACCGGCAAACCGGGGCCCCGGGGAGCAGGAAGCACACACCAGCAGCAGCTCCTTAGAGAGAACGGGCTGCCTGGTTTTAGACACAGCTGTAAAGTGGGGGCAGAAGAAACGCTTATCTCCTTCCCACTAGCTCCGACACCAACGACCTTTCTGTCCTCAGGAGTGACTGTTTTCTGTAACTGGGCCTCTCTGCAGCACGTTCAGTCCAAAGAAACGACTCTGGCTAAGTACACCCTTACAAGGCAAAGTTGAGTCTTTTGCTAGCTATCTCAAATCAAGGTTAGCAAGTGAAAAAATAACACAAATCTGAAATAAAACAAAACCAACAACAAAAACCCAAAAAATCAAAGCCAGACCAGAATCCCCTATGTTCACCACACAGATCCTCTGTCTCCCTTGACTCCTTGTGTCTTGTGCATCATCAAGAATGACGTGCTGCACTTGATGAACTGCTCTGCCAGGATCCCAAGAGCTCGTCCCTTCCCTGCACTGGACGACTGTTGCCGGTGAAGTTAATGACAGTTGAGCACCTTGCCCGGGTACATGCTGTCCCAAGCACTTCAAGTCACATCTGCGCTGTCCCCTCTGTGCTAGTGCACGCAAACAGGCTAATGCTACTGTAAAAAGTGATTCCTGAACCCGGGCAAGGTCGGCAATCTGCGGCAGCGCGCTGTTCTCAGGGAAGAGGAAGCACGTGGAGGTTAATCTTGATTTCTTGGCTTTGAGGACTGACATGTGGGTGGCTCAAGAGTAACACAGCACTCCAAAAGCTCACCTGAAAATGCCCTCCGTCTGTTCTCCTCCCAGAGCCAAGACCTGCTGCGACAGCTGTGTCTGCACCCAGGGCAGCTTGTGACCCGGGTACGTGTCCTGCTGCCGCAGCATGATTTCCTCCAGCGAGCTGCCGAAGAGGGATGGCGTCACGATGGCGTTCCTGGCATGTGTTATCTCCTCCACGGTTGGTTTCCGGAGGCCCTGAGGACAGAGAAGAGCTCAGCGCAGCCGTGGCACAGCCAGGATGGCGCGGGCTGCCCGTGCACACTGACACCTCGCTGGCCTCCGGGCAGCACGGTTCTCACCCTGCAGCCTCCACCTCCTAAAATCAGGCAGGGGTCAACTCCTCAGGCCCAAGAGGAGCCGAGAAGCTGCTGCCTGTTGGCAGGAGATCGCTTTGGAGACTGTGGGCTGTTTTTGCAGGGATTCCGTTGCTGTGATTTGCACACCGGGGGGGGGACTGCTGTGGCGTGGCAGGAGGAAGGACGGAGCCCAGCCGTCCCCGGCCGTGGCGAGGTCAGCAGAGAGCACGCGTACACCAGCCCAGGCTGAGCGCTCGGCCACGGGACAGCTGGACAACAGCCCTGTGGGAGTTCCCCAAGAAGGGAATTCCAGGTACGTCCAACTCCAGGGAAAGCTTCGCTCTCAGAGGTGCTGAAGCTCTCTGAAAAGTGAGCACCAGGACCTGCTGCTTCTGAAAGACGCTGACACTTGAAAGGGGCCTGGAATTTCCCCCGGCAGAGACTCAGAGAAACATGGAGCGCTGTCGCAGGGGTGACAGGCTGCCCCGCGCAGCAGCCATCTGGCAGCGGCCCTGCGGCTGAGCGGGAAGCGTGACGCCAGGGGGTGAAGCTCCCGACGACCCCTCAGAGGGCGGCAGCCGCCGGGGCCGTGGTTGTGCGTGACGCGTCCGGACGCTTCCCGTCCTGCCCCGCCGGGATGCCAGCAGCCGTCGCCCCTCCCCAGGTATTTCAGCTGTTTGCTCGCTGTACACGGAGTCCAGATGGCAGGGAGGCCGCAGAGGCATTCGCAGAAATAAAAGACGACCGGATCTGGCTCGGAGACCTGGGACGGACAGGCCGGGGCCGCCTGCCAGCTTTCAGAGCCCCGCGCAGAACCGTGCGAGGAAAGGGAGGAGGGGCATTTCCAGACCACACAGAGCACAGAGGCTGCCCTCCGCGCCAGCCACCTCCACTGCCCGATCGTTTGAACAACTGGGAACTGGGAATGAACAACTCTGCAGCAAACCAGCTGCAAGACCCGGCCCACGCCGGCTCTCAGGGGCAAAGGGAGGCTCTGCCGTCACCTGCGGAAACCAAAGCATGGGCATCCCCCGCATGGCCGGCTCCCCTCACCCTGGAGACAGGTAAACACCAGGTTTGCCCTCCACGTCCCCAAGGCCAGCAAGCACCCGGCTGCGCGGCTGCCAGCACGCAGGCCCTGCTGTCTGCCCGGAGCACGGCGGGACACGGGCAGCAGCCTTCTCCCACACGTTCATGGGAGGACAAGCCCTGAGCACGCGTCCCCCATGCACCCTGTCTCCACTTCCCATCGCTGAGTCAGTGGTGACCTGCGAGAGTCACGGACCGACTGCTCTGGGACCCGGGAAGTGGAGCGCTGTGCAGGCAGCCGATGGGCCCCGGAGCCGGGGCAGTCGCTCACCTTTTTGCCTCCGGTGACGGCTACTTTCTGGAGTTTCCGGTAGCAGTACTTGGCGTAGGTGCTGATGGGCAGACCTGGCAGGAAGCAGAAACGAGCGGTCAGCCTGCAGCACCGTGCACCCGCCACCCCGCAGCCCTTCGGAGCGCCCAACGCAGCCGCTCACACCGGGGCGAACAGCCACCCCTCCTCTGCGCAGCCCACTGTGCCGGCGGCAGAGGGGCTGCCACAACCTGACACCGCGCGCCCCAAAGCCCCCAGCCCTGCAGCCCCCGGGCCGGCGGCGTCAGTCCAAGTCAGTGCTGGGGCTGGGAGGAATGAAGCCTTCCGAGTCAAGGCCCGTAGCGCTGCACTCCCAGCCCTGCTCCTGCAGATCCCCACCTCCCGCACTGGCAGCCCGACCCTGGGCTGTCTCCGCGCAGGGCGCCTGCCCGGCATTCGCAGCCTGGGCACGCATCTGAACGCGGCGCAGCTGGAGTTACCTGGCCCACAGACACAGGGCCGGGCATTTACGCACCGCCAGATCTCAGCCAAAGAGCACGCAGAGCCAGTCCCCTGCCAGGAAAGATTTCAAAGTGTTTTAGACAAATTGTTTATGATTCAAGAACCGCAGTCCTGGGCTAGCGAGAGAGGCAGCAGCACACGAAGGCGTGCGGAGCCCGAGAGCCAGCACCAGCAGTAAGAGCGAGCTCAGGACGCAAGGAGGGGCGCGGGAAGGCGGCAGGGTCGCTCTCTTCTTCCCAAAGCCCTGCAGAAGGCTTCTGCGCTGTCCCGCCCGCAGCCTCCGACTCCACCTCGTGCTGTGAGGCTGGCGCACGCTCTGCAGCGCGAGGGAAGTCGGACACGCGGGTGCTTGGGAGCTTCACTGCAAAAGCTGCAGCCCCTCCGCAAGAACGGCTGCTCCGGTTGCGCTTGGTTCAGCGAACTCTGAGGGCGAGCGGAGCCAGCATTCACAGAGCTAATCCCCCCGTGACACCAGCAGAAATGTTTGCACTGACAGAGCACTGATTGCTGGGAGAGTTTTTCCAAAACCGTTGGCCTTTTGTTCTTTTTCCAGTCAAACCCAAATTGCCTGCTGAAAGCAGTGAATAGATCTGCCCTATTTGACTCCCTGCCAGGCTCAAAGCTTGCAGCAGCGTTCAAAACACTTGTGGCTTTCAAAATCTACATTCTGGTCAGATGCTGCGTATTTCAGCTCAGCCTTTCACACACCCCACGGCTTAGGTGAGCTGGTCAGGAGCCTGGAGTTCCTCAGATCCTCTGGATGCAGAGGGAGGACGAGCTCTCCTCAAGCAGAACAACAGTTTGTGTGGGTGGGAGATGCGCTCTCCCCCGTTCTGCTCTCAGCCAGCAGACAAACCAGTCCTTGGTTCCCACGCCGAGAGACGGACGCCCTGCCTCAGTCGCTCTGCCTGGCTGCCCGAGCCGCAGCGGAGCCTCCCCGCAACGCTGCAGCAATCCGCAGGGGTACAGCAGCATCCCCCTCTCCCACAGGCAACGGGAAGGAAAGCCAGCCTTACGAATTTCTCTCTCTCGGGACTATCTAAAGAAAAATATTCCTCGTATGCAAAAATCCTGCTAATCCCAGGCATGATTCATGCTGGAAATGTCTAAGGATTAAAGAAAACAAAACCAATACACTGCTTTGTGGTGCTTCACTATTTCAGGCTACGGGTTCTGTTGTTAAAATGTGCAGACGCGCCCCGACGCAAAGGGTCACCCGCTGCACGAAGGAGGGAATGGGAAAAAGACTGCACGGCGTCTCTGCATCACAACAATTACGTGGGAGGCAGCGCATTCAAAACTAATAATAGGAAATGTTTTTTCACACTGTAATTAGACCACGAAACCCATAATCACCCTAAGAGTCTAACAAGGTCTGCAAAGGAACTGGTTGCCTTGAAGAGCCTGCATGGCCAACGCGTGGGCAGCAGCCAGACACGTTTGCTTGAAGCCCGCTTCGTACTTTCCCAGAAAGCTCCCTGGTCCTGGGAAAAGCGTAAAACCCAGATCCTGCGCCTTCTGCAGCGAGGCATCCCGCTCCGAACGACGAGCAGGCTGCAGCCTCTGACCCAGCAGGGACTGTCGGGGCCATGCGTGGAGCCGACCGGATTTCAAGCAAATAACCTGAAAACCAAACTTTCCCCCCACACGAGGGGCTGGACCCGTTACTGGCCACGGGCCTGAATTACCAGCAGAGCAGAGGGAACCCAGAGGAGCGGGGTGAGCGGTGCTCTGCTGCGGCGGGCACAGCGTGGACGGCTCCCGCGGGGGCTCACAGCGGCGACGCGCAGCCCCCCTGCTACGCAGCAGAAGGCCTCCGCCCCGACGCGCGCGCTCCCAGGACACGCGCAGGGCGAGATGGTGAAGGAGGTGTGGAGAGGCCGGGAGGCAAGCGGCGAGGTGGAGAGGAAAATGCAGGGGAGAGGAGCAGGATTTAGCTTTAGCCTCTGCTTTTCCAAGCTGACTTGACCTGACTCGACCATCTGGCTGCTTTCAGAATGCTCAGCTAGAGAGCGGCTCCCAGCATTCAGCTCATCCCGCACGGCCAGTTCTCCGAACCAGGGGGCCAGGTACTGCCTCCGCTCCCCAGCGTGCACGCCTGGGCGCGAGGACGGGCAGCTCTGCCTGCACGGGGCAGACAGGGCCAACACTGCAGGCAATTCCACCTCGAGTCTGTGAATTCCAGCTGATCTGTCACCTCCTGGGGTACCCCAGTAGCCCCAGGAGCTCGGGAACAGAATACTACTAACAACCCACACGGTGAAAAATAGATCGCAAAGGAAAATATTTTTCTGTGTGCTGGCCCAGAAATACATGCAAGGAGCTTCTTAAAGAACCTCTCCCTTTATAACAAGTTAAAATCCAGGCAGGGCATATGCGGGAACATCACTTCTGGAACAGAACTGAATGCTCTCCAGCCAAAAAATGTCTTCAAAAATGCAGCAAACAATGTGGATCCAGAACCCGGCCATGGGACACGTATTTTCGCACAGCAGAAGCTGTTGGCTCGGTACCTCTCCGACCTGCCGCATCCTCCCCCAGACCTCAGCCTGGCAGTCAGAGCAGGCTCTCAGAGCGGGCCCCGGCTCGCCGCGCTCCTCAGCACAGGGCAGGAGCCTCCCGAAACCAGAGCCGCTCTCCCGCTCGGATCTGCCCAGGCACCCCGTTCTGCGGCAGTGCCTTAGCCCTCTGCCCCACACCGCCAGCGGATCCTGCCGCGTCGCGGCAGTGCCGCTCCGTCCCCGTTCCCCGTGCGGGAAACGCTGTTCTGCGCCGGCCCAAAGGGCAGCCCAAGCCAGCAGCCTGCGCCCACCACCGCGAGCTGAAGCCACAGACACAGCCTGTCTGAAAAACGAGTGTTCCCCGCGAGAAGCTCCCGGCTAGCAGCAGCTGGGAGAGACCCGAGGCAGTGCTGCACCTGGACCACCAACCATCCCCTGACAGCCCTCCCTTCTCTGAGTTTGTCCCATTTCCCCCTAAACCTCTTCACGCTCCCAACCTGCGCAGCACCCTGCTTTGCGACTCCTGATGATTTAGTTTTGGGCTTCAGGACAGAGCGCTCCTCAGCCTGCTGCCCAAACCAGACGGTTTCCAATGCTTCTGCTACAATGAACGGCGAGAAATTTTCTTCCTCTCGCTTTCCCCGGGTGAGCCGCAGTCTCCTTCAGCCCACTGACCGTCTCCCCTCCGCTCGCCCCCAGGCGCAGCGCCCGGGGGGCTTCCCCCGCCGCACTTGTCAGCCCTGGAGGGACCCCGGGCAGGAGCCGTGGAGCAGGCACCGCACGGCCATGGCCGACTGCTGGCTTGCTCTCTGTCCCTTTGCTCCCAGTCCTCTGTTTGGTTTCTGACCACTTCCCAACACCGTGATACATTTCTGGAAATTCATATACAGGCTGCAAAACATCTCCCCCCGGAAGCAGCCGCGTGGGGGCCTGCCGCTGCGTGTCCGGTTAGGGACGTCTCCCCCACCTACGGTCTCTGCTTGTGTTGACCCAGTTTTCTCTGCTGCTTGATCACTCAGCTACTCACCCTTGCAAGGTCCCTCCGCACCTTTATTTTTACAACCCTGAATAATTTTGTACCAGCACCGAGCTGCCAGCTCATTATTTGCCTCCTTTTATAGACCCAAGCCCAGCTCATATTCCTGCAGTATCAGCAGACCATCCTCCTTCTCAACATGGAATTTATTTCTACCTGTTCTTCTTCTGCCTTTCAGTGGGTTACTGATCCATGAACAGATCTTGCACCACCTTCAGATTTCATTTACTCACAGAGAATCATGCTAGAAGATGAAGATTGCAGAGGTAAGTGTGGGAAACTTAAAAATTATTTCTCTGGGTGCATGTCAGATGACACATCTTCACGCATCCAAGCGTTTGCTTACAAGCCCCTGCACTGCGGGAACTGGGGGGTGGGGGGTGGGGAATCACTACTTTAACCCAATTTTTCACTGGAAGACTTACATACATGCCCACATATCCACCATTCAGTTCTGTTTGAAGAAAGCACATTTAACTTCCTTATGGATTTCTCTGCTAAATTGCTGATACAGCGTCCATAAGCATCTAAGTATTTCAAAGCTACTGATGAACTTCTCCTCACAACAGCCTTTCAGCTGCAGGGAGCTGCGTCCCCCTACCCGCCCGTCACACGCGCGGCAAGCGGGGCCGGGGGGACGGATGTCGGCGTCCCGAGGAAAAGCCTGACCCTTCCAGCCAGCCGCGGACAGCCCCCCTGCAGGACCCCCCTGCTGCAGGTGCAGCTCTGAGGTCAGGCCCCAGCAGAACCCTCAGCATTATCGGTCACTCGCGAGAACGCTGGTTCAAGCGACCTGCTAGCGCTCCCGCCTCCTCCGCGCCTCCCCTCGCCTCTCGGCCGGAGCTGGCAGGAGCCTGCCGCCCAGCTCGGTCATTCTGAGGCTCCAGCTCACTGCCAGAGGTCTCCTGCGTGCCAGACAGCAGACAGCGTCCGGCGAAGGGAACAGCATGTGACCCGTCACCAGAGCCCCGGCCGAGACCACACAGGCACTCCTGACTATCAAGTGCTTCATTCTGGGAGCTTTATAAAGCTATCCTGGCACGCCTTCTTCATAACCTTTCACATATATATATACACACACACTTTGTTTCTTATTTTTAGGTAAAAACTACCTCCACCTTCCCAAGCACAGCGCCGGCACACGCAGCACAGAGAAGCAACTGCACGGCAGCGCCCGCTCAGCCGGCGGCAGAGCACGCCCTGCGCAGCGAGCTGTCCCGCAAAGGTTCGGAATGGGCTGAGCTCTCCTGGGCCTGAACAGGAAAGGAAAAAGACAGATCCCTGCCAGAAATACAGCCCCTCTGTGCAACTTCAGGCCTCTGCTCCGAATCCCTCTGCAGAGCGGGGAGCGGCAGAGGCTCCTCGGGCAGGGCTGCGACCCAGAGGCCAGCCCAGGCGCTGGCCAGGCGTGCGGCTGCCTCGGGGAGCCGCGGCACCGGGCAGCGCGGCGCAGCTGCCACGTCCATGGCTCACACGCCTGCCTGCCGGCCGCGGGCAGGGCTCAGCCGTGCAGGAAGCTGGACTCCAGCTCTCCCAGATTAAAAACACGCAGACCACATGATATAAAGTGCTGCCTGATAGGAATTCACAAGGTTGGCTCAAGTTTCCTGAAAGCCATATAAAAAAAAAAAAAAGAAAAGAATGGACTTTGTCTAGCAAGACTTCAGCCAGATAAAGTATCATCCTGCAGCCAGCAGTTGAAACCTGAGGCTGGAGGAATACGTGAGCTCTTGTTCATTTGGCAGAGACGCTGTTGCGAGCCCCGGACCACAGAGCCCAGGAAGCACGGACACGGGGAAGCCGATACGGGAGAGAAGAAGGCAGGGCTCTTTGCCAGGTACCAGTGTCCTCCCTGAGGGTCCTCAGGCAGGGTGCTGGTTTACAAAACCCATTAGTACAATGCAGACAGGTTCTTTTCACCACGCTGGCTCGTATCGAGCCATAGGAAACCCCGTGGCATGCACAGACAGCTGAATTACAGCCCCAGGTCCACATCCAAATTACAACTCCTTTTCTCACCCAACTGTGAGTGAGAGGGGTGTCCCCCCCCGGCATCCACACTGCCACCCACCCCACGCGTGCCCAGCTGCTGCCCACGCTGCCGGTCTGTGCTCTGGCCAAACCTGTCACACTGCCCACCTGCAGTAAAGTTTCCTGAATCTAGGTCTACGCACTTCAAGCAATGGTCTAATTCTCAGTGCAGCGCAGCCTGCCAGCTGTCCGAGCTCAGCGCAGCCCTCCCGCTCGGCTCCCCGCATGCTGCGCCTCCCTTTACCTTCATCCTCTGTGTTTTGTTTCCTCTTTTTCCTGGATTTTGAGTTCTTCTTGTTTTTCAGATCCACAAGCTCCTTGATGCGCTGGGCAACTGAAAATTCAAAAGAGGCTCTGGATTAATAATGTGGAGTGATAGAACACCAAGGCCCAGACCTGCCCCGAGACGCGGCAGCCAGCCCAACTCCGGCACGAAGAGGTCTGCTCAGGGAGAGGTCCTGCACCACAGCCTGCTCCAAACGCACCCGAGCCAGGGGCCCAGACCTGCACACAGCTTCTCCAAACGGCCAAATAGTTGAGGAGGGGCTCCAGGCAGCGAGCGTACACCTAAATGAACTCACTGCCTAAATACCAGCAGAAGGAACAACTCGCTCAAATAGGTTACTCCTCCCTGCTGCCTGGGCCCTGGTGCTGGCAGGCTGATTTTTCACTCCTGGGCCAAGCACAGCTGGAGGGAATGTTTTGGACTAGATGACCCACAGAGGTCCCTTCCAACCTCTACCATTCTGTGATTCTGTGGAATGGTTTTGGGGAGAAGTGACAAGGGTTTGGGATCCTCATGTGAACCCAAAGCTGTGCTGCACGTCCTGCAGCTCAGTGAAGAAACGCCACATTAGGGCTACAAGCGTGAAGGCAGCGGGCGACGGTTGGCACTGCCCCACCGCTGACCCTAGGACCGGCCTCCACCGCCGCGTTCCCTGCCAGGCGCGCAGCGGTGCCGGGGCAGAGCGTTGGCACCTGCCCTGGAGCACGGCGGGGGCTTCAGCCTGCGTTGGAAGCCCCAAGGGGAAATCGGTGCTTGGGTTTCCTCCTTGAGACTGGGCAAGGCACAGCGAGCACTGCTGAAACAGTGGCAACCCCGCCAGTAAACACTCCCCAGGCTGGCACCTGGCTTCTATGCTCACCCCCACCCCCACCCCCCGGACGCTATAGCAATTTATAATTGGGGTGACAACTGAATACATGCTGGGCTGGTCCCCAAGGCTTCTGAAAGACCCTTGCATTGCATCTCTTCACAGCAAAAGCCAGCATTCTTCAGGATCCCTGACTACTTGCCAGGCTAAGGCCTGCTCATCATGTTTGCAATGGCTCCCTTAAAATATTCTGTATTAATGTTAATCTTTTTTTTTTTTGCCTGCTTTAAGGAACTTTGAAGTAAATTGTGTCTTCAGAGAACCCAAAGAAACTCGGCTCTTGGCAGGTCCAGATCAGCTCTTTTCAGTGCCGAGTTCACCACACAGATGGGTGAGATCCGCACAGTCTGGGGCTGCCGTTTCCTTTGCCAGACACAAGTGAGACTTGCACCGAGGCGAGCTGGTGGCCGCTTCATTCTGCCAAAGGAGGATGAACTCGCCCAGCACACCGTGCTCTCACTGACGGAAACCACAGCACTGGCTGGTAACTACCTGGTTTTTCTGAAAAACAGACCCCCCTGCGTAGCGGCACAACCCTCCAGAACGCTGCTGGGACAGCGTGGGTGTGCCTGAGGCACTTACTGTTTTCATCGCTGTCAAGATGGCGATAGATGTAACCTTCCAGGTAAGACTGAAATTTGGGTGATGGGGAGAAGAAGGCCAGGCTGATGGCCATCAGTTCCCAGCCCCACGCCAGACTTCGGTAGCACGTGTTATCCGTCGTCTGCCGGATCAGCTGTATGTAGAGCTCATCCCGTAAGCCTTGCACGCTCCAGCACTTGGTGACTGTGACCAATGCCACGTGATTCCGGTCCATGCGAGTCTGACGATCTCCCATGTAGCTCTGCACCAGTTTGAACATCTCACACGCCTCTTTTTTGATGGTGCGGTTGCTAGTGATGAGCATTGGCTTTTTGATAGAGCCGCCATTCCAGGACAGCATGTTGGAAATGGAGATCCTCCGGCGGAAGATGCCCTGCGTGTGCATGTTCAGGTTCTTAGAAGCCCAGTCTGCCATGCTGCTCTGAGAGATGGGCTTCCGTAGAGTATTGTAAGGGAAATGATATCCTATGCAGCCGCCGGCCTGGCTGCTGCTCTCCTGCTTGGGGTCCAACTCTGTTGTCCCGGGCTGCAATGGAGAACAGACGTGTTAAAAGCAGCTCAGATGACTCCTTACCCTGCCAGGAAAACTATCAGCAGCGAGTCATGAAGCTAGCAGCAACCACAAAGTGGTGAATCTACACAAAACAGGATTTTGTGCAGAACTGGTGGCTGACGTGTGTAGTTCTGCAACAGTCTGGGTGGCACAGCCGCCTACTGATGCTGTCCCCCATGGAGTAGCAGGGCTGGTTGTCCAAGTTGTCCTAGAGCTCCTGGGGACTGCCCAAGCAGGAGCTGGGCCGACTCCCAGAGCAGCAGTACAGCTCCGTAGCACCAAGCACACACTAAGGAGCCCAGTTTCTCCCCACTCTTCACCTCTCAGTTCCTGCCACAGGAGGCACAGGAGCCCAGGAGGTGGGTGAGGAACACCAGGAGGTGGCAGAGACTGGACAGTCACAGCACTAGGAGCACCGTGTCCTTTCCACCTTTACCCTTTGTGGCCCCTACAGTCCCACAGCTAGTTCCTGCCTTTACTATTTGTCCAAGATCTAGAAAACAAAAAAGAAGACAAAACCAAATCAACATGGCTAGCGACCATCAGGAGCTGCTGAGCTTTGGGCAGCCTATGCCTGGACAGCCTCTACATTGAGGCGTTCAGACCACGTATCTCAATTCCACCGAGACCCTCCTAACAGACACACCAGCCAGAGTCACAACCGGGACAGGAGGAGTTAAGAGAGGTGCAGTGGAGCACGGGCACAGCTATTTTGATGGCAAGGCTGTCACCCAGGTAGGATAAATCGTGTTTGAGCTGGTGAAGTGAGGGGCACGGGGTATCTGCGTCAGTCAGCCTCCACCACCGTCGGAGCTGGCTCTTGCCATACCCCCAGCCACACCACGACCTCCTGCCGAGCAGGCCTTGGTCCTCTGCCTCTGCGGGGAGACACAGGCTGCGGCCACAGGCCCAGTGCTGCCGCGAGTCCCGCGGCACAGCAGTCGGGGACACCTCTAGATGGGCTCCCGACCACGTCTTGCTGTCCAGGACCGGCAAAACCTGCCCCAAATTAAATCAGAATTCCTCACAAGTGCGAGGCTGGTTTTAATTCTCAGAGAACTAGGGACTGCTGCTCCCCACCTGCAGTGCGCAGCGATCAGACTGCTTTGCTGCAGGGACAAGACCACTGACCACAGGTCTGGAGATGAGCTGCAGAGACAAAGACCTTCCCTCCACCCTGGCTCTGCATGCAGTTTTCACATCCTTCTTCTTCAGCAACCCCTAGGGATAACTACATAATCACAGCTGTGGTAGGACTGATCCCAGGTAACGACGACTGGTGAGAGTAAGACACTTCTTTTGCCCATCCAGAATTCTCTGTTTTGGATGGAAGTGGCAGCCTTGGACAGGCATTGAACTCAAACACCCAGCAGGTCGCTTTAGGAAACAGACTGTTCTGTTAGACTTGAAATTCCCACACACAGCAGCTCAGAGCTAAACAGCCCACACTTTGCTCTGCGTTCTCCAAGCAGCTCGCCAGCAAGCGGAAAAAAGCCAAACAAGATAATCTGCAGGTTTCTGGGTTTTAAAGGAAGATCAAGAAACAGAAATTCTGTAATTTTTGTTTTTGCAGTGGAAAAAGTGACATAAAACATCCATTTTCCGTCTTTGCAGATCACCTTCAACTTGTGTGCCACACTCTATTCCAGTCCTGGCCTACGCCAACCCCAAAACACACATTAGCTCTTCAACGTTCAGAGCAAGGCTGTGTTTTCTTCTCAGTGAGGAGGAACTGCTGAACTCACGCCAGAGGCTCGTGCGGTCCCACCCCTCCCTGTCTTGCACCCAACATGTACCTGCATGTGGATGACGGGATCAGCACACATCACACTCCACCTCCGACTGCCAGCCTGGGGCACAATCATTTCCCCTGCTTTTCTACTTCGTTTTGTCTTTTATCCCTCGGGTTGCCCCTCTGCCTCCTCACCCTCTCTGAACTGGCTCAACACGCTGCCTAAAAATCCCTGCCTGCAGTTCTCCTCCACCATCTCCATCCTCGGGCTCCTTCAATCCACCTGCCATGCCCAGGGCTGGCTTTCCTCCTACCACCCCAATCGCTCCTTCTACGTGTTACTTCTGAGGATCCACCTCCTCAGAGTCTCTAGAGGTTCAACAGGCTCCTGGTTCTCTCCTCTCTCTAGAGTTTATCTCTCCAATCTCGTTCACCCAGCCATTACCTTTGTGCTGACAGTACACATCCACCTCTGCCCAGCCTGTCCTAGAACTTCTGCCTACCCTCCTCAAATAATTAATTTCCTCGTCTCCCAGTTCTCCTCTCCATCACACAGGCCCAGCACAGGGCTGTTCCTCAAGCCACACAGTGCTGTTTTCAGGCGAGGCAGCGATTTTGCTGCCATGTTCTCTGCAACCTCCTCCTCTCCTTACTTGGACTCTTACCTCTCAGAGCATTTCTGTAAATAGAGCATTTATTTATCGACCCCTTGCCTTTACCACAACATCCATCTCCTTCCATCTTCCCCTGTATTCTCCTCCTCCATCCCACCACACTTGAATTATTTTTCTTCACTTTCAAGGCTATTCACAGCCTGTCCCCAACCCGCCATCTCTTGTGCACGATCAAGACATCAAGTCCCAGCTCCCCCTATCAATGCAATGAGCTGTGACGCATCCTGAAGATCGGACAGCGGTTTTCCAACCAGTCCAAAGAGGCTGTGAAATGAAACTGCCGAACTATTAACTGTACCATGGGACTCGTGTCAACTCAGACTGGCCCTGTGCCTGAAAAATGGAAAACGCAGGAACACGGCATCGGTCTTAGAAACGGTTTCAGGTGGAATCAAGGCCCTATCGATCAGAAACTACAGCAAAGAGGAGAACACACACACATGAATCTGATACAGCAGGGCTTTGAGAGAGCCTGGCTTTTAGAGAGAAGCTACACCTCACAGGTCTGCTGAGCAATGTGAAAAGGTCAAGGAGCTTTGCCAAGGTTCTCCCTGAAAGGTCGTGGACTAGCAAACAGGAGATGAGACGAAACAAAGGGTTAAAATCAACGGTCGCTTTTCGCGCTGGAGGACTGTTCTCAGCTGTGCCGAGCAGGAGCACAGAGACTCGGGCTGCTCAGCGGGAGTGAAATAATTGGAAGAGTGAGCAAAGAGAAAAAGCACAAAACCTTCACAGGATCTCAAATTACCTCTGTAGAACCTAAATCTGAACCCAAACCCTGAAGCAGGAGGTTCCTTCAGATCCAAAGGGGAGAAAAGACAGCAAACCAAATTCTGCACCAGTGCTGTGTTATAGGGAAAAATGACTCCACTTGCACAGGCACACCAACAGGCGTCAAAACAGCCATTTCCAGCAAGAAGGTGCAGAGCCACCGTTTCTCTGAAGATTTCTACTCAATGCTCAGGAACGATCAGAACGGAGAAAAGAATGTGAGGAACTATCAGAAAAAGGAGAGAGCGCAAAGAAGATCAAATGCTGCCACGTGGCCATGGAAGTGCTGACACCTGCGTCCCGTACCCCACCAGCTCTGGCCATCCCAGCGCAGATGGACGTGGGAGGGCAGGGGGTACCAAAGACGACACAAACGCCAGCAAAACGAGCAGGCAGTAGATTTACCAAAAAACCACAGCAGAGCCACCCACAGCGCCGAGGGCTTGCTGGACACGAGCCCCTCCACAGTTCCCCCTCCTCTCACACCACTGGCCTGAAACGGGGTCTCCACCTGCAAAAATGTGAAGCTTTGTGACCCGTTTGCTATTCTGCAGGCACAGACATGTTCTGCCTGCAGCACAGCCACCGAACCCCCCCGGGAGCAGACCAGGCACTCGGCTCTGCTCCACGACAGCCCAGCAACGGCGCGCGATTTCACCCGGCGTAGACGGGGAGGTACCTGGGATGAGCGACGTGTAGCATCTGATGAAGACAAACTTGTCTGGCTGGTCACATTCTTTTCTAAAGAATCTATTTTCTCAAAAGTCCTCTTCTGCCTCACTACGTCCTGTTGAGCAGCCGCATCGTTTGTAAAGCTGCCTCTGCTCTCCAGGCCTGGTCTATACAGGGACCTATTACTGGCCGAGACGTCGTCCCTCGAGCTCCGGCTGATGCATTTTTTCAAGTGGTCAGACTGAAATCTGACTTTACTGCTCTCTGCCGGGATGCCACTCTCCAGACTTTCAGCATCGAGGCTGGCTTTGCTTCCCCTGCAAGCCGCTGACCTGCCCACCACAGCACGCATCTCAGCAATCAGCTTATCGTTCAAAGCCGTGAGCTCGCTGCTGCTGCCCACAGAGCCAGGTCTGCCTTGCCCTGTCCCTTGCCTCCTTCCTTTCCTTTTTCTCAGGCTTGGAGAAGGGCCAGTTGAATAACCAGAATCCTGATGGCTTATACCGGTTGGGTACTCTTGAGTTTGCATGCTGTTCTGCCGACTGTGGTGGGCTTCCATGTTCTTGAGGACGTTGGCTTCCAAGATCCTCCAAGACTGCTTGAAGCTGTCCTTTGAAGTAAGAAGACCAGGCAGTTTAGTGGAGGCATCGGCTGTTGCAGCAGAAGGGTGGGAGAGTCTGGAAGACTGGTCAACGTTGACCATATGTTTTATATATTCTCTGCCAGCTGGGCTGTATTCAGTGGAAGAAGGATTTCTCGCATGCTTCTTCACAGCTTGCTGCTGTTGCGTACTGGGATGCTGTAACAGTTTGGTTGGTTGCAGCTGCTTTTTTAAGCTATTGCTCGGCGACCTTGGTGGAGACATCCCGCTCACACTGACGCTTTCAGTGTCCATATCTACTGGTGGCTCATCATAAATGGGAGACTCTAAAGATGGCTCATCGTATATAGGTGCAGGGGAGGCATACTTGGGGGATGCAGGCTGGGGGGTTCCCGCCTGGCTCCTTGGAGGCGTCTGAGAAGTTGGACCATTCATCAGCACTAGGCAAAACCCACCGTTCTCTGTCTTTTTGATCTGCATAGACTGCTTTGTTTCTCCTGTAGGCATTTGCTTCGCGGCTCCAGCGCTCTGGGACGTGGATTGAGGCTGAGCATAAACGGCTGGCTTTGGCAGAGGTTTGTGGCTGCTGGTCTCTGAAGCACTCTGTAGCTGAAGCGAACTGTTTGAAGAGCTCTGTACCTGCCTCAGACTGTTCACTTTGACCAACATGGCTGCTTTCGTGCCTGGCAGAGGCTGCCAGTGGGTAGGAGTCTCCCTAAAGGAAGAAAAGATACAAATACAGGGAATTATTTAAGAATTGTATTAACTGAAGTAGCCTCTAATTCTACCCAAATCCCAGATTGTTAGTCTCCAAGTGCCTGGAGATTCCCCAGCCACTTACATCACCTCCTGATTGTTTTTTCCTGGAGATCCCCCTTCCCGAAACAGAAACACATCGTTGTTGCACACGTGATAAATCTCTGAGTCATCACAGCAGAACAACAAGACGAAGTTCGTCACACTATAACCTGCCTGGTGTCCGCAGCACCGAGACAGGAGAGACCCGACGCTTCCCAAGACTCACCAGCTGGCACGGCACCCGGGACGGCCCAGCTGCAGGCCTGGACCAGCCATGCAACGAGCTGGAAAACAACCCCAGTGTCTGCCCTGGTACGTCACACTGCGATGGCACTCCTTCCAGACCACGTTGGTTTTTTGATCTAACTTTCCAAACATATGTTTATTCTGCAGAAAAGCCTACAAAATCCACGGGAGGTGTACGGGGACGGACGTCCTCAGCTCCCAGGACGCGTGCTACGCTCCCACGCAGCCCACCAAGCCTCTGCGTAGAGCAATCCTCCCCGCGCAGTCCAGACGCCCGCAGATCTGGTTCCCTCGGCCAAACCTCCTGGCTCTGCTCAGCTCTCGTGGCTGTGAAATCCTCCTCTGCCGGGAGCACCCTCCAACCCGTGGCGGTGTGGAGTCTCCTTCTCTGGAGATATTCCAGCCCCGCCTGGCCGCGGTGCTGTGCCCCCTGCTCTGGGTGACCCTGCCTGGGCAGGGGGCTGGGCTGGGTGACTCACAGAGGGCCCTGCCAAACCTGAACATTCTGTGATTCTGATTCTGTGATCCATCAGAACCCAGCGTGCCCACGGCAACATCTGCAATTCAGTAACAGCCTGCTGTCAGGCTGCAGCTACAGCCGGTCTCTGTGAGCGTTGAGGAAAAGGGCACGGAAAGGCTGTGCAACCAACCCGAGCTCCCAGGTCTTCAAAGGCACCGCTGTCCCCAGGAAGGTCCCCCGGAACCTGGCTCCCTTTTGTGCCCTCCCTCCACGTATCCACTGGATAAGCCCAGGGGTGCGCTCTGTGGGCCCTGTCTGCGGCAGGAGACGTTCCCCCAACGCCTTCACAGACATTTTGCTCTATTTGAACCTTAACAATTGTTGACCTGTCCTGCACGGACCCTGCGCTGGCAGACAGACCCACCCCCACCACACGCTGCCCAGCGGTGATGCCACCCCCTGCCCGTGCCTCCCGTGCAGCCCACTGAATCCCAGAATCCCAGCGTGGCAGGGGTTGGCAGGGCCCTCTGTGGGTCCCCCAGCCCAACCCCCTGCCCAAGCAGGGTCACCCAGAGCAGGCTGCACAGCACCGCGGCCAGGCGGGGCTGGAATATCTCCAGAGAAGGAGACTCCACAGCCTCCCTGGGCAGCCTGGGCCAGGGCTCCGGCACCCTCAGAGGGAAGAAGTTCTTCCTCGGGTTCAGCTGGAGCTTCCTCTGCTTCAGTTTGTGCCCGTTGCCCCTTGTCCTGTCGCTGGGCACCACTGGAAAGAGTCTGGCCCCGTCCTCCTGACCCCCACCCTGCAGACATTTAGAGGCATTTCTAAGGTCCCCTCTCAGCCTTCTCTTCTCCAGGCTGAACAAGCCCAGCTCCCTCAGCCTCTCCTCGTAGGAGAGATGCTCCAGTCCCCTCATCATCCTCGTAGCCCTCCACTGGACTCTCTCCAGCAGCTCCTCATCTTTCTTGAACTGGGGAGCCCAGAACTGGACACAGCACTGCAGATGGGGCCTCACCAGGGCAGAGCAGAGGGGGAGAAGAACCTCCCTTGTCCTGCTGGCCACACTCTTCTTGATGCACCCCAGGATCCCATTGGCTTTCTTGGCAGCCAGGGCACACTGCTGGCTCATGGTCAACCTGTCGTCCACCAGGACACCCAGGTCCCTCTCCACAGAGCTGCTCTCCAGCAGGTCCGCCCCAAGCCTGTACTGGTGCACGGGGTTGTTCCAGTCCCACGATATCCGGACATGCCAACCCTCCTGCGCTCTGCTCCTGCTCTCCAGACCTTCCACCGGCCGTGTCCCAGCCCGCTCCTCCAGCATGGCTTCCCCGGGGGTGCTCTGCCTCTCCTCCACCCACCTGGCTGCGCCTGTACCCACTCTGCTCTCCCCACGCCCACCCCGACGGGACGCGGCTGCCCCACAGCTGCAGTCCCACGTCACTGTGGGTGCCCATTTCACCTGCTCGCCCCGGTGACCTGAGCCAGTCACCTCCCCCACCCCACACCCAACGTCCCACGTCTGCCCCTTCCCCACCCACCGCTCACCACATTTTGGGTGAACCACGCTCTCCGAGGGCGCTGCGTCGCCGCAGATGCCCCCGCGGCACAGCGGTGCCGGAGACGTGGGCGCAGCTGGCGCTGCGGGGCCACGGGCGCCGTAGCTGGCTCCCGGCCAGGGTCCAAAGGCCCCGCCGCCCTCTGGCCACCCCGCACTGCGCCACGGCCTTCGCAACGACCCAGGGGACCAGAGGGGACTGAGAAAGGGCCACCGTTCTCTGCTTCCCATCCTGGGGTCCTCCCAGAATCTCCCCCTAAGGCACAAAGGGCTCTGTTTTAAGGGAGCTGCTGTCACTACTTCAGGACAGAGATGCCACCACCATGAGGAAGGACTGTCCCCCAGCCACCGCCGCCCGCTCACAGCCTCGCAGCCCAGGACTGACCCTGGCCCCAGAGCAGCTGCTTGGGAAACACCAAGGGACTCGGGACTGGCGTCCCCCACCTCACTGAGCCACCAGCAGGCACAGCCCCGCTCTCCCACTCCTGTTTGCTGCCAGCGGCGCTTCCTCCCAGAGCACTGACGCCTGGAGCAGGGTGACTGCCAGCGGCACCACGCCAGGACGCGGGCGGGGACGGCCAGTGGTAACGGCAGGATGAGGGTGGAATTTGCGAGGACACGTGTCCCTGCAACCCGCCAGCCATCCCTCCACGGGGACAAGCCTCCAGCCATCCCTCCACGGGGACAACCCGCCAGCTGTCCCTCCATGGAGCCGCAGGGACGGCTCCTGCATGCCGCCAAGCCCTGATCCCAAGCGCCGGCGCTGCTGAAGATCCGGCTGTTCCTCGAAGAGCTTCTGGCCTAACAGGGAGAACCAGAGCAGCAACATTTGGTAGGCTTCTAAAAGAGCGTTTCTGACGGCCCTCCACCACCCCTCTGCCCAGCTGTACCAGCGGCTCGCTTCGCGGCAGGGAGGCGAGACTGCCCAAGAGCCGTGTCAAGGACAGGCAGCACAGAGCCGCCCAGGGGCTCCCGACTCAGCGGGCAGGTCGGGAGCGACCTTACCCCAGCACTGCAGTCGGAGCAGCACCGCGCCTGGACCCGCACTGCCCTGGTCCGGAGGGTCCGGAGGAGACGAGCCGCAGCCCTGCAGGGCCGCAGCCCTGAGCTGCAGGCATGTCTGCCCGCCTTGAGACCCCCCGGCATGTCTGCCTGTCTTGAGACCCCCCGGCACAACCGCTGGCCTTGAGACCCCCCAGCATGTCTGCCTGCCTTGAGACCCCCCGGCATCCCTGCCTGCCTTGAGACCCCCCAGCATGTCTGCCTGCCTTGAGACCCCCCGGCATCCCTGCCTGCCTTGAGACCCTCAGATGCAGCACCACCGGCCTGGAGACGGACTCCCGCCCCAGCGCGACATTTTGATCTTAGGGTACTCCCCCTCCCCCATCTGTGAAACAGAGCAAGGCCCAGACTCCGGCCTCAGATGAGCAAGGGGGGGTTTGGTCAGAACAGAAGCGGGTGCTGCCAAGCTCTGCCCACCTGCACCCAGTGCAGCCGGAGGGTGACGGCGTCCTCGCTGCCCCGCGTCACTCGGCCGGGCGGGGGGAAGCACCCCGCGACGCAGTGGGACGCGGCAGGAGCTGCAGGCTGGGACAGCAGGCCCGGGGCAGACGGACAGCCACGGGCAGGCAACGAGGCGAGGGGTTCTGCGCGACGGCTACCCCACGGGCACCGCGCCCAGCAGCTCGGCCTTCGGGGCTGGCGTGGGACTCGGGCGTGCTCCTCGCGCCAGGGCAGTGTCCTCGCAGGGCTCCGCCGGACAGCCCGAGGCGAGCGGGGTTCACCGGGCGGGAGGAGACGGGGGAGCTGTGCCACTGCGGCGGCACCGGGGCACAGCGAGCCAAGCCCCAGCCTGGCCACGGCCACCACGCGCCCCTGACCCCGAGCTTTGTAGGTGGACGCGAAGGGGAAGTGAAACCCCGCAGCGCGTGCCGTACCCCGCTTCACCCGTCCGTCTCTCTCGGACACGGTGTGCTGCCTCCAGCCTCCCCGGGCACCAGGGACCAGGGGAGAGAGGCACCACTCCAGAGAACAGAAGGCTTTTTTTCTTTGGAAGGACCATTTCCACAGCCATGAACAAATTCCTGGGGCCACATCTGGAGACAGCTCCCCTCAACCCCAGCCCCAGGCTGCTGGAAAGATGGAGCAGAGGAGGACGGGGGCTTCCTGCCGTCCCAGCACGGAGGAAGGCTCAGCCTCGTCCCTCTGCGCAGCAAGGGCCCTGACGGAAAGCCAAGCCAGCGCTGGAGGAACGTGCCCGTCGGCCTCCGGTGGGAGCGACCCTGCCGCGTCCCTCGAGATGGTTCCTTCGAGGAATGCTTTCAAGTAGCTCCAACATCAACACGGCAGCGCGGCGCTGGCTTTCCCAGCCTGCACCCAGCTCCGGCAGGCCCAGCGGCTCTGGCAGCTCTTCCCAGGCTCCAGAGCTCCATTGTTTGCTCTTCCCTCCCAGAAGCCTGGAGAAAAGGCCCTGCGCCCCAGCTCTGCCCTTCCCAGCGGTTGTTTTCCTGGTGCTTTGACAGAGGCAAAAGAACAGGGGTGTCCGCGTCCCAGGGGCACTGCTGCCGCTGCCTCCAGAGCTGCCTCCAGTGCCCGCGCCGGAGGCAGGGACGGAGACCCCGCAGAGGTGACCCACCCAGCGCCGGGGCTGCACGGCCCGAGGAGAGCCCTGCGGACGTGTGCGAAGAGCATGGCGCTTGTCCCCTGCCCCAAGGCCAGCGGCATGAGAAGGAAACAAGCCTGCATTAGGAACCCTGATGGTGTTTCTTGCCCTGATTATCACAGAATCACAGAATGGTCGGGGTTGGAAGGGACCTCTGAGGATCACCCAGCCCAACCCCCTGCCCAAGCAGGGTCACCCAGAGCAGGCTGCACAGCACCGCGGCCAGGCGGGGCTGGAATATCTCCAGAGAAGGAGACTCCACAGCCTCCCTGGGCAGCCTGGGCCAGGGCTCCGGCACCCTCAGAGGGAAGAAGTTCTTCCTCGGGTTCAGCTGGAGCTTCCTCTGCTTCAGTTTGTGCCCGTTGCCCCTTGTCCTGTTGCTGGGCACCACTGGAAAGAGTCTGGCCCCGTCCTCCTGACACCCACCCTGCAGATATTTAGAGGCATTTCTAAGGTCCCCTCTCAGCCTTCTCTTCTCCAGGCTGAACAAGCCCAGCTCCCTCAGCCTCTCCTCGTAGGAGAGATGCTCCAGTCCCCTCATCATCCTCGTAGCCCTCCGCTGGACTCTCTCCAGCAGTTCCTCATCTTTCTTGAACTGGGGAGCCCAGAACTGGACACAGCACTGCAGATGGGGCCTCACCAGGGCAGAGCAGAGGGGGAGGAGAACCTCCCTCACCCTGCTGGCCACACTCCTCTTGATGCACCCCAGGATCCCATTGGCCTTCTTGGCAGCCAGGGCACGCTGCTGGCTCACGGTCACCCTGTCGTCCACCAGGACACCCAGGTCCCTCTCCACAGAGCTGCTCTCCAGCAGGTCCGCCCTTCATATTGCCACTACTTCCGCAGGGCCTCGAGAGAGTTAGCCGACAGTGAGGCAAACCAGACTCGGAAGAGGCCCAGGTACCCTCACAGCCACCCTCACAGGCTTCACGTCACACGTCCCCTCTAGCTCCCCATCCAGCACACCTTCCTGATGAGGTTAAGACCAAGCCCCTTCTCTGTCTCAGTCCAGGATGCCGAGACGTGGGGACGGTGGGCAAGGAGGGGACGGGCGGTAGAACCTGCTGCCCCCGCAGCAGTGACCTGTGCCTACCCTGTCCCGGGGGAAGGATGTTCCTAGGGACGGCGGATTTACTTTGAGATGCATTGTTATCACACGGGGAGCCTCAGAAACCCCACTCCGAAACCAGTCCCCGACCCTGGGAGGACTACGAGCGGAGGAGGCAAAGGGCCGGTCTGCACGGCCAGCGGGGCTGGGGACAGCAGAGCCCACTCGTGGCCCTGACCAGTGACATGCGCAAACGCTGCAGACCAGCACGCAGGCTCCACTCCCAGCAAGACTGTCCTCTTCAGACCTCGGCCCTCTGCCATGCCTGGCTCTTTCTGACCCCTGAGGCCCAGTGCGGCCGCAGCAGCTCACAAGACACTTCCAAAACACTCCCGGCCGCTTCCAGGCCCCGGCTGGTCTCGCAGTCCCCTAGGGAACCCGTCCATCCTTTGCAGAGCTGTCCAGTGCGTGAAAGGATCGTCTGGCCCTCATCTGCCCGGCAAAGAGCCCGTCTGTCTTCCCACCAGGATCCCCAGTGCTCAGGAGGGGTCTGGAGCTGCGAGACGAGCGCTGCCTGCTGTCTCGGCTCCGGCAAGGGAGGAGCGGAGCCCGCGCAGAGCAAGGCAGCCCCGGGAAGCACGGCCAAAAACCGCCACGGCAGCAAGAGCACGAGTGCAGGCAGGGAGCTGGCCCAGGAGGCTCCGGGCACGGCAGCAGCGTCTCCCGCAGCCAGCGCCTGCCTTCCCCCCGAGGGAAGGACCCCCGGGCCACCCGGGGAAGCCAAGGGCCGGCGTCCGGAGAAGGCTGCCCCGAGCTGGGAGAGCAGCGGCGAGCGGTGGGGCAGCGACGGAGAGGGCGGGACGGGACTGGCGACGGAGGGAACGGGCAGCGAGGAGCGGTGCTGCGGTGCCCGCCCGGCCAGAGAGCGTCTGGGCTCCTCTCGAGGCTGTTGAGAGCAGCACACAGGGGGCTCGGCAGCGTCGAGCCAGGGCAGCAGGCACAGCAAATGTAGTGGTGCTGATAAAAGGCACCAGAGGGGAAGAGTGGGAAAAAAAGTCTGCTAGAAGAGAAAAAAAACAACCTCAACTACAAAGTATTACTGAATAAAGGACAAAATCCCTTCCCCCAGCTCTCTGTGGCATGCGCTTGCAGGAGGCCCCTCTTGGGGACCACACTGGTCTCTTCTGGCCTCTCCATCTATCACAGGACGACAAACTTGATGGGAAGAAAAACAGCTCCTTTGTGCAGCCGTCAGAGACAAAAGCAAAACCCTCCCGGGCGCAGGTACCTTATAAAGATGTCAAAGGCTCCCAACAGCACTCGAGATACCCACCCTCTGTGTACACAGCTGTGTCCCTGCCGAGGGAGGGACGAGGACACGCTTACATTCCTCTCTGGAGAGCAACGCAGACAACAGAGCTGCAAAGCTTGCTGTGCTTCTGCTGTTACTAGACCAGACACCCCAGCGCGGGCGCTAGGTCCCACCTGCCAGCATGTGCTTTGGGCTCAGCCATTTGCTCACCATTTTGCACGCTAGCAAAAGGCAAGAAATCTCTCCTCGGGTGTCAGACCTGGGTAGGGAAAGCGTTCTCTGCGCCGTAACCGGACGCGCAACCCCTGCTCACAAACAGCAGTGACGAGCCTGGAGAAGAGAAGGCTGCGAGGGGACCTTAGAAATGCCTACAAATATCTGCAGGGTGGGTGTCAGGAGGACAGGGCCAGACTCTTTCCAGTGGTGCCCAGCGACAGGACAAGGGGCAACGGGCACAAACTGAAGCAGAGGAAGCTGCAGCTGAACCCGAGGAAGAACTTCTTCCCTCTGAGGGTGACGGAGCCCTGGCCCAGGCTGCCCAGGGAGGCTGTGGAGTCTCCTTCTCTGGAGATATTCCAGCCCCGCCTGGCCGCGGTGCTGTGCAGCCTGCTCTGGGTGACCCTGCTTGGGCAGGGGGCTGGGCTGGGTGACCCACAGAGGGCCCTGCCAGCCCCGAACACTCTGTGAATCTGTGACACATGACGGATGTGCAAGGAAAAGCAGCTTCCACAGGCAAACGCTGCCAGCTCACCGGTGGGGGGCCCAGACAAGCCTCCCGAGCGAGCTGCCACTCGCACCTTCCCCAGCGTTTGCCCCTCACCAGAGTTTGTTGCAGGCTCAAAGTGCCCCAAGGCTGCTGCATCAGCTTGGGCTCAGGATGGAGCGTGTGACGGATGGAGCTCGCGACAGAAACCCCCTTCACCCTCCCCTTCCTCGCAGGAGAACCAGCAGTGACACCCGAGGCGCTGCTGGGGACCAGCCTGGCTGGCAAGGACAGGTGAAGCAAACTGCTGCCCACCCTGCATCACGGCCCTGCCTCCTGCACAGGGGGCCTGCGCGGGGACCCCCTGCCAAGAGGGCCGGAGAGCGGAGGGACGGGTCTGAGCCGCCATCGCCTATCCCTCACGGCCCAGCCGCTCCCCCGACTGTGCAGAGGAGGCCACATTCCGCTCCCAAGAGCCCGAGTCAGAAATACCTTGGCCCCCACGGAGCTCGGGATGTTCTTTGCCCTGTGCGAGGCTCTGGAAACAGGCAGCTTGTTGGTGCCCGTCCCGGCTGCCCCAGAGCGCCAGGCTGCAGAGGGACACACAGGGGAAGCCGGTCGGCTTGGGACAAATCCCTCCTGCCTGTGGCTCGCCTGTGGTCACCGGGCCGGACTGGAAGGACCTGGGAGCTGCTGGGGTTCAGCTCAAGGCATTTCTCACTGTTCAGGTTTCTCCTGATAGGGCAGGGATCATCCTCTGGATGGCTCTGAAGCTCAGAGGGGCTGCTCGTGGGGCAGGAGGCACTGGAAGCACTGCAGGCACCAGTAACGCTCTGGGCTCTTTCTGGTGCACTTCATGCGCATCACCAGTGTCTCCCAGTCGCACAGATCCGAAGTGGCCCCAGAAGCATCTCACAGGAGCAACAGACAAGTGATAAACCTCAGTTTAGGGCGCTCTAGAGCACCTATTTTCCACAACTGCCATCCTACACAGTTTTCATCATCTTGGCTTTTTTCTCCTCTCCCCACCAGCACCAGGCGCACAACCTCGATCGGCACAACGAGCTGTCGAAGGAGCCTGGCTCGCTGCACCGCCCAGTACTGGGGACAAGGAGTACTGGCACGGATGGCAGGAGCACCGGGCTCACCTGAGCCCTGCTCTAGCCCTCGGGTGAGTCACTTCTCAGCGTGACTCTGCTCCGCTGCCCAACCTTCCCGGCAGCTGGCACCACGTTCTTTGGGGCAGGATGATGCCCAGGCAGGACAGGAGGGAGTCAGGGCAGCCCTGGGCAGAGGGGCTGTCACCTCGGGGACTGGGGAGGGGATGCTTTTGTGCAGCTGAAGCTGGCAAAGTTTCAATACAAAAAAAAACCCCAACTGATTGTTGTCAGACTGGTTTGAGTGTAAGAAAATCTCTTAGCCAAACAAAACAGCATCCCGTTATTGTTCTTTCATTTCAGGCTTGATGTGAGCAAATAACTGTGCCCAGAAGCTCCGTCCCTGCAGCCCCACCTCCCTCCCCGCCGAGCTGCAAGCACTTGCAAGCAGCCAAGCGAGTGGGGAGGGAAGGAGCCAAGGCAGCGGGGCTCACCCGCGCGCCGCAGCAGCCTAACCCCCCGCACCGCAGCTCAGCCACCCCAGCAAACCCCGCCATCAGCAGAGCTCTTGTCACTGCGTGACGCCCCTGCCCATCCCCTCTCCTCCGGCTCAGCGCAAAGGGCTCTGGAGCCACGATCAGCTTTTGCTGTGTGTTCTTCTGGTGCCCCACGCCAGCGAGGCCTGGCCCAGACGGCGGACGTTCAGGCAGTACCGCAGCGGTGAAAGCCGCTGTAGCCCAGGAAGCGCAGGGCGCACGGCAGCGTCGCACCCCAGCGCACACCCTCTCGGGGCAGCTCCGCTTTCCAGCCCTGCTGCCGGGCAGACAGCGCCCGTCTGGCAACTGAAGCCCCCCATTAGGTATAAACAGAGAATCACAGAATCCCAGAACCCCAGCATGGCAGGGGTTGGCAGGGCCCTCTGTGGGTCACCCAGCCCAACCCCCTGCCCAAGCAGGGTCACCCACAGCAGGCTGCACAGCACCGCGGCCAGGCGGGGCTGGAATATCTCCAGAGAAGGAGACTCCACAGCCTCCCTGGGCAGCCTGGGCCAGGGCTCCGACTGAGGCTTTCCCTACCTGGCAGCATCTTTCCTCTTCTCCGCGGCGCAGTCCGCCTTGCCCTTCTCCACCTCCTGCAGGAAGGCCATTTGGACGGGGGTGCTTCTGCCATCGCTGCCGGCGCTGCCCCGGTGCTGCCGGCCGTCGGGCTGGGAGCTGCGCTTCATGGCCTGGAGCTGCGCCAAGGGCACGATGTCGCAGCCCTGGGGCCGGTGCCACACCGTCTGCCGCGTGATGGCATTGTAGTAGTAGAAGCGGTTGTTGTTCTGGTCGAAGAGCTCCCACCACTGCCTCTGGTCCGACTGACGCACCTTCAGGTTGGGAGGGGGGTCCCAGCCGCACTCGCCCGTGGTCAGGTTGACGTACATCCGCTCCTGGGAGCGGGGCTCGATGATCTCCACCCAGTCCGAGCTGCAGGGACAGGAGAGCTGCGTTAGTCTGGGGTTCGAGGCAACGGGGCTGTCTGGGAGCCACGCAGAGCTGCTGCCTCGGGGCCAGGCAGGCGTGCTGCAGACCAAAGCACCGCTCAGGGCCATTCGGCAGGGTAACGAGCTCGCGGGAAGACGAGGGAAGGGCTCGAGATGGGGCCAAGCCGAAGCAGCAGCTCCCTGGCACAGGGAAGGGGAGGTCACCTCCGCAGTCCGGCCCCAGCGTCAGCTCACACCAGCCCGGGACAAGCGGCACAGGGCGGGCGAGCATCGTCTGCTGATGCTCTGACAGCTCCCACCAGGGCTGGCGCGACCGCAGGCGTGCGGGCGTCTGGCGAGATGCGCTGGGTGCTGCCAGGAACGCACGGGCGAGCAGATCCTGCTGGGCAAACCCTGTGTCCAGAAAACCCCCGGCTCGTCACCTGGTGTGCTTTGGTCTAAACCTCTTCCGTTCCCCCCTTTGATTTAAGGTGCAGCACGAGCAGCCGCGCCAGCGCCCCACGCCGTGCCCGGGGCTGGGACCCACAGAGCCAGCCCCATCACTTCCACGCAGCCGCGATGCCAGACCACAGGCGCAGGAACGAGCCAGCGGGTCACTGCCGCTAGCAAGGGCACTGCCAACGGCGAAGAGGAGTCGTCCTCAAACAGGGGGACGGGAGGGCAGCAGCAGAGCCCGGCGGGGCCGCGAGGCGAGCGAGGCGAGCGCAGCCGCACAGACAGCAGCCCAGAGGCGCAGGCGGGACGAGGCACCGGCAAGGAGGGTCTGGGGGACAGCTCGGAGGGGACACAAGAGGAGCAGCGGCCTCCGAGACACCACAGCTCTTTGCCAGAACGCCAGCCAGTCGATAGGAAAAGGGGCACAGGGGACCAAAAAGGGGCACAGGGGACGGAAAAGGGGCACAGGGGACCGAAAAGGGGCCCGGACCCAGCTGGCCCGCTGGCAGCTCCGGAGGGGGAAGGTGGGGGGCTGCACCCCAAGGCAGGGGCACAGCCCACCACCCTCGGCACTGGAAGAGGAAAACAGGCACGGTGGGACCCCCCACCAAAATCAACCCAGCCACACACACAGGGGAGCTTGGAAGGGCGACAGGACGTAGTTACAGGTTATTTGCTTGGCAAGGAGAAAAACCAAAGCCCTGCAAGAGGCAGCCAAGCGCTCGACCTCGTTAACGTCCAACGGCACGCCGGTTCCGATCTGTTTTGCCAGCAACTGCATTAGCCAAGCTCTGAGACCCCGACGGCTCCGGCAGCGCAGTTGCTCCTGGGAGGGAGGAGAGGTCAGCTATTTTCTGTTCAGTGCAAGCTATTGAAAACAAGAAATTCTTCTCATGGCACTTGGCCATGACCGAGCGTGTGTTGCTAACTATAGCCTTCCGTTTCAACAAGCTTCTCATTTATCTTTGCGTGCGAAGACACGTAAGAGGTTGACCTGGGTTGGCGACCTCTTCGCTCCCCTCAAAACTGAGAGGCTGAGGCTGGCTGCGGTGGAGTTTAACCGGGGAGAAACAGCGGCACAGAACACCCTGAGACACCAGCGAGCTTGGTGCAATCCCGTTCAGATGTAAGGAAAGGAAAGGCAAAGCAAGGAGCACGTCCCTGGAGCAGGGCCAGCCCCCGGCTGCCACACAAGCCTTGAACAGAACATCAGGAACTCTGGAAAGACGTGATAAACCCAGGACGCAGAGAGATAAGGCCATAACTCAGACATTAAAAAAAATTAATTCCAACTCCCCTTCACAGGGTTGAAGCAGAGGTTTCCTGGGAATGGTTTGAATAACGCTTTTCCCGTCCTCTCAGCTCCGTCTCACCTCCCGGAACTCCACGCGCGTCCCCAGGCGCAGGACCCCACTGCAGTTTGCAAACGCAGCCGAACGCCGACGGCCGCCCGAGCGTGGGGACACGCAGCCCGCAGCAGCGCCCGGGAACCAACCTGCTCACCGCGGGATTCCACCAAAACCCCCACTTGCTTCCAGAGACACCCCCCCTCCCCGCGCGCGTCCCCCTGTGCCGTCAGGGAGACCTCGGGAGCTTCCTCTGCGTCCTCGACGAAGCCTCCGCACGCCGCCTGGCTCGTAATGGGGCCGCAGCTCCAGCCGCTCGCCCCGAGCCCCCCGACTGCCCCGGGCACGCGGGCTCTCCGGCGGGGTGGCAGGGCCATGGGGGTCGGTCCCCGAGCTCCCGCGGGCAGAGGGCTCTGTGCCCGCCCGATGGCTCGGCGCTCGCAGGCCCGCTGCCCGCTGTCGCGACGCGCGGTACGGACAGGGCAGGCGAGAGGCCAGGCTGCGGCGCGCCGGCCTCCGGGACAGGGGTGACGGGCATTTGCAAACTTCTCTCCTCCAAAAACAGTTTGGGGCCCCCCTGGCTGCCACCCCTGCTTGGCAAAGCCTGGGACTTAAAAATAATAATTTTTTAAAAAGGGCATTTCAGCCTGAGAGAGCATCCTGCCGGCATCTCCTGACGAGATCTTCTCACAAAGACTACAAATGGTAGCACGAGCCCAGGAAAGAATAAAATTGTTTTAACTACAGAGAAGGGAGCAGAACTAGAAATGGAAGGGGCGGAGAAGAGTCACTGGCAGGAGATGCTGAGAAACCCCAGGAACAGCCACGGCTCCACAGCAGAGGTGGTTTTCCTGCCGCCACCACAGCCCGGGCAGCCCAGCACGGTCCCTGGACACCACACATTCTTCACAAGGCTGTTGTCCCAGGACATGAACAGTAGAGAGATGTCTTCTCAGGTGGAGCTGTCGGACTGAGACCAGCACGACGCGACCACCAGCCCTCTGCACAAAGTCTTCTCTCACCAACTCGAGGAGCAGTCACCTGCCTCGGGGAGCTTCACACCAGGCAGCGAACAAACCCCTCCACCTTGCTACAGGGAGAGCTCTTATGGCTTGATCCCCCGTTTCACTTCCAAGATCTGTAATTTTTGGACTTCCATGTTCCGAGCCAAGATCCCACCTCCTTCCCTCACTTCTCTTCTTCAGGATGAGCCCGGCAGAGAGCTGGGGCAGCACCTAGTCCTTCTTGGCCAAACACGACTCCATGGCAAGCGGGATTTTTGAAGACTAATGCCCTCAAAGGGAGCCTGCAGCATGCTGAAAAGTGGCCCCAACACAAAGAAAAGCAACTGGGAAATGAAGGTTTTCCTCCTTTGGGGGCTGGGCTAGATGATCTCTAAAGGTCCCTTCCAACCCAAAGCATTCTATGATTCCAGGAAACAGGAGTCTGACCGCAGCCAGCGTATGGTCTCATATGCAGTATCACAGAAGGATGGGGGGACTCAGAGGACAGGGGACCTTCCTGGACAGCAGAAGACTGAAGAACTTGAGGGGCCATAGGCCAACATGACCCTTACATCATCTCCACACCTTGCATGGACGAGGTGTTGCTACCACATCCTGCACGTGGCAGCCACCTCGCTGTGTCCTCGCACGAAGAGCTGCAGTTCCATTCCTACAGCTCCAAGCCAGGCCTGCTGAAGCCCCTGTGAAGCCCCAGGAGGTGGTGAGGCCCCACAACCGGGCAGACGCCATTATCAGAGGTCATCTAACCAAGGATGTATCAACGTCAAGACTAAGTGCCTAGTAAGTGGTTCTCCTCGAGGATGAGGGATTAAGAGTTTGGCCATCAGACACTCACAGAGATTGAAGTACAGCTCTCGGAGACCAGTCACGCTGCGACACTGGCCAGGGACACGCGCATGGGGCGCAGAGCTCCTCACTGCAGCAAGCGGCTGGGGTGATGGGGACAGGCATCTGAAATGATCTGTCCTACAGAGACAGGGAGTTCAGAGACTCCTTCGTCTGCTGCTAACGGAGCACACGACGAGGCGCCCACGGGAGGGATCAGGAGCAGCCTTCTGGAGGATGAAGCCATGCTTACAATCCCAAGTTCTCCAAAGGGAGGTCCCAGCAGCAGACCCATGCAGAGTTGCTAAGGAATGGGGAGCGGGTACCATCCCAGAGGCACCGCAGCTCCTGACATCGCTGCTCCTCTGCAGGTCCAGGTTCTTGGCTGGCTGAAGAGCAACCTGAACCTGGGCTGTGCATCAGCACGGGGTGGGGGGGGGTTGTCCTTTTTTTTTTTTCCCCCCCCCCCAGAGGATTGTGCTTGCCCTTCACCTTCTGCATGACGGGCCCAGCACACCGGGCTGGGGGTCAGACAGACTCCCCCAAGACGAGCTTCGCTCAGTGCAGATGCGGAGCAATAAAGTGCAAGCCCCAGCTGTCTCCAAGTTGCTCAGATTTGCACAAAGCCAGGACAAGGCTGTAAAACTCCTCTGTCCCCTGCAGCTGCAGAGGGCCTCCATGAAGGTCTCCAGCACCAGCTCCTTGTGGTCATGCCCAACCAGCTGACTCGGTCAATTTAGGCTTCTTTCACTGCCTTCTCTCAGCCAAGTCCAGAACAGCTGTAATTTAGATCTTCAGGGGCGAAGGCACCCAAAACAACCCTCTCCCCCCCCACACACATATATCTGAACTTCTTTCAAACACACATGCATCCTTCTAACAAAAATTATAGAGGGACTAAAATAAATATAATGTCAGCCTGTTCCGAAAACTCTCCTGCTTCCGAAAATAAGCAGTGTGCAAACAATCCCACCTCTGCTTCGCAGGAGACAGACTGGACGGTGAAGATACAGAACAAACGGCTGCATCTGCGCACGGCCTGGGCACGCAGGCGCAGCGCCAGCAGGCGCAGAGCAGCGGCCGCCCTCTGCAAGCGGAGTCCGGCCCGGCAACGCGCCGCGGAGAGGAGAGCAGAGCACAGCACTACGACTCGGGTGAGTTCGAGGTGGGAGAGCCTGGAAAAGGTCCTGTCACACAAAGCGCCTCGTTACTTTGGTGTCTGTAGTTAAAAAAAAAAAAATCCCACAAAACTAAACCCAACACCCCACACCCCAAGCCTTCTTCCAAGCGGTGTTTTCAAAGCTAGAGACAGCAGATGAGACTTGGTGGTCTTCTGCTTGCCCAGACTCTGACTGCTCTTGCCTCTTCCCTGGCTGTTCCCAAACCTTCCCCGAGCCCTCACGCTGGCTCCCACCTTGCCGCTGCGAGTCTCTCGGTTCCCCTCGCTCCAGAGCAGAACTGACAGCAACGGGGCCGCTCATCCCTTGGGAGCGGGTCAGGGCAGCGCCCAAATGAACAGCAGACTCCTCCACCGTCCTGTCTCAGAGAGACAAAAGGAAGAAGCACTGACTTCGGGACACAGCTAAGATTTTCTGGCATCTCCACGAGAGGACTGGAGCGGCTGAGGGGGATCCTCCCCAGGGGAGGACAGCCATCACGCTGCATCGCACCGCAAAGATAATCAACTTAAAATAAAGCCCAGAACAGCCCCACGGGCCTAAGGTCCCGCAGCGTGACACCAGCACCCGAACCTCGCGAGGGAGGGACACGCAGGCATCCGGGAGCACCGCAGCTCCGTGGTCCCGCAGCCTGACACCAGCACCCGAACCTCGGGAGGGACGGACGCGCAGGCACCCGGGAGCACCGCAGCTCCGTGGTCCCGCAGCCTGACACCAGCACCTGAACCTCGGGAGGGAGGGACATGCAGGCACCCGGGAGCACCGCAGCTCCACGGGGAGCAGGGAGGGCAGCCCAGACGCTCCCCCCAGCCCAGCCTCCACGCTCTCCATCACCCACCCTGCGCTGAGCACGGCTCACCAGCCCTCACGCAGCCCCACTGGCAGCCCCATGGTTGTACCGACCTGGACCCCAAAATCGCCCCCAGGCAAGCTCTGGCGTCGCGTGGTGAGCACCCCATGGGGAGGGTAAGATGGAGGGACCTGAAGTGCTGCTCCTCCATCCCTCCTCCACAGCACAGGGATTCTGCCACCGAGGAAGAGCAAGAGGTGGGAAACAGCCCCGTTGTCAGGGCTTCGGGACAGAGCACAACGCACCCTCCGGATGGGCACCAGCGCAGCAGAAGGAGATGAGGTATTGGGGACGTGGGCACCGTCATCAGGGGACCGCACAGACCAACACTGAAGAAAACTGCACCCGAGGGCAGGAGGAGCCGTAAAATCCACTCCCGTTAAGGAAAGCCCGGCGCTGCAGGCGGGCACAGCTCTGCCGGGGTGGGCTCAGCCTCCTGCCGCAGCTCCTCGGTCGGAGGCGCAGAGCGGGGCTGGCTGCCGCGCCCGGGGAAGGCACCCGCTGCCCCCTTGGAGACCAAGGGCCTCTCGCTCCTCTCCGTGCCGAGCTGTCGGTGAGGGGAGAGCCTCTGCCCGCGCGAGGGCTGGAGACCAGCGGCGGCCGCTGTGGCCTGGTCAGATGGTGAAAGACACATGGTGGCAAAGAGCATTCATCGTTAGAAAGGTGATGGGTGCTGCCCTCTGCTCTGTGCAAGGGTCCCCAGGCTGGCCGGCGACACGGGTCTGGCTGGATGGCCGCTCCAGCGCGTCCGCCCCGGCCGCCCCGGTGGATTCACACGCCTGGGGAACAAAACCCCTCATGGAGGCCCCAGCAGAGCTGCGGGATCTGCCCGGCCCACGCCGCGGCGTCCCCGGGGTCGTCCCTGCCGCCACGGCCGGAGCTGCCGTCCCGCGGGCCAGCACACGGCCCAGACCCCCAGTCCTCGACAGCCTCGCCGACGCGCTGCTTCGCCCCAGAGGCACCTCCAAGCTCAGCGAAGGCCTCAGCAGAGCCTTTTTGCCTTTTAAGGGCTGAACATTTCAGAACCAGTTTCTGAAGGGGGTAAAAAAAAAAAAATAAAATTTGTCCTGGCAGTTTTCACCCCGTCTCTCTCCCTCCGCAACGCGCTGCAGGGACCCGCAGCCATCCCAAAGCCCCGCTGCTGGCGGGGAGGCAGCCGCGGTCCCTGCCGGGAGGGGAGCTGAGGCCTGGCGCAGCCCGGGGCCGTCGTCCTCCCGCCACCCGGGGCCGTCCTCCCGCCACCCGGGGCCGTCATCCTCCCGCCACCCGGGGCCATCGTCCTCCCGCCCGCACCACCGGCCCGGGACGCGAGGGCAGCCCCGTTGCCGCCGGGACACGGAGCAACCCCAGCAGCGGCTGCACCCCACCTCAACACGCTCGTAACCAGACTTTGTCCCCGGCAAACAGGATTTACATGGGAAAACCTCAATTTTAGCACTCTCCTTCAGTCCACAGCTGCTTCGGTGAAGGCATTACGGGACAGCCTGCGAGTTCAGCAACGACGGACCATCACGGCTGGGCACGTCCTGCCCTCGCCCCGTGCTCCAGCGCTGCCCCGCTGAGGCACCCCGAGCCCAGCCTGGGCAGCAGCCATCGGGCCTTCCCGTCACCCCGAAGCTGCGTTCCCCGTTGCAGAAGGATCTGTGTGGGCACGCACGCCAGGAGCACGGCTCGACGAGCGTCGCTGCAGCCGTCCCGCCCGGACACGGCCCCGGCGAGGGAGGCAGCAGGTACTCACGCAGGGCCACCGCCGGCTGCACCAGCCGGGTCCGTTCAGGCGTGCAGATCTCCAGCGTGTGGGACCCAAGGTCACACATCTGCTTCTCCTTCTGGCTTCTTGGGACACACCAGGCTAAGGCAGATGCTTCCAGCTGGAGCAGAGCTGGGCTTTACCCACCTCCGGGAGCATGTGCTGGCACCGAGTCAGACAGGAGCTGCCCAAGACGGGACTCCAAGCACCCAAGAGCCTCCCAGCGTGAATCTAACCCTACGGTTACGCCTGGGCTGTTCCCTTTTTTATCAGGGGGATGGACACATGGCAAGAGGAAGGGACGGAGCCGGAACCTGCACCTGAGTCATCTGCCCTCCTGATGAGCCCAGCACCACAGGGCTACCCACCGACTGAAACCCTGGTCAGTGACCAGCAAGCTGAACACGGCTTGTTCTTGTGTCCATGGCCCTCTAAGCCCCCCACACCTCCCATCAGAAGTAAATGAGACCCAAGCAGCGCGACATTTCCCAACGCTGACACGGCTGCACTCGGGGCCGTGAGCATCACGCTGACACGGCTGCAGGAACAAGGCGGAGAAGATGCCCCGGCCAACAGGATGAAGGGCAGAAGCCCAGAGCCCCAGAGGAACAGCACACGCCAAGCGCTCTCCCCGTGCCAAGGCAAGAAATGTCACACCGATGATATCCCTGCTATTTCAAGGACACGGCAGCACCCGCCACCCCCTCTGCCATTCTAGGAATTACTGACAAAGGTCCTGATTTATCTAGCTTGCTGCCCAGCTGCTTCAGGGCTCAGAGTCACTCTTCACGGGCTCCTATATCACCGCTACCAGTTTCAGGGCCTCCTCCCAGCACGGCCACGAAGGCCTGGAAGCCGGGGACCCTGCAGCTGCCGCCTCGGCCAGTCGATGCCAAGGAGAGCAGCCCCGGAACAGGAGGCTCCACAGTCAGGAGCCGTTCTGGAAAAGCTGCCCCGCCACATAAACCCAGCAACTGCTGCACCGCGCCGGCAGCAGCCCACATCACTCACGCCGCGTGAGGACCGCAGCTCTGCAGACGACAGCTTTTCATCGTTTCTGTGCACAGACAGACCACCCCGGGCTCAGCGAAACCACGCGAGGTGATGCACAGCCACCAACACGCTGCAGCGCTTCAGGGCGTACAGCTTCCCCACCGAGGGGAGGAAAAGAACGATTTTCAGACCGTCTCCAGTGAAGGGAAGAGAAAGCCCACAGCAGCCGCGACGGAGCACAGCAAGCAGCCAAGTGTCAGAGGCTTGTTTACACCAGGCACAGAGATGCTCGTTTGCTACACAAGGGAAAAACGAGCACCAAGGAGAAAACATTCACAGAGGTTTCTGCATGACATTGGCAAGCGAAGACGAGGAAGACAGGAACAGAAAAGCAACCTACAAAACCAGCAAAGGGAAACCCATCAGCTGGGACCTCGGGACCGAGCAGGCGCCTTAGCAAGAGCAAGCAGGGACAGAGACTGAAAGGACCTCTTGAGACACCCACCTCAGGTCTAAAATAACTCCACCAGCCCACAAAAAGCCCACCACAACTCCAGCTTTTCTAAAGGTGGCACAGGAGCCGGCAGCGGCGGCGGGCAGGAAGAGACCAAGGCTGCAATTACAGGGTGGAGCACCTGCAAGGCAAGGCCAGCCACCAGCAGCCTGGTGTCACCGAGGGTGCCAGCTGCCGCGTCCCCATACGGCTTTCAAGCCCCAGTCTGCAAAGCGTCGTATCTGAAGCGGTGACATTCCTAAATGCGTGGCATTAGCAAAATAATGGCCCTCTGTCTCTCTTCATTTACAGGGCTGCCAGTCATTTATCAGCTGAAACACAGAGTCCCTTGAAAACCCAGGCACAACGCGGCCGCGGCTCGCAAGGGACTGGGCTGCTTCTCAGCTCGCAGAGCCCACAAGGCACTGGCGGCTAAAAGTACAAAACAAAGATAACAGTGTTTCATCCTAACCGTTTTAGGCCGCTTCATTCTTCGGCAAATCTCTCCGGCAGCAGCTGTCTCTGCCGACTCGGTTGAAAAAACCAAGCAGGAACAAATGCAGAGCAGCTCTTGAAAGTATTAGCTGTGCAAGCTTGTGAAGCGTGACTCAAGTTAACCGCTCCAATGCCGGGACGGCAGAGGAATCTCGCAGCGAGTCAAACGCAACAGGAAACATCGAGTCCGCAAACAAGTAACTCTCCCCTGTGCCCAGAGCTGCCATCCGGCAACTCATCCCAATGGGACTCTGTAGAGTCGTCGTTTTCCCCAGCCCAAAGCACGCTGATTTCCTCTGGCAAGGGGAGAGAGGCAGGAAATAAACAGTCGAAAACCTCAGCCACAGAGTTCATAAACCCTTCACAAAACAATAAGCAAAAAAACCCCTCTTCTCCATGAGAAACTAATTTCTTACATTTGCTTTGCCTACAGGAATCGCTGAAGGAAAAGCGCATCGGACATGGCAGAGCAGCGATGCCGCGAAGCCAACGGGCTGGAGCGCATGGCGTTGGTCCCCACGGAGCAGCGCACGCTGCCCTGCTCCACGCACACCTGGTCGCCCGAAAGCTCACCTACCAGTGAGCGAATTCCCAGGTTGGGATGAAAAACACAGCCCGTGTTTGAGTTGTTCCATTGTTTTTCATTCTGATGTAATAAACCATGAGAAAAAACTTCCTCCGAAAGGAAAGGCGTGTTTAAGCGCTGCCCCGAACTGACATTCTTTCCCTGGTTGTCTCCAGAACGTTACGGTGTGGGTAGGAGTCACATCCTATGAGCTGTACTTCAACCTCTGCTTTGTGCGCTACACACCCGTGGCTGTAAGATCAGCAGTGGCTATAGTAACACCTCTCAACTCCAAATAAACAAAAATACTAGTTATGTATAGTTCTGGTGCTTTGCCATTAACGAGACCTGGCTTGATTTAATGAGAAACAAACACTGAGACGCTCAGCCTTGCCTTAGAACACAGTCACGGCCTTCTTAAAACCGAACGCCTCTGCAACGTCGCACGTTGGAAGAAAGCGCCAGATCTGCCTTTGCTCCCACCCCATCACAGGAACAGGGGTGGGACTGCCCTTCCTCAGAGGCGGCAAGAACCCGGTGATCGGCGGATAACTGTCAGTCACCCAAGGCTCTCGAAAAGGGTCCCGCTGTTTCTCGGAGACGTCCAGGAGAAAACCCAGCCGGGCCGTGCGAGCCGGTGCCGCCCCGGCAGGCGCAGCTGGCCAAGCGCCCAGCTCGCGCACGCGGCCGCCCGGGAGCCGCAGCCCTCGGCACCGCGGCCGCGGCGTCGCCTTCGGCGGACGGCCCCCAGAAACACGCACAGCGCCAACGGCAGAAGGACGCCGTCGCTCTCCGCGGACCCCACTGAATGCTGTCTTGCCTTGGACCAGCCTTCTGCAGGGCGTATGCTCGTTGCATCAGCGTCTCCAGGGAGGCTGGTGGGATAAAAGATTCCGTGTTGTCACCAAACCTTCTTCCCTCTGTTACGATGGTCGGATGTCGATCTAGCGGGTCAGGGAGACCTGGGGAAGGGTGATGTCAAAGACTGACATCAGAAGAAGCTGCAAGACTTGAGAGTGGCGGAAAATAAGGAAAACCAGAATACTCTCAGCGTGTCTTCCTTCCAGCTCTGGAGCTGGTGAGGAGAGAAGGTGAGGAGGCCGTAACACCAACCAGCTACACTTCTGCAGAAGAACAGCAGACTGCCTGGGGGAGAGGAGATCGGCCTGGCAAAGCAACTCATTGCTCTGGAGGGACGGAACTGGACGACGGCACAGTTGTGACTCACGCACAACCAGCACCGGCGCTGGGGACGAAGCCGCAGATCCCGGCCCTCGCCTGTCGCAGGGCGTCACAGATGCGCGGGCTCAAGGGGAGTCGCCAGCATGAGCAAAAAGTCCCACCTTTTCCAGAGCTCCTCAATTACGTGCCAAAAGACCTGGCGACGGGACTTCTGACGCTTCCAGTTCAGAGGAGATGCCTGCAGGCGTGCTAAGGCAGCTGGGAGAAGGTGGGTGCGCACTTGGGGGTTTTAAACACAGCTGAATTCAACTACTGCCCAGAACAGCTGAACCGCAAGTTCGAATGCACAGGGTTTATCTTGCTTAAATGACCGGGAGATAAGGAAATGGTGCAGCGCAGAGCCTGGCCCAGGTCATGTGTAACTGGCAGCAGGTTCTCCCCTTGACCAAGCCAGCCTGAAATAAACACTTCAGCTTCTGTGCATAGCTGGAAGAGTAAATGTGTGTCATCTGTTTGTCCTGGGTTAAGGGGGAGGGGGGAGAAGGAAAGGAATCCAAAATTCAGCCTGAGCTTTCTTATAAATAGCACGAGGGAGACAGCCCAGCTCAGCTCAGGAGGTGGCTGCGGAGCTGGCAGCGCTAGACAGGATCTCCAGAACAAAAACATCCAGGAAGTCCCCAGTGTCACTTCTCCCCACCATTGATTTCAAATGAGCTTATCCCTTGCACTTGGTACATGAGGAAGAAGAAACTTCCTGGCGACGAGGGGGGGAAACACAGTTATTAATAGCACCACAATGAGAAAGTATCAGAAGTTATGTTGCAGCCCTGGAAGATTTTGGCTGGATCTTGAAGAAATCTGTTGCCATGGCAGTAATTGCTATACATGGTAACAGCGAACAGTGGTGTGAGAACAATTTACTTTTTGATTTGGTGCCCAAAACAAGTTCCTTTTGTTTTCTCTCACCAAAAACCCCAGCATTTATTAGCTTGTGTTCAGTCCAAAACTGAGCTTTTCACTTTCAGCAGAGGCAAGGAAAGCAGCGAAAACAGGGTAAATGCAAAAAGACGGCACAGCGGGCAGTGCTCTCTCTGTCCTGCTTTTATGGCACAGTCGATGGATCGGGGCAAAGATCTGGACCACCTTCAACTTCCCTCTGTACTTGGTGTCCACCTAGACAGTCGTCATCTGCCTCCAGTACATAGTGTCTGCCACTGAGCAAAAAAAAGAAAGGAGCAAAAAACCGCAGAGGCACTTGCTGTACTTCAGCAGCCAGAAACAAAGACTCTTCCTAGATGGGGTGACCTGACACCGGCTTCGTGTTCAGCGTGACAGCAGTCCGCTGTGCTGTCGTGACTTTTCCATTCCGTCCTCTGCTCCCCTCTTTGCTGTTTCCAACCTCCTCCTCCCTTCCCGCAGCGCTGCCGAACGCCGGCCGACGCTCTCGCAGGAAGACCTGTCACCTCCCACCTCATTCCTCAATTGCAGTGCTCAGGATTCCTCGCCTCGCTTGCTCGGAGCCCATCGCTGCACACGTGGACCGCGGCACGCTCCTCCCCAGCCACCGCTTCCATCCCGTGTCTGGGTCACGAACAAACGCTGTGAGCGGCAGAGAGCCCAGCCTGGCTCCCCGAGCGACTTCCCTCCACCACGAAGTCTGCCCGCCTGCTCCTCATCTTCGTAGCCTACCTTTTAGCCACTGATTCACCCACGCGTCCCATGATGGCCTTTCCTCAGATACCCCATGCTGAAAACTTTCAGAGAGGTCCACTAGGCCCCTCCACCCGATCACCCCTGCCATGGGCTCACAAATACCTTCCGAGCACCGATGGAGTCATGCAACTCAATCTTGGCCTACTAAAGCCACACTGGCCCCTCCACAACATGGCATCTCTATCCACGTTCCTTCTTAATGCTCGTTTCTGGAAACTTTCAAGAACGTAAGATACACATTGTGGGTGAAACCAGTTGCCCCTCCATCCTGTCTACAGCTGGGACAACTGGAACAGTTTGTTTGGCAGAGCACGTGAGTCTGGTCATACCCTCTCTCCATCTTCTTCCTTATTCCCCCAGAATCCACACTCGTATTACGGATGCTGAAGGCACATCCCTGGCTGCCCTTCTCAGTATCTGTTTGAGACTGGCTGCCCATAAGTTTATCCAAACGCTTTTTGAACCTGCTGATGCCTTTTGCATCCACAAGCCCCCAGGACAATGAATTCAGAAGTTCATCACCCACTGTGTAAAACAAAAGTACCTCCCTCTACCCGCTTTAAACCACCCTCCTATAAATTTCATCAAATGCCCCTGGCTCTATTGCCACAAGACTGAGGAGGTAAAATTCAACTTCACCAGTGCCTTCATGATTTTGCATCCCTTGATCATTGCTACGCCAGACTTCTCCTATTCCAAACCAAGGAGCTGCATTTTTTTTCCCTCTCTCCAGCCGCTCTGTCCCTCAGTCTTCTCTGCAGCCTCTCCAACGCTACTGTCCTCCTCAAGATGCAGAAACCAGAACTGCATGCAGCCCCCAAGACATGCACCAAGGTGTTAGAGAGGGTCAAAAGGACACCCTCTGCTTTGTTACCATCACCTCCCATGCTGATGGTGACCACAACTCATTGGGTTTTTTGGCTAACACTGCACACTGAGCTGACAATTTCAGAGAACGGCCGATGAGGACTGCGAGCTCCTTCCTGAGCCGCAAGCACCAGTTCCAGGTTCAGCATCCTACAGGCCTGGTATAGGTAATTTTCCCCTACGGGTACCCTACATTTTCCTACCCTCCAGTTCATCTGCCACTTACTTGTCCACTTGCTTGGTGCTGTGAGGTATGCAACCACCTAAAGGAACTGAGGAACCTGGGGATTTCCCTGCACCCCTCCATGCCTGAAGTCACCCACAGGATGAAAACCAGTCCCAGGACCAGTCTCTGGGGCCTCACTGCCGACTCTTACCCGTGCTGAAAAATCACTACTAAGCCCTACCCTTTGCACGCTATGCTTGCACCAGCTCTCAGTCCGTAACAAGACCTTTCCTCCATGTCTATGGTGACTTTGTTTCTTAAAAGCCTCTGGTGGAGAACCTTGTCAAAGGCTGTTCGAAAACCCATATATATGAAGTCTACTGGTCCTGCGACCCATGTGCTCACCAAGCTCCAGCAGGTCCACGAGGCACGGCTTGCCTTCATGTCAGCCCTGTTAACACTCTTCCAGGAAGTCGTGCTTGGCCATGCCTCCACTGATCCTGTTCTTCATTGCAGAGGCCCAGGCCAGACCCACCGGTCTGTGGTCCCCAGGACCCTCCCTACAGGCCTTCCCCAGCAGCGCGCCAGGCACGGACGTTGAGCACCCGACGTGCACCTCCCCGATTTCCCCAAGATACCCCTCTTCTACAAAATGCCATCGCATTTGCCACCATCAACTTCTGCGATACCAATGGCACTTCAGCAACAGGATACGCACAAAGTATCTCAGCAATTTCAGATTTAAGATCCTACAGCACTCTTGAGTAAATGCTATGTTCCTTACAGTTTCTTATCAGTTCCTCTGCTCCAAAGCTATTTCTACTGACATTCAATGTGAGACAACTTCTCAGACAGCTCTTCTGTAGCCAGCTTGTAGTTTCCAAAGCTACAAAGCTCCTCCACAGCAGTGAAGACAGCCAAAAAATGGTTTAGATTTTTCTGTGATTGCTTTATCTTCCATGCCTCTCACACCCTAATCTCTTCTGCTGCCTGTCTCCAAAAGGTTCCTGATGCATTTGAAAATTAATCACATTTGGCAAATTTGCTCTTCAAAAGTCTTCTTCTGGTCTGACTTATTTTGATTTTTAATGTTACCTTCTGAAATATATACTTTTTTGGTCTTCTTGTTGCGATACAGCTTTCCCTTTTTGACCACCATCCTTCTCGCTCCACCAGCCTTCTTTTCCCCACACATTTCCTTTTGTTTTCTGTCTTTCTTAAAAAAAACAAAACCAGAACGGTCTTTGATCTTTTCTTGGTGGAGGTATCCATCCCTTCCGAGCTGCCAACGTCAGCACCAAATAACCTCCACACCACCTCCAGTCCTACCCCCACACTTCAGCAGACAGACAGAGCCATGCAAGGCAGACAAACATCAAGCTTTTACACGACTGCAACAACAGACGGCCCCTGCTTGGCAGACTCAGCAGCAAACATCAGCTCTACGGCAGGGCAGGCACCACTCTCATTAATTTTATTAATGCTGCCAGTTATGAAGAGCCCATCATAACCACAGGCTTGGAGTTATGACTGTTCCTGGGCACGTACGTACTGAGTTTTCACAGGTAACTGCGTATTCCCAGTTTCCAGATGCCCGAACTGAGACGCGTTTCCAGCTGCAAACACGTTAGGTGACCAAAGCACCTCCAGAGGCACCCAGCAGGCGAGAGGCAGAGGGGTCAAGGCTTCTCCAGGACTGCACCCAAGGGCAGCCAGGATCCCGGGGGAGCAGCACGCTGGGGCAGCATCTCCATGCCAGGGAGCAGCCCCCCCCGGGCCGTCTCCCTGGTTTGCGGCTCCGCTGAGCGCACAGAGCTGCCGTCAAGGCCAAGGCCCGGCCAGAAACACGAGGCAGGGCACAACTGCTAACAAACCTGTTCGCAGTTTGGTCAGCAACAGGCTTTAATTTGAATAATAAAAGATTCACCAATCAATTTTTGCCTGAAGCACAGAAACCCCAAGGGTTTGCACCTCCCAGCTGTTCACTGCTCTTCTCGACGCCTTGCGTCACGCCTGAGCAGGTGGGAAGGTGAAAGGGATGAAGCCTGATACTCTCCTGTATCTTGAGCAGCGTGGAAGCTCTGCCACCACAGGGCTGCACCCCAGAAATGGGCTGGCTGAGCGTCCCCAGCAGCGCCCAACTCTCACAGCCAGCGCACCCACGCTGCTCTGCCCACGGGGACACAGCGCGCCCGTCCCAGTGACGGGAGTGACCGGGCCCCTGTGCTGGCACTGGTGAGGCCGCACCTCGAGTGCTGTGCTCAGTTCTGGGCCCCTCACTCCAAGAAGGACACTGAGGGGCTGGAGCGTGTCCAGAGAAGGGCAGCGAGGCTGGGGAGGGGCTGGAGAAAAAGTCCCATGAGGAGCGGCTGAGGGAGCTGGGGCTGCTCAGGCTGGAGAAGAGGAGGCTGAGGGGGGACCTTCTCGCTCTCTCCAGCTCCTGACAGGAGGGTGCAGGGAGGGGGGGTTGGGCTCTGCTCCCCAGTAACCAGCGACAGGACGAGAGGCGATGGCCTCAGGTTGTGTCAGGGGAGGTTCAGGTTGGATATTGGGAAAAATGTCTTTACTGGAAGAGTGGTCAGGCCTTGGGCCAGGCTGCCCAGGGCAGTGGGGGAGTCCCCATCCCTGGAGGGGTTCAGACACCGTGGGGATGGGGCACTTGGGGATGTGGTTTAGTAGGCGTGGGGGTGTTGGGGTGATGGTTGGGCTTGGTGATCTTAGAGGGCTTTTCCAACCTTAACGATTCTGTTCTACGAAAGACTGCACTTCCACGAGGCCCAACAGAGCAGCCCAAGCTCTAGTACAGACATATCTCACCACCAAAGCTGTCCATGCTCACATCTTCTGCCTTTCCCAGGGCAGGCAGCCGCACCATAGGCAAATGGTGCCCTGCAGGCAAAGCAGCACAAGCTCCTACCACGGGTAACAGCCTCCAGACGGTCATTTCAGGGGAACACTGCTCAGCCTTGTGAAGCCCCTCTCTGCAGCCCATGGAAGCGCGGGGTTTAACCCAGGTCTGGCTGGGACACGAAGAGCAAGGAAGCAGCACCACAGGCAGCCCCACGAGAAGCCTGCCTGTCCTCTGACCAGCCCCCCGCGCTCACTTGCAGAAATGGCTACTGCTGCAAACAGTGGAGGTTTGAGCAAGGTATCAGGAACCCATCGCCCGCCCGCCCGCAGCGTGCCGCTCCCGCCGGCCGAGCCCCGCTTCGGGCAGGCGCTGCCAGGACCGTGGTGTCGGGGCCGTCACGGCCAGCTGCAGGGCCCATTCCACTGCAGCACCCGGAGCACCAGCTGCACGCAGCGCCAGGAGACACTCGCATAGGAAACCATGCTCTCGCCCAGAGAGCCCCCGGTGCGGGACGCAGCCCCAGAGCAGCCGCCCCGAGCACAGCTCAGCGCCCGAGCCGCCCAGCAACGAGCATGGAGACCACTGCAAGTCGGCCCCCGTCACGCTCCGAGCTGAACCCCGGGCTGTTTCACCGAGCTATTTGGCCATCACCACACTGTCCGCCCTTTTCCACCTGCAGAGATGGGCCAGCGCACAGAGCAAGCAGCCCAAAACGAAGTTTCCCCTCCAGCAAGCACGCCTTGCACTAAACACACCAGGTTATGGAAAAACTTCTCCTCCCCCACCACAGACAGCTCTCGCAGCTCTGCAGAAGCTTTCCTTATCCAGAGAGACAAAAAGGGAGTTGTATCATCCCTCGAAGCCCAACTAAAGTCTAAGCACACAAGTGTCCAGCCATTGGAGGCAGCGCCGGGCGGCCGACGGGTGACTGCCACCGCACCTGGAGAAGCCACCTCACCGGGGAAGAGTTACGGGGAGGCAGAGAGGCTGAAATCACCACCCTCTCCCCGCTGCTGCACTCAGGCAGCCCTCCTCGTTCCAGCAACCAGAGCAACCCGAACACGCGGCCCTCCCTCCGCCAGCCTCCCTCCCTCGGAGCGGGGCTTCGGCACTCAGGGCCAGCGTCTCACAACATGGCCAAAGCTGCCCCTGCAGTAGCGTGCCCGCAGCCGGCCCAGCAGACCCCGGGAGAGGGCACGGGAGGGTAACATCACAGCACGCCGAAAGCAGAGCGGACCCAATGACTTGCTGCTGCTGGAAGGGGGGTTCCCCTCCACGTCCCCCCCGTGCTCTTTCCCCACGGTGCCTCCCCAGTGCTCATCGCACAAGGACGCTGGAGCTCCCCCCGCCCTGCAGGAGCCAGCTCAGCTTGCTCACGGAACAGCAGCCGGTCTTCTCCTGCTTCAGGGAACTCGGCCGTTCTGGTGCGGGCCCAGGGCCAGAAGACGCGAGCGTGGCAGTGCACAGCTTCACCCCCAGCAGATGATCGCTGTCTTATCTTCTTTTCTTTTATGCTTATTGCCACCCCAAAATGGACTTCTGCTTTGGAAAAGCCTTTGGTCTCCAGAACCTCAAACACATGTTTTAGACTAATTTCAAATTACAGCTTTCGGGAATTTAGGCCGAGCTGTCCGACCGCCACCTACTCACCAGGCACTTCCTCAGCAGCTTCTGGACCTACAGTACAGAAAGGACCACGGCGCTCGCTTGCCAACCTCATTTTCAGCGCTTTTAAAACAAATTTCATGAAAATTTACATAGTTTATTTCAGGGACAAGCTTTCTAAGGAGTTTCCAAGCCAAAGCGGCAACTCCTCTGCCGTTTGCGCTTGACGCAGGACTGCCAGCGGGAGCCCCAGGGCAGCACCGACCCAAGCACACGGCTGCCCTCCGGGCCCCAGCGCTGCTCGCTTCACAGCCACTTTCCTCTGCTGACCGAACGCAGCTCAGCCCCATCCCAGCCAGACCACTCACTGTATTACAATAGTATAAATTGCTAAGAAAATGTACCACCAGATCACAACGCGCTTAGGATTTGTCCTTAGGCACACGTTAAGCACTTCTCGTGCCGGCCGCGCTCCAGGCTCTGCACCTCGGCTCACCACCTCGCTTTGCTTCACTTCACGTTGATCCATCACCAAGAATTCCTAAAAGACTCGGAGCTTCTCCTCTCACCATAGCTTACAGCAACACTTGGAAGGCCTAATAAAAAAATCCCAAACCTAATGACTGCAGCTAGGGAGCAAAGAAGAGCGAGACGGGATGGCTGATGCACAGCTGGGCACTCGTAGCTATCACAGGACTATCAGAGAACTACACTATACACAAGGAAGAAACAGTCGCCGGACCAGAAGAGGACCAAATATGGTATTTACAGTTTTACAACTAACTGATCATGTTGAAACTAGCAGCTGGACCTCTAGCTAATGTTTAAACTCCTACAAGGAAGACTCCGAGCCCGGATTTCAGCGCATGGCCACCCGCAGCTCACCCCACGTCTGCAAACAACCCTGCCTTGCTGTTCCCCACGCAGCACCAAAAGCCCGAGGGGACAACCCCGGAGGAGACGCGGCTGCGTGGGGGAGCACAGCCGCGCCAGGAGCCAAGCAGGGGGTGAGGACCAGGCGCCGGCGGAGCTGGGGCGGCCAGCACCAGTTGGCTGGCGTGGGTCGGGGTCCCGGCAGTGAAACCGAGCCAGCCACCCCGAGGGCCCAGCAGCCAGGGCAGAGGCACCGAAAGCTGCAGCCAACACCCACGGCCTGGTCTGGCCACGGCCTCTGGAAGGGCGTCTTCCCAGGCAACAGCACCCAGCGCTGCTCACCTGACTGCAGACCCAGCAGTGCTCAGCTATAAAGTCTCTTATAACTTTTTCTCTGACTTCACTTTGTTACTGAAAATATTTTACGCCAAGTCATCCTTCTCCTAAACGGGGCCCTGGCTGCTGCTGCACACGACAACCCACGCACAGACACCGCGCTGGCTCCGAGACAAAACGCCCAAGACGGCTGAACTCCGTGCGGTTAAAGGGCACTCGCTGAGCTCGGTCCCAGCTTGCCAGGCAGCGCTGTGCAGGACTTTTCCTGGTATCACCGGCGACGGAGGCAGCAAGCCGCTTTGTCACTCTGCTGGGGAGAACAATAAAGACAAAACCAAACAGAAAAAAAAAAAAAAAATCTACAGAACAAAGTCACCCCTGCCACAGCGCACCTGGCCCTGAGCCACCGGGTCGTGATGTCCAAGGCAACACAGAACCCCCGGGCACCGCGTGCCCCCTGGCTCGGCGGCGGGCTGCAGCCCGACAGCAGCACCCTGCTCGCCCAGGCAGGAGCAGCCCCTGTGCCGGCGCACAGCGCCGTGCGGCAGCGTCCCACCGCTGCCAAGCCACACGCACGGACGAGCCCTGCGCCGGCGCAGCCTTGGCTTGTTTGGTTTTGGTAGATCATAAACCCTGCGGCTCAGAAAACGGTCGGTTTAGAGGGGCCCAGGCTGACAGGGGAAGGCGCAGCGAGTCCGGGGAGCGCGGGACGCTCGCCGTCACCTCCATTCCACCCCACGTCAGCGCAGTTTCCACCGGGGAAGGCAAAGCGCAGTGAGAGCTTGGCTCGGGGAGCTGGGCACAAGCAGAACACGAGGGCTACGAAAATACATCCTCTGTGTAGAGCCAGCCTTCTGTTTGACTCTGGCGGCTGATGAACATGCCAACGAATAGTTTTATTCGGACCTCTCTGTTTTAGAAGTTCCCCAGAGCTCTGCAGCATAAAGCCCTCAGTGGAATTTCATATAAGACCTGGAGTCCAAAAAGACAGAAGAGCCTGAAAAAAAACCCCAACAATCTTGGCATCTCCAGTGCTTTGGTCTTTCAGCTTGTTTTCTCAGGGGGAATTTTCTAAGTTGATATTGTCCAACCCAAGCCCCTTCTTTTTGCTCAAAGCACGTTACTGCGGGAGGCCAGACACACCTCGACTCCTCGAGCGGCTACACAAGCCACGCCAGCGCTCCCTCTGGGCATCTCCGAGTCCTTTCCATCTCCCATGCTTCACTGCAAACAAGCAGCCTGGATCTTCAGCATCCTCATTATAAGCTTCCCAAACTGCTTTTGGCTCTGCATATTGCATAACTAAAAAACAGCAGCTGACAATACGCAAAGAAAAAAGCTCGGGAGAGTAGCTGGAGGATGGCTGACACCAGCTACACTGGAATTTGCTGGTCAATATTCAGCTGGAAACATAAAATACTTCTTCCTTACATCAGTAACCTCAAACACTTGGAACAGTAATTAGGATGAAGAGAATACATCCCAAATAATGGTATTTTTTCCCATTCTCCCATGAGACAAAGTGCAAAACAAATTTCTCTCTTGACCCACAGCGTCTCGTTCCATACAGATCTCACGTCTGCTGCTGCAGTTAATACTTTCCTGCCACTCCAAAAACTGCCTGCTTTAGGAAATTGCCCCGTGCAGAAGACCACCCCTCCCCATGAAAACTGTAAAAGCAATCAGACAGACAGCTTGCTGCAGTGGACACTCATGACTCGGCTACTAAAAAGCGCAAGAAATTGCCTGATCCTTAAAGCCATCTTTCCTACGAGGGAAGCGCCTTCCCGCGCACCTTGACAGAGGCAGGAATTAACACCAAACGTGTCAGTAACGACAGCAGAGCTCAGAGGCCCTCTACAAACCCAGCTAAAACCAAATCCCAGTGCCGGCTCTGGAATTTATTTTTATTACAAGTAAGAGGCACTCCACTCACTATTCAAATCTGCCCAGAGGGCTTTTTAAAGAAACACGAGCGTATACATGTCACAACACGGCACAGATAACTGCGCTCCACCTGGGAAGGATTGATGAAGCCTAAACGGAGCATTTCAAATTCTGATGTATTTATCTGCTGAGAGCTTGCAAGCATCTCCTCCTAATTGCATCATCCGAGGAGAAAGCCATCTGGGTAGTACGGCAGGAATGGAAACACTGGGAGAGGAGACCACAGGGAAGGAGGAAACGCTGCTTCTCCTCTTTGAACTTCTGCTTAGTTCCCATCAGCAGGCTCTGGTGCGTCTGAAGGTGTTCCCAGGCACCAGGCTCTATCTGCAAGGAGCCAGCCACCGTCACCAAAGGCAGAGCTCCAGCTCAGGAGCCAGCTCCAGGCCACGCTGAGCCTGCTGACGGGAGCAGCTTAGCAAGGATATGGCAGCACTGGTGGATGACAACCTTGTCCCCCACAGCCTATCGCCCCTCTTCTGCCTCCGTCAGCAGAGCTGCTGGAGCAAAAGCACGCTCCTGGTTTCACTCAAAGCCAGTCGGCCTTTCGCCCCCAAACCATCTCACCCGCAGGAAAGCGCCCTGGCAGCTCGCCCGCGGCACGGTCAGCGGAGCGGGGCTGACGGCAGGAGCGCGGGGCGGAGGTCGGGACACCGGCAGCCTCTCCCGGTCGCACCCATCCCCGCTGCTGCCAGAGCGCAGAGCCCTTCGCCACCCCCGCCCGGTTACTGCGAGGCGAGTTACCGCCGTGCTCGGCCAGGAACGGCTCACCCCGCAGACGGGAGCCAGCCACGCTGCCGCCAGCAGAAGCGTGTCCTGCAGCCACAGGTAGCTACAGAGAGGACGTTTATTCACAGCCTTATTGAAGCCAACTAAGAAGAGGGTAAACCAGAGCACGAGACATGGACCCAGTTCAGAGGACGTGGGGGGCTCGGCGCTGAATGAGAGCCAGAGGTTCAGACGCCCCGCCAAAACCAGAAGACCCCCTTGCTGCAAAGCCACGGCTGAGTTCAGACACAAGCTGTCTGCCAGCAGCTCCGGGGCAGGCTGACGAACTGTGGAGGTTTTCACTCATTCCTCAATTAAAGCCTGAATTAATCCCAATTAACTATATGCAACACACTCGTATTAAGGGCACTGAGATTCAATAAAAAAATTAAGAGTCTCCATTGTAACCAGAACACAAAGCACGTGAATCCTTTGTGTTTGTATCAATGAAATGAGAACGGCCAGCCAGACCAGCAGGCTTCCCACGGAACACCATGGCCAGCCCTTCCGCCCACCCAGCCGACAGGGCTTCGGCGAGCCCCAGCACTGCTGGGAAGATCTCCCTCAGCTCGCGGCCTGAGGCTGTTCAACAGCCACAAAACATGCTGCTAAAACGGCAACTCCACACAAAAAGCTTTCTTCTGCACAGGTAAAATGGCAAGCAAGTAGTATTCCGACTAAGGCATTCACCCATCAAAAAATATAGGCATCACACATCCTTCTGCAACTACTGATAAAAGGTTTATGAATATTATTATTTACTAAACTGCACTGCCAGTGGGGGAAGGGGGGGAAAAAAAAAAAAGAAAGAAAGAAAACCACCAGAGCCGCATGGGCCAAAAATACAGAATCCTACGGCAGTTCAGGCTTCATTACCTTTAATTACCAAAGTGACTCCATTAAAGCCGATTCAGACCTCACAGCCCTTCCTACAGTCCTTCAACCATTCCTTCATGGCTCTATGGGGAAAAAAGAACCTGTTCCCTAGTTTACAAAACTTCACCTGGTTGCCAGCAGGCAGCTGCCCCAATCCCATGAAGCCAACCCCAAAAAAACAGCAGGATGGATTAAAAATATGCCTCAAAGCTCAGACACAAACACACTGAAATCTGCAAGATTCTCTGACTCTTTGAGCAGTTCCCCCCAGGGGTCTCAGTCTCTCCTCCTTTCGTCTTTGCAGCGCGGCAGAGGCCGTTTTTCTAGAGATCAGGCAAATCAGGCGAACGGGAAGCGCTCGGCTGTTGTGCCCCAAAGCCGGGCGGTGCTCAGGGCACGTCTTGTCGGCACCGCAACCGTGCCAGCCTCACACGAGGTTTCCAGCTGCGGATCCGGCCACGGTCAGGCGGAAAGCAGCCTCCTGCATCGCAAGGACGACCGTAAAGCTCTCTTCGCTACAAAACGCACCAGGCCGGCGCCCGCAGCTCTCCCTGCAGCTTACGTGCTCGCAGCGCAGGCCAAGACATCTGTTTCAGCTAAGCAAACCTGTTGTGCACGCAGAAGGCACGCGAACTATCCGACAAAAAGCCTGGCTTCAAAACTCTGCATTCCTGTGAGCTCAGCATCGCTCCAGAGAGACTCGACCCGACCGCTACGAGCGAGCGGTCTCCTCGGCCCCGCAGACGGAGGCAGTCAGCGGGATGCGCTGGAAAAGCGAAGCTCAGATCCAACGCATGCCCTGGGCCGGCGCGCGGAACAGAGCAGCCCCAGAGCTCACGGCTTGTCAGGCTGCCCAGGCCCGTCCCCCGCCGCGAGCAGCCTGCACCCTCGCTCCCCGAGCGCCCGCGGGTGCCACAGGCCGGAGGCAGCCGCCCCGCGCTGCTGCTGCGGGGCCCATCGCTCCGCTCGGGACAGCCACGCGCGGGGACGCGCTGCCCCTTCCCCAGACCTTCGGGCAGAGCGCTCCGGCCCCGGGCCGCGGGGGAAGGCGCAGGAGGGACAGGAGGAAAGGGGGAAAAAGCCTTCAGGGGCGAGCGCAAGGGAAGATGGTTCCGCCGCTCCACGCACCCCCCCCGCCCCGGCACCGAGCGGGCGCGGGGCCGGCCCACACCGGGCGCCCCGGGCAGAGCCGCGGCCGCAGGGGTGTGAAACCCTCCCCGGCTTCTCCCCTCGGGCGAAAGAACAGCGCCGGCAACAGAGCGCACCGGGGCCGGGCCCCGCACCGCGCTCCCGCCGCGGAGCCGGGAGCGGCCCCCCCGCGCCGGGGCAGCCGGAGGAGCCCGGCCGCCCGCCCCCGCCGCCGCCGCCCCACGGCCCAGCCCCGCACCGGCACCTCCGCTGGACCCGGCCGGCCGCCGCAGCGAGCGCCGGGCCCTGCGGGGAGCGGCCGGTCCGGCGGAGCTTCCCCCGCCGGCGGGCGGGAGGGGCGCGGGCCGGCCCCGGGAGAGCCGCTCCCTCCGCAACTTGGCGGCTCGGCCCGGCGCCGGCCCCCCCTCACCCGCCTCAACAGGTGCGCGGCGGCCGCACTCACCTCTCCGCCATGGCCCGCCCGGCCGCGCTGCCCGCCCGCGGCGCAGGATGTGACACCCGAGCCCGAGCCCGAGCCCGGCCCCGGTCCCCGCCCCGCCCGGGGGGCGGCGCGGCCCAGCCCGGCCCCGAGCCCCCCGGCCGCTCCCCGGGTCCCTCTGCTGGGGGCGGCCGCGCAGGGCGGGGCGGGGGGCGGGGCGGAGCAGGGGCGGGGCGGGGCGGGGCGGAGCAGAGGGCGGGGCGGGGCCGGGGCGGGGCCGGGGCGGGCGGGCCGAGGGCAGCCCCTGGTGGCGAGGGCCGCGGGCCGCGCCGTGCCCCGGGTCCTGCACAGCACCGCGGCCGGGGGGCCGAGCAGGCAGCGGCCTGCAGAGCCGGGACGGAGCGCGGGGCTGGGGTGAGCGGCGTCGAAGGGGATGGCGCCTTGGTCTGCGCCTGGGCGACGGGCAGCCCAGGGCGTGAGGCTGCCGCGCATCTGCCCGCACCCCGACGCCGCCGATTCACCCCGGCTGGGGTGGGTGTTCGGGGGCTGTCTGAGCGCGGCGCGGTCTGCTCGAGGCTGCGCGGAAGGCCAGGCGCGTGCCCCGCACACACGGCTCAGCTGGCAGCGTGCGAGCAGCGATTCAGAGGCCTCGGGGACGGGGAGGGCCCCGCTTCTCCGCCGACACGAGCAGCCCGGATAAACAGGCCGTGCGCCGATGGCTGGCCGTGCGGGATCGGCTTCCGCCAGCGCCCGTTCGGAGCGCGTCGCCCGGCGTGGTGGCACGGCAGAGCCCCTGTTGGGGCTGCTCCCAAGGAATCCCGTGCTGGGTCCTGTTATTCCAGAATAGCAACAACCCCACAGAATCACAGAATGCTCGGGGTTGGCAGGGCCCTCTGTGGGTCACCCAGCCCAACCCCTGCCCAAGCAGGGTCACCCAGAGCAGGCTGCACAGCACCGCGGCCAGGCGGGGCTGGAATATCTCCAGAGAAGGAGACTCCACAGCCTCCCTGGGCAGCCTGGGCCAGGGCTCTGTCACCCTCAGAGGGAAGAAGTTCTTCCTCGGGTTCAGCTGCAGCTTCCTCTGCTTCAGTTTGTGCCCGTTGCCCCTTGTCCTGTCGCTGGGCACCACTGGAAAGAGTCTGGCCCCGTCCTCCTGACACCCACCCTGCAGATATTTAGAGGCATTTCTAAGGTCCCCTCGCAGCCTTCTCTTCTCCAGGCTGAACAAGCCCAGCTCCCTCAGCCTCTCCTCGCAGGAGAGATGCTCCAGTCCCCTCCTCATCCTCGTAGGCCTCCGCGCGAAGGCCAGTCCTGGGGGTCGAGCTGCCGGGATGCCTCAGACCCAGGCGCTCGGTGGGTTTTGCCGCTAACTGAGCGATTTCTGGCCTGTTTCACACCACGCAGCAAATTTCTGCCGCAGTCAGAAACGAGTCTGTCCGGCTTATTAATCACCCCGGCGAGCGAGCCGGCAGGGTCCCTGCGCAGAGCCGCGCCGCGCTCACGGCACACTCGCAGACGGTGTTTTGGCACGACCGGAGAGCTTCGGAGTAACTTTAACCTGAAGACATTTGCGTGAAAGTCCCACTGCACTTTTAAACAACAAATAGAGAGACAGTGAGATCATGGCCGCGGCGCTCGCCGGCTGGACGCGCAGCTGCGCGGCGCTTCCCGCGGGGTCCGGGGGTCCGTGCCGGGGGGGGCCGGCCACGAGCAGAGCCCCACGGGGCTGCGGAGCTGCTGGGGGTGCCCGTGGTGCCGCGGGAGAGCGGGTTTCGCGGGGCTGCGAAGCACGGAGGCCGAGGCAAGGGCTGAGCAGGGAAGGAAGGGAAGAGTTAAGCCAGGTCTGCGCTGGGAACAGAAGTTTTCTGGTGTAGCTCTGAGGCTGTAAACTGGCCGGTTTCCTTGTGGAGACGCAGGCACTGTCTGCCTCTGCAGCAGAGCGATCCCTGTCCTCTGAGCGAAGCAGCCACACCGGGAAAACGCTCCCAGCAGCCTGGCGGTCTCTGCTCCCGCGCTCTCGTCGCAGAGCCATGGCGTACGGACGCTGTCAGCGCCTGGCCCGGCTGTGCTGGCCCCTCGGACGGGCTGGGAGTGGCAGCCGGGGAGGTGGGAGGTTGCAAGAGCCCCAGCTTCAGGGCCCCCCCAAAAGGAGCTCCCCGATGCGGTGCATGGGGAGTTGGCTGCAGGAGGAACCAGACAAGTGCTCGTTTCATCTGCGAAGTTCTCATTTTATTTTGCGTGTTTCTGGGTTTGATGATGATGTGGAGGCTGTTTTCAGCCAGCGCCTCGGGAGAACCTGTAATCTGAACCCCTGGTGAGGCCCCATCTGGAGCACTCTGTCCAGTTCTGGGCTCCCCAGTTCAAGAAAGTTGAGGAGCTACTGGAGAGAGTCCAGCGGAGGGCTACGAGGATGAGGAGGGGACTGGAGCATCTCTCCTACGAGGAAAGGCTGAGGGAGCTGGGCTTGTTCAGCCTGGAGAAGAGAAGGCTGAGAGGGGACCTTAGAAATGCCTCTAAATATCTGCAGGGTGGGTGTCAGGAGGACGGGGCCAGACTCTTTCCAGTGGTGCCCAGCGACAGGACAAGGGGCAGCGGGCACAAACTGAAGCAGAGGAAGCTCCAGCTGAACCCGAGGAAGAACTTCTTCCCTCTGAGGGTGATGGAGCCCTGGCCCAGGCTGCCCAGGGAGGCTGTGGAGTCTCCTTCTCTGGAGATATTCCAGCCCCGCCTGGCCGCGGTGCTGTGCCCCCTGCTGTGGGTGACCCTGCTTGGGCAGGGGGTTGGGTGGGTGACCCACAGAGGGCCCTTCCAACCCCGACCATTCTGTGGTTCTGTGATTCTGTGAACTTCGTTCTTTAGCCACTGCGGCTGGAACTCTTGGGCCGTGGTTCTGCACGGAGCACTCTGAGAGGTCCCCACTCTGCTGAGGCCAAAGCTGGCTTGCTGGAGGCACTCGGGGATGCAGAGGACACTCCGAGCTGGCGCCTCGGCTCAGTCCCACTGATGGGCTGATGGCCCTGTGCTGTCTCGCACAACGCCGTGCGGCAGGAGGGCGTCGAAATCCCGAGTGAGGAAACCACGGCGAAGGCAGCAGCTCCTCGCCAGAGGATGGTCACACACCTGCCGGCACCGGGGACGCTCCCGGGAGCAGAGATCCCGCTGCTGGGAGAGGAAAGGGGGGTTCAGGGGGCTCGGTTACCAGGCACGGCAGGCAGTTGTGAGGCTGAGACCTGCACCCAGTGCAACCGGCCAGGCCAGGGTCCAGCTGTTCCGGAGAGCCAGGCAGCACGGGTGGACACGAGCTGGGTTGGTACCAGTGCCTCAGGGAGGGGGAGAGCAATCCCAGAGGGGACAAATTAAGAGCTGAGGGAAAAGCTTCTTTCGTGGGACATCTGCAGTGACTTTTTCAGAGGCTTTCCCAGCTCAGGCAGTCATGGGCTGAGAAAAACTTCTATGAGTGGTATGTGGCACAACAACACAAGAAAGTGCTTCTCCAGAGATATGGGTGACGTAGCGTGGGCGATCAAGCCCACCGGTCGTGACGCCTGCCATCAGCACCCCAGAGGTGGCAGCAGGAGGTGGATATGAAGTGTCTTTGAGGGCATGGCGAAGACATCACAGAATCAAAGAATCCCAGCATGGCAGGGGTTGGCAGGGCCCTCTGTGGGTCACCCAGCCCAACCCCCTGCCCAAGCAGGGTCACCCAGAGCAGGCTGCACAGCACCGCGGCCAGGCGGGGCTGGAATATCTCCAGAGAAGGAGAGGGCTATAAACCCCGGCTCTTTTGCTAATAACAAAACCACAGTGCTGACAAGAAGAAACAGCCTCCACGAATTGTGAGGCTGTAAACACCAGATCACTGCAAGATGAATTAAGAGATGTATGGTCAATGTTTCCAGGCCAAAGTATCCACTCACTGCCTGTTCCTGGCCAAAGGATATTTCCTACAACTGTCACAAAAGGAGCCAGCTCCCTGAGATCGTGCTCGAATCGTTTCTTCAGACGCCGCTCCCAGGTGGAAGAAGCTGTGCCTGGAGCTGCACAGCCACCCCCCTTTCATGAAGCTGCTCAGCTGGTGGACGTTCGTGCTTGTGCACACCCTCCACATGAGGAAACGGCGGGCGGAGGACCTTCCTCGTCTGCGGTGATGCGAAAGGTGAGGAAAGCTCGGTATTGCCCTGCTGCTGCCCTGCCTCCGCGTACCGCGCTGGGAAGATGGGGCGATGCCCAGGCAGATGTGCTGCAGCTGTGAGCACAGCCAGCACACGTTGGCCCGAAGTTTGGGCCAGCGGGCACTGCCCTTGCTCTGCCTCTGCTGACAAACTGGACTGCACAGCCTGGAGCCAGCCCAGCCCAGCACCGGCCCCACAGCAAGCGTCTCCGTACGCAGCAAGGGGGGAGTAACAGCTCCGGTCAGGTGCAGACAAACCCCGTGTTGAGGAGAGACTGGTGATACTGGGCATGGGCGCCTGAAATGCTTGGCGAGGCCTGGGCATCTGGGCTCATGGCCAGCACTGACCTGGTGCAGCTGCAACCTTGGACCAGCCTTACAGGGCACCAGCGATGGTGGGAGGATGAGCTGGGAGATGCTTCATCAGGGGGTCCCTGCTCCACCTGTGAGCTCCATTTAAGCTCAGGTCCTCGCCCTTGGCCCTGCCTGAGCTACGCTCCAGTGAAGCTTGTACCAGGGCTGGCACCTTGCTGACCCTGACCCACCAACTGGCTTCACCTGGGACCTGCCTTGTCACCGTGGACTTGTCAGCCATCACTAGACCGTGGCTGATCACCCACAGCTGCCATCACCAAACCTGCCCTGCTCCTCTTGCATGGTGGGTATGGCACTGCTGTGCTGTCGCCTCGTCTCCAGCTCGCCTGTCACCTCCTTCTGCGCCCGGGACCAGGAGGTCCTGCGGCTGGGAGGGGAGCAGGAGCGGGAGCAGGAGCAGCTCTGTGCGCTCTAGTACTGAAGAAGACAGTAACACCAGAAAACGTTCTGTACTGTGAACGCCATGCGTTAAATAGGTCAAACTACTACCAAGCTACTACTGTGAGTGCCTACACGTGGGCAAGATTTCTCACCGTGGGCAGCTCTTTGTTGCAGGAGGAAACAAGGTGAAGTGCTAGGTTGACCAGGGGGTACAGTTTACCCAGATGGGCGATGGGATCTCCATCCTTGGAGGTTTGAAAGGTTTGCCTGTGCAAAGACATGGTTGACCTGATCTGGTGTTGGCGATGGTCTCACTTCAAGCGAGAGTTTGGGCTAACGCCCTGCAAAGGTATCTTCCGATCAACACATCTGTAATTCTGTGTCGAGGGACTTGAGGTTTGAGCTGGGCAGGCAGATGTGGTGAATTCTGTGTGATTTCAGAGCACAGACATCTTGTATCAGACTGTTTCCAGTACCTTACTGAACGGCACCAGACTGACCAGGATGCAGGAGCTGCTGGCTGAGGTTCTCTGGATTGTGCGCTGTGAGAGTCCTTTCCGACAAATGGTCTTAGCATGCGTGAGGCAAAGAAAAAACATCCCTGTTCTTAATTAACCCTGTCTGTGTTTTGAAGCTGACTGAAGATATCAAATAGCCCAGGACTGTCCTTTGGAAAGAGCTGGTTGGAGATATATGGCCATTTATGAAAATACGTGGTTTTAAGCAGCAATCAGCAGGTTTTTTTATAGTAGGCATGATGTAAATTTATATAACAAGCCAGATGTTCTGCAGTGGGACTTTTTAAAATCATCCTGTCCCAATTTTTTCCATCTTACCGTCTTTAGCTCCCTTGCAAAGCACGGAGTCGTGCTATCGCGTTACCAGTTGGCAATGGCAGCAGCTGGCTGTAACCCAACCTGAGCAGCCTGGGACACGGAAACAGATGGAGCAGCAAATGCTCTTTGTTTCCTCTCCTGCTTTCTAAAACAGATTGTGACTGAAAACATACAGGCAGGGCTGCTGCCGTCTTCCCGGCTACCGTGGCTCCCCGACTGCTGACAGAGCTACGGGGTGAGCTCTCGCGGGGGTCACTGCTCCCCGCGGCGAAGGAGAGCTCTGCCTTTTCAGAGGGGAGCTGCAAAGAGGGGAAGGGCATCAGAGACAGCGATTACAAGCCCTTAGAGGGGAAAGGAGTGTGCAGCGGGTGAGACGGCTGACCCGAGCTGAGGGCTCCCCGTGCATCAAGCCCTGCTCCTCCCGATGCTCCGAGTCTTGGTTCTGGTGTTCATCTGAGCCTGGGTGAACCACATCAGCTCATTAAACTGGCACAAAACAGGAGTAAGTGGTGTTTCACCAGGCTGGTAACCTGAGCTGGATGATCAGGCAAGCACCCGGATGAGGATGAGGAGCAGAGCCCCACACCAGAGTGGGCGGGAGGAGAGAAGCACAGCGGAGGAAGGTGGAGGTGGGAATGTCCCTTGTGAAGTAGGAGATAGGCTCTGCTGTCCTGGGTAGTTCTTGTCCCAAAGCTAGGCAGACCCGGGGAGGGAGGTCCATGCTCTCGGGTCACTTTCTATGAGCCGAACTCTGAGGCTGCTGGCCATGAAGGTCGGGAAACTGTCCACAGCAGAGGTTTGCCTGCCACGCTTCAGAATGCCTGTGGCACAAAAGCTCCCCAGAACAAGGTGTGTATGTCCTGCCACCACATCACTCACAGGTCCCCAAGGGACTTCCACCCTGTCACAGCCTCTCACACCTCTTTGTGCCTGGTGAGAGCTCTGCTGCTTTCCATCTACGTCCTCTACGGATTCACCGACCAGTCCAAACGCACCAGCTGGGCAATGGTTCTCTCTTCCCCGCAGCAGACGTTGTACGCTGGAAAACATCAACCTGCGTGTGTGGGTCAGCTGCCCGAGTCCCACCACCACCACCTGCCTCGAGCTGGGGGACAGCTGCCTAGAGCAGAGGACGTGTGGCCAAGGCCGGTGCCGCGAGACGGAGCCGGCGCTGCCCCGTGCACCCACAGCAGCGCGAGTGGTGGTGACACAGCTGTCCCACCTCGCTGCGATTTCCTGCTCCTGCTCCTGCTCCCGCTCCCGCCGGGCTGCGCGAGCTGCCTGACCCGTCTGGCTTCGCTGCGGCTCGTCTCTGCGCCAGACAATGTGATATTGTCGTAGGCACCTGCCAAGAGCTGAGCTAATTTTTCAGCCGCAGACAGAACCTGTAATTCCTCAAGCTAATCCTGCAGTCTGATGGGTTTTTTTTCTTACAAGCCTTGACAAATTAACTGAATCCCCATTTCTGTGAGAAACCTGGAAGGAAAGTCCCACAGTCCGGACTCCGGAGTTAGAGATGGGGATTCGCGAGGTCTCCTACGCCGCTTCTCGCCAGTGCAGAGGCTCTTTTGGGGGTATTTCTTGCTGGCCTTGTTGTCTCCCGGGGCGGTCGTTCAGACATCTGAGATCCCGTCAGGGGTTTTGCATTATAATCTGCCTAAGTTTTCTCAGCTTCATCCCATTACTCCTGTTCTTAACTATCACAAAAAAAGTTGCTCCGTTTTGTTGTTGATAGAAGTCCCCAGCTGAAACATCTGCAGGTTGTTATTTCTCATCGTGTCCTTCCAGTGAAGTAATACAGATCTGAGTTTTTAAAACTTAATCTCTTTTGCCCTCGGATGGTGTCTTGAGTTCTGCTTGCTCACCGCCTGCTTACTAACACATACCAATACAGAGAGTCTTCTAATGAGTGTGAGAAGTGTTTTATTACTCTTCATCTTTTATCATTCCTGGTACATTCAAGGGTTTGAGGCCCAACCATGCTCCTGCTGGAGCCGGTGGGAACGGCAGCGAGTTCTCTGCTCTACCACGTAACCGCAGGGAGAAGTTGGGTTTCTGACCCCGGGGCTGCCAGCGCTGCAGTGCCGAACGTCCCCGTTTGCGTCTGCTGCACTGGCTTTGTCAGGCTCCTCTCGGCACCCAGCTTTAGGCAAACCGCCCTGAAAGCTGTTCTTTGCTCGTTATTTAAACACCTCGGATATCTGCTAACCAGCTCAACAAACAGGTTCTTGTATTTTAACTGAAGTGCTGTGCACAGAGGCTGGGAGCCGACAGCCCGAACGCAGGCACCTCTGCCCGAGCTCCTCGGCGGCCGCCCTTTGTGGGCAGCTGTCGTTAGAGGAGAGGGGAACGCTCGGGCGGACGCCCGGGCAGCGTCGCAGGGCACCACGCGGCGCAGACTCTGCGTAGCCCCCCCCGACGGGCCGCGGGCAGCCCCAGCGTGCCAGCGCGGGGCAGCTCGCGGGGACGAGGCAGGTCTGCGGTCGGCCTGGGAGGCCGGGCCGGGCCAGGGATGGAGTCCGACACAGCCCAGCGATGGCTGTGCACAGAGCCTGGGCCTGCCAGCCTGCAGGCAGAGGGACCCAGGGCTGGGCACGGCCATGGGCACAGGCGTCGGGGCGAGCACCAGGGCCAGGCACACCTCCAGCACAGCTCAGATGGGGACTGAGCGCCCAGGGCTGACCTGAACTGGGGCTGCTGGGGAGCGAGTCCCAGGTGAGGCTGCTCAGAGCTGTAAGGGCTTGTAAGCACCCTTGGGGCCCTGAGAACTTCTTCAAGGGCAGGTACGATAACAGCGTGAGCACGGCCAGTCTAAATGAAGCCAAAGGTCTGCCTCCCGCAGTGCCCTGACCTCCAGGAGCGGGCAGCGAGGGCAGACCTTCCCCCTTCCCTCGTGCACGCTTCCTGGGCGAGCAGAGGCGGAGGGGTGCAGGCGCTGGCACTGCTGCTCCTTCTGTGGACACCTCCCCAGAGCTGCCGGAGGGAGAAGGAGCATCATCCAGCGCCGAGGATGGCACGGAAGCTGAGGCAGGATGATGCATGGGAGAAGCTCAAATCTTGCCACCAGCGGAGCCAAGTCCTTGGGAAGCAAATTGCCCCTCATCTCACGGAGACGGACTACAGCCACCTCCTGCCAGAAAAGCAGGGACCTCTGACTGGCAGCCAGGCCCTCCCCACGTCCGTAGCACAGAGCCCAGCAACGTCTCGGAGGCCGGTGGGCTGCAGCTGGCTTCCACGGGAGGAAATGGGATCTCCTCCAATCTGCCTTACGCAGTTACCGTCAGACCCATTTGACACCTTGGAACCTATTCAGGATCTTCTCTGCTGGCAGGAGGACATGGTCTGCACCGACTTCACTTTTTGAAGGGTATTTTATTTCTAATTTAAAGTTTCAATAGCTTTCTTCACCGTGCTTTGTAGCCATACCAGCCTATTTTCAGTCTTTTTCCTCCTGGTGATCTGAACTGTTCTGAGCCATTTTAGCAATCTCCGTGCTTCTCACAAGCATATTATCCTTTTGGCTTACGCATTTTTTAATAAGCTCTTTTGGGAGGAATTTCTTTGTTGCCGTTGTTATTCCAATGATACCAGATCAAACACATCGTACTCCATCTTACATGTAGCTTTTTTAATCACGCGGTTCTGAAGGCAGCCCCTCACACACCTCAGCACACGACCCAGCCGCTTCTCTCATCTTCTCCAGCCAGCTGCTCCCAAAACCGAGCCTTGGTGGGATCTAAAACGTAGCGGCCACGTCACATCCCGAAGCAACATTGACTCACCCAGCGTGGGGGCAATTGGAGACTCCATGACAGCAATGTTCCCTGCCTCAGCAGCCTCTCTGGTTTCCGAATCCACCCGTCACCACCGTGGCTTCGACGCTGTTCGCTGTGGCACTCCTGGCGCTCCCCTGGGCCCAGCTGGGTGGGCATTTTCTCGTTACAGGGCGGCAGTGGAACGTGCTGGAAGATTCACCCGTTCGGGCACGCTGAGGTCTCCGTGGCACCCAGAGTCGCCGCGCCACGGGCACAGCTCCTCAGCCGCTCCTGTCCCACCGGGCACCGGCCACCGCAGCGTCCCCTGCCCCGCACCCGCTGCCGCGGGACTGTCCCAGTCACAGCTGGGCGCTCCGGCTGGGTTTGGCTGCCGGAGCCTGTCCCGCAGCTCTCTGCGGGGGTCACCGCGGGTGCTCCTGTGCCTCCTCAGCCGGGCTGCACCTGCCCAGCTCCCACTCGTGTTTTTCCCCCTTGTTTTTTCAGCCTCCGCCCCCACCTTTAACTGAGGGGCTGCTAATGGCGCAGGGAAGGAGGGCGCTCAGCCGCGCGGGGTGCTGCCCTACCTCACCCCGCAACACAACCCCCTCCCTCCCGCTCCCCGCACTGGAGCAAGCGGGGCAGCCCCGCCCCCTTCCCCCGGCCCCGCCCCTCCCCGCCCCGCTCCCGGCCGGCGACGCGGGCAGCAGGGGGCGCCAGCGGCGCGGGCGGGCGGCGCGGGCAGCAGGCGGCGCGGCAGAGAGAGCAGACGTGCGGTCCCACATGGTCTAGCGGTTAGGATTCCTGGTTTTCACCCAGGCGGCCCGGGTTCGACTCCCGGTGTGGGAAAGCTCCAACCCTTTTGCTTCACCGCCTCTTTCTTTTTTTCCCTATTTACATTTATTAATCCCACGAGGTCCCGCCCGCCATCCGCAGCGCGGGGTAACACGCACGGCTCCCACCCCCCCCCAACACCCCTGCATCTCCCCAGGGACATCAGCCAAGCAAACGCCCTGGCGCTCGCGGCAGAGTCGGCGATGACAAAGAAAAGCCAGCAACGACCGGCGTCACCCCCAGCGCTGTGGCGGGAGCCAGTCTCTTGGGCAGACAGAGCCATCCCGCAACCGGGAAAACTTTTGTTGGGAAATACATTACTGAGCGCTTCCCCCACCTTCCCGGCAGCCCCGGCGGTGAACCCAGCCAGGTGCGTGGCGGCCGCGCCGACAGCCCCGCGCTGCTGACGGCCCACGGGCGATGGGCCAGGGCAGCACCACGGACACGCCGGGGCTGGACACAGGGCTGGCGCTGCTGCTCGCAGCCGAGGTCCCTCACTGACCATCCCCAGCCAGCCCATGCGTCCACGGAGCAAGGACAGACACGTCCGGGCCTCTGCAGGCAAACAGCGGGAGAGGAACCCCTGACGGCGCCCATCGGCGCCAGCCTCAGCGCAGACGTACGGGTTAGAGCAGACCGTCGGGTGGCTGGCGAGGAGCAGCACTGACGAGCAGCGGGCGACGGCAGTGGGTGCGGGACACGCAGCCAGCGCCGTGCCACGGGAACGGCCACAACAAACCGCACCTGGTCTGTGAGGAAACGATTAATTTCGTGTGCAACCAACTTGTACAAAAGTGATTAGGTTGGACTAGAGCTATACAGTCACGCTTTTTTAATCTTTTTAAACAGCTTGTTTTTCCTTAATGTCCCAAACGCAATTGTGCCGATCAGTTCAGCAGAGAAAGACTTGGAAACTCTGTGCAAGGGCCTCCGGGTCTTCTCAGGCGACTGATGTTCCAGGAACGGGTTGCCCAGAGAGGTGGTGGAGGCCCCATCCCTGGAAACATTCAAGCCCAGGTTGGACAGGGCTCTGAGCAACCCGATCTCGTTAGCGGTGTCCCTGCTCGCTGCGGGGGGGTTGGACTAGAAGACCTCTGGGGGTCCCTTCCGACCCAAAACTTTCTACGATTCTATGATTCTAACTTTGTTCGGAATGACACGAAATGACACAGTAGCCTGGGAGTTTGGTGAAAACAGGTTTTCATTTGGAACTCTGTGGGCCTGAGCTCTTATACCTTAATTGGTGTAAGTATTTCCATATGCAATAGCAAAATCATCATTTCAGGAGGCAAAGTTTGTTTAGAACTTCTCTTTACATTGTTTCAGATCCGTAGGACCAGAAGGGCGGACCCTAAAGCCCCCAGCCATCATTGCTTACGTTGTGCCGACTTCAGCAGGAAACCTGCTCAATGTTGTCTGCACTAGGCTGAAAGATTGGCCAAAACTTACTGCATATGGTTAAATTTCAACACAAATGAGCCATTTTGTGGGCCTGCAGGGGAAACAAAGCACTGTTAATGAGACAAGCGGGTTTTGTTTCACAAACCACTACTTATCTTCTGAGTTAAACCCTCCAGCTTGACAGCTCTAGCAATCTGCAGGGGCTGGGGCCGAAAGCTGCACCAGGACGCCAGGTCACTGACAATTTAAGTTATACTTGGGCCTATGGTGGCTAAAAAGCTGCCGGACAGTGGTGGCCCGGTCGGGGGGGGAGTTTCTGGCAGAAGGGTACAGCCACAACACCTTCAGCCGCAGCTGCTCCTAACGAGTCCCGCCAAGCCCTCGGCCAACGGGAGGAAGGTCAGACCACAGACATCGACACGTCAGAAGAACCCGTTGTGAAGGGACACACACAATGTCACCCCCCTGCCCCATCTACGACCTGATCTGCTCTACCCCTCTCTCCTACGATGAACAACAAGCTTGCGACAGCACATCTTCAGTGCTACCCCAGACCATCACCCATTTGGCCCAAGACAGAAGTGTTTCAACACAGCAAGCACTCACGATGCTTCCTCCTGCGCTCTCAGGCTCCGGCACCCAGCTCAGGGACCGACAGGCCTGGACATGGCACACACACGTTGGGTGTTTGTCACAACGGTTTGGTTCTTTTCAGCTGTCAGACAGGCAATGGGGCGTTCCTCCTTAGCAGGAGATCCCCAGCGCTGTCCTCACTCGGCATTGCCACCCAAGACGTCTTGCTTGCGCTGGAAATGTTAGAGCCAGGGCCAACTGGGATCTCAGGAAAGGCGTTGGTTTTCTTTTACAGCAAGCGTTTGATGTAACAGATGTGGGTAGAAATTTGGAGATGGATGTCAGATGGCCTGACTACAGAGGAGACGCTCCTGTTCTTCCAGTGATGGCACAGTGCAACGGGGATGTGAAATGCCAGCGCAGCGTTTGGAGCTGAGGGACCATAAACCCACTCGTGGCCACGTGGTGCTCCAAAATGGGAAAAAATTGCCGCTTCTCCCCGCAAACACAGCCAGCCTGGAGCAGACGCCTGCGCGCAGCCGGGATGGAGCCAAGCTGGGGCAGAGGAGGCCTCATGAGAGCTCTGTGGGGAGTGCTGGGGGATGACAAATTGATCATGAGCCAGCAGCGTGCCCTGGCTGCCAAGAAGGCCAATGGGATCCTGGGGTGCATCAAGAGGAGTGGGGCCAGCAGGTCAAGGGAGGTTCTCCTTCCCCTCTACACTACCCTGGTGAGGCCTCATCTGGAGCGCTGTGTCCAGTTCTGGGCTCCCCACTTCAAGAAGGATGAGGAGCTACTGGAGAGAGTCCAGCGGAGGGCTACAAGGATGAGGAGGGGACTGGAGCATCTCTCCTACGAGGAGAGGCTGAGGGAGCTGGGCTTGTTCAGCCTGGAGAAGAGAAGGCTGCGAGGGGACCTTAGAAATGCCTATGAGTATCTTAAGGGTGGGCGTCAGGAGGACGGGGCCAGACTCTTTCCAGTGGTGCCCAGCGACAGGACAAGGGGCAATGGGCACAAACTGAAGCAGAGGAAGCTCCAGCTGAACATGAGGAAGAACTTCTTCCCTCTGAGGGTGACGGAGCCCTGGAACTGGTGACACCTGCGAATGTAACAGATGTAGCGGATGTAGATAAAAGTTATTGCTTTACGTCTCAGAATCATTGCACAACAGATTAATTAAAACCAAACCATGTCTTGGTTCTTTGTGAATAGTTGGGAAGGTTGTAAGCTGAGGGACTCCTGAACAATCCCACTTGGTCAGCTCGGCGTTGGGAGAGCAGGCGCGCAGGACCATGAAGATAAGGAGGCCACAAAGCGACCGTAAGGCTGCGATGCTGCCACCTTGAAGGACATGGTGTACGCGATCTCAGAACCGCGTTTGCGCAGAAGCAAAGGTGAACCAGCGGACACGGTGAGGAAGAGGACGAGCCTTCATCTGGAGAGCCCTGACGATCCCTGAGGGAGCTAACAGACATGCGCGAAGGACATTAACATATGCTAACGAGTTCTTGGAAACAGAATCACAGAATGTTTGGGGTTGGCAGGGCCCTCTGTGGGTCACCCAGCCCAACCCCCTGCCCAAGCAGGGTCACCCAGAGCAGGCTGCACAGCACCGCGGCCAGGCGGGGCTGGAATATCTCCAGAGAAGGAGACTCCACAGCCTCCCTGGGCAGCCTGGGCCAGGGCTCCGTCACCCTCAGAGGGAAGAAGTTCTTCCTCGGGTTCAGCTGGAGCTTCCTCTGCTCCAGTTTGTGCCCGTTGCCCCTTGTCCTGTCGCTGGGCACCACTGGAAAGAGTCTGGCCCCGTCCTGCTGACCCCCCCCCGCAGATATTTATAAGCATTTCTATGGTCCCCTCGCAGCCTTCTCTTCTCCAGGCTGAACAAGCCCAGCTCCCTCCGCCTCTCCTTGAATACGATAACCGTTTTTCGGGCAGGTAACGGACGTGTGTGTTAACGCCCCACAAACCCCGAGTAACGGTGCCTTCTGGGTGCAGCTACCCCCGTGCATCCCGCGCTGCGGTGACGAACGCCCGCTTCCTGAGCCTCCCCACCGGCGGTTTAGCGAGGGGATTCTTCAGCCGCCGCCGGTGACAGCGGCCGCGCAGGGCGGCTGGGGACCCTCCTTCCCTGGAGGACGCGCTGCCGGCTGACCCTGCTGCGGCAGGCGCTCCCCCCGGAGGGCCCCTACCCCCGCCATGCTGCGGCTCGGGGACCAGGCCGCGGCGGGGCTCCCCTGCCCGGCAGGCCCCGAGACGGGACGGAGCCCCGACCCCGGCTACGCGGCGGGGCGGGGGGGAAGGGGGGGCGGCCCGGGGGAGGCCGCAGCGGAGCCACCCGGCCCAGCAGGGGGCGCGCGGGCGAGGCCGGCTCCCCTTTGACCTTCCCGCCGCGGCCCCGCGCGAGCTCTCGCGAGAGGCGGGTGGCGGCCCCGCCCGTCCGCCCCACTGTCTCGCGAGCGCTTGAGCCGCCGCTTCCGGGCGCACAAATCTCGCGAGAGGCGGCGGGCGCGGGGCCTCGCCCGGCCCTGCGTCTCGCGAGAGCCCCTGCGCCGGGCGCTGGGCGCCCCCGTGCCGTGCGCGGAGCCTGCGAGCAGCCGGACGCGGCGGGCGCCATTTCGGGGAGCAGCCGCCGGGGCCAGCGCCGGGGCTCAGCCCAGGTCCGGGGACCGCCCGCCACGGTCGCGCCGCCCCTCGCCGCCTACCGCGCCGGGGCCGGCTGAGCGGCACCGCCCATCTGCGCTTCGGACGGCCGGAAAGGGCTCCGGAGCCCTCGGGCCCATCCCCCGCCGTCGGCGCAGCCAGCGCAGGAGTCGAGAGCCGCCGCCGCCGGACCTCGGGCGCCCGAGCGACGACAGCACCCGCCCGCGGCGCAGGTAACTGCCGGGCGGGGGGCCCAGGGGCAGCTGCCGGCCCAGCCCTGGCCCGCGGGGCCGTCTCCCCTCGCGCCGCCACCTCTCCTGCGGCCGGGCGGCCCCGTCCTTCGTCCTCTGGGGCCGCCCCCGCGCTCCCCGCCGCGCCTGTCCTGCGCCGTGCCGGGGCCGGAGCGCCCGGCGGGCTGCCCCGGCGCCGAGGCCCGGGCCTGTGGGCTCCGCTCGTTCCCGCGGCCACGTAGCGGGCGGGCCCGGCGATCCCCGGCGCGCCGCTGCCCCTCCCCGGCTCCCCCCACGATGGCGCTGTGCGCAGCCGCCGCCGGGGCTGGCGGGGCCCGGCCGAGCGGCCCCGGGGCGGGGGCTGCGGGGGGCTGCGGGCGGGACCCCGCCGGGCAGAGGCTGCGTCTGCCCCCCGCCGCCCCTCCCGGCGGCTCCTCGCAAAGCGAGGGGAGCTGTCAGCGCCTGGGGGTCGCAGAGCGGGTGATTTGGAGGAGAGGGCCTCTCTGAACTCCTTTTCGCGTGATGTAACACAGCGAAGAGAGAGCGAATCTGCCTGCGGAATGCTGCCTGGGTCAGTAGCAGGAAATTTCATGTGCCTGGAGGTTTTCTGTAGACCCACGGAGTTTCAAGCGTCGTTGGTTCCGGGTTTGTTTTGATGTTTTGGGGTGGTGGTGTTGCTGTTAGTAGCTTTTCTTATTAGTTTTGGGTTTGGTGGTTTATTTTTCTGTCGAGATGTCAGGCATATGCAGCTTATTTTGAGCCTGCTGGAAGGCTTTTATGATAATTACTTTGAGCTTCTTCAATGTTTAATGAAAGGTGATTGAAAATCTGTCATGGTTTTCTGCCAATTTGAAATTAATAACGAGTCTCGTGATTTTTTTTTTGTGAAGAATAGCTTTGTATGTAGCGTCATTGTATGCGTTACATGAATTACAAAGTTGATAGTAGGTCGAAGGTATGTGGACAGAGGGTATTCTGATAAAAAACATGTTTTTATCCCAATGAAAGTATTTTGTAGAGAGTACAAAGGGCACAATTTGCACAGGGTGAGACCAAAGGTCCTTGTATCTCAGGAGCTTGTCTGTGATGGGGGACAGCAGTAGATGCCTAAGAAAGAGTGGAAACACAGGGAAATAGTACAGTGATACTTCTCTCTGCACGCCCTTAGTCATCGGCGAGTTGTGGTTCAGGGTCACAAGGCATGTCTTTGTTTAATGAAAAGCTTTTTCTGTAAACTTTGGTGCTTTTTTGTTTCAGGTTTTTTTGAACGCTGCATGTGTTTTTCTTTCTTTGTTAGCATCCACAGTGCTCTGTAACAGTGAATTGCATGGCTTAATGCCGTGTGAATAAGGACCTTTGTGTTGAACCCACCGGATGATGGTTCATTCACTCTTCTTATTGGAGTGAATGCACGAACAGTCATTCCCTGTTTGCTTTGCCATGCCTCGCACGATTCGGCAGCCCCTGTTGTGGCCCTGTCCCCACCTTCAGGGTGAAGAATCCAGCTCCAGGTGTAGCTGGATGTGTTAGCTAAATTACACGTATGAGAATGTAATTGTGGGTGGGAGTTGTCACCGGTAGGAATTCTCTTGCAGAATCCTGGGTTTCGTCATGGTCCTTAATCATACTGATGTCCTTGTTTGTACCAAATGCTGATAGAGAGGCAATGAACTAAATCATAGGCGTGTATGTAGATGGCTTGAAAAGCTGAATGTAGATAGTAAAAAGTAAAATTCAGCCGTTCCACGTAAACTAAGGATGATCATATTTGTAAGTAATAGCACTGTAGCCCGAAGGGTAAGAACTTGAAAATGAGGGTAGTGTGCCTAGGTGAAGTGATTAAGCATGACCTTCCAGTGCTCTGATACTGCTGAAGGATTATGGTTTATTCTTGATTGTGTTAATGGGCCATGGTCAGATGTGGGTGGGAGAGTGACTTGATTCTTACCTGTGGTGTGGCTCAGGTATAATGGTCTCAGTTATCAGGTGGTGAGTGAACAGCGTAAAGGATTTTGAAACGTTAAAGCCATTTCATTATGCTGGAGAAGTCTCTGGACAGCAAAGTTCCTGCAGCAATGCCTGTAACCAAGGTACAAGAATTCACCCGTATGATGTAAAATCAATTTGATGGTACACAGGCAGGAAAATCTTCACTTGTGGGCTGTCTGACTTGGATCTAGAGGTCTGGCCGTTTTTGAGCCTAAGAAAGGAAAAGGCAAGGAAGTGTTTTATGAAGAGATTTGAGGAAGTTGAGTCTACCCTTTAATGCAGAGAGTCTTGACAGGTTCTTAATAGCATGCCTGCATAGGGAAAGGAAATCAAATGTCAAGGGGATTCAGAGTATAATAAACACAAAATTACATTAGGGGGTTGAAGTTAAACCATGTCCTTCAGTGGACATTTTTCAGCATGCTTGATGGTTTTGGGTTGGCGATTGGACTTGATGATCTTAGAGGTGTTTTCCAACCTTAATGATTCTATGATTCTAAATAAGAGCAACAATTGAAATAAGAAGTTTGTGGTAACTAGCGTTACATGGCATGGTGGATCTTTTTTGTCTGAAACTTGAAGTTCCAGACTGGATGGATCTTGTTTATGCTTTCGTAGCTCTTGATGTATGAGCCATAACTTTCTTCTGTGGCCTCCGTTATGCAGGAGACCATAATTCTTAAAGTACCATAGTTTTCACTTTAAGTCTTCAGATTAGTAAACGGGACGGTAGCAAACGCTAGGAAGCTGTGAACAGGTTTGCCTGAGTGTTCGGTGTTCTGTATGTGCCTCTCTTGGGTCTTTGTTGAGTGCTGGGCCCTCTCAAGGTGGACGCAGACCTGCGCTTCTGCTCTGTGCTCTTTGTTTTGAAAGCAGTGGGTGGAATACCTCTGGGGTTTCCGCTGGCTAATTGTGTTCAGTAGCATTTGGTTGTTGGCAGCTGTAATTGCTTTGTGTCACGTTCTTTAGCATCTCGCTGGGCGTAGCTTCATTCCAGTTCTTGTTGGAGATGCCTGCTGAGATACTGCTCCGTGAATTTGAGTCAATGCAGTTACGGCCTCTGAAGCAAAAGCCTTTGGAATATAAAGCACAAGGGTGTTTTCCGTCTCAGGTGGATTTTGCTTCTTCTTTCAGGTGTCCTGAAAAATGGCTGATGATATTGATATTGAAGCAATGCTTGAAGCTCCTTACAAGAAGGTGAGAAAAATGTGCCAGTGAGGTCCTGTTTACCTTAATGTAGCATTATTCATGAAACTACTGCTGAACTGTAAACTAACATCCCTGGAGCCCTCATGATTTGTCTTATTGGAGATGCATTACATGTAACTTACAAGTAAATATATACTGTTAATGTAATTATATTGTGCAGTAGTTTCACTTCAGCGTGATGAATAAATGCCCATCTATCTCTCTTTGTAGACTTGCCTAACGATATCTCACCTCTACTCCCATGAATTCACCTTTGATTCCAGTGTGAACTGTCAATCATAAGGTAGTAATTGAGTGACGTATCGCTGTACCGTGGTCCCCTAGGTTTAAAAACAAAACAAAACACCCAAAACAAAACAAAAAAACCCCAAACAAAACCAAAACAAACCAACAAAAACCCCCTAAAAACCCAAGAAACGAACAACTTCTGAAATGGCCAGGTTCAGTTTGGTATAGCAACAAGGTGAATGCAGTGGTTTGGGAAAACAGCAGGGTTCCAAGAATAACCTTTTCACCAGTCCCATGGCGAGTAAATATTTGAACAGTCTGCTCGGTGCAGGAAGAGTGAGACTTGCTTCTAATGCAGAAGACTGGTGGCGGTTAATCTTTTAACAGGGCAGATGGAAATCAATTGCTGAGTGAACGAATTTACAGAAATTCTTGGATCCCTGAATAGAATGTTCTTAGCAAGTAAAAGACAGTATCACAGTCTGCCGTGTCATTCTAAAATAAGCTCTTGTATTGTTCTGTCCTAGTTGTTTAATTAGGAAATGTCAATTTTCATGCAAAACTTTTATCAATTAGAGTAGTGATGTCTTTTACCTAAACCAGCAGCAAATGAATACTGTCTTTTTTTGTTTTTTTCACCAAATGGTGGTGTAGTATTAACATTATGCATGCTTTAGCACTGGTTTTGCAAGAAATGTATATGAAGTTGCTTAGGAATTGTACTTTTGATGTAACTGATGTGATTAAAGTGTAAATGAAGTATATAAATTATATAGCAGCTATTGTTAGTCTATTTGCAGTGTTTATTACAACTATGTAATGAATTTTGGATGAGCATTTGTAAGTTTTAAGTGGTACTTATAGTTTATGTAATATTTAGCAGTTACTTTAAAATCTTGAAGAAAAATTTGTTAAATTGTTATGTTGAAATTCTTGTGTCCTGGTTTAACATGGATATTTTCCATGTAAACAGGTATGGAAAATAGGGAATGTTTAGGCTGGACTGGTGGATTATTGATGACTTTCTTGGGAGTCGACGTTACTAAAGCAGTGTGAATCCCTGTTTGCTTCAGGGCGAGATGTGTGACAGAGGTGACATCAAGCTCTTACAACCCTTCAACGAAAATGAGCGAAGATCTCGGGAATGGCATCGGTCACAGGAAATCCGTAGTGGCTGGCTGCTAGCGTAGCCACTGGGGCTTAGGCAGAGATATAGCCTTGGTACTGGTCAGAGGGGCACACAAACAGAAACCTGAAACTTCCTCTTACATTTTATTGAAATAACATTTAACCACTTGAGTGCTGAATTCTGCAGGATAACTTGCTCTCTAAACCATGTAAGGAAGTATCTACAATTTAATATACACTTTTAAATGATGTAAGTCTTGTGTTTTGTAATTGTCTGACTTAAACTTAAGCAGCAAAGTGGTTAAACATGCCTGCCTAAATTTTCTAAAGCTTTCCACATTAAACTGTAAACAACTAATTTAGTATTAAAATTTTTGTTTTGTATTTTCTTATTCCTATTCCCATTACCCTTTGACCACTTGAAATGTTTCCGCTTCGTCCTCACGATGTTCTTCTATCAACCCTGCTTAGGATGAGAACAAATTGAGCAGTGCCAATGGCCACGAAGAACGCAGCAAGAAGTAAGTATTTTCTCAGTTCTCTGTGTCTGAGGGGAGCCTGCAGATTTGTGTAAACTTGTGAATGCGTATGGGTAGTGTTTAGGGAAGTAAAATGGAAAAGCTTGGTATTTGCAATTGCTGCAACTGCAGCAGTTAGGAAATTTTCTTTTGTTTACAAGTGTAGTTACACCTTTGTCACTGATGTCGTCAGAGTTGTGGAAACATGTACTGTTAGCATCAGGTAAAAGTACAGACTTGGTAGGTTCAGCATATTTATGTTTTGTTGCTTTGGCAATGAGATGGATTTTGCATTTTGAAAATGTAGTTGGTGTAGATTTTTGTGATTTGGAACAGTTCAAAGGATACCAGTGCTAATCTAAACTTTATAAACTTATACTATAACCTTTTTAAAGAGCCAGAGTACAAGCCCGCCTTCTTCAGAAGCTTAATTCCCGGGACTGAACACCTGCTGATGAGCCAAACAGTCTGGAATCAGACTGGAAATTTGAAGCACAAATGCCTTGCATAAAAGAGCCTCTTAAACACACTAAATGAATGGAAGGTTTTTAAGTCTGTAAAATAAATTCCTTACCTAGCAAGCATCATTTGGTGATCAGATAGTTGATGTAGGAAGAATAATTATGAATTTGATAGTTGACTAAACAGTAACCAGTACGTTTTTGTAACACACAGCTGACTTCAGCAGCCAGCATAAATGCTGTTGTCATCTTCTGAAATCATACGGAGGAAATGCTGAAGGGAGCCAAAGACTGTTTCTTCCCAGGTGTATAAATATTTGGGAAATGAGAGGTCTGGTTCCAGTGTCAGACTTCTGTTGGAATCTGATAAATTGAAATTGGTTATACCTTGTGTCTGCACTCTAAACAATATTGTAAACATCATTCTCATGCTAAATACTGAGACTCCCTAAAACGCCACCAAAGCAGCTGCTCCCAGTATTTGTCAGTTTGAATTTTTATTGCGTTAAAATACATACACCGATGACTAGTCTCAAAATACAAACTGGGATCTAGAAGAGAAGCAGTGGTTTTTAAATTTTAGAATTGGTCCTGACCTTGGTTTGTGGTAGAATGATGAGAATACTAGAACGTATTTCGGTTCGTTTCCTCAGTTGCTGTAAGCTCTCTAAGACTAAAACAGTGACATGTGTGATCTTTCTGCCCGTGGTCCCATTTCCAGGTTGGACCTGTATGTTCTGATTCAGAAAAACAGTTAATAAGTTTAGAAAAAAATCATAATACTGTAAACCAGAAGCAAGTCAAGGTGTTTTGCTACTGTTAGTCTTGCAGTGTTACTTGTTGTGTGGAGTTTCACCTTTTTCTGCTGTTCCTAATTGTACCCTTGTCTCTGTTCAGAAATGTTGCTCCTGCACTATCTCCCCATTTCAGTTTTCGAGCTAGCCGTTGCTAGAAGGTTAGTTATTCTTGTACTGCAGTTCTCTGATAGTATGAAGCTTTTTGTCCCACAATTCTGATTTGATACAGCTGCGGTTCCCCATAACCTTTAAAGAACAAACTGTACCATTTTCTATGTGACTGGTGACAGTGTACTCTGTTGCTGAAGACTGAGGTGTATATAGGCTTTACAAGACTTGTTGCGTTTCTTGTCAGTTAAATTGTGTGGAGCGTCATTTGGAGGAGATTCTTCATCGACTTGAGTTGGACAGTGCTGAGAGAAGATTCAAACTGTCAGGAAAACCATAATGCACAGCAAACGTGAACTGAAAAATAACATTGGATTTAGTCCGCAGCTTTCAGTAATTGTCAAATCATACTAAATTTCTGTTTTAGAAATAGGAACGATGATGTATCTGCGGTTTTACTAGATGTTTGTACTGTATGTCCACTGTAATGATGACTGGAAGGCAGAATGTGGATCTTGACTATTAGGAGTCTTTGCATGCGAAGAGGGTTCAGCTCGCAGTTGGACAGTGAGTAGTTCTCTTTACTGAAGACTGGCTGCAGTTAGTAGTTACTTGTACTGGCCAGTGTACCAAGCTCCCGGTAGTATTTTTCGGAGCTATTATGATAGTGTTTGGGGGTTTTGACTTAGGGAGATGTTGGTAAGTGATGGATCCTAGGAGAGAGAGACGATGTGTGCCCAACTGTCACAGGCTGCGTTACAGTAGGAAGCGTGGTTAAGCGATGTTGATACAAATCGTCCTGGATTTATAGATGGTGTCATCGGAGATTGTGAAGCCTCTGAATATCAGGTTTTGATGCAGCAGGTTCTCTGTACAAAAATATTAGAGAAACTGATGGGGTATTGTAGATAAATAACAGGTTAAAAATGAGATACTCCAATTTTTAAAACCGAATCACAAAATTTTTATCTCGAGATAAATACTGAGATAGTTTTAATGGGTCTTCCTAGGTGGAGATTGGAGAGCAAAATCTGCTAGTGATGATTAGGCAGTTAGATGTGGCACCCGAGACATTTTTACTTTAGTATTTGAAACTAACTAGAAGTCTTAGTTTATACATGGCCATAGAAAGCAAGAGATTAACTTTTTTTAAAAAGGGGTGGTGATGGTATACAAAGTCTTCAAATGTGTGACTACTGTGAAAAAAGATGGTGTATGTGATCAGAAGGCGTAAAAGGAGGAGAGGAAAAATTTAATAGCAAAGGATGTTTTGAATTTCAAAAGTTTAACAGCAGAGTTGGTGATTTCCAAAATTTAAAGTTAATTAGTGTGCTAAGTAATTGCTTAAGGATCTGTTTAACATGTGTTTTGTGTATACATACATATATTTTAAAAACTAGGAGACTAAGTTTTTATGGTCTGAGACAGAGGGGGAAAAACAAAGGCAAAGAACCCCAAAGTAGTCTGCTAAGAATGGAGCAGTGACTGGTTTTCAGCTGTGAGGTATAATGGACTTACAGATTTCAAAAGTTTAAATTTTTTAAGTAAATGGTTAAAATGGTGAAGATCTGCAGTTTGCCCCAAACCTGTAGGAACTGCAGACTTAGAAAATCAAGTGGCTTATGAGTGGGAGTAGCAGGTAGGAAGCAAAGCCCTTAGGCGGGGTATTAAGAATGATGACAGGGAGTATCAAGAGAAACCCACCTTCCTTTCCCTGAGACTTGCCTCTCCTTTCGATATTTGTTGTGTTTTGTTACACTTTGCTGTAAAAATATAATTTATTTTTGGTATCTCGGTGGTGTGTTTAAAGTGTGTTGGAAAGACACGTGAAGTACTGCATATGGTGTGTACTAGATCTAATGCAGGAAATGTTTTTCAGTCCTTTTACTCTTCCTGGAGGCATTCAGTAGTGATTTAAAAATCTAAAATAGTGCTTTGGAGCCCTTTGTGTTGCTCATGATATATTTTAAAAGATTGCCAACATGCTTAACAACCCATTTAACAAAAGAAACTTGTATGAATACCAACAGGTAGAAACTTTTTTCCTTATCACTGCCTGTGACCTCAGGTTAGAAGAATGGTGGCATGTGAGATAAATAACATTGACATCTGTAACCAAAGTTGTTGTGTTCTTTCTCAGGAGAAAAAAGAGCAAGAGCCGAAGTCGAAGCCATGACAGGAAGAGGAGCAGAAGTAAGGAACGCAAACGGAGCCGAGATCGGGAAAGGAAAAAGAGCAGAAGCCGGGAAAGGAAACGGAGCAGAAGCAAAGAACGCAGACGCAGCCGTTCTAGGAGTAGAGATCGCAGATTCAGAGGCCGCTATAGAAGTCCCTAGTAGGTTATTTATGTAGAGCTGCATGTGTGGTGTTTCAGTGTATGGTGTGGAAGCTTAAAGTTTCGCTCTGCTCTCTAAATTGGTCACTAATTATCTCAGAAAGGAAGCCGAGAGGTTAATGTTAAAGTGTCGATAAAAACAGAGTGGAAATAGAGGAGGACAGAAACACATCCAATGCCTTGTGCTCGTTTTCATTCTTACCCAAATGCAGAAAGGTGCAGAAGCAAGTGAAAGAATGTGTACAGCTGACTGGAAAACAAAGTTTATCACGAAATTAAAATAACGAGCAAGTTTTCTACATGTCCAAACTGTCTTCAGTACATGAACCTGACAGTTGAACTGTCAAAAAAAGAATAGTAGTCTATGACTGTTGGTACAGGCTCATAAACCCTTTTGCTTGTATTACTAAAGGTTTTTATTGGGTTACTGCTCTTAAACTCTTACACTAAAGTGTTTATGCATCCAAACTGGAAGCGTCTTGTCTTAATAATGCCCATGCGTTGTGTATTTGCCCTGCTTTTTTTCAAACTTGTTTATAAAGGCTGTGTGAAGAATTCTTCACTTCCTCTCAGATTTTTGGCTTGATAGAACTTCTGCTGTAGGTAGTTCCAGACAGTTCTAAGTGATTTCTCAAAAACCAGTTCTTCATCAGTATTTATTCTGTACTTCTGCTGTTTTGTATTCCTACCCTCCTGTTTCCTCCCCATCACCTCTTTTTGCCTTGCAAGAAGCAGAAAAAGAGTGAGAACTGGGTTGTACGCTTGGCTTTCACTGGTTACCTGAGGCTGCTGTTTGTGTCTGCTTTTGTCTGGGTCTCATCTCAACTGTTGTCAGATCTCAGAATGCAAGATCGTGTCAGAAGCAGGCATTTGGAAAAGATGTGGGTTTTTTCGTCATAGCATGTAATGTCATCCACACTGGAGAAATTGCTCTCGAGATGTTTGAGAAGACTGTTTACCTTCTGATAAATTGCAGGCTTGGACAGTTTTCTGCACACGAATGTTTTTCTAGGTGGCTAGGTCCCAATCCAGGGAACCCATTCCTTTTGGTGCTCTTGGAATGCAAACAGAAAATGCCCGAGATCTCAGGGGCTCATTTTGCATTAAGTTATGTGGGTGTTGGCATTTTCATAATGAAAACATACTGCAGCTCCTGGCTCCGCTGAGGTGCGGTGGCATCCTGTGCTTCCATCAGCCCTCTGTGCTTGGGGGTCATAGAGGATACCTGAGACAAAGCAAAGGCAGGGCTGATATCAGGCCTCTCTCAAGCTGCTCTGGGCTTCAGCTCTGAAGATTTCATGCACAGCTGGCATGCTTTCTGCAGCTCTTTGGCACCTGTAAGATTGCAGTAGCTGACTGGGTTGTGCCGGTGCCACCGTTGTGCCTCCCGACTGCCTCATAAGCAGAGGACGTTGATCGAGATCTTCAGCCTTTCATATGTGGAGCCTGCCAGTCTTCTCGCCTCCCGGGTGGTGTTGCGTGCAGAGGATGTCCTTCATCTCATCGCTTTGTTGGGAGTTGCTGCGTTCTTTCAGCTGCATTGGAGTGTTTTGGTCTTTGTTTTTCCTGTCGTTGCTGGGTGAGAAGGTTCTTCACCTGGAGAATTTGGGAGTTTGTGTTGCAGTCTTCCAAAATAATTTCGTCGAGCAGAGGGTGAGAGTTTGGACATGACTACAATAACCCATGCCTGTTTTAATGCATCAAGATAAATTGTGCCAGGAAGGTAAATAACTGTGAGGGGTATTTTTCATTGTTCTCATAGTCTTACATAGCTGTTCTGTGCAGTTTCTCTGGTACTGAGAGACAGTGAGCAAAAAGGCAAGATAATCTAGTATCCCCTGAGGATACGGCATTGTGCTTATTGGTTTGGCACTGTTGTATTCTCTGCTTCAGTTGCTGAATTGTTGCTTTTGTTTAACCAAGTAGAATTTTAGTGTTTAAAAGAGTTCAGTGGAAGATTGGCACAGGGCAAATATCTGCGCTCCAGAGGTGTGGGTACTGACTGTTGCATGGCCAGCGGTTGGCTGCCGTTCACTTGTAGGGTACAGATAATGAGATGGTGCTGCTGAAGTGATACTCGTTCTAACACAATTCCCAAATTGTAGTTTTGGCTCAGAAGATGTGAAGAAGGGCCTCAGAAGATTCAAGGGAGAACTCCTCTGATTTCCTGTTCAGGACTCTTCAGTGCAGAGACTCACCTTTAAAAGCCGTGTAACAGGCACTGACTTGCAGGGAGACACGAGTTCTGGAGATGAAGCCTGCTGCATTGCCAACCCGCTTTGGATCAGATACCTTTGGATCTACCAGAAATGGTGCTTCCATATGAAGAAACAGTCTCTGTAGGAGTGCCATCAGCTTGGCGTTTCAGAAGTAGCTATCAGAATGCTCTCGCTGGCCGGAGAATGTGAATCTGGAGTTCCACCTTGTGGGGCTGTTCGGAGAGTTCTGAGTTGGTGTTACTGCAGGGAGTGTTGTAGCTGACTGCAACATCTAGTTCAGAATGCTTAGTGGCTTTTGGGGGGGTTGTTTTTTTTATATTTTATTTTTCTCATTTGCTTTATAAAGGGCCCTTTTCAAGCTACTATCTGTAAACTGAGATGTGTTTGCTGCTGGGGGTGATGTGGAAGCGTCTGCAGTAGTGAGAAGAGAAAGTCTGGTATAGGTAATTCTGAAGGAAAAGGAGAAGAGCATACCGCAGAGAACCTGAGGACTTGGATTTTGTCACCTTGAAGCACGAGATAGTGATTAAATGTTTTAATTCTTTCAAGTTGGGTGACTGGCTTGCATTGCTTAGTGATCACAGGGCTTTTTAATATTGCTGTTCTGGCCTGTCTTGCCCCAGAAGTGTTTTACAGTTGTGTTATTAGGTCTCTTAGGAGAAAGAATTTAACCAAGTATTCCTGCTTAGACATCTGTCTAACAAATCCCAGCTGCTGCTAATGTACAGTAGAAGTCACTTAGACTGTTGCTATTCTGGAACTAAGAATTTGGGCAAAGCTGCTGGGAAAGCAGGGTTATTGCATCAAGACTGAAAGCTCATCGCAGTTCTACTGGACTCTGTTAGCCAAAGCTTGCCTTGTCTGAAACTCGTCTGTTGAACAAGTCTTGGGTGTGGCTGAGCAGGTGGACGCTGATACTTCACTGGCTGTGTTCTGGCCTGGCTCTTGTTGTTAGGCCACGTGGCATCACGTAGGTGGAGTTACCCCCAGCACGCGTCTCTGCACAGACATGAAATAAGGAAATACCTCGATGCTGTGTCTTTGGCTCTTTGCACACCGGGTGAAGAAGTCTGATGTGGGGACAGCAGGTTTAGGAAAACTTGTACCTAGCTGCGGTTTGACCGTACGCAGGATTTAATGCGTGGCACCTAGGCATAAAGATAAATTGCTCGTGACTCGGTGCTTCAGTACACGATAGCAGGAGCCAGGCAATAATTGCAAAGATTTCTTAGGCAGTAGGAGGAAAGAAGAAAATTCCCCTGAGATCTACAGCTTTACAGGCAAGTCTCCTTAGAAAAACCCAAAGAAATGCATCCTGCAGAATACTGTGCTGTTGAAAAAGGATCTTCAGGAGGGCCATCAGCTTGCCCCAGGCAGCTTTCTGCTCAGTCCGTTTCAGTGGTCTGTTACGGCTTTAGTTTGCTGGGTTTTTTACTGTTTCTCCCATGTAGTCATGTAAATAAGATACTACTTATTTGTCAAGAGTGAAAATGGAAAAGAGATTTTTGGAGATGTGGGGGTTTTATGTTTGTTTTTGTTTTTTCCTGCTCTCAGTAGTCGTGCATATATTTGAAAACTGTTACTGTGTATCTTAGGGATTTTTTTTCATTAGGTTTAGACAAACACTTTAAACATTTTTTTCACTGTTTCCTTAAAAATTTGTGGTTTTGATTATTGACTATCATTTAGTTGGTCTGCGTGTTAATACTCTGGAGTCCCTGTGATTGGTTTGTCGTGCTGCATTTGAATTGAAATGGAGAACACCACGTTCTGCATCGCGAGGTGTGAAGATGCAGAGTAATCCCACCTCTGATGAGAAGCCAGCCTCTGGAATTAGTACCAGCATTTCCAGATGCAGCTTTTGGCAGTATGTGTGGTAGACATTGAAGAACCTGAATGGATGCTCTCAGCAGTCATTTGTCTGAACTCGAGTAGGAAATGGAGTAATTTATCCTAGGGGGGCGGGGAAAAAAAGTTTGGTTTTGAACAGTAGTGATCTCATCTCAACGTGTGCCTGTTTTTCATGTCTTATTTTCTCTTAATAAGTAGTTATTTTCTCTTGATAAGTAGTTTCTAAATGATGTTTTTTCTTTATTTTTTTTCCAGTGTTATACAGGGCCATATTTCCCTTGCTTTAACCTGGCCAGCACGGTTTTGGATCTTGGCCCACTACTTCCACCTGTGTCATGACATGTTTAAAAATGGGCATCCTCCTCCTTGTTGTGGATGCTGAGCTTAACTATAAGCATTACTGCTCCACTGAGTAGCAAGAAGACGCTTATCAAATTGGTTGCCTAAATGGATTTAGTGAAAGACTACTTAATGTCTTCAGACTGCCATGTCTTTCAGGGTGTTTTCACATCAATTTGTAGCCACAGCAGAAAGAATCAATTCTGTGCAGATGGAAAGACAAACCCCCTAGCATTCAGTCTGTGCAGCAGTGCCTCTGCCGTTCGGTGGATTTACAGGAAGAACGTTAACAGGTGTTGTTCTTTGCCTTGTATCTACAAGGAGATCAAGTTCAGGGAGAACATGATAGGATGACTCTTGCTATTCGTGTCGCACTCGGTTACCCTGTGCCACAGCAGCTAGCGAGAGGACTGTCCTTGACGTGGACGCAATGGGCAGATTGCCATTTGTTCTAACAGCTCTGTGAAGCCTGGAGAACTAAAATTAGATTCAGCCAAGAGATTGGATTCCTTCTGTGGTGACATGTCTATATAAGGTTAACTGCTGGCTGAAATGGTCCTGTGTTCTGATGTCCATTAAGAACTTTAATTAAAGGAAGCTGTGTTTGCATATTCATAGCACTTCAGTGGCTAGAGCTGAGGCAGCATTGGTGAATGTGTCCTTTGCAGATGTCTGCAGGGACACACTTTGGTATCCACTTGCAATTTAAATTTCATGAAACTTTCAGTTTTAAAGTGTTACACTTGAGCAAATAGTCCTGCCAGCACCACTTTGCTCTGAGGCTGAATTCCAGGCCATCGAGGTACTGCTTTGCAGTCATCAGTAGGTGGAATATGCATGTGGACAAAAAAGACAACGTAAAAATTACAACAGTAACTGTAGCTCAGAGTATTTGGCACATACAAATGTGCCGTGTCTGACTGGCTCACGATTCATTCTTCCTTGGAGTCCTGCATACTGTGGGATTTTGCAATGCAGATGAAACTGAGCAGGGAATGTATGCCGTGCCTTACGGTTTGGAGTGCTGCACGTAGCTTATGCATGCTGTGGGTGCTGCGGATGGAAAATGTTTACAAGTTCAGGTGCAAGGGTGGGTGAGCACTTGCGGTGTAATGGGAGTACAGACAGGAAGTCTTGAATTCAGGTGCTCTGGTGAGTAATGTCTGTCTCTGCTTTTGCCGTAGTTCTGGTCCAAAATTCAACAGTGCCATCAGAGGGAAGATTGGTCTGCCTCACAGCATCAAATTAAGGTTTCTGAGTTTTCTCTACTTCTTATCGCATTATTAATAGGTTTTGTTTGAAATCAGACTGGTATAATGGAAGGTTTGATTATAATCTTGTTGATCTCTCTTTATAGCAGACGACGCTCCAGAAGCAAAAGTCCCTTCAGAAAAGACAAGAGCCCTGTTAGGTAGGAATTCTTACACACATATGTTTGTTGTGGTTTTTTGGTTTTTTTTTTTGTCCAATTGAAGTTGGAGAAGTAATGGTGAAATAACGCTTGACTACTTGCTCTCCAGCTTACCCTCACAAGTAATGCTGGAATTCATTCAAAAAACCCATGAGAGGAGAGCACTGAAAGTATGTTGCTTTCTTCGTGTCAGAAACTATCTTCCCCTCCCCCATAACACCATACAACTGTAAATAGTGGCAGTTTGCAAAATGTCATGCTTTGCTTTTTGTGTTTCTGTGTTCTCAATCTTCTTGCTGTTAATTCAGGTTTAAATTAGCTAGCTTTCCTGTGAAATCTTAATATTCTTAAGTACTGAATGTAAAAATACAGTACAAATGCTGCTTTTTCCTGATCAGTATGTATTGATGTTATTTGTAGAGAAGCCTGGTACCTTCGAAATCCAGGAGGTGCTTATCCATTCTTAGGCTTCGCATTTATTTGGACTTGGAATTGGATTTACATAGCTGCTAATGAGATTATTCTCTAAAGTAATGCAGTTAAATTTAACCAATCTTGCTTTGTTTTTTAATTATTAGCAAACTCTTACAGAGATAATTTAGTTTAAATTTTTCTTGTGTGTTCTCAGTGATTTTTTTTTTTTATTTTTTTTATAAAATAAATACATATTAGACGACTGGAAACTCAGTCCAGCATGCTAATTCTGTCCTGTATTTAAGTACAAGGCAGATTTTTTTAGATCTGAAGATTGAACGCCTTTAGAAGTGGTGCATCTAATTTCAGCTAGTGATCAGTATTGAAATAAAATTAGTGTAGTGCTTCTGGTGTCACAGATGAGGGTAATTATTCACTACTCATACTTCTTAATGGGTTAACAAGCAGAAACTGTGAAATGAGGACTGAGAATTCTGTTTTTGCAGATGCCAGTATTTAAGCAGTGGCTGTAGTGACTGGGTAATGCGAGATTTTAGTTTGCAAAACCACAGACAAAGGCTCATACTCCTTGTCTGAGAGTTCAGGCAGCTGGTCGCTGCTAATTTATCCTGTTTTCCTTTTGTTTTGCTGTCCTTTCATCTCATCTTTTTGGCTGCAAGTTCCCGAGTGGTACTGTTCTGGACAATAGCAAAATGGCACCTCTGTTTAGCTGGGGCTTTTGTACATGAAATACAATTTTCCAGACATAGTTAATGCTTACAGTTGAAACAGGGTGCTTAGCCATGTTAAAGATGCATGTGTATTGTTGTTATATTAATACTAGGTATTCCTTTCAATTCTTGAGCCTGCCTTTTTTAATACAGCAGGGTTTTTTTTTCCCCTGGGACTCGGAAGTACTGATTATTTAGAGTTTCCTGCATGGTCCGCAGATGAGTTATCTGAAGTCAGATTATTTTTTAACTGAACTTTCCTCTTTCCAGAGAACCTATTGATAATCTGACCCCTGAAGAGAGGGATGCTCGAACAGTATTTTGCATGCAGCTGGCTGCAAGAATTCGACCAAGAGACCTGGAAGAATTTTTCTCTACAGTAGGGAAGGTAATTAATAGGGAGGCTAAAATGATTCCGAGTACTTCCTCAAGCTGTCCTAGTACAGGATTGATGTTCTGCAGAATTGTAAGCAAGTGGCTTTCCAGAGCTGGCTATACAGGTGGAAAGGGGATGAGTGACAGCCAACTGATTCTTGACGGCTCTGAATGTGAAAACGTCATTGATCAGGAGTTCGTGTGCAGCGTATGGTGTGATGCAATTCCCATTCAACCAGCTTCATTTTTTTGAAGCCTTTTGCAGATAGGTCTGCCGATTATAGTGTAATGTAAGAATGAGTTTATCTTTTAATTTGGAAAAACTTTTTTGATCTATCAGCTCTAGGGTTCTGGCTTAAAGCATTACAGTGCTCCAAGTATTCTGTTGCCCCTGTTCCTGTAGCATACTACATTTGACTTTGAATGACAGCTTTTAATGCTAGCTTGCCTCTGGGATATCTTAGTTAAGGTAGCCTCATGCTACTCTACGTTTGCAGCTTGATTACAAAGCCATTGGCTTAGCAAAGAATTGCGTAGTTATTAATATGTTTCTGAGAAATGGATGCCTTCGTTTTTTTCTTCAACAGCAGTTATGTTTGCCTTTCAGGTTCGTGATGTGCGAATGATTTCGGATAGAAATTCCAGGCGTTCGAAGGGAATTGCTTACGTAGAATTTGTTGATGTTAGTTCAGTGCCTCTGGCAATAGGACTAACCGGACAGAGAGTCTTGGGTGTACCCATCATAGTGCAAGCATCACAGGTAAGAGCTGTAAACCTTGTTTTTAATCACGTCGAGTGGTGCCTTCTTACCTTGCTGGAAAACTTGCTGTTTGAAAATTTGGTTACCCTTGCACGTTTGGAAAACCGTAACAAGGACGGTTGGTTAAGCTAATTGTAAATTTGTTTCCCATAGTTGACAGGTAAATTAAAGCAATCCAGAATGATACAAATGCATTTTGAAAACACAGATGTTAAGAAAGTAATAATGAAACTATATAATGTTACAGAATTATAGTATGTAATATGTATGCTTTCTGACATATGTAAAGTGTTAATTTACTAGATACCAGCCAGAATTCTGCATGAAGCTGTTCGATTTGAAGGCTTTTGGAAACTGGGTCTCTATACTTGGTTGTGGTCTTGGATTTTGTAGTTGAAAGTCCACTAGTGTGCAGATTATAAAACAGCTTGTATTTTTTGGTGAATCTGCTAGTTTTAATCTGGTAGATGTATGCTGCTTACCTGAGAGGTTTTTATTAAATTCTTACACAAGGTGAATTTTTATGTTTTCCTTAGGCAGAGAAAAACAGAGCAGCAGCAATGGCGAATAATCTGCAGAAGGGCAGTGCCGGTCCGATGAGGCTCTATGTGGGATCATTACACTTCAACATAACTGAAGATATGCTTCGAGGAATTTTTGAGCCGTTTGGCAGGGTAAATTTTAATTTGGCATGCTGTGTCATGACAGTTTATCTGGAAAACCTAGATTAGTTGTAGAGCGTGCACAGCTTCTGAAAATAATTCAGCCTCACACCTGCAAAATGTTTCTTTCTTTTTCTCCCTCTTCTGTGCCTGTACATCCCTAAGGCTTTAGATACGGAGTTAGTGTTGGAGAACAAATGAGAACCTTGATTTGTGATGTGGTCCAGTGATTTTGAATGGGAGGTCTTAAGAAGGAAAGCTGAGAATTCAAAGGGTACCTAAAATGCCAAAACAAAACAAAAAACCCTGATACTATATCCTGGTTCTGCAGCTTGGAAATGTCTTCCCTCCCCCCGCCCCCATTTCACAGGTTAAAGCACAAAGCACAGAATCAGGTCTGAGTCCCGTTCACTGTGAATGTAGTAATTTCATCTGATGCTGAGGATTTTTGCCCAAGTTGTAGCCCGTGTTACTACGTGAGCTAGCTGTGTGTCCTGTGCAGGCCTCGGTCGTGAGGTGCCAGTTTGCCGCATGGTGATAGTTTTTGTAGAGAGAGTTCGAGAAGTGAGCAGATGGAATCTGAAGTTTCCGGTGGAGCCATAATAAATACTAGCTCTGCTGTGCTAACTAAGGTATCCTAGGTGTATCATTATTAGATAGGGGAGAAGTGATATACTTAATCTTTTAAAATAAAAAATTACTAAGTCCGTTGATGTTTTTTCATACTATCTTTGTATGTTAACCTTGCCTCATACATACTGTAACAGTGCTTTTCAGATTCATTGTGTGTATCCCTTTAATTCTGTTGTGTAAAAGCCTGGAAAATTGCAGCAATTTATTTAATTTTAATCCACATGGCTGTTCTTGTTTTCTCTCGAGGTCTGGCAGTAGGATTAATGTAGTTTAGGAGGCTTACGTGTAGAGCTGTGAAGGTTCTTCCTTCTCCTGATTCTGTATACTCCAGTCTTAAACTCCGTTGTTCTTGCTTCTCTGTTGCTGTCTCTTCCCAACACTAATTTATGGCTCATGGATGACTTACTAATGTGTTTTAAATTCGGTGGCTGTAAGCTTCTAAGAGTTTCCATATGCAAATAATTATTTAAAATACACCTTTTTCTTAAAGCCACTGGTAGAAGTCATGCAAACTGCTTTTTTTACTTTGTGAAATGGAGTTTCTCAGCATATGTATAGTGTTTCAGTTAGGATTTTGTGATGTCTGCATGCTTGTTGTCTGCTAGAACGTTGCATCAGGAACAAGCCTCTGCCTGTAGCTGGACTCAAAGGATAAATTATTCATCACCCTTATGTTTGCCTGCTTCTGTTTCAGTGTCAGAGTATGTATCTGGCTGCCTGTACACTAATTTTTACTTGAGGAAGGAATGAAGAACTGATTAAAAATCAGTGGTTTTGCATTCATACATGTATATTTGGTGGGACTGTGTTCAGGTTTTGTTTTGATAGCTTGTGGTTTGTTCCAAAATGGCTGATAATAAATGGCTTTTTTCTTATTTTCAGATTGAAAGCATTCAGCTGATGATGGATAGTGAAACTGGACGCTCAAAAGGATATGGATTTATTACGGTATGACTGGAGTTGCCAGACTTGGACAATTTCTGAGTGTAACCTTCCCATGTAATAGTATAGCTTATGCAGCAGTCTTATCTGAGAAATGTCGCGCTGCAGGACATGCAGCGGCAGCCACCGCCTTTGTTCCTGCCAGGTCTCTGGGTGCTGTGGTTGAACAATGCACACGTTTAGAATGGGATAGAATGGAGTGGAGTGGGTTCTTGGTCAGTGCCTGGTAAAGCAACGCTGTCTTCTACAGGCGAAATACTTGTAGAGACTGACGTTTTCACAGTGCGTAGAAAAGGACTGAATTTGAGCGGTTTAGGGGAAATAAAATTTTAGAGGTTAAACTTTCAGCTGAAAGCATCTTTCCTCTTCACTGTCAGACAGTTTTGTGAACTTGGGTTTCTTGACTGACCTGGCAATTTGTCATGGGAAGAAAAGTCTCGGCTGGGACCTCTGGCACTTGGAGACAACTGACACTAAGCTAACTATATGGTTAATATTTGGTGGTTTAACACTGACAAAATATTTGTGCGCAGCACAAAGCAGAACATCTGTTAGGAATAGCCGGTAAAGGCATGGCAGCTACAAGATCACAAGGGAAGTGAGTGTCTGTCTGGGAAAGTGTTGAAAGAGAACCACAGCCATGGCTTGTGTTGATTGCAATATCTAGATCCTCTAGCTTCAACAATAATATATATTTAACTATATTTTTAGCTAAATATGAGAAAGTAAATGTCCAAACTTGTGTGTGCTTGGTGTAAATGGAAAATACGGAGCACATTTAAGTTAGCTTGTAGTTGTTATTATCTGAAATGTAGCGTTTCTTGTGTTTATGTAACTGTGGATATTACATCCAGTAGAATTGTTGCTGAATCCTGTAGGCAGTATAGCTGAATTGATATTTTTCCAATCTACAGTTCTCAGACTCTGAGTGTGCCAAAAAAGCCTTGGAACAACTCAATGGATTTGAGCTGGCTGGTAGGCCGATGAAAGTTGGACACGTAACTGAGCGCACTGATGCTTCCAGTGCCAGTTCATTTTTGGACAGTGATGAGTTGGAACGGACTGGGATTGACTTGGGAACAACTGGTCGCCTTCAGTTGATGGCAAGACTTGCGGAAGGTATGTGTGATGATTAATAGGAAATCTGTGAAAATATAGCAGTTTGCAGAATTTGAATTAATACACCCCACAGAATATTATGCTAAATACATGGAATGGTAATTCTAAGCTCTTGACAACAGTAAGATTTCTGATATTTCTGTTACGGCGTCTCTAACAGAGTGAAAAGTGCTCGTTACAAGGTCCGTTCGTATTCTGTTCTAGGTACTGGTTTGCAGATTCCCCCGGCTGCACAGCAGGCTCTGCAGATGAGCGGATCTTTGGCGTTTGGAGCTGTGGCAGGTAAGAAATGATGACCTGTTTATTTTTCAAAAATATTTTATGCTTTATAATTTTGAGACAAGAGGTATTTACATTTTGTGATCACTTAAAATAAGAACATAGGTATTGCAGCATGTTTTGCAAACTAGAAAACGTTGCAAATCCATGAGCAAATAAACAGTGACAGTATGACAGCTTTGACGAGTGTGATTCACTTTGCAGTATTTCTGGCAAATCTGTTTTAGTTGACTGAATTCATCCCAAGCCTTCATTTCTTTATCTTTACTATTCCCTGTACTAATGGGAAATCTTATGTTCTGCTGCAGTGTAGATGTTGACTGTTGAAAAAGGCAGGCTCAGAATTGGAAGGAGATCGACCCGCTGAAAAAGCAGAGCTGTACCAGGGGCAGAAAGGTTATTAGGACTTTATGGGGGACGTGGCAACAAAGACTGCAGTGGTGCTAGGTTTACGCAGCGGGTGTCCTGGTGAGGAAGGACGCTGTACGTCAGGGAATTTGTGTGTTGCTTGGATTTGGCTATGGTTTGTGTGTTCTGCAAGTGGTTACGTTGGAAGTGTTACTGAGACTTCATTTTGTGGTGAGAAGGGACGAGGCTCAGGATGTGACTGGTACTGCTGGTTCATAGCTGGCCTAAACATCAAGCTGTTCAGGAGGGCTTCAGAACTAGAGCAAGGAGTAACCTCCCACGGGAGATTAGGAATTTACAGAGCGGAATTTCTTGTTCTTGTTTTTTACTAAGCTAAGAACAGAGGGCATGAAACTGTCATAGCAGTAGAAAAGACTTGAATGTCACAAATAACTAGATGCTGGAATGTGTGAGAAGTGTCAGGAAGTCAGCAAAGAGCAGGTGACATTGTTTTGTTTGACTTCCAGCAGAGTGTGTGGCAGAAGTGATTCAGAGTTCAGATGCACCTGAATCATGTTACCAAATTCAGCTGCAGGTTTGAAAAGAGCATACATGTAAAACTGTAGACATTTGCTAAAAGAATATAATAGGATCTTTCTATAGATACACCCTCAAAGGGAAAAGGAACTGGCTAGTGAAAGAAAAATGTGGCTTGAGGAAAAACGGTTTTTTCCTATTTAAGAAGAAAAAGATGAAAAAGACCAGTGGCAAGGAAAAAGCGTTATCTAGTCCAGAAAGAGAAGGAAAGGTAAACAACACTAAAATCGGATCACCTTTAATGTAGGTGTTGAAGTGGTGTGGCAGTCTTGGAAACGGGTATAGTCAATGAGAAATGAGAGAGATTTCTTAAAAATACCAGTCCTTTCCCCACCTCCGTATTTGAAACAAGCCAGAGAGATGCAGACTCCCCAGATGAGGAACGTGGCCAAAAATGTCTGACACAGCTGAACTGTGAAGATAGCATGGAATCAGTATGAGACAACATGGCCGTGGAGGGATAAACCCTCAGGGCGAATACAGTTTAAGAATGTGCGTGTTTAGTAACTGTGGAAGTAAAAGTGGTAGGAGTAGCATTGTTTATTCCACCTGTACGAAAGGAATAATGCAGACATGTGCAACTTGGGTAACTGGAAAAAGATACGGCTTTTTACTATCATAGAGTCATGGGCTGTCCCCAGAGTGAGATTTGGTTATGGTTTAAAGGTCTCTTTACTCTTGTTAGAGAAAATTACTACCAGGAATTATGACATTACGGGAGACTTTAACTTCCCTGATACAGATTGGAGAAGAATTGCTAGTAATAATGGTGGGGCCCAGATATTCCTGGATGTGATATCCGACAAATTTCTTCATCAGACACTCACTGACTCATGAAGAGGGGATGCTATTTTAAACTCAATTTGGTAAGTAATGAAGATGTTATGGATGAGAATAGAAATGACCATTGACTTGAGGGATCATGAGTTGCTCAAGTTTAAATGGGAGGATAAACAAAACAGATCTGTAACTAAGGCTTCTGATTTCAGAAGCGGTGGTTGAAGAAACAAGGCAATAAAGTCATCTGGTCTAAGCAACTTGGGTGTTTGAACAGGCAGGATGTAAAAAGTCCCTGCAGTTCCAGATCGCTAATGCTGTGTTGGATTTGTATCCCCAGAAAGAAGAAACAGTCCTGTTAGAAATGGTCTCTGCATGGAACTGGGGGATTAACTACCTCAAAAGAAATGGGGAATAACCACAGAGCCTGTGAAGGACAGGAAAAAGACTGATAATAAACCAGTATTTTTAGCTTGGGAAAGAGGTGGAATGAGAATTATCTGCCAACAGTCAGATGGAGTTAGACCTTGTAAAAGACGTGAAAGCATAGGTGGAGATTTACTAACTCTGGAAGAGAACAGAAAGGAAGCGGGGCTGCAGTTGAACGAAAAAGTCCTCCCAAGGTGTTTTAAAAGAATCTTATTGCTGCAGTTTGTAGTGGGGAAACTGGTGTTAAAGGTTGGAATTTGAGGAAGGTAGGGTAGGAATACAGACTGGAAAAAGAAAGTTATTCACGAGGTGGAAGCAAAGCTGAAAGTAAGAGCTGGCTGTATTCAGTTCAGAGTAGTAAGAAATCGCCCATCAGTTTAGTGAGGGAATTGATACATGAAACCTGAGGTCTGGTATCTGGTTTTTGTCAATAAATATTTTAAGTCTCTGATACAATATATAGCTGGAACATCTAATTCTAAATTACCTACGCTTAAAAGGAAGGAACAACAACATAATCTGGCCAGTTTCCAGTCCTGTTGCTCTGGCTTTGCTTCTCACCTTCAAAAGTCATGCTAAAGATGGGTAAACTGGATGACAATATTATTAAAAGTATAGCATACCTTCAGTGAAACTGCAGTTAAAGACTAAGCAGTCTGTGACAAAACTGGCTTTCCTAGACAGAGGAGCAGTAGTGGAACTCTTCTCTCTGAACGTGGGACTTGTGTCATTTGGAAGTTACTGAACTGGAGGAGCGGGTAGAGCAGGAGGGACAAGATGTGTAAAGAAGCTGGCTCAGACAAAGAGGGTTTTTCAGGTCAAAGCTGGGAGGGTTAGAGGCTGTTGTTGCAGCCAGAGTTCAGGTGTTGGGTGGATCTTGTTCAGCATTCACAGGAATAACTATGGTCAACAGGAGTAGGAGTGAGGTGAGTAAATGCAGAGGGGTTCTTGGGGTGCTGTACGTTGTTCAGCTATTCAGGGTTGAAACAAATTCTAGTTACAAGGCCTAGGAGTTCAGCAGTGAAAGATGGCCAGGAAGGAGGAAGGGATCTAAATACCCCACTTCATCAGTAAGTGAAGATGAACTGTCAGCGTGACGCATTTTTGAAAGCACAGCTGTCTTCCTGGAGGCAGCATCCTTACTCACCAGAGATGTGACGTACGCATTTGCGAACAGTGCTGGTCACCCGTGTTGAAGATTGGTTGAATCAAACTAAATTAGGGAAGCTAAAGAAGTAGTTTAATGTTAGACCTGAGAAATTGGACATTATTCCCGTGGGGAAAATTCCAGCAGGAAAAAGTATTGAAGGTGAACAGTTGTAGCTGTGTGCTTTCTGTTCTCTGGTAAATTCTGCCTGAAAATCTGAAACTTAAAACAACCGTGAAGCTATAGAACATTGTTCTAATGCTTTGTGCACAAAACATCTCTTACTTTTGGGAAGGAGCTACCTGTTTATCAAAAAGATGGAGATAGTGTGCTGCAGTAGCAGGACGAATAGGTGTTCTCATCCAGAACCTCCGTTGGATCTGCCGTTCTGGTGTAAGTAGTTAGTAGAAAGCTTGGCAGGCTTCTCTTTGTTTAAAGCTAGCTGTGTTTCAAAAGAAATACACGACTTCATTTTAAGATACAAAGTGCTTCGACAGATATTTCTGTAATTCTGCCGTCTCTGTACTAAGCATGCTGAACTCGCTGCTCTTACAGATCATATATACAGAACGTACTGAAAATGCTGCTTTGATCTTAACTGGACAGATGTATGAAGTTTAGTTTCCATGTACTGTCTAAAAACTGCACGTGGGGAAGAATAAGCGGTGACAGTGAAGACTGACAATTTTGAAATTCTGAGTGCATTTAGGTGTGAGACGAGAGGACCATTCTTCAATCCTGAGCAACAAGAACAGTCAACAGTTGATGAAGGATGTGGTGGACAGGGGTTGTGTTTCAGAGGTGGCAGCTAATTAACCTGTGCAGCTTGCTGCCACAAGATGCTGTTAGCTGATCTTCCTGTGTTTAGAGCAGATTTGACTCTTGGCCCTAGACAGAATCCGAGCTGCTGAGCTGCGTGGATTGGCCGCGTTCGGTGCAGGAAGCCTGGAGCGTGCGGCTGCAGAGCCCCCGGCGGGCGGGCGCTTGGGGGTGCGTCTGTGCGTGATGCGTGTGTGCAGTTGTGTCAGAATGGTGGGGCGAGAAGTCTCTGTCCTCATCTAACTAGAGTGAGCTAGGAGATTGGGGGGGGGTGGTTTGGTTTTTTTTTTTACACACTTGTTTACAAACAGTTTGGGTGGTAATTAACTAGGTAATTAGTTACAGATTTGGCCAAATCCATACAGTTTCTGCAGGGAATACAGGCTAAGACGGTCTTCCCCATTGTGATGTTTCTTGCTCTGTGGAGCTGAGGATTTCTTTGTGTTCAGATCCAGATGAAGAACTTGCTAAATGTAGCCAGTTCTTGTTAGAGCTCAGCCTCAGCTTGCTCCTCCCAGCTCTTTATTTTTCAGTATGGTTCCCAGTAGGTGTTCTTCTGTGGAAGCCACTTGGGAGGGCGCCTGAGGAGGACTTGTCTTTGGGGCTCTTGCTACCTGGTACTTAGAGCAGCAAACCCCTCGCTCCTGTGGTCCCCCAGTGCTGGGGTGGAGGGTTCGTTAGACAGGGAAGAAGTGTGTTGCTGCCTGGAACCTTGCCCGGGCTGCTTTCTGAACAAGTGCGCGGAGGGGATTGGTGAGCTTCAGGCTTCCGCCGCCTCGGGTCTGCGTGAATGACACCGGAACAAGAGTGAAGGGGCTTGTGCTTACGTTTCCTGTATTCCGAAGATTTCTGTTGGTTTAAAGATGTCAAGTACTGGAGTTGTGTACTTGGAAATTGTTAGAAAGTCTGTGATGGCCTGCTCTCTGTTGGGACAGCTGTACGGTATTAGACAAGTAGTTAGTGTTCCCTTGGCAAAGTAAACGTTCTGAATACTTGAAAATATTTTGAATTTGAAAAATACCAAGTGACTTGTGTCATTATGATATTTATATGAAAAGAGGTGAAATACCACTTTATTCTACTTGAAATTAAATTTGGTAGCTGCTGTCAGAATGTCACGTTTGGATAACTGTGTGCTGAAATGCTTTCTGTTAGTAAAGATGCTGAACTTCTAAGGCCTGTCAGAATTGCTGTAATTATTTTCTCATGGAAGAAAAATAAGTCTCTCGGAGTTGAAGGACAGTAAAGGCAAGGTGGAAACGATAACATTGAACTGAAGGCCATGGTCCTGTCTCTTAAGGTATTGTTTCTCTTTGAAAGATGCTTACCTTTGTGGTAACGGAATCTCTATCACGCACAGAATATTCCAGCTCAGAAGTGAGTAGCAGTGAAGCTAGTCACAGCTAGAGAGGAGCAGTGAGAGGGGGCTGAGGTGCTCAACAAGCTCTTAACCACAAAAATGCAAGCTGTACAACCTGGCTGATGGGTAACGATACAGTAATACTCGCAAGCGTACTCATTAACTTCTGTATATTTTTCTTTAGATTTGCAAACAAGACTCTCTCAGCAGAACGAAGGTAAGGTAGCGTTTGATATCGCTTGTCAGCAGTAGGTTTTGTTGCAGATGTCTGTAAGTTCAATGCTCCCGGTGTTGAGTTTGCCGACAGCCTGAGAAGTGGCGTTGTGCTGGTGGCTGTAGGGGTCCTGCTGCTGCTGGCCGGGCGCTGAACGTGACGGCGATCATGGGGAGCGCTTTGCCTTTGCTTTGTAGCACTTCCTCGGTGTCGGCAACACTCCCTGCCGTATGTCAGTCCCAGAAAAAGGGTGGATTTGTGGTTCTGTGTGCGGGTGTAGGTGTGGTTGGCTGGGACTGGAGGGCTCGTTTGGGGTTGCTGTCCCGGGGTTAGTCGTCGTCGTGCTCTGCTGTGCACGCTGTAATGTCTGCGTGTGTGGAGAGGCAGCAGCCGCTACCTCAGCGGCATTACCAGAAGCGTGCAGCTCGTGGAAGGGGCAGTCTGTAGGGCTGTGCTTAGCTTCAATCCGATGCACTGTGACCAGTAAATGACAAGAATCATGTCATCGTTACTGGGAAAGAGTTTAGATCTGTTCTACAGTTAAGATGTTTATTGCTTTAGTTGTCAAGTATTCCCTGTTACATGTTTCCAAGGGACAAAAGTACGGATATACTTTTTTGAAGGATAATGCAACGTGCTTAAAATACATTTTGAGAATTCTCAAATGTGCCTGCCACTTTTCTGTGAGGGCGGGGCGGGGGGGGGGGGGGGGGGGGGGAGAGGTGTGCGTGTGCCATCCCATCCTGAGCTGCTGCTTGGCTTCCTTGATGACAAAAAAAATTAAAGGTGCTGCTGGCATACAACGCGGGCAGAGTTTTCAGATGCGTGCAAAGACGCGTGTATCTGTGCGCCAGTGTTTAAACGGAAAATCTGCCAGAGCAGATGTGCAGGGCTGTCTTCGCTTTTCAGCTTTAACTCTAGTTCATCTGTGCCGTTTTCTGTATCGACAGATTTAAAATTTCTCTGTCATGGATAGTGTCTGCTTAGGAGTTTTGCTTTCCTGCCTTCAGTTTTCTGTTTTGTTAGAACTGTTGCTATTATTGTGAATGTTGGGATTTTAAAGGATAGATAGCAGATTTTCATTTAAATTGGAGACATGCATAGCGGCTTCTTAGGTTTGTTACTGTTTTTTTTCCATTACAACAGTTCTGGCTGCAGCTGCTTCTGTACAACCACTTGCAACACAGTGCTTCCAGCTTTCCAACATGTTTAATCCTCAAACGTAAGTGATTTACATCCCTTGTTTCTGTTTGGCATTTGTTGGTGACTTTAACATCTGAGAAAGGAATCAGAATGTTGTAGAGGGTTTTTGATGGGTTTCGGGGTGGGTTTTGTCTGAGTGATAACGATTCCATCTCTATTCTTCCTCCATCCCCTACAGTGAAGAAGAAGCTGGCTGGGATACAGAAATCAAAGATGATGTGATTGAGGAATGTAACAAACATGGAGGAGTTATCCACATCTATGTAGACAAAAACTCAGCTCAGGTATGCCTGGTTCCGAGGAGACACTGAGCAGGTTTAGGGAGTTCTGTTGCTTTGTTGTGTATGGAGGGAGCATGACGAATACTGTGGGGTTTGGGTGGTTTTTTCCTCAACTGAATCTAAATTTCTTGAAGTTACTTTGCAGTTTTTGCAGAATGTAGGTGGGTTCCCTCCTGGTTTGAGTCATTGTGTGCAACTCAGATGCAGGTGTGAGAGCAGTTTTCTGGTGCTGCAGCCTGCTCTTAGAGATTGACACAGCTGAAGTAACTGTGGAAGTACAGGCTGAAGAGTAGTGACCTCTTTTAATTCTGGCAGTTGGCTTTTCCCTGAAGCTGTGCCGTTTCCCAGGCGCCAGGGACTTCCAGCTTCCTCTGTGTCCAGAGAGCGCAGGCTTCAGCAGCAAGGACACTGCTCTGGCAGCCTTGGGCTGTGCGGCGAGACGTGTGCCTGACCCGTGCTCGGGAGCAGTTGTGTTCCCTAGGAAGGTCAGAGTCCTGCAGCGGGCAGTAGGAGTGCCCAGAGGTACAGCAGGGAGGACAGGAAAAAGGGCCACTGATGCAGACGTAAATACGGGTCAGGGCCTGTTTGAGGGACTCCCAGCTGCGTCTTCAAATGGCCGATAGGTTTTTCTTCTGTGTTCACCTTGTTTACACGATCCCCAGGCTGGTTATCTCTTCCCCTGCGTTCCAGCTCTTGGAATATAGACTGGGGAAGGTCTGTAAAGAGGTTTGGGCTTCTTGAACCCCTCTTGTATAGAATGCACAGCCCAAACTGCAGTCCGGTTTTCAAGCGCGCTCATAGTTGGATTACTTTCGAACCATCAGACCCTGCGCTGTGTGAGGCTCAGGTCTGCACTGCTGTCCCTGCCAGCGTTGCTGCCATGGGATTGTTCTGCTTGGTGAAGCGCTTGGCGCTCACAAACCTTCACTACCATTGTGCTGCTTCTCTAGAAGACTCTTGTTGTCTGCAGCCCTTTCATGAGATTGGCTGCAGTCTAGTACAGAAAAGAACATACAATCTTTCTAGCATTTTTTATCTTCAGAACTACTGCTGCGTTGGACTACCGGGCTGATGGGACGTAGGAGCCTTTCCCACAGTGTATTTGTCTGCTGCTACCGTAGAGAAAACAAAGCGTCCTTCAACAGACGTAGGAAGAAACACCAAAACCCCACAACCCAAACCGCCCAAAACCCACGACCTCCGACCCCCAAAAAAGGCAACAGCCCTCAGTGTACCTCGCCTACCTTCTGAGCACATGGAGCTGCAAGTCTGGTTCATGTTAGCAAGTGGATTTAAAAGAAAAAACGACAGCTACTCTGTTGCGAGTTAGCTGTTAGTGAAATCCATTTTGTCACAGTAGCACAGCGATGACCCAGATCTAAAGCACACACTGATATTTAGAAATACTGTGTCTGAACAGAGGTTTCCACTGTGCTGTTCTGTTTTCCAGGCTTAGATCCTGGTCAGGTCACCTGTCGAGCGTTCTAGTCTCCCACCTTTTTAGGGCTCTTCCCCAGCCAGCCAGGCTTCCCAGGCTGAGGGCTGGCAGCCGCGAGGACGTGGTGTCTGGTGGGTGGGAAGGTTGCAGTCGCAGCTGAGCACGTGCTCTCACGCACCGCACCCGTCTGCACCGTGGTGTCTTAGGGAACGCTGACGCTTGATGTTGCTGTGGCTCAGTTTGGGCTCTGAGCAGCTTGGGTGCCTGTGCAGGGGGAGGCTGAGAGCAGAACTGTGCTGCTGAGCGCTCAGTGCCTCCAACGCCAGCCCCTGACCTCCGCTTTCCCTCCGGGGAAGGGACGAGTTCGATCACAGCGGGAAGAGTTAGTACAGGCTGGCAAAGGCTGCTAAGGGGAAGGCTGGATTCTGTTTCTAAAAATACTCTTTTCCTGTGAAGTCTGTTTCAGCTAGAATCTGATCTGGTTCAAGAGGTACTGGTGGGAGTCTGCTTGTAAGCAGGCAGCCAGAACAATGCATATGCATTACTGCGGGGGCCGTGTGTCTTGCAGTTGTTGAATGAATGTTGCAGTGCTCTGGATTAGGCTGGGTTTGTGCTTGACTTCAGATAGAACACGTATCTCTGGGGAAGCTGAAAGATCAGCCTGTCCTTCACGTTGGATGCCACCTTAGGCTCTCTTCTTGCCCTGCTGTGATGGGTTTTTCCCATTTGTCTCAGTCCTTGCTCCAGTACAGACAGGCAGATGCTGGAGTTCGTGTAAGGGAATTTTCAGAGTCCCGGTCTGCCTTGAAGCGCTAAGCATCCTTCCTGCCCCTGGAACAGGGAGCGCGTAATCCCTCTGAAAGCCAGACGGTGACCTTGCGTGTCTAGTTACGCATCTAGGGCTTGCGGCTCGTGATTTACAGAACTTCATGGCCAGCCCACAGTGGAGATGGCCAAACTCCTCGTGCTCTGCTGTTTCGCATGAGGTTTGTAATCGGGAGCAGGCAGAGACTCTCTGAGAAGGGTTATCGCCAGCAGGTGAGCAGTCCTTTGCTTGCTGACTGCAGGTCAAGCTCATTTTTGGTCTGTTTGGCAAAATCCTGTTTGGAAGAGTTTCATGCCGAGATAGCTGCTGGGGTACGGTAGTGCGTGCAGGTGAAAAGCTGTCCGCTGCTCTGTTCTCTGACGCTCAGTCTGCACGGGCAGTTGGTCGCAGCAGGAGGGTAGCAAGGCAGCTTTGATGATGTGGGACGTTTGTCGAGGCGCTAACGGGCTGTAACGCTTCTGCCTTGCAGGGCAACGTGTACGTCAAATGTCCTTCGATTGCTGCTGCCATTGCAGCCGTAAACGCGTTGCATGGGAGGTGGTTTGCAGGTGAGTGGATTTCATGGGGAGACTTGGGGCTATTCATCAGCTACAGAACTGACCGAATACTGATTTTTATTTTTTCTCTCTCCTTTTTAACTCCTCTGCTCAGGTAAAATGATCACGGCAGCATATGTACCTCTTCCAACGTACCACAGCCTTTTCCCAGACTCTATGACTGCAACCCAGCTACTGGTTCCTGTTCGACGATGAAGATGGATTTAGTCAGTTTTGTACATAGTTATTTTTTGGAGGAAGATTGAGTTATCTTTTATTTAGATAAAACTAAAGGAAAGGATTTAATGTCATTTTGTGTACACTTCCTGCTACCTTTAAAAATAAAATGAAGTAAGCAGAAATGCAGTGTGTTCATTCTCCCTAACTAGCATTTCCACTGTATACAAAGCTGTTGACTTCTTGTTCTGCCTTGTAATTCTTGTACATTTACTAAGGTGATCTGTAGGGACTGAGAAGTAGCTCATAGAAACCAAGTTCTCTGTAAAAGGCAGATGGGACATAATGGCATTTTTAATGTTTCACGAGCCTTTCTTTTACTGCAGCAATTACATTTTACATTTCACTAAATGTAGGTGATCTGCTAAAGGTTAATATCGGAGACAGACTTCATGAAGGGACATATTTAGTGTTTTGTATAAATGGAACCTCAAAAGGCTACTGAAAAGTGACTCTGGACAGCCGCTGGGCTCGCTTTGTGCTGAATAACTGGTAAGAATAGAAGGATTGAAGGGTTTTATTTCTTGATGGTAACTTTTGATTAATGTATCTGTAAAAGTTTCTTTGTAAATACTGTGTGAGGTGTGTCCAAGTTTCCAAACAAAACGATCTCTGCATTTCCAGATGAGTTTCTGTGTGTGCGCTGTGGCACAGTTGAAGGATTTCAGCAGAGTCTGAAAATCAGTAGGAAATACAGAAACGTGTTTTGTTCTGGTTGCATATAATCTTTGCTCTTTTTAAGCTCTGTGAGCTCTGAAATATATTTTTGGGTTACTTCAGTGTGTTTGACAAGACAGCTTGATATTTCTATCAAAACAAAGACTTTCATATTGCAACAATCTTTGTAAGAACCACTCAAATAAAATTCTCTTAAAAAGGCCTTCATGCAGCTTCCTTTCTCCGCTCTCCCACCCTGGCTTCAGCAGTGTGTGCGGAAGGTGAGGGAGAGACGCTTCGCCGTGGTGGGGGTTTGGAATACCGCTCCTCCGGGACAGCGCGCAGGTTTTGCATCCTCTGTGCCCTGCAGCTGTGTTGGTAGGGGCCGGGGGGGTTTCTCTGCCCGGGTGGGGGGCAGCCCTGGCCCTTCCGTCCCAGAGCCATTGCGCCCATCCCCAGCTGGGAATGGCTGGGCTGCGGGAGGGGTTTGTGTTGGCTTCTGCTCGGGTTTCTGTCGGGACGCCTGTCCTGACATGTGCCCTCTGGGGACCCTGCTCCCCCCTGGCCTCTGGCAGAGGTGTGGGGACGCACTGCCTGGGGACGCTGCCCGTGCTCCCGGGGGGAATGGGGTGACCCGGGCTGCGGCATGCCAGCCTGCGGTGCCAGGCTTGTGCGTCTTCCCCCAGACCCGGGCAGCAGCCCTCGTGCGAGGTGAGGGCTGTGGAGGAGCCGGTCAAGGTGCTGCTGCCCCTGTCCCGTCCTTGGAAAAGAAGGAGCAGCGGCGAGAGGCCTCGTTGCAGGAGGCCGATAACTGGGGGTTGCAGCGCTGAGCCCAGCGCTCCGTCGCTCAGCAGCGGGCAGGGCCGGGCGTGAGCCCCGTTCTCCCAGGGAAGCGCCTCGCCGAGCCCCGACGGCGGCTGGACGGGAGGACGCTGGGCTGGGAGCGCGGCTCCTGCAGCCGAAGCCCCCTTCCCTGCCGCACCTTGCCCGGGCCTGCACCTGCAGAGCCGTTCGGCGCTGGTCACGCGGCGACGGCAGCGCTCGAGGCCGCACCGAGGTCACATCTCGCGCGTCTCGTATCGCAGTCATCCTTGTGACCCATCACAAAACCAGGGCAGCTGCCACGCGACGGGCACGGCTTCCCCTTCTCCAGCCGTTTCGCGATTTCCCGTTCTCGCAGCGTGGCTGTGACTGTTGGGGGCTGCTCCCTGCCTGCGTCCTGCACCCAGGCGCTGCCGGGAAGGTGGTGCCTGAGCGGCCGTCGCTGCCCGAGGACTCGTCCGAGCCCTCTGGGGGTCCCTCGCTCTCTGTCAGGGCATCTGCCCCGCGTTACCGGGAACTCGGGAACGGGGCCAGCGCCGACCCAGCTGTGTCTGCCAGGAGAGACGCTGGCTTGTCGGTCTGCGTTGGCTACAGCATGGCTCGCCCAGCTGGGGGCTGCACGGATGCCACGGAGCGGCTCCATGTCCGCACCCCAGGGACGCGCGCGGCCCAGGTACCATGGGAGAGATGCGCGTGCTGTGCTTGTGCCTGTGAAACAGGAACTTTAATGGAGTACAAAGGCTTATTAATTCTCATTGTCATGGGAGTAAGAGAAGGGAGGAAAGTAGAAACTTAGTAAAAAGCATGTTTACAATCAATCGATCAGCAGAGCGAGGGCGGTGCTGCACCGGTTCACGCGGAGCGCTCACTTCCAGGTATCGAAAGATTTTATTAGGGTAGCGAGGAGGGCTGGCTGGACGGGTAAGCCCAGCTCCGGGTTAGCAGCGGATCCCCATGCCAATGGCCATGAATGTCCCAAACGTCCCACCGCTTTGCAGCATCGTTTTGCCAACTCCACCCATCAGCTCTCGTCCTCTCATGCCAATCCTGAGACCAAGAAGAACACAAGAATTACATCAAAGCTGAAACCCGACAGGTAATGCGTGTGGCAGAAAACAGCTGATAAAACCAGGTAACAGTTTCCTGAGCGCCCAAACCAAACACCTCCTCCTCAGTCTGAGTTTAAAACGAGACCTCCTGCCTCTGCAAGGGGACTGGCCGCAGGGCCACCAGCCTGAGCTACTGCAAAAAAAAAGGAGCTGTTCTCTTTGGGGTACCCAAGCAACCCTCGCCAACGGCTGCGTCTGCTTGTCCCTGCGGCGGTCCCCGCTGACACCGTACCCTCCTGCACGCCACTGGCAGGAACAGCTTTACCCGCCTGTGCCCCAAGGCCCCGTGCTTTGGGGAAAACACCGCGTGCTGTCCAAGTATTGGACTCGCCAGAGAATAAAAAGGGTCTGAGCTGTCACACTGCCATCCCGCCGGGCTGCAGCGGCAGTATTTATAATGCTACCGACTTGAAACCACGCTGTAAACAAACTTCCCGTTTACCACCGACGCTGTGCTTCTAATGCGAGAGAAACGTGAGAGGCCTAGAAGCATCGAGGCATTTCTGCTCTCCAGCTCCCATTCACCGAGGTCAGATGAACAGAATCGCTGCTTCTCGGGAAGCTCTCGTAACGTTTGGCCTTGAAGCACTGCAGTGACCGTAGGGTCTATGGAATTTCATGCACTTGATTTTTAAACCATGGAGATTTTCCCTCCAAAATGGTACAGCAGAGTGACGTAGCTGTGTCAAGTACAACAGAACCACTGTCACAGCTGCTTTTAAATACCTGAAATCTGTATTTTCCGCTAGCATTGCACCGCTTACAGACGCTCCCCAGCATCTCAGAGAGATCAGAAAACTTTTTAAACTCTGTCAGATTAGACTTTGTGCCTCTTCCTCCTTTCAGGCCAGCTACCAAATCATCGCCCGTGTTTAATCACAGACTTAAAAACCTTCAGCAGAAAGAGTTCTCCAGAATACAAAAGCGTTTTTTTCAGTAATTCCTCTTCAGGGATGATGTGTGCCCAAACCAGCCAGTCGGCAGCGCCAGAGCTGACTCGGAGCAGCGAGCGCTGTTTGTTTCCGAGCCGGCTTCCCGAGCTTGGAGCGCCGGGGCAAGGTGGGCTGTCGTCCCTCTCTGACTCGCGGTGGGGTTGTGCCACTGCCAGCCACAGCTCTGCCTCCTCTCTTGCAATTAAGACTTGGGATCAGCACGGTAATTGCCTCCATGCAGGGGGTCAGGACAGAATCACAGACTGGCAGGGGTTGGAAGGGCCCTCTGTGGGTCCCCCAGCCCAACCCCCTGCCCAAGCAGGGTCACCCAGAGCAGGCTGCACAGCACCGCGGCCAGGCGGGGCTGGAATATCTCCAGAGAAGGAGACTCCACAGCCTCCCTGGGCAGCCTGGGCCAGGGCTCCGGCACCCTCAGAGGGAAGAAGTTCTTCCTCGGGTTCAGCTGGAGCTTCCTCTGCTTCAGTTTGTGCCCATTGCCCCTTGTCCTGTCGCTGGGCACCACTGGAAAGAGTCTGGCCCCATCCTCCTGACACCCACCCTGCAGATATTTAGAGGCATTTCTAAGGTCCCCTCTCAGCCTTCTCTTCTCCAGGCTGAACAAGCCCAGCTCCCTCAGCCTTTCCTCATAGGAGAGATGCTCCCGTCCCCTCCTCATCCTCGCAGCTCTCTGCTGGACTCTCTCCAGCAGCTCCTCATCTTTCTTGAAGTGGGGAGCCCAGAACTGGACACAGGACTCCAGATGGGGCCTCACCCAAAGCGACCCCGAGGCAGATGCCCAGGAGCTCGGGGAGCGCCTCGGGAAGCTTCAGAGTGAGAGGAAGCTGCACGGGCGCCTGCGCAGACACTTCGCCCTGCTCCCCCCGAGCTGCCACAGCCCCAGCGCAGCCAGATGCGCTCTGTGGCCTCCTCCTGCGCAGCCGGCCCCGAGGCCGTGCCCGCACCTTCCCCACCGAGACCGGGGCTGGCAGCGAGCGCTCGGACCACGGCCAACCGGGAGCCGCTGGTGAAGCTTCACCTGTGAGATGGTCAGGCCCGGAGCTGCGCCTCCCGTCCCAGGAGCGCTGCTCCCTGGCCCCGGCTGTGTCACGACGGCCCGCAGCAGCCGCTCCTCGCCCTGCCTGAGGTGGGACCACGCGCCTGGGGTAAGAGAACGCGCCTGAAGCAGGAGAATGTACCTGAGGTGGGACAACGCGCCTGAGGAGGACGCGCCCGAGGCGGGAGGACGTACCTGAGGCAGGAGAAGGTGCCGAAGAGCGCTCCGGCCGCCATGCCGACGGCGAAGCCCATCATGAAGCCCATCTTCACCCTGTCAAAGCAGCTGGGCTGCGACTGCCCGTACGGGCCCACGGTCACCGGCATCTGCAGAGGGAAGCGCCGAGGGGTCGCCGCTCCGCCGGACGCGCTCCCGCCGCCGCCCCGGGCCGCGCGGGGGGCCCCCGGCGCCACCCCTCCCCCCCCCGCCCCGCCCGCCCGGCGCCCCGGCCGCGGGAGGCCGCCCCGGGGCGGAGGAAGGGCCCGGCGGCCCGCCCGTACCTCGCTGCCCCCGCCCGCTCCGCGCCCTCCGCCGCTGCCCGCTCCGGCCGCCACTTCCGGCGCGCGGCGTGACGCAGCCGGAAGGAAGCAGCGCGCGGCCGGAAGGAAGCAGCGCGCGGCCGGACGGAAGCAGCGCGCGGCCGGAAGGAAGCAGCGCGCGGCCCAGCGCCCCCGCCATGCTGCTGTGGCGGCGCCTGGCGGCCCTGCGGGCGGGCCCCGCGCCCCGGCGGCTCTCGGCGGCCGCGCCGGGAGCGGCAGCGGGACAGGGAGCGGCACCGGGAGCGGGTGAGGCCGCGGGCGGGCGGACCGGGCGGGGCGCGGGCGGGGCGCGGTCCCGCGGCGCCTGACGGGCCCCTCCTCTCGCCCCCCCCCTCCTCCCGCAGGGCGGAGCGGCGACGCCGGCGCCCCGCGGCCGCTGTACCTGGACGCGCAGGCCACCACCGCGCTGGTAAGGGGCGAGGGGAGCGCCCGCTGCCCGGGGAAGGCGCTCCCGGCCCCGGGGGTGCTGAGGGGGCTCCGCTGCAGCCCCGCGGCCCGGCCCTTCCCGGGCTGGTGCCACCCCCGGCCCCGCCACGGCCCGGCTGCGGCTGGAGGCCGGGTGCGAGAGCGGCCGGAGACGCGTTTGCCGCGTGCTGTGTCGTGCGTAACGCAGGGTCGCAGAGTGGGTGAGGTTAGAGAAGTCCCCTGCGATGATCAAGCCCAACCGTCACCCCAACACCCCCACGCCTGCTAACCCACGTCCCCAGGTGCCACATCCCCACGGTGTCTGAACCCCTCCAGGGATGGGGACTCCCCCACTGCCCTGGGCAGCCTGGGCCAAGGCCTGACCACTCTTCCAGTAAAGACATTTTTCCCGATATCCAACCTGAACCTCCCCTGACACAACCTGAGGCCATCGCCTCTCGTCCTGTCGCTGGTTACTGGGGAGCAGAGACCAACCCCCCCCTCCCTGCACCCTCCTGTCAGGAGCTGCAGAGAGCGAGAAGGTCCCCCCTCAGCCTCCTCTTCTCCAGCCTGAGCAGCCCCAGCTCCCTCAGCCGCTCCTCATGGGACTTGTTCTCCAGCCCCTCCCCAGCCTCGCTGCCCTTCTCTGGCCACGCTCCAGCCCCTCAATGTCCTTCTTGGAGTGAGGGGCCCAGAACTGAGCACAGCACTCGAGGTGTGGCCTCACCAGTGCCAGCACAGGGGCCCGATCCCTGCCCTGCTCCCACTGCCCACACCACTCCTGGTACATACGACACCCTCATGCTGTCGAGATCTGCCCCGAGCTCAGCCTGGGCACGGCGGCGGCAGTGCTGCTGGTCCTGGGGCGGGGGTGGAGGGGGACAGAGGTGCTTGTCCTTCTGTGTTTCCAAGGATGGGTGTTGGTATCCCACAGGATCCCCGGGTGCTGGACAGCATGCTGCCGTACCTGACAGCATACTATGGCAACCCCCACTCCCGGACCCACGCCTACGGCTGGGAGAGCGAGGCCGCCATGGAGAAGGCGAGGCGGGTGAGTCCGCAGCTCGCTGCACTCGCAGCGGTTTTCCTGCTGGCGAGGAAATGTGGTGTCGAAAGAAAATGAAAAGCAGTGACAGAACTGCGGTGGGTAGGTGGGTAGGTGGCTCTCTGTGGGCTGGGTTTGGCAGTTTCTTCTTTGCGTAGCTGTGCTGAGCAGGTTTATCGCAAGAAAAAGTAGTGAGATTAGAGCAAGTGAGACGGCAGAAACCAATAGGTGAGGCAAGGCTGCCTCAGGAGTTTTGGCTTCCTGAGGTCACAAGTGTGCTGCTGCAGTAATTGGGTTAAAACTTCACATTTTATTGTTCTCCTAATCTTAGGTATGGGTCTTTGTCATTTTTTTAAAATAGGTATGTAGAGGGTTTTTGTGTACTTCGTTTTTATGTTCTTTTATGACAGGCTAATGCTTACTACCACCACTGCTAATGACTACGAGTTCCTCGTACTTTGTATTAGTGCAGGTATTTAGACTGTTGTACCTGTAGCATAACTTTGTTGGACACTAGCTGTAATCCTTCTGAGGCTCAGGGGGCTGCTCTTGAAAACATTGTGCATGTGTTTTGCTGTGGTGAATTCATTGCGTTTTATCAAATCAAGTTTGTGTTTGTTTTTGAACAGCAAGTTGCGGATTTAATAGGAGCCGATTCAAGGGAAATTATATTTACCAGTGGTGCAACAGAATCAAATAATATGGCAATTAAGGTAAAAGGTTTATACTGGTAGTTACTCATTATGTTAAAATTACGCTTTTAAGAACCGTGTGCACCTTTGAACAGTTTAAATGTTAATGTGTTTGCTTAGTTAGCAAATATTTGCATTCCTGGATTTGCTCCTGGTGGTATTCTGCTGCACATGCAGAGGAAATACGGGGATGTTTTGGTGCCCAGGACATGGTTTTGAGGACGTAATATGATACTCAGTGTTTCTCTTGCACCAGACACAGTCCTTCTGCTTATGTAATTAAAATCTTTATCGTGAAATATAGTGGAGGTGCCGATCACAATCTTTTTTCTGACTAAGACCAGGTAGTGTTTTAACCTTTAGTATGTGGTTGTTCAGTCTTCGCATTGTATACGACTCCATTGCAAATGTTTTTTAAAGAAGTGTTTCTGTTAATGGTGTCTACAACTCATATCAGTTAACATTTTCACAGGCTTTTTGGAAAGTGAGAAGCTTGGAAAAATGAGTGCTGATGGAAATACGCGGTGTGAATTGCATGTCCGTACGTTTTGGATTCATAACTTTGGGGCAAACTGGGAAGATCCAAATGAATTATATCTGAATAGTAATATCTTGTTTCTGATCATTTTGTGTAAAGCTTGCGTTTGTCAGTGGTCTAACGGCAGATCTCCTGTTCGCGGATTGTGCCTTACAGGGTGTTGCAAGGTTCTATAAATCCAGAAAAAAGCATATCATTACTACGCAAACAGAGCACAAGTGCGTCTTGGATTCTTGCCGTTCCTTGGAGACAGAAGGTTTTCGGGTCACCTATCTTCCTGTTAAAAAAAATGGGCTCATAGATTTGAAGGTAGGTTCTTTATTGAGAGAAAGAAAGCGAAAATAAAAGAGGTTTTGACTTCAAACTGACACTCGAGAGGACAGGTTGGTAGATATCGCAAGGTAGAAGGAGAGTCACAGTCAAATCTCCGTCACAGCTGGGGAAGGATTTTCTGTTCTGTCTGGTGCTCTGGACTTCTCAACCCGAACATCCTTCTCTCGTCCCGCCGTTCACCTGCTGTCGTTCATACCCAGGCAGGTGATACCCTGTAGAGAGCCCAGTACGTGACTGGGATGGAGCTGGCTTTGATACCGGTGTTAGTGGTGAGATTTCACGACCTGAGCTACTCCGGGCATCAGACCCCTGGCTTACAGTACCCCCTCCCGGCTGCTGTCCGCGGGCTGACCCGTCTGGGTGTGCTGGCCGCAGTCCTGCGACGGAGGAGCTGTGTGTGCTTGTTGTGTCGTGTGTGCCCTGTAGCACAGGACCGCATCGGGTTTATTTCTAGCCCCGCTGTCTGGCTTGGAGGGACGTTGTGTGTCTGGCGGGGCGGAGGGATCTGGTCTGCAGGTGCAGACGTGGCGGTCGTGTTCCCCAAGAACTTTGCTGGCAGGCTCCTTCTCAGCGTGGTGGAGTTCCTTCATAGCCAACCTCGCTTTGTCTGGATGTGGCTTCAGCGGTTTTGTGGGTCGTTAGTTCATTAAAGAAGATCGTTCAGAGGAATGTATGAGGCACAGCAAAAGCCTGTTCTGACCTGATCAGGTCAGGTCGGGCGGCGTGGTGCGCGCGGGGGTTAGGCTGTGCAGGAACGCAGCTGATCGTGCTGCTCTTCCTGCTGGAGTTCCGTCTTCGCACCAGGACCGTGTGTCGGAACCCGAGGGGTTTGTTGGGAACGCGCTAGCGGGGGGGTTGGTGGCGAAGATGTACCAACAAATTGAGGGTGTGCACAGGAATCTTGCTTCTGCCGTTAGTCACAACTTCTGTCCGTCTGACTGTTTCGCCAGGAGCTGGAGGCCGCGTTCCAGCCGGATACAAGTCTGGTTTCTGTAATGACCGTGAATAATGAAATCGGAGTAAAGCAGCCAATTCAGGACATTGGTAGGTACACCGTGGCTTGCAGGGGCCAGCTAACATCCCTTCTGTTACATTTTGCTTAGTATTTTCATAGCCAAGCGCTATTGATGGGAAAGAGTAGGTGTAGTGTAGTTACGGAATAAATAATAATGCTGTCCCAAACAAAAACTTACTATAAAAGGGAAATGAGGATGAAATTCAGTACTTTTACAGCAAGTATTGCAGCAGATATGGCCTTGTAGCACAGATCAGCTGCAGTGTTTCTAGTTTCGGTCTGTATTGTACGATGGATGAAAAAATTGCACAGAATAACTGGCCAGATTGAGTTTGCATACTATAATGGCTTATTGAGCACTTGTGGTGTTTAAGAGGAGAAATGTGCAGAATTCAGGGTGGGAGGGGGTGGTGAGCACCAGTATTGCCATACACTGCCCCAGTATTGCCATACACTGTCACGAACGATCGGTTTGGAGGTCACCAGGCTGCTGAAAAGCCGGCTCTCTGGAACAGGAGGCAGCGAGAGACGGGCTCTGAGCAGGCAGGTGGAGGGACAGGGGCCTTGGCGCAGTCTGGCAAAGTGGGAGAAGGGAGAACCGGAGACCCGGGGTCGCTGGAGCGGGCAGGTGGGTGGGTGCCCCACTCATGCAGCTCCCTGGACCCCTCGGTGATGCCTCGATAACGTTGCGCACAACAGTGGCAAAACAAACGCCTCCCCCTCACCCTGTTCATATTCAAGGTGTCCTTCTGTACAATGTTTGAGGTTTTGGACAGTTCTTAGGCTTTGGCCTCTGCCCTGGAGGTGGTTCTGGAGGCTGTGGTTCTCCCAGGCTGTGGTCGGCATCTTACCCTGTTGGGCAGCTGATTTTCCTCTTGCTTAGCTGCTGCATTATTTTTTTTTCTTCATTATGTTCAAAGCAGCATTTTCCCCATGAGTCCTTTAAGGTTATATTTCTTCGTTGACAAGTAATTGGCCATCAGTGAGTTGCTTGTAGGCCTGAGGACTCCTGTGCTTATGTTGTCAAGGCCGTTACTGCTGTTCCACACTTAAATGGCCGAGGTGCCTGGTACCAAGCTCTGGTTCCCACAGGGAGTTCTCGTGACACCTTGATAACAGGTCTAACAGGCCAGGACCAGGGCCTTGCTGGGTTAACCCATGGGCTGATATTGGCAGGAGCAATGCTGTTCTTGCTGGCCCACAGGAGGACAACTTCTCCTGTGAAAGATAGTGCTGAGCTTGTTGTGCAGAGGAGAGGTCTGGGATGCAACTGCGCTAGGTACGGACTCCGGAAGATGAGGTGTGAGTTTTTTGATGGCAAAAATAATATTGAAGTTCACTGCCCATGAACATTACATTGTATTTTAGCTCTGGATGCAAAAATATTGATTACGGGCTCGAGTGACTTCATGTGGGGAGCAATCAGCGTGTGTGAGGACTAGTGACAATTCTGAGAACATTTCTAAAGCTCAGTATTGCAAAACCTGAAAAATAGAGGAAATGGCATAAAAATACTTGGCAAGTATGAACTTGAAAGTAAGGCTGGCTTGTGCTGGACTGGTGTGGAGAAGAAGAAGAATCAAGCAAAAAAAAATGTAATTTTCTCCAGCTGTGGAGTCATCCCTGTGGGGAAACTTGGATGTCCCGTGCAGCCTTTTGTACTTAAACTTGGTAGGTCTGTGTTTGGAAACAATCTCGCCTCTCAACAGCAGAAGACTTTTTAACTTTTCAACTGAAGAAATTCACCGCAGTCCTAGTGCTGACCTGCCTAAACCTGTGCCCATCAGCTCGAGTAGCTCCGACACGGCTTTGGACGTTTTACTGGCAAGGAGACATGACAGCACCCGTTTCTTCCTTTGTCACCTCCGAACTGGTCCCTGCTATAAACTGGTGCTTTAGATTCGTTGTTGGAATCATTGCAATCATAATGATGAGGTGAGATAACGTGGGGTTTTTTTTTTGCTTTTGTGTCTTTATTACAGGTGAGATCTGCCGCGCGCATAAGGTTTTCTTCCACACAGACGCTGCACAAGCAGTTGGTAAAATTCCGATGGATGTCAACAGCATGAAAATTGATCTCATGAGCATCAGCGGCCATAAAATTTATGGGCCCAAAGGTACTTAGTGGTGCTTCTCTACAGAATTGTTGTTTCGGTGCCTTTCTTAAGGTAACTACCCCAGGTATGAAGTCAGACCTGTCTGTCATAGTGACTGTTACTTACACTGTAGAAAACTGTTCTAAGACTGGTATTGGACTGACCTGGGAGTAGTTCAGGGACTGCTGCCAGACGTAGAGCTGTCGTAGGTGGATCTTCAGTGCTGATGGGCTGTGAGGTGGCTTCACCGAAGGAAGCAGCAGCGTCTTACAGTGGTGGCAGCAGTAGGAGTGGTGGCTTCTCGGGAGTCATCTGCTTGGTGTGAAGCAGCATTGATGCTGAAACGCTTGAAATGAAATCACTGGGTTACAGGGCAAGGTTTAGACCCAAGTGTAACTTGCAACAAGGAGATCAAAAGGTGACCGGAAAGTTTAAATTCTTAGTGATTTTGGTTGTCTTCCAATGGCTTCTTCCACCCAGCGCCATTTGTGTGTCTTGTTTGCAGAATGGGGTTTAAAATTCAGCTATGGATTTTCTAGTTGCCTCCCAGATAGTAAAGGTTCAGCTGTTGTCACTGTCACGGTTCATTTGGTGTGTAACACTGGATGTAGGAAGACAGAAGTCAGGTTTGCTGTATTCTATGTGCTATTCAGAAACAGAAGGCAAAATTATTATTTTTTCAATATGTCTTCTTTTTCCGTACGAGCTATCTTGAGAGCTGAAGACATATCTCTGGAGGAGGACTGTGTTTCCCCCCAGTAACTTTGGGCAGGTGACAGACATAAATTTTCACAAGCTGTTATGACCAGCAGGCGCAGCCTTTCGTTCTGTGGTGGCCGTCGCTCGTTAGGTGTGCCCAGGCACGTTGTCGTGGGTTAGCCCGGCAGCCAGCAACTAGGACCTGACGGCCGCTCGCTCATTCCCCCCCAGTGGGATGGGGAGGAGGGTGGGCAAAAAGCAAAACTCATGTCTTGAGATAAAGACAGTTTAATAAAACAACAAAGGAAGGAATAATAATAAAGAATATGCAAAAGAAGTGATACACAATACAGTTTTTGTCACCGTGCCATGACCGATTGCACAGCCTGTCCCAACGCAGCGATCGCGGAACTCCCGGAGTTTGCAGATCTTGCAGATTCCTGCCCCCCGGCCCACCCCCGTTTGTATACCGAGCACGCCATCCACCGTGTGGAATATTTCCATGGCCAGCTCGGGCTGGCTGCCTGGCTGTGCCCCCTGCCAGCTCCTGCACAGCTGCTCATCAGCTGAACATCGGAGACTGAATAAAGGTCCTTGATTTCTTAGCAACAAGTAAAACCGTCAGTGTTATCAACATTCTTCTCGTACTAAATCCAAAACACAGCAGCTACTGGGAAGAAAAAGAACTCTATTCCAGCCACAAGCAGGACACACACAAAGACATGGAAATCAAGTTTCTAGGTGAGGAGACTAGGGAGTGAAACCGGCTGGCTGTCGAAACTGGCTCATCTAATGTGCCCGTTTGAAATTGGTGCCACTGATGAGTCTCCCTAAGGAGAGGGGAGGACCCCTGGGACTGGTGCTGGCGGGGTGATCCAGGGAAAGGAGTTCTTCCAGAGCTTTCAGCTGGCAGTCAGTAAGGGAAGATCAGTGAGTGAAATACCTGCATATAAAAACTTCAGTGCAGAGGGAGTTGTGAGAAGGGAAGTCCTGAGCCCGCAGGTGGATGAAGCACACTGGCAAAAGCTGAGCTTCTCCTGTGGCTGAAGCTCTGGGAGCCTGAATGAAGAGGAACGTGAACAGTGGGAACAAACACCGTTTCCTAGAAAATGTTGTGCTTCTGGATGTGTTCACTACATTTTTCTCCAGTGAGGTGCCAAATACGTGTTTGCCGTGGAAATAAAGAATGTTTCCAAACCTTGGAGTCCCTTTTCATAATTTCAGAGCTGTGGGTGTATACTAAAGCAGCTTTCCTTGTTTTCGAGGGGTTGGTGCCATCTATGTTCGCCGACGGCCACGCGTCAGGCTGGAACCCCTGCAAAGTGGGGGAGGCCAGGAGAGAGGACTGCGGTCTGGGACCGTGCCCACCCCGCTAGCAGTCGGCCTGGGGGCAGCGTGTGAAGTTGCACAGCAAGAGATGGAGGTACGTGGGAGAAGATACGTGTCCTGGATTCCAGAAAATAACACAACAGGGCCAGTTAGGTCTTGGATTCCTTAGGTCTTTTTGTGTCCTTGTGCCTGAATTAAATTTGATTCTCATGTTGTAGGATTAAGTAAATGTTTTGAGATCTTCAGGGATGTTTGGGGGTAATTGGAAGTTGATTTTCATCTTTCCCAAGTTTCTTTTTTTCTTGAAGTGGTTTGAATTGTGGTTTTCTACAGCAGGTTTACAGTTGACAGTTTTAGTGAAACACGGCTTCAGGTGCTTGTACTAATGTCTCCGTTAGGCACGCACGTGTTAGCAGCATCTCTGGAATGGAATAAATCATGTTTATGTAATGTATATTGAAAAAAATAAGACTTCCTAGTCCATTATCGTACCTATTAAATGTATATAAGCTCAAGTTTACTGCCCCTTTGCAACTAAGAAATTTTTTTCCTAGCTTGGACAGTAAAGTGGATATGGGAGGTCTGGTGTCTAAGCTGCTGTGTGCTGTTGTGTCTGTCTGTGGGCACCAGTGCATTCCTTACAGCTGGAATGTGAAAATCCTTTATCATAGTGCCAGCGGGATGCAGAGGCTGGATATCTGTACACATAGGGTCGAGCTTCTCCCTGGGAGACAGGCCGAGATCGCCGTCTGAGCTGGGGGGTTCCAGAAGCCTGGTTAGAGGCTGGAGAGCCGGCAGAGCCTGAATCCTGCACCAGCCTCAGATCAGGATTCCCTCCCTTGCCTGGCAGAGTTTTGGCATTTCTAAACTAACTAATATTTGAGATAGCCTTGTTTTCTTGTAAAGCCTTTTAAGGCCTGTAAACAAGCACAGATAGCATGTGTGCATCTCGCTGTTTCTGTGCACTGGAGCTGGTACTGTGCCTTGCTGCTCTTGTAGTGTAAGTGACCTCACTTTTCAGCCTAGAACAAGACGGCGCATGTGGGCTGTGCTCTTTGCATAGGCTACATGTTGTAAAAGCTGAGTTCACCGGAATTTGCAAGTCCGTGTCCTCCTGTAGTACAGTGTGAGACCTCCTCGGGAAATAAGGGGCACTTCCCATAGTAGGTGCCCTTTCTTGTGTTGCAAAATCCATCATCTTACGCATCGCCTGCCTCGTCTTTAAGCACAAAGAACTCGGTGCTTTTATGAAAGCCAATCTGGCAGCTTGTATGTGTAGATCTTTCTGAATTTTTGGAGTTTTTCTGAAGGCTCTGCTAGCTAGGACCAAACTGGTAATTCTCTTTTAAAACCGTCTGTAGAGCAGGCAAAGTTTGACAGTTTCTTCTTAAGTTTCAGATGTGTTCTTTCCCTAGTCTAGCCAAACCCAGCTACTTCTGCCTGCTCATGGCTGGTGACACAAAGCAGTCTGAGTGAGGTCAGACTGTGCACCGTTCATTATTTTGCTCTCTCTTCTTGTTTCTTTGCTAGTATGACCATAAGCGAATCTCACAACTGGCAGAACGACTGGTTACAAAAATCATGCGTGAAGTTCCTGATGTGGTTATGAATGGAGATAGAGAGCATCGCTATCCAGGTAACACTGGCAAAATCGTGAGCCCGTTAGAGCCGCCTAGCTCCTCGTTGTTAATGGCCAGGACTGAGTAACACACTTTATTGTAGAGTCACAGGATGGTTTGGGTTGGGAGGGCCCTTAAAGATCACCTCATTCCAACCCCCCTGCCCTGGGCAGGGACCCCTTCCACCAGCCCAGGGTGCTCAACGCCCCGTCCAGCCTGGCCTTGAACACTGCCAGGGAGGGGGCAGCCACAGCTCCTCTGGGCAGCCTGGGCCAGGGCCTCACCACTCTCAGAGTAAAAAATTTCTTCTGTCTAATCTGTATCTCCCCTCTCTCACTTTATAGCCTTTACCACTTGTCCTGTCACTCCCTGCCCTTGTCACAAGCCCCTCTCCAGCTCTCTTGTAATCCCTCTCCAGGCACTGGCAGCTGCTCTGAGGTCTCCCTGCAGCCTTCTCTTCCCCAGGCTGAGCAGCCCCAGCTCTCCCAGCCTCTCCTCCCAGCAGAGGGGTTCCAGCCCTCGGGTCATTGCTGGGGCCTCCTCTGGCCCCGCTCCCCCAGCTCCAGCTCTGTCCTGGGCTGAGGGCTCCAGAGCTGGACGCAGGACTCAGGGGGGTCTCAGCAGAGCGGGGCAGAGGGGCAGAACCCCCTCCCTCGCCCTGTGCCCACGCTGCTGGGGATGCAGCCCAGGGCACGGTTGGCCTGCTGGGCTGCCAGCGCACACTGCTGGGTCCTGCTGAGCTTCTCACCAGCCAACAGCCCCAAGGCCTTCTCCTCAGGGCTGCTCTGCTTTAGCTACACATTGTGCAAGTACTGCCATGTGGGGTGGGATTTGCCCTAGATTTTGTTTGATAGAAGTTTTTTTTCTATTTTATTTATTTGTAGGATGCATCAATTTATCTTTTGCATATGTGGAAGGGGAGAGTCTTCTGATGGCTCTGAAAGACGTGGCTCTGTCTTCGGGAAGGTAGGTGGAATGTGTGGGAAGGACAGCAGTATATTATGGAGAGAAAAATAGCATCTGCTAATGGAGGTGCAAACTAAGGAGTGGTCTCCTCTGTGCCCCGTATTTGCATATTTGCTTAATGAATCAGCCTGCCATTGGTTGCATTCTAAGGTGGTGTTTCTCTGAAAACTTCTAATGAAGGTCAAGTTTACTCATCCTGAAAGCAAAAAAAAAAAAGACCTAAACCAGAAAAGACAACCTAGAAATTCCTGCCTGCCAGCCTTGCAGACCGTTCACCTGCGGTCTGAGGAGCCTTGACTTGTCACTGCTGGGTACTCTGCTCTCACTCGAAAGGCTACCGGCGTTGGGGCAGCTTCTGTCCTTCAGTAGGATTTCATGCAAGTGGCAGATCGTAACTAGAATCTAGCGAGGCTGGACAGATACCTAAATTAAATTAGCTCATAGTGCCTGTATTTAATGCAAAAAGAAACTGAATACACTTTTATGGAGCACTCTACAGGAGTGACAGGTAACGTTGCTGTTGCTAAGACAGACGATGCTTCTGATTAAGTTAATTGAGTGTAAAGATGCCCTCCTTCCCTCACCTTTGAGAGCAAAGCGGTCAGTGTGACTTAACTAGAAATATGTCGGCACTATGAACAGGAAGAACAAGTCTCCACACGACTGTCTCTGAAGCTGAACACTGCTGTAATGTGAAAATCTCTTCTGAGGCTCTGCTTTCTGTGCCAGAGCGCTGTGAGCAGCTCTCAGGTTTGTGCTGCATGTTGCTACCTGTAAAAGTTGAGTAACACCATGCAACCGGTCTTGCCTGCTGCTTCAAGATGGAACTTCTCTCCGCTGACAGCTGTAACTAGATCTTCTTCTGGATTCCTCTGTGCGCTGGTTTTCATTTGTTTGTTCTGCTGCCGACCAGCAGCTTGTGAAGACTTTTTTTCTTTTTTCAGTGCTTCTGTGGGTACGTTACCTTCTCTGGCTAGTTGTGTCTTAGCTCCGTTGTCTTTTTTTCATGGCCTTCACTTCAGCTACCTCTCCGTCTGCATTCCTGCTGCTTTTGTTTGTCACTGTGTTTATTCTTGCTGTATTATCTGTGTTCTCTCTTCTTACCTCATGCTCCTAATTTATAACCCACATTCCCTTCTCATGCCTGCCCCTTCCAGTCTTTTTCTGCAGCAGCAGAAATACCACTCTTGCCTGTATTCGCTGGTGGTTTCTGAGAGGCTAGGGAAGCTGGTAGAGGTTGTTGTAAAGAGTCGTAGTAACATTCCATGTCTGTAAGTGGCCTGTTCTTCATTGGAGGAGATTAGCAAAGTGTTACTTCAGCATGGCGTCTGCACATGAGCAAAACTTTGAAGTTTGTCTGCCTTCCCTTTCCCCAGTGCTTGCACGTCAGCTTCTCTGGAGCCTTCCTATGTTTTGCGGGCGATCGGAGCAGATGAAGACTTGGCTCATTCGTCTATAAGGTGCGTGGACTGGTCTTCCCTAATACTTCCAAATATTTTTCTTTCCTGCTAAAAGCAGGTGGTGGATTTGTTCCACCCCTCCATATGCATGTTATTCTAGTCCTTAGTGGTCCTCTTTTGTTTCAGATTTGGCATTGGTCGTTTCACTACGGAGGAAGAAGTAGATTACACAGTGCAGAAGTGCATACAGCATGTTAAGAGGCTGAGGGAAATGAGGTGAGCCATCTGTTGAACGTAAGACCTCTTGGGTATGGTAATCATCTGAAGAGTTGGATTTAGTTGAAAGTAATTGTTTGTTTGCTTCAAAAATCTGGTGGTGTCTCTGTCTATAAGCAGGCGTGATTGCCAGAGTGGGTAGTGGGCCTGATCTTAAGAGTGGTGACATATTTTTAAGGAAAAAAACCTGATAACCAACCTTCTCCCAGATCCTGCCTTTGTCAGAGAAAGAGTACAAGTGGGGCAAGCGCATAGGGCAGTACCTGGAAGTTCCCAAGCCAGAGATGGCACCACTGAGTGTATGCAATGAGAAGTTGTTCTATTTTGGTGATACGGGAAAACTGCTGACTCATGTGAACAGTGCCAAACACGAGGGCTCAGTCTCGAAGAGACGCGAGCACTTTGTGCCGAAAGTGGGAGCAGGAACCGAGGGGGAGCGCTTGCCCTCTCAGCTCTTGTATTTTGGGCTGCACATAGAGTTGAGGACTGGTTGTCTGAAGCTCGAAGGGGAAGGTGGATAGATGGGTATCTCCTAATTTCTTGTGTCGTTGATTAAATTGTCTGTTTGGTGGTTGCTGTTGATGTTGTCCTGTGCATTTCAGATAGCCCTCATTTTTCTCCTATTATTACAGCCCCCTCTGGGAAATGGTGCAGGATGGAATTGACCTCAAAAGCATTAAATGGACTCAGCACTGAGAAAACGTCACTATCCATGGCCTAGATGTGGATTAAAATGCATTTTCTGTATACATTCCCGGACAAATTACGCAGCACTTCTGTTTTTTGACACTTGCAATTTGACTGGAAATCTACGCTTTCTGATCACAAAGTCTGAGAAGCCAAAAATGAAACAAGTCTTTATCCTGGAGAAAGGCAGGGTGATATTACACCCGTTCTGACACACAGAAATTTATGCTAAAATATAATTTATTTGGAAATGTATTTTCTAATAAGAAAATTAAATCAGTGTGTTACTCGTGGGCCAGAGGACTGCTGGCGAGGGCTGGCTGCTTCTCGGTGCAAGGCTTGCGCGTGGCTGTTCGAGCGGCTGCCAGCCCTCCCGCCCGCGCCGTGGGAGGAGGCACCTGCCCGGGCGCCTCGTGCTGCGAGGGGTTCTCAGGGGGGAAGAAGCTTGGCTTTGCTAGAGGAGAAGGGTGCCGCAGTGTGGCTATGTGCCTTCACAGTGAAGTTGTATGTGCTGTTAGGAGCAACTTTTTTTTGTGAAACTGAGTATTTTTGGTTCCTTTTACCATTTTTTGGGTGATGCTTGTACAGACCAGTGTGCATTAATCCAAAACATCCTTCTGCGCAGCAGAGTGTATGATACAATGGTAATGCGCTTGGTGGTCCCCTCCACTGTTTTTTTTCCATGCAATTTTTTTCCAAGTAAGGAAAGAAAACTTGAATGACAGGGGAGGGGGGGTAGGTAAATACCTCAGCTTCAGTTGCAGTACCAGTTCAGTTGGAATATGAGTGGTGGGGGAGGGCAGATAAAGTAGCGTGTCTTCATGCGGATTGGGGGGGTGGTTGTTTTGGGTTTTTCCCTCCCCTTGCCTCAGAGTTTGGCTTCTGTCCCTTCAGGAAGCCTTCCCCTTGTTGGGTCTGGCCCTTGTTGAGCCTGGGTGTTTTGTCTGGGAGCTCTGGAGTTTTCTCTGTGTGACAGACTGTGCTTCTGTCTGACTGTAGGCTTGCATGGGAATCCATTCCCTGCAAATGCGGGGGGAAAGCGTCTGTTCAGAAGGGTTTGATGAGATGAATTCCCATCGTTGTTTCTCCTTTCTTACCTTTGTCCATCTTGCCTAGGAAACTTAACCCTGTATGACGAAGTGCCTTTGTTTCAGTGTCGTAAGCAGGCAGCTCTCAAACGGGTTTTGCTGACGGATGGATGCTGCGCGCTGCTGAATGTAAGGCGCCCTAGAGGCAGTGCGCCTGCAGCTCGGGACGGCGCCTGCCGCGAGGATGAAGCACTGCGTGTGAAAGCTGAAGCGAAGTCTCACAAAGTGGATGGTGTGACAGAAGCTTGTGCTTTTTTTTTTTTTTTGTTACCAAGGCCAGATTTGGTTGTGATGCAAAGCGAATCCTCAGTTGTTCTATTTGTGATTATGAGCTTTAGCATTTTTAATATTGTAGGGCCAGCACCTTATATTTCATCACATTTTTGAAACTACCATATGCATAAACAGATTTTAGAAGTGTTGTATGTACTAGGTTTTATCCTTGGTCTGTGTATGTTTTCTGGATTAAGCATGTGAGGATACTTTTCCAGCATGTTTTACAGCTATGTGTTTATGAAATTGCTCTTTGTGTTTCATGGATGATAAAAAAAAATACAGAGAAGACTTAAACTTGGCTACTTTCAGTCTTTTTGGATCCACCTTTCTAGCTGAACTGTGCAGCACCATCAGTAAGTTGCTAAACTGCAGCCTCTCGTTGGAGAACAGGGAAAGATAAACTCCTCCATTTTCTGTGAACACTGTTGGAAGCTCTTTTTGTCATCAAATCGAGATTTGACTTCTGATGAGTCATTCTTCTCAAACTCAATGCCTGATCTGAGCTAATTTGTTTTAAAACTCAAAATAGCTTGAATTGTGATTATTTTGAGAAGTGAGAGCCCCAAATGTTGAAGATTCTGACCACCTCTTCTGTGCTGACATTTAAAATATAAATTCTACATGTGAAGGTTTGGGAAGCTCATTCACACCATGAAAAAGTCTGTGTTTGAAGATGCTTATAGGACAAGAGGAGTAAAAATTTATCATGGAGATACTTTTCCCCATGACAGAAAGAAGGATGCCAAGGATGAACGACTGGCCGTACACTACTGCATGCAGTTAAAGCGTTTTGTACAGGGAAGTAAGTTTATTTGGGAGGGTAATATTTCCAAATGGAACTGCCTGTAACTCAGGGAGCTGTGGGGTTTTGTGGGGTTTTTTTCAGTGATTAATTGGAGCCGTGTGCATGTGATTAAATTAATAATACAAGGTGAGGATACCAGGAAGGTGAGGATTGCAGATGACACCAAGCTGGGTGGGAGTGTCGATCTGCTCGAGGGCAGGAAGGCTCTGCAGAGGGATCTGCACAGCCTGGATCAATGGGCTGAGGCCAACTGTGTGAGGTTCAACAAGGCCAAGTGCCAGGTCCTGCACCTGGGTCACAACCACCCCACACAGCGCTCCAGGCTTGGGGAGGAGTGGCTGGAGAGCTGCCTGGTAGAAAAGGACCTGGGGGTACTGGTCGACAGCCGGCTGACCAGGAGCCAGCAGTGTGCCCAGGTGGCCAAGCAGGCCAGCGGCATCCTGGCTTGGATCAGGAATGGTGTGGCCAGCAGGAGCAGGGCAGGGATCGGGCCCCTGTGCTGGCACTGGTGAGGCTGCACCTCGAGTGCTGTGCTCAGTTCTGGGCCCCTCACTCCAAGAAGGACATTGAGGGGCTGGAGCGTGTCCAGAGAAGGGCAGCGAGGTGAGAGGTCTGGAGAACAAGTCCCATGAGGAGCGGGTGAGGGAGCTGGGGCTGCTCAGGCTGGAGAAGAGGAGGCTGAGGGGGGACCTTCTCGCTCTCTCCAGCTCCTGACAGGAGGGTGCAGTGAGGGGGGGTTGGTCTCTGCTCCCCAGTAACCAGCGACAGGACCAGAGGCGATGGCCTCAGGTTGTGTCAGGGGAGGTTCAGGTTGGATATTGGGAAAAATGTCTTTACTGGAAGAGTGGTCAGGCCTTGGCCCAGGCTGCCCAGGGCAGTGGGGGAGTCCCCATCCCTGGAGGGGTTCAGACACCTTGGGGATGTGGCAGTTGGGGACGTGGTTTAGCAGGCCTGGGGGTGTTGGGGTGACGGTTGGACTTGGTGATCTTGGAGGTCTTTTCCAACCTTAGTGATTGTATGATGCTATGATTTAGTGTTGCCATTTTGCAAGTGTCATAAAACTTGAACAAGTGTGACAAATAGGAATTAAATAAACTTCCAGTAGTGCAAGATGGTTAGGTAATACACAAGGGGAGCAACAAGTTCTACGTGATGGATTTTAGTGTTTCTAAACACTGATAGAGCAGATCCCCTGACTACAGAACCTACCGAGTATTTCTTCAGGAAGGAGAACCCAGCGTTAGACAGTTACCTGTGCTGGACTTGAGACAGAGAGGGTCAGTCCACAGATTTGTTCACGATGTTATACAGCCAGCTATAAACTTATTGGGGATTTTCAAAGATGATAAATTAACATACTGCTCCCAACCAAATACCGCCTCTTACCTTTGACCTGCCCGCCTGGCTGGCCGGCTGGCTGCTGTGACAGCAGTCACGGTCCGGCTGTTTTCAGCCAGGTTGTTTCCGCTCACAGCATGTATGCCCTGTGCTTTGAAATGATGCTGTTTCTAAAGCAGAGTCCCAAAAAGTTGTCCCAAGAGATCTCTTCTCCGCTAAAGATGGTTTGGATTAAATTTCAGGATGGTGAATACGGTCCTGCACTGGAAGAAAGCCAGTGCCAGTTTTTAAAATGGACAAGCTGAGTGCCTGGGAGAGCTGGGCACTGGCAGCTGATGTTCCTCCTATCTATCCCAAACAGAGCAGCAAAAAAAGCCTGGTGCAAGATGCCCTTAGAAGAAGAAAAGCTCGTACTAATGAGCAATCAAGTGGTTTTGTGCTGAGTAGTCATAGTAAAACCAACAAGGTGTTTAATTTAATTCTTAAAAGCAACTATGCAGGATCAGTAGGGCACATCACAGCGGCCTGAGAGATTTTAAGTATAGCTAGGAATGAGGACATTTCTGGGAGTATTTCTGGGAGGCATCTGTGAGGATTATTTCTCTTGAATGTTTTTCTAAATGATTTGGAAACAATTGAGACTTGCAGTTGACACGTAGTAATTGGAAAGGAAAATGCAAAGTAGTACGAATGACTTAGTAAGCTGGGTTCGTTGATGCAAACCACATCCTTGTACAGATGAAGGAGCAGGATCAGAGGCTGTGTTTCCAGAACAGTATCTCTAGGGCACTGGAGAAGCAAGGAGCCTTGGATTTGCGGTGATGCTTCCAGACTAATGGTGTAAGCAAAAGTATAATGCAAAGAGGAAGACATTTTTATTTCAGAATTGGAATCGGCACAGTGGTTGCTGGTTCCCTCAAGCTTCACTTTAAGATGTCCTGTGTAAGCTTTTTTTTCCCTAGTTTCGTACCTAACACCGGACGTCAGTTTTGGTTTAGGTGGAGCAGACACATAAATTAGCTCTCTCTCAACAGTTTCCTAGCACCTAATAAAGGCAAATCCCGTTCTTTTCTAACACCATTTTTTGCTGCCTGCCTTCCACCACATGCACGTTGCAGGGCAGCATGCTGGACGTGGTTACTGATGATCCCTGTCCTTTAACCTTCTGCCTAGCAGCGTTCTGCTTTCCAGAGACACTTTTCCCCTGCTGTTGGTACCTGACTGCATTGTGCTGCTAATTCCTCTTTGGTACCCTTGGTCACTGGGCGTGCTCCTAATACTAGTCCAGGATTTTGTTCCCTCTCATCCATTCTACAGACAAATCTGGTTCTGTTAGTCCTGAGTGAACTAAACATTCTCTCCCCATGAAAATCTGGGTGTGGCTGAGAAGACAGCTGGAGACCTGCGGAGGTAAGCTGTGACACGGGCGTCTGTTCCAGGCCTCGCTCCCGCTCAGCTGCAGCAAAGCGGAACACTTGAGGCGTGAGGCCCCGTGCTGGTCTGCAGCAGCTGTTCCAGGCATCAGGACGTGCTCTCCAGTGTGCCTTCGTGGAGTCACCACAGACACAGTCTAGAGGCCTGCTAAGGATTACGTAGTTTGGTCTTGGTTTTTTTGCTGGTCCACACAGTAAACATCACAAGTCTCTCCACCAGATTTTATTTTAGCACCGAAAAGCAATGTGGTGACTCATCATGCACAAAAGCTGAAAAATCTTGGTTTTCTTCTGACCTGGGATACTCCAGCGCGGCCCTTTCGTTACCCTATACCTGCTCCTCACTGCAGTGTGGCTGTGCAGCTCGGGCAGCGCTGCAGAGCGAGGCCTGGAGCTGCGGGCGCTGCTGCTGCTGCGCCCGTCCCGTGGGTGAGCAGGTCTGCAGGGCTCCGGCCAGCCCGGCTGCGGGCGCGAGATGGACAGATTCCTGGATGCCACCCACAGCGATCGAGGGGCAGCGTGTAAGCAGATGGCACAGCTAGCCAGGCGAAAAGGGGGTGTTAGCTTGATCGAACCGGTGCATCTTCAGGGCGGCTGTTGTCCTGCGTACCAAATACAGTACAAAATCCGTAAAACCAGGGCTGACAGGGAGAAGATAAACAGGTGTTGATTGTTGGGAGGGGACGAGGGAGGTAAAGGAGAATTTGGGAGTAGAAAGAGGGGCCCTACAGAGAGACACGTGCTGGAGTGGGGGTTCTCGTGGGGCCGAGCAGCCCCAGGCCTGACCCCCCGCCTCCCAGCGCCTGTGCAGCGTTTCCTTCGCTGCAGCAGCCCCGCCGCGCAGGGCGTCTCCGAGCGGCGTCGTGGGGCCCGCCGGTGCAGGCCGCTGCCTCGGTGTCTGCGTGGCGGGGCCCGCAGCCCAGCGAGAGGCAGGGAGAGCCCGGGGCAGCCGCAGGCCCCGGCCCAGCGCGCCCTGGCTCTCCTTGGAGCCCGCAACCTGGTGCGAGGGGAAGCGGCCGCCCCGCCCCTCCCCTGCGGGGGCAGCTGCGCGCCACCTCCTCCCGAGCCCCCGCGCTCTTCCCCGCCTGCCGCTGTGGCGTTTCCTTAAGAAAGGCCTGTCCTGACAGGGGAGGCACAAGACGCTCTGTCACGACAAGCCCCGCCCCTCCGGCGCGGCACCGCCCCGCACGCCGCGCCGCTCATGCGCTGTCTGCCCCCGCGCGCCGCTCCCCGGGCGGGGCAAGGGGCAGGAGGCGCTGCGCGCGCCGCCGGGCCCCGCCCCTCCCGGGCCGCCAGGCGCAGGCCCCGCCCCTCCCTGGCGGCGCCGCATCGGGGCGGCCATTTTGTGTGGCTGCGCCGTCGGTGTCGCTGGGCTCGGCGCGGAGCGGGGCCCGGGGCGGTTCGGCTCCGCTCGGACCCTCTTTCCCGCGCAGATCCCTCGGTAAGAGCGCGGCGGCGCCTGGGCGGGCCGGGCCGCCTGCCCTGCCCTGCCCCGCGCTGCGGGCCCGCGGCGTGGCGAGGCGAGGCGGGGGGAGGCCGGGCGGGCGGGCGGGCGCGGCTGGCACGCGCCCCCGCGCACAAAGGGCCGGGCCGGGCCGGGCCGGGCCGGGCGGCGCCTCCCGCGCGGGGCCCGCGGGGCCGCTTCCGCCTGGCCGCGGCGCGGGGCGCTGAGGCCGGGGGGCCTGGGCCGGCCCCCGCCCGCCCCCTCCCGCCCTCCCTCCGTCCCGCCGCGCCTCCCCCCGCGCCCGGCGGCCCGCGGAGCCGCGCGGCCGGCGCGGGCAGGTGAGTATGTGCGGGCCGAGGGCCCGGCCGGCGGGGCGGGGCGGGCCGAGCGAGGCGGCGGCGGGGCCGGAGCGCGGGGTGCGCGGCGGCGGCGGCCGGGGCGGTGCGGGGGCCGCGCGGTCCGGGAGCGGCGGGAGCTGCGGGGCTCGGCGGCCGCGGGGCCGGCGGCGCGGACCCGGTCCCGGCGGGGCTGGTGGCGGGGGGCCCCGGCGGGGCGGCGGCGGCCGCTCCTCGGCCGGGCCCGGGGGCGAAGCGGGGGAGAAGGTCCCCGGTGCCTGCGGCGCTGCCGCCGCTCCTCGGGGTTACCCGGTGAACGTCAGCGAAGTTGCCGTGCGGTAACGTCATGCTCTGCTCCACTAATAAAAGTAAACTCTCAACGCCCCCCCACCTCGTCCCCCCCCCAAAATACAAAGCTAAACCCAACCTGGTGTTGAAGTGGGTCCCAGAAGTAACCCAGGAGTCTGCGTGAGCTTTCTTTTGGAAAAACTAAAAAACTCTTGGCTCTGGTTTTACTCACTCTTAACCTTGTCCGTTCTTCTTAGTGATTTTCTTGCCCGCCTCGGTCTGCTGGGGGTAGGCTGAAGGATGGGCGGGTGGTTTCCTCGGTGCACTCCTCCTGAGGCTGCTCCATCGGCTGTGTTGTGCCCAGTGGATGGAGGTTCTTTCTGCGTGGCTGGTAGGGTGTTGTGCAGAGTCTGCCCTGCGAAGTCCGGAGGTGCAGAGCCAGCGCTGTGCGGCAGAGCCTGTGCCCTGCTCCCTCTTTGCCTAGCTGATGTGCTCTTGCGAGTCGGGTGGATTGGAAAGGACGTCTTTACGTACGTGAGTGACAGACAGTTTTCTTTCACGTTGAGAGAATTGAGACTCGCCAACAAAAGTAGATGCTGTTCGGTGGAAAGGTTAAACATACTAGCGTGGAGTTTTGCACCTTTTCTGAAGAACGCTGCTTGGTTTTGTTTGTGTTGTTTCACTTTGTAGCGTGCCTTAGTCCACTGCACATCTTCAGCTTGTTTTCAGTGCTGTGAAGAGGAAGATGTGCAACTCTGTGGTTGCTGTACTGGAAATACATCGAACGATTTGGGGTGTTCTTCCAAATGGAAACTTCCTTGTGCATGAAAGATTTATCTCCTTCTTGAAGCAGCTGTGTTTTTGCATGAACTGTTTTTCAGGTGATTACGTTCTTTCCTGCGTTGTAAAGGGCTGTTTGACACTGCTAGATATGAAGGTATATAGTTGAATCCTTCTAATACAGGATTGCTTGTTTCTCTTAAAGGTCTAATAAAAAAATAAAAAGACCATCTTTTCCTAAATGCATTTGCTGTTTTAATGTAAGTCTGAAGAGCGTAGTTGTATCTTTCTCACTTGTAAGTCTGGTGTGGATGTCCTGGAAGATCTGTGACTATCTGTGTTTGTTTGAATTCCCTCTCTTGGGCAGTTTGTGGATGGTTTGCTAGTACGTCTTTCTCGAAGTTCACTTTGGTAATGATGCTTATGACTGAAAATGGCTTGTTGAGTTGTGTGAGGAGACAATTATTTTGTTCTTTGTGTGGTTAATTCCTGGATAGTTTTCCAAAGAATCACAATTTTAGTATGAGATGGTCTACTAAGCAAGGAAAGAGCAAGGGTTTTTCATCCCTTCTTTAAATACAAAATACATATGTTGCCACTTACAGTGTTTGCCTCTTTTGTTGAGTTGTAATTCCAGGAAGACAATTTTTATACAGAGATGGAAAAGACTGGCATTTGATCAGGACGTGGATAATGAGAAGACAGATTACACCTGAAAACGCAGTATCTCAGTGGGGATTCCTTACTGTCTGCTTTGGCGAGGTGGCTGTGAAATGTCCTGTGGTTTCAGTGGTTTGCGTGACCCAGGAAGAGTTCCTTGTGTGCAGCTGCAGGGAGGCTTGCTGAGGTGCGGCTTGTGTTGCTGTGTTCAAATGAGAAGGTGCGCAGTTGGAGGAAGGAATATCATTGTGGTGGAGCAAGGGTTTGTTGAAATTGAGGGTTTTCAAGTATTTAATTCTTGTTCTTTGCCTTTGAAAGAGTAATTCATTCACCTATTGGTGATGGGAAAATTTGAAAGATTCTTTGGACGTTTTCTGGTTCTTTTTATATGCTTTGTGGAAGGCACATTCATGTCTCAGAACCATTTGAAAGCTGTGATGCAACTATCAGCAAGTCATACAGGTGTAAAGCATTAGAAAATGCACTCTTACTCTTGTGGTCGTTGTATGTCGCAGTGCCTTGTGGTGGTCACAGGTTTGAACTTTCTTTATATACAGTTCTTTGTGGACTGTTACTGCTGTTGTGTTGCCTGCATTGATTTTTGCCTCCATTTATTCTTTATTGCAGTCTAAAAGTTGGTTTTAATTGGTTGCCCACAGGATTGGCTTGGCTTCTGCTACTTGTTAAGAAAAAAACATCTGTCTTTGCAGGTAAGAGCCTTTGAATTGAAGACTTCTTTGTATGCTTATTGAGTATATCTTAAGAAATATTCGAAGCTTTTGGAATCTGTGAATTGGCATCAGAACACTTGGGTCAAATAATCTGTAGCTAGTCTCTGTCCTTTGACTCCCACTGGTGATGGGGGATCTGGCAGTGTTGTTCTTGTAAACAGAATTTTCTGCCAAACGAATGTTTTGTTGTTTCGTCAGCATGTGGTAGTCCGGAGCACTCTACCAGTTATTTTGCAGTGTTGGAAGATGTAGCTGCTTTGCTGCAGGCCACAGGTCTGCATGTTTCTAACGACTGGAGTTTAGAAGTGTACAGTTAGTGATTCTAATTAGATTTTGCAGCTTGTAAAGGGGTCAGATTAAGATAGTCATCTCTGAGCTGATTTGAGCCTAACAGGTTGATTTTAGCCTTTTTTTTTTTTTTTAAAAAAAAGCAAAACTGTAGTCTGCAACTTTAGCTGTTGCTAGACAGTCTCAGCCTGGATGCTTAAAATTCCTCCTACAGCACCAGTGTTACAAACTTTGTAGTCTTTGTGCAGGAATTGCCACAGATGTTGTGTATGCTTGTGTACTATGTGGGTACTTTAATACTCCCCAGGGACGATGTTGAATCTTCTGAACTTTTCTTAATTTGAAAAATGCATTCATCTCAAGAGGCTAGTCTGGTGTTTTCATCAGTTTCTGCATGTGACCCAAATTCTGTTTGTTTTACTGATTAGCACATAGATGGAAGAAGCAATATTATCATCGTGTACACCTTTTTCCAGTGTAACATCAACTTTTTTAGACGTTCAAGACATGAACATGCTGTTAAGGCTCATCAGATGAGTTAAATCAAGTTGATTATTGGCAGCCTGTTGCTCTCCATTTTTGATCTTGGCTTGCTAATGGAGATGGCTTGTCCATAGTGCAACTTTAGGATTTTGTGCTTCTGGTCTCTCCAAAACTATACCAAACACACAAAATGATTACAAAACCTACTTCTGCCTTCAAGTACCTTTTTGTACTAGGGGGGAAAGCAGGCAGCTGGAGAACACCTCTGAAACAGCTCAACAAAAGCCTTCTGTGCACGCTTACCAGGTGTGTAGGCCATGCTGTGTCCGAAGTTGATGTTGCCTCTGCATGGATGGTGATCTTTACAAGTGACCTGTGAAATATTTGAGCAGCCTTTGCTTTTTCATGAGTTGGAAAATTTGAGTGGGTCATTGTCTCCTCCTAAGTGCATTTTGGAAAAAATCGGACTTGTGGGTGCTTAGAAATGTGAAATCTGGCCCTCTGGTCCTTGTGATTTTTTTTCAAATCACAGAAGTGACACTAGTACTTTGTTAAAGCACTGAAATCCTGAAAAATTTGAAGCAGGTATGTTTTGAGTTGGCAAAGTATTTTTTGCCAAATAGATTTGATGGGGTAAGGTCATTAAAATTATTTTTATTCATACCATGCTACTGTTAGCTCTTGCTTAATAGCAAGCATTTGGTTAATACTGTGCATGGAATTAACTACGCTGGAGTCGCTGCAGCTAGTTTTTCTAGAAACTGTATGCCTCAGCAGCTGTTTGGGGCTTTTTGTCAACAGTAATTTAGTGAACCTAAATAGAATACTTAGTAACAAAACTTCAAGATGTCTGTTAGCATTTATAATGAAGTCTTGAATTTCATGCAAGATTGAAACACTTGCATTATCCCCTAAGTTACGTAAATGTTCAAATGCTGGAACTCCTCTGAAGGGTTCTTTTGTGACCTGTTAATTTGTAAATCATTAGTAAATGCAGTTATCTAGCAGATGTCAGTTCTGATAAAGAATATAGGATGTTCTGAACCAGCATATCTGAGCAGAAAAACCTTCCCAACTGGCTTTTGTTCAACTAATAGCCGTATCGGATTGTCATCCCTTTTGCATTAGTAAGGAAACAACTAAAAGTAATCTCCCATTTAACACAAGAAACTTCAAATGTCTAACTCCTGATACGTAAAAATTTATGAAACTCATTTCTTTGTGTCATGGGTAATAGAGGAAATGGAAACCTCCTAGCAAGATAGGCTGTTAGTATTATTTTAGTTTTCGAAGCATAGGTGCAAAACCGGGGATGCTTTTATACTGCTTGCCTGCCTCAGGGTCGTCTGATTCGAAAGCAGTCCTGCAGCATAACGTAGTAACCTTCAGTTTTACGATCGCCTGTGGTACGGCTTCCTTAAAATAGGCAGAGTTTTCATTTTAACCTTAGTTTCAGAGATTGCTGTCAACGTTAGGCAAATTTAAAATAAAACTACAGAATCCTTGAAAAATACTGCTGTTTCAAAACAGTGTAAAAAGTCTTACATGCTTTCTCAGGTGTGTACATAGCAGGCTTTTACTCTGGCCTGTTTTTTCCACATGGGGCAGTTATTTTGCTGTTGGAAAATGATCGGGCAATGAACTTCATTCTCAAGTTTAATGTGAGTATCACTGTAAGAGAAAAATGGAAGGTGTTGCTTTTGTTAGCTTGCTGTGGAGATGGGAAAGATGCTTTTAGAAAAATAATCGCCGAGGCTTAGTATATATTCCCCTTTCTGTTGCTGCCATCCTTTGGCAGGTTAGGGGTGTTCTTACCAGTATGTACAGCTAGAATTTTTTTTTTTAGACCTTCTTGTGTTCGTCTTGCAAGTTCACTCTCTCTTTCAAGACGCTGCAGTAGGCAGTCAGATGTTTGTTTGCAGCAGCTAGAGCAGCAGAGCTGACACTGAGCCAGTGGGCCCGTCTGCTGTTTGCTTGAGGGAGAAAGGTCCTCTGTGCTTCTCTGGTGGCACCTGGATGTGGGCCAGTGCCCTCTAATACCCCAGTACGTTGCTTCAGTTCAGCAGTGTGTGGAAGGGGTTAGCTCTGGTTTACTGGGCAACAGAACAAAATACTGCAGTACCCACTTGAGTGATCTGAAGTTCCATCATGCTTACAAAAGAATTGCTTCTGTTTTTTGCTGTAGAAGAGCTTTTACTCTTGTTTTCGTTAAATACTGAATTCAGCCTCACATGTTGGTGGTTGAATTGTTGGGTAGTGGCTTTACATAGTAAAGGATGTATGCGAGGCATGTCTACTCTCAAGCGGCTGGGAGACCTGGACAGGCAAATGCAGCTGACTGAAGGATGTGACTGTGTGCTGGGATACCATACCTAGCTGAATATGGAATGCTGGGAGGTAGTCACTGATGGTAGTCGCTCATAGCTGTGGCACACAGCCGGACGTCGTTGGTGGTGCGCTGCCTCCTGGTGTTGCGTTGTGTAGCTGGCTCATCCTGGGTTTCAGATGCTTCATAAACACCATTTGTACGTGACTAATGGGAGCCTTAGAGGTCTTCCATACAGATACTTAGCTGTCTTGTGCTGAGGACGTCAAGAAGTTTCAAAGATGAAGTGGCTCGGGTGGAACTAGGTGCTACTGCTGACTGTTTAGGATGTGAGGCTGGCTTCTGAACCGGTGCTAGTATTAATATGATGCTTTCAGTCTTTGTAGAAAGCTTGTCAAGCATAAGTGAGAATTACGTAGTTTCCTTTTTATCTTGAGCTTCTGATATGACCTCAGGCGCTTCTGTAGAGTGTGTACAAGGTAGCTGTCAAGATCTGCCTGTTCAGAATTGATCTTAAGCTTCTAGTAACCTCAGCTGTGGAGGTGAAAGTCATGTACTTGTGCCTGAGATGGAAGGTATAATACTAGACGGAACATCTGCAACTATTAAATAATTATACCGCGTTTTTGAAAGTTGTAAAGGCCAAATACCTAGCTAGGATATCCATAGATGTTAATTTAGTTTAGGCGAGGTCTGTATAGCCACAAAATGTCTGGGGCTAGTTAATAACGGTCACCTAGAGTTCTTGCCTTTGCTAGGAGAAAAATATAAGATCAGTATAAGCTAGGTGGTTCCTGTCAGGATGTTGTGTGAGTCTCACTGTTGCTAGTTGTGCATAATGGTTTTTTGTTCATAACCAACCTGCTGTTATGTTCCCAGTCATCTTCACCTGGCAGGAGATAAAATCCCTCCACAAATGAAAGAGGACTGTTTATTTCCCATAGGTGTGCAGAATTTTTTGCAGTCACTTTGCCAGGTACAGTGGATACCATATTGGTGTATGGTAAATAATTTTTTTTCTTGGCTAAAATATGAATTTTGCTTGTTTTCCATTAAATAATCAACTACTGATATCGCAGTTCTGATTTTTGCTGTTCCTTACTTTTTTTTTTTTTTTACTGACACTTGTGGGTCTTAGTTTAACAGTTATTTTGGAATTTCTAGTGCAAAATGTATGCTAATTGTGTTGGTAAATGTTTAATACTTCAATCTGTATGAAGTAAACAAATGTGTATAAGGAACTCGGAATATAAACATGCTTAATCTTTGCAAGATGATGTTAGGTGTATGTAAACAAATATAGTAGATGGTGTCTGTAGGTAATTGCCTGGTGTCATAAACACTAGTCTGACATAGCCGTTGCCTTTTCTCATCTGCAGGTGTGTGTTGTTTCAGCGCAGCATGGCTGTGGTCATCCGCTTGCAAGGTCTCCCGATTGTGGCGGGGACCATGGACATTCGCCACTTCTTCTCTGGATTGACCATTCCTGATGGGGGAGTGCATATTGTAGGGGGTGAACTGGGTGAGGCTTTCATCGTTTTTGCCACTGATGAAGATGCAAGGCTTGGTATGATGCGCACAGGTGGTACAATTAAAGGGTCGAAAGTAACACTATTGCTGAGCAGTAAAACTGAAATGCAGAACATGATAGAACTAAGTCGTAGGCGTTTTGAAACTGCCAATCTAGATATGCCGCCAGCAAATGCTAGCAGATCGGGACCACCGCCTAGTTCTGGAATGAGTGGAAGGGTTAACTTGCCTACTACTGTACCTAACTTTAATAATCCTTCTCCTAGTGTAGTTACTGCTTCTACTACTGTGCATGAAAGCAATAAAAACATATCCACATTTTCTACTGCCAGTATGGGGACTGCACCTCCAAATCTTGGGAGTACCTTTGGTAGCCCAACATTTAGCTCAACTATACCTAGCACAGCATCCCCAATGAACACAGTACCTCCTCCACCAATCCCTCCTATCCCAGCTATGCCATCTTTGCCACCAATGCCTTCTATTCCCCCGATACCTGTTCCACCTCCTGTACCCACGCTGCCTCCTGTTCCTCCGGTTCCTCCGATACCCCCTGTGCCCCCCGTACCTCCAATGACACCTATGCCTCCCATATCAGGAATGCCTCCTATGAATCCTCCACCCGTAGCGCCTTTACCCGCTGGAATGAATGGGTCTGGAGCAGCAGTGAATATGAACAGCGGCTTGAATCCATTGTTTATTGGTCCCATGAATCCTGTAAATCCTATCCAGATGAATTCTCAAAGTAATGTCAAGCCAATTCCAATCAATCCAGACGATTTGTATGTCAGCGTTCATGGAATGCCCTTTTCTGCAACAGAATCTGATGTGAAAGACTTTTTCCTTGGGCTCCGTGTGGATGCGGTCCATATGCTGAAGGATCATGTAGGTCGAAATAATGGAAATGGACTAGTTAAGTTTTTTTCTCCTCAAGATACATTTGAAGCACTGAAGCGAAACAGAATGCTGATGATTCAGCGCTATGTTGAAGTTAGTCCTGCGACAGAGAGGCAGTGGGTGGCTGCTGGAGGCCACATAACTTTCAAGCAAACCATGGGTCCCTCTGGGCAGTCGCACCCTCCACCTCCCCAGGCTCATCCTAGGTCAAAATCTCCCGGTGGGCAGAAAAGGTCGCGGTCGAGATCGCCCCACGAGCAGGGCTTCTGTGTTTATTTGAAAGGTCTTCCCTTTGAATCAGAGAACAAACATGTGATAGATTTTTTTAAAAAGCTGGATATAGTTGAAGACAGCATTTATATAGCTTATGGACCTAATGGGAAGGCGATTGGAGAGGGTTTTGTCGAGTTTAGGAATGAAGCTGATTATAAAGCAGCTTTGTGTCATCATAAGCAGTACATAGGGAATCGCTTTATTCAAGTTCATCCAATTACTAAAAAGGCAATGTTAGAAAAGATAGATATGATTCGTAAAAGACTGCAGAACTTCAGCTATGACCAGAGAGAAATCCTCATGAGTGCTGAGGGAGAACCAGGCCCGCCAAAATTGTGTGCACATATATCTAATATTCCATACAATATAACAAAAATGGAAATCCTTCAGTTTCTAGAGGGACTGGCAGTAGAAGAAAACTCCGTACAGATTCTTGTTGATAATAACGGGCAAGGTTTAGGACAAGCACTGGTTCAGTTTAAAGCTGAAGAGGATGCTCGTAAGGCAGAGCGTTTGCATCGTAAGAAACTGAATGGAAGAGATGTTGTTTTGCGTTTGATAACTGTGGAAGAAATGAGAGATATTGAGAGAAACCCACCATCTCAAGGGAAAAAGATACTGAAAATACCAATACAAGCAAACGCGGCTGTGCCACCGGGAGCACAGGGCGCCGGTGGGGATGAGCATGCATTCTTGGCGGGAAATTCTAAAGAGGCGAACAACGGTCCTCCGTTTAACTTCCCTGGTAACTTCGGCGGGTCTGGCACGTTTGGTCCCCCTCTACCACCGCCTGGAATAGGTGGCTTTCCTGATTCTAGACCGGGAATACCTGCAGTTGCAGCTGGCGGTTTACCTGGTGCGGGTATCGAGGTCCCGGGTTTTGCAGGTGGGCCTGCTAATTTGAGTGGACCGGCAGGTTTTGCAGGGGGTCCTCAGACTTTTGGTAACGGTCCTGGGAACCTAAGTGGACCCCCTGCCTTTGGTGCTGGCCCTCCGGGAATTGCTGGTGGTCTTGCACATTTGAGTGGACCTCCAGGGTTTGGACCTGGACCGGGAAATATACATATTGGTGGACCCCCAGGTTTTGGAACAGCGTCTGGGAAGCCAGGACCAACTGTCATTAAAGTGCAAAATATGCCCTTTACTGTTTCGGTGGATGAAATTTTGGATTTCTTTTATGGTTACCAAGTGATCCCTGGTTCAGTGTGCTTAAAATACAATGAAAAGGGCATGCCCACTGGAGAAGCAATGGTTGCATTCGAGTCTCGTGATGAAGCTATGGCAGCTGTTGTTGATTTAAATGACAGGCCTATAGGCTCCAGAAAAGTGAAACTTGTTTTAGGGTAGCTGTTAATATGAAGTAGCTGTAGAATAGATCTTCATAGTGCTGTGATAAATGCATCCGGATTGGTTTTTATAGTATTTCCAGGATAGAACCTGTGGATTGTTGAAACTGTAAAACGGATTGGTTTTGCTAAGACAGAGCACTGGGTTAGCCCTTCCATCAGAAATACTGCAAGGGTAGATGCGCAATGAATTTTCCTGAACAAATGTGTGGAGAAGCTGGACAGATTCTTACTTATCATAGAAGTTTGTTAAACTATACTGGACACAGTGCTTATCAAGGAATCTAGGTTGGTGTTACGTAGCTTCGGAGAAGGGAAATGGGTGAGGTCAGTGAAGCTCTTCGGTGGGTGCTCTTGCAAGCCATTGTAAAATAGATAGCTGTTTCTAGATTTGGTTAAAAGCTGCCTGAATTTGCTTTGTTTACAGGTCAAAGCTTTGTTTAAAGTCCTGATTTTACTCTGCAACTGAACGAATTCTCAGTGTACACAGATTAATTGTTTTGTGTATGTATCTTTATTTTTTCCAAGATTCTCACTGTATGAACAGTTGAATTATGCCCATTGCTGATGTGTCTACCAAACTAATTCCTATAAGTATGAGCAGAATCATTCTGTAAAATTCAAGCTGTTCTTTGTGGAATAACCTTTAGTTATTTATATATTGCAATTATAACTGTGCAGAATAAGACTTTTGCCACAAGTGTAGCTGACCTCGAACATTATCATATGAGTTTTGTAGTACACTTATAAAACATTTGCAGTAGAAGTAACGACTCGAAAACGCTCATTGTTTAAGTAGCTTGATTTGTTAGGATTACATGAATCAGTTGGAGTAGGGTCTTTGACGCTAGTTGGGATATTGATGTTGTATTTCTAACGTGTCTCGAACTCCTTACGTAGAGTCTCTGCTAAGAGAACCAAAGTGGTGATTATTAGTAGAAGATTGGAGTCTAGCTAAAGTTTTAAATTAGTTTATATATGAAAGAAGCTTTTGTCTTCAGCAACTCTGTGAATTACTGCTATGGGTGAATTCAGAGATAAAATTTATTTTTCTCCAAAACTTGAAAATACTGAGTTTACTATATATTTTTGCAATAAAGTTGTGCTGTTGTATTCAAAGTCTGTAAAGAGTTGCCGTTTTCTTTGCTGTGCAGTAAAACCTTCTGTGGAAAAACACAGAATTGGGAAGGAAGTAATTACAGAAGTGAAAAGTGGAATTCTTTTGGTTCATCCCTGCTTAGCTTACGATAAATTTTGACTTGGGCATTGCCTGAAAAAAATCCTACTATTCCCTGCAAATCATTGTACTTAAACATAGTAAACTTTAATCCATTTTGGTTTTTGGACTAAGGAAAACAGTGCCTTTTGGTGTTGCTTATCATGGAACACTGAAGTGTATGGTCAGGCAAAATGGCGAGGTGCAAGTGGCAACAGTTTTATTCCCGCGGTGTGTAGGGGAGATTTGAAAACCTGTGCAGCGCTGCGTCCCGAGAGGAGTTCACAGTACAGGAGTCTGTGGAAGGATTGTACAAAGGTGTACTTCAATAAAGAGGCGGTCGCATTACACAGATGCTTCTGTAATTCATTAGCATAATTTTGTTTTGACAGATTACTAGGTGGTCCCAACTTTGGAAAAGTCATGTGATTTGTATATACTGTTTAAAATTAAGCCTCCTGTTAATAAAACTGTCTGTCTCTGAAGCTTCATGTTATGCGTTTCAACAGTCTTTGGGAGTAATGTTTAAACAGCAGATCTTTGTTTCTTTTTTTTTTTCTTTTGAAAGTCTGAAAGTACTCTTGCTGATGTCAGAAAGATGTGTGATTAGGAGTCAAGCCTTTCAGTTTATTTTTAAAGTTTTGCTCTTTGTTTTTTAAACAACTTTTATTAAAGTTTCATACTATATTGGAGTTATTTGGGTGCTTGTTTCTTCACGTTTCACATTAGAATAAAATTACTGAAAAGGAAAACTTGGCTTCATTGTTCACGGAATTGATTTAAGATATCAGTGTGTGTTGACTTGCGGAAACTGGTGATAACTTTTTTCAAGTTCAAATGGATCACAACAGTGCTTGCCTTGTTGTGAAATGGAATTAACCTGCGGGTGTCTGGAATTAGGTACACGGTTCTGTGTTACTTTGGTAATGGATACAGGGTTCCTAGTGTTTGTGTGAGACGCAGCGTATGCTGCGAAACATGCTTGTGTGCCTGTTCCGTTGGACTTTCGAAAAGTGCAGGTTGGTTTTGGAAATCTTTAATTTTCTAATTGCTGGTTTTCTGTACGATCTAAAGATGTTTAAATGTGGGTCTAAAAAAAGTGCAAACCGATACAAAAAGCCATTGGTGTTGCGAACACTGACATGGATGGAACGCTGAAGTGGAGGATTTGGGGTGGAGGAGGGGCTCTTCCATCTTGCCATGCCGTTGATGCTCCATATCTTTGAGCATAAATTGGTAGCAAATTGGTCAGTAAATATCCTCCCTTCTTCCTTGAGAGTAGGCCCTTGGAAAAAATAGGGAGTTGTGGCATATTTAGAAGTTCTGTGTGTACTGTAAATAGTACAGCTGCTGTCCCAAATAGTTACGGTTGATCCTTTAAAGCGTGGAAGGAAGCATTCATTGTCGAGTGTCGCTTGCAAACGTAAGAGGTTTTCTGTAACAACTTGCTTTCATGTTAGAAGCGGCCTTAAACTGCGTGTCATCCTAAATTATGAAGGATGCCATTATAGTAACAGACTGCATGGCTAGATTTGATATAATAGTTTACTTTGATCATCTTTATATTTGTGAGCAGCCTTAAAAATAAGGGGTTGGACCTCTGAGGTCCCGTCTCCAACGTGGAAGGGGTGTAATTGCCCTTGCATGTACACCTCAAGGCTGGCTGCTAACCAGGCAGCAACAGAAAGAATCAGCTAATGGACACTGCTCAAATGTGCTGTTGTTTTGGCCTTGATGCTTTGAGTGTCAGGAACTGACAGCCTGCTTAGCCTCGCTGGAACGATGCAGTCGGTGACACTGATGGCCCAGTTTCTTCAAGTTATGGAAAGAAGGTACATGTGTTTTTGTATCTGGCCAAGTTGGTGTTTTTAGCAGTTCCTTAAGTGTTAGGGTCTAAGTACTACTTGTAAAAGAAAAAAGGAAAAAAAAGAAGTGATAAAGTGTTACATTCAGACGTGATTTCTGTTAAACATACATATTTTTGTCATCCCATTCACAAGAGAAAGTATGAATGTAGTAAATTATTCAATTATAAACTTGAGACCTACATGGAAGAACTGCAATGATTAGATGAAAGTGTGACTTCAGAGTTACCAGGTTTTCAAGCAGTTACACGTAAATGTCGCAGTCCAATTTTGTTTCTAACACAAGTCAATTCTGTAATATTACAGACGATGTTAAAGCCCGTTCCTCATTGATGAATTGTTGCCACGTTCTAAATGTAGACTTACGAGAGGTTTGAGGCTTTGTAGGCTTAAAGAAAACTGAAGGATCCTTCTTGCTTATTCTAAGTAGCATTCCTTTCATAGCATTTAATGTTTTCCTTGAATGCCTGTGCTCTGAATTTGTTGAGTGGAGAGGAAGATCGATGCAAAAATGTGTAGTCATGCGCCAGTTGACGTTGAAGGTCTGCCTTCTGAAGAGCAGACGTGCTGGTCGGTTCTGCCGAGTTGGGCAGGCTGTCCTTACAGAAGTTGTTGCCTATACTGTGTGAAATCAGCAGTTTGTTTTGCCGAGTCTGTTCTGGTGCAGTAAAGACTGCAGAAGCTCAGAAAAAGAATATTTTTCCAGTTACCTAGACACACCAGTGGTGCATTAACTGTAAATAACAATTTTGGTTTCTGTGTTTTGTTCGTCCTCAGTCTTCTGCTGTGGTGGTTCCAAAGCTGCTGCTTCCTTCAGCAAGTGCTGTCGGTCCTCGGCGTGTTGTGCAGCAGTGTGCGCCTCTGAACCGTGTTCGCCGTCCGATCTGCAGTGTTAACCTGCTACGTATTGTGGGGTGCTTAAAGCCTCTCGTTGGACAGCGGACCGCTCTTAGGGTGCAGTGGGTTTAGCATGATTATCCGGATATGTGGGTTAGACCCTGAATCAAAGGATTGTGATTCCTGTTTAACACAGACTATAGCGCAAGCGAAAGACTGGTTTCTGTCTTGGATGAGATAATTGGTTGGAAGGATGCAGTTTTGCAACTGGCTTGGTATATGGGGTAGCATTTAGTTTGAGTCTAGACATACACAAATGAGTTTTATGTCAGTTTGCTTCTTTACACATTGTGCAAGTCTTTAAAAAGAAAAGAAACAAATGCTAAATTCTGTTGCTGTAAGAGGTTTTTCAGAAGCGGTGCCTTGGGCCTGGAAGTAGTGTTGCCAAATACATTTGCTTGTCTTTGCCCCTTTGCAGGTTTGCTGATGCTGACTTCTGTTCTGTGGCTGTATGTTCGTTCATGGTTTTGGGAACACTGAGCCAGCGTTTGTGTACAAAGCGAATGACTCTTCCTCCCAGAGGAAGAGGAAGTGAAACTGTCTGTTAAAAGCTTCTGCAGGAAGAGTAACCTCAAGGGGTGCTCTTCCTATCTGTTTTTGGCAGCAAGAACATGATTGTAGGTGAAAGGTTTGGCTTTCCCACGGAATGAAAATCTGTCAGTTGGTAGTGTGCGTTCAGCTTACGGATTGTGGCTGTGTACTGAACTCCACGGCTCGTTCCCTGTCTTGTGATCAGGTAGGTACACGGTAGCTTATTTTCCGTGCAGGTGACTTTGTCAGTAATTTTCTTGGAGCTTTGTTACTGCGTGGGGTGTTTGGGTGTTGTTTGTGCAGGGAGCGCTTCCTGCTTTCCTGAGTTGGTGCTTTTCACTCAGGGCTATAAATACCATATGTAAGAAAAGTAGCCCTGAAAGTGTTCCTTTTCCATAGCTCCGGACTGAATACGGGTGTCCGATGGTTTAGTTGTGACTCTTTCCACTCACTGCCACTTAGGTCTGTGCAGCTTCCTTTGTTGTCATTCTTCTGTTTTTATATATGGATTCACAGCATGGCAGCATAGGAGGGAGGCAACCGGCCGAATTCTGACCCGAGTTCCTCTGCTGCTGCTGCAAGTCAAAGCGTACTCCTTTGTTTTACTCTCGTATGCTCTCATATCAACAGCCTTAAGTTCAAATGGTCTCACCAGTTGCTTCCCAAATATATTAAAGCAAGCTTTCAGAAGCAGCGAATGTATTCTTGTTTAATGTGAGCCCGGTTTCCACCAAATCAGTTTTGTGACTCTCTTGTTTACGGCACTCACACCAGCTTCACTGTTTTTTCCTCAGCTTTTGGGAAGTCTTTTGCTACGAGTTACCAGTGAACTAGACTGTAGTTCTTCATTTAGTTGATAATAGATCACAGCCAGAATAACGTCAGCGGGTGGAGTGGGGATTATCGTAGTGTACACGGCTGAGGGAGTACAATTTCTCTATAAAGCTTAAAATTTAGGACTTGGAAGGCATGCACAGGGGAACCAGGAATTGATTCTGCCTAAAACTCTCTTGCTTGGCATAGTATGGCTTTTTGGACCTGTTGCTGCTTCTGGAAGGCTGGTGACTTTGAAATGTTCATACTGTAGTCACAGTATTGTTAACCAAAGAACTGGTGGGGTGGTATCACTGATTTCTGACCATCTGAAGGTAGGTGGAACTTCCAGCTAGCTATTTCATAGTTTTGACCAATTAGTTTCATTTCAGCCATTTCCCATTAAATGTTGACTATGTAGATGTAGCGTTGCTCTGTGTGACAGTAGGAAGCTTAGAAATGTTTGCTAGTCACTCAGAAATGAAGGCAGATTTTGGGAGGAAAATAGCAATATAGTCAGAACCTAAACTACATGAAGAATTTCTTTTAGGTAATTTTGATTGAGTGCCTTTTACGATAAAATTCATAGGACTTTGTCAAGCCTCTGTGTGGCGTCTTTTTGCTTAGTGACCTTCTTGCTGCATTTGTCAGAATGTGCTCCATAATGTGAGCTTTTTATGAAATTTTTGTTTTCAGCACTGTAACCAAAGCATTGCTCCTTGATTTGATGAGAAGGATGGATACGGAATGTGAAAAGTCCTTGTTTGTTTGAGCAGGAAGCTCAGCTTGAAAGTGAAAACGGTGGTTGCGGATACCATTTCATTATTAGCCAACCAAAAGGGCAGTATTTATAAACCCTGTGTTCTTGAGGAACACTAATGCAACCAGCTACAAAAGCAAAGAGGGTAATGACAGTAAAACTAGGCGCTGGCAGTCCGTTGATTGCATGTAGGGGAAACCCCCTTGAAGGGGGAAGGCAGAAGTGTTAAGCATTACCAATTCGGTTGCCTAAGATTCCTCCAGCACGTTCCAGCATTGCTGCAGAGCCAGTCTGCTGTGTTACAGGTCCAGTCTCAGGCGAATAAATGGCGTGGTTTTTATAGCACTTAGCGCTCCTTTCATCTGTAGACATGAATGCTTTTAAGAGGTGAGGTGAGCGTGTATGCAGGGTGGTGGTGTATAGCTAACTTGTCTCCGAGTAACCAGTAGGTCAGCGGCAGTGTTTTCGTCCGCACGTAAAGGCGAGTCAGCATTGACAGCAGTGAAGTGGCATTAGGGTTGAAATCGAAAGGTTGAGGCCAAACTTTAACTCTTCAGCTTTAGTAAAAAGCACCAAGTGATGCCCTAATCTAATGAAACTTCAGCCCTGAGCTCGTGTGAAGAGGCGCAGAACAAAACAGTGAGTATATAGTTAAATTCTTAAACTAATCTGAAATTTAAATTCAGTTGTTAATGACAGAATGTAGGAGAAGTAATTGAACTACACGGTTTGCTGTTAAACAGTTAAACTCGAGCCCTGCCCAGTCTTGCATATTCTTAGATTGTAAATCAGAATTGGTTTTGATGGTTGAGTCTGTTTTAAGGTTTTTAAAGGCAGCTGTAGTTGGTGTCACGTCACATGTAAAAGCATTTTGAGTAAACTGGTTGCATCTCTTAAAGAAAAAAAAGCCTGTCAGGTATATCTGAAAAATTACATACACAGCATCGTGACACACTGCACAAATGTCCTGGATTTTTTGAAGGCCTTTTTTGTCATCTGGACACTCATCCTTTGCTTTGGGTGATGCGACACCACATTTTTGTTAAAAGGTGGTAATCGAAATGGCGTTTCTTCCTTGCAATGCAAGCAGTATGTTGTGCTATTTCTTTGAATGAGAAGGTAGTATTTGGCTACCGTAACTACTCCAGGAGCAGAAAGGAGAGTGTGCAGACAGTGTTTTCCTTCTGCCAGGTGGCTTGTGCTGCTTTTCGTGTTAAAATTTGTCCTTAGTTGTGCCTGTAAAAATCAAGCAGAAATAAATTGTCTGAAACCAAAGATGTTTTGATTTAAACAAAACCAAAAAAGCAATGTGGTAGCAGAAGGCTGATGGTGATTTAGCTTCTGCACTGCTTTTCAGAGTTCAGTGCTTTTGACTATACCTTTATTTCTTCCTCTCAACAAACTGAATTTTACATTTGTTTCTCCTGCCTTGTGCTACTAAGCTACATAAAACAGTTGCAGAGATCCTGTGCAGCCTGCTGTAGGTGACCCTGCTTCGGCAGGGGGTTGGACTAGATGACCCACAGAGGTCCCTTCCAACCCTGAACATCTGTGATTCTGTGTAATGTAAATCCTAGTAAGAGTTTGCAGATAATGTTACATCTCTCCAAAATAAGAATATTTTCTGTGCAGTGACTTGACTGAATACGACCGTAGTATCATCATTTAACTCTGTTACGGTGAAAGGTGAGAGGAATCCCTGTAATCAAGTTCTGTGCCAGCCATGGAGTGGTGGTGTAGCATGTAGCCTTCCTTGTTGGTCTTGTTTAGTCTTGAAAAGATAGTAAGAACCCGTTGTTCTGAATGTTTTTGAGCAGCGCACGCTCCAAGTTCGCTTACATGTATACCATGAAAACAGATACCGTTTTAGTATTTTTGTGATCTTCAAATTCCTCTGCTACTGCAGTAGGTACACATAAAAGCCCTGCTGGTGAAGAATCTGCGGTGAAGAAACTGCTAACGTGCCAAGGCTGTCTGATACTGTGTCCTGGCTGCCGGTGTCTGGGTTATTCAGGTGTTCTCTCCCTGTGTGGATGGTGTGCTGCTGCCCAGAGGAGGTCCAGCTGGCAGCCTGTGCTGCCAGCTTCCACCTGATGGTGGTAACTCCAGGTTTCTCTGCTTGGAGTGAATGTAATTCAGCTCATGCTTTCACAACTGTTACATTTACCCAGGTTTTTCACTAGAGAGGTTTTTGCTCAGAGAACTTACCTTTTCCTTAGTTTGGGCATATTTATTAAAAAATTGTTGGAACTATTCATTTGACTCAGCGAAAATAACGATGCTCAGCGGTGGGAGCATCGAAGGCTTACTGGGACTGGGTTGTAGGGGTTTTCAGGTTCTTAGCTTGCAGTGCGGTGTTTTGTGAAGGGTGTGGAACACCTTTGTAGCAAATCCAGACTTAATGACAACAGACTTTTTTAGGGTATAGGTTCAAAAGTACTGTGGTTAGCAGACATGGAAGAAGCACTTGAGGAAAGACCTGTCTGCCTGCAGCTGTGGCGTCGCTTCCCGTGAACGCAGGGGGTGGTGTGCTCGTTGCGGCCCGCTTGGCACTGGGACGAGTGGAAGGGCGTGAGTCTGTTGTAACGGGTACACTGGCAGGAGAAGGTGGATCTGGAGGAGAACAGAAAAGGGACACAAGGTCAGTGTGGTGCTTTGTGACCTTTAAATACTTGTGCTCTTAGTCTGGGTGGGGGAGAGAAAACTGGTGAAATTGCTGGCCAAATCCTTTCCTTTGGTCTGCTTCCTTGATGCCGGGTTTTTGTGGTGGTGGGGTTTTTTTTGTAGGTTTTTCTGTTTTGAAGCATGATTATTCTGCAGCAGGTTAGGATGGAGAGGTGAAGATGTTCATACTACAGATGGTAATAAGTGGCAGAAAAGTATTCTGCGGCTGTGAGTCTCTCTCTTAAGCAGCAGCGTATATGCGAAAGGAGAAAGAAGAACCGGGACAGTGTTGGCATAAGAAAGGCTGAACTTGGGATGAATAAATTGAAGCAATCAGTTTCTTATGAGCACTGCAGAAGCAATATAATGGGATTTTTTTACCAGATCGAATTTCACGAGGTGCTAGATTCAGGACTGAAGTCCGTAAGGAAGAAAGCCTGAATTAGATAACGTGAGAGACAGCGTGGTTCTGTAACGCGTGAGAACTTGAGAGGTCGCTTCTGCTTTGTGTCTGTACTCGTTTTTTAGGCAGGAGTTGTCACTGTGCAGTAGTACCCCACATTAATTCTTTAGACTATTCTGTTGCCCTGGAGTTATCTCAGCCTTTTTTTGGTGATCATTCAGCAGTGCAATACAAACAAGAAATACGGCAAACTTTTCATTAGCTAAGTGGCTGTTGGTACTGTGCAGTCACCAGAATTGTTCAGTAATGTGAATTTGTTTGATAAAACGGCAAAGATTGGTGAAATGAATTGCTGGCATATTTCTTTCTACAGCCTTGTTTTGAACTCCTGCTGTTCATACAGTGTGTACTGGTGTAAACAGATGGACCTTAACGAGTTACTGCCTTGGAGTCACCTGCAGAATACTGTGGCTACGTTTGGGGGAGTGGGTACAGTCCCGCGGGCTCTGCAGTAAGTACAGGATGGTTTAGACTTCCAGCCTTTGGGAAGGGTGGAGCTTGCTAAAGGGGTTGGCAGAATGAATGCCGAGACGTCGCCTCAGCAGCTGTGGGTGCGCGTGAGAAGTGGTGTGTTGAGGTACTTGCAGATGAAGCTGTGGTGTTGGTGAAGAACCAAAGAGGAGGAGTATGGTGTAGTCTTCAATCTCAGCTGAAGGAGTTGGGACTGAGAAGTGGAGGAGCCATAGCCAGCTTGATTTGTTTGGGGTATGAGACGGAGTGTTTGGTTATTTGTGCCTGATGTGGGAGGAGCTGCGATGTTAAGGGAAGGGAGAAGGCCTTACTTGAGAGGGGCAAAGATTTGCAATGCAAAATGACATGTTTGGAGTTGTTACAAAGGTCAGAGTCATTGAGCTTTAAAGTCTGTTTTTCAGTTGTTTTTTACATTTCAGTAATAAATATTTGAGAATCATGGATGGGGTGGAGCAGATGAATAAAAGAATATGAAAGGAATGGAGAAAATCTTACTTGGTGGGAGAAGTCAGCGCTTCTAGGACTGCAGTTACTGTTCCAACTTTTCATTTGCATGAAGAGCTTGGAAAAGTGTCTTAGGTTTTGCTTTAGGTTAATTTGACCTATCAGTTTGTTTACTTATTTCTCATAAAAGTGGGCAGTATATGTAGTAAAGGCATACAGAGACCTTTCTTTGAGCTTGTTCGTTGTGGTTAAGGGGGATATTGGTGGTGTGGAAGGTGAACACTGAGCAGTGCAGAGGTGAACTTGTTGAAGAAGGTGGCGTTTCCCTAGAGCTGGGACTTGGCTGTTGTTCCTTGTGGGGGAAGCTGCAGTAGAGAAGGTGAAATGACTGAAGTTCTTGTTCGCATTTTCTGCTGGAAATTACAAACCCATTTGTGATTTTTGTGCTTTATTTCAGCTTTTTTTTTAGACTGCTGTAAACTTGTTATTTTTATTATTGTATGGCTGTTATATATATTACATAGGTAGTATGGTACAGCTGTTCTATTAACGTGTAGATGTGGTGCTCGGGGACATGTGGTGGGCAGTTGGACTTGATGGTGCTGAAGATCCTTTCCCACCTAAATGGTGACGCGGTTCCGTAAGCAGGAGCTTCACCTTGCCGGTCCGTTGCTGGGAGCGGCTCGGAGGTCGGCTGCCGCAGCGCAGGCTCAGCACTTGCACCTGCGGGCTGCCGTCGGGTGCACAGCCCCCAGATTCTCGTGGGGATGCTGGTGCTTCAGGGTTCCTGTGGAAACAACTCGGTAAGAACTAGGGGATGACTTCGTGTGTGTCCGGCAGTGCCTGGGGTGTGCAGCAGTCGGTAACCCCTTAGCAGAGGGCTGGTAGTGGAATTGGGAGCCAGGGAAGGCTGGGCTGGGCTGGCGGCCGGGCTGCTGCTCACGCTGGCTGTGGCTTGGAGTGCTTCGGTGTGAGCACAGCTGGGACGCTTATCCCCCACGCCCCGTAAGGAAACCCGTGTCATCTTTCTTCTGTGTGTCCATCCTCTCATCCCTGAAAACGAAGGCCATCTGATAGACCATGGACACGGAGTCAAGCTGCCAGAGCAGTTTGGTTAGAAAGGTGTTCTTAATAGTATTCAGTATCCTGTTTCTTTGTGAACAATTGGCAGATGCGTTTTGTTCCATGTTTTATGTCAAATTTGTAATAGTAGTTAATTAACTCCCTTCCCACAAAGTTTTGATTGATCAGGCAAAATGTGTGGTGGCAGATAACTTGGGACGCAGTATGGAGAATACTGATTTATTATGCGCCTGTAGTAATGCTGCTTTTAACCGTCCCTGCTCCAAACCTCCAGGAGTGATGAAATGGTAGAAAAAATTCTAGCCATTTATATTCTGTGCAGAGCTTCTGGGCTGTGGGATGAGGCTCTGTGAACCATGGAAGAGCTGGTGTGCTGGAAAGGGGCTGTATTTACTGATGATTTTTGTGGATTGTGGTCCTTCTCATGAGACTCTCTTAATCGGTTTAAAATAAAGATGGGTTTTAGTGCATCTAGTGATACAAACCAAGCTTTATGATTTTTTTCTAGAGCCTTATAGGGTTCAGGGAAGTAGGATCATGTTAGAATTTTTATTTTGATAATATATTTAGAAAGTGATGCTGACACTACCTTGACACCAGTGTCAGCTTTGTAATATCAAAACCTGAAATGTAACAGGCTGTCCCTTGAAAATTGAACTAATAATCTGAGAAAGCATTGCTTCTGATGGTCTGCGTGTTGAGGGACCACAGCAGGAGGAGAGCAAAGCTGTTTTGAACGAGGTGGGGTGATGACTGCAAGAGGTGGGGTTAAGCCAAGCAGTGGACAAGGAGGGGACTGCGCTAGGTGGCTGGGAAGTGCAGGATCCGTTGGCTGGGTTGGTCCGTTACGTCTGCTGCTGTGTTTGCTGCGTTGTTGGGCAGCGTACGGCCAAGATGGTGAACAGTGCAGCTGGTACCTGCTGCGGGCAGGGTTGCTGCCATTTCTGTTGTGGTTGTGAGCAGAATGTAAGGCAGAAGCTATGGTCAGCCCAGTACAAAATCAGCTCATTGGAAATCCGCTGTCCTTAAGCACATCTGTTAAAGCCTCAAGCTTGAGTTAACAAGGTTCTTAAATTGATATGTAATACTTGGTGTACACTGAAATAGAGCATGTTGGGTATCCTGTACAGAGTGGTGTTGTTGATGAGAACTTCAGTGCGATTAACTAGAAACAAACTGCGGGTTTTCGTGTGCTGCATCTTTGCTTATATTCCATCTGATGTGGAGCAGTGAAACAAAAATGACCCACAAGACTGGATTCTGCGATAACGCTAACATTTTTCTCTACAAATACATTGTTCCTGGCATTACTAAAAATACTGCCGGTGGTGTCTGATGCCGTGAAGTTACTAGATTTTTCTTCTCCTCCGGGTGACTCCCTGGGTTCTGTGAGCTGCCATACTGGGGTGATCTGAGTCACAGCCCCTCTGTCGCCCTGTGCTCCGCTTCTCCCCCCTGTCCTCCCCAGCCCCAAGGGAAGGGGCAGCCTCTGGCTTTCAGGCTTAGTGTGCTATGGAAGAACAGAAAAATAAATGCTGTGATTCAGTAATTCTCACCCTGTGCGGTGCAATGCTTGATCCTTTGTCGATTAAATGGTGGCTCCTGCTGCAGAGGGATGAGTACAGAGGAGTTGGTTTGTGCTTCAGACATCCATGTATGGCATTCTGGGGAAGTGCGAGACCCTGCAAAGCTCCGAGTTGGGACAGTTAAAACCTTTCAGCAGTCTTGTTCTGGAGCTTGCTTCAAGCATCGGTGGACAGTGCTTTCTTCCCTTACGTTTGATTTGCTTTTACGCTTTGGTTAAGCTGAATCTCTAGAAGAATAATTATAAATTAATAGTAGACTTGTCTGTGGAGTTGATTTTGTTAACATTGGAGAATGTTCTTTTCTGTATGCGAGGCAGTTAGTTGATTTTTCTGTAGAATCATGTGAAAAGGGTTGGAAGTTCTGAAATGCTTATATAAACCTTCAGAACATAGCAGGCAATTCCTTGGTCTTCTGAATGTGTAACACGGATCTCGTACGTGATTTTCCTAGGATGTAGCATTTTTTTTGTCTCAGTTTGATTATTCAGGACAAAAGTCTTTACTGGTGTGGTTCAGTTCCGTGTAGAACAGCTTTGGAAATACGGGATTTATCCTTCCATGTGTATTGCACAGCTATTGGAGTTCATGATCTTTAAAGGGAAGAGGCGGTATGCACAGTAAAAATAACTTAAACTTTTTAAACTGGACCTTCGTTTGGTTGTCTGAGCACTTGTTAAAGCCTGCTTAGTGCAGAGCCTTTCTGTGTTTTACGTGAAGAAGTGGGAATGGCATCTGGTTGAGCAGTGAAAGACTTGGACTTCTCTGGAGTATGTGACCAGGACCTTATGGACCTCTGTGGATAGTATTTTGCTCTAGAGTTTGTAGGGTAACATGGGTGATGTATTATTTTTCCTCAAAATGTGGTGTTATGTGCAATTCTAATGACAAAAAATGCAGGTGCCTGGTGGATCTGCAGCTGAGTGTTGGAAACTCTTCCCTTGAGAAAGGAATGTGCAGAATTTGGCCCCAGATGAAACTTCGCAGGCGATGCCCTTCAACAGTGAGATCCCCGAGGTGCGAGAGCGTTGGGTCAGCTGTGTGTGGCTGTTGCCATACGAGGTGTTGATTGTGGAGGTGTGACAGAACCCCAGGTGTGATTTTTACGGGCTGTTTCGAACAACTGCGCTTACCCAGTGCCTTGCTTACCCTGCCTTTTTTCCTGAACCTGCTACGCTGGGCTGCACCCAGTGGCTCCGTTTTATGTATTTTGAATAGAGTTTGGATTTATTGTCACATTTTTAGTTTGTTTTTACTTGACAAACTGAGTTTCTGCTGCTAGAATAATTTTGGACTGTGGGACTTCCAGACCATGCTGTACCTTAATCTGCCAGTGGTGAGCAAGTTCGAGAGATCCCTTGTTAAATTGACATCATTGCAACCCATTAAGGATCAATCTATAATAAATAATTGGATGTGTTTTAATACCTTTGTGGAAAGCAGTTGGCTTTAGCTGCTGATTCTGCTTTGGAAATACCAGTTGTCTTCTGTAAGCCAGAAGTTTCAAATAATAGACATCAATATTAGTTATCAGGGGTGGCTGTGAGGGGGGGAAATAAGAAATCAGTGAATTCTAGAATTTCTGGAACTATTGGAAAATAGAGAAATTTGAGTATTTCAACAGATGTAAATAATATTCTGTCATAGTAAATATTAATTGTTGCAAAGCTAAAAGCTAAATTTCTTTTGTGTGTATGAATGGATATAAATATAAGTATGCTTTGTGAAAACTCAGTGAAACCGCGTGATACTTGTTTTTGAAATGTTGGCTCGCGTCTGCAAGCTGAATGAGATTGGTGTTCTTCGAGTGCATGCCAAGGAAGAAAGGAAGGCTGTTAATAAAAAATAATAAAACCCCAAGTTCTTTCAGTTTAATTACACCAAACTGTATACCTAGCCTGGGATCAGAGCACTGTTTGAGCGTAGTAACCGCTAGAACCCTGTTCTCTGGTCCTGTGTCTGGTGCACAGCACTGGTAAGTGGCGGAGCATCGCTGCTCAGTCGTGGGGTGCAGAAGCGTGCTGACCGTGCAGTGTTTGCTCCGTGGCAATAAGCCGGCACGTGCCAGCCGGGCAGCTTTCGGAAGTGAGGAAGTATCACGATGATGTCGCAGGGTTGTGTGGGTGTGCAGAAGACAGAAGCTTCAGAGGAGAAGGCGTCGCAAGCTTGTGCTTACAGAGAAAAGGGGTGGGGGGCTGCACTAGGCATGGGGCTGTCTGAAGTACCAGTGCCAGTGGATAGCGTTTCCAAAGCTTTGAGGATGGTCACTCCTCTCCGAGGAGGTGACAGAGTCTTTGTGGAGAGGGGTGGAGATGACACTCAACTGATACATTTCACATAAACAATTCAGGTTTTTCGAGGAAAAGAGATGCAATTACTATAGTAAAATACAGTTTACTATGAAGAATGAAAGTAAATTCTAGAATTCTTGCTTCAGGGAGGAAAAGAGACTATTTGAGCCAATGCTTAGCATCATTAAATCCTGTTCAAAGATAGCTGATAACTGAAGTTGGGGCTAGTTTTCCTAATTGCTGAGGAACTCCACCATTTCCCCCCCCCCCCCCCCTTCAGTGTTTGTGTGTTTAGAAATGAAAATACACTAAGCTTTTGATTTTTTTTTTTTTTTTTTTTAAGCTTTTCAGCTGCAGGCAGGTTTCAAGTGATCTGCACTTCTCCCACTATCAGCGTGAGCAGGATGACTGGGTGAAGGTGCTTACCTAGAGGCCGAGCAGCTCCTGAGGCTTGCCTGAAATGGATGTTGTGTCTTAGCAGAGACCGCCTTCTCCTGGCTCTTGCTGCCCGGACACCCAGGCTAGTCTGTGATCAGGGTTTGCTGCTGCTCTTAGTCAAGGAATGGATTGAAACTGGAGAACACCGTAACAGTGTATGTGGAAAGCTGTGAAGTGAGAAAAGCTTTGTGTGGGCTCTTCAGGGATGTCTGCAGGCAGCAGTACATAAACAATCGCTGGCTGAGGTTCAAACTGATGTTTTCAGATGAAACACGATTTTTTTTAACCTGAATCTGTTAAGGAGCTGTCCCGCTCCTTGCCATAAGGATTGCGTCTGTAGTTGTTAAACCCACTTTCTTGCTGTCCCCTGCGTTGGCGAGGGGGGGTGCAGCCTGTTAGAACAACAGCTCCTGCTCAGCCGCTCCCAGCAGCCGGCCTGGCTGTACGCTGTTGCGTCCTGGTTGTCACGCGCATCAGCTGGTGCCCCACGATCTCCAGACGAGCGGGAGGAGGTAGCGGGAAAGCATCCCCTGTGGTGTGTAACTTCCCAGGGGTTCAGCAGAACATCTGGGCTGTGTTTGAAGGGAAATCCTATGCCATTGCTAAATGCAGAACAGGAGGATGAGATAGCCTTCTGGGTGTTAGTGTGTTGAGAGATAAATCCATGAAACCATGGAGTATTTTCATAATTTCATTGCTACTGATCTGGAGAAGAGATGGGAGGTGTTTGGGTTGGAGGACTCGAGTCACTTCACCTGGCTTCATTGCGTGGTTTAACAGTTCCCACCTCAAACTTTTAATTATTCCTTAGCGGTGTCTTTGTAACTTGGAACAAATATGGAGAGACTTGTTCTGTGTGCAGCTTGAGACCTGCAGGAACAGTTTCCTCCTGGAAGGGGACTGCTGCTGTTTGCGGGTGCTCACCCTCACGGGAAGCTGTTTCTCTGAGGTTCACTTCACTCCTGATCCTTTGTGCTTTACCAGGGAGGAAAGGTGGCTCCTGGTTGTGTCTCCTGTTGGTACAGAAATCTCCGTTGCAGTAGAGGAAAACAGAGGAGAAATAATGGCAGGGGAGCTGGGGCTGGCTGTCCTGGTCTTCCTCGCTGTCAGGCAGCTGGTGTCGGACAGACGTGTGCGGTTGTCTGTAGAGCTGCAGGCTGCGCAGGTGTGAGCCTGCGAGACGTAAGCTGGTCTGGTGGAGTGGTACGTGGCGGTGAGGAAACACCCGATACCTGTGACTTGCGATTGTTGGAGAAACGTATTATTGAAGGCAATGGTTTCTTCTGTGAATCTTACCTAGGGGTGAAGGCAACAGAAGTGGCTCTAACTAGTAGTCTGAACAGTTGACCAGACTGCTTCTGACTGACCTCTGAAAATGCTGGTGTTAAAGCAGGTGATGGTGATGACCTTAGCAGAGAGCTGAACCAGGCTCCTCTCTGCCTAAAGCTTTGCCAGTCCTCGCTGAGCGCCGCTGTTGTGCTGCCGCCGTCACCGGAGCGTCCGGGTGCCATGCGTAGCGTGTTGAGTGATGTTATTAACATCTGTCCAGGGCCCATGGCAGCCTGCGCGGCCTGAGGGGCTCAGTATTTCCAATAAAAGCTCATCTCTTCATTGACATAAAGATTTACACCCTGCAAGTATGGGAAGGCCATGTGGGTTCTCATACCAGAAAAGAGCAAACAATTATTTCCTTACTGTCTGAACTGTGAAGGGGCCGCCTGGTGCGCGGCCCGTGCCTGCAGTACCTGTGCGAGCTCTCGCGCTGCCCCGTCGCTGGGGTGTTCCCACGCTCGGAGGCCGATCTGCCAGGCGCGGGTCTGGGAGCTGGAGCGGGAGGCTCCGCCGCTTGCTGTGCGGTGGCTGCTGGGGCTCCGGGCTCCCCGCTGCGTGCTGGCGAGGGGGAGGCCGCGGCGCCGGGCCGGCTCTGGCGGCGGGAGCGGGGCGGGAGGCAGAGGCAGGGCCGGTGAAGGCAGCAGCGACGGGCGCTGGGCCGCGGGGAGCCGGGGCTGCCGGGAGCGGCGGGCAGAGCCCGGTGGGACCGCGTCAGGGCCGGGGGCGGGGGCACAGGCGCGGTGCCCGCCGGGGCCGCGCTCCCTCCCCCGCCCCCCCCCCCCCCCCGCCGCCGCCGGCCCTGGAGCGGGGCCTGCGCCGCCCTCGCGCCGCGGCGGCCCCTCGCGCCGTGGCCCCGCCCCCGGCCGCGCGCGCCCTGACCCAGTGCTCTGCCCGCAGATGGCCGCGTGCGTGTCCCGCGTGGAGCTGTCGGTGTCGTGCCGGGGCCTGCTGCGCCGGGACCTGGCCTCCGCCTCGGACCCGCTCTGCGTCCTGCTGCGGGGCGGCGGCGGCCGCTGGGCTGAGGTACGGGCGGCGGCGGGCCCCGCCGGGCTGAGGCGCGGGCGGCGGCGGGCCCCGCCGGGCTGAGGCGCGGGCGGTCGCGGGCAGCTCGGCGCCGACCTGGAGCTTTGCATCCACCGCTCTTACGCATCGCTCGTAGCTTTGCGTAGCGTCGCGTCGGGACGCTCGCTTGGCTGCTGCCACGCGCCTGCCCGCTTTCCTTCACCCCGGAGCGCAGCGCTTCGCCAGCCTTCTCCCCCCGCAGTGTTCCGAGTGTTCCCGTACCGTAACATCGCTGCCCGGCGCAGCTCGCTGGCTTGGCGAGCTGCTGGCCGGCCTGGCGGCGGCGGCCTGGTTCGTCACCGAGCCCCAGGCCCGGCCCGCGGTCGTCGGGAGCGTGGCTGAGCAGCTGTGAGGGGGGAGGCGCGGTTCTGACCGGTCATTAAGAGCTTGGCTTCCCTGTTTGTGCAGCTGGATCGCACGGAGAGGATCAAGAACTGCCAAAACCCCGACTTCTGCAAGAAATTTGTTGTGGACTACTACTTTGAGAAAGTGCAGAAGCTGAAATTCGGCGTGTATGATATCGATAACAAGTCCTTTGATTTGAATGACGATGACTACCTCGGAGGGGTCGAGTGCACGCTGGGGCAGGTATGCGTAGAGGTGTGAAGTGATCTCCAAAGCAGCAGCAAGCATGGGGTTTATTATGAAAAATTGGTGGGAAGACTGCTTTATCAAAGGCTTCGGCACATCCAAATTTGAAAACCTCTTACTGAACAGGTTAATTTGTGTTGCGATTGAACACAGTTAGAAAAATCACTGTGTGCGTTGCAAACCGAAGGCTGGACAGATACGTGGTTTGCAGTTAATGGCTTTGCTTAGGAGGCACTTGCAGAACTAAAGGCAGTCTGGGAGCAAGGAAGCCATGGCGCTTGGAGAGCTGCAGTGGAGTTGCCTTTGGACAAGGTGATCATCAGGCACGGAATCTGGGAAAAAAGGCTATTTGAGATTCTGTGTGCCTTTCCTCGGGGGGGGGCTTGTATAGCTAGGTTGGAGAAGAAAAGTAGCAATCGAGACAGACCTGGTAAATTAAATAGTCTTTTCTGGCTTTTAATAGCTTTTTGGCTACTTGTGGTGAAAATGCCTGGTGTGTCTTGGGGGCAGCAAAAATAGAGGGCGATAGTTAAGTTTGGAGACATGTAGTGCTGTTTTGTGGATAGTGAGAGAAGATAATTTTCAGAATGTTCAGCCACTCAGGAGCACAAACTCTGATGGCTGCCACTGTTGGAAATGCATTTGAATCCTTTTGGATCTCTTAGGAGAGTTTGAAAATGTTGCTCCTGAAAAGTAATTCTTTTCTCCTTCCTAACTTGATATTTATATTTTCTCTCTTCTAACCTTAGGTTGTGTCCAGCTCAGTGTTCACCCGACCACTGGAATTGGAGCAGGGAAAGCCAGCAGGAAAGGGCACCCTTACGGTAAATAAGGTTTTTGTGGGGGGGGGGGGGAAAATGGTTTTTCATTCTTTCATATGTTGTCTGGGACAAAGTAACATTTCTGGTTTTCTGTCACTATATCTTCAAATGCTACATGTGTACAGGAAAGACAGATATTGTTCTTTCACGGAAAGAGTGCAAGCAAAACTCTGTGGCATTTCTTGTTTAATATGTTGTTTGTTTTTTTTTTTAAACTTCTGTGGCACAGGTTTCAGCAGAGGAGATTAAAGATACCAGGGTTGTGTACTTGGAAATTGAAGCCCGAAATTTGGACAAAAAGGTCTTGATTTTTTTTTAAATTATATTGCATTCTTCTGCCATATTTACAGTTAGTGCCTTTTGACCAGGAATCTCTCTGTATTTGTAGACGTTCAGCTAAGCTAGGTAATCCACGTATGAAAAAAGGCTCGCTGTATTTTGTCACTTACAGTGAAGTAAAATGGAGGCATAATTTCATGTTGAAAACCGCGGTGTCAAACCAGAAACTTCAACTGCCAGGTGTAAGGGGGATTATTTTGTCTTTGGAATAGCCTGTATGTTAATACAGTTCAATTACATAATTGTCTCCGATGAATGTTGTAGCTGTGAACTGAGCTTTCCGTAATGTTTTTAAGGAAGAAAAGGTGGAAATTTAGGTGTGCTGCCTCAATGTTATTTTAAGCCGAAAAAACAATCCAGGGATTTAGTGGCCTCACTGCTCAGTCAGCAAAATGATGTGATTTATAGTGACAAAACTGGTCTGAGGAGGCGGTTTTGGAATCAGAGCTGGTAAATTCTGATGACTTAGAAAGTGCAGCATTTTAAAAGAGAAGAGTGAAATGAGAGGAAAACGAATGTATAGTTTGTTTGACTTTGTGCTTTGTTTGAATTGGCTGATTAGCCAGCCCTTCCCTCATCCGAGTAAAAGACAGGAAGCTGATTACTTCTGTTGGGCTTTTGTTTACAGGATTTCTTAGGTAAATCAGACCCGTTTTTGGAGTTTTACAGGCAGAGCGATGCTGGAACGTGGCAGCTGGTGTACAGATCAGAGGTAGTATTGCTACGCTGATGATTTTCTTGAGTTGATCAGACGGCTTGCCCCTAGCAAAAGTGGGAGTCCCGCTGCTGATCCTGCTTTGCACCAGTTCTGCAATGAAAGTTGTCCTGTATCCTAAAAAGGGGATTCTGCTCACTGGCATGGCAGCAGCTGGTTTATTTGCTGCCTGGTGACTGGATTAAGCTGGCTCGGTGAAGAGTCCAGCCATGCATCAAGTGAGAAGAGTGGCTGGACTCTCCTCCCTTTCAGTGATGATGAGCTGTTAGGTTCACTTGGCTCTAAAATTTAACTTCACCCTGAACTTCAGGCTTTTGTTTCTTACAGAGCTTCTGCTTGGCTGTCCATGCATGTCGGGCTTGAACTTACTGAGGCTGTTCTTAGACAGCAGTGCAGAACCCTCGTGTTAGGTTTGTTAGTGACTTGCACGCTGCATCCCTCGCGTGACATTATGCTGTAATTTTTTTAAGGTGATTAAGAACAACTTGAATCCATGCTGGAGCAAGTTCAGTGTTCCCTTGCAGACATTCTGTGGTGGAGATTTCAATAAACCTATCAAGGTACAGCCTTCAGCAATTCTCTTTGTTTGTTATAAGCCATGGAATTTATGTTGATGTTAACGATCAGGTTGTTGAATCATATATAAATTTTTAGATTGCTTTTCTAGAACAGTAGTGTGGCAGATAAGTGATTATATGTCTATTAAGTATGAAGTCTGTATTCAAACATTATGAGTTGTCAGATTAAGAAGTTGGGAAATGCAGAAGTGACACATTCTCTAATGATTAGTCATAAGAAGAATTATAACTGATTTTTTCACTATTCTGGCCAGGTTTCAGGTTGGGGTTTGGTGGGGTTTGTTTGTTTGTTTGTTTGTTGTTGTGGGGGGTCTTTTGTTCTGTGTGGTGTTTTGATGTTTTCTTTTTTTTTTTTAAATTGTGGCTTTCTAGCACTGTTTCTAAGTTAAGTGAGAAGTTTATATATGTTGGACAAGCCTGAGTGCCTTAGCATACTGATATAGAGGACCTTAATGCATCTGTCAGATTCATCTGATCATGAGATTGGCAGGCTTGTCCTCACTCTTTTTCTGTCTGTTCAGATAGAAATTTGGTTTTCAGTCAGAACTGTAGTTCCTTGTGGTCTTGTATATGATGACTAATTCTCTCTGGTCCTGGCTTATGGAGGCGGTAGAAGAACAATTACATCTTTTAATAAGTTCCTACAAAAGAAAATCTGATAGCAAATTGATTTGTTAATACCCGTTCCAAGCAGTGCGTTGATAATGTAAGGGCATTTAGATCCGTAGATAGTTCTGTGTGGGTACAGTCTCTCTGCTTATTCAACTCCAGAACACTTTCCATTTGCAGTGTTTTCCTGCCTCATCCTGTCTGTGAAGAAATCTCGTGCTGGAAGTTTGATCTGAAAGGTTTAGCAAAAAGTGTGCATGCTAATATTTTTATTTGTGCAGCATGGCAAGTCCAAAGAATTACTGAGATTGTTAACCTGGAAATCGATGTTCGGGCGTGCTGGGCTTGCTGGTGTGCGGCTGTGTTCGAAGTGGCGTTCGTGAGCTGCTGTTGCTGGGGAGTCAGCAGTCTCGGGTCAGAAGGAAGTGCTCTTGGTCCAGCAGCGAGCAGCGAACGTGGAAAGGAGGTGGCGGAGAGATGCGTGTTGTCATTTGTCACAACTGACGCGCGAAGGCGTGCTCTGCGTGTTCTATTGCAGGAGGCTGTGTTTGCTACGCTTCAAAAAGGTGTGTTTGGGATTTGGTTTGTTTCATTTTGGTTTGGGTTTTTTGTTTCCTTTGATTTGTTTGGGGTTTTTGTTTTGTTATGGGTTTTTTTTTTTTGTTTTGTTTGATTTCCAGAAGCTTTCTGTGCTTTGGAATTCACTTTGGAATGACCTTGAGAAGGACAGATTTTTTGCTGTTAGTTCATTTCACCCAAAATTCTCAATGCGTGTGCAAATAATCTATGAAGTTTCACAACAGAGCCGTGAGACAGGATTGTACTGTCCTTGTATTTACAGGTTAGGGAAGTCAGCCAGAAAGGGGAGTCTAGGCTGCCAGGCAGACGTTTCACTAGCAGCACTAAAGAATATGGTATTGCCCTGGTGTTTCGTTTTTCATCTGATATTTGCTGCTCAGAACCTCTTGTGTGAGGCTTCAAACAACGTACGTCGGAACAGTTACGCGTGAAATGATGGTAGCCACTGAAGGGAGAGCTGCTTGTCCTTCAGCACGGTGGAGACGGCCCTTTCGGTGCGTCCCCTGGACGTCGGCTTTGCCAGCTGTGTGGGAGGATTGTGTGCTGAACTTGGGCGTGAACATAAACCTTTTGGTCAAATTAGTGATGCTGCCTAATATTTTAGTAATTCTTTCTTAGTCGTGATGCAGAGTGATGTTCTCCTTGTTCTGTGTTAAGAACAGCTCAGATTTGTGACACAGCCTAATCTTTTTGACAGTTTCGTTAAAAATAGGGGCAAGTGAAAGTACCGTCTCTCCCCCATAGTGATTTAAATGGAAATAGCGAATGCAGAGTTTGTGGGTGTTGGTATTGGGACTGAAGCTGCCGGTCCACATGTTTGATGGCATATATATAAAGGCAAACCCATTTTCTGTGAATTTTGAAATTTCCTCTGGTAGATTAAAGGGGCCTTTTACCCGCTGATTGTATTCCAAGGCTCGTCTTCATTTGCAAAGAAACAATTAATCAGTAAAGAACTATATACAGTGTCCTGCAGTACTGCTGGCAGGATTTTGTTTGCAGCAGCACTGCTCTTTGGGCTGCATACAGTGAATCTTGGCTAGCTTTAGAAAACCCTTGCAAAAAGAGGTTTGTTTTAATCTGTATTGTGCTGTGTGAACTCGTAGTGAAACTGGTCCTAGACACAGTTCTGTTGGCGTGGCTGAGCGGGGGACGCGGAGCGAGCAGGAGAGGACAGGAGTCAGGTGGAGGCGGCAGCGCTGGGCTCTGCGCAGCTCTCCAGGCGCGTTGGTGGGAAGCAGACCCTGCGCTGGGAGTCCGCACCCTGGCCTCTGCACCAGAGCCTCCTTCCTCGGCCTCCGTGGCGTGACCCAGGGGCTTTGGGGTGGTGTTTGAATGTTGGGATTGCTGAGAGAGGCGGGAGGGTGGGAGCTGCTTCGTGGTGGAGTGGGCAGAGGAGAGGAGTGGAAAGGTGGCGGGTTGGGAAGGGTGAAGGGGGAGGAAAGGGGCACGGTCACACAGGTGAGCTTGTTTTCCCATGAAGGGACTGAAGGATGACATGGGGCTTCCCGTTTACGTGGCCAGAATAGGCCATATTTCAGCCAGCTTTTTGTACAGGTTTCCCACTGATAGCAGTGGAAGGTCCGTTGTGGATCGCAGTGGTCCCGGAAGAACCCTGTCTCAGACTCGGATAGCTAGCCGTTGCATTTGACATCCTCATCGAGGTGTCACCCACGGGTTCATCGGGTCCGTTCGCCCTGCAGAGAAAGCTGTCGCTGAGGTTCATACTGGAGTCCCATCAGTTTCTGGATTAATAAAGGCAGATCTCGGAGTGCACTTTTGAATCCGTGTAGCACGTGAACTTCACCGGGGGGGAAGCAGATGTTCACAAACTGTTTCTTCACTGATTGCTTCTGGAATTACTTGTGTTCCAGTCGTGTGTATTGTGCATTATTATAAATGCTCCTCATATCTGGTGCTGTGGGGAACTGTTGACAATGTGCGTCTTACTGCGTTTGCTCTACGCCATAGTTATTAGCATATTTTTATTTTAAATGCATTTCTGTTTTGCATTATCTTGTTCTGAAGCTTTCATGCTGATTTAAACATAACCAGTTATTAGTTAAGTGTTTATAATTTGATTGGTAAAAGATGCAGAAAAAGACAGACTTAGTGCTCTGTGGAAATGGCAATTCCTTTGTAAATCAATGCTGTTGCTGTGCAGAAGAAAAGAGTATGTTCAGAAAGTGCTTAGATAATAAACTCTTAATTGCTTCTTCTCATAACCCCAGTTGCCTATCTTGTCCTGAAAGATCTCGCATTTATACATCTGGGCTGTGAAGTGTGGGGGGAGTTGTGTGGTGGGTGTTTTTGGGGGCTTTTTGGGTTTTTTAATCTTTTGTGTTTAAACTGCATAAAGCTTTTAATTAAAACTTTCCGCTGTGCCTGCTTAAATGGGTGAGCAACTGAACATCTTCCTTTTCCTGAGATTCACTCTGGGTGTCTCTCTTACCATCAGGTTTCGGTTAGAGCTATGGATGGCAGCAGTTCAGATGTGATCGGGGAGTTCACTCGCATCGCTGCAAAGCTGTCGGAAGCAGGAGCTCACGCGCCGAGCCACTGCCCTGCTCCCTAGCGCAGTCCACTGCCCACTGCTTGCTCCCTCTTCCCTTCCAGGTGCAGTGTGCGGATCACGACAGCGACGGGTCGCATGACTTGATAGGCACTTTTGAAATGAACCTGACTCAGCTGCAGAAAGCAGATGGCAGCTCTCCGGTGAGCTTTCTCGATCCCCGCTAACTCAGTCTGTAATTCAGTCTTTCACAAACCCTTTTTAATGTTGACCTCAGAGGTATTTTTAGCTGTTGCCTCCAAGAGTGTATTTTTCTGCCTGTATCGTTGTGTCATTAAGCCAACAACCTGGGAAGAATAAAACCTGGTGTGGGAATTATATTGCCCTGTTTTCCTGGGGTGCTGCCACCATTCCTATTCCTAAAGACAGCCTTGAGCCCGTTGGCGGCTGGCCGCCTCGCCAGCCGCTTTTCCCAGCAGTTCAGCTTGCTTCTGCCCCTGCTGAGTCACGTGGAAACAAAAGGGCTTCTTCGTGCTTTAACAGATGACTCCAGAGGTAGGCTTGTCTCGGCTAACGTTTGTCCTTGAGCTGGTCACCTTCACGAGCACGCGGGTCACCTTTCTAGCTAGCGGAGAGAAGCAGTGCTTCCAAGAGGCACTCTTCTTGCCTGGTCGTCGGCAGACGATTAGAACAAGTTGAGTCGTTTGCTGGTGGTGCCGGTTTCTCTTGGTTATCTGCAGTGAAACCTGAAAACCTCAACCCTCGTTCTTGTGGAGTTGTCTTGTCTGGATTCAGACAGATGAATCCACACATGGGACATGGCCTAGGACTGCTTCCAGTTGCCACCCAACTTGATTTCTGTGGCCTCCTCCACCCTGAGATTTTGCCTCCTGTCTGCCGTTTGAGTGAATTCCCTTCCTTTAACTGAAAAAGAATGGATTATGTTAAGATAAATGCTTGTATTTATGATTTACTTTTTTCCCTCTGATACAATGACACAGTTCCATGATTGCATACGGAGTAATAGTTACGTTGTTGAGGAGAGACTTTTCTCAGGTCTTTCCTCATGTGTTTTGCCCAATGCTGGTAGTAAAAGCATTCCATTTAACTTGTCAGCAGCCAAAGTAGTTGCAAACCTTTTGAAAATTCATGTTTCAGAATTCTGCCAGATACTTGGGTAGTTCTGAAGTTACGTGATGTCTGACACCGTTCTGTTTCAATAATTTGCCGTGTAAATGCAGATATTTTGGAATTTGCTTCTCGCATGCTTGCTTCCTGTAGGTGGAATTTGAATGCATTCATCCTGAGAAAAAACAAAAGAAAAAGAGCTACAAAAACTCTGGCATTATTAGGATAAAGTCCTGCAAGGTAGGAAGGTTTTTGCTGGTTTGGGCTTTTTTATTTTCTGGTCATAATGAAGTCTGTTCTTGTGGGAAGGTGTAACACTGTCTGTTCCTCTAGATTGAGACCGAATATTCGTTTCTGGACTACGTCATGGGAGGCTGCCAGATTAACTTTACAGTGAGTTGTTTCCCCACTGCACGTCTTGATAGATAACAGGACAAGAGCCATACAGTTGTGATTAGTACTCTTAGTTACCGTGAGAATGACTGCAAACGCGGGGTGAATTTGCAGTGATGAAGACTGCAAAAACCAAATAATACTATATTTTTACTTTTTTGTAGAATCGTAGAATGATGTGGGTTGGAAGGGACCTTAAAGATCATCCAGTTCCAAGCCCACTACCACGGGCAGGGACCCCTCCCACCAGACCAGTTTGCTCAAAGCCCTGTCCAGCCTGGGCCTGAAGCCTGCCAGGGAGGGGGCAGCCACAGCTTCTGAGGCCAGGGCCTCACCACCCTCACAGTGAAGAATTTCTTCATTATAGCTAATCGTAGAATCATGGGTTGGAAAAGACCTCTTAAGATCATCAAGTCCAACTGTCACCCCAACACCTCCACGCCTGCTAAACCGTGTCCCCAAGTGCCACATCCCCATGGTGTTTGAACCCCTCCAGGGATGGGGACTCCCCCACTGCCCTGGGCAGCCTGGGCCAAGGCCTGACTCTTTCAATAAAGGCATTTTTCCTGATATCCAGGCTGAACCTCCCCTGACACAACCTGAGGCCATCGCCTCTCGTCCTGTCGCTGGTTACCTGGGAGAAGAGACCAACACCCACCTCCCCCTTAATCTAAAGCTACCCCCTTTTAGTTTAAAGCCATTACCCCTATGTCCACTTCTGTGATCAAGTAGCAACTTAAATGGACCTAGCGTTTATTCTTTTGAGAAACTGGTTCAGTCTGTCAGTGGAAAGGATTACTGCTTCTTAAACACGTGTGTACCCCAGTGGGAAGAGGCACGTAGGGCTGCCTGTGTGCCTGGGAGGAAGGGAGCTCCGTGGGCCTGGTCCAGCCCTCTGTCTCGCATACGGTTAGTTCTGCTTTGCTTATGGTGATGCATCAGTGACTTGCTGTCATCATCTTGACTATCAGGTGGGTGTAGACTTCACTGGCTCCAACGGAGATCCCAGGTCACCAGATTCTCTTCACTACATCAGCCCAGACGGGATAAATGAGTACCTGATTGCCATCTGGAGTGTGGGAAGTGTAGTCCAGGATTATGACACGTATGTAATCGTAACTGATCTAGCCACTGCATCAAAACTGTGTCACAGCGGGTGTCAGTGAACAAGGCGGGTAGCTTGTTCCAGAGCTGTCACGTTTGAACTACAGGTGCTGAGCTGCTGCTGCTTCCTCCTGCTTCTGTCACTGCCAAGGAGGGCAGTGGCAGCCCTTTGTAATGTGGCATATTTGCTTGGTTTGTCCCTCCAGGTCTGCCCTTTTATGGCCCTGGGTTACTCTGCAACGCTGCTTCAGCTGGTCAGCAATCCCTTGTTGCTGATGGTGCTTTCAGACACGAATGCCCTGTCTGATCCAATGGGAAGATGTTTGCCAGCTCTGTCCTTTAGCCAGGGTGTGGTCAGGCTGGCTTTTCTCTTGCTGTATTGAAGTCTCCTGAGACTCCTGTGGGGTGCTGCACTGAAAGAAATCCTGAAACGGTCAAGCACAAGCCTGCAACCCCTGGGTAACTGGTGGCTGGCCATGGGGAGCTAGATGGTGTACCCCTTCCTTGTGGCAGGAATTGAACCTTGGTCTCCAGCTGCTTTCTGGGAGTAAAACAGAACAGCGAGTCATTAAAGAATTTCTGTTTCTCATTTCTTGTTGTTGTCCTTTCTCTTCAGGGACAAGCTGTTTCCTGCGTTTGGGTTTGGAGCTCAGGTTCCTCCTACCTGGCAGGTAGGGCCTTCGAAACGCTGGGCAGTTGCTCTGTCCAAGTCTGCATTCCCTAACTGTGATGTCCCTTCCTAGGTATCTCATGAGTTTGCATTGAACTTCAACCCCAGCAACCCTTATTGTGAAGGTGAGGACACCTCTTACTGATACTTGGCTGAGAGGGACAGATGTTTGAAGTGGTGTATTTCTGTTGTAGCTGGTGAAAAACAGATGTGGCACCAAGGCATACAGAAAATTAGATTTACTCTTGCCTGGATGCTGCTGGATCATAGAAGCATAGGTTGGAAAAGACTTCTAAGATCATTAAGTCCAACCGTCACCCCAACGTCCCCATGCCTGCTAAACCATGTCCCCAGGTGCCACATCCCCACGGTGTCTGAACCCCTCCAGGGATGAGGACTCCCCCACTGCCCTGGGCAGCCTGGGCCAAGGCCTGACCACTCTTCCAGTAAAGACATTTTTCCCAATATCCAACCTGAACCTCCCCTGACACAACCTGAGGCCATCGCCTCTGGTCCTGTTGCTGGTTACTGGGGAGCAGAGACCAACCCCCCCTCACTGCACCCTCCTGTCAGGAGCTGCAGAGAGCGAGAAGGTCCCCCCTCAGCCTCCTCTTCTCCAGCCTGAGCAGCCCCAGCTCCCTCAGCCGCTCCTCATGGGACTTGTTCTCCAGCCCCTCCCCAGCCTCGCTGCCCTTCTCTGGACACGCTCCAGCCCCTCAATGTCCTTCTTGGAGCGAGGGGCCCAGAACTGAGCACAGCACTCGAGGTGCGGCCTCACCAGTGCCAGCACAGGGGCCCAATCCCTGCCCTGCTCCTGCTGGCCACACCATTCCTGATCCAAGCCAGGATGCCGCTGGCCTGCTTGGCCACCTGGGCACACTGCTGGCTCCTGGTCAGCCGGCTGTCGACCAGCACCCCCAGGTCCTTTTCTACCAGGCAGCTCTCCAGCCACTCCTCCCCAAGCCTGGAGCGTTGCGTGGGGTGGTTGTGACCCACGTGCAGGACCTGGCACTTGGCCTTGTTGAACCTCACACAGTTGGCCTCAGCCCATTGATGCAGGCTGTGCAGATCCCTCTGCAGAGCCTTCCTGCCCTTGAGCAGATCGACCCTCCCACCCAGCTTGGTGTCATCTGCAGACTCACTGAGGGAGCACTCAGTCCCCTCATCCAGATCATTGATAAAGATGTTAAACAAGATGGGACTCAAAACTGAGCCTCGGGGAACACCACTCGTGACAGGCCACCAGCTGGAATTAACTCCATTCACCACCACTCTCTGGGCTTGGCCATTCAGCCATTTTTTTATCCAGTGAAGAGTGCACCCATCCAAACCATGGGCAGCTGGTTTCTCTGGGAGGATGCTGTGGGGAACAGTGCCAAAGGCCTTACTGAAGTCCAGGTAGACAGCATCCACAGCCTTTCTCTCATCCACTGAGCAGGTCACCTGGTCATAGAAGGAGATCAGGTTGGTCAAGCAGGACCTGCCTTTCATGAACCCATGCTGGGTGGGCCTGATGCCCTGGTTGTCCTGCATGTGCCCGGTTGAGCGCACTCGGGATGAACAGCTCCAGGATCTTCCCTGGCACTGAGGTCAGGCTGACAGGCCTGTGGTTCCCAGGATCCTTCTTCTGGCCCTTCTTGTAGATGGGCGTTACATTGGTGATCCTCCACTCACCTGGGATCTCCTGTTAGCCAGAACTGCTGACAGATGATGGAGAGTGGCTCGGCCAGCTCCTCTGCCAGTTCCCTCAGCACTCTTGGGTGGATCCCATCTGGCCCCATGGACTTGTGAGTGTCCAGGTGGCACAGCAGGTCATTCACTGCTTCCTCCTGGATTATGGGAGGTTTATTCTGCACTCCTTTCTTATCTTCCAGCACGGGGGGCTGACTACCCTGGGAATAACCAGTCTGACTGTTAAAGACTGAGGCGAAGAAGGCATTAAGTACCTCAGCCTTTTCCTCATCCTTGTTGGCAATATTCCCCCCCATGTCCAATAAGGGATGGAGGCTCTCCTTGGCCCTCTTCTTGTTGTTGATGTATTTGTAAAAACATATTTTGTTGTCCGTTACAGGAGTGGCCAGCCTGAGTTCTAGCTGGGCTTTTGCCTTCCTAATTTTCTCTCTGTACGACCTAATGAGACCCGTGTACTCCTCTTGAGTCGCCTGCCCTTTCTTCCATGGGTGGTAGACCCTCCTTTTTTTCCTGAGTCCCAGCAAGAGCTCCCTGTTCAGCCAGGCCAGTCGTCTTCCCCGCCGGTTCGTCTTGCAGCACATGGGGACAGCCTGCTCCTGTGCCTTTAAGAGTTCCTCCTTGAAGAATGTCCAGCCTGCCTGGACCCCTTTGCCCTTAAGCACTCTCTCCCAGGGTACCCTCTCAACCAGCGTCCTGAGCAGCCCAGGGTCCGCCCTCCAGAGTCCGTGGTGGTGATTTTGCTGGCATGTGTGTTGATGCAGGCTTCCGTGCAGTCTGCATGAGCTCCAGAGAAGGGATCGGGCGTTAATTTGTTTGTTAGTCTGTGCTGAGATTTTTGTTGCTGCAGCTTGGTTGCTCCTGGTATGTTCTGGGCGGCAGTGGATTCAGATCCGCAATGCACCTGTGCTGGTCCTGCTTCCAGAGCGACCATCTGCGAAGGCTGCTGGAGACCACGGCTGCTGCATCAGCGATGTGTATATGCTGGAATGTTGTCTTTCAAAGGGTTGTCTTAAAAGCGTATTTTCTTTATAGCCATCATCTTCAGTGGAGGTTGTTTCAGCTGTTTTTAATGGCTCCTCTCTGAGCTGGATTAAGACCTTTTAGGACTAAGGATTCTCGTGGCATCTGGTGACACAGAATTGTTCTTGAACAAGCATTTTTAACTCAGTTCAACTTTTCTCTCTGGTCTAAGGCCAACAAAAAATGGAATCTGAGATTGGGTGTTAAAATCTAAGCATTTCTTCAGTCAGTTGAGCATTGACTGCCTCGTTGGGATCTGCGCCTGTGCCCTCTCAGGGTCCCTGTGCAGTAGTTTCGCGTTACTGCACTAAAGCCTGCATGGTGGACGACACGAGTAGCAATGGCAAATGAAGCTGCATTGATACGAGCCAGGAACAGACCAATGTAGATCGAGATGGATCCACAGAAGAATACGCACCATTTAAAATCAGATTTCTTAAAAAATATATGCACCATTTAAAATCAGTTTTCTTAAAAAATCTTGTGAGAAAAGCTTCTTGCATAGGAAGAACCTTGGGGATTGCTATTTCTGTTACAGAAGCGTTTGAATTGTGCATCGGTGATCGTTGTCGAACTTTTGTGCAAGGAAAATGAGAAGTTACTGTTCCAGAGAGGTTCTGACCTTGTTACCTAGTTAGACTGTAAGCAATGAAAAAAGACAAACTGGGTGACAAGGCAGAAAGAACAAGGTAGATGTTGTCGTCAGCGTGCCTTCGCTGGATGATTTTTCCCGCAACTTCTCTGAGCTTTGTGACGTTAGAGGCACAAAGACTAACGTGAAGAACGTAGAATGGGGGAGGGTGCTGCAAATCCTGTCTCTGAGATGTCCACTGGTTTCAGCCCTGTGCTTTGTACATTTGCTGTTTGCTTATTTGTACTTTAGGAGTTCGCAGCTGTGTGAGAGTTGTTACCTTTTTGCTGTACTATTTAGTAAGGCTTCTAAAATAATTGCTGGAGAAGTTGTGAGGTTCTTGTGGCAGCTTGCCTTCCTTGTGTTACAGGGATCCAAGGAATAGTGGATGCCTACCGCCAGATCCTTCCTCAGATCCGACTCTATGGGCCAACCAATTTCTCTCCCATTATAAACCACGTGGCAAGGTTTGCAGCGCACTCAGCACACCAGGGAGCTGCTGCAGTGAGTGCCTGTCCTCTCCTGTGCGTCCGCGTTGGGTTGATGTTTCTGTTTTCCGTGTTCGTGATGGGGTAGAATGGAATGGTAGTGATGTTGTCTTCCTTCCTTCAGATCCCGAGTCTCGTCCTCTCCTGCCAGCCTGCAGAGAGGCTGTTGGTGCTCTCTTGGTACATACTGATACGAACCTGCGCTTGGTAGACGTTGACATTAGTTTCCATTGCTCAGGTGATAGTTGTTTATCCTTCTCACAGTTTGCTGGCGTTGTACTTACTGTTAAACTATACAGGGGTGCTTTGTTGGCTTCCAGACCGGTTGGACTCTGTCAGCAGTTGCCTTGCTCCAGCCCCTCTTGCCAAGCTCCATCACCCGTCGGGAATGCATGCAGTATCGGGGGGCCCTATTTCATTCCAGACAATTTTGCTCTCAAGAATGTACACAAATAAAAATATCAGAGGGCTTGGCTATCTGTCCCACCATGGTGGCATGCAGAATCAGGCGCTCTCGAGGGCCAGATTAACGAAGGAGTCTGAGAACTGTAAAAGCAATGTGCTAATTGTGTTGCAGAGCACCCATGCTATCCTGCCGTTGCTGTATGTCCATTTGTGTGCTTGCATGGCTGTGGCTGCTGTTCAGGTTAAACTCTGTTCCTTTAAACGTCATTCCTTTTGCTTAAGGGTGAGGGACTCGTATTTCCTGATCGATGTAACTGAGTGCATGGTGACAGACCAGTCGGAGGGAATTCCTCGCTCTGATCCTTGCTTTATGGTCTAGCTGTGTTGGTGGTTTTGGTTCTGCTGAGGTTTGTGTGTACGTCGAGTACGTTTCCCACACTGTGAGGTGCTTGGTCTAGGGAGACCCATTTCTTACCTTTCTGAGGGTATTTTTTAGCCTTCCCAACACACCTTAGGCTCTGGAAAAGGAAGTTTTAAGCACTTTGCCATGCTAATGTGTTGGCTTGAGGTATGTTTTTCTTTCCAGAAAAGCACCTGTATTCTTCCCTTCTCGTCACCGTTAGAGTGTCTTTGTGTCATGACATTTGTCACTGCTGTGTTTTGAGATTTCTGATACTTATAATTGAAATTATTGGTAACTAAAAAAGAAGTCTTTTTGAGTTACACTCCAGGGATGTTAAACATTAAATATTTTTGAGATGTCTGTGAGTAAAGCAGCATCTGTGAGTGAATTTTGTATGCAGATTTGTTGGTTTAGTAGTACTTTGCTCATCTCTAGTACTTTCTCACAGTTGATGCAATTATTCTTTATAAATTTAATTTAAGCCTCTATCTTTTTTTTCCAGTACAGAGGAAATCTGCAGAGCACAATGAAAGGTGTTACGCATATGAAAAAATGGGAATAAATAGAAGTTTCTCCAGTGTTCTGGTTTTGTCTTATGCACAGCACCATCTCTCATTTCTTTCTTAGAGTAGGAGATTGCTCCATTTGCCTTGAGTTACGTGAGCTTTGGTGGTGAACTCCCTAACTGGGTGCTTTCTAATGTTTTTCAGCAATATTTTATCTTGCTGATCATCACAGATGGAGAGATCACTGATCTGGACCAAACTAGGCAGGCGATTGTTAATGCCTCCAAGCTGCCAATGTCCATCATTATTGTTGGGGTTGGTGAAGCTGATTTCAAAGCAATGGAGTTCCTTGATGGCGACAACGGTGTCCTGAAGTCCCCGACCGGAGAGCCAGCCGCGCGAGACATTGTCCAGTTTGTGCCTTTCCGGCAGTTCAAAAACGTAAGCTGTGTTCGCCTCCAGACGAGTCCTGGTGCCGGTGCATGTGCAGTCACTGCACGTAGAAGACGAGCGTGGGTCTAGACAAGGCAGCAAGCTGTGTGCTCACAGTGCTGCCCGAGCTGCTGGTTCCCACTGAGAGCTGAGATGTTTGCTTCCGTGCTCGAAACCGCGTGCTTTGTCGCCGCTCTCTTGTGGCCTCTCTCAAAGAGCTCTCGTCGTATCGTCGGTTTAGCATACTGTCTCTCGGCTGTTGCAGAGCTAAAGGAGTAAAGGAGCCGGTTTCCTTCCTGGGATGCAAACGTTTAGGCAAGGAGTTGAGATCATACTGTCAGTCTCTGGTGCTGAGTCCCGCCAGTGGTTTAAGCTCAGTCTTCCGGGCTGTTGAAAGCAGTCCTGGCATTCCCCAGCTCCTCTCTGCCTCTGCTGTTGGCACTGGCATTCATGCACGTTGCATGGTGAATTGGGGTGGAGTCAAATGAAAACCCCAAATAAGAGAAATTGCTGGTGGCTGGGGCAGTTTCCCCACCCAAATCAGGGCCGTGTGAGGGCTGTGTGAGCCTGGGCTTGAGGTGGGAGCAGTGCTGGGATAGGAACAAGTGTTTTTCAGCAGCGCTCACTGAGACTGACTGGAAGTGCTCCTAAAACTGCATCAAGGACCTCCTGAAGCAGAGTGAGGCGTGGCAGGTGGGAGGCTGCACTCTGAATTCCGTGAGAGCGTTTGTCACTGGGCTGATAAATCCTTTCTCTGCAGTACTGCTGATTTGGTCTCCCTGTTCTCTTTGCAGGCTCCCCGGGAAGCTCTTTCCCAGATGGTTCTGGCTGAAGTGCCTAAGCAGCTGGTGTCCTACTACAAATGGCAGGGGTGGCCGCCCATGAAACCGCCAGAAATAAGAACGGTGTAGGTTGCGGCCTGACCCTGGGCACCCGCATCACGGGGCTGAAGAGAGCTGTCTGCGCCCACGCTCTGCCTCGCACGCTGCGGGTGCTCAGTGCCTCGAGATCGTGCCGTTCACACTGACTCTCATACCTGCTTGTGCTCTGTGTCTTCCATCTTTCCTGTTCCTATTCGGAAGAAATACAAATACAGGGAAAAAACACAACTGCTGGCAGGTGTTCCCACAGGAAAATAAACCTTGTTGGTTTTGCACCTTGCAGCAGTTGCACCTCGTACCGTGCATCGTTGCTTGACACGGTCCTTCCGCTGCTTGGTGTCAGGGTGGGGATGTGCACCGAGCTGCTCACGCAGCGCGGCCTCACTGCTGGCTTTGGTTTGTGCATCGCAGTCGTGTTTGCTGCAGTGATCCTTATCGTGTGTTCTTGGTAGGTGGCTTTTCTGCTGTCAGGCTGCCTTGGGAGTGGGGACCCTTCTGCACTGGTTAGTACCAAAGTCTGTTGGTTGGGTGGCTGAGGCAGTTCCTGTTGTGCCTTCGTAAAGTGCCTGTATGTTTTTGTACGTGGAGGTTTATTTTTAAATTTCAGTGACCATACTTTGCAATCTTTTTTTTTTAGTCACATTTTTCTATTAGCAAAAATTGCTTCTGTGATGGCCTCTTGCTTGGAGCCGTTGTTGCAATTTAAGAATACTGCACTTTGCTTATTTGTGGGGGATTAATGACGATTAATCATTAGTTAATCGGGGCGTGGGTGGGATTAATGAGTCACATTAACGTGACTTTCAAAATCCAGCAACTGGAAACACTGAAATAAAGATGCTTTGAGTGATTTCTTTGTGTTCCGGCAGCTAGGAAATGAAGAAGTAACTATCTGTGGAACCCCACAGAAGTGCCTCCTTGGCGACGGGAGCGTGAGGCGTGTGTTGCGTGGGCTGGGGACGGTAGAACAGGCCTGTGATGGCAAAGCTCAGTTGTTTTGAGACGGGAGTTGATAGTTCATTTCAAAATACAGGTGAAGAAACTTGGCTTGTCATTGCACTACAAGTGGTCATCCCTTTCAGCTTCTGAAATAAATAATCTGCTTTGACTTACTTAACATGTATCGACTCTTCTTTCCTTTCTGGGCTTTTCCTTGTGTTTTCCAGCAATCTGGATGTTTTGGTTCATGGAAGGTCTTTGCTATATAGAGCTAGCCGGGTGGTGATTCCGCAGCTTGTTAGCCTCGGCTGAGCGCGAACAGCTGCGAAAGCCGAGTTGTCCGTCGTCATCAGTTTGTTACCTGTGAGTCGCGGAGACGGCTGAATGTATGTCCTGCAGCACGGTGAGCTGTTCCTTTACTGTGAAATTGTGAAAGAACTTGGCTGTTCTACCAGGTAAAGCAGGAAATGGGGAGAACGCGTTGGCAGACTGCCCTGGTGATTCAGGCTGTGAAACTGGTAGGTTACAAACCCGTGTGAAAGCAGAGCCTGGGTTTGACTCCGCGTCCTCAGCTGGACTAGTTCTGGATGGTGTCTGCCACCAGACTGGTACATGGCTTGTGTTTGGAGGGCTGTGGGTCTAGGACCACTGCTGAGTGAAGATGAACTTGTGCTAGCTTTTTATTCAGTTTTAGTGTCATGATCTGTTCTCCTGTGTTCCACAGGCAGCAGACGGCTTCTTCTAGAGAAAGCCAGGTTGTCTCTCCTGAAATACCCCATCATCTGGCCTACAGCACCCAGTTTTCGTGTGCTTAATTAGATTCTTGAAGGAAGCCAAGTCACTGCTCTCCTTGAGTGGCTGCTGAAACTAAAATGTGTTGCAAGTGTGGAAGAGCAGGAGGAAAACTGCCAGATCTTCTCTGAGAAACTGCACTGTGGTTGAGAGCATCCTTTACTCACGTTTTCAGCCGCTTACGACCTGTAGGCAGAGCTCTCCTTGCCTGTATTATGTGTACAAGCAAACCTAAGGCTGCTCGTGTGTGTGTGTGTATCCTTTTTTTTTTTTTTCTTTTTAATACAGTGTTCTTTAAAGGATGTTTACAGCAGTAGTTGTGAGGGCTCACCAATGCCTTGTTTGGACCAAGAATACTGGTTGGTAGTGTGTAGTCCTTGGCTTCAGTGAATGGTTTCTTCGGCGAGACGTCAGAAGCACATTGGGACTTTCCTTTGCTCCAGCCTTGAGGGGCAGAAGATGACGCTTGAGACAGCAGAATGCGTAGTGGGAGATTCGTTTCACCTCTCCTCTCAAACCTCTGCCTGCTCTGAAGGAGGAGGGTGAATCCTCCGTCCCTGCGCTGGCTGTGAGGACTGGAGTCGCTGCCCGTTCTGCCGAGGTGTGTCCAGGCGCAGGACCTGGTGATGGTGGGAGAGACCTGCCCTGTTCAGGGGAGGAAGAGGCCAAGACGTGGCAGAGGCAGCTCTGAGGAAGTTCTTCCCCCTATGGAAAAAGAGGAAAATCTGGAGGCGATGCCGTTTACCTGCAAGTAAGCTGCAGAGATGTGAAGAGGCAAAGGGACCCGGGTCTGGTGGCTGTCACTTGAGAGCAAGAGCTGCGTGGGCGTGGGCCCAGGTGAAGAGCCAGGGCAGGGTCTCGCTTGGCAGCTGCTGTGCTGGGATGGCACAGTTTTGCCCGTTTTCTCTTGTTCTTGACCCTCCCCAGGGCTCCTGGTTTTAGAGGCAGTGACGATGGCTGCCGAGCGCTTTGGCGAGAGGCTGGGAGGTGTCTCCTGCCGCGTGCCACCCTGGGTGTAGCTGGAATGCAGATTTGTGGCATTGCTGTTGCTTTAGCTCAGCTTTGAGCTCGGGTTTTCTTCCTCAGAGGAACGTGCTGTTCTCGCCCAGTGGGAGTGTGCGCTCGCTGTCGTCCCAGGTCACCCTCCTGCTTTATTTCCACGGTAAGCCTGGGGAACACCCCAGAAGTCTCCTTCCCCTGGCCCTGGCCGAGGTTGAGCAAGCACCCTCGTACTTGCGGTCCCCAAAGGTATTTGAGCCTCGGGGCTCTGTATAAATCAAAAGCGCTTGCGTGTGAGAGCTCATCGGGGAGCGTTCCTCTTGCTTCTGGCACACGTGGCGATAAATACCGGTGACATTTCATGCCAGGCTGTGGCACGCTACCTGACAGAGCTCCCTCCTCTGTGGGAGGCAGGGCTCCAGCTTGGGCTAAGGGTCCTTCTTGGGGTTCCCCCAGAACTGAGGCACCGTCCTCAGGTGAGTGCAGGCTGGAGGACGGCTGCAGCTGCTGCAGGAAGCCGCACAACTCCACGGGGAGATTGTAGAATCACAGAATCACTCAGGTTGGAAAAGCCCTCTAAGGTCATCAGGTCCAACCTTCACCCCAACACCCCCTGCCTTGGGGATGTTCCCAAGTGCCACATCCCCACGGTGTCTGAACCCCTCCAGGGATGGGGACTCCCCCACTGCCCTGGGCAGCCTGGGCCAAGGCCTGACCACTCTTCCAGTAAAGACATTTTTCCCAATGTCCAACCTGAACCTCCCCTGACACAACCTGAGGCCATCGCCTCTCGTCCTGTCGCTGGTTACTGGGGAGCAGAGACCGATGATGATGGCGTCTGGTCAGCTTTGAGCACACACTGGGTCTGCCCCTCAGCGGCACACCTTGGTGGTCCGAGTGCCGCGCGGAGCAGCCTGCACGGCCCCCCTTGCCCCCCTCCCGCCCTGGCTGGGTGTGGGCTCGGTGCCCCGAGCCCTCTGCCGCCCCGGGAGCGGTGCTGATGGCCGGGCCGCTCTCCTCCGGCCTGAGCCTGGGCTGCGGGCGGGCCCCGGCGTCGCTGCTCCCGCAGTCCTCGTGCAGGCAGCAAGAGCTGGGCAGGGCGAGCCGAGACGCAGGGAGCTCCGGGCACGATGCGCCCGGGGCCCCGCTGCCGCGGCCTCCAGCGCGCGTGGGTGGTGCGGGGAGCCGGTCCCGGCGGTGCGGGGTGCTGGTGCGCGGCGCTGGCGGGCGCCGTCCCCCGCCGGGCTCTGCCGTCCCCGCTCCCTCGCCCGGGCGCGACCCGGGGCAGCCCCAGCGCGGTTCCCTCACCGCGGGGCCGCCCGGTTCTCCCCTCGGCGGGCCCCGAGCCGGCCCGGCGCCCCTTCCCCGCCTCCCGCTCTTTGCTTCGGGGGCTCCAACCGCGGTGCCTCGGTGGGGGCGGAGCAGGGCCCCCTCCTGCCGCCGCAGCTCTGGCAGCCCCCGTGGCCCCCCCCCGCCCCAGGCCCTGGGGCCGCCTCGGCGGGGGCCCTGGCTGTCGGCTCCCCTCTCCCTGCGCGGCCCCGCGCGGTGCCCCCGGGCCGAGCAGGGCGGAGCCGCCGGGCCCGTCCCGCCGCTCCCTCGGGGCCTCCGGGCGGGCTGGGGCCGGGGCCGGGCCGGGCGGGCTGGGGCCGGGGCCGGGCCGGGCGGGGCGGAGCGGGCAGCGCTGCCGGCCGGCTCCATGGCGCTCAGCGTCGGCGTCCGGCGGCTCTCCCGGCTGCCGGGCCGCGGGCAGCGGCAGGTCCAGCTCCGCTTCCGAGGTGGGCCCGGCCCCGGGGCGGGAGGGGGGGGCGGCGGGGTCTGCCCCCCCCGCGGCCGCCGCTCCGCTCCGCTCCTCACGCCCCCCCTCTCCTCCCCAAGGCTTCACGCAGAGGACGCGGAAGGTGCGCAGCGGCCCGGAGGCCGAGTTCGGGGAGGTGAGAGCGGGGCGCGGGGCTCGGCCGTGGGGCTCGGCCCCGGGACGTGGGGGGGGGGGGGGGGGCCGGGGACCCCTCGCTCCGCCGGCCCAGGTAGCCCCGGGGCACGGCCCTGCCGTCTGTCTCCGCCCGAAGGCTCCCTGCCCCGGGCACCGCTCCCCCGGGGACTCCCTGCCCCGGGCACCGCTCCCCCGGGAACTCCCTGCCCGCACCCACCCCGCACCCGCCAGCGCGGGGGTCCCGCAGCCACAGGCACCTGTGGGGATGCTCGGGGCTTGTAGCAGGCGGCCCAGCTCTGCGCTGCCGGAGGGGCTCCGCGACCCCCCCATCCCCTCCATCCCCGTCCCCTCCATCCCCACCAGCGCGGGGGGACTTCCCACCGCAGCAGCACCTTGTCCCGCTCGGTGGCCCGGCAGCGGGGCCTGAGCAGCCCCTGAACGCGGGAACGGGTCGGCATCCCCGCTCCGCTCCCTGGCAGCTCTTCCGCTGGCCGCACTACGGGAAGCTCGTGGCGGGCGAGACGCTGTCCGTCGAGGCGTACAACTGCAGCAAGGTTTTCAGTGACAGGTGGGTCCCGCGGCGGGGCTTTCGCTTTGCTCCTGGGAGCAAAGACATTTGCTGGGGGTTCGGTGGGAGACGAGGAGCGGGAGGTGGGTTACAGCAGAGGGACGGGGCGAGCTGTGCTGGCGAGGCAGCGCTGCCGTGGGTGTGACGTTAGCGAAGGGGAGCGGTGCCAGCAGTACCGGAGACCACCAGAGGATCCAGCCCAGCCCCCCAGGTGGGACACAGAACAGGGCCCTAAAAATCGAGCTGCCAGGGCGGGACTTGCAGCAGGGTGGGGACCTGCTCTCGCTCTGCAGACCCGCACGGTGACCGGGAGCATGCCGCACCCAACTTCAACACGGCTGTCAGCGGGGAAAAGCCCCGAGCCTGTGGGAGTACGGTTTAACCGTTAAAAAAAGACAGCAGTTTAAATTTAAAGGATCAGCCAGAGTTTAAAATGCCTCTGGGTGGTACAGACACAATACTGCGACTCGGGAGCTGTTCCAGCAGCAGTGAAAGACTTCAGGGAAACCCGAGAGTCGAGGTGACGGCTGGCGTAGCGGTGGTGGAGCAGCCAGGGAGCAGAGGCGCGTCCTTCCAGGCCTCGGGAACGCGAGGATGCAGGGAAGGGCGCCGGCTCCGATAACCAAAGTGGGAGAACTGGAGGAAAATCCACAGGAACAACTTTGTAGAGGCAGCTGGTAACACCGTCCGTTCCAAAGCCGTCGCCAGGCTGCCGCGAGGGCGTGGAGGAAACGGGAGCACAGCACCGCGAGACACCTGAAGTTAAAGCCAGAGCAGGAAACGCGGCTGAACTTTGCGTCGCTGCTTACTGGGTGTTTGCCTTGTGGGAGCTGGACCAGAGGAGTTGTCTCAGGCTGAAGTGTCAATAGAAACGGTGACAGGACAAATCGGTACAACAAACAGTAACAGATCTCCAGGCCCTGGTGGTGCTGAGCAGAGAGGTCCAGCGGGAAGTGGCTGGGCCGGCGCTGGCAGCCGCTCTCCGCAGACCCGCGCCGCTGGGAGCAGGGCGGCGGTGGGTGACAGGCGGGAGCGTTGGAAAGCGGTTGGTCAGCGCACTGGGGTGGCCCAAAATAAACAGAAAGAGAGCGTGGGAGGACAGAAGGGAGAAGTGTGTTACGTTTCTGTATCGGTGTGCGGTCTCTGGACTTCTGCACGCGCGGCCTTTTTGTGGCGGCCGCAGCAAGCAGGGAGGGCTGGAGAGGAGGAGGATGAGGAGGAAGCCTCCTTCCTCGGGGGCTGGAGAAGAGACAGAGGGAGGTGAGAGGGGGTAGGGGAGATCGGCAGCCGAGACGGAGGCGCCTGGGGAACGGTTCCTCCCGCTGCGGTCCCGGGCGGGCGGTGGAAGGCTCCGGCGGGGTTTGCAGCGGGCAGCTCTGCTTCCCGCGGGGCTCGGCTCGGCCGCCGGCAGCGATGCCGCAGGGAGGAGGAGGCCGGCGTAGGAACGGGCTCCAGACAGCCTCAGTCCAAGGTGGGGACAGGAGCGGCCGAACGCGACCCCGCGCGCGTCGCTGCCGCTGGCAGGGAGCCCGATGGGGAGGCCCCTTCGGAGCGGGTGAATTTTGGCCGCCTTGCTGCAGGCATCCCTGCGGCCGTGGCTTTCTCTCCTGTTTCTGTATTTGCATGTCCGGAGCCTCAGCTGTGTCGGGGAAGTCACCTCAGCTCTGCCGGGTGCCCGGACACGGGCCGGCTCCCAGGAGGCTCTGCCGGAGGGGAGAGCTCCCTCGCGCTGCGTGGGACGGGGTCTGCCCGAGCCTTTGGCCACCGACGGCAGCTCGGCTGCGAGCCGCTGCCTGGGCACGGCTGGGCTGGGGGCACCGCAGCTGCAGGGCTGGGGGGCTCCGGCGTTTTGGGTCCCTGGGGGAAGCGCTGCAGCCGTTGGCTGCCTTTCCCGCTCTTGGGAAGGGCGGTGAGCAGGAGAGCGGGACCCCGAGGCGCGGGCGCTGAGGCTGGGGAGGGGCTGGAGAACAAGTCCCATGAGGAGCGGCTGAGGGAGCTGGGGCTGCTCAGGCTGGAGAAGAGGAGGCTGAGGGGGGACCTTCTCGCTCTCTGCAGCTCCTGACAGGAGGGTGCAGGGAGGGGGGGTTGGGCTCTGCTCCCCAGTAACCAGCGACAGGACGAGAGGCGATGGCCTCAGGTTGTGTCAGGGGAGGTTCAGGTTGGACATTGGGAAAAATGTCTTTACTGGAAGAGTGGTCAGGCCTTGGCCCAGGCTGCCCAGGGCAGTGGGGGAGTCCCCATCCCTGGAGGGGTTCAGACACCGTGGGGATGTGGCACTTGGGGACGTGGTTTAGCAGGCGTGGGGGTGTTGGGGTGATGGTTGGACCTGATGCCCTTAGAGGACTTTTCCAGCCTTAGTGACTCTGTGATTCTGTGCTGCGTACGGTATTGCTGCAGGCTCTGGTTCTGTTCCAGGCTTCTCGGAACGCTTGTCCTCAGCCTGCAGCACCTGACGGCGGCCGGGAGGCTGATCCTGCGGGAGGCCCTCGTCGACAGGAACCACAGGGCCACTGGGGTGAGTCCTCTGTGGGCGGCCTGGCCGTCAGCCATCAGGAGGGCTTTGTGGGAAACCTTGCGTGGTGCTTCCCATGCGAATTTGGGGCTGGGGGGGGAGTCCAAGGCACTGCTCTGAGCCCAGGAGCGCCATGGTGTTGGTGACCTTTCTGTGCAGGGGTTGCAGCCGCTTCCCACCCATCCAGCAGTTCTGGGAGCACCCAGCAGCGCATGGGGCGGGCTGGGGGCCCTGGAGACCTGCTGAGGGCCTGGGTGAGCAGCGGGAGGCTCAGTACCACCTCCCCGGGTCTGGGCGGTGGGTGTAGGAGGTGGTATTTCATCTGCCTGCGCTCCGCACAGTGCGCGGGCTGCTGCAGGGTGCAAAGCGGAGGGGAGCTGGTGGGCTGAGGCTGAAGGTGGCAGGGTGCCTCGGGACCCCCGGCCAGCGTTTGGGTGAACACCAGTCCTAACCAGATGGCCTAGCAATGGTCCAGGGCAGCGTGAGCAGCTCTGACGCCTGCCTGCCCCTCTGCTCTGTGCCGCGGGTCCCGCTCCCCTCCTGCCCCAGTGCCTGGGCTCACTGGGCCCCTGGTGCCAGCGGAAAGTGAATGCGACCCAAAAATGAATGGTTTTTCCCTAATGAGGCCCCATCTGGAGCACTGCGTCCAGCTCTGGGCTCTCCACTTCAAGAAAGATGAGGAGCTGCTGGAGAGAGTCCAGCAGAGGGCTGCGAGGATGAGGAGGGGACTGGAGCATCTCTCCTATGAGGAAGGGCTGAGGGAGCTGGGCTTGTTCAGCCTGGAGAAGAGAAGGCTGAGAGGGGACCTTAGAAATGCCTCCAAATATCTGCAGGGTGGGTGTCAGGAGGATGGGGCCAGACTCTTTCCACTGGTGCCCAGCAACAGGACAAGGGGCAATGGGCACAAACTGAAGCAGAGGAAGCTCCAGCTGAACCCGAGGAAGAACTTCTTCCCTCTGAGGGTGACAGAGCCCTGGCCCAGGCTGCCCAGGGAGGCTGTGGAGTCTCCTTCTCTGGAGATATTCCAGCCCCCCCTGGCCGCGGTGCTGTGCAGCCTGCTCTGGGTGACCCTGCTTGGGCAGGGGGTTGGGCTGGGTGACCACAGAGGGCCCTGTCAACCCCTGCCATGCTGGGATTCTGGGATTTTGTTTCCTGCTGGCTGGGTGTGCAGGCCTGGGGCAGTGAATGCCGGACGGCCGCCAGCAGCCGGACTCTGGCGTGATGCAGCTACGTGGCCACGAGACCACGAGCCCGAACGGCACGGGCACCGCTTTCCCCCGTTGCTGAGCTGGCTGGATCAGGGAGCAGGTCCGGGTGGAAGCTGAGCATTTCCAGGATGATTTTCAGCCCGATGCAGCTCGCTCTATGGACATTTGTGCCGGCAAAGGGACAGGGACCAGGCTGAACCCCCGCACTCCGTGCTGGCGATGGTTTGAGGGGACTGAGCTGGGGGCACTGACACCACCATAACGTCGGGGCTGCTCTGCGGGCCAGCTCTTTGCCCCTGGCTGCCTCTTCCCTTGCACCTCCAGCAGCACTGATGCTGATGAGCCGCTCCCACCAAAAACCAGCCGCGTTCAGCTATGGCAGGTTGGCTCTTGATTGAGCAGTCCTGGCTGCGCAAGGGCGGTGGGGACAGAAAGAGCGCAGGCGAGACTGGACGCCCGTCCAAGAGCAGCCTGAGACCTTCTCCCTCAGCTCAGCTGGGAAGAGACACGTCCCCAAGGCAAAGAGGCCATTTCAACCATGGCTGCTTTAGCAAAGCCCTTCCTACTATTCCAAGCCCTGTTCTTCTCTGGGACTTGAGTTGTTGGCACCCCTTTTTTCTCCTGGTGGTTTGAAGGTCTTTTCACAGAATCACAGAATGTTCAGGGTTGCAAGGGCCCTCTCTGGGTCCCCCAGCCCAACCCCCTGCCCAAGCAGGGTCACCCAGAGCAGGCTGCACAGCACCGTGTCCAGGCAGGGCTGGAATATCTCCAGAGAAGGAGACTCCACAGCCTCCCTGGGCAGCCTGGGCCAGGGCTCCGTCACCCTCAGAGGGAAGAAGTTCTTCCTCGGGTTCAGCTGGAGCTTCCTCTGCTTCAGTTTGTGCCCGTTGCCCCTTGTCCTGTCGCTGGGCACCACTGGAAAGAGTCTGGCCCCGTCCTCCTGACCCCCACCCTGCAGATATTTGTAAGCATTTCTAAGGTCCCCTCTCAGCCTTCTCTTCTCCAGGCTGAACAAGCCCAGCTCCCTCAGCCTCTCCTCATAGGGGAGATGCTCCAGTCCCCTCCTCATCCTCGTAGCCCTCCGCTGGACTCTCTCCAGTAGCTCCTCATCTTTCTTGAACTGGGGAGCCCAGCACTGGACACAGCACTGCAGATGGGGCCTCACCAGGGCAGAGTAGAGGGGAAGGAGAACCTCCCTCGACCTGCTGCCCACACTCCTCCTCATGCACCCCAGGATCCCATTGGCCTTCTTGGCAGCAAGGGCACGCTGCTGGCTCATGGTCACCCTGTTATCCCCCAGCACTCCCAGTCCCTCTCCGCAGAGCTGCTCTCCAGCAGGTCCCCCCCAGCCTGTACTGGTGCCTGGGGTTGTTCCTCCCCAGGTGCAGGACCCTGCATTTGCCCTTGTTGAACCTCATCAGGTTCCTCTCTGCCCAACTTTCCAGCCTGTCCAGGCATTTTTCAGAGCCTCAGCTGTTCACCCAGCTTTATGTCAGGCTTCTGCCTCCATCCATCCTTTGCCTCTGCCTTTCCAAGCCACCATGCTGCTGCTTGCTTGGGCTGTATTTCTCCTCCCAGACACATGTTTTTCAGGGACTGAACTATGAACCCAGCTTGTACATCCCCTTCAGTCTGCTGAGGAGTGACCTCCTCCGGGGCTGCAATTTTGGCCTCCAGTGGGAAATTCTTGGGTGTTTGTGTTGGTTTGAGGTCAGGCTGGTCACCTGCAGACCGAGCATTTCCAGACCCGTGCTGGCTGTGCCAACACCCAGCGTGCCCTGTGCTGCGCTCGCCGTCCTCCTTCGGTAACGCTTGGTCGATGACTGCTGTGGTGCAGCCTCTGGGCCTGCTTAGGGCTTCTGTGGGGTTGTAAACCAAGCTGTCGTGCCTGGGGATGCTCTGCCAGCGGCCTGGTGCCTCCCGCGTGGGGACGGCTCCAAACCCCTGCACAGCAGTGTGCTCCGCTGCAGGGCTCTCCCCGCTTTCCTTGTCAGAAGTGCCCCGGGACGGCTCTCAGAGGCTGCTCCGTAGCGTGTTTTAGGTCTGGAAACTTGAGCCGGCTTTTATTCAGTGAATCCTGGAGTTTGGGAAGCCCTAGGGGAGGGAGTTTGGTGAACTCTAGCTTGTTGATGGAGGAAGACAAGAAGAGTCTGGTATGAACAGGCTTCTTGTGGGGTTGTGACCCCCTTCCTTCCCCTTCTTTTTACCAGCATCGCACTTCTTTTTTTTCCTTCCACACTCCTCTTCTCCTTTTCCGGGACACTTCTGCAGTTGTTTCATGGCTGCCGACCTCTCAGGCAGTCTCGTTTTCTGTTTGTAGATCTACATTGAGTTGGATCTGCGCTACCAGCCTCCGGATGGCTCAGCTGGGACCTGGGTTGAAGAGGACTTTGTCTATCAGATGAAAGACAGGTACTGAGATCCTGGGAGGAGCAGACTTCCAGGCACCTTGTACAGCTCCTTTGCCAGCGGCAGCCTTTGGGATGCCATCCAGCCTCCTCTGCTCTCCACCTCTGCCCAGGCTGATGCAGCTCTGCTCTGCCATGGCAGTTAGCGAGCAGGGCTCTTGGAAAGAAAATACCTCGTCCTCACGAAGAGCCCGTGACTGCAACAACCCACTGCACCCCGGGAGTCCCTTCAGGCTGGAGAACATTCCTGCAGCCCGCCTGGCTGGCGGGAGCAGGCACCGGGGCTGCCAAGCTGCAGAGAGCCTGGCTTTGGGCTGCAGCAGCCCCGGGTGCCCTGCACGCAGGCGGTGCCCGAAGCTGGGGCAGATGTGGGTGTCCGGGTGGGCAGGGTGACAGGCAGCAGCGAGGGTGCCAGAGGCAGAGCAGCGGGCACGCGGCGTGGGCCGTCAGAAGCATCGCTCAGGAGGAGGCTCGTGTCCCTTCCAAGAGCCCTTGGGCAGGGACGCGAGCCTGTGGCCGCAGCACGCTTGTTTTGTCAGCACAGGATCTGTTTGTCTTGCAGTTCGGAGTTACTCATCCGCAACCCTGGATTTGAGGAGCTGGAGTACGTAGCGCGTCATCTCGCAGTCCTGGGCGGCGGGGGGAGCACAGCCTGCTCGTCGGGGCTGACCATGCGGCGCGTGCCGTGGTGGGCGTTCGCAGGGCAGCCGAGGGGCCGAGGGCGAGCGAGCTGGACAGACGGGCCGCTGCGCTGGGCAGGAAGCTGGCGAAAGGCCTGGAGACTGATGAGGAAGAGGAGGAGGAGGGAGATGATTTCTACGATGTGTCTGAGACAGAGGTCTCGGGCATTGTCTTCAGCCCTGTGAAGAGGTATCCTTGGCGTGCTCTTCTCTCCTGCCCTGGGCCCTGGGGTGGAAGGTGTCAGCTCATGGGGTGGCTTCCGGGGAATCCTGCATCTCGTGGCATTCTGCTGCTGCAAAATGTCAGAAACCCGCAGTCTCCAGTGACCCCAGACAGGGACTCTCGGGGATTTGCTCATTCCTGGGGCGAGGAGCCATTACTTGCCAGGGGTTTCTGTTGCTTCCCTCGGTGGGGGCTTGCTCAGGTCCCTGTAGATGAAGAGACCTCCTCACCCGGGTTGTTTCTCTGCGCAGCCGTTCCAGACTTTGCTCCGCGCGGGACCTCTTTGCCGCCCCAACCCCGCAGAGCTTCCAGGTACTGCAGCGTCGGGTGCACGTCCCTGCAGTTGCCGCTGGCCCCACAGCCGGTCCCTCGCTGCCTTGCTGTGGGCCCAGGCTTCTCCAGATGGCACGTACCCCGGCGAGACCTCTGGCATGAAGACGCCTTCTTGCTTTGGGTGTCTTTTCCCTGGGCAAGGTCTGAGATTCCCCGGCCGGATTACATCCATGAGCGCTGGCTCCAACATCAGCCAGCCCAGAGCAGGGTTTCTTTTTCACAGAATCCCAGAATGTTTGGAGTTGCAAGGGCCCTCTGTGGGTCACCCAGCCCAACCCCCTGCCCAAGCAGGGTCACCCAGAGCAGGCTGCACAGCACCGCGGCCAGGCGGGGCTGGAATATCTCCAGAGAAGGAGACTCCACAGCCTCCCTGGGCAGCCTGGGCCAGGGCTCCGTCACCCTCAGAGGGAAGAAGTTCTTCCTCGGGTTCAGCTGGAGCTTCCTCTGCTTCAGTTTGTGCCCGTTGCCCCTTGTCCTGTTGCTGGGCACCAGTGGAAAGAGTCTGGCCCCATCCTCCTGACACCCACCCTGCAGATATTTGGAGGCATTTCTAAGGTCCTCTCTCAGCCTTCTCTTCTCCAGGCTGAACAAGCCCAGCTCCCTCAGCCTTTCCTCGTAGGAGAGATGCTCCAGTCCCCTCATCCTCGCAGCCCTCCACTGGACTCTCCAGTAGCTCGTCATCCTTCTTGCAGTGGGGAGCCCAGCACTGGACACAGGAGTCCAGATGGGGCCTCACCAGGGCAGAGTAGAGGGGGAGGAGAACCTCCCTCATCCTGCTGCCCACACTCCTCCTAATGCACCCCAGGATCCCATCGGCCTTCTTGGCAGCCAGGGCACGCTGCTGGCTCATGGTCACCCTGTCATCCACCAGGACACCCAGGTCCCTCTCCACAGAGCTGCTCTCCAGCAGGTCCGCTCCAGCCTGTGCTGGTGCCTGGGGTAATTTTGGGCGGTGCAGTTGGCTGTGGGTGTACGGGACAAGGGAACCAGCCTGACGGGCAGATGTGCCGCTGCAGAGCAGCGTCTGCGCAGAGCTTCGGAGAGCACCCAGGCGGGGCTGGTCCCCAGGGCCATGCCTGGGACCCCAGGGACATCTGTGGGACATGGCTGGGGGTGAAGGGCTGCTGCAGGGGCTTGCTTGGAGTTGCCGGGGGGCTGGTACAAAGCTGTGGCTCTGGCTGATGCTCTGACATCGGGTTTATCTGAAACCACTATAAAGGTTAGAAATGGAGCTCGGTCCCATCTTTTGCCCTGCAGATTTCAGGGCAGTCTCCCGGCCCGGCTGTGGATTTAAATCCTTTCCTGGTTCTAAGTAAATGTGGACTCATATTTGGGTCTCCTGCTTTTCAGGGCTGGGTCCTGTCCATCGAGCAGGAAGCTTTTGTGGGGGGTGGAGTTTCCTACCATCCTTTTCTTGAAGCTATTATTCTTCACCTGAACAACTGCCTAGCTGCTTGTACTGGGAGCAAGCGTGAGAACGTTGCTCCCGTCTCTTAGACCCGTAACCAGTCACAGCAAATGAGACGGCCGCATTCCAGTCTTTCCAATGGTGCCCATCTCGGTAGGATTCAAAGGGAATATTGACAGAAGATCCAAAGAGCATCTTCTCCAAGACGCTCTGTGGACCCCACCATGTGGGAGCAGGGGGTTTGCATCCCTTGGGATCAGGAACAGAGGGGGGACAGGGCTGCTGGGGAGGCTGCTCTTGTCAAAGGTGCTGGGGATTCAACACTTCGTTTCCTTGCCTGAACGGAACAAACACCTCAGGCACCACCTTGGTTTGTCCTGGCTGTAGCAGATTTCAGCAGCCTGGCTTTTGCCTGCCCCGAGGGTTCACCTCTGCAGTGAGATGGCTCCGCGCGTTTGCGCACTGGCGTTGCTGAAACAAGCTCAAGATGGAGCTGGAAACGAGGAGAGTGATGATCTGAGGGTTTTCTCCTGCATTTTCACAGGTTGGCATTAATATCATTGAAGCACAGAAGCTGGTGGGGGTGAACATTAACCCCTTCGTGGTAGTCAAGGTTGGAGAGGAGAAGAAGCACACGGCAACGCAGAAGTCAACAAACTGTCCCTTCTACAATGAAGTAAGCGATGTGGACAGGGGCTCTGGTGTCCCAAGTCACTGGGGCCGTCCTTGCAGGGGTGCTTGGGATGCAGCTGCTCCCAGGCAGAGGCGCTTCCGAGGCCGTGCTGGGGGTCTGGGGCTCAGCTGTCTTGCTCTTCTCTTTCAGTATTTTTTGTTTGAATTCCATGAGCCGAGGGACATTTTATTACACAGACTCATCGAGATCTCGGTAAGTGTGTCCTCTTCTTTGTCCTTCGTCGGTAACCAGTACAGCCCAGTGCTTCTGCATGTGGGCACTGGGAGTGATGGGCAAAGCAAGGGTACCAGTGCCAGGCAGGTTTTCATAGAATGATACAATCGTTGAGGTTGGAAGAGACCTCTAAGATCATGAAGTCCAACCATCACCCCAACACCACCATGCCTGCTAAACCATGTCCTGAAGTGCTGTACCTACGTGTTTTTTGAACCCTTCCAGGGGTAGGGACTCCCCCACTGTCCTGGGCAGCCTGGTCCAATGCTTGGTCACTTTTTCAGTAAAGAAATTTTTCCTAATATCCAGTCTAGACCTCCCCTCATGCAACAGACAGAGGCATCTGCCCTGCAGAGAGACCAGAGGACCTTCCTGCGGCCGCAATGGGGCAGAGACCGGCCCCGCTCTGAGCCAGTGCTGGGAACCGCTGCCTTCCCCCCTCCTCCATCTCAGGCTTGCTCTGCATCTAGTGACAGAAGCGGGGCCTCCGCGGCAGCTTCTCGCCCGTTGCCCTGCTGCCCCGCTGCTTTGGGGGTGATTCCCTGCTGCCCCTTACCCTGGAGCCTCACCTTGCGGGTTGCGGAGGCGACTGACTGGTGCGAGAGGAGCTCAGGAGTGATTTGTGCTTGTAGAGCAGCCCAGGCAGGCAGAAAGCAGTCTTCAGAAATCCCTAGCCCAAATCACAGGGGCTGCTCAAGGCGTGGGGCTTTCCTGAAGACAGCGAAGCCCAGCCAGCACCTCCTCTGCCACGTGGTCTCCTGCCCATTCCCCGTGAAAGGCTGCAGGTCTCTGCTGCTGGTGTGAGTTCAGCAAGCACCGAGCAAGGCTCGCGTTCTGGGAGAGACGCTAGCCTAGTAGGGACCTGGCTCTGCCCCGACCCAGCAGATACGGACACAGGGCTACCTGCGGGAAAGCAGGCCTGCCCGTGGGCCGTCGCAGGGGTTTGCCTTGTCCGAGGCTGGCAGAAGAAGCCGAGTTGGTTGCACATGAATTTGCCTTGGCCCAGGTTTGACTGAGGGCTACAGGCTGGTGGACTTTGTGGGAATGGTTGGACAGGAACGGGTTTGTCCCAGGGCTAGCTCAGATGGGTCAATGTGCATGAGGAGCTGCAACCACTGCCTGAGCTCTGCATTGGAATGGGCATCTCTTGGCAGTCCTGTCCTCCTCAGAGGTGTCTGGATGTGTCACCTGGCTGCCTGCATCTCTCGGTGCTCAAGGGAAGTTGTGCTGTCTGCAGGTTTTTCACTCAAAGAAGATACCATTCCTGGGAGCGTGCATAGGGACGTTCAAGATGGACATCGTGACGGTGTACAGCCAGCCAGGTATGGCCGCCTGCACTGCGTACCTGCGCCCTGACCCCGGCTTGGTCTGGCACTGATGCTTCCTTCATGCTCTGCTGGGTCTGGCGAGGGCCCTACCTTTAAAGCACTTGGTTCACATGAGGACTTGCTTCTCCTGGCTGGCTGAGGGCTGGTGGCACCTTCTGCACCATCAGAGGGTCAGGGCAATCGTTGTGCAGATGTAGCTGCGGTGTGAGATGGTAACCCGGGCTCTGCACGGGGAACTCCTTCCCTTCCCTCTCAGATCACAGGTTTTTCCAGAAGTGGGCTGTTATCAGTGACCCCACGGACACCCGGGCAGGCGTGAAAGGCTTTGTGAAGTGCAACATCTCTGTCACCGCACGCGGGGACGTTGTGGGCTCCCTTCCCACCTCCTCCAGCAGCCGGGATGAGGACATTGAAAGGTAGATGCAGTACGGTCTTGTGTGGCCCTGGGGAAAAGAGTCGTGTCTCTCTGCACACTAACATTTTTGCCCCATTTTCCCCTCTTCTGATGGGGAAAGACCTGGGGAAAGAGACCCGTGGTGGGGCAGGATCCAAACCCCCTGCCAGTCAGGGCACTTCGCAGCGCTGTGTCTCCTGGGCTCCAGGAGAGCGGCGGAACATGAATTTGTCTTTCAGAAACCTGCTGCTGCCTAAAAGAGTCCCCGCGGAGAGACCCTGGGCCAGGTTCTGTGTCAGGCTGTATCGTGCCGAGGGCCTGCCCAGCATGAGCGCGGGCATCATGGGTGGTTTCTCCAAGATCGTAGGGGAGAAGAAAGTCTTTATCGACCCGTACGTGCAGGTCTCGTTCTGCGGGCAGCGGGTGAGTCTGCCGGGGGGCTGCGTGGGGCCAGACCGGTGCCCCTTGGCTTGCGGCAACGCGTGCTGGGCCGATGCTGCCAGGAGCCTGCACAGCTCGCCCAGTCCCACGGGAGACGGGCGGGGAGAGCCCAGGTCTCCGGCCATGGCCTGAGCCGTGTGGCTGCACGGTGTCTGGATGAGAAGGCTTCTGTGGGACGTTCGTCTCTGCGGGAGCTGCCAGGGGTCCCTCCGCAGCCCTGGGCGCTGCCGCTGGCTGCGCTGCGGGCTGCGCGGGCACAGGTCTGATCTCCCTGAACGTAGGGAGAGGGTCCAGCAAATCCTGGAGCAGAAGTCCTCTGTGGCAGGCTGGGCTCAGCCTGACATGCTCAGGAGAGTTTACTGAGCTAACGGACCTCTTCTTGCACCCCTGGCCAGGGTTTCTGGTCCTGTGATATCCACGAAGTGGGGATCAGTCCCAGGCAGCTGGGTGGGCCTGAGGGTGGTCTCAGGGGACCCTGCGACAGCGCTGGCTCTGGGGGTGCTGCCCGCTTGCTGCCAGTGCAGGGTGGGTAGGACAGCCGCCCTGGATGAAGCACAGAGCGATTGCTGGGACGGGGGCAGGAGCAGCGACGCTGCCCCATCCAGAGCCTGCCCAGCGCGGTCTGCGGGTGGGACAGGAGGGCATGCCGTTCCCGGAGAGGCTCCGAGGCGTCCCTCGCTCCAGCCGCTGCTGGGCTCTGTGGCTTTCACGCTTTGTCCTTCCCAGGGGGAAACATCAGTGGAGACCAACACCACCGAGCCGGAGTGGAACGAGCAGATCAGCTTCATCGAGATGTTCCCGCCTCTGGCCAGGCAGATAAAAGTCCGGGTGGTGGATGATGCCAGTATGGGTGACGTGGCCATCGCCACGCACTGCATTGACCTGCAGCAGATCTCGGACCCTGGCAGGAATGGTGAGTCCTGGGCAGCCCCGTGCCGTGCACCCGCTGCTTGGCCATGGTGGGCTGGAGGTGGGAGGCAGGAGGGACAGGGGCTCACTCGCATCCCTGTCTCCTGGACTGTCGTCTTGGGGGACCTGTGGTGTGATTAGCCCCTGTCCCTGTCACTGCAGGCTTTAACCCCACGTTTGGCCCAGCCTGGGTGAACCTGTATGGCTCCCCGCAGAGCTTGGCTCTGCGGGACGTCCACAGGGACCTCAACGAGGGCATGGGCGAGGGGATCTTCTACCGCGGGCGCATCCTTATGGCCATCACGGTGGAGATCTTCAGTAGCCCCAGCATGGCAGAGAGGAAGCTTGGGGACAAGATGAAAGGTACCCTAAGCAAACTGAAGCTGAAGAAGAGAAGTAAGAAATCCAAGGAGAAAGCCAAAGAACTGAGCCAGCTGCAGGGAGAGGAGGAGGCTGGGAGCTCTCAGGAGGCCGAGCAACCCGGGGAGGTCACTGTGGAGGTGGAAGAGCTTCATCCGCTTCCCGAGGTGAGTCCTGCCATGCTGGCGTAGCTGACCCACACCGGCCTGCAGCACGCACAGGTCTCACGGGGAAGGTGCCATGGGATCGCTGGCTGGTGCAGCCATGCTGGAGCAAACCCAGCCTGCCCGATGCTGGGCCGTCCAGGGCTCGCTGAGCCTCTGCAAGGGCCGAGGCCGCAGCCGCAGCCCAGAGACGGCCTCCTGCAGCGGGGCTGGAGCATCCCCAGCTGCGCAGGGAGGACTCTGGCCTGGGCGTTGTTCCCGGGGCACAGCTGCCTCGGAGCCTGCGCTTCTTGTCGTCCGGAGCCGGGGAGCCGTTAGCTGGCTCTGGATCTCCCCTTGGTCTGGGAAAAGCAGGCAAGATGCAGCGGTGTTGGTACAGTAGCCATCCCCAGACCTGCTCAGGGGCTTCACGCAAGCGTCAGCCAAAGCTGTGGCTCTGCCCCAGCCCCCGGGGTCCGTGGGGACACTCGTCCCGCGTCTGGCAGCGTAGCGGCGGTGAGCTCAGCAGCATCCCGCCGATGTCCCTTGGGAGGGCTGCCAGGCACTGGCCGTGCCCCGGTGTTCTCTGAATTTCTGCTAAGGTGGTGTTCTGGCACGTGAGGCTCTCGGACTGATCTCTGAATCCTTGCTCAGAATGCGTTGGGGAAAAAGGAGGAATTCCTCCTCTTCGCTGCCTTCTTTGAAGCCACTATGATGGACTCGTCTCTCAGCTCCAAGCCCGTCAGCTTTGAAGTCTCTATAGGTGGGTATTCCCCGGGGCCTCGCGCCCGGAAACGCTGGGAACAGTGCGAATCTCCTGCTGACAGCCCAGGTCAGCACTGCGGTCCGAAGGTGCCAGCCCTTGCACCGCTCGTGCCCCCGAAACAGGAACTCGGGCAGGATGGGGGTGAGGCTGGGGAGCGCACACAGGGCTCTGACAGCCCTGTGAGTCTGGCTGCTCTCCTGCGGGGCTGGAGATTCGGAATATTTGTCTGAACTGCCTGTCTGGGGAGAGTGGTCCAAGCTCTCCCAGGAAGTGGGGGTGAGAAGAAGAGGTAAAAGGGCTTGGGAGCAAGAAAGGTAAGCAGAGGAGGGGAAGCTGGGATACTGGGGTTGGCCGTGTGATGCTGAGGGGCTGTGACAGCGGGTGATGGGGACACAGTTGTAGGAGAGCAGGCCCATCCTGCTAAGCTGGATGGGTGGAGATGCTTGGTGCTGAGGAGTCTTCCTGAGCGAGTGCTGCTGACCCCAGTGCAGGGGTGCAGGCGGCAGTTAGCAGGCCCTCGGCGGAGCTGGTGGAACTTGAAGGCACAGACAAGGACTTCCTTGCAATTGCCCAGCTCTCTCTCAGACCTCCTGGTTGTCCATGTGATGCTCTGACGGTTGGATCTACTGAACTGCTAGTTCCAAAAGCAGTGTGTGCCCATGTGCTTCTCTTGGCAGGATGATTGCTGTCGGATTTTGCAAGCTAGCAAACTTGTTTAACAGTGATCCCACTTACCTGTTTACTCTTTAATGCTTAACTTCAAGGAAACTATGGCAAGGCTGAAGAGGCTGTGACCAAAGCCTGGAGAAAAGTGGAAAAGGGAGAAGTGAAAGAAGAAAAGCAGCCTTTGCTGGACCCTGGTTCTGATAGTGAGCCGGACATTGAAGTGCTGGCCCCAGCTTCAGCAGCACTGAACAAGTCGGTGACGAACAGCCAGAGACCAGAGCCCATGGAGTATGACAGGTGAGTCTTCTTCGTCCTTCTTTCCCACCTGCCCTGGTCCTGCCCCAGCTTCCCAGGTTGGTTATTCCAGGTGTTATTAGAGCTCTGCTCAGCAATGCGAGGGCTGCGCGGGTGTTTCTCCTCTTTGCGACCCTGCAGCTCGCCATGGCCCATTGGCCTACGGTGCCTGCTTGCTGTGTGCAGGCGGCCAAGGACAAGGTCCCAGGGAAGCTGTGACCCATTAGTAACAGCAGCCCCTGCTCTGGTTAACAAGCAGCGTCCTGAGGGCTTGACTCCAGTGGGGAGGAAGGAGAGGAGTACTCCAGCATATGCTGCCCTGTGCGGGGCAGGCGAGACACAAGCAGAAGCTCTCTGATGATATTCTGGGAATGCTGCCTGGTTTGTCCCACAGGCCTGGCAGTGTCTTGGTGTCTGCGCTCTGCGAGCCCTGTGCCTGCTACCACCCAGTCCCATAGCAGCCAGAAATCTGGGCAGCGTCCCCTGCTCCCACCAGCCTCATCCAGCCGGGCGCGTGCTGCTGCCGGTGCTCGAAACCCTGCGCGCGAGTTTGGGGTGGCCAAGGCAGACCCAGCAGCTTGCGTCCATGTCTGTGGAACCCCAAAACAGCTGGTTCTCAGCGACGAAGACAGAGCCCAGGCGCTGCTCCCTGTGCTGGGTGCGCGAGTGCTGTGTTGTGACGTGGCGTGTGCTTGCTGCAAACAGCAGCCGTGACCTCCTGTGCCTGCTCCCCGTAGGTCGTACAGCTGCCTGCCCATGGCGCATGAGAAACCCTGCGTGTACGTGTGGAGCTACTGGGAGGATCACACCTGGAGACTCTGCGTTTCCAACTGGGTTGTCAAGCTGGCAGAGCGCCTGGTAGCGTGCTCGGGGTGTCTGTCTGCGGCACGGTCCTTCCTGCTGTGCTCGCCCTGTAGCGCAGGCGGTTGGTCTGTGTCTGCCTCAAACGCCTTTGCCCCCGATGCGAGCCCACGTCTCTCGCAGGGCTCCGTCCCACCCGCCCTTCAGACGCGGGGGCCGGGCAGCGAGTGCAGATCCACCGCCCGCGCCGTGCCACAGCCTGGCAGGGTCTGCTGCAGGCGTGAGTGACGCGACGTCCGTGGCAAAAAGCTCCTCTGCCGCCTGTCCCGAGCTGTGTGTGCACTGGGGAGACGCTGCTGCTGCGAGCAGACTCGGCCTCGGGCTGTCGTCGGGGGGTGCAGTCTCTTCCCAGGGCTTCATCTTTCCCTTCTGGGTTTAGAAATCGGAAAGCAGAGCTTGCCCAGTGTGTTTCAGGGGCTGATCAAGGACCGAGATGCACGTGCTGTAACCAGCATTACGGTCATCCCCAGGCTCCAGTCCCCAGCAGCACAGGGCTGACCAGCAGCACAGCGCTGCAGAAGGGCACCAGCCACTGGTGGCAAACACATCCTTGCAGTGCTTCACCCTGACCCCGCAGCCTTGTGCGAGCTCCCTGAACATTACGCTTTCCCACAGGAGCAGGGGCTGGACGCTGTGGAGAAGCTCATGAGAAGGCCAAAGGCTAAAGCGGAAGAGCGGCTCAGAGAGGTGCTGGAGGAATTTGTAGCTGGATGCAGGTGAGCATGTCCCTGATCTCCTAAGGTTTCTTGTTTTCAGGTGAGGAGGTTGTATCGTGTTCTTCCCGGGCTGTGCACAGCCTGCGCTTGTCCTCTTGAGGCAGATGAGTGGAGGAAAACCAGGACAACCTTGGGAAAGGACCTTCCAGTCCTGGGAAGCACAGGGGTCACAGCCCGCAGCCTCGATGTTCCTGGACCCCTGGGAGTTTCCTAAATGTTAGGACATTTCCTGCACTCTCTTCAGTCGTGCAGGCAAGAGGCTGGTGTTTCAGTCGCTGTGACTGCCCAGTGGGGTCTGACACACGTGTCGGTCCCCAGCCCTGTGATGGTGACAGCGGAGAGGCAGCCTCGGGTGCTGAGCAAGCCCCAGTGCGCCTTCCAAGTCAAAAAGCTTGCAGAGGAGAGGGCATTGCAGAGAGGGGGGTTTCTGAGGCATCTGGATTGGCACCAGGGATTTGGAGCTTGTACCCCTGCGGTGAGCTCTGCTCTGCCTGCTGCGTGCAGGGGCTGCAGAGCCTGTGCTGCTCCCCTCCTTGCAGGCAATATTCACTCAGCGCGGAGAGAAAAACAATGGCACATCCGAACAGCCTGGACAGACGCCGGACGAAATACCTGATGCGCAATGTCGTAAGCTGCGGGGCGTGGCGGTGGTGGTGGTGGGAGCCCGTGTGACCCCCGCTCCGGGCGATGCTTCTGGAGGACCAGCTGGAGTTGATGCTGAGAAGGAAACCTGGGGCTAAGACTCGCGGTGCCAGTCACAGGCTTTTACTGCAGCATCTCCCGCTTCTGCGCAGAGCAGTACAACTTCCAGCACGGGAAACAGAGGCAGGGACCGGCCGTGTTTCCTGCAGATACTTTGCCTTGATGCCGTCCTTCCTCTCCGGTGGGGCACGCGTGGCTGAGCACATGCGTGTCGCTGGAGGTCTTTTGGTGCAGGCTGTTCCTGCAGGCAGTTTTGGGGAGCTCACTGAGACCCACTGCCCCTGGAAACCCAATCCATAGGCTGGGTGTCCATCCAGCAGATCTACAACAGCCATCCATCTGCCTGTGCCTGGAGAAGGCAACACCTGGGCACTCATAATCCTGCAGACAAGGGCAGCTAGCTGAAGGAGAGCACAGGTACCCTCCGTCACAGTGCAGCAGAGCATGGCTATGGTCACAGTCACCACGAGACTACAAAGCTTTGAAAGGCTGACCAAAATGCAATGAGAGCAGCAGGAAATAAAATTTAGACATGTCTGGGTCCCAGCTCCCTTCCCTTTGCCTCCCTGCACACCTGAGCTATGGTGAAGGTACTCTGGCCAGTCTGAGACTCTCTGAAAGAGAGGACCAGCCCAGGAGATGAGTTTTCTGGCCTTGCCAGTCATACTGGGTTTGCACCCTGAATTCCTTCTGGATTTCGTTATTAGTTTTGGTTCATCCCCACGTCTCTCGTCAGATGTGCACACTGTCAACTAACAGACTTGGAAGCCCAGCCCTGTCTTCTGGTTTCCTGTGTCTTCGTATTCCCGTGTGAATGTGACCCCAGGTTGCACCTTGCGCAAAGCCTCTCCCAGGCGCTGTCTGGAGCCTTAGACCCACAGCTTCTAAAATGTTTATCCCTTGTGCATCTTTCTACCCCAAATGATGCTCATGGGCTTCTGTTACGGGCTGGCTATCGGCAGAGCTGCTGAGTTACTGGAGTCTCCAGTTTTCTTGGCACCCTTCACTAAATGGCTGGTGCCAGGCTGATGGAGGTTTGCTCTCCGCAGCTGCGGAGTGAGCCATGGTGGAGGTCGGGGCACGGTGGGGCAGGGGGGGTGTGACCAGCACATGGGTGCTGCCCCCAGAGCCTCTGTGAGGGCGGCCGGTGGGGCACGCGTGGGTCCCGGCCAGGGCTGTGGCAGCTGTGCTCTCTGCTCAGATCCTGTGCGCCAAGCAGGCTCTCCGCCTGAGGCGGTGGCTGACGCGAACCCACGTCAGGGAGTCGGTGAAGGAGACAAGGAAGGTCCTGACGAAACTGCGCTTCATGGCTAAAGAGGTACAGCTGCTCCCAGGGCACCCCGTTTCTGAGTAGGAGAGGGCACGGGCAGGGCGAGGGCGCCGGGCTGGCTGCAGGGCTCCTGCTAGCCTGAGCTGGGGCTGTTCCTCGGCTGTCCGTCCTTGCTGTGTGAAATCCCAAGTTCCAGCTGCTGGGAGTTACCACGTGTCGTGCAACAGCTCTTAGGAGGGATAAGGCTCGGCAGCCTTGCAGGGCTGCTGGTGGCAGAGCGGGGCTCCAGGCAGCTCGGCCGTGGGTTGGAGGCAGAGCCGGGCCAGTGCCAGGCCACCGTGCCTCTCCGCCTGGCCAGCCCGAGGCCGTCCTGCTGCCGGGAGCCTGCCTGGGAAAACAGGCTGGCCCGTGCTGCCGGCGTCCGCGCCGCAGACTGACCCTGGACACTGTCTGCAAATTCACACTGGCGTTGAAGCAAGGTCTCTCAGCCGTAGCAGAGACTCTCTGTTTTCAGAGTTCCACTGGCTCTGTTTTATGTAACTCTGGAAGGGCGCTGCGTTTGTGTAGCGTAAACCAGAATGCAATGTTTGCTGGAGTCAGGGGGACAGATGTTGTTGCAGTTTGGAGAAGTCTTGCGCTAAGTGAAGTCGGGGCGTTTGCACACCTTTGGCTAGGAGCGGGTAGGCTGCAGCAGGACCAAGGTGTCAGCCCTCACGTGACCAGGAGGAGAAGCTGTCCTCTGGCCCCAGCCTCGCAGGGTGGCTGCAGCTGGTCCCCCGGGCAGAGGGGAACCTCCTCCTGTTCCACTTGCCGTGGTCGGGTGGGAGCGTTGCTGTCTCTGCAGTCAGCCCTGCACGTGCACTTGCCACTTTTAGTCCCTGCTTGGAAGCTGGCGGCCTTGGTTTGGATCAGTAATAAGTTGCTTCAGCTGCTTGTGTCCTGAAAACTGCAAGTGCAAGTACCAAGTACAAGTGCAAACACTGGTGGCAGGGAAACTGAGATGACTTAGAGTTCATCAGAAGTAATTTCTTCCATCTGTGCATTTGCTTTATTGCAAGTCTTGCTCTCAACCCGGAGAGCTAATGCAGTTCCTTCCCCTGGATCAGCACGCGGGCTCCTGTCAAAGGTGTGGGGGGAAATGCCACTTCTCCAGTCTCCTAGGGGCTCCCTCTTACCAGCGTGGCATGGGGCATCCTGCTGGTGTTCGTAACGAAAAACAAGACGGATCATGGACCCCTCTGAGAAACCTGCAGAGCCATATTGCAGGGCTGAGACTCTCAGAAGTACGTGCCCAGTGTCAGGCCCTTCATTTGCTTCTGGGTCTCCAGAGCGCCATGCAGCCAGCAGTCCCCCCCGTGAGGAGACAAAGCTTTCACTGTGTCGGTGGAGGGAGGACAAGATATGTGCTGTTCTCTGCTGTGACGTTCCTCTCGTTCCTCTCTCCAGCCCCAGTGCACCCTCCCTGATGTCCTGCTCTGGATGCTCAGCAACAACAGGCGTGTGGCCTATGCAAGGGTTCCTGCACAGAACATCCTCTACTCGGTAGTAGAAGAGGAGAGAGGCAAGGACTGTGCTAAGATCCAGACTGTCTTTATGAAGGTAGGGTTTATACCAAAACTGTGTGCTCTTGCTTGCTGCATGCTGCTTCTCCCCCCTTGCTGCCAGCCCTCCTTCCTGAAATCCTGGAGTGCACGAGAAAACACAGCTCTCGCTCTGCCACTGCCCCGTGCCTCTGCCAACGTGGTGTGCTGTCTCCCGTGCTCTTGGGTCATCCCCTGGATCTGAAGGGGGCATGGCTGAGATGGGAAGCCTGCCAAACCTCCTGTGCTTTCAGGTCCCTGGCGTACACACTGGGGAGATCTTTGCCAAACTGGAAGTCTACATGTGGCTTGGGGTAACCAAATATGCGAAGAACTGTTTGGTGGAGCTGCCTGAGGAGTTCAGGTACCTCTCTGAGAGTGGCCAGGAGATAGCCCAGCTCTCGGCGTACAGTCCTCCCAGCCGGCTCCGCAGGGATGGTGAGTGCAGATGCCACTTTCCGTGGCTTAACCGCCAGCAGGAGAGCAGCGAGGTCCTGCCTCGGGATTGGTGTCCGAGGAGTAGGGCCTGATCTACCATCTCCATGTGATCTCCAAGACAGGACTGGGCCAGGCAGGTCCGGTTTGCTCTCACGAGGACTTGTTTGCACACTCACAGCTGGAGCAGCAGGCAGGAGGAGTGCTGCATAGACACCGAACGTGCTGGCAGACTGGCAGTGGGCACGCGGTCACTGCACACTTCACGTGTCGTGTCCTTCCCAGAGCCGTCTGCCGAGCACGCTGAGCTCGCCTGGCTTGGCCAAACCTTTCAAGATGTGCTGGCCCTCTGACAACCACTCAGGGAGTGCCCCAGGAGTTGTACCCATTCCTTGCAGGATGTGCCCACTCCTACCTGGCTGGCCCTCTTCTTCATGCATTTTTTGGCCTCAGACAGGGCTGGATTGGGGAACTGGGGCCTCTCTTCTCCTTTTTCTTACCAGATTTCAGCTATTTCCAGCTCCGAGCCCATCTGTATCAGGCTCGAGGGATCCTTCCTGCAGATGACAATGGCCTTTCAGATCCGTTTGTGAGAGTGGTCTTTTCGACTCATTGCCAGAGCACCAGGGTGAGACCACTTGAACTCTTGCCTTTGCCTTCTTGGGGACTCGGGGAAAGAAAAATCATCGTGTCCTCACTGATATGTTGAAGGCCAGTGCTGTGGCAGTCCTCCTGGAAATTCTGTAACTCCAGGCACGAGGTGTTTGTCTGCTCTGGGTGGTGTGAGTATGTTCAGGGAACGTCTCATTGAGCATGGTCTCAAAGGTTGATTGGCATGTGTTAGTTGGCCCCAAGCGCTGATTTTCTGCTTTTGCCATCTCCCCGCCTGCCAGGTGCCAGCTGTGTGCAGCTGCATGGGAAAGGGGATCAGCCCGTGCTTCCTCGCTCTCTTTACAACGCGCGTGTGGGTTGCTCCCGCTGGCTGTGGTCCACTCAGGCCTCCTGTCTCTGTCTGTAGATGCTGGAGGAGACACTGAGCCCCATGTGGAATGAGTTACTGCTGTTCGACCAGCTCATTATTGATGGGAAAAAAGAGGAGCTGAAAACAGAGACCCCCATCGTTATAATCAACCTTTTCAGCCACAATAAATTTGTGAGTATGGCCGTGCTGCCCTGCTGCTGTCGTTTCCAGGACAGGGAGGGCAGAGGAGCCCTGGGTGGGTGCTGCGAGCCGGCAATTAGGAGCCACATCTCTTTGGTTTCCATGACTCAGCTTGATCCTGATCCACGGGTGGTGGTGAGTCCTGGGGGCTGTGGCTGGGGTTGAGACTCTCTGCAGACTTCTGCCGTGAGCTGGGGCGGAGCTGCTGGCTGCGGCGTGCAGATGGCTCGGGGGTGAGCTGATCCAGGGCCTGGCGAGCGCTCGGTGGCTTCAGGATCTCTCCTCTCGGAGAAGCACTGCGCCTCTCCCAGCTGCCTGCCCCTTCCCTCGGCAGGCTCCTGTTGCAGAGGGCTCGTAGCCAGCAAGGTGCCTCCTAGGGCTGTTCCTTCATCCCTTCCTCAGCCCTCCCTCTGCTCTCTTCATTAGTGCTTTGAAGTCACACTCCTCGCCTCTTCATTGCTGTAAGGGTAATGGCGTAGCTTGCACCGTGTTGTCCTGTGTAGCTCAGCAGCTTTTCTGGGTCCGTTTCTTGGGTCCCAGTACAAGACGGACACTGACATATGCGAGTGAGTCCAGAGGAGGCCATTGAGGTGGCTGGGGTTGGAGCACAGGACAGAGTGAGGAGGGAGGGAACGTTCAGCCTGGAGAAGGTGAGGCAAGGGCCGTGCCTTATCACAGCCTGGTGGGAGAGGGTGGAAAAGGTGGAGTCAGACTTCTCTTGGAGGTACCCAGGGGCAGGATGACAGGCAACGAACACAAGTTGGAACAAGAGAAAAATCCAACTTGATATAAGGAAGATGTTTTCACCCAAAGAGAGTTCAAATGCTGGGCCTGGAGCTCAGAGAGCCTGTGGCATATCCGTCCTTGGAGACACTCAGACCCTGGCTCGAGGAGGCTCTGAGCAACCTGGCCTAGCTTTGATGTCCTCTGGGGCATGCTCCCAGGCCCTTTGCCCAGTTCTGCGTGGAGGTGGACTGGGAGTTAAGAGGAGCTGCTGCAGGTGCATCTCATCTGCTCCTAGCTCTGGATGGAGCAGGGGATATCAAAGCAGAGGATGGTAAGGGTGGAAGAGCGGTCTTGTGCTGTCCCTGATCAGCTGGAGTTAGTGGTGGTCTTTCCTCTGGGGTGGTGAGATAACAGTGGGATGCTTTGACCCATTCCCCACCTTCCCACAGGGCTCCCACGAGTTCCTCGGCCAGGCCTTTGCTGTCCCACAGGTGAAGCTGGTTGATGAGCCGTACACCAGACCTGCCCTGCAGTTCTTCGACTTCTACAAAGGCACCAAAGCAGCAGGAGAGCTCATTGCCACTTTTGAGCTGATTGAGTTGGATTACAGTGGCTATCTGGAGGTAGCTGGCTTGTAGGAAGCTGCACGTGGTTGCCAGGTCTCTGGGGAGAGCTGTGTGGGTGAGGAGCTGGTTGCATGGGGCCGACCAGAGGGTTCCCTGTTGAAAACCACATCTGGCTTTCAGCTGAGGGGAGGCTGCAGGGGCAGAGCCTGTGAGCACAGGTCAGGAGGGGAGGGAGAGGGGCATGGCACGGAGTAGAAATGGCTCTCATTGCCTGGTGTGCCCTGGCTCTGCCTGTTCAGCCATCGGTGCCCGAGGACGTGGAGCCCAAGGAGCCCCACTACCTGGGAGACCCCCGTGCCGGACGGTTCATCATCCCTGAGGGCATCCGCCCGGCGCTGAAGGAGTTTCGCATAGAGGTGCGCTGCCTTCCGCCGGGCCGTGTCCCGCGGGGCTGCCGCGGGTGGGCAGCACGGCTGGGCTGTGCAGAGGGCAGGGCTGGGGAGGGAGCCGGGCTGGGAGCTCAGATGTGCCTCTGGGGCCGGAGCAGATGCCAAAAATGGAGGTGCTCGACGTGAGGGAGAAGCCGTCTCAGCAGTTTGACAGCCAGGGGTGTTGGGTGGCTGGGTTGGGAGGGTGGCCTCACGGCTCTCTCGGGGTCTGTGTCCTGGAGGGGGGTGGCGGGTCCGGGCAGGGTGCAGGCTGCGTGGCCGTGCCATGCCTGCCATGTCTCGAGCAGCCCCGCGGCTTCATGTTGTGCTTCAGATCCTGTTCTGGGGCCTGCGGGACCTGAAGCGGGTGAACTTGTTCGAGGTGGATCAGCCCCAGGTGATCATTGAATGTGCTGGTAAGAAGGTGGAGTCAGAGGTGATTGTGGCCTACAAAGAGAACCCCAGCTTCACCGAGCTGGTCAAATACGTGGATGTGGTGAGTAGTAAGGGGGGGTCCTGCCATGCCAGGGTGCACCGTGGCCATCATGTGCCCATGGACTGTCTGTCTGCCTGGGGCAAGGGCAAGGTGACAGCAGGGGAGCTGTGCCCGGGGCTTTGCTCTCCTGTGGCCATGTGGTTCAGCTGCAGATCAGAACCTTTGTGAAATTGCCCGCCAAGAGCAGTCGCAGCCATCACCTGTTGCTGCCAGGCTTTGGTTGCTGGGCAGAGCTGCCAGTTGCCGTCAGACCTCCCTGCGTGTGGTGCGGCTGCTGTGGGTACCTCCCTTGCTCCTGCGAACCCTGTGCCTGGGTCTTTTGCAGGAACTCCCGGAGCAGGTCTACCTGCACCCTCCCCTCAGCATCTTCGTGGTGGAAAAGAGGGCGTTTGGGCACACTGTGCTGGTGGGTACCCACGTCGTGTCCGACGTGATGAAGTTCTCTCCCAGAGAGCTGGAGGAGGAACCAGAAGACATGCCCAAAGGTGAGCATTTGGTGAGGTCATTGTGGAGGCAGGTTCCACCAGTGGCGGAGATCCCTGGCCCTTCCGCTCCCTCCTTAGCCAGGCAGCAAAGTCCTCTCCAAGACCCGTAAGATGCTCAGCAAAAGCACAGCGTGGAGCAGGCTAGGGCTGGAGGCAGGGTGTGATTCCAGTCTGTAGCACTCTGCTCCAGCCTGGTCTTTGGGAAGCGGCAGCAGCCAAGCGATGGAGTGCTGTGTAAGGGCTGGCATCCCTCTCTGGGGATCGCAAAGGGCAGTTCACAGACTGTTTTCTCCGAGGTTAGCTTGACATTCGCCTCCCCATCACACCGGCAGGACTGTTCACCTGTGGATGTGGCGTGTCCCTGGGGTGTCTTTCCCAGGCACTGTTTGCCTTACATCATTGGTAGGAACTGGAGGAGGGAGAATGGCTTGTGAAGACATCTTAGTCCAGCAGGACATTTAACTGGGGCTAGATACCAGGCAATAACTTACCTCTGTGGGAAGTCTGTGTCTGGAATCAGAGATGTTTAGCCTGGGAAGGACTCTTGTATTCACCTGTTTCAACCGTCTGCTTGGGTGGGCTGGAGAGCTGTCCCCAGTGCGACCTCCATCAAGCTTTAGGGAGCTGGTCCACTAGGACAAAGTGCTGAAAGGTTTACGCTTCTCTCACATCGTTGGGTCGAGGTCTGTTCGTTGGGTGATGGATTCACTAAATAGCTCTGTGACAGCAACAGCCAGCGCTCCTGATCTGGAAGTGTGTAAATAAGTGCGGCACAAGGGGTGAGAAGCAAAGGATTGATCGGTCTGTAGTAATTTGTGAGTGGGGAAGGAAGATCTCATAAATCTGAATTCCTGGGAGTCAGCAACAAGCATGTTGATGATGGTGGCCAGTCTCAGCACTGTGCTTGGACTTCCAATAATCTTTTTGCAGGGTCTGCTGTCAAAAGCTTTAAAAGCAGTCACACTATAGTGGGGTAACAGGGAGGGTTTTCCCAACAACTGGCCAAAAAGTAGGAAGCAGTGGGCAGAAATAAATGCCAGGAAACATGAGGCTCTTTCTCTTTCTCTCAGCTCAGAAAGTCTCATCCCAGCGTCTTCCCTCTCAGACTGTGGCAGACATTGGCCCGGCAGCTGGTGACCCAGGTCCCAGCACTCACCCCCTGAGTCTTGTGAAGGTGAGTGGTGTGTTGGGCCCAGCAAACGCTGAAGTTTAGGACTGAAGGTTACAAACAAAAAAGAGAGTTCAGAGTTAGGTTTCAACCACCAGTTTTTACTCTGGACCCAAATGCTCCTCTCCCCTGCCTGTTCATCAGGGCTGTGGCGTGTCTGGGCTCTGGCACGGGGAGGAGGGCTGTGATGCCTTCTGCCTTGACATCTGCTGCTGTTGTAGCAAAGCATGATGCTGGGGCTCCAGGTAGCTTTGCACCTCCTGTGCTCTGCCTGGAAGCTGAGCCTCTGCCAAGGGCTCCCAGGGCACTAGGGTGGTGTGCATGGGTGTCCTGGGCGGTCGTTTCCTCCCTCAGAACCGTTTTCTCTGCTATTTTAAGTCTCCTTTGAAGAAAATTCCTATCAATAAGCTTGTCAAGAAGAAGGATGAATATGAAGAGGAAAAACCAGAGCTGGAAGAACTGGATTGGTGGTCCAAGTACTACGAGTCCCTGAAGGAGCTCTATAACCAGGTAATCTTTTGTGACAGCTGCCAGCAGAGGGGAAGAGTGGCTGCACTGGCTTGAGGAGGACGTTTTCAGCAGCACTGGGTGTCACAGGAGCCCTCCTGGCATGGATCTGCAGGAAGATGTGGGCTTTTGTCTGTCAAGAGCACTTAAGGTAGCCAGGTATCAAGCAGGCAGCAGGTGGACTGATTTCAGCAGGTGAGGGATGTTGAAACATCCTTGAGGCTGGGTGCCCAAGTGGTGTTGAGGATGTGACTGGGCTTTTGCTGAGGCACTCCTGAAAATGTGACGTTGCTGACTTTAGCTGCAGTGCAGGGGCTTTCATGCTGCTTACTCTCTCCTGGCTGTCTTCCCAGGATGTGCTGTGGGAGCAGGTCTGCCCCAGATCTCCTTCCTTGCCCTGTGTCCCGTAAATCCCAATCAAAAAAGCCATCAGTAAGATCTGGGGAGAAGAAAAGGTAGTTAAGGCACTCATTGGGTACCCTCCTGCAATGATGTTAATGCTAAACGATCTCAGCCGAGGTGTTGCTGACTGCTGACTGGCAAGCTTTGACAGTGTCCCATGCTTGGATGGATCCCTTTGCTGTCAGGCATGTGGGGTAACTGTTTACGTGTATTTTAGACACGCAGTGACGAGGAAGACACTGAGAATGATGACCTGAATGATGCAGGTGAGTCCTCTAGCAATACCCAGCTCTTCTGTGTGGAGAGCCAGGACTTAGCCTGTCCCAGAGGGTGCTGGGCTTGTGGGAATTGGGTCTGAGCAGACGGCGGCTTTGCAATGTTCAGCAAAAGCAACACAAAAGGGAGCAGAGAGGCTGGAAACATTGGCAGGGGCTAACAAATGCTATTTCAAGTTGAAAACACCAAACTTGCCACAGAAGAGTTGGGAAAATTGTGTTGAAGCAGGAGCCTTCCTGAGTGAGCAAAAACCTGCAGAAGAATCGTCTGGATCATGGCATTGTCAGGGTGAGAGCAGGAAGCAAAGGTGAGATGGAGGGAGAGGATGGTGGAGAGGCAAAACTGCCCAGGAGGTGGGCATCGCTCCGTGCACGTGGGGTGCTCACCGGGGTACAGGATTCACTGCGTGGTAACAGTAATGATAATCAGATGATCTGAGAACCATGTTACAGCTGTAGGCTCAGGTTTGCGGAGGTGTAAGGGGTCACTAGGTAGTGAGGTAGCAGTGACCTGGGGAGGTGAGACAGTAAGTATAGAAATGATGTAAATCCTATTTAAGGAGAGGGCTGGAGGGCACCTGCAATGCCATTAGTGCCCGAGGGATCTGGGGTCTTTGGGAAATGGGGCAAGGACACACCCTCACTGTCCTTGGGTTGCTCGTGCCCCAGAGAAAGGTCTAGCTGTGCTCTCTCCATGCACGGCTGCCTGTGCAGGGGCTTGGACTAGACGATCCACAGAGGTCCCTTCCAACCCCTACCATGCTGTGATTCTGTGTGATTCTGTGGTGCTGTGCCCAAAGCGGTAGTGATGCTTCAGTTAGACATCCACCCAAACCACACGTCCATCAAGTAAGCGTCCATCCGAGGAAGGTTAGCTCTCACTTGTGCCTTCCCAGACAGCATCTGTAGGCTGGTCCAGCCATCTCCCTCTGTTTGGTCTTTGCCCACTTCCATCCTAAACAGTAGCCATGCAGGAAGTCTGTGCCAGTTTTTTTCCCCCCACCTGTCCAGCCATGCCTTGCTGGGAACCCTGGGATGTCGTAAGGACACCCGTTACGGACAGCCATAGCTCCAGTTACCCTGACACGGGTCAAAGCCCTGGCTGAAGGCGAAAGCTGTTGCTGGGGTCATTTCATGGACAGACACTTGAGATGATGGAGAGATCAGAGCATTTCCAAATCTCCTATTGCCGTTTCTAGATGGAGGGAATTTAAATGCATCCTCCATTGACATGGAAGCAGAAGATGAGGCAGTAACTGAAGCTGAACCTGCTCGACCCAAGAGGAAGCTCATTGCCACCCTTCAGGTGATTACTGGGGTGACAGATCTGGGCTCTTTCAACCCCGGCCGTTTGTCCATGTCCGCTCACCTCCCTGCAGTGGGGATTAGTCTCGGAGGCGAACCTGCAGTGTGTGCAGGGCCCCCATAGTTGCTGGGCTTTGAAACAGCTAGTGAGACCTCTGAGCCACGCTGGGACGTGTGTGCGCGACTGACGGTGGACCTGGGGGATAAGGGAGAACCAAAACACCCTGCCCTGAGTAATACAGGGAGAAAGCAGGACCAGGTGAAACGGCTGAAGCAGGGAAAGGATGATCTTTCTGTCTCTTGTCCCATTTAACAGAGCAGGAAAAGGCCCCAAATGAGTTTCTACTTATTTCAGATCTACAACTCTGAGCTGGAAAATGAGTTTGATAATTTTGAAGACTGGCTGTGTATTTTCCCCCTTCATCGTGGCAGGGCAAATGAGGATGAAGATGGAAACGAGGATGAACATTTTGTGGGGAAGTACAAGGTACTGTGTCATTTGAATGACATTTGTGCTGCATGTGGAAGAAAAGCCTTGGGACAACCTGTATTTTGGAGCATGCTGACACCAGCAAAGCCTTGGAGAGTGCGTGTAGGTGTGAGGCCACGGTGCAGCATGGCCAAGGCACCATTGGTGCCTGTTGAAGCAATGGCGTACTGTGGTCCTTTCTTAGTTGATAAATGCACCTGATTTAGATTTTTTTAGCTCTTGGAAGGAGAAAGCATGAAGCATAAAGGACTCTTATTCTGGTTGGGGCCTCTGCGTGTGTTCAGTGTGCAAATAAGAATTAGTGAGCTTCACTGGTTTTAAAATCAGTAAAACTTGTTTAAAAGAGGCATCATCTTCCCCTCCAGCAGCTCTTGAAGACTCTGAAATATCAACTACGGAAGTTGATTTAAGAAGGTCCCTACAAAACCCGTGGTGCCCCCTGCCTTTGGCAGTCCAAAGTGCCTGGAGATGTTCCGATCTTCTGGAACTGGCAGTGGTCTGACAGCCTGCAGCCTGGCTTGCAAACAGGGACTGCCTGGGCCATGTGGACATGACAGTGCCTTTGGGAAGGACTGTCCCTGTGGGCACAGGGTGCCTGTGGTCTGCATGGGGCAATAGCTCTGATCTTCCAGTTAGCAGGTGAAGCGGGTCTTGGTGGCTCCAATGTCATCTGCTACACTCTCTCTTGTACTTAGTTGTTACTTGCCATGTCTTTTCTGCAGGGCTCCTTCTATGTCTACCCAACTGAGGAAGCTGGCACGGAGCCCAGGGTCTCCCAGGGTGTTCCAAGGAACAGACCCATCAAGGTCCTTGTAAGAGTTTATGTGGTTAAGGTAAGTCTCTGCCGGTGGTGGCGGTAATGCTTGGAGGTCTGTCCCTCCCTGTGGACCTCCTGCCATTCTCTGCTCAGTAAATATGAGCAGTGGCACTTGTGAAAAGCTGGATGCTGCCTTGAAGGCTTTGCCAGCCCAGTGGAAGTCAGCTACACCTTGTCTGTGGGGAGTCTTCCATGCTTTGTAGCTTCAGGAGGTCCTAAAAATCCAGATGGGCATTTCTCAGCTCCTCTCATCTGCCTTTAGATGGTGAGCAAGTAGGTGGGCCAGCAGCTGGAGATATCAGTGGGGGTTTGTGTGGGAACAAGTGTCTGTTTCACTGCTGGGGCAGCTGCTGGAGGGACCTGACCCGTGGGCTTGGGTGGTCCCAGGCCTGTGTGGCGTTCCTGGTGCAGGTTGCTCTCTGCAGCTGATGTATGGCCGTACCTCTTGTGTATTCCAGGCTACGAACCTGTCTCCAGCAGACCCCAATGGCAAGGCAGACCCCTACGTGGTGGTGACTGTGGGGCGGGAGCAGAAGGACACAAAGGAGCGATACATCCCAAAGCAGCTCAATCCTGTGTTTGGAGAGTATGCGGGAAGTTTTCATCTAGCAGATTTAATAGGAATAGCGCAAATCCGGGGCTCAGGCTGTGGCTCAGCATGTGTGGTCTTCTGTTCCTTTCTGCTGGAGAATCTTGTGCTGTAGCACAGAGGTCCCAGGCACGTCTCTTGCTTCTAGCTGACAGAGGAGCCTTAAGTGTTTTAGGTTTGGAGGGAAACACTCCCAAGGGCTTGATTTACCAGACAAAATAGCAAGACAAGCAACAACAGAGCATTGGAGAGCTTTTTCCCTAGCTCCAGGACCTCTGTCCAAGGGCTTGCGTTCCTGGAAAAGCAACTCCTTTGTTTGAACACGCACACTGAAAACTGCACACCCTGAACCTGCTGAGAACCAAACTCTATCAGAGGTCTTTGAGTTGTCAATACAATTCTTAAATGTGTAGGATAATCAAAGCGGAGCACGTGGTTCATTTCCATCCTCTTTGCTAATTGTGCTCTCCCTGTCTACTTCTGTCCAGAGTTGTAGAGCTGACAGTGTCCTTTCCTATGGAATCAGAACTCACCGTGGCAATATTCGACCATGACTTGGTTGGATCTGATGATCTGATTGGGGAGACCAAGATTGACTTGGAGAATCGATTCTACAGCAAGCACAGGGCCAACTGTGGAGTGGCTTCTCAGTATGACGTGTAGGTACCAGTGCGACGTGTTGGGGCCATGAGACGCATGCTTCTCACCTCTTGTTGGAGTGGGTAGCTGAGCACCTTCAGTTTTGCAAGATGGAGCCTGCACCCACAGTATCCTTTGAGCAGGTGCCCCACAGATTCACTGCAGGTTACACGGATAACTCTGTCTCCTTTAGACTCCCACCAGCTTCTGTGATAGCTCGAATTCCTACTGCGGACTAACGTGTTTTGCGTGTAGCAAAAAGTCCTTTAATGCTTTCATATTTGTGTTCTGTGAGAAAAGCGCTCACTTGACATTGGGAAGGCAAGGTGTTTCATAGCCTAGGAAAAAAACCTGTCGTGTCTAAGCTGAAAATGTTCTCGATGTTCTCCCTTCCATGCAGAAAAGGCTACAACATTTGGCGAGACGCTTTCAAGCCCACGCAGATCTTGGATAGTTTGTGCAAGAAAAACTCTCTCCCTGCAGCAGAGTACAGACGGGAGGAGGTCAAAGTGGACAATAAAATATTCAAGGTCCCTCCAGAGGCTTTCCCTGAAGGTATGGAGGGCTTGGAGAACAATGACTGCTCCCTTAAGCCGCTGCCTGTGCTTAGCAGTGCGCGTGCTGGTGAGATGTCTGGGAACCCACCAGCCCCTCTTCCCTGAGGCGTCCAGGCTGGCTGCCCCTGCGTGGCCCAGCTTTCTGCGTCACCGCGGCAAGCACCCTCGGTGCTCAGTGGCCTGGTTACAGTGGATGACAGAGTTGCATTAGGAGAAGATGTGATCCGGGCCGTTAGGTCCCAGAGCAGCTTCCCAGGCGGTGGTTGGAGCAAAGTAACCCTGCTTGCATGGCAGTGATGGGTACAGGGGTTTGGCAGCTTGTGCGGCCGGAGAAGGTGTAGCTTATTCTGATCGCTGACATTGGCACAAAGCTGCACCTCCGTCTGCTTGTGACTGCCATCAGCAAGACACTGGCGTCCTTTTTAATGTGTTGGTTTTTTTTGGGGGGGGCGGGGGGAGATGTGCTTTTTCAGTCTTATTTCCTGTTTTCAGCTGTCTTTGTCCTTCAGGGATGCTCTCTGCTTTGGGCGCCTTGGGTGACTCCCCACTGCCCCTCACTGCTGTTGGTTCCCTCCTCACGAGCAGCTTCTGCTTCTCCTTTGCTATTTTTCTTTCCTCCTTGTTGGAGTTACAAACCCTGAGCCGGGGCTGCAGATGTCCAAGCAACTTTTTGTGCCCTCCACCAGCAGCGATGGAGAACTTCCCTGAGCACAGGCCTGTCCATGCTGTGCACATTCCCTCCGGTGGCCAACACCCGTGCAGCCATGTCCAGCCTGGAGATGGAGTGGCTGTGGCCCGCTGGTGGATGGCTGGGTCCTGCAAGGCAATGCTGTACAGCCTGTAGGAAGGGTGCTCCCTCTGCCCGACCTGCCCGGAGCAGGGTGCCTACGCGTACGGCCACCTTTACCTCCTGCTTGGTTCTGATGTTCCTCAGCTTTCCTTTGGCCTCTTTGGGTTATGTCATGACAGGGAAAGAAATGCTGCTCAGGAGCAGGCAAGGAGCCTCCAGAAGCCCTTTTCCCCTTTTCTCAGGTCACTGGGGAGGTGGGGAGGTGCTTTCCTGGTGTTCCCCTGAGAGCCAACTCTGGTTCGGTTGTGACTCCAGTTGGTGCCCTGTGAACCTCTGCTGTGCTCAGGCACTTCTTGAGATGGTTTTGGGCTCAGACTGATCTCCGAAGGGCAGATGCTTTCTGTAAACCCAGAGTTGGGTGGGCCATTGTGTCCTCACCTGGTGGTTCCTGCTTGTCTCCCCACCAGCAGGATTTGGTCTTGAACTGCTATTTGGCTTCACTGTGCCAAATGAATCAATTAATCGCACAGACTGTTAATTAATGGAGAGCACAGCTGCGTATCACTGCCACGGGGAAGTGGTGCTTTCCTGGACCCCTTCTAGGGCAAAACCTCTCATCCATGGATCTGTTGGCACTACCACAGAGACATGAGGACTGAAACTGTCCCAGAGGGTCACATCCTGCTTGGTGTCCCCTGGATCCTTTTCCCAGGGCCATAGTAAATTCTTTTTTGCCCTTTTCCTCTTGTTTCTCTTAGATTGTTTGTCTTCCTGCCTACAGGTGTCCTCATCACTGGAACATACTGAACTCATTCCCTTCATCCTCGCCCTCCTGCTTGTCCCCATTTTGGTGTTTCTGGGGAGGTGCTTGTTTGCCCAGTCCATCATCTTCCCTTACTTGTGCCCGTGACTAATGTCTTGATGTAGCTCTTGCCAGCCAGGTGCCTTCAGCTTCTACCTGGCTGTGTCCTGCTGCAGGGGCCTCTGTGAGGAACAAGAGAGGAGTGACAGATGAGAACTGCTCAGTGGATGATGAACATAAGGCTTTGTACGTCCTGCAGCACTGGGAAGAGATGCCAAGATACGGGTACAAGCTGGTACCAGAGCATGTGGAGATCCGGTCCCTGTACAACCCGGAGAACCCTGGGCTTGTGCAGGTGAGATGTGTTTCCTTGCCTAACCTAGGCACTGCTCTGGGGAAGGACCGTCGGGACAGCTGGTTCCCAGCCCCGTGGCTGGTCCCCTGTTGTCCTTTTGCCTGCTCATCATGGCATGAATCCCATGCATTGCCCCTTGCTAGGTGGGAAACTGGAGCTGTGTCTGTGGATGGCTGGCCCTGCTATGAAGTGAGGACTGTTGGCCCCAGGTGTCCTTTGCTCAGATCCACCCTCTGACCTCTCATGGTGCTTCTGAACACCCTTTTCTCAAGGGACCTTTGTCCACTGATGTTGTGGTCACAATGCTGGTGGCATTCCTGTCTCCTCAGGCCATGTAGAACTGCTCTGATGAGGATACTCTGTGGGTGGGAGGGGACCTGCACTGCCTTCTGAGCCCTGCCACCATGCACCACGGTGGGTGATAGTGTCCTGGCCTATCCCTGCCTCTTCCTCTGCTTTGTCCCCTGTCACCGCTGCTTCGCTCCCCTGCAAGAGCCCCATTCTGCCCCCTTGGCTTCTCGTTGGGGGCACGACAGAACTGCTGGCTGGAGGAGACACATCGCTTCGCGGTTTTATGCAGTGCAGTGATCTGAACTCGGCCATTTCAATGTCCTGCACTGAACATCTGCTGCTCCCTCAGGTACCGGAGGTCTGTGGCAGAGCAGAGCTCTGCAGTCAGTCTGTCTTTGGGCAGCACTGGAAGTGCATGTGGGGAGGGGAGGGTCAGACCCACCGCTCTTTAGTTTCCCTGGTTATGCTGCAGCTCTGCATCAGCGCGTGCTTCTGGTTAAGACAGAGCGACACATTTGCCTCTGAAACCTCAGGTGTTTCTGTTGGACTCAGTCCAGCTGACGTGGTTTTTCTTGGGAGCAGGGTGGGGAAGGAAATAAGCAATTTTTGGTAGTTCTAATTTTTTCCCTGACTGAAATCCAGTCATGTGTCACTCTGAAGTGCTGGGGATGGAGAGAGCCAAGCAGTGGCTTTCTGGTGAGAGCTTTCCTTGCGGGACCAAGCCCTTGCTCCTTGAAGAGCTGGAGTGTGGTCTGTCTTTTGAAGTCTCTCTGCTGTCTTTTCTCCTCAGGGCTCCTTGCACATGTGGATTGACATGTTTCCAAACGACGTCCCTGCACCGCCGCCTGTCAATATCAAGCCACGACTGCCTGTCAGGTAGCACCCATGGGAGCGGGGCTGGGGCTGGTGAGCCTGTGTGGAGGGTCACGGTCCTTCGCCGTGCCTGGTGGGATGTGCCACGGAGTCCTGCACAGGCTGAGGGTCTGTGCTAGCCTGGCATGCAGCCCTCTCTGCTTCAGCGCTGGCCTTGGGACGGTCTCCTGGGACATAAGCACTTCAGCTGCACAAGTGTTTGTGAAGGGCAGGGTTCATCTCTCTAAGGCTGGACACGAAGGTCATAGGAACCCAGGTCGGAGCTACTCGTCTAGCTCTGTCTTGGCTAGTGGACAGATGTCCTCTGGGTGCCTGGAGAAGGGAAGTTGAAGGAGATCCACTTTTTTCTATGCTCTAATGAGTCTATGGAGATGGATAGTCCAGATTCTTCCCAGAGGTGCACGTGAAAGGACAAGAGATGATGGACACAAACTGCAGGAAGGGAAGCTCCAACTGGATAAAGTAAAACATTTTCCCAGTGAGAGTGCAGCTACCTTGGGGTAGGGACGGAGTGACCCAGAAAGCTGCTGGGATATCCAGCCTTGGAGATATTCAAAACTCATGCAAACAAGGCCCTGAGCAATCTGATCTACTATGAAGTTAGAGGCTGGAGCAGGGACTGCAGAGGTCCCTTCCTGCCTAAGCCTTCCTGTGCTTCTGCAGCCCAATGGTGCTGGGTGGGTTTCCCACACACCAGGGATTTGCTTTGCAGAAGCTGCCTGTTTTGACTGTGGGTGTTTGTCTTGTGGGGCTGTAGCCCCCCAGAAACAGCTTTGTGTGTAGGAGCGAGACTGCTGGGTTGTGCTTGGCCAGAGGAACCCTAGCAGGGGACCACAGTGCGACGAGGGTTCCAGTCCTGCTGCTCTGCTGATGTGGGCTCCACCTGTCCTCCCAGGCACTGGGGGCGAGAGCGTGTGTCTCTCTCACCCCTGTGTCCTTCCCACAGCTACGAGCTGCGTGTGATTGTCTGGAACACGGAGGACGTGATCCTTGATGATGTCAACCCAGTAACGGGAGAGCCTTCCAGCGACATCTACGTGAAAAGGTCTGGTGGGAGCTGGAGAGAGGCCAGAGCCTTGCTGTCCTGCTCCCTGCCCTGCCCCACACCCTCACTGCCTCCTCCGAACCTCTGCTCCTCGCTGCCTCAGCACAAGGTGCCCCACTCCGGTCCCCTGCCTGGACTGCTGTATCCCCAGAGATGTTGATCAGGTGGTGGTGCGGTTTGGGTCTCTGACTCTCTTCCTTTCCTGCTACCCCATGGGATGGGGTTCAGCCCCTCCATCCTTCTGCTCTGCCTTTGGGGCTGGCTGACAGTGGGTAGGAGATAACTGAGTTTCTCCTGCAGCTGGATAAAGGGTCTTGACCATGACAAGCAGGAGACGGATGTTCACTTTAACTCCTTGACCGGAGAGGGCAATTTCAACTGGAGGCTCATCTTCCGCTTCAACTATCTCCCGACCGAGAAGGAGATCACCTACAAGAAGAAGGACTCTGTCTTCTCTGTGGAGGAATCAGAGTTTCGGGAACCGGCTGTCCTAGTCCTCCAGGTCTGGGATTACGACAGGATTTCAGCTAATGACTTTCTAGGTATGATGTGACCTGCTGGAAGTCGGATGACCTGTCCCTCGCCTTGCTGGAGTATTACAGGGTTTCCCCTGGGGCCCAGCTCTCCGAAAAGTGACACCAGAGGCATCAGATCAGGCTCTTCCGCTCAGCAGTCACCTGGGCTGGTTTTTCACATGTGAGCTGTAGGCAGAACCTGGAGATATGCACCTCCCCTACACAGACATGTTGAGCTTGCGTGCTTGTCCCAGGTCCTTGGTGTTCTTTTTTCAGGGCCTGTCACACCACAGAACTTCCAGGGTCTGCTTCCTCACAACCTTTCTGATAAATTTGCTCATTTTGCCTGCTCCTACTCAGGTCTGCAGGTCCCAAAGACTTGGCCAGAGAGCAGCTTTCCCAGGAGCTTATGTTGTGGGCGCAGGGACTGGCAACCTTTGTGAGACCATTTGGATGTGATCTGCGGCATCCCATCCCTGGGGGCTCAGAGCTTCCCGGCTGCTCTGGTGCTTCCCAGCAACCAGACCTATGGTCTCTTGCTTCTACTGCCATCCCCAAGTTTGTAGCACCCCGTTCAGTTGTCCCTCCCTTCTTCAAACTTTGACCTCCCCATTAAAGAGCAGCCGCTTTGCCCTGCTGCCTCTTGGGCAGGATAAACCTCTCTTTATTCATCAGCCTTCCATGGTGGATTTAAAGGGCTTTACCTCCATGAGGCACTGCTGTGGTGACTGGTTCAGCCATGCTACTCAGGCACTGAAGAAAGTGTTAGACAGCAATCCCAGCCATTGCTGGCATGTACAATCTCAGGAACTTCTAGGCAGGAAGGGGCTTCTGCAGTCTGTACTGCAACCTCCTGCTCCAAGCAGGCCTTGTCTGCGTGAGTTTTGAGTATTTCCAAGGTTGGAGCTCCCAGCACCCTTCTGGGCTCCTTTTCCTGGCTGCACCATTCTCATAATTCTCAAATTTTTTTATTTGCAGCAGCTTGTGTCCATTGCCTTGCATACTTTCATGGTCCACTTCTATGAGGAGCCTAGCTCCATCTGCTCCATAGCTTCCTTTAGGCCATGGGAGATGCAGTAGGATCTCTCCCTTGACCTCTCTTCTCTGGTGCACCGGTACTCCTCTCTTCAACAATGTGCTGGTGGCAATATTGGTCCCGGCTGCAGGACAGCTGAACACGCGTGGGTCTCTCAACCCGTCCTGCTATGGCACATACTCTAGCCTTGACCATCTCAGCTGCTGGACTCTCTCTAGTTAGTTGACACCTTTCTTGTTTTGGGGGCCCAAAACTGGACACAGTATCCAGATGCAGTCTCACCAGAGCTGAGCAGAGGAGGCCACCCACATCCTTTGGTTGCTGGGTGTGCTTTTGCCAATACAGACCAGTACGTGCTAGGACTGATTTGTTGCAAGGGCTCAGTGCCAAAGTGGGCCAGAAGCTCCTTCCAAGGAGGACAGATGCGCAAGGCCAAGCAGGGAAATGAACTGAGGCTGTTTCAGATGTAAAACAGACTTCAAACCTTTAAAGAGTTTTCCAGATTTTATAATTTTTCATTGACATTTGCAGGAATGAGAGGGGAAGAGGAGCTTAAACACATGAGGAGAGCAGGGTGAGACACAGTAAAGGAGTGAAAATAACCCGCTGTACCACACGCAGACCAAACTGGCCACATCAGAGACGAGACAAGACCTGTGGCTTCTGCTTCTTAGTCTCTGACTCTAGGGCTGGTGCTGTCTTATGCTGAGCTTCAGGTTCTCCACCTGCAAACATGCAGGACTCTGCTAGATCATTGCAGCAGCTGGGACCTACTCGTGGTGCTGGGAGCGTAGCTGAGACAGAAAGCCAAACGGTGCGTGAGGCTGACCTCAGGGTTTCACCATGAGCTCTCCCCTTCCCTGTGCCTCCAGGCTCCATCGAGCTGAAGCTGCATGACATGGTGCGGGCGGCCAAGAGCTCAGAGCATTGCACCATCAAGATGGCGAAGGAGAATGCAACGCCTCGCTTCTCCATCTTCCGAAGCAAGCGCATGAGGGGCTGGTGGCCTTTCATCAAACTCAAAGACCAAGAAGACGAGGAGAGAGAGAAGAGGGAGGACAAACAGAAGAAGAAGAAAAAGAAATGGAGCAGCTCAGTCAAACCAGAGGACGTGGAGTTCACAGACCCCAGCGGGAACACGTACCTCCTGACGGTAAGGCAGGGTGCAGGCACGGGTGAGCAGAGAGCCAGTGTTTTGCCTCTGCCTACCCGCAGCAGCCTGTCCCACACGGACGTAACCTACAGAGGCAGCAACGGCCCAGCTGCTCGGGACTTTGTGCAGGGTCCTGAAGACTTGTCCCATCTGCTGCAAATCTGGCACTTCGTCTGCCCAGAAGTGTCAGCTGCGGTGGCTTTGCAGGGGGTGTCCAGCTTCATGTCTTCCTCTGGGTCTTGCGCAGAGCAGTGCTCAGCGAGGGGAGCACAGCAAAAGGCGTGTGGCTCCCCATCAACCCGACAGGACAGCAGCAAAAGCTTGTCCTAGGGTCTCTGCCTACCCGCGACGGGCGGGCGCCAGCTGTCCCAGGGCAGACGTGCTGCCGGGGGCCCTGCTAGTGCACCACTGCTTGTCCCCAAGAGCGAGTTTTGCGCAGTGCCAGTGTGGGAGGCTGCAGACAAATCAAGACAGCTGGGGCGTGCGTTACGATACAGTGCCTTGTCTGCCAAACGGTTAGCTTCTGCCCAGGCCACGGTTTCCACTGGCTGCGAAGCGAGAGGCTCTGTAGCTAACGCCTGGAGAGAAAAGGCGATTGCTCTGAGCATCTCTGAGCGGAACCGGGAGAAAAATATCGGTCCTGGCCGGGCGGGTGGTCAGCAGGCTGGTCTGCGGAGCAACGCGTGTGGCTGTGGCTCAGATCTGTTCCCTCTCCAGGGTAAGGTGGAAGCAGAGTTCCAGCTGCTGACTGTGGAGGAAGCTGAGAAAAGTCCTGCTGGTTTGGGCCGAAAAGAGCCTGAACCCCTGGAAAAGCCGAAGTGAGTATCTGTGTTGTCACCTTTCACAGAGATGGGCAGTGCCGTGTTTTCAGCAGCTGCGGGAGCATTTCCTTGTCAGGAAGCCAAGCGCGATCCATGAGGCCGTAGGTGGTGGGGTCTGCAGGACTGGGGCTGCGGGGCTTCCCAGGGCTCTGGTGGGTCCCACAGGACTTGTGGCCACGGCATCCGGGCCAGGGCTGATCTCAGGGAGGTACTAGAGGGAGCTATGCCATGACATTACTTGTACAGAAAGGGCAGCTCTGGTTTAGCCATGTGAAGGTGCCCGTTAGCCACAGGGGAGCAGAGCAGCTCTGTGGGGGCGGTCCTGGGGTGGTCCTGGGGCTCGGGTCCTGTTGTCTCCAGCGCTTTCACGGGCGCTGTAGTTATTGCAGTCCCTGGGGTGATCCTCTCTGGAAGCAGCAGGAAGAGCTGGCGACCCGTGAGAGTGGCAGGGCTCCAAAGCAGAGCGGCCAGCGTGCTGCTCTGTGGCTTGAGCCTGTGCTTATCTGTTCTTCCCTTCCTGCTCCAGCCGGCCAAAAACTTCTTTCAACTGGTTTGTGAATCCCATGAAGACCTTTGTGTTCTTTATCTGGAAGCGGTACAAGAAATACATCATCGTGCTGTTCATTGTCGCTGTTCTGACAATCTTCCTGGTTCTTTTGATCTACACCATGCCTGGCTACATCAGCGAGAAGATCATCAATGGATAAATGCTCTCCAGCGCAGGACTGCTCAAAGACAGGGGTGATGATTGCGGGAATTGAGACTGGACCGGAATGTTTAAGGAAATACCGCGGGTGCGGAGGCAATCTTCAGAGGGAGAGACCTGCGGAAGTGGCCTGTCTCTGGGGAGTCCTGTTTCATGCTAGGTACCCGTGAGAGGCTAAGAAACCAACATACTAAATAAGGAAAACTTGAAGGACAGTTACAACTTTGGGGAAAAAAGTTGCTCTTTGTGGGACTGGAGTGGGAGGGTGGGAAAACAAGGTCTGCTGGGGCTGTCCACACAGACATGGCAGCTGAAACCAGCTCTTGCCATTGAAAGCGATTCTGGTAGAGGTGGGGACATACAGAGCCATCCATGCTCCAGCTTGACAACCCCTGGCACTTCCCAGGCCTTTGCCTGTTCAAAACACATTGTATGGGGGGAAGGCAGGCCTGGTGCAGGGTCCCGGTGAAGGCAGGAGCTGGAAAACCTTTGAATGGGGCTCCACAGGGAGAAAGATGGCAGAGCCAAGGTAGCCATGACCTTCCTGCCGTGCCAAGAGCACAGGAACAGCTCTTGGAGTTGGCTCTGGACGTGGTAGCACTCCCCAGGATGCAGAGTTCCTGGTTCTCACTCATTACAAGCTGCTTCACAGCTTTTCCTGTGTGTGCTGCGCTGGATTCAGGCTTGCTTCAAACGTCATTTTGGCTCTCCATTTCCACAGGAATAAAAGCTCCTTGGCTGCTCCCTCCCATGCTGCTTGTGCCTGCAGCCGCTCTCGGGAGCTGGGGGCCAGCCTGCTGCAAGCAGTCTTTGCTGGTGCCCCTTCGCCCTCCCTCCGGGTAGCCCCGCGCTGGGGCGTCAGCGAGGATCTGCGTTGTGGTGTTGGGCTGGTGTACACCAAATGGGACTGGTTCTCAGTGTGGTCTCTGGTGCCCCCGAGTTCCTGGCTTCTGCGCAGACAAGCCCTGAGGTGCTCTGATCTCGAGGGGAGGTGCTTCACCCTGAGCTTGGACAGGACAGGGTCCTTCGGAGGGGTCTCGTCCTGATGCAGGAGGGGATGTTCAGAGGGACCGCTGCATTTCCAAAGAAATTAACTGGCGACGGGGTTTTATAGAGAAGGCGGCTGCCTGGCCGTCTTCTGAACGGGCAGGAGCGGGGAAATCCTGGCTGGGCAGAGCCAGGCAGGCAGGGGAGGAGCGGATGAGGACTCGGGCTGGACGTGACGCCCGGTGCGAGTGTGGGGCAGAGCTGGTGCTCCCCAGGGCTGCTGGCGCGGCCCAGAATGGCAGCGGGGGGCCCTGTCCCCGCAGGGGACCCTCAGGGTGCAGCGGGGGCGAGACAGACTGCGAGGGCTCGGGTCCCGCAGCCCTGCGCGGGGCTGGAGGGGGGCCCTGGGCACTGGTGCTGCCCCCAGAGCTGCCTCACCCCCAGAGGGATGCGAGGGCTGTCACCGGGACGCGGCCTCTGCGAGCGGTGCCCGGCGCACCCCAGCACACCCAGTGCACCCCAGCAGTGACCAGTGCACCCCAGCACACCCAGTGCACCCCAGCAGTGACAGTGTGCCCCAGTATACCTGGTGTGCCCCAGTATACCTGGTACACCCCAGCAGCGACCACCACATCCCAGCAAACCCAGTGCACCCCAGCAGTGACTGCCACACCCCAGCAGTGACCAGTGCACCCCAGCAGTGACCGGTCCATGCCAGCAAGCCCAGTGCACCCCAGCACACTCAGTGCACCCCAGCAGCGACCACCACATCCCAGCACACCCCAGCAGTGACCGCCACACCCCAGCAGTGACCAGTGCACCCCAGCACACCCGGTGCACCCCAGCAGTGGCCCGTCCATGCCAGCAAGCCCAGTGCTCCCCAGCATGCCCAGCGCACGTCCGTCGGCAGCTCCTTGGCTCTCGCAGCCGTGCTCAGCTGCGTTTTCCACCTCGCCACCAGGCTCGGGCTCCCTGTGACTCGGCGCGTGTCTGCCTCAAGCTTCCTCAAAATATTTCAGGGTGCACTCACAGAGCCGCAGGCGTGCTGCTGGGTGCGCGGGTGTGTGTCAGTGGGCGCACCCCGAGGGGGTCTGTGCCTCTTCAGGGGGTGGGTGTGCAGGGAGAGGGGCTGCCTCCTGCCTCGCTGCTGCAGCAGCGTGGCCCCAGCCCCCTGCCCAGCCCCGGCGCGACCGCGGCTCCCGTGGCAGTTCCCCTTCCTGGGGCCACCTCGCCGCGGCACCATGGCGGCCCTCATCTCCGTGTGCGACTTCGTGTGGCAGGCGCAGGAGGACCTCAGCTCGCCCACCACTTCTGCCTTCGCCAGCCACATGGGCCGCTGCAAGGCCACCGCCAGCAGCCTGGAGGAGGTGAGCCGGGGCGGGGGCCACGGGCCGGCACCCCGAGGGGCTGGGGGGGCCGCCCGTGTTGTGGTCCCGCAGGAGGTGCACCTCGGCTTAGGCGCTGCCGTATCGTTTGTCTCCGTGAGTGGAGAGTGGTGCGAGCATCTCTGGGTGCTTGCAGACCACTCAAAGCAAAGATCTGGCGAGGACCTGTGCCAGGTCGCGGTGGCCGGGTGACAGGCGTCAGTCGGTGGGGACAAGAGCAAGGGGGGAAGAGTTTTGTGGGGGGAGGCTGCAGCTTGGACCATGCTCACACTGTATGGCAAAGAGAGGACAGACCAGACCAGACCAGCGTAAAAGGAAAAGCAAAACAAAAACTGAAGGAAGTCCTTGGGGGGCAGTGGGACGGTTTTCCCACTTGTCCAGAGCTGAGCTCTGGGAGCTGCTGACGTGGCGTGTTCGGAGGCCGAATGCATGAGTGGTTCCAAGAATTCACAGAGCCGGGGTGAGAGCTGGCTGCTGAGCGCAGCAGCCAACGCAAGACTTATTTGGGCCAAATGCCGTTGTTTTCTGACCAATGGCAAAAGCCAGAATACCCTGATGGGGAGGGGAAGGGGTTGCTGCATGCTGCTGGCACCTGAGGGACTGAGCAGCAGAGCTTGATGCCCTGAGAAGACCGTGAGGGAGGGCAAGGTCGGCTCGGTGGAGCGGCCTGGCTTCCCACGGAGGGCATCCCACTGCCCACCTAGACCCACCTCGGGACTCAGCTGGGAACTATGGCCAGTATAGCGTCACCATCGCGCTGTCCTGTTCCTGCGCAAATCGAAGTCCTGACCCCCTATGGAAAGTATCCACAAGATGTTGCCACTGTGGTGGGGCTCTCCGTATGGTGGTCCAAGGGCTTCAAGACCCTCAGTGCCTCCTCCGGTAGGTCTGGTAAATGTGCTGGGAGCCACCAAACTGCACCACCACCGTGGCACCTTTCTCATGACTTTGTAGTTTCAGCAGATGAGGGGATGGTGCCCGGGACTTTATCAGGGCCTGTCTGAGGGCTGTGACAGCCACACTGCCCTGAAGCACCCCTGGAGCAGGTGTAGAGCTGTGCTCCTGTAGATCGTTTTCTCAGCGGTGGTCACTGAGGTTTTATTCTTCTCAGTCCTTAGGCCTCCGGAGGCCAGGACTTGCTCAGGAGCCTCTGCTCATGGGGCAATTTCCTTGTGTTGCTTAATTTTCAACTGTTACTCTATCACTTGCACCCCGAGGAAAGCTAAAACTTCAGTCCTTTAAAGCAACCAGAGCTGCTACATCAGGAAGCTGCGGTTAGAGGGAAACACTGCTGAACTGTGTCTGCAGAGCTCCTGGCTTGGACTCGCGCGTCGGAGCGGGCACAGAACTCGGGACACGCTCCCACTGCTGTGCGGCAGCAGCCCCCGGCGCAGCCCGCAGGGGATTTGCCGCAGTGGAAGCGGGGAGCGGTGGTGTGAGCCGAGCGGTTGCGTAGGGCAGGAGGCACCTTCATCTCTGGTTATAGATCAGGGCTGGACTGAGCAGGTGGCAAGGAGAAACGCCAGCATCGCGCCTATCCCCAGTTGCTCTTCTTGGGTGCTGGTGTCAGCAGGAGCTAGGTGCCTCCTCTCTCTGCCTGTCCTAGAGGAAGGTCCTCTCTGCCTGCATCAGTGCTGGCCTCTGCCTTGCTTCTCCCTGAGCCCAACACGCTCTCGCCATGCAGCCAGGTGAGGCTGACCAGGCTCTCGCCTGCGACTTCGTTCCTTCTGACTGGTGCTGGAGAAGGGCAAGCGAAAGCCAGCAGCTGGGAGCTGAAGCTGAACTGAAAAAATAAATCAGTTGCAGTATTTTAGCTGTGACTTAATGAACTACTGATGTGCATGACCCAGGTGGAGCAAATGGTCTCCATTGTCTTGCAGTGCAGCTTGGATGTCTTTCTGGAGACTGCTGAGCCGCACAAAGGGTGCAAAGTCCCACAAAGGGCGCGTGCAAGGTTGTCCTGTGACTGTTGATGCCGTGTCTACGCAGACGATCAGAGGTCCCTCTCAATCTGTGTCTGTCTGCACTCTTGAAAACTAGTGAGAAGGGAGCAGCACACTGGAAATCTCAGACAGGGATGAAAACAGATCTGAAAGAGCTGGAGCCGCAGGTCCTTCTGTTGCTTGGTCTCACCTCTGAAAGGCAGAAATCCCGGTGACTTCTGCAGCGGCTCAGCCAGCAGCTTTTACTGATGGTGTGGGGAACTTTGTGCAGCGAAGAGTCCTTGTGCGTGCAAACAGCCGTCAGCAGGTGCGGAGAGCAGCACCAGTGTGGGAGAGAGCAGAAAGCGCAGCAGGAGCCCGTCCTCGAGCGAGGAGAGTCCTAGCACGGTGTGTGCTGAGCCCGGCAGCAGCGTGGGCGGCAGAGCGAAAGCGCTCGGCTCAAGGAAGGACCGGAGCTGGCGGCAGGTCCCCGAAGGGGAAGTCGCACAGCGCGGCTGCGTGCAGACCCGGATCCGTGCCCACGAGGTGATGAACGCAGGTGGAAGTACAGGCAGGGAAGGGAGCTTGGGGTTTCCTGCACCTAGCACCAGATGGGCAAATTCCTGCGTTGTGGCCGGCGACCGTGCTCGTACACACGTCACGACCCTTGGAGGGAGAGCTGCCGCTGGCAGCTGGGCTCGCCGGACCGGGGCAGCCCGGCGCAGTGGAGGTGCCTGGTGGTGATGGCCTTGGGGACACGGCGGAGGGGTTTCACCCTGGTGCTGCTCCTCTGAAGCAGGGAAGCCTCCTGGCCTGAAAACATCGGCCCAGAAGGCAGGGAATTGTCCCAAAGGTGGGGATGGGTCACTTGTGGACCGAGGTTATGCCTTCAGGGAGGGGATTGTCAGGAGAGAGGAAGAGGAAGGCCCTGGATGTGGGAGGTTTGAGCATCTGTGTGTGGAGAGCTGAATTTCTGGCAAAAGATGAAGTGTAAGCATGACTGGCATCACAAGGGACCTGAGCAGGCTCCAGGGACAGTTTCGGAAGGAGGCAGCCGTGCTCGTCAAGGTCGGTTCCAGCAGCAGAGGGGAGCAAGGGGCAAGAGAGGCTCTGGAGGCTGCTGGGAGGCTGGAGATCAGGGTCTCGGTGGCAGCAGGCTCCAGACTGCTCTCTCCCAGTGCCACGCACAAGGGCAGGTGGGGAAGGGAAGAGGTCGAGTCCAACTGTGTGGCTAAAAGTCTGCTGTAGGATTGAGGAGAGAGATGAGAGACATCTGGAACTGGGAAAGCTGCCCCAGTGGAGCCTCTGCAAGGAAGAGGCGCTTCACCTGAAGAAGGGCGAAGGGATGCTTCAGGTCAGTGAGATGAATCCCACATGCAGCAACTCAGACATCTGCAGGGAGCTGTGGCCCAGGACGAGACTGTGCCTACCTCACGGCAGCACTCATGATAACTGTCCCACCACTGCCTTTCTGACCTTGGCCCACGGGCATCTTTTTGAACCGTAACACTGGATTCCCTGGATTTGCATTGCTTGGTGTGAGCATAGTCCTGCTGGTCCTAGAGGTCTTATGTTAGTTGCCCCAGGAGTCTCTGTTTGAGGGCTTGACTGGAAAACCTCAGTCCCAAACTGGGCTGGACAAGAAGGTGCAGGTGCTAAGAGTCGTGGGTGGCAACTCCTGTTTTGGGGTCTAAGTCCATAATTGAAGTTCTCAACCTCCCTGCTGCACTGAACTCTGGAACTATGCAGGCAGATAAGTTTCCAGCGCTACTGCTCCTTGGGTACCTAAATGTTTATGGCGATGCCCCTGCATGCCACCGTCTCGACTGCGCTGACCCACGCAGAGCCGGACTCACATCTTCCTCTTCTACCCGGGTTCAGCTGCATGGCTTGGCTGCCACAGTGCACAACAGAGGACAAAGCTAGTGGTGGTACTCCCCCTCCCCAGGTACCCACCTGCCCGGTCAGCTGTTGAACAGCCTTAGCTGTAGCATGCAAGTCCACCTTGGGCTGTTCTTTGCATTCCCAAATTGCTGTAAAACTGCTCCCACAAATCAGTGTTCATGGATCTCAAAAGCCTATGCCCTGTCTTCAAGCTCTGGCACTGTCAGGACAACCCTTAGAGTGAAGCCCTGTCACTCCCTGCGGCTGGGCCAGTGCGATGTGGGAGCTGTCAGGGCTCCCATCAGTCCGGTGAAACCCATTCACCCACACCTGGAAGACTGTCCCCAGTCAGGAGCGACATGGAGATAGCAGAGAAGGTCAGTGGATGTTAAAAGAGAAGCAGAGCTGGGTGAAGAGGGGGTGTCCAACAGCAGCCCACAGCTCATCCGAGGGCAGTTCTAGGCAATGGCATCAAGCTTTTTCGGGCAGCATCAGATGATACAACGTGCAGCAATATCTACTTTGTGGCTCGGAAAGTTCAGGCTGGGCGTTAAGAAAAGTTTCTTCTGCAGAGGGTGATGCAGCACTGCAAGAGGTCACTAGAGACGTGACCTCCACCCTTGCAGGGTTTCAAAGCCCAACTAAGCAAAGCACAGCCAGTCGGATCTGGTATTGGGAATTATCCTGCTCCCAGGATGGAAATTTAGTTTTTAACTAACAGAAACTCACAGTTAGTTTGCAACTAACAGTCTCTTGCCACTGAAATCCACATTTTCTGTCAATGCTGCGTGTTCCTTTTTCTAATATGTTTTCCAGTTCTCTTTTAATGCTTGACTACTTGTTCCAGAAAAACATCAGGAAGGCTTGCAAAGACTTAAGATACACATGGGCTACTACCACTAGATCATCACCTGTCTGCTGGCTTGGGGATGCTGAAGCTTGTGCTAAGCCCTGTGGGTTATGGAGAGGAGTGTATGGATGTAGTCATTGACCAACTTCTCTGTGTTTCTAGGCCTTGGATGCTGACCGAGCGGTGCTACAGAAGATGAGGAAAGCAGCCAAGGCGGAACACAGCTGTGGACAAGGTCAGAACGGAGCCTCAGGAGGGGGGAGACGGCAATGGGTGCATGAGGGGAGTCCTTGCTGCAGGTCAGGTTGACCACAGAGGCGAATGTGGGTCTCAGGGGTGTCTACAGCTGGGTGTGGTGGGGGCAGCAGGAGGCAACAGGAGCCGGCTCCGGTGTGTGAGCAGAACTGGGCATGGTGACTCCCAGGAGGGAGGCAGGGGTTGGATGCTCATCCTGACCCTTCCCCCTGCACTCGCCGGAGACCATCTGTGTTCCCCTAGAGCTCATCAGCCACCTCGAAGCCCACATTGCTGCTCAGGAGAAGTTCTCAGCCAACTACCAGCTGGAGGGTGAGGAGCAGCTGGCCAGCGCCTTTAGCACCTTTGCTGCCTTCTCCCGGGAGCTGCTGACTGCTCTCCAGAGCCTGGTAGGCAGCTCTGTCCCGGCATGCACATTGGAGTGGGGCCCTTGGCTGGCAAGGGGATGCTGGCAGGGGTCCCGAGGGAGAGCAGCAGGCTCTGGGCCACAGCCTGGAGGCCCACGCTCGTCCCCAGAAGGAGTCAGGGGGCCATGGCGTCTGGTTGCAGAGCCAGCGGCGCAGCCTGCATGGCTGGGGCCGTCTGCGCAGACCTCTGACGCTGCTCAGAAGAGGCTCCTGGAGGCCCTCCATCCTGCCTGAAGCCAGGCGCTCACCAGCACTGAGTCGGGCTGGCTCTGGCTTTTTCCGGCTTGGTAATTTCCAAGGATGGAGGCTTTCTGCTGAACGTTATCCACAGGAGCTGCTCCGCGGGCTCACACACAGCTCTGCTTTCTCTGCGCGAGGATCGGGGCAGGGGCGCGGTGCTAGCGGCGTGATCTCTCTTTCCTTTCCAGTGGCAGAGTTTGTACCACAACATTAACTTTTCCCTGGAGTCATTAATAAAGGGTGACATGAAAGAGCTCAAAGGGGTAAGCCGGGGTCCCAGGGCTGTGCCGAGGTGGGGTGGGTCAGCGAGTGGCTGGAGGCAGAGCGGGTGCCAGCCGTGGGGTCTCGTCCCGCGGGCAGGGATGGGTGCTGGGTGGGCAGGTCTGCCTGCGCCTCCGTGTGCCGCGTGCTGCTGCCTCGCGCCGCGGGGCAAGGTGGTGGTGCCCCTTAGCCGGGACCTCTGCCCCTCTGCAGCACCTGGCTGAACCCGAGGGAGTCTGGTGGGGAAAAATCAGTGTTATGCACCAAATATTGGTATCTTCCCTGGCTACCACTGCACAAACTCCCTGACAACCTCCTAGGGAGGTCCACCCCCACCGACCGACCCCCCGGTGGCTCATGCATCTATGTGTGCGAGCACATGCGTGTTGGTGGGAATCTGAGCGTGGAAGTGTGGATCTGCTGGCTGCAGGTACCTCGCAGGGACTGCAGAGCAGCGAGTACTGACGTGACCATGCAATTTGATCTTCAGCGCTGTAGAGATATCAGAGAGTTTCGCAGTGGTCATCAGTGTAGGTTTTAGGAAAAACATCAAACTCATATTTAATTTTTGCTTTTTTTAACCAATGGGAAGGTCATCATGGTCCTTGGTAAGCCTGCACACGCATCCCTACCGCGAAGTCCCCGTGGCTGTACTCAGGGCGTCAGCTCTGCGTGATTGCCCCTGGGTGCCTCTGCCTGCGGAGGGGTGTCCGTGCCCACAGGGGCTCAGGGTTCAGAGGCTGGGACTGATCCTGATGCTGAGCGAGGTCGCTGTCGAGGGATTGCTGATCGTAGCCTGCATCTCATGTGGTGGAGCAGCTGCCAGTGGTGACCTGGCACCGTCCCTCTCTGGGTAGTTTTGGGCACAGAGACTCTGCGAGCAGGGTATATATGGCTTGAAGCAGTAAAGCAATTCTTTACTGGCTGATGCGCATACAAGATTGTTAGGATTTAATGAGCTTGGTGTTAATACACTCAGCACCATGACGAGACACCTGAGTGCTCGTCCTGGCCGGGCAGACCAGCTCGGGAGGAGCAGGGACAGAGCTGCTGCTCCCTGCAACAGATTCTTAATATTGGCCGTTGCCATCTTCCACCAGACCTGCTGGTACTCTGACAAACCCTCTGTGTTTTCTTCTCTTAGGCTTTTATATTTTCCTGTGACAGTATTTTCCCTCTTGAATCTTTGAGCTCCTAATGAACCTGTTTCATCAGCCTGAACTCTGTAATTTTACCTTTTTAATCTCATGTGGTTCCATGCAATAGATTTTCTCCCAGCTCTGCAGTTTCCTCAGACGCTTGATGAGGGTTTTGCAGCTGGGCTGTGTCAGAGCTGCGCTGGGGATCCTTGAGCAAACAGCTGAACTCTGGGAAACTGGAGGGACAGTTTTGGACAGGATTGCAGAAAGAGGGATGGGAACTGTGGCAGAGTTTGGGCACTTCCATAGAACTAATTGCCAAATACTGAAACAAATTATGAGTGTTTCAGCATCTGTTTGGAAGCTTGTGCTATACAGCAGCATGAAAGTGGAAGGAGAGAGCAAATTGTGGAACTTCTGCTGTGAAGTAAATGAAATAAAAAGGGAAAAATCCACTATTTTCATTGTTAAGGAAGATGTCAAGAAGATTGGGAACCAAGAAAGCAGGCAGAGAGAGAGGAAAAAAACCAGCTGCCGTCAAGGAGTCGTTGTTAAGCTGAAGATAATTTCCAACAGGAAGCAGAGGCTGACCTGAATTTGTTTCACGTTTTCGTTAGAATAGAGATAAATGCAAGATTTGTCCCGACAAGGTGCTGCCTTGACATAAATAATGAAATCTTGCCTTGGGGGACTGAGAGGCATCGGGACAGGGCCCCAGAGAGGCTGTGGGCTCTCCATCCTTGGGGTTTTTCAACATCTGTCTGCACAAAGCCTGATCTGAAGTCAGTGCTGTCCCTGCCTTGGGTGGGAGGTTAGACCAGAGACCTCCCGAAGCCCCCTGCAGCCAGGTTTGCTCTGTCTGACGTAGAGGTTTGCAGAGCAGTAAGTGGTGAGAACAGAGCAGAACGTGGGTCACCTGAGTAAATGCGTTTGATGGACAAATCCAGATGAACATACCAAGATGGTAACCACTGGAGAGAACCTGAAGTCACACGAAGTCAGGTGAGAAACAAATAACGTCCTTTCAGCAGCAAGGCTAGTTCACCATTAAATGAATCTCCAGGGAAGAATCAGATTGTGCTGGCATTGCCAGCTTTGGGGGGGTTTCTGCTGTCTTTCTGAGCGGTGTTTCAGTTAAACACGACGTTCTGGCTTCCGTGGGTGAGAACCTGGCTGACACTTTCTGGCTTGTGCGTGTCTGAGCAATTCCTTCTGCCCTTGCAACGGAGAGTCTGTGAAAGGTGGTGTTGCTGGGTACTGCCCTGCACGTGCCTGTGCGATGCCCGTGTGTGCGGTGTGCGCGTTGGAGTCTGCGTGTATCTGCGTGTGCGTGCAAGCACGTGCCCGCGAGCGGAACTTCACCGGTGAGTGCACGGAGGAGAGGCGAGGATCTTCCTGGGGAAGGACACTCCTGCGGACAGCCATGTCCTGGGTCTGCTAGGGTGGCCCAGCACCCTGAGGAAGTAGGTCCCGGTCGCAGTCATTAAACGGCACCTTTGGCTCTTCCCAGGAGTTCAAGAAGCCCTTTGAGAAGGCCTGCAAGGACTACGAGAACAAACTGTAAGTCACTGGGCTCCCTCACCCTGAGGCCTGGACTCAGAGGCTGGTTTTTGTCTGCCTCCACCGGTGAGCAGTCAGGCAGAGCCTTTCACGCGTCTCTCCTCTTGCCTTGAGCGCCAAGATCGAGAAGGAGAAGCGTGAGCTGGCGAAGCAGCACGGCATGGTGCGGAGCGAGGTGAGCGGGGGGGAGATTGCCGAGGAGATGGAGAAGGAGCGCAGGACCTTCCAGTTGAACATGTGTGAGGTAAGGACAGGCACCAGCCTGTGCTGCGCACAGCAGTGTTGGAGCTGCTGAACTGGCACCCAAGGGATGAATTTCCCTTCCACTGGTGCGCAGAGTCCGTGGCACAGCCCCGCAGAGCCCAGTCTGGAGCAAGCAGACATCAGCAGTGACTCTCACACTGGTGTTTCTTGCTTGCCCTCCAACCTGGGATTGTTTCTAAGCAGCTTTTTTGTCTGAATCCGCACTGATTTTCCATTCAGAGCCACCTTCTGTCCCCAGTTAGTGAGTGATGCTTGTGTCCAGGGTACTGCAGGTCCCTTTCTGCCTTCCTGGGATGCTGAAGTGCCCCAGGCTCTGCTCCAGGCACTGGCAGCCTCCGGCAGCTCCTCTGGAGCCCCTGGAGCCCCTGGGAGCAGCACCAATGTGGGCTGCAGATCCCCAGGGACCATTGCGCAGCAGGTCAGGTCCGTTGGGCCGGCGAGACTCTGGGCATATTCCCTCAGTTGAAGAGCTGCCTGGGTTGTGCTAGGCTCAAGCCAACCTGGGGCAGGGTCTGATCAAGGAGTTTAGCCAAAGCTTGCGCCTATATTAACCTGGCAGTAGAGGTAACAACTTGGGAAAAATTCCACGAAGGCTTTGGACCCAGGCTTCTTCCTGACTGCCCATGGTGGGTGCTGCTGGCACTGAGGTCCCTGCTCCCCCTCTTTGGTCCCACCATAGCCCTCCCTCTGCTTGTTGGGATAAACTTGGCCCAACCCCCCTGCAGACGGAATTCCCGGTTCCCACTGCCACAAGTACAAGCAACAGCACGAGTAAAGGACTGGAACATACCGATTTCATTCGAAATATCCAGCTCTTTGTAGCCATGTTTTGGAAACAGCTACTGTTTCCATACTGCAGCTGTTCTACTGCAAGCATTAGAAGCCCTTGTGCTATGGAACTGCACCATCCTTCAACAGGGCGAGCAGGTCAGGCGGAGGCTTCATTCTGTGCTGATGTGAGTCCATGCATGACATTCGGGTTCCTGAGAGGTTGTCTTCTAGGAAATCCTTCTTCTGATGGATCGAGGGTGTTTTGAATGATCCTTGCAGAATAAACACAGGAAAGCCTGAGGCTGGCAATGTTGAACGTGTATTTTGGGAGGTGATTTACTGTGTTGGCCTGCGGGTCCTCTGGAAACGGTTACCCGTAGGTTGCTGTTTTTACAGCCGTTGCAATGTCAAGCGAGCTGATGCTGGTGTAGGAGTAGTCCAGAGAAGGATGGAGAAATATTGAACGTGTTTCACAGCACACTGTTTCACGTTGTCAGTCTGCCAACTGAAAGGGCCGGTGTTGGTTTTCGTGGGTGAGATTGTTATGGTGGAGGATGGGCTGAGTGAGATGGCAGATCAGTTTGGGCCAGAAATCTGAACCTTCAGCTCACTTCTGAAGGTCCTCAAGGCAGGCTGAGATGCCAGCTGCGTGTTGGGCATAGGCAGGCTCACAGCACTAGCTTTGTCAGTAGGGTCAGGTGGATCATGGACCAAGTCTAGTGGGTCTTGGAGGAACTTGGCTCTTGAGCTATGAGGTTTGAAGGTCTATAGGAAATCTGGCCTTTCTTTGGTGAAGGCACCATGAGTGGTGAATCTTTGAGAGTGTATTAACTGAGTGTTAATGCCCTGCATAAGTAAAGTGCAGCAAACCCAGGGTGGGTCCGCCACTCTATTGGCCAGATCAAAGCACTGGGCCCTGCTTAGCACCATCTTCTGACCCCAGAAAAGCCACATGAGCTGCTCCCATCAGGACATAACTGCCAGGATGGACCAAAACACACTGTGTGTGTGGGGCATAGAATCGTAGAATGGTTTGGGTTGGAAGGAACCTTTAAAGACCATCTAGTCCAGACCCCCTGCAATAAGCAGGGACATCTTTGACTGAATCAGGTTGCTCAGAGCCCTGTCCAACCTGGCCTTGAATGTTTCCAGGGATGGGGCATTGACCACCTCTCTGGGCAACGTGTGCCAGTGTTTCACCACCCTCATTGTAAAAAATTTCTGCCTTATATCTAGTCTGAATCTCCCCTCTTTTAGTTTAAAACCATCACCCCTTGTCCCATCACTCCCTGCCCTTGTCACAAGCCCCTCTCCAGCTCTCTCGCAGCCCCTCCAGGCCCTGGCAGCTGCTCTGAGGTCTCCCCGCAGCCTTCTCTTCCCCAGGCTGAGCAGCCCCAGCTCTCCCAGCCTTTCCTCCCAGCAGAGGGGTTCCAGCCCCTGGATCATTGCTGGGGCCTCCTCTGGCCCTGCTCCAACAGGTCCATGTCTGTCCTGTGCTGAGGGCTCCAGAGCTGGACGCAGGACTCCTGGGGGGTCTCAGCAGAGCGGGGCAGAATCCCCTCCCTCGCCCTGTGCCCACGCCCATCCGTAACGTGCATCAGAGGCATTTCTCTCAAAGCTACAAATTCAGTCCTCGTGTCCTTTTCCCTTCAGTACCTAATCAAAGTGAACGAGATCAAAACCAAGAAAGGGATTGACCTGCTGCAAAACCACATCAAGCACTGCAGCTCACAGTTCAGGTAAGAGCGACCGGTATCCTGGCTGCATGCCCTTGCTCCCCAGAAGCACTGGCTGTAGAGAGGACCTGGGGGGTAGCTTAACTGGCAGGACCTGGGTTCCTGCAGTCAGCTTTGTCCTGTAGCTTGCCGAAAGCCCTCTTCTCCTGGAGGCGGTGGAGGCAAGGCTCTCAAGGGGGTGCATTCCCTCTCTTTAGTCTGATCAATTTTCATCAGCCAGTGTAAAGCAGATAGCTGGGATGCAAAGACGACAGAGTGCTGAGCGCTCTCCCTGAATTTAACTGCCTGCAAAACTTTTCAAAATACATTTCCTAAGAAAGATTTTTTTTTCAACTCTAAAGCACTGCCTGCTAAAGGCATGATGGGCTCTGAGGCAGGAGCTCAGGGGAGCCCGTGGTCTGCAGGCTTCACAGCCAGTGCTGGGAGCAGGATTTCAGGACATGCCCTTACACTAGCCTCTCCTCTCAGTTTTTTCCAGGAATGTTTAAACACAATGGGAAAACTTAAGCAGTTTACAGAGAAGCTCGTCCCAGAGCTGCAGAGTGTGAGTGTTTGTCTGAAGCTGGGTGCGGCGAGCAGAGCAGGGATGTCTTCCCCAGGGCATCCTCTTCATCTGCGGAAGCAGAGCTGAGGACTTCTGCAGCTCTTCACACCTATTAATCGTTGTTTCCTGGTCCTCTGGTGCACAGTGGCCCACAGAGGGGGCAGCCATCGCTGGGACTGCGAAAATTATGGTGCCATACGCCAGCGCACAGCGTAGGAAGAACAAGCATAAACCCGGGAACCAGGGAGGCACTAACAGATTCGTCTGCCAAAGCCCTAGCTGTTCTGCAGACTTCCAGATTTCGAATTTGTGCTCTTAGCTTCCCATGCCTGTTGCTGCCAACTCCAGCTCTTAATGCACTTCCTCAGGGGCTTTGTTTAGCCGCGGAGGCAGGTCATGTAAGCCTCGTGAACATTAGCTTTTGACTTTGGGCTCTGTTGGTCATACACAGCCAGGAGCCAGACGGGAGTCTGTGCAAGCGGCAAGGCTTCCCGAGACGGTCTGGGCACTCCTGTCACAGGTGGTACGACATCCTCCAAGGCCAGCAGAGGGTTTATGCTGGTTTCCCAGCATTTCTGGACCTCAGTTCCAGTTTTCTTGGGCTTGCTCATCCTTCTCCATACCTCCTTGAAAGTCAAGATTTGCAGAGGCTTGCGATACGATCCTCACCCAGATATGGTGTCAGCATGACTTGTACTCGTCTCCACGGTCCTGTAGTGCAGGTCTCCTCTGGGCATCTGCTGCTTTGTTCAAATTAATCTGCTTTAGGGGTGTTACCCTGCTTGTTCCATAATTTGTAATCACTCATATTAAACTTCATTGTGGAGAGAACAAAAAGAGGGGAGGCAGCACTGGGTACCCAGCGATGGGTAAGCTGGGATCCAGCATGCCTCTCTCAATTGTGATTTGGTGACCTGGGGCCAGAGCAGGGTAACTGAGCACAGCAAGCAGCACCTTACGGATCCGTCATGCAGGCAAACCCCCAGCTCCGTTTCAGGGCCCCATTCCTGTGCAAAGGTCCATCGACTTTTTGATGGCTTGGGGACCTTTAAATTATTTTAATTACTGACACCTCAAAGGAAAAAATACCCAACCGCCATGGTGACCTTCAAGCTGTTGGTTGTTTTTACACTGTGGAGAGCTGCAAACAGCTGGTTTCTCAGTAAAATGCAGACAGCTCTCCTGAGGTCTTGTGTTGTAGGAGTGCCAGTGCTGGGGACATGCCTGCTGCCTCCCCCAGCGAGGTTTCCACTGAAGTACTTCTTGCACATGCCACATACCATGGCACCGCAGGGTATTAGCGGCAACCTCCCACTGTAGGAATGGGGCTGGGTGCGTCCCACGGGCGCGGGGAGGCGACGAGGGCAGAGGGTGGTGCGGGGGCACCTCTGCTGCTCCCGGAGAGTGGGATGCTGAGGCAGGAGGCCCCTGCTGCCATGTGAGCAGCTTGCTGCGCTCCGGTGCTTTTCAGATGAAGATCAGGCAGGACGAGGAGAAGAAGCAGCTCTGCGCCCTTCGGGATCAGCTGAAAGCAGCATTGCAGCTGGAGCAAAAAGAGGTAAACTCTGGCCCTTCGTACGAGGGAACACGGGGTGGTGCCTGCAGAAGGCATGGCATGGCAGCTGCTTGTACAGTGCCTGCCCGCCGATGCAGAAAGTCATGGGGCTTCTGGTGAGTTCTGGGGCAGCACAGGGTCCCTGGCAGTGCCCTGAGAACGTGCTCATGGTTGCCAGCAGTATGACCTTGCTGCTAAGTCTCTGCTTCTGCCAGGAGCCTGGGAACAAGCAGGCAGGGTACAACATGCACCAGCTGCACGGGAACAAGCAGTACGGCACAGAGAAGTCGGGCACTCTCTACAAGAAAAGCGATGGGTAAGCTGGGATCCAGCATGCCTCTCTCAATTGTGATTTGGTGACCTGGGGCCAGAGCAGGGCTCACCCAGACCAACCTCCTCTCCTGGGGTGGCCACCAGGTAGAGGAACAGGACAGGCGCGTGTGAAGGTGTCCTCACCACTGCCCCAGCCTCCAGCAGCTTTCAACACAGAGCTGCAGGCAGCTTGTGTCTGTCTTTTAGCTCTGAGGGTATTCCTCTCCTGCGAAGCTGCCCGATGTCCTCTGAAGCTCTGTGAGCACTGGGGGCGAGGACCCTGCACCCAGCGCGGGGAGTAAGAACCAGCTCCCCATCTCTCCTTCCAGCAGGGATCCCACCACCTTCATCCAACACCCCAAGGTCTCGTGCTGGGAGAGACAGGGAAAGGTCCGTGCCTTTCCCCCTCTGCCAGGCACTCGTGGCTTTCCAGAACCCCCTCCATCGCCTCTGCTCCAGGGTGAGGAGCCCTGACCCCTCCACCCTTCCCGAGTGGGAGACACTCAGGGGATTTAGATATGATCCTGGTGATGTTTTCTGCTCTCTTCTCCCTTCCTTTCCCTTCCTCCCCTGTCCTGGTCCATCCTTTGCCTTTTGGTCCCCTTTTCCCTCACCGTTCAGTACTGGGCTCGGCTCCCTGACTGTGAGAATTAGGGGAACGAGCAGAAATGTGGGGTGAATTAGACACAGCGTAGGTCAGTGCAGCCTTGGAGATAGCATCATGGACCAGAGGGGAGAGAGAGCGTGCCCCTCTCCAGGAGCCAGACTGCGAGCTCCCAGAAAGCAATCCTGTCTTTGGGAAGAGGAGCATCTCCCACTAGTGCGTGGGAGGACGCTTGCTGGGAATCACAGGGGTCCTGCGCTGGGAGACTTGGGAAGGACTGTGAAGGGTCCTAGAAAACCTGAAGCTGGACAGAAAATAATGAACTGGGGCTTAGGAGTCTCCTTTGCCACAGACCAAAGTTCGGTCTCTCTCCCTTTTCTCTTCCACCTTTCTCCTGTGTTACGATTGGCCCTGAACGGCAGGCACAGGAAAGCCAGCTGGGAGCAGTTTCGAGGTCGTGGTCTTGGTGTTTGCTGAGGTCTTCTGCAAAGGGCTGCATGCCCTCCTAGCAGGTCCTGCTGCCCCGACTGCTGCTCTGCGCCGGCATCGCCTCCACAGCAGCTCTGCTGCCTACCTGTACAAGCCTGTCTTCTGCCACGTGATGTGTCCTGCTCAGCCCAGAGCTGACCCGTCTGTGGCAGCCCAGCCAGCTTCTCTGACGAGAGCTGTGGCCCCGTGCTGTGCCTTGCATGGCTCTGGCCTTTGCCAGTGCACGTCTGCTCCTCCACGTGTGTCATCGCGGCTCACCCTCCGCTTCTTTCCAGGTTGAGAAAAGTCTGGCAGAAGAGGAAATGCACCATCAGCAATGGCTACCTGACCATCTCCCACAGCATGGTAGGAACCGCTTCTTCCGCTCTGCTCTGCTCCTGCCTGGGAGCTGCTGCTCGACACCGCAGGGGCCGCAGAGCCGGCCATGCCAGCCATGCCCATGGCTGCCCGGGGCTCGTCAGAGCCCTCCTGCCTGCTGCTGGTGCCGCTGGGCTGCCCTGGCGTAAGAGGCTTTCTGTTGAGACGTAAGTCCCTGCAACGCAAGAGGGCTTGAGACGAACACAAGAGACCTTCGCATGCCTGTGTGCACGGAGGGGCTGAGCCTGGGGACCTGGCTCCAAGCGTGGGGTGGCTGTTGGGAGAGAAAAAGTCTGTGCTGCTATTTTTTACATTGCTTCTGAGAGCAGACCCAAAGACAGAGTGCTGGGCAGAAGGCAGGTCCATGGCTCTGCTTCCAGAGGCAGGCGATGCTCGTCACCGCTGGACCACAGCCCTTTGATGCTTCCCCACTCTGCTTGCAGCTCAACCGCCCGCCAGCCAAGCTGAATTTACTGACCTGCCAGGTGAAGCCGAGCACGGATGACAAGAAATGCTTCGATCTGGTTTCCCGTGAGTGCTGACACCTGCCCTGCGGTTCCCCCAGGAAGGGCCTGGAGCGGTGATGGTGCTTTGGACTCAGAGAGCCAGCACCGGCAGGGATGAGGGCAATCTCTGCAGCTTTGGGCCAGCTTGGGGGGATTACCCTGGAAAAACTGTGCCAGGAGGCAGCTCTGCTCGGAAACAGTGATAGGCACACTGTTGAGATAGGCAGCAGTGCCATGGGGCAGCGTGGGGTGCGTGGGGACCACGCAAGTGTAGTCCCAGGCTGCAGCTTAGCTGACACCAGCATCCCTCGTTCCTGGTGCAGGAGCAGGTCGCTTTGCCTGGGGTGCACCGGGGGGGGGCTGAGTCAGCTGGAGGTGACTGTCACCCCAGCTTCCCCGGGCCGGAGGCCGCTCCGGCTCTGCTGAGCCCAGCTCAGGCGTGCCGTGTCCTGCCGGGCGCGGCAGGCGAGCCGGACGAGCGGGGTGCTGGAGGAGTCTGGCTCTGTGTGTTTCAGACAACCGCACGTACCGGTTCCTGGCAGAGGACGAGCAGGACTGTGCCACGTGAGTACTGTCAGCGCCTCGCTGCAGCCCAGAAAGCGCTCCTCCGGCTGCCGGTGAGGAGCCAGCGTGCCGCGGCCCCTTCTCCGGTGCCCTTCCCATCTTGATGGTGTCCCGGTCACTCCCCGGGGGCTGGCTGGCCGCGAGCAGGACACAGAGCGTGGTGGAGGCTCCTGGTCCCAGTTTGCTACTGGAGTCCGGTGAAGGACCTTTGTGTGTGGCTGTGCAGGCTGGGGCAGAGCGGGATCTCCGAGCCCCACCGCCCTGCTCGCCCTGCAGCCTGAGCACGGCCGCGCAGCCCCTGTTCCTAAGCTGCTTTCTGCCCCTGCAGCTGGGTGTCCGTCCTCAGCAACAGCAAGGAGGAGGCGCTGAACGTGGCCTTCAGCAAGGCGCAGAGCGCTGGGGAGAGCAGCTGGGACGAGCTGGCCCGCGCCGTGGTGGCGGAGGTCAGAGGCATCCCTGGGAACAGGGAGTGCTGCGACTGCTCGGCCCCAGGTGAGAGCCAGCCCGTGGCCGGGGGCTGCCCGGCTCCCCCCACCCGGGCAGGCACAGCTCAGCCCTGCCCTCCACGGCGTCCGGCTCCCGGAGACCCTCGGGCAGCCGGGCTCTGGCCCTTCGCCTCTGTGCTGCCGTGGGGCTCGCGCCCTGGGGTGGGGGGGGGCCACAGATACGCACGAGCCTGGCAGTCTTGTCTCCGCAGATCCCACCTGGCTCTCCGTTAACCTGGGCATTCTGATCTGCATCGAGTGCTCTGGAATTCACCGGGAGATGGGTGTGCATCTGTCCCGCATCCAGTCGCTGGCCCTGGACAAGCTGGCGACCTCCGAATTGCTGGTAGGACACTGCCGGTGTCCTCGGGCTTCCCCCTGCTTCTGCTGCAGCCTGCCTGAAATGAAGTTAATTTAGTCGTTTTTTCACCCGTTGAACTGACCTGTGCCCACCTGTAATTCCCAGGTTTTAGTGGTTATTGTGGCAGGAATTGTTATCTTCAGGGAGGAGAGCAGGGACTCATTTTGCTGCTGCTGAGTCACCCGTCTCCCTCAGCCCTCTCTCCCCATCTGCATCCCCTGGCACAGGGGAGATGTGGGGCAGGGCCACGCTTGACCTGGGGTAGAGCAGAGTGTGGGGCAGGCAGGGGGCTGGAGACGGCATGTGGGGCTGTTTTAGGGCCACGAAGCTCCAGGTGCTCATGGGTTTGATGGGGCTGTGGGGGGAGCTGCTGGTGGGCATCAGGGCAGGAGATGGGAGCGTCTGGCAGGGATCATTGCTTGCCCAGGGCTCAGCTCTGGAGTTGGTTGCACTGCTGGAGTGGGGAGATCTCAGTGGCAGGAGTCCGGGCAGAGGCTCCAGCACTGGGCACACACATGCTGGCACCCCTGGGTATCTCCTTGATACCTGGTCAGGACCTCAGCCTGGAGCTCCCTGTCCTGCTGCCACACGAGTAGAGCTGCTGCAGGTCCCAGGTCACCTCTAGCTTGGCTGTTTTGCAGCTGGCGAGGAATATCGGCAACTCTGGCTTCAATGACATCATGGAAGCGAATCTCCCCAGCTTCTCCCTGAAGCCCACAGTGCACAGTGACATGTGAGTTGCTCCGCAAGAGCTGTTCTTTTGTGGGAGGTTAGATAGGGGGTCCTCACCCACGGACACACGTCTGCAGTCCTGTGTGCTCCCTGCAGCGACCAAACACTTGGCACTGCCCAATCTCCTCCCCAGACCACAAGTTCTCTTTAGAAGCAATTTCATCAAGCCCAGCAGGAAAGGTTTGATGAAGGAGAGCAGAAAAATGAGGAAGAGCCAGCAGGACAGGTCAGGGATTGCCCTCGAGGTCAGGACGAGGACTGAGGAATTGGTACTGGAAAGGGAAAGGCAAGAAGAGAAATATTAAAGCCCAAGGGGAGATGCTGAAGCAGGATGGCCCTGCCTGCACATCGGCAGGGTGGAGTGGGATGGGGGCAGGGACCTGCATCGTGCAGAAAAATTCATGGTGTCCAGCAGCTGGGGCCCAGGGTTGATGGGATCAGCGCAGGCATCGAGCGAGGATCTGCTGAGGATGCAGGAACCCCCGTCCTTCATCCTGGAGCCCGCAGCCTCTGGGATCTGCAGAGGACGGGGGAGAGCTGGGGTGGTGTGGCTGGTACCAGTGATAGCTGGGGGCTGCTCCAGGGCTTAGTGCTGTAAACTTGGGCTGCAGCAGAGCTCTCGGGGGAAACATATAGCTGGGCAGCTTCTCGTCAGTGCTGAGGGGACCTTCAGGAGGCTGGAGAGCAGGCAGGCCAGGCACAATGAGGTTCCATTAAAGGTAAGTCCTGACCAGGGCACTGTTTAGACCATTCACCCTGCAGTGAATAGGTGGATGGGGAACTGCCCTTGGCAGGGAGGGAGCAGCATAGAGCTGGGAGAGCAGGAAAATACAAGGGGAACAGCGTGTTCAAGATCCACGTTGCCAGATCCACCCTTCCAGTTGGAAGCTGGGGACGCTGAATCTGCATGAAATTAATAATTCAGCACTTCCTCAGTGGCCTTTTCTGTTTGGAGCACTCTTTTGCCCCTGGGGCACCTGCAGCCGCCCCAGATCCTCTGGCCGGCCACTGCTTCTGCTGTTCTTGACCCCTCCGGGGGATGAGTCACAGCTTACTCAGCCAGTCCTTGCCTGGAAGCTGTTCCTGACCCATGGATATGCTTGGCCAATTCATGCCATGTGTTTTTCACAGTCCTTGAGATTTCTGCTCGTTCCCCTAATTCTCGCAGTCAGGGAGCCGAGCCCAGCACTGAACAGTGAGGGCAGAGGGGTCCAAGAGGCAAAGCACAGCCCAGGGCTGGGGAGGAAGGAAAAGGAAGGGAGAAGAGAGCAGAAAACATCACCACGATCGTATCTAAATCCCCAGGGCACCCCTGAGCGTCTCCCACTCGGGAAGGGTGGAGGGGTCAGGGCTCCTCACCCTGGAGCAGAGACGATGGAGGGGGTTCTGGAAAGCCACGAGTGCCTGGGAGAGGGGGAGAGGCACGGACCTTTCCCTGTCTCTCCCAGCACGAGACCTTGGGGTGTTGGATGAAGGCGGTGGGATCCCTGCTGGAAGGAGAGATGGGGAGCTGGTTCTTACTCCCCGCGCTGGGTGCAGGGTCCTCGCCCCAGCCATGGCAGCGCTCACACTTTGAATGCATGAATGTCAAGTTGTCATTTAACTACGTAACTGCAGCAGAGGCAGCTGTAAGAAATCCACAGTGTTCTGTTAAAGTTGTTATGAATATCGAATTATGAATTATGAACGCTGCTGCAGAGGCGTTTGGGGGATGCAACGGAGAGAGAAAAGGAGCTAAAGAGCCTGGCAGGTCTGCGGGAGCGGGAGGGACGGTGGCTGGAGCAGCAGGGGAGGGGGGCTTGGCCCTGGGATGCTCTGCGGCCGCTCACTCTCGTTCGGCCAGGGTCTCTCACTCTGTCTCTGCCAGGGCCTTTCGGAAAAATTTCATCATCTCCAAGTATATCGAGAAGAAATATGCCAAGAGGAGCGCTGCTGCTCGGTGTCCTGGCCTCCCAGAAGCCGTCAAGGACAAGGACATATTTTCTTTGCTCCAAGCGTACGCAGAGAACGTGGATTTGAGCGAGCCGGTGCTGGCACCTCTGCAGGTATGGCCACTCCTCCCGTGGGCCCATGGGGAAAACAGCTTTCCCGTCGCCTCTCCAGCCTGTCCGTACGGGTCCCTGTGCCCGGGAGTGGACTGAGGTTTCTGATGAAAACAGTGCTTTCTGTGAGCTGGAAGCAGCAGGCAGACTCGAGTGGGGTGAGGAACTTCACGGCAGAGGGAGGTTTTCTGCCTGCGACCCCACAGCCCTCCTCGTGCTGTGCGCGGGGGCCAGAAGTCAGAACCCATCCCAAGGCTTTCCAAAGGCAAATTTGTAACCGAGATTTACTTGTAAACTTCTGAGCAGGTTTCCTCACGACATCCAAGTCTCGCTGGAAAATCAGGGCAGCATTTTTTCCTGCAAAACAGCAGCATGGTTCTTCGCTGTCAGAGCGAGAGGAGAGCAGAGCCCTCCCCTGGGGCTGCAGGCACGCCGCCGTGCCACCCCTTGGCTGGCATGGACGCTGGTGGGTGTTCTGCAGAGGGAAAATGAAGGAGTAAAATGCTGCGGTGAGCGAGAAGCACCGTCAGTGTGGGATGTCTTGGGACAAACCGGCAATGGAGAAGCAGCTCTGTGGGCAGCAGCCGTTGCACGCCCCGGGACTCTGGTGAGATCGTGGCCTTGGCAAAGTTCAGCCACTGGCCTGCAGAGAAAAGTCACCTTTGGTTGCCTCAGCTTCTAAATGTGAAAAGGGAATGACTGGTTCTTCTTCATGAAGCCGTGAGTCGTGGCTCTACACATATTAACCATGTTCTCAGTAGCGTTGGTGGCCAAGACACACAGCCAAAGCTTTTCATCCCTCAGGGATTTTCAGTGTGCAAGGACAGTCCCTGAAGGAGAGTGCTCCGGTCTGTGGTGGGGGTGTGGGCAGACGCAGTCTCATCCTTGCTGTGCGTGTCTTGGTTACAGGAACCTGGGGAGACCATTCTCCACCTCGCAGTGTTGCTGTCTGATCGAACCTCTTTGCATATCGTTGATTTTCTTGTCCAGAACAGGTAAGCTCACGACAGTCAGCTTGTCATGGCTAGTGCTGGTGAAAGGTGCAAGACTGATTGTCTTCTCCAAAATGCTCCCAAAAAAAAGAAATATCACCAGGACAGGCCTCCCAGCAAATGTGCCTTGGGCTGGGCTTGGGGCAACCACTCCTTGTTCCCCTGTCCCCTCTGGGCTGAGGTGTGGCGGTGGTGGTGACCACCTCTTCCCTGGCTGAGGTGGGAGGCAGGACGTGTGTGCCAGCAGTATTTGCCGTGGCTGGAGCCGGCGGCTCTTCCCAGGGGTGCTGACATTGCCCACCCTCTGCTGCAGCGGGAGCCTGGCGAAGCGGACGGCGCGGGGGAACACGCCGCTACACTACTGCTGCTCTCACAACAAACCCGAGTGCGTCAAACTGCTGCTGAAGGCCAAAGCCAACATCACCATCAGTGAGTGGCCGCGGGACCCCCCACCCCGTGCACACACTGGGTGTCTTCTCAGCTCTTCTCTGGAGACGCCTCCTTAGCCTTGCTGCAGTGCTCAGCAGCGCTTGTCTGCGGCTGGGGAGAGGTGGGTTGGTGACAGCGTCGGGTGGGGACCCAGCCCACAGAGTGACAGCCTCAGCCCCAGGCTCTTCTCCGTTTGTCCAGCAACGTGCTGATGCTGACGCTGCTCTTCGCTGGCTCCCCGGGCTCAGCTGCCTTCACAGGCTGGTCTGGGCCGCACGTGGCCCTCCATGAGTGAGGTGACCACATCTCGCAGGTTCCTCCCATCAACAGCCTGGGGCAGAAGCAGCGGCTTTGCTCTCCGGCGTGGAGCAGGGGCTGCTCCTCTCTGCTCCCCAGGGAGGAACCAGCTTGCTCTGGGATGCTCCTGAGCCCAGGGAGCTCATGCCTCTGCCCCACTTCGCTTGCCCCCCTCCCAGGTGGGCAGCCAGAGGCCTGCCTGCGCCTGGCAGCTCCGCGGTCGGACTGCACCGGGGTGGGCTCGCCGAGCTGGCAGAGCCCCACAAGGCAAACGCTGCCCGAGCGGCCCTTCCGCACGCAGCACATGCGCAGCAGCAGCCGACGCAGACGCTGAACTCGCTCCCCCCCAGCGCTGCAGTGCTGGGGGCAGGCGGGATGGCCGCCCGAGCGCTGGGTCACAGACGCTGTGTGCTGGTGCTCTGGAGCCCAGATCACAGGTCCAGCTCTTTGTGCTGCCCGCGAATCCCCTCTTCACAACAAAGAAGTGAGCTTTAAAGCTAGGATGCGGGTGAAATGGGAGGGCACACACGTTCCCACCGTCAGACATCAGCCGAGCTGGTAGGCGCATTGAGCCTTGCCTCCTGGGCTGCTCCTGAGATGCTCCTGTCTCCTGCTCAGGGCAGCGTGGTGGCAGCCCCTCGGAGTGCAGAGAGGTGGTGGCAGGGCAGCAGGAGCTGGGTGCGTGTCCCCCAGGAGCACAGGGGTTTGGCACCCAAATTTCTCCCTGCCTCGGCCATGCTGGGTGCAGCCGTGCCTGACCTGCCTTGGCTGACCACCACTGGTACCTCGAGCACCTTGAGTCCGCAGTGGAGACCCTGCCCGCTGGTCTGGGGTGCTCAGTGGTGCCTCAGGGTGCAGGCCTCTTGCTGTTCTCTTCTCCCACCCTTCCCCAGAGTCCCCCCAGCCCACCCCTCCCCAGCCAGACTTGTGCTGCAGCTCTGCAAGGACAGCTTTTGCAGAAATGATAAGGCTGCAGCGTTACAGCAACACCATCACAGGTCCCACCCTCTGAGCCCCCAGGAGTGGAAGGGGTTTTAGGTTGAAGTGAAACACGTCAAATGGTTGTCGCTCGTTTGCACTCGCACTCACAGCCCTGATTGCAAGCACTGGGACCTGGGTGCCCAGGCAGTCTGTGTCCACCAAACGCGTAGTGGGTCTGCCCAAAGCTCCCTGTGGTGACACAGAGTACAAAGGGTGCTGGCTGCGGAGTCCTCCTCGGGTTTTGTGACCTTCGGGTTCTGGCAGTGACTGAGCTCTGGTGTCCCTCCATCCTGTCCCATCTCTGCAACTCATCAGGATTTCCTCGATTTTCCTTTCTCTCCTTATCTGGGTGTCTCAGCTCCTGCCCTCTTCTTTGGCTGCCCCCCACCATCCCTGAATGGCCTGAGCTGTTGTTTTGGCCTGGGATTAGGCTGTCCCTTCTTTCAGGGTTATTTGCCCCTGGTGCCCCGAGTGCAGCACTGCTCTTCACAGCACGGGCTCGCGGTGCTCAAGGCTGCTGTTCTCCCCTTGCAGCTAACGAAGCGGGAGACACGGCCCTGGATGTTGCCAGGAGGATGAGACATCCCCTGTGTGAGGAGCTGGTAAGTCGCTGTGTCCAATCACCGCTCCAGTTCTGGGACACGTCCCAGTGGCAGGGAGCAGTGGGGGCCCCGCACCCACGTGAACGTGTCCTGCAGGACCACCCACGCCCCTCAGCATCTCCAGCGCTGGTGTGGGATGCAGAGGAGGGTGTGGAGGGGTCCAGTGGGTGCTGGCCCTGCCAGCATGGGGTCCCTCGTGGCAGAGTGGCTGGGGACAGGCCAGGCAGGGGACACGCTGTGCCTGGGCAGGGGGACCTGGAAGTGTGTGGGGTGAGTGCATCTCCTCAGCGAGTCACAGAATCACAGAATCCCAGCATGGCAGGGGCTGGCAGGGCCCTCTGTGGTCACCCAGCCCAACCCCCTGCCCAAGCAGGGTCACCCAGAGCAGGCTGCACAGCACCGCGGCCAGGCGGGGCTGGAATATCTCCAGAGAAGGAGACTCCAGAACCTCCCTGGGCAGCCTGCTTCTGCCACAAGGCCAAGCCTTGCTTCTGCCACATCCTCGTTTGTGTGTTTGGAGACCTTCGCAGAGCTCCCTCGCTGCTGGAAAGCACCTCTGGCAGCTTGCAGACATTGTCTGGACGGGCGGGTGGTGGGAGATGGGGTCAGCAGCTGCCGTGGGGCTGGTGGGGCAGGACGGGGCTGGCGTGTCCTCAGGGAGCTCCTCTGCCCCAGCTGCTGCAGGCCCAGAGCGATCAGTTCAGCCCCCATGTCCACGTGGAGTGCGAGTGGTGGCTGGGCCAAGAGGACATGTACGAGAGTGACGAAGACCTAGATGAGAAGGTGAGGTCCTGGCACGCGCTGGCTTGGGGCCGCGCGTGCCGCCGCTGCCGCGTCGCACTGGACCCTGCCCAGTCAGCTCCGTCTGACCCGCTCCGTCCCTTTCCCAGCTGGGCTCTGCGAGGAAGGGGTCTGCGCGTCCCCAGAGCTGCTGCCGCCGCCCTGCCGCTGCCCACCTCCGTGCCCTGGATGTGCCGCCGGCCCCCTCCTACGCTCCTCCGCTCCCGCCCCAGCGGGGGAAGCCAGGTGAGGGCCTGCGGCGGGTCCAGCGAGGACTGCGGGGCGAGGGGCTCCGTCGGCTGAGGGGGGTCGGGGGGGAGCTGGGCCCCCAGCGTGGTGGGGGGGTTGGCTGGTGACCTCGGGCACCCTTCTGTGCTTTGCTCCTTGAAGGACCGAGGCTGGCTTGTGCTGGTCGGTCTGTCCTAGCGCCGGTCCCCGCGTTGAAGAGCCCTTGGCGCTCCCTGCCCGGTGCTGTTAGGATGTGCCGGGCGCTGCTGCATCCCAGGCGCTCCTGCTGCTGTGGGGACAGGCAGAGGAGCAGGTCTTCAGACACAGGGATGCGAAGACAACGCTGCCAGCAGAAACAGCAGCAGCATCGCAGTGCTGCTCCTCAGCAAGATCGACTCCCACTGTCCTTGCCCAGCCTTCCCATGGGGTGTCCCACGTCCAAGAGCCTACCCTGTTCTCCGGGAGGCTCACCAGGTCCTCTCTGACTCCCCCTCTGCCAGTCCCAGCGCTGCTTCCAACCATTTCTCAAGTCAGACCTGCGAGCAGAGAGAAGACGATCCCTGCTCGTGCGTTTGTGCCTGCTGTCCCCCGGCGCTTCGCCCCTGGAGCCTGGCCGCTTGGTGCTGCCCCCTGATCTGTGCTTGCTCTGTGTTTAGCCCTCCAGGGGACACATCTGCCCTTCCTTACCAGCTCATCCGTCTTTGATGAGGACACAAGGAGCAGGAGGAGCCCACCCTCGCCTCTGAGCATCAAGCACAAGCGCACGTCCTCGGAGCCGGTGCCTTGGGTACCGCTCAGCCCTGAGCAGCGCAGCCCGGCCGCAGGTAGTGACCGGACAGGCTCAGGGGGCTGAGGAGCCCGGCCGCGCCGGTGGGAAGGACCTGCTGGAGGGCTGCCGTCCAGCACCCGCGCTAGGTCGGGCTGTCGGTGGCTTTCTCTGGCTGAGCCTTGTTCCTGGGTCAGGCCCGTGAGGCCTTTCGCTGGGATGCGGGACTGAGCGAGCTGCAGGAGCTGCGGCACCGGACTGCGTGCCCGCAGCTGCCGCGTACAAGGTGGGCTCCCTGCACCCTGGCCGTTGGACACCGGTGCCTCCAGGGGGGTTATTCTAGGGTTTGCTGGTCTGCTGGAAATGCTGAATTCAGAGCAGGGAATGACCTCGTCCCCATCGTTGTTTCCACGGGTGTCCCATGGCAGGTGGATGCCCCCCCATCCAGGCAGGGTGGCAGGTGGGGGGCTGAGGCCGTGGCTTGAGCAACACAACCCTTCATCAAGGGGGTGGGCGCTGCCCAGAGCAGCCCCGGGGGCTCCGGGACGGACGCCTGGCCCATGGGGTCCTCCAGCAAACAGCCTGATCCCAGCAGCGCCCGGGAGCAGGGGGAACAGAGAGTGCCACGTGCACGATCCGTGGCAGCCGCGTCCCTCCCCGGGTGCTGGCGGCTCCTGGGGCACCTTGGAGCGGCACGGCCCATCTCCCACCTCCTGGTAATGTGCTTCTCACCCCAGCCTCCGCTCAATGTCCTTCTGCTTCCTGGCCACGTCCCCTTCCCCTGCTGCCCCTCTCCACCAGTCCCCCTCTTCCCAGCTCCCAGACCGGTGGGGTGCTGGTTGCCCATGCTGTGTCGTGGAGGACCATGCTGCGCCATGTTCCCTGACAGTGGTGGCTGCTGTTGTCCACCTGTGATGGAAGGTGGGAGGAGATGACCAGCCTGATTGTGTTGCAGGTGCCCTGAAAGCCACAGACCCCCTCTGCACTCCTGGCACCAGCAAAGTGGGACAGCCTGGCCCACACGGACCCCTCCAGGAGCCAGATCCATGCTCTGGCCATGCCTGGGATGTCCCACCTCTTCTTCCTCGGAGGAGCAGTTTGGTAGGTGTCCAGCGGCCGGGATCAGCTCAGCTCAAGCATCTGCCCATATTTATCACCTTTGGTTTTTGAGCTGAGCAGTAGTCAGCCTCAGCAACTTCTCCTCCCAGCACTTCTGCTGTGACTCCCTGGTGTTGACGTCTCTCTGCTGGGTGCTGGGAACGCTACCAAAACCCCCGTAAGGCTCCGCTGCCTCTGGAGGGAAGCCTTGCTCGTGATTTCGGGTTGTTGGCAGGTCAGGGTGCAGTTCTGGACACAGACAAGGGTGCAGTGTCCACACTGGCCCTGCCTCTCTGTGCTCCAGGGGACGCCTTCTCCCCAGGGACACTGTGCAGAGCCCTTTTGTCATGGGGACATCGCTTGGGCTGCTTGGTCTTGGGGTTGTGGGGAGCAGCGCTGCTGCCGCCTCGCACAGAACCGCTCTGGGAGAACCGGGACCCCAGACAGTGCAACTCCACGCGCCGCAGCCCTGGGGCAGAGGGGCGGCTGCCTCTGGGTGGGTGCTCCAGCAGAAGGAGCTGTCTTCTGGACCCCTGTCCCACCCAAAGTCCCAGCAGGTGACCTGCCACCTCTGCCCTCCCCCTGCGCAGGAAACCTCCCAGTCTCTTGTCCGTGCTCCTCAGCTCTTTGCTCGGGGCTCTGGGACCAAGGCGGCAGCGGCAGCTCGGTTCTGCGTGGTGAAGCTGAGGAGGCCTGACGCTGCTCTCCTGCCTGCAGAACAGACTGCTGCTCCGCAGGGTCCGCGCGCTCTACGACTGCCAGGCTGACCGGGAGGATGAGCTGACTTTCCGCACAGGCGAGATCATTGTGGTGTCTGAAAAGGAGGACAGCAACTGGTGGGTGAGTGAACCCGCCTGCGCAGGCTGGGGCTGGGGTGCGCGTGATCCCCTCTCCATCCGCCTCTGGCCTCTGTCCCGTGACTGTCACATCCGCTGTCACCTCCTGCTCTGCATCTGTCTCTGTCTCCCACCTTTTCCTCGGCAACCGAAGGCAGCTGCTCTGGGGCCAGTTCCCCATCCCTCTGTACACCCCGTGCCGTGCTCACCACTCGTCTCCCTTCCTTTCTGCCCACAGAAAGGGTGGATTGAAGGACAGCCCCACAGGCAAGGTGTCTTCCCCGCTTCATTTGTTCACGTGCTCAACGAGTAGGAGCTGCTTCAATGCAGGAAGAACGATCTGATCAGCTGCTTACAACGCAACTCCCCAAGCTCCAGTCTGCACTGAGGGCCCCGGGACGAGCGGGCTGGGAACACCAGCTCACCCCGTGCTCCCGCTCCTCCCGTGGGCTCCCCCAGAGCGTACACAGAGCAACCCCCATGGATGTGCTCCTGCCCCAGCCACGTTCCCGTGCAGGAGACAGCTCTGGGGCACTCTGCTGCCCAGAGCCCAGCTCCTGCCTTGCCCAGACCTCGCTGCCTGCTCCGTGCTGCTCTCCCAGTGCTGGTGAAAACGATGGCGGAGCGGAGCAGCGCTGTGCCCTGCGCGCTCTGGAGCTGCAAGCGGAGCTGTGCAGGACGCACGTCCGTGGGAAAGGGGCTTCTTCGGAGGGCTGAGCGTGCCGGGAGCCGGGGAACGCGAACCAGCGCTGTGAGCCAGCACCGCCCTGGGCCTGTGCCGTCCCGAATGCCTCCCACCCAGGCTGACTCCAGAAAATGTGCTCGGTGGCAGCTCCTGGCACGGCTCCGTTGCTGCCTGGCCCCCACCCAGCAAAATGGCCCTTTGAGCCCGCTGCCAATAAATACCGGCTCCTCAGTGCTCTGTTCTTCGCAGGGCTGTTCTAGTTTGAGTTTCTAGATACTTCCTCTTCGCCGCTCTCCCCCAGGCACCAATCCTTGCTGCAGGCATCGGAGCAAAGAGGGCTGACCTCCCCTTGGATAAAATTACTCACAATTCAGCTTAAAATTGCTCACAATTCAGCTTGCATGGCTTTTCTCCACTGGCTGTGTTTTTCCAGTTGCTGAGGCACATTTCACAGCCTTCCTCTGTCCTCTCTGAGCTAAAATCCCACCCGGATGAGCAAAAGAAACCAGCTGGTGAGGTGCTGGATGCCACTCTCGGAGGAACTTTTTAATGATGAATTTCCTGATTCGGCCCTGGGAACATGGCCAGGGCCTGCAGCTCTGGCGGGACGGTGGCCGCCCCGGCGCTGGGCTGTGCGGGAGGGACGCGCCGGGACGCCGTGGTGGCGGGCACTGCTGGAGGAGGGATGGCAGCCCTGACCTCACCGCGCCGCTTGCCGCAAGGCTCGGTCCCCCCCACGTCATGGTGCAACACTTCCTCTTCCCGTGGCGGTTGTTGCCACTTGCAAAGAGCGCTGGCGAGGTCACCCAGCCTGGGAGCATCCACGTCGCCCGGCCCTGCTCCACGGAGCTCTCCCCGAGGAGGTGAGGGGCCCCGGGCCAGCCGTCTGGGGACAGGGGCCATGGCACTGCGAGGGCTTTTCTGGCTGCGGGGCCACAAAGCTCCCGGCAGTGTCCCTTGGGGCTGGGCAGGGGTGGGGGCAGGGCTGCGGCTGCCACATGGCTGCGACGTGGCGGCTCGTGGCCAATGTCACTGGGCTGGGGAACCCCGACGTCGGAGCACCTCTGGATGCGGGTCCGGGGGGGTCGTTTCAGCCGCCGTGGGGGTGCGGGTGGAGACACCCCGTCTGTGGAGCAGAGCCTGGGCACCGGCACCGGCAGGGAGTCTGTGCAGCTCAGCCCTGCCTGGCCAGAGCCCTGCCCGCCCTGCCATGGGTGACTGCAAAAACCTGCACGAAATATTCCCTACACTGCCCGAGTCCTCTGGCTCTGGGCTTCATGGAGCTGCTGGGGACAGCCATGCGGCTGCCAGCCAGCTCGTCCCCTCCCTGGGACGCGGCCTCACAACTCCGGGGCTCCACAAGTGCTCGAACCACCCCGGGGCGATCGCTGGCTCCTGCCAAGACCGGCATGGCAGACGGATGCTCTTTGTCTCTGTCACTGCAAATGCTCGTGGCTGCTGCAGCGGGGAGACAGAGCAGGTCACGGGGTTCCGCGGCCGCCGGCGGGGACGGTGCAGGGGGGCTTTGGGGTCCCCCTGAGCCTGCGCCGTGAAGAGCCGGTATTTCCTGGCTGCTTCCTGCGTGTGAGCACCCACCTCTGTTCCTCGCGGGCTGGTGGTGGCCCGTGGGTGCTTCCCTTCAAGCAGAGGTCTTCTGGTTCAGCTGCTGCCTGAAAGGGCAGGCTTGCAGTGGGGTACGCCCCACCGCGGCCCCCCTGCATTGTCCAGCACCCCCTCCCATCTCCCATCTCCGCTGGCTGCTGGCCCCCCGGCGCAGCAGTTTTGCTCTCCGACGTCCGGCGGGTCAGACCGGCGTGCAGCGGGTCGGTACCGCCTGGAGCAGGACGGACGTCCGTGCTGCGGGAGCCACAGAAAGTGGTTGATGTGGAGAAATGAAGCTGGTGCTGACCGTAGCCCCACGGCAGGGCCTGGAGGAAGCACAGGGGTGGTTCTACTCCAGAAAACCAGGAGGGGTTTTTCTCTCCTTCAGCTTTCCCAGTCCCCAGGGGATACCCCCTCACCCCACCCCAAGCTGCTGCAGTCACTGCTGACCCTGGGTGGAGGTTGTCCCCATGTCCTGCATCCACACTCTCGCCTTGGGCCACAGGAGCCAGGTCCTGAGGGGCTGAGCACTTCGTGAGCTCCCTGAGGGTGAGAAAACCCTTTTCACTCTGACTTCAGGTTTACGTGAGCGCTTTTAGATGGAGAGCGGAAATGCTGCTTAAATCTAGGTATTGAAGAACGGTTCCTGCCCACAACTGGCGGTTAGCACCTCCTGCTCCTTCCTCCTGGCCGTGACTCAGGGCCCTTGAAGCTGCTGAACCCGGGGGCTGCTGGGCTGGGAGCGTCCGGCCGGCTGCGTGGGCTCGGTGCCGAGGCTCGGTGCCGGCACCAGAGCTCGTCACGGGCGGGCGGCTGCCACTCCGCAGCGGAGCTGGAGTTCAGCTCGTGGCCGGGACGATGAGGCTCTGCCGCTTGTTTGCAGGTCGATTTGCAGACCGTGGAAGTGTTGCAGGCAAAGAGCGGCTCCTGGCCCAGCACGTGCTGCCCGCGGCCCTGAGCAGCTGCGGCAGTGCCAGCAGCAGAGCACAGCAATAAACCCAGAGAGCAGTTTGAAAAGGAAGCGCGTACCAGGCTGTTTCAGGTCTCTGCAGGGTCGGCGAGCAGCCCAGGGGTGCCCCAGGAGGCTGGGCAGGGCGGGTGGGTGCGAAGGGGGTCTGCGGTGCCACTGCCGCTGGTCCCGGTGCCGTCTCGCTGCAGGCGCCGTGAGGGATGCTGTGCCAGCGGCGCACGCGGGTGCTGCTGGCCCTGTGCCTGCTGCTGGTCCTGTGGCAGTGCTTCCGAGCCCCCACCGCCGGCCTCGGCTCCTTCCCCTGGGCTCCCGCCCTCCTCGGCGCGCCCACCGCCCGCTGCCTTGCCCCTGCCAACAGCTCCGCGTGGTTTGACGCCCGCTATGACGCGGCCGCGGAGCCCCTGCTGACGGGCGCAGCCCACGAGCTCCCCGCCGACGTGGTCCAGTGGTGGCTGGTGAGTGGGGCACGGGCGGGGGCTTGGGGCTCTTCCCGGGCTCCCCGAGTCTGTTTGCGGTGGGACAGGGCAGTCGGACAGGCGCGATGGGGGGATGCAGGGGGTGCAGGACCACCAGCTCACCCTCCCCCCCCCCTCAACTCACCCCCCACCCCTCTGGGCTGTCCCACACCCTTTCCCCAATTCCCCACTGGGGTTTTCTGTGCCTTTCCCAGGGCTGTGCTGGGAGGAGTGGGGCTCCAGCCCGCTTTGGGGGTACTGGCAGGGGCTGATGCTGCCTGTCTGCTGCTCTTGCTCCCCCAGACCCTGCAGGGTCCCCCGCGGGACGTCCAGCTCCAGGCCATCATGCAGCAGCTCTTCACCGTCATCCCGGCCCCGGCCGGCAGCGCATGGCACCCGTCCCGCTGCAGGACTTGCGCGGTGGTGGGGAACTCGGGGCGACTGAAGGGGTCTGGCCACGGGCTGCGGATCGATGCCCATGACTGGGTGCTGAGGTGGGTGAGCCGAAGGGGCTGGGCCCCTCCCTGGGACCCTGGGGTGCCCCAGCCCCCAGCCACGAGCCCGGTGATGGCAGAGGGCTGCTGGCCCTGCTCCATGGAGCCCACACCAGCCCTGTGCTGCCCACGTCCCCTCTTTGCTGCTGGCCAGGGTGACCTGGTGTCCCTGCCCGGCGGCCTGGGACTGGCGCGTGTGCGCCTGTGTTTTGGGACGTGCCCTCCCGCTGTCTCCTAGGATGAACCAAGCAAAGATCGCTGGCTTCGAGCTGGACGTTGGCAGGAGAACAACCCATCACCTCATGTACCCGGAGAGCGCAGTGAACCTCGGGCCGGGTGTCCACCTCGTCCTCGTCCCCTTCAAGCCCCTGGACCTGCAGTGGGTGACCAGCGCCTTCTCCACCGGAGAGCTCACGCAGTGCGTCCGCCTTGGGGACAGACCCTGGGGATGGGGTGGGGGGCCCTGGGGCCTCACTGGGGCCCTGACCTAGGGGAGCAGAGGACGCTGGGCGAGGGTCCAGCACCCCTCTGCACCGCGCTGTGGGAGGTGGCACCGACCCGGCCCCGCGCAGCTGGGGCATCCCGCAGTCCCACAGCCCCCACCGGCAGGATGGCGGCCATGGGGCTTGATGGTCCCTTCCCAGAGCCGGGCCGGGGGCTGCTGCGTGGCCACCCACGGGGCTGGGGCTGCCGAGGGGCCGTGGCCGCCCCCCGCACGCCGGCTGCCTGTGGAGGAGAGGCCCCGGCGGCCGAGCGCCCCGCGCTCACCGCTGTCCTCCGGCTCCCGCAGCACCTACGTCAGGGTGAAGCCGTTCATCCACGCTGACAGACGCAAGGTAAGGGCCGGGCAGGCTCCAGCGTCTCCTCCGGGCAGAGCGGCGAGGCGGGCAGCAGGGCGAAGGCAGCGGGTGGCAGGGCCGGCTGTCCCCTCTGCAGCTCGGGGAGCAGCTGATGGCCGCCCTGCTGCCCGCCAGGTGCTGGTCCTGAGCCCCGCGTTCCTCAAGTACGTCCACGACAGCTGGACGCAGCGCCGCGGGCGGTACCCCTCCACCGGCTTCACGGCCCTGCTCTTCGCCTTGCACGCCTGCCAGCGGGTGAGCGCGGCCGGCGGGACCGGGCACGGCGGCCATTCTGCCACGGCACCGCGCGCTCCCGCAGCCCGAGCGCCCGTGGGCGACGGCTCTGGCTGGCCTCTGTGCAGGTCTCCGTCTTTGGCTTCGGAGCAGATGCCGAAGGGAACTGGCACCACTACTGGGAGAAAAACCGCTGGTCCGGAGCCTTTCGCAGGACGAGGGTCCACGACGCTGACGCTGAATTCAGCCTCATCGAGAAACTGGCAGCTGAAGGCAGGATTCTGTTCTACAGATGATGCCTTTCCAAGGAACTGAGGCCAGGCTGTTCGCACAGGAACTGGCCGTCCCCTGCACAGCCGGCAGCTGCCTCAGCTCTCCGCTCGCTTCGCTGCCCTAGTGCCGCCGCGTGCCCACAGACCCTGCGATCCCCGGGCTCTGGGTGCTGCGTGGGCTGGTCCCAGCAGCCGGGCACTGCGGGTGCCAGGAGGTGACACGGTCCCATGGCACCAGGGACATTGCACTGGGCTGGACACAGGCTGCGCGTGCCTCTGCCCACGCTGCCTGGGAGAGGAAGAGGAGACGGTGGGCTGGAGGCGGGCGTGGAGCCCATGAGCGGCTGTCCACGGCCCTGCGGTGGCCACCAAGCCTTTGGGTGCCAGCTGCGGTGATGATGGCAGCCAGTCTGACGTGGCTGCCCGCATGACAGAGCTGGCATTTCCACACAGCGACAGCTTTTGGGGGAGATTCAGAGCTGTTCTTTGGGTGGGGGACAGGGGCATCTTCCCTTCCTGCCCTTTTATAACCAAAGCCATATTTTTAAAATTGTATCACACAAGAGTAAGAAAGGAAAAGACTCGAGTCAAAAGATGACAGATTCAAGTACAGTTGAAATGATCTTACATTGAATGAACTTTGAAAAGCCGCACGAATCTATTCTTAACATGTGCTTTACTTTTCGCACCCTTACTGCTTTGAAAGCCAACACAACCTGCAGCACGCTGCAGATGCCGCAGACAGCGCTCCCAACGAGGTCCTTCTCCTCTGGAGCAGGGTTAGCGGCATGGACGTCTGTTCCTGCTCTCAAACACGAACTTCCCTGAACGAGGCTCAGCTTTTCCGCGGCCGTTAGTCACTCCGCGTATTAAAATCTCCAGACCTCCCCCACTCATGAGCTCCTGTTCTATATCAGAAGCCTGTAGTGCTCGTGTTAACTCATTAGCTTCATTGATTTTCTGCCTCTCCAGGTAGCATGTCCATTTCTGTATGCATCTTCTGCTTCTCTTCTCCACTAACCCCAGTTTCCCCCTGCCAGTCTCGCTCCTGCCCACCCTTCAGCTGCCCTGCTCCCTCCAGGTGCCACGCACCGATGCTCTCCAGGCTTTGCTGAGGTTTACAAGTAACGGGCTTTCTGACCAAAGACCAAGCCCTTAGCTGCGAACTGTTTAACTGGGGCTGTCGCCTTCCTCACAGTCTAGTAGTGCCATATGATCCCGAGCCCATGGATTTATTAAACATCCTTGTTTCAAATGTATTTTTCTTACAAACCCATTTTTTTCAGTATTCTAGCTTGGAGATTAATCAGTCTCCTTCCCCACAGCTCAAATTGCTTCTCTCCCCCCTTGAAAAAACGCAGGTTTCTATACTTCCTAGTTTGCAGATAAGTTACACTAACTGAAAAAAACCCAAACCCTCAAACAAAAAAATACTTTAAAATCAATTATAACATAGCTTTCTCTCTGCCTTATCTGATCTTGTGCCTGTCACTCACTGCCACTGTTGGACCAACTGTTTGGACCAAGTTTAGAATCGGCACCAAAGCAAATCCTGACCTGAGAGTTAAGAGTTAACGAGCCTATTCTGCCTCAGAACAAGGCAGGAATCCACAATGTTTTATTTTTCCTCATTATTTGCAAATTTCCTCATTATTTTCCTCATTATTTTCAAAATTCTCCCAGTATAATTTCACATACCAAGCACTCTACTCACGCATTATCATTAAAAAGAGAAAAAAAACCATCATCATCATCATGGTATGTACATACTTTGCCCCAAGGCAGGTGTGTTTTTTAATTATCATTTCCAATTCAGTACCAGGATTAGCTCAAATAATTTAATTACTCTTCCAAATGCTTTACCAAAACCCACAGAGGATGGACTTTATTTCAAAATACAAAGAGAGGGGAAGTGAAAAACACAATCCAATTTAAAAAACAATTAAAACTCCAAACACTTTTTTTTGCTGACACATCAACCTGCAACTTCATCAGAGCAATCCGGAGCCCCCGCGAAGCCCCACGGGCCAGCGAGCACATCCCACGTGCCGGCTCTCACCACCTCGCCCAGGACAGCTGGGAGGAAAGCACAGGGGCTTCGGGACATTTTCACACAGGTCTGGAACACGGCAGCAGCACACTCCAAAACATTTTTAAGAAAAATTTAAAAAGCTCACTGGTGTTGCTAGGGAGCTTGTTTGATGGCAACTTCAGTCCATTCCAGGTCTCGTGACACCACCGCCCGTTGCTCCCGGAGGCAAACAGAACGCAGTCGCTCCAGCAGCTCTCCCGGGGAGGGGGCGGAACTGGGTGAACGCAGACTGACACAAAAGGGGGGTTACAGCAGGGTTTGCACAGCCCGACGAGATGGCCAGTCTGTGTAGCAGCAAGGTTCAAGCAGTTCCATCCACTAATTCATGCCAAACAAAGAATGATGGGACAGGTAACTCCAAACCTCTTCTCTTGGGTGCTCAGAAGATCACTTGTGTTTCGAAAAACCCGTCTAGCTCTCCTCAAAGGTCTGTTTTGTGGGATGAGGTCATTGCTTATTTAAGTTGTCTTCCCAAGTTCGATTTTCCTCTGGATGGCACGTGCTGAGTGATAGATCAAGGAGTCAATGAATCCTGCAACTACAAGGAAAAAACAGACGGATCAAGCCAGACATGCCTCAAAGAGAGAACAACTCCCAGGGAAAGAGAACACAAACCCTGCTGTCAGCGCACAGGAATCCCACCTCCCCCAGGTGGAAGACAGCTGCTGCTGCTCAGAAGAGTCGGTCCTCGTCTCGTTACGACAGACAAGGTCCAGCTTGCAGGCAGAGGTGATCACGCTGCGCCAGAAAAAGCTCTCTCTTACAGAGGCAAAAATGAGACAGGCCGAGCCTCGTGTGTTTACTGAGGAGTGCGGAGAGGCTGCAGAGGAAGCTGATGCCGAGAGCTTTATGCCATGCACGTCACTGCCCTCAGCCAGCTTGCCAAGGGCACGTTTCCCATTTCTTGCTCCTTTCACAGCAACCTTAAAAGCAAGCTACGCTACCCAGTGCTGCCCTTCACGGATGCCTTTGTTGGAGACTGCAGTGCTGACCCAGCAAGGACACACAGCAAAACAAACCAACGCCTTCAGTTCTTCCCGCAGCCCTTCCCCCACATCTCCCCAGCACTGAGGGAGCCCGTTCACTCAGTGCTTCTTTGGGACTGCAGGAAAGCTCAGAACGGGTCTGCTGCATGACAAAACCCGACAGCCCGGCACCCAGCGAAGCGGCCTTTGCAGGATGGGACCCCTGAGCTCCTGCCTGGGAAGAAACACAGGGTGCCAGCGAAGGAAGGTGTTTGCAATGCCGTTCTGAAGCTTCCCGTTCTTCCTCTTATTCAACACCGCTACCCAAGGAGTAAGCGAGCGATTACTTGGCCCTACACGAAACCAGACATTTCAATACTATACAAAAAGTAGCAGCTAAAACAGGAACGGAGTCTTCTGTTAGTGCAGAATACAGACGATTGGCCTGACTATCTGGCCTTCGAGTAACACGTCAGATGGCTGTCTTTCGTTGTTGTTTTGCCCTGAAACTATGTCTGTTTGTGGAATCAATTTGATGCTGTAACACAAAACCTGTTACACAGCTGATTTGATCTGTCCTATAGAGAGTCTGAGCACAGTGGCAGGCAGCAAACACTGTGAACTGGCTGCCAAACCTCATCAGTGCTAGACGGCACTTGCGTCTGTCCTGAAAATAAATTTTTGAACATCTTTGCCTGAGTCAACCATAGAAATCAATACGATCATTCTACACAGAGAAATCCTGATTAACAGTAGCAGGTTAATTGAGCATTGTGACACCATGGTCATCCCTGACCATGTTTCAGAGCACCCGGGGTTATTGCCTGGAGTGCAAGGCTGGACCAAGGCTGGGCTCTGTCACGCACATGGAGCTGAGCTGGACACTGACGAGCTACTGCAGAAGCCAGCACTGAGAGTGACGTCCAGAGACTCCAATGGCTCCGCAGGAACAGCCTCTGCTTACGGGACCCTGTCTAGCTGTGAGCGCTGCTTTCAGTCCCTGCAGAGCACTCACGGGAGCTCCTGTGTCTGGGAACACCGTCTGAGACCTCCGAGATGGTTATGCCCACGACGACCTGGGTTTTGCTGGCTTTGGTTCCACAGGAAAGCACCTACCTGCTTACAGACCCAAGCTGGCCAAGAAAACAGCACAGATGCATTCATATTGTATGTGAAAGGCCGCATTATTTGAAAACAAGAAGTCCCGTAGAGCATCTAAATGAAATATTATGATAGGTCTACATCATAATGAAATTAAATACTTCATTGAATGAAATATTATAATAGGTCTACAGCATCTTCAAAGTCTGCAATGCGAATTACAATCTGACACCACTCCTGCGACTCTCCAGAACAGGCTATATCCTCTCCTGAAGGCTGAAATCCTCTCTCCCCACCAAACAGGGATTTATCACCAGCCATGCAGCCTTTAGAAAGAGTAAGATGGCAAATGTTCACACTTTCAAAAGAAAAAAGCTTCAAAGGTGCAATACCTGTAAATATGCCTCCAACGATGGCACAAACTCCCGTGAGGAAGTGTGTAAAGGACCTAGAATGGGGAAAACAACACGAACAACCAGCATGAGCTCAGATACCAACATGTCAGAGAAGCAACAGTTAACTAATAAAAACTATTTCATAATTAACACGGTGTTTATCACAGCACATAAGTATGCATTATGTAATATTAATAGCTGACAACTAACAGATTTTACAATTACATAGCCCCTGTTGGCTACAGAATGGAGTTTGTCACTGACACTTTTACTGAGCAGCACTGAGTAGCATTAGAGTAGTACGCTCTAACGAGCTCAATGGCAACTCTAGGAGGCAAGTACTGAACTCATAAACCTAAAGGATGGACTTTAAATCCCCAAGATTTTATCCACTCCTACCCAGACAGAATGCACAGCAGGCTGCTTTAACACTAAAACTAAATCCCTAAGCACACGTTCACACATTTTAAGGTGCAGGCATTGGCTGTCTCTCATTGGGATCCTAAAAGACAGGACAGCTACAAGCCCTTCCATTCCCCTGCAATTGCATGCCTGTGATTAACAGAGGACCCAGAAAGAACAAAGAGGTTCCACACCGACTACAACATGAGGAAAAGCTATAGCAAAAGCAGAGTAAGTAGCCAGGCTGGATCAGCGCGGGTGCCGCTGCAGCTGCTGGTAAGATGGGCACGCTATGTAAAGCCAGTCTTCCCATTAAAAAAGACTTTGAGGAAATTAGTCCGAAATGAGAACCACTATGTCAGACTTCTGCTCACTGCACCAATTCCCTTCTCCATCTTGGTACTGGATTGAAACACTTCAGGCAGTACAAGAAAAACCTCCATCCCTTTCAGATGGTCACATCGAGAGGAAGGGCATCTGGGAGCTCCTCTTCCTCTCCACTGACTGGGAAGGGGCTTGGATGGCTTTCAGGCGTCGGCACTGCCATGTCGAAGCAAGGATGGAGTTGTAAGCTATGTAAAATGACAGAATCAACGGCGGGTGAATGAAATAGATTGAAACGTCTCTTACCTGTGCTTCTCTGTGAGCTTCACCATCATGGGCGAAAGTTCATAAAGCACAAATACGCCAGGCAGACCCTGGTCTCCCAGTAGCCCATTGGCTATCTTCTCATGTCGTGTCACGGAAAACTGGTTAGTCCTCACCACCTAGCAGGACCAAGCACCGCAAACGTCACTTTGCTAACAAGGAACAGGAAAGGCGACTAAAACATGAGTTCAGTGAACCGCATCAGTGTAGCCCTGCCCACTCACTTGTGGGGGGGCCTGACAGTGGTTACGATGGGTCATAAAGAGCTCCATCAGGATCAGGTCTATTTTCACTCCAGGCTGTCAGTTAGAGCCCCAGCTAGCCCAAAGAATGAGTGAGGCATCAGTCCCCAGGCTGGACTGGTTTTGGTCTCTGCTGGCAAGTAATGGCATAAGCTGTCCCTCTCGACCTCAAGCTCAGCTCCACGTCATCCTCCACCAAACTGTAGTTCCCCTAAGCACGCTTCAGGAGACACCACGATGGGAGAAAGCCATATATATTTGAGAGTAAGAAAAAGGGAAATAACACATAAAGGCAGGAGAGTGCCTGGGCTGCAGAAGGACAGAGACTGCCTGTCTCTGTACAAACGGAGATCACCCTGCCGCATTCTTCTATGCCCTGTCATTCTTCTACACGTTGCTCATACCAGTCCTATTCTTAGAGCAAATAAATTGGGTGTCTGTAAAGTAAAATTACGTTCTATCATCTCAATAAGCTGACACAAATTACACTCCAAGCCGAGAAAAATACTATGCAGTTTTGTTACCAAATTCCACATTTGGGGGTTCCAAGTACTGAATGTACAACACAGCCCCGGTATACATCTGGCAGCACCCCTGGATCCATAGTTACCATAGGTATAAGCATCACGGTCTGCATGGATTCCTTACCTGCTGACTAACAAAAAGCAATTCTTTTGACAGGAGAAGTCCTTTGAAAACTGAACAACAGCTCCACAGCAGAATGTGAGATTTCATCAAAAGAAACAGGAGCCCTGGTATACCGGGAGGTGGCCGTAAGAATAGGGCTCCAATTAACTATCCTTTGTACTCCAGGAATGCCAATCATCCACAGAAACTGCAGAGGCATCCTGAATCCAAGCAGAATGAGCTTCAAACGTGGCCTGAAGGTTCTCTCAGTATCACCTCATAGCAAGCAACTTTCACCCAACTTCCAGGCAAAAACAGATGGGTCCCTTCTAGGCTGGAGACTGAAGAAAGAGTGGCCCACATAAGAATTTATCACATGAGATCTGAGTCTTGCAAACAGTTTCAATCTTTAGGGCAGATGAAGCAATACAAACTACATCTACCTTTCCAGTGGATTCTGTTAGCTTGCTCTGACCACACTGCTGTAGGACAGCTTCGCTTGAACGTCTATGTTGTATCTTCTGTGGCTGTGTGGCTCCTCAGATTTGTGGTCCCTACGTAGCCTTGACATAGCTAATAATCTGCCGGTGGTTAGATGTCAGAGTGCCTAAAGCAACACAAAGGTGGTGTGGATGCACAGCAGCATGTTGCTCTGACTGCAATGCTACGTGGTACGCGCCCGAGAGTGGCATGGGCTTGGCTGAAGAACCTGAGGTGGTAAGGGTTCCCAGTGTTGCGGGGTTTGCGCAGCGTTCTAAGACTGCGCAGGACGTGGGAGTCAAATTCTGCGTATTTTCATCCACGTGTACATCAGTCCTTGCACTTAACGAGTCCCAGAACCACACCTGGGTTTCACCTCAGAGGAAACTGGTTTGGTGTTAAAGTGAAGCTGGGCATGCACCACCCATGCAGCGTAGAAGATGCAGAACCAAAATCTGGGAGCGAGCTAGGGAGCTAAGCCATCTTGCACGTGAACGTTTACAGAGGTACTGGGGCATGTGGCACCTGCCTCTTCCTCACAGGGTTAGGCCAGCACACCGGTAGGATGGGTGCTGAAGCCTGCACAACCAAGAGCTGCTGCTTCTGCCGGTGTGTTCTTTGCGGAAGAAACATAACAGCTTACATCATTCTGCTGCCCTAAGACCACGGGGGCCCAAATAACGCTGACAGGTCTGGTTTGGTTTCTTTTTTATAAAGAGGCTCTCTGTAGCTCTCGAGATCCCCTGCAGAATGATGGCAACCAAAATAAGTGCTTCCAAATGAATGAAAGAAATCATAATTCTTTCTGCTCCCTCAGGCTGGCTTCGGGAGACAGTGTAAGTTTGTCTGTTCTCATGATCTTCTTCTCACCCTGGTATCTCCTCCGTGGTTTCTTTATCCTACCTGTCCCAAAAAATGGACATATTCTGAAAGCAGGGCTTGAAAGCTAGCCACGCCTTTTTGGAGGTCAAAGGAGTTTTTAGACTGGAGACAAGCTGATCTTGGGTGATCCTCCAAAGAACATTTTTTGGATCTCCTGGGTGCTTTCACTTCTCCTGAGCATGCACTAGGAGGGATTCATGAGGGAACATGATGAAAATGGCACGGTCACTTTGATCTAGGTGGGATGGAGGAGGCCGCAATCTGCTTCCTCACTGCTGCATCATTACAGGTAATGTTACACCACAGAAACTGTTCTTCTTGCTGGGGTGGTTATGTCAAGAAAGTCAAACAGATTGTGTTGCTTCCACCAGAGGTCAGCTAGGGTCAGCTTCAGAATCTGAGGAGAAAGCCTGCTGGCTCTCACTTGCCAAAGCAATAAGGAAAAAAGGTACTTACTTCACCATCTACTTTCATGTACACTGTGGGGACCACTTTGACAAAATACTGAAACATCATGGAACCTATAAGCAAAGACAGAGAGACACAATTAATAACTGGCAAAGAGCTGGAAAGCTTAACTGACAGGTCAGGTAGACACAAATTGGTTTTGTTTAACTTCTCAGGTAACATCTTCCTGCACAACAGCTACCGGAGGTTTGCAAGGATAGGAATGTTAACGTCTGAGTTTTCCTTTAGCCAAAGTGAATCTCGTTCCTCTTCCAACCAAAATCAAAACTACCAGCATTTTGGCCTTGACTAAATGGAAAATGTTCTACAAACCAGTTACCTTGCCATAGATTTACCAGTACAACTTCTTGAAAAGTCTGACTCTAGCACATGAAAACCTTTACATCTAAACAGCAAAGCCCTAAGACAGCACACTCAACTCTAAATGAGTGTCCTATAGCAACTTCAATAGAGACTGCAGTTTATTCCTGTAGAAGCATGGCTTCCATCATATCAGGAGATGACAAGCAACACCTGGATCAGTGAAGAATAAAGAGAACTCCTGCTGCTGTCTCAGACCAGCTGGTCCCTTCAGTTCTCTTAAGCATAACAGAAGGCAGGAGTCGCTTTGAAACCTGATTTTCTACGAAATTCCCTAGAGGAGAGGACTATTCATCCATATCTACAGAAGAAGTAATTCTCCTATACAATATCTTTAGCTGGTCTGCAATAAACATAAATTTGACCTGCAATCTACTTCTCCCACTTCTTTTCTGGAGCATGTCTCCAGTGCTAATTCCTCAAGAATTTGTCATCTGGTTCTCCAAGGCCCAGGATGGAAAGCTTCAGCCTACAGAGAGAATTTTACCAGCCAGCTACAAGCCCCCTCTCAGAGAGTTTGTTACACCACAGAAAAACTACGGCGTCACGATCGTGTTGAGCGTCATGACACCTTTTCATTTTTCTGTATTTTATTTTAAGCACCATCCTTCAATTTGGGTACAAGAATCAACATCGATGGTGGAAAATTTAAAAGAACGGATTCAGGATTGTTAATCCTACCACCACCTCAAAGCAAACGACTTCCTTCCCCAAGCTGCTCTATTCAGCAGCGCCCCAAGTCCCTGCAAACACAAACTCTGCAGACTTCAGTGGATCTAAAAAACCAACTGATCTCCGCAGTGGCACGCAAAGTGGTAGGGTCGGGAACCTTCATGGAAAATGCACACGGGCGGGCTTGTGTGAAGAAACCAAGATTATCGTTTGAGCAGCAGCAGCATGAGGAGAGAATCGCCTTTCCTCCTCAAGCCAGCAAACGGGAGCTGGCCAGAAAAGATCAGCAATATTTCCACGCCACTGCAGCTGTTCAGCTGTTCCTGCTGGGTAGGTCAAGGTCAGGCAGACACCACAGCTCTCCAGCAACTATCAATCAGGCCTCTTTTCTCTATCCTGCAGCTTCTGCTTATCTCCTACTGCATGTGGTAGCTACACAGGGCTCTCCCTGAACTACACCTGAGGCGGGCGTCTAACGACAAAGAGAGATCTTTCAGAAAGGTCACAGAATCAAAACACACTGGCAGAATTGTTCCAGGTGAATGGAGGTAGCTGTTCCGCAGCACAAGGTGGACGAGTCCACCTTTTACACAGCGCTGTCAGGGTTCTTGTTAAAGACTGGGAACTTCGCTCCTGTTCTATTTTAACACTGGTTAGTACAGACGCTGAAAAAGAGATTCCTCTCAGCTGGCTTTTACCTTGCTGCGCAGTGATGTCTGTCCCATCCAGAGGGTTCACAAGGCCTGGATAATCCCTTCCAAATGAGAGATGTTTGATGTAGTGCGTCATATTGATCTGAAACAGACACGCCAACAACTCAAACAACTGCACAGCATCCGAGAGGCAAGGTAAGGGCTGAAAGTGAAGTATTTGTGCATTTTTCTGAGTGGGGCTCTGTTACAGAGACTGGTCCTCCCTTAATCTGTGTGCCCTAACAGTGAACTCCAAAGCACTTGCTCTTCGTTTTGATTCACGGGAGATTCCAAGATGTGGAATTGCTCCTTTTCCTGCTGGAAATCCCCAGATCCCCATGCCCTTCCCTCCCATCTACGGAGCAGGGTCTCCCACCCACGCCTCTCCCTGCCCCAGCAGCGCTGTGCTGTCAGCCACCTCAGCGTCGCGGGTATGGGTGACATCAGCCTTCCTCCCAGCACAAGGTAAACTCTGGCAGGTCCAGAAGCAGCTGGGGAAACGTCAGCCTTTGAAAACCGGGAAGCACAGACTAAGGAGCAAGGCAGTGTCAGGAAGAGGGGAGCGGGCTTGCCCACCAACATGTCCAAGAATATACTTCAGAGCCCTGTATGAAAGCAGGTCCCAGGTTCTGCTCAGACTCCCAAAGGCCAAATCCGGCTGGGATCAGTACGCTAGGATCTCAACGTCTCAGAGGGAGGCAAATCCGGAAGAAAAACAGACCAAGAGAACTAGAACACTGTCTTGGGAACACTTACATTGTCAAGGCCGAAGCTCTGCAGATCGTGAACTGTAATAGAAAAAGAGTTTAACAATGTATTTCAGATTGTGATAACGAGCCTATCTATTGACCTTATTCTAGTTTACAAGGGAGCTCCTCTCATTTCCACCGCAATTTAAAACGGCAAGAAAACTGCCTGGGTTTCTCCCTTGCTTGCAGTAGGACATGGGATAGATAAAACCACTGCAATTCCCCACTGCTAGAGTGAAGGAAAGTAACTTGAATTTGGGGTTAATTCAGATTAGGCATTTCAGTCCTCACCTGAATATATTCCTACTCTAGGGCAAAAACAAGATCCCAGGGGCAAGCAAGGAAAACTTCATTGCTACCACCTGCTATGCAGAACTCCTCTAACTACTGTAAAACACAACAGATCTCAGCTAACGGCTGAGCAGAGCGCGCGCCTTAACCTCCCACGCGAGTGCCCTCACGAAGCCATCACCACCCGAGCAACCCTCCGCCCGTCAGCCTTGTCACCGCTGCCTGGAGAACACACGGTGAAAGAAGTCCTTGTGGGGACGGCCTGAGCAGGGTATTTGCGAACTGCTGCTGGGGCTGAGGTGACTGTCACCGGCGCGAGGATCAGGGGCGTTTGGCCTGCCCGCTCTTTGCCCTTCCTGCACACAGCAACACGACAAAGACAGCAGAAGGGACCTGGCAAAGATACGGGCAATGGATCTCTTTGGGCAATGGAACTCTTTCGGTTGGTGACTTAAATGACTTCAGGCAATGCCGGAAGCGTCACTCTCGGGATGAACACATAACTTACAACTCGGTTTCACTGTCGCTCCTACCAGCTTCACCCAAGGTCACACAATCGTCTCCACGCAGCCAGAGCCTGTGGCGCATTTTGAGAGGTGAAGCCACACGCTTGGGAAGCCAGACCTCACCTTTCACCTCCGCAAAGAAAAACACACTTCAAAACTCGTGGGCTATGATTTTAGGAGCTGGCAGAATCAGACCACCAAGTGCTGCTACATTCTTAACAAAGGCTGGGCACGCTGCTCCCCCAAAGGGCTGCTGAGCACAGCCTGGCACAAGAGAGGCTGCAGAGCGAAAGCACCGGCGCCAGCCTCTCCTCCTAAACACTTCTGTGCTGTGAACTCCGCCTTTGCCCTGAACACCTTTCAAGACAACAGCAGAAGCTTTACTTGTGTTTACAGAAAGCCCTTTCTAAATCCCAAGGTACACACATGCAAAACAGAGAATGGGCAGCTAGAAAAGGAACTGCTAAGCCTAAACCCGCTCCTCCTAAGGCTCCCACCAAGGGAGAGGCCCTTTCACAGTTAAATGTTCGATGCTCAGAAACCAAGGCTGCAGGCATTGCAATTCAGGCCATGGTTCTGCATTGTAAAGAGCTCAGAGCTGCCCTGGCTTCAGACCTTGCTGCCTCTGACCAGTGTGCAGACCCACCAGTGCCACCAGCACACCTCTGATCAGTGTGCAGACCCACCACTGCCACCAGCACACCTCTGACCAGTCTGCAGACCCACCACTGCCACCAGCACACCTCTGACCAGTCTGCAGACCCACCACCGCCACCAGCACACCTCTGATCAGTGTGCAGACCCACCACTGCCACCAGCACACCTCTGACCAGTCTGCAGACCCACCAGTGCCACCAGCACACCTCTGATCAGTGTGCAGACCCACCACCGCCACCAGCACACCTCTGACCAGTCTGCAGACCCACCACTGCCACCAGCACACCTCTGACCAGTCTGCAGACCCACCAGTGCCACCAGCACACCTCTGACCAGTGTGCAGACCCACCACTGCCACCAGCACACCTCTGACCAGTCTGCAGACCCACCAGTGCCACCAGCACAGTGCTCTGGGTGCTTGTGCTGGCAACTGGATCAAAGAACTCAGCTGGCTTTTAAAAAGAAACTCCTACCAAAAATTTAGAAATAGATGCGAAATGGTGGGCAGGGAAAGGAAAGAAGGGAGAAGCAGCCGTGGGGTTATGCTACACTGTTCTTCTTAATGGTTACCAGCAACACCCTGTTTCACGCTGCAGCAGTATTTGGGCTTAAGTCGAGAATTCAGCGGCTGAGGTGTCAGTGGAGTGCCAAGTCCCGCTGCCCTCGGCACAGACATCAGCAGGCCAACCTCCAGTTCATAACAAAGTTCTACCGGCTCAGGGATCTGCAGCTAAACTGGACCTCCTGCCAAAGGAACAGTCTCTGTTGATGGCCCATCCCCATCCCACCCTCCCCTCGGCCAGGAGCCCCACCAGAGAACACAACAGGCCGCAAGAGAAGCGTTCCGTTAGGCGAGGCTATTCCCCCAGCCCCAGCAGCTCCAGATGAACTGGCTCTGCACACAGCTGCAGGGAGCCTTGTTCAGGGGGGACAAGGGATGCACTGGGGGGACCGGGATGCTCCTCCTGGTAGCCAGGCTCCTCGGAGCCCGCGCAGGATTATGGCGTTTAGCAGCTCTACCGCCTGGGCAGCCCCAGTCCTCGGCAGGGAGCTGGGTGCTGGCACGGCTGACGACTCTTACGGCAACAGCGCAGTACCAGAGAAATGCAAGGGCAGCACCGGAGAGAGACCGCTCATCAGCTAACTCGTTACACAAGACTCACATCATGCATGACCCAGGTTAACAGTTCTGGCTGTCCAAAACAAAATTTCCCCACACTGCTCTGCTATGCCTGCCGCAGATGAAATGCTGATTAATTAGTTTTTATAGAACTCCTCTCCAATACATGACTTACAACTCTGTGAAAGACAATGGCTGGTACGTTCAGTTTTGAAAACAGTGTTCCACCAGACCACGGTTTCTTCGTCTTTGATCACCGCGGGTTACGCAAAGCACAGGCTGCAGATAAATGCTTCGCTAGCCATAGCTTGCTCAACACAAAACCACCGGCTGTTTAGCCTGCTTCAGGAAGAATCAGAACAAGGAAACAGAACAGAAGATCTCCCGAAGGTCTGGTCAGCTCGGAGCAGAGACTGTTATTTTGGAAGAAACAAACCCACATTAATTCCGCTCCGCACCCGCAGCGAAGCGCCTGGCTCAGTGAAACACGGAGACCGGTACAACAGCTGAGGTTTGTCGAGAAGCCTGTCTGGTTTTACAGAACCTAGTTTTCTTCACTGTTTTAGTAAGAGAACTGCTGTCTACCTAAAGAACTCTCTTTTCCAGATTTTTTTGCTCTTTTCCAGATATCCAGTCTGCAGAACTCTCCTCATTTCACATTTCTGACCTCAACAACCACAAGCCTCCCGAGACTCTGACGTTCAGTCCTTTACCCATGAAACAGGGTTAACAGCACTTACGGCCACTCAGGGCTCTGCCAATAAACATGTGAAGACAGCAAGAAACCCAAGACACAGCGACCCAAACACGCTGCTCCAAGGTGAGCTACGACACCAGTTTTCAAGCTGGAAATATCTGGAGGGAAATATCCTAGAGGAGCACAGCGGCAGGAAGACGACGAGTGGCGTACGGACGCGTCGTGCAGAGGGGACTGAGGCAGGGAGCAACACCGAAAAAGCTGCAGCTGGGGGAGGGGGTGAGCAAAGCCAAGAGCCTGAGCCCTCCCCCAGATGTTACCGAGCCCAAAGACCACGTCTCAACCCGTCATCACCACGACTACCCTTCAAAACTCCAGTGGTTTACAAACCCTTGGAAAGCCTCCTGCCGAGTGCTCTGGGATTGGCAGGTTAGCTGGTTTGCCACAGCAGAACGACCCGGGGTGGCTCTCCTTTTAGCTTTCAGCACATCTTCTCAAATCCCAGCCTACACCAACGGCTCCTCCCGAAGGAGGATAAGGAGGATAAAAAGGATACAGCAACACTTACTCTCAGCAGCGTGCACTGCAAACATGAGCAGAGTAGGAGAGAAAAGAGAAATATTCAGATCCTTCCAATGAAAAGATACAGACTCAGATAGAGCAGCATATAAAACTCATACCAAAAAGGGGAAGCGCAACAGCTTTGCCCGTGTGCTTTCCAGGCCACATACAATGACTGCCTAGCCAGCCAAAGGACTGATCTCTGGACAAGCAATCATGCAAAGAGTAACAGAGAAACAAAAATGCAGGAATTCATCACTAAAAGGAAAAATACAGGGGGATGCCCGTATTTGGTAAGTGAGCTCTACAGCAGCATGCCAACTGACAACGCCGGTTATGTTTAGACTCTTTTTCAGCCTTAAGGTAACAGAAAGGTCATTTCAGGAGCAACCAAAGCTATCCAGAAGTGCACTCAGGGTTTATGTTCACAACATATTAACACTCAAAGCTGGGTAACAAGTTTCTGCTCTTCATCAGTCCTGGGCTGCTTTCATCACACCCGATGCACAGAGAAGGCAGCAAACCACGAAGTTTGCTTTGTTCCGTTCTGTGGCAAGATCCCAACCAAGGGGAACACCTGGAAGGACGGGGGCCAGGGAAACGTATGTTTGGACGGCCTATCTCATAGGCCGTTTCTTTCAAAAGCCGGTTCATGTATATTCAACACCGCGTGACTAACCAATAACTGCCTTAGACTTACACCTCCTCGGAGACAGGCCTCCGAATCCTTCGCACAGCAGTTCCCATCCACTTTGCCAAATGCTACATCCCTGCTGGTGCTTCCCCAACAGCACGTTACTTGGTGTGGAGAAGGCATGGGAGGTATGGAGAGCCTCCAGATGGCTGCTTGACAAACGTCAGGTCTTCCCAACAACGGTTCGGCTTGAGCTCTGACGGATTATAGTCCGGGGACAAATGGAAGGGTCATGTTTGTGGTCTCCAAAACAGATGCAATGTAACTTGCAAACGGCTTGTCCATCTGCACAGATATGGGTGAGACCTTGCATCTCCCAGCACCAAGACAACCAAACTCTGAAAGGAGTTGACCAGCGTAGAAACACAAGTCCTTCGCAATGCTGAGGATGGAACAAGACTCTCAGGCTCCAGTATGCGTCTGGGGATGAAAATGGTTACTTTCCTGGCAGACACTACTGTGGGACAGAAGTTAGAATGAGCTCACACAAACACCCTCTGCGGAAGGAATACTGGACAGGTGATCACCCAGAGCATCTGCATCTCCTCCACACTGAAATGGTGCCCTTGATGGATGGAGATTGAGCCCCACATTGTTTGTTTTTCCAACAATGCTGATGGGCAGGAGGAGAGTTCAGATGAGGAACTGGTATCTGTGGAAGGCCTAGGATAACAGTAACAGCCCCACAACTAGCAGGGCTCCAGGAAAGGAACAGAGAAAGAGGCTGCAGTCCTTGCAGAAAAAAAGAATTACCGTCACTTGCTCTTCGTTGCCAACGAGAAGATGTCAACGGACCTAAAAAATGATAACCAGTCTCCCGTCAAAGATTCCATGTCCTTTTGCAATTCAGCATGCAAAACATCAAAAAGTATGGAAACCAAGAGAGGCTATTAGGGGTCATCCAGAGTGTCAAAGAATGCCTTCAGATAGGTTCTGGCTGTCAAACAAACCTCAAGTAGAGAAGGGAATAAACCCTCCCTTAAGTCCACACGCTGAACATTAACGAAGATGCACAACTGATCAGTGAATTTGTGCTCTTACAGAGCTAACGATACACCACACACTCCTAGGCAAAGCTCGGTGACTCCAAGTAGGCAGCTCCTTTTCCAAAACCATCATCATCTCAAAGAGCAGATTACTTGGTTCTTTTTTCCTTCCACAATCATCCCCACAAATGAGGAGGAAAACAAATGGTACTCCCAGAACCAGTGCTTCCAAAGATAACTTTGTTCCTCCGGTTGACCATGTAGGCTGTAAGACAACCACAAAATTCGGACCACATACAGAACTGTTTCACCCATGGAAATTCTCATGTTCATTGAGAGTGTGCCTCTAGGACAGAGAACATCCTGAATGTTGTCATCAGTGTCAACTTCTTTTCTAGGGACTTAAGGGAATCTCATGATGCATCTTAAGGACTCCTGAAAAGCTCTCTGGCTGTCAGTAAAGCACGATGGGCAATGTCTTCCCTAAAAACCAGTGATGACAGCACCTCGGCAACAGAATGGCCCCAAGATAATCTAAAGGACGAACGAGAAGCCTCAGTTTCCCCTTGGCCAGAAGGAATATAGCAAGGAAGAAAGAACTGATATGACAATCACTTCTCTCCCAAGGAACCCATCACTACGGACTCTCCTGCACGCTGGAAACTCGCTGCCGACCACCGCAGCTGAAGCAGCAGATGGCTGCTACCATACAGGCACGGGCAGAGACGGCAGCAGCGCCTGCACCACACACCTCGGGAGGTTACACGCCTGGGTCACGCCATTCTTCCTCTTTTCTCCAAGACAGGAAGGAAAGAGAGAGGGTGTGAACTGCTGCAAAGAAAACAGCTACGATATCCAGCATCACAAACAGGCAGAGACTGTCCTTACAGAGGCACAAGTGGAAGAGAGAACTTCACCAAAACCTGCAGCCCCCTGCAGAAACTGAACATAAAATCTCCGTTCAGGATCCAAAGCCTGTGGAGCAAAGAGCAGTGAAGCAAGCCCAGTCTCAGCTTGCACCAAATAAATAGGCAGGGCTTGGGGCTGTGCTGTCTGGAACAGAAAGCTGTAAAGATCAACAGTGTTTGATTCTGGTTTTCCCTTGGTGCAGGAGAGCCAGGACTACTCGTTTCAGTGCCAAAAAAGTTCTGAGCTGCTTTAAAATTCTCCTGAGGTATTCTCCACAATAACCCCTTCCAGAGACACTGATACTCAGGTCCTGCACTGAACACCTCACCTGACGCTGTTTTACAGCAGAGCAGCAAAGTTCTGTGGAAAAAGTGAGACCGAGAGACTGCCCAGAAACATTCTCCCCCAAGTCCTTCCACACCCACACGGCAGCACCTCCACAAAACACTTCTCTATTTGTTCACGATGGTTCTAAACCTCTGCAACAAAACTTCAACAACGCCCTCCCCACTGAAGCAGTGCTGCTGTTCTTATGGATAGTGATGCAAAGACATTCACAGAAAACGGGCAGACGCACTTGGAAGCTAAAGCTCACAACAAGCAGGAAAGGAAAATACTTTACCGTGTACATGAGACTGCTGGAAACTTTTTCCCGGTGCAAAGTGGAAATTTCCAGCCACCTGCAGGAGATAGTAATCTTTTATTAAAAGGTCTGAACCTATACAAATAAAGCAGTCACACTGGTGCTTGGATTTTTACACTTTGGCTGAAACCAGATATACACTAAGCAACGCGTTTTCACAGGTGATGATATCGGCAGGTATTGTCCTAAAAGAAATATGAATTTCCCCTCTTCCTCACAGGCAGTGACATGGATAGCCATAATTTCTGATGTTGAAAATAAGTGTGCTATGCAGATTATTTTAGTGGACAGAAAAATGGGAAGAAGGAGGAATTAGGTCTGTCAGGACAGAACCAGCTGCTGCTGCAGGAAATACAAAAAGCTATCACAGGAAAGGAGTGGAGAAAGTAACTGAGAGAGAGAGTGCACAGGGTAAAAAATCTCACCCTTAATATAATAAACAAGTGATCCTACGTATGCATCCATGAAAATACGCTGCTTGCAAAAATAAAGCACTAGACCTACAAACCTGCGCAAACCTACTTCCTACATTAACTGCAGACCTGACGAGAACAGAGAGGTGCAAAATTCCAGGTGCGTAACAACAGCCCTCAGAGATTTCCCCAGCGACACCCATCCTTGCATCCTTGCTGCCTCCAGCATTCCCCTTGGAATCTTTCCTGCTCATCACACTTTGTGACAGAGGGTCCCATAACGGTTTGGTACCCATGAAGATGCTCAAATCACAATGTCTGCCTTTGCGAGTAAAAGGTTCAATTCCCAGAAACAAACAGTGTGGTCTCCAGGAAACAGACACAACGATGTGAAAAACCCAGAGTTTGAATTTAAAAAAAAAAAAAAAAAGAAAGAAAAATTTAGCCTGGGCCTGACTTCTAGAAGGTACTTGGGTACGCAATCTGCATGTCCAAGTGTTCTGGGTCTGGTAACCCACCAAATGACAGGGCAGCCACACCATTATCTGGTATATCTCGTACTACATTTTCATACACCAGTAGCAAAACCCACCTCTCTGAGCATTTTCAGCTTTGACAACCATCTCCAATAGCCTTGCCTCCACTGTTTTTCTACAGAAGATACCATTTCACTCTCTCCAGCACCTCTGCTGGCGAGCTGCTGGTTACTGCTATCTCCAGCAACCACTGGTGGTCTCTGGTTTAAGAGCAGCAGGGCAGCTGGGACGATCTAACCTCAGAGAAGCTGCCTCTCCTCCTCCAGACACCTCAGCAAAAACACTCATCAACTCGGCGGTAGGAAAAGCTCAGCTTCTCCAGCTGGCACGCTTCCTACCAGCCCACACAATGACATGGAGAATTCATCCCCTTCCCACCCTTTCTCCCGATTCTCCTGCTGAACCCCTTCCCTGGCACAAGTGCCTTGCTGAGCCCAGGGGTCATTATGTGGCAGTCCCGTGGGCACCGAGAGCTGGCGAAGGAGAGAACGCCCCAGCTTGGCCTTTTCACAGCCGTCACCGTACTGCAGCAGGCCCACAGCAAAACCCCGCTCTCACCTTGTTGACCTCCAGGAAACCATACACTTGGCAGCCCTCATTCTTCTGCTCTTGCATCTTCTGGCTGAACCCTTCCCTCCTGCACTGCTCTATGCTATCCGGGTTCTTGAAGGCCCAGCCTCGCCGCCGGTACGCTTCTCTGACATCGTCACAAGTGTTACAGCACCTGCAAAAGCACAAGCACCACCTTACCATCCTTACTGCTACAAAGAGACGCTCCAGCTCACGACTCGTCCAGGCAACACAGCTGTATTCACTCCAGTGCTCGGGAGATATGAGAATGTGTAAAGTTTACCGAATGTCCTCTGACTCTGCCCCATAACAGCTCTCGCAGCGATCGGCATCCAAAGAGTTGGGATCAAACACTTTTTCTTCTTCCTTCCCCAGCTCTAAGACAAAAGAGGGTTCAAAGAGATGAGGCATGTCTAGAAATGCTATCTTGTTCTCTTGTTTTGTTCCATGCACAGTAAGTGTTCGACACATGAACGCAATCATTTTGCGTTGGAAGCTGCCAACCTACACCCAAAGCCCACCTGGAACAGCCTGCACGGAGCCTGCTGAGGGGAGGGGTACGACCAAGCAGCCGGCCAGCATCTGTCATCTCAAGAACACCCTCCGCAGAAAGAACTGGCTGCCTCTCAGCCTTGCTGGAGCACTCATCAGACGTTACGTGCATAAAGGCTCTGCTCAAACATTGTCTAAAGCAGACCCAAGCAGTAAATCGTGACCGATACAGGACCCGTTCCACACACAGCATTTTAAGTAGCAGTCGACCGCACCAGCAGTGCCCAAGGCGCAGGGAACACGGTTATACATTGCGGTGAAACCAGGTCAGAGCGGGAGTCTCCCAAGTGGAAAACCAGACCCCTGGATGACAGTGCTGACAAGGCAGACACAGTAAACACTGCTCCCTAGAAATCCCCAAGGAATTTCTACCTTCTCCGGGACGTAACAACACTGTCAGTGCCCGGGCCACGCGCGTGTTGAATGTGCAGCCGCAGCACGGCTGGGGCACAAACTCCTGGAGTTTTATGTTCTTCTGTGCAGAAGGCTCAAGAGGGACTCGTAACAGAGGAGATAAGAGCTGGGGACAGCCGGAACTCACCAAAGGGCAGGAGCTGCCTGCAGAAAACTCAAACAGGACTTCTGTTCTGTCAAGAGCCAAAGCAAGTATCAAAGGTCTGCAAATTTTGGAGTTAGCAGTATGTGAGCCAAGGAATTTTGTGCCCAAAATTTTCAAAAACGTTGTCTCTTCTAGCAAGAGGCCCCCTTCAAATCAGGCTGTTTCAACCCACAAGCCCTGAAGGACAGGAGCGAGTCTCTTGGGTTCCAACAGCCCTCTCGGGCTCCCCGCCAGGCACCGCCGCACCCGCCTCCCCAAGCCTCGGAAAGGCGGCTCCTGGGGTAACCGGTACTGGGACGGCAAGAACGTACACGGTCAGACACTGCTGAGGGGACAAAACGCTAGCAGGGCTTTGCTCGTCAAGACTCGGAGGTGCAACAGGTGGGCAGAAGTAGGTACTAAAGCTGCCTGTATTGTCTGCTAGAAAAAAAAAGAGATTTTAATTGCAAAGTATGAAATATGCTGGAAAGCCAATCGTTAACCTTATTTCTTTAATCAAATACTTTACTCTGTTCTCTCAGAGACAGCATCCAGAGGTAATGTGCACAGTTTAGACTCTGTAAAGAAACTGCAGTACCTAAAACCCTACACGCAGGGCTTCTTGCTGTTAACATGGTCCTCAACTTGCATGCAGATACGATACACGAGCTTGGAGAACTGTCCGTGTGAAAAGGAAGGAAACGGTATGAACCACCAGGACAGAATTCCCTCGTTCCTGGCCGTGCAACGGAAAGGATGAACACGACATCCAAGCACAGAATGCAGCCTCTCACAGAAACTGTTAAGCTGTTCACTACTGTAATGTAACTACGACCAGGAAAAGCCTCCGCAGACCACTCCATAAAACTGGGGTATGCGTTACTACAGCTGAGGCCAGTACCGCTACAGGTGCCATTTGCACAACTGCCTGAACGTCAGTGTTGCGTGCTTTTTCCAGACAGCAGAAGAAACTGCTTGTTACACACAACACAGCTGATCTCTGTTCAAACGCCTCTTCTAGGCGGGACGGTTTGCTGCCTACAAGTTTCTCTTCCTCCCCATCAACCATACGAGGAGTCAGAGCACCCGGTTCAGATGGAGCCATCCCGATGGGGACGGGCAGTACGAGTAAGGCAGGAGGCCTCCACGTGCTGACAGAGGATTACCTACAAAAAAGTTGGGTTTGTCCCCAGACATTCGATCTGTGATGCCACAGCCTCTGAATACAGAAAGGCTGCTACGTGACACAGCAGTAAGGAACACGATCACCGTGTTCCTGTGACAACAGGAGAAACTCTCATACTACCAACTGTTCACCTTTCGGCTTAGAGCCAAGCAATTATTACCTTTTCTCACAGAAAAGGCGACAAGGAGCTCATGTTTTGGACAGGAAAAGTCAGGACAGTACTGCTGTTCCCTTGGAACACTTTGCCAGAATCGTTGCTGGTTTGTATCAAAGTACAACAATGAGTCAGAAGATGTAAAAAGTGTAGAGGAAAGGCTTATGTACCAAGGACCACCTACTATGACTCGTAACTGAGAAATCAAATAAAATATATTTCTCAGGTGTGCCTTTACACACACACAGTGAATGCAGTGAAGTGCAGGTTCAGGCTTAAGCGCCGAGTCCCTGGAGCCTTCCCTGCAGACAGGCTCTTTCCTCTACCCAGGCCGTCCCATTTGTCAGCCCGCTGTGAGTCAAAGGTACAACCAAAGCCAAGCTGTACCAGAACAGCGCCTTGATTTCCAGTCGTAAAAGACCATTAACTCCGCAGCTTTATTCCAGAAATGCATCCATCAGCCCTTGCTGTAATTTCAGGGGGACTCGGCCAAGATCTGCCTCGCACGAGCAGCGACTATAAGAGGAGTTCCTCTGATCTGCCAGTTTCGTGGATTTGCTGCTAACAGCTCTACAAGAGCTTGTGGTGTTCAAATGCTCTTCAGCTGTCATGTGTGCCCGTGAATCCCAAAGCAGGCACACAGTGAAGTAAAGACTGCGAGGGCACCCACCCAAGAAAGGCCGAACAGCACCCTACCGTGTCTGTCGGCCTCCGGCGTCACACGATTGCCAGCTTTATCCAAACGCTGCTTGAACAGATTGTGCTCCACATCCAGCTGCTGCTCTCCCGCCACATCCATGGCATCGATGCTCAAATCTGAAACCAGCCAGCAAGGAAAGCGGTCTCTAAACACACACGTGCTATGGCCTGGGGCAGGCTGCGGAAGCACCCAGCCAGTGAAAACCCAGAATCTTGCAGCGAGGCGAGGGGGATAAGAGCATGCTGGTCTGGAAGAGGGTGCACAGCTGGGGCGACGTGACATAGAGGGACTCAAACGCACATTTCAGCACCCTAAACAACCCCTCCCGACACGGGCTTTGGTTCGCTCTGCCAGAAGGACTGCTTCCAACTGCCCCACAAAGCGCGACCAGGACAGGTAATGACACTTCGGGTAAAAAACAAAACCAAACCCCTCAGAGCCCATCACCATTTTCAGGAGTTCAGGAGTTAAGCTTCACACTGTTTGCAAGCTGCCTCCCACTTTGACTCCCTCGCCCTTGCCCCTTCCCCCCCAGCACACCTCCCTGTGAGCCCTGTTCACAGCACAGACCCAGCAGCTCCATGGGCCCAGCCCGGCTGCGAAGCCTCGTAGGACATTAAGAGGAGTGTGGCCAGCAGGTCGAGGGAGGTTCTCCTCCCCCTCTGCTCTGCCCTGGTGAGGCTCCATCTGGACTCCTGTGTCCAGTTCTGGGCTCCCCAGTTCAAGGAAGATGAGGAGCTACTGGAGAGAGTCCAGCGGAGGGCTACGAGGATGAGGAGGGGACTGGAGCATCTCTCCTGCAAGGAGAGGCTGAGGGAGCTGGGCTTGTTCAGCCTGGAGAAGAGAAGGCTGAGAGGGGACCTTAGAAATGCCTACAAATATCTGCAGGGTGGGGGTCAGGAGGATGGGGCCAGACTCTTTCCAGTGGTGCCCAGCAACAGGACAAGGGGCAACGGGCACAAACTGAAGCAGAGGAAGCTCCAGCTGAACCCGAGGAAGAACTTCTTCCCTCTGAGGGTGCCGGAGCCCTGGCCCAGGCTGCCCAGGGAGGCTGTGGAGTCTCCTTCTCTGGAGATATTCCAGCCCCGCCTGGCCGCGGTGCTGTGCAGCCTGCTCTGGGTGACCCTGCTTGGGCAGGGGGTTGGGCTGGGGGACCCACAGAGGGCCCTGCCAACCCCTGCCATGCTGGGATTCTGCGACTCACAGCTTCTCTGCAGGAAACAGCAGAGCCTTCCCACGCCCTGTTGAATGTGAGGAAGGCAAAGTCCCAGAATATCGTGGCTGGGCAGAGGGAATTCAGGCTCACTACGTTTCGAGCCCAGCGCACACCCAAAGGCATTCCTACAACAGAAGAGGAGGCAGCGGACAACGCGCACAGCCGCCATACGCAGCGAGACCTACAAACCGTCCCGTCGCTTCGTCCCGCAGCTCTGTTCTGACCTCGGATACAAGGCAGTCAGATTATCAGCGCTCATTCTGATCTTAAAACTTCTGGAGAAAGGTTATCACGCGGCGTTGGCGTTACGCTCAGGATTTCAGCACAAAAATCCCGGGAAGGTTGCGCCTCGGCGAGTAACTTCCCGCGGAGCCTCTGCAGCTTCCCAGCACCACCACCACGGCCTAACCCGGACCCCGTCCCAGTTCTTCCAGCGGCACCGAGCTCGACGCGACAGACGGTGCCGGCGGGCATCCCGGCCCCCCCGGCCCCCCCGCTCCGACTCACAAGCACACGGCATGTGCGGAAAAACAACATCCAGGTTGATCTTCAGCTTCTCTCCCCTCGATCTGTCAACGTACAGCTCCGGGTTCACCTGGGGACAAGGAACACCGGCGCGCCCCGTTTCCCCGGGAGCACAGCGCAGGCCGCTCCCCCGGCCCCGGCGCCGCTCCCCTGGCCGGGCGGCGGCACGGCCCCCCCCGCGCCCGGCCCCTCGGAAAGAGACCCCGGGCCGAGCTGCGGGGCCGCCTCTTCGCCCCCCCCGCCCCGCGCCGCCACGCACCTCCGTGGTGAGGTAGTACCGCAGCTCCGAGAAGAACAGCAGCGCCATGATGAGCCCGCTGACCGCCGTCACTGCCGGGGCCGAGAGCCGCCGTCAGACCCGCCTCGCCCGCCCGCCCGCGGCCCTGGCCCCGGCCCCGGCCCCGGCCCCGGCCCCGCACCCGCTCACCCAGCGCGCCCCCGCACGTCTTGACCCGAAAGTCCTCCAGGGGCTTGGAGAACGCATCGAACCGCTCCAGCCGCCGCAGCGCCTCCATGGCGGCGCGCGCGCCCCGCCCCCGGCCCCGCCCCGGGGCGGGAGCCCCGCGCGTGCCCGCCCCTCCCCGCCGCCGGCCCCGCGCCTGCGCAGCGCGCTCGGGAGGCGGCGCCGGGTGCCGCGCCGGGCCCGCGCGGTGGGAGGGGAGGGGCGGGGCGGCCGGGGGCGGTGGCCCTCGGCCCGGTCCCGCCCCGGTGGCGGGTGGTGCCCGCGCCCCGCGGAGGGCCTCGGGCCGGGCCGGCGGTCGCAGCGGCGAAGCGGGGAGCCCGTGTCCCGGGGAAAACCCCTCCGCCGGGACAACGCCGCCATCCGCTGCCTCGTCCCGGGGAGTGGCGGGGGCTCCGCGGGTGGCATCGCCCGGCACCGCGGCACCGCTCGCGGTGGCCCGCAGAGAGCCAGCGGCTTCCTCCCGCTGGAAGAGGGCACTCCGGCCAAATCCCTGCTGTTAAAAAACCGAAGACTCGCTGTCACCGGGAGACGCTTCCGAGCCGCGCTCCCACGGCGGGAGCCCCTCCTCGGGGAGCCCCGAGCCGCTGATCTTCCCGGAGGGAGGAGGAGGAGGCCACACGCCGCCGGTCAGTCGGACAGGTCGATCGTCGCCTGTCCCGGTGGAGGCACGAGGAAACGGCGGCGGGAAAGAGAGGGAAAGGTGGGAAAGAAAGAAACCGAGCAAGCAGTCAGGATGGAGTCGCAAGAGAGGGTCGCCGCCGTGGGTCCCGCGGCGTCCCGTCCGTCCATAGCTCCTGTGTGCGGTGGTGGGGTCCCCGCAGCTCCCATGTGTGTCGGTGGTCGGTGTCAGAGATTGATTATAAAGAAGATTGATGATAGAATAGAATAAAATCATAGAACTAGAACGTAGATTCAGCTGTGTGAACACAGCTGTGTTAAGAAACCATACAATGTGTATGCGTGCAATTGGGATAGAAATTAATTGTATGGATTGTATCAAACAGAATTCACAAAAGAAGATGAAGGACAGACGATGACTCCAAGACGACCCTGAAACCAAGCAAGGCCTGAAACCAGCCAGGGAGAATTCTACCAAGACAGAAGAATAGAAAGAACTTAATAAATGGTGTACTCAAAGGAACGGAACGGTTGCTTAGAAACTTATGAAGATTCTAGCCTTGATGTAATCGGTTAATAAATGTCTATAAACTGATCTAGCGAGTTCAGCTTGGCCACTCACTGAGGTGATGGCGCAACTCTGAGTTGTGAATAAAGCAATACCTGGTGTAACCCACTTGTGTGAGAATAAAATCTTTAACAGTCGGGTCCCCATAGCCCCCATGTGTGTCGGTGGTGGGGTCCCCATAGCTCCTGTGTGCAGCAGTGGTGGGGGTCTCCTCGTCGTTTGGTCGCATGGCCTTTTACAAGGTGTTTGGGGAGACGGTTCCCTGGGCAATGACATGTACCCCACGTTCCCCCAGTCTGGTGCACGTGTTTGTTTCGCAGTCCTGGCTCCAGCAGGCCGGGGGGGTCAGTGTCTAGACACAGCCTTGTCTGGTTTGCACTCGGCTGGCCGGTCAGGAGGTTGAGCTGTGCTGCAAATGAGCTTTGCTGGCCTGCCAGGGGGTCCTGCAGCAAGCTGGGCTGCAGGCAAGCTTTGCCAGCCCGCCTGAGGTCCTGCAGCTGGCTTTGCAAACAAGCTTTGAGGCAACTGTCATAAGATCTGGTCTCAGGCAGGCAGGGCACGAGCCAGGGCCCCACGGCGCTGCCGAACGGAAGACTCGGAGACGACCCAACGGCTCAGCCTCTGCCTCCAGAGCAGCAGCCGCAGGCCCCTGGACCACCACTGCCACGGAGCCAGCCAGCTCTTGGCGGAGGCCTGGCGGCTCCCGGCTGGTCTCTGCACAGCGCTTGGTGTCCTCTGCCTGCGCCTGCGTCCCGGTGCCACTGCCTCTGCAGAAGGGACGCCCGGAAGGGGCGGCAGGCCCAGCTCAGACAAGCCCATGCGGTCAGGGCCACCTGGAGCTCCGCGGCACTGGCTGTCAGGGGAGACGCGGCCCCGACCTCCAGCCCCAATGAACGCTGTGTCCTCGTGGAACAGGAAGCAGCAGGCAGCCAGAGCCACCCTGAGCTGAGCTTGGATGGTCATCAGTGCAGGTTTCCTTCTGGCACACCATCCACACACGTGTGACACGGAGACGTTACATGTGCAGTAAAGACAGAGGTTCCTACAGGAGTTAGTAACCCAGCTCTTGTTTGCCGGAGACATTTGGGCTACTGACATCGTAGTTCCACATGCTTTTTCCTCAGCAAGGGACTACTGGTTACACAAGGGAGTGAAGAACTCTTCTCTTCTGATCTATTTTCAAAACTCAACAGCTAGCACGTGAGACGGGAGCAAACTCTCCTTTTTCCTAGCTTCAGCGCATTCCACAATTGAGCTGAGCATAATTTGATGAGCAAAGCCCAGGGAGAAAAGGAGCCTTAGAGGACTGCTGCGGCCTTGGAAATCCTCCAACTCCATTATTTCCTGGCCCCCCGGGGCTGCGCCCGCCGGGCTTTGTGGTGGGGGAGACCCAGCGGCTGTCACCCCCTGTGAGGTTTGCAGCGCAGCCACAGCAGCTCGGCGTGTTGCCCTCTGCCTGCTCTGGAGCCGAGGAGATGCCAGCACTCGGAGCAGCGCTCAGGGCTCTGCTGCTTTGGGGAAAGCAGCCCAGGTCAGAGGTTCTCCTTGGTTTCCAAAGGGACACGTGCTTTGCCGAGGGCTGTGTTCCACACGGGAACGCAATCCCCAACCTCAAGCGAGGAACAGGAGAATATTCCTTCTTGGCAAGTGAACTCAAATAACAGAAGCAATTCCATTTTTCTGAATTTCCTCTGATCCCTCTCCCACCTTGCCGGACCTTTAGGCAAGCCAGGGACTAGACCCAGGTGAACGCCGTTGTCTGGCCATGGCCAGCAGATGTGTCTGGCTGGGTATTTCCACTGCCTGGTGCACTCCCTTCCTGACAGCCACACAAACCTTGGGCAAAGCTCTGCCCATCCATACGGCCACAGCAGCTTTTTATGAGAGCTTTCCTGCTCCTCCCTTGGTTCTGCAACTCAGCTAAGCAGCAGCTGCAGCACACGTGAGACTCCTCCTGTGCAGGAAACACAAGGATTTCTTTTTGGTCTCCAGTTTGGACAGGGCCATGGTATATTCAACTTCCGTAGGGCCTATACTGGGGGGCTGAATGGTATTGGCCATTGTTCCTTGGCATGGCCAGAGCCTCCTCCCACCAAGTCAGATTCTGTTCCCACCTGTCTGGAAGCAGGCATCCTGTGCTGGTCAGAGAGGGACAATCCACAGGCATCTGGCAGCGACCGGCCCCTGTAATACCTCTTCAGCCTCCTCCGTTCACATTCCACCTGCATGTTGGATGGGAGACAGGGTCACAGAAACCTGCCACCAAACAGGGAGCAAAGGGACCTCTGGACATCACGGCAAGGAGATGTCTGCTCAGAGACCGTTAATTGCACCAGAGAATGCAGGGGGCAAAAAGCATGTGAAGTAGACTGTGGAAGAGAAAGAGCAAGAGGAACCAGTTCCTGACCCAAGAGTGTCAAATGTGTGTGTGGGGACACTGGGGCAAGCAGGGTGGTACCGGAGCAAATGTGCGTTTGTGAAGGCAAAGGGGTGCCAGAACAGAGAGACAAAATACGAAAGCGTGTGTCCGCAGGGGCATGTGGGAGAGGGAAGGAAACGAGCAGAGGACTCCAAAGCACTGCCTGTGGACATGTGCTGTGTTCCAGAGGACCGCGAGGCTGTGTGGAGGCAGTGAAAGCCTGGTTTATCTGCTCAAGACTCCTCCTGAGCTCAGCATGGAGTTGCTCCAGCTCAGTCTTCTTATGTTGCAGCCTTGCAACTGCTTGCTGCAGACCTTCCAGCTGCTGCAACAGGAGCCCCTTCTCTCAGAGCCACGACAGCTGCTCTGCTTCCGCAAGAGCCTGCTGGGCAGACAGAGAGGAGATGATGTGAGCTGGTGCCATGTAAAGGTGAAAAGGGCTAGAACCAACACGTCGGGCAGAGTGAACAGACTCGGGAACGGACAGCGCTAAGTCCCTTCTCCTCCTGGCCCGCAGGCCAAAACAACACCCTCCCTTCTAGGGTCCCTTCTCCAGATCGCCTTGGAGAAATCCACACAAATTTGCCGTCGTGCTTTTTGGGCTGTGGCACAAGGACATCCTGAATGTGCAAAGAAGCCTTCAACCTGATCTGGCAATGGTATGAATTCTATTACTTTTAATACACTGGAAAAGCTGTACCTCACAAATCTACATCTCTGAGAGCATCCTCTAAGCACCATCAGTGTAGCTGCTGTTCAGCCATCGTTATACAATTCTACTAAGTTTAGTATATTAATTTGGTCAACTGTGCCCTTTCCCTCCCGTGCCAAATCCCAACCACACCACGTTGGCTAACCTTGCTGAGATAGGAGAGAACCAATTACCCATGCCCGCCTTTTGAACTTAATTTCAACAGCAAGTTCCGTAGTTCTGGGCTTGGCAAAAAACGTTCCAGCAGGTGGATGGTCTCTGGCCGGAGCTACACAGACACCAAGCCTGCTGGCTGCAGTCGCAGTTTTTTGGCCAAGCAGGTCACCTATTTATGGGAAGATATATTCCCGTCTCCTTAGAGGAAACATCATTAGACTCCTGTAGAGACCTGTTAGTTGGCGGGTGGTCAGTCACACTGCCTACCTGAGGGTGACACCAGTCTGTGTCCCTCTAAAACCATACTCTGCAGGATGGCTGCTTCCTCCCTTCGAGTCCCATTGGCCATTTCACTCCTGGTGAGGGCAAGAGTCAGTGCTTGTGCCTTCTCTCTCCATTTGAACTTCTCTGCTTTCAGTCTGCTTCAAAATAGCAATCGGGCACTCCAATTCTTCCCCCTTTGCTTTCTGCTCATCTTCCAGTTCTTGGGTTAGCTCCTTCTGCTTTGCAAAGAACGGTCTCTCTCCTGGAGAACTCTCCCCTTCTCTGCTTCCTCTTTCTCCCAGTTCTGGAGTCTCTGGATTTGTTTCTGTAGGGTCTCCCTGTCATCTTTCTATCACAAAGCTGATGCTAACCATTTCAGGAGTTCACTCTGCCTCCTCAGTTCTTGTTCTCTCCCTGTCAGAGTCTCCTCTAAATACCTGACTGTCTCTCTGGTACTCGATCTCTTCATCCTTCTTTGTCAGAGTCTGCTGGCCATGCTGGAGATCTTCCCAAAGAGCCCTGATTTCTTCTTCTAGCTCTTTTTACTGTTCTCTCTCTATTTCCAGTTCTCTTTTCATATGACCAAGATCCATCTGCAGATTTCTCACTTGTGATGCACTGTGTTGTTCTAGCATTATTATTTTCCCCTCCTGGAATTTGATCTCCCAGTCTCTCTCCTCCAGCACTTTGCTCATCTTGCTGACGGCACTCCTCTGCATTTCTCGCTCCTTCTCCAGGGCTTGGGTCTGCTCTTGCTGGGATCTGATCTCCTGGTCTCTCTCTTCCAGGTCTTTGCTCATTTTGTGTACAGCAATCCTTTGTTCTTCTTGCTGCTTCTCCAAATCCCGTATCTCTTCTTGCTGGGATTCTATCTTCTGTTTTTTCTCTGCTATGTCCTTAATAGCCTGATTGAGAGTAGTTTTATGCATTTCTTTCTGCTTTTCCAGCACTCTCATCTGTTCCTGGTACAATGTCCTTTCTCTCTCTCCATTCTGAGGGTGACGGAGCACTGGAACAGGCTGCCCAGGGAGGTTGTGGAGTCTCCTTCTCTGGAGATATTCCAGCCCCGCCTGGACAAGGTCCTGTGCAGCCTGCTCTGGGTGACCCTGCTTTGTCAGGGGGGTTGGACTAGAGGACCCACAGAGGTCCCTTCCAAACCCTACCATTCTGTGATTCTGTGAGAGTCTCCTGCAAAGCTTTTCCCTATACGGCCTCATCCTGTTCATGCTGCAAAACAGCAAGAAAAAGATTCAATCATTCCATCTCGATAGGTTTACTGTTCGTACTAGATTTGACCTCCTTCTTCAGTGGTGGTCAAGGGCTGCCCCCTCTCTCCCTGCCTCTCAGGATGTTGTAGACCTTTCCTGCACCACCCTTTTGGCTGCATCTTTCCCAGCTTCCTCAGCCAGTCCTGTCTTCCTTTTTGCCCTTCTCTGAACCTCTTCTGGCTCTAGTGTGTTCTTCTGGAGCAGCCACCAGAGCTGCAGCCAGGATTTAAAGTCCAGACGGGGAGCATGATTTAGGCAGTGGTGCGATGATGTTCTCTCTGTTAGCAAGGAAGGGAGGAGAGAACCACCCCAACATTTGATTTCCCGTTTTTGGCGTGGGTTTTTCTGACCTCTACTGTGTAGTTTTCATGGCACCATCCTCTAGCACCCCACTGTCCCCTCTTGAGGGAGTAAGGGTCAGATCACAGGCGCCGTGCACGAGGCCGGGAGCGTCTCGCCACGCTCCACCCTGACAGCAGGGGTGACAGCGTGATACGGGGTCAGGGTAACAGCCCTGCTGAGTGGGGGTGCGAGGCTCCCCCGGCTCTGCACGGGCGCAGCGGCGGGGTGTGAGCGGAGGGGGGGTGGAGGAGGAGGAGGAGGAGGGCATTCCCAGGCTGGGGGCAAAAGCGAGACTGACTGCTGTCGGTGTGTTTGATCGTTCGGTTCAGTGACACCTGGCAAAGCAAGGCTTCATCACAATCCAAACACAACTTATCAATGGGATAAAGGATCTTGCAATAATTGGAGGTTTTCTTAATGCTTTTTGCGAACTTAAGGACTGTGCCCAACTGAACAGGTCAGAGGGTGAAAGCCCACCAGGAGATATTGCGATTCAATGTAAAGTTTGTAAATGTTTGGAGATGGCACAGAGGTCGTGTTCACTTTGCCGAGATGTGTTAATGCAGGTGCAGCCGGCGGTAGAAATCAGCGCGCAGACGCCGCCTCGTTGCAGGGTAAGCACATCAAGTACCAGACGATTTTGTCCCGCTGTTGGAGTAAAGAAGAATTTTCCTGTGGCGAGGCTGAAGTGGCGTCTGCTGTGCCACTGTCTGTGGCTCCCGCGGCAGCGGGTGGATTCTAAAGAGCTCTTTCTAGTTCGTGTGCCCCGAGTCCGGGAATTCAGGTTCTGGATGAAGGTCTCCATGCGGAATTGCGGGGGGTTTCTCCTCTGGCCATGACATGAAGAGGGGCAGGGTCAGATCTACGTGTGGGGCAGTGGCTGTGCTACCCCCCCTCCCGCTGAGGGAATGCCTGCAGGCAGAGGCACTGTGAGACAGACGCCAGACCTTTAACGAACTGAGAACGAACAGAGATGTGGGACAGGGCCCCACAACTGCCCTGCCAACCTACCGACAGCGGTCGGGGGGGCAGCGGGCACGTTGTCCGCCGGCGTCCCTCAGGGTTCTGGCCCGTTCGGTGGGCGCAGTGTTGCTGCCAGATGCCCTCCGCTTGCTGCTGCCCCTTTGCTGCCCACTGCTGCCCCTTTGCTGCCCGCTGTCTCCCGCCGCCGCTCCATCCCCGTCCAGCTTCTCCTCCGCAGGGTGTTCAAGCGTTTCACCACCCGGCGCACCCCCATCTTCCTCCTCTGCTTAGGTGGGACGCTGTCCCGCGGGGAGGTCTCCTGCGCCTCAGGGGTGCCAGCTGGCGCGGGGCACTTGGCCTGCTCACTGCCCACCTTGCCCGCCCTGGGCACCACATGGCAGGAGATGATGCCCGGCGGCAGCATCAGGCGGGTCAGAGCCACCCGGGGCTGCCCCCGCAGAGCCTCCTCCAGCGGGTCGGCCGTGCGGGGCCGATGGCGACGAGGGGCAGCCGCGGGGCTCGGCAGAGCACTCTGCCGAGGACCCTCCAGGGCACTCTCTGGAGGACCCTCTGGACGACTCCTCACGGGACTCCTCTCCACAGGAGACTCCAAGGGACCCTCAGGCAGCCCGGTGGGGAGGACCGCTGCCCCCCGGCCCTGCTCCCGCTGGGGTCCGGCCAGGGGGACATCGCCACCCCCGAGAACGGGTCGGCGTCCCCCAGCATTGCCCCCGCCACTTGACCCTCGAAGCGATCACCTTCTGCCCCATGCTAGCAGAGGCTGGGGGGCTGGTTGAGGAAGGCGCTCAAGTGGGGGCTGTGGGGTGCGCTGGGGACACTGGGGACGGTGTCCATGGTGTCGAGCCAGGCGAGTGCGTCAGAGATGTCCACAGTGAATGTCGGCTCGTCCGGAAACTGCAGGTTGTCCCCTGCCAGCTTGGGAAAGGCCTCGGCGAAGGTGTTCGGCCCCAGGTCGGGCAGCTCCAGGGACTTCTCCGTGCCTGCCAAGATGCCCACCCCTGCTGAAACAGCAACCCCAACCGCTTGGCCCCGGGGCAATGCGAGCTTTCCCGGGCACGGGACGCCCGCCTGCAGGCTCTGCCATGCCCTCCACACTCACCGTGGGGCTCTGTCTGGGTTCCGCCGGCTGGCGGGGGGGGCCAGCGTGGCCCAGGGGGGGCTGGTGCCGGGGACGCTGTCCTTGATGGCCACTGCGTCGTTGCCCGAGGCCTCCAGCGGCTCCCAGGTGCTGCTGGGCAGGGTGTGGAGCACAGGGAGGTCCTGCACGCAGTGCTGAGCTGTGGGGTACCGGCGCTCCCCGTGGCCACAGCCCATGGCCCCAGCTCCAGGCCTGGGGTCTGTTTCTGTGGTTTTTATCTCATGCCTTTTCCAGCAGACAGTGTGGTTCAGTTTGGCTGTTGGAAGGACCAGTGACTTTGCTGAACAGAAGCAAGTCTTTCACTACCTTCATTTCTAACAAACATATTTTGAGAGCACCAAGAAATTATTAACATCATACAATGACAGAAGTTCATATTTCTGCATGTGGGAGAGGAATTCCTCTTTAAAGTAAAATTTACTGAGAAGAAAAATACGCTATGTGAAAGATGCTGCTGTCTTTTTTGCAGACAGTAACATTATCGGCTTATTCATTTACTGGCTACAAATAGTCATCTGACGGCAGTCTTGTTTCTTTTCCATTCCCCAGATACATTTTAATGTTATTAATGTAGACGTGTACACATTTTTGTATAAAAACTGTTGCTGTGGCTTCCCTAAGGACCAGTTATGGTGTATTTGTCTCCAGTCCCAGCCACTGCAAACCCTGTCGAGTGTAATGGACTAGTTCGACCAAGCTGCTGTTCAATGCCAGAGCGCACGTCGCTGTGCTGAGTTCAGCAAAGAACTCTGGAAAAAGAGGAGGGAGAGCAAAAACATTTGGTTGGTTCTGCACAACAGGCACGTTTGACAGGCGAGGGGGCCGCCAGGAGCAACAACAGCGTCACGCTGTCCGTCGCCAAGTGCCGTTACACATTGTCGATGCAGAGAGCCCAGCACTATCAGAAGGCCGGGAAGCGTAACAAGCACACGAGGCAGGGCACGTGAGAGGAGAATGCATTCACACACGTGTACACGCACTGAACCGGCTCCCCAGGTGCTGGCTTTAAAAGGACGTCGAGACGCCGTGGTAGGTGGGCAAAAGTTTGGGTTTTCACAGCCCAGTCCCCGCCGCAGGCTTCCGCCAGGTGTGAAGCAAGCCAAATTCGAGTGTCTTCCCGAGCGATGCCCAGAAACACACAGAGCTGTCGTGGGACTGGTGCCTTTCCATCATCCGTCCTCAAGCCTTGGAGACATCATGATTTCTCAGCTGAACAGGTTTAAAAATTTGTACAACTTGCCAGGCCTATGTGAGTATTTACTGTTCCTCTGCACAGATCCACTCCCTTGGGAGTACTGACTACCCCAGCCATCGTTCCCCTACATTACAACAGCAACACAGAGCAGGTTTTTAATTCAGCCTTGGCTGAAGCAAGCTTGTGCTCAGGCTGCCTCCCACACGTTTCCCTCCATGACTCCTTCCTCTGGCTTAACAGCAGCATCCACCACTCCTTCTGTGTGACAGTCTTTTAGCAGCCTTGTGAGGACAGAATCCAAAACACTACACATGCAGTGCTGCTGCGAGCACAGATTTGCTCAGAGAACAGCCAACAACTGGAGGTACTTTATTCAAAGGGGACTTGCAAAGCCTTTTGAATTTCAGCAGCTGCCTCATTAGCGTGAGTATTTTTACAGCCTTCCAAAAACTGAGCCAGGCACATCGTGCCTATTCTCTTTTGCAAGTTTGCCAACAGATGGTGGCAATATATCCCTTTGCCCACAGTAGCTCACAAAACTTTGTGTTTTGTGACAAATGTCACTGCAAATGCCACATGGGATGGCAGGTTACAGACTGAACTGCACATACTTTAGGGCTTTTGCTTATTCACCACTGCTTGTACTACAGGACAATACATTTTTAACAATAAAACTGTAAAATAAAAAAAGTAGCAGCAATTTTAGGAAATGCTGCTGGCAGGTACTGGTCACGTGCCCAGCAAGGACTGGAGTTCAAATGCTCCTCAGCTTCTCTGTTACGTAGCACAGCCAGCTTCACTGTTCGCAAGGCAAAAATACCTGGAAGTCTGACAATCAAACTAAACTACAAGGCTACAGGCCAAAAAGCTGTTCTTAAAGAAGGTGAACCAACTCAGAAAAGCTAAGCGCCCCAAAGGGAAAAACAAACAGCAAAAAACCTCCTGTGCTTCCTGCGTTACCATGAAGCAAGGTGGCAGCTTTCCTGCACTTGATACCCTCATGCCTTAGCTCTTTGACATTTGAGGATGCCAAGACAACCTTTTAATTGGAACACTCATCAATATATCACCATCAAGTATCTCGGCCAATATGCCATAGCTGTCTATTTCAATATATTTCACGCTTTGATCTTTATGTCTGGTGTTTGCTACACCGAGTGTTCGGATTTAAGCAAGTACATACACAGAACGACAACATGTAAGACAGAAAAGCCAGAGGGCACAAACTTACCCTTATTCTCCCTGGCCAGTGCATCAGCCTGTTCCCACAGAGCGCATGCAGAGAGGATGCCAGCAGTGATGTTGACGTAGGAAGAGGTGATACTTGGGATGTTACAGGGGATGGTGTTCCCACCACAGTTGTTAGCATTCCATCCCGGCTGAGAACTCACAGAACTGGCCGGAGAGGGCTTTGGGGAAGACATGCCCGTGGTTCTGCAGAAGAAAGAAACACCATCATGAACGTTTAACGTCAAAATCTTGCCGCCAGACGATCTTATAGCAGGAGCTCTCTAGTACAATCCAGGCCTGCAGTGTGGAGTGGAGTGTGGAAAACTGAGACGTGTTCAGCTGTGTAACAAGTAATGGTCCTTGGAGTGCCAGGCCAAGATTTTTGAAGTGATTTGCAACCTAAGAACTTCTCTTGGCAATAGAAATTGCGGGACCAGACATCAGAAAGGGCCACCAATCCACCTTCCAAAATCTACACCTACCTGTGGAAGCTTTCACCAGATTAGCATAGTGTTTTTTCCTCATGACTTACAGTTCAGGCATGATGAAACTCCCCACCTATGGAAGATGGAGCTTTCTGACAGCGGCTCAAAGCAGCCAGGTCAGCCTACACAAACTCATTTAGAGCTCTAGGGAAGCTAAATGCGCTCAGCTGCCTGCCTTCCAGGTGCAGGCAGGCTTCATCACATCACTTGACCCCTCCACCTCAGCCAACCTAATTTTAGTCACTGGTATGAGAGGGCTTCCACCACACTCGCAGGAGACCATTTACTTCCCAATACACTATCCTGTGTAAGGTGGCAAAAAAATAACTGGAATTACAGCATCGCTACTAAAGACCAAACAACCCTCTCTCCAACGCAGAGTTTAGGAGGGGCAGACGGGGGCCGGGTAGCTGTATGCCACATGCGATTACCACGGCACACAGAAAAACTCTTCCTTACTCTTTGTCATTAAAACACAGGCCCAGTCTGCTGGGCGTCGGTTCAAACTGCTATGTGACAGCTTCCCCTCTACTTTTGCTGCCCCATACACAGCAACACTGCTGCAGATACATTGAAAGGACAACACGCTCAGTAACTCACCAGTTAGAAGAATGAGTTTCTTTTGCTTAATTGGTGACTCAGCTAAAGAGACAAATATTGAAGTATCACCTCAAAGTTATGCTACCACAGGGTGAAGGCATAATCCTACTGGGCGGCGGCCAGGGAGATGGGGATGGTATCCCGTTAAGTCTCAAGGGATCGCTAACAGAACACAGACGGCACCGACAGGGGCTCTGAAACAGCACAGTGACAATACCTTTCTTGCTCCTCTGACCTGCTTCTCTAGTGGAAAACTACTTTGCTTGGTACACGGTAACTCTGGACCTCGTAACAAAAGAAAAAACCCTTTCCAAAGAGAAAAGACAGGAAAGAGAGAGCAGAAACATACTCATGCCCCCTAACAGTATGATTTCAGGTGACAAGAAAGAGCAAGTGGTGAGGCACTCTCAAACGCAGCTTGCACTCAAATACTCCAGCTACTGTTTTCACTCACACCCTTACAGGCTCATTACAAAGTATGTATTTTTAAATCTTACCTTGCAATGTATGGAGAAGGTGCCTGTGTTGCTCTGGAAGAACTCTGCAGCGAGGAACAGAACCCTTGTTAGGTTTGGGCTGTCCAGCTGGCAGCTTAGCAATAGGCGTGCCCTACCTTGAAGTGGTCATGCAGGATCCTGGAACACTCCATTGCAGTGTCTCTTTTGTAACGAAACGTTGCCATGTGCAGAATGGACTGGGAGCGCATGCTGTGAACAGAAACACACCCAAGCATCAGTGTTGACACTCGCTGCTACCTGCCAAGCAGCCATCAGCCTTGTGGGACAGAGGCAGGCACACCCCAACTGTACTGAAAAGTCGGGAAAGCTCAGAACTTCTTCTCCTTCCGCTCATCTTAAAAAAAGACTCTGTGAAAACATCACAAGGGGAAAAAAAAAAAAACAAGGAAGGACCATGTCTGCTCTTTTATATAAACAGGTGCCCAACCTCTTCATAGGTGCCACAGGCTGAGGAAGCTCCGGTCCAGAAGTGCCTCAGCTATGTTCAGCTACAGCTTCACTTACACGGCTCAAACACTGGCTTCTGGTTTTGATATTGTGGGTTTTTTCCTTGCAGAACTCTATTCCCATTTAAATAATTTGTTTGCCTCTGAAAGCAATGGGCCTTTCGCTCTATCAAGTCAGACTCTGAAGGTGCAGGAAAAAGTTACGCACCATAACACGGCAAAGGCTTTTTCACGTGAAGATGCTGAGGAGTCCATAAAGGATTTCAATGTCATGATGAATCTAAGGAAACAAAATAACAGAATCTTGTCAGCCATCAGTGCTCTGGAGTCCCACTGTTTATGAAACAACAGTCCACACTGTTATCTCAAACATCGGTCCTAAGGTCAGGAAACCTGCCCTGAGTTCTTAGTCCTCACCCAGAGTGCTTTGTAGGCTTTTGAGCAGAGGACTCTGTCTCAAAATACCTTGTTTTCCATGCAGCGGGAACAGATGTGGCCCCTGATGCGACTCACTCTCCTCTTACACTGATTAATGGGCAACATCCCTACAAGTAGATGCCTCCTGTGGACCACCAGTGAGCCTGGGGCCCAGAAAAGGTATCCCCACTACTGAAGATAAACTAGTAATTCAGTTATTTCTGGACAAGACAGACATCTTAGTGGAAATGTTTCTTTTGGCAAAAAAACAAACAAGCAAATCTCTGTTTTGAAAACAAAGCAACATCATCATCTTGGAAATACAGTCCATCAAGACCAGAATGCAAACAATACATTTCAAAAAGTTCGAAGTCTACCACAAAAAAAAAACCCTGACAGCTTTTTCAGCTCTAAGGCAAGAAGTCAAACCAGCTCTTGAAAACACTCATGTAACCTGTTATTTCAATATGAATAAACTAATACCTGTCTCTCTTCTACCCAATCCATGGTCCCTTGGGTTGCACTGCCTGTGTACGTCATTCTGTCTACATACATCTTCAAGGGCTGTGAAACTAAATGAGGAAGGTTGCTAAAAGAAGCCCCAATAAAGGGTACAGGTAGAAAGACACATGGGAGAAACCAGTAAAACCTGCCTTCAATCAAGCTGCAAACCTTTGGGGCACTAACTGTTCTTCCACACGCTATACTGTTGCTTCACTTTTTTAAACTGAAATATTACTGAACTCACATGCAAAAGCAACTTCAGATCTGGATAAAGTAAAAACTCCTTCACGTCCTTGATTGTCATAATCAGTGTCCTCTGGTGTACCTCAGCTGCAAGGCTCAGATGCAGAGGAGGATGTGGTGCCTACTTCTCCTGACAAGCAATGCTGAAACATTTCGAAGGATTTTTCTCTGGTGCCTTGGGATGGTCTATCTGTCTCGTTCTTGTACAGTGACCTCAACTCTGCTCCACGGTGGGAATCCAGAGCTGCAGCAGCTGCAAATGCGCAGTGCAACTAACCCTTCCCCTCCAGACGTCCTGCCTAACCATGTCACTTTGAAAACTGCTTACTGGATGAGATCTATGGTGCCGCTGAATACGCTGTAAGTTGATTTTGGTGCTGCTGAATCCGATTCCAAGGCGATCCCATACTCAATGAAGGAAAGGGCAGCATCTAGGTACTGAAAGGCCCTTCCAGTCTTGTCGGTCTATTGGGAAGAAAATTCTCATTTTTAGACTAAGATGAAACCTGCTTCTCTCAGGGGTACCTGGATTCCTTTTTCGTCTCTAGTTAGGCAGGATCTGAAGAAAGAAAAAGATGCAAGCCAGGCCTCTGGGGGATAATTCAGGGGTTCTCAGCAGAACCCCCAGTGTGGTCCCAGTCATCCCAGCTTTGTGTGCTCTGGCTATTTTTATCTCTTCCTCTCGCTCAGTATTTTCCTTGAGTAATTTGTTATCTTCACGTTTTTTGGACATTATTGTCTGGTCTTGGAGGCCTGCCTTGTGAGAGGCAGGTGAGGCTTTGCTGCTACACTATTTCCTCAGTCCATTTTCACAGGTCAATGGCAAGCAGTGAATGTACATTATCCAACTGAGTCATAATCAGCAAAAAAATATGTTCATTCATGCACACTGTTAAAACTGCACCTAGCAGAGAAAGCCAGTTACATCTGCAAAGGACACTTCCAAGTCTTGCTCACCAGCAACATAATTACCCTCAGGATCCTGATGTTTCAGAGAAAACTGTCGTAAAACTAACTGTTCCACCTGTCTTCCAAGGTCTTTGTGACAGCTCTGCAAAGCCAGCAGGGTCTTCTAACCTCAGACAACATCAGTTCTGAATCCTGTTCTTTAGGTATCTTTATAATGAAGGGAAATGTCTGAACATTTGGCAAATAAGGACAGCCGCCCCACATATGCCTTGAACATATGCCAGGTATGGAGTACAGAAGTAACGTCAGCCAGTGCATCTTAGTCATATGCATGCAGGTATCACATCCAAATGCGAGAGCTGGTTAACGTTTCTGGCTCCGGGCCAAGGCTTACCGTTGCATCAGCTTTGTGCTTCAGCCTCTTGGCCTCTTCTATGTAGTATTCCACTGGATCCTGTCTGAATTGGGGACAGGGAGAGGAAAAACAGAGAAAAAGGGTAGGGTAATTATCGATTTTTCTTCATATCTAGAGGATGTTGCGAGTCCAAATATCCTGTTTTGGTAAGTCTGTTACAGCCTTATCAAACACATTACAACTATGATAGTCACTAAATGAATGTTGTCTGGATGTTCACAAATACACAGCAGCTGAATGCACAGAAAAACTGAATTCATTTCTTAAAAAGTGTATGTTGGAATAACATTGAAAACTTACATTTCCAGATAAAAAAACAGTGGAGGTTAGGCTACTATGAGGCCAGGTTGACTTCTTCACTCCCATGGGAAAATAGTAGTTGTGGGATCTCCTATCATTCCACAAGTACAATACTACAAATATGTTTTGATTGAAACATACAGTCAACTTTGCAGTACCACACACTCACCTCAAACCAAAAGAGCTTGCATTCAAGTTATCTGCTTACAAGAGGTATGGCCACCAATGCTTCTACAGGTCTTGGTCTCAATCAACATAAAAATGACAATAAAGTTGGAACACGCACGTTTCTGTGCACTGGGATAATCTAGTCACCAGGCAAATGGCACACAGCCACCTGTGCACTAACAAAACAGAGAAGTGGAGAGTCACGCCTTCTCAGAAAAAGTCAGTTGCCAGCCCAGCACCTCGTCACAGAGGAGTTCGCCGCTTGTCAAGAATCAGACAAATCAAAACCCATCACTTGTAGACAGGCACAAGACACACCTCCTTGCAGAGTTACAAAGCACCTGATTTCTAGAGTAGTTTTCCTCAAACTAAGAACTCTCGTAATGAGACCTTTGCTTTGTGGTGGGTGGGCTAAGTCCCAGACACGAGAAGGCAGTACAGACATCTCTCCCTCACTCTTTCCTCCCAGAAGTAGTGCTCATTAACAAGCAGAAACCAGGGTGGCTGTAGGGCCAGCCTTGCCTGGTGTTTTCAGAAAGTGCAGACACGGGGTGTAAAACAAAAACTTACTCTTCAAACTTCAGTTGAGGTCTCCTTGGCTTGGAGGTACCATTTGGGAAAGAAGGCACTGGGAAAGGATCTGTGACATCCCCTGCAGATCCCTGAAAAACCACAGAGCAGAGATGAAGCTGCTTAGAGAGATACATCTAAATCAATGCCAAAGCCTGGCTTTCCTAAATCGCAAGAGAAAATGTTTATTTTCCCCAGGCAATAGTCTATTCTCCAGGCTCTCCCTCTATGGCTAAGATAGCAGCAAGGCTGCAAGCAGCACATTTTTCATGGCCACTAGCCAAGGCAGGAACACATATTCATTCACACTTATTTCCAGCATAGCCACACAGCAATTGCTTTTTCTCCATTACTATCTACATTCTCAGGAAAAAGCAAGCAGTTAGAAGCCAGCTAATAGAGCATGCAAAGTCACAGAATCACAGAATCACAGAATCACAGAATGGTCAGGGTTGGCAGGGACCTCTGTGGGTCACCCAATCCAACCCCCTGCCAAAGCAGGGTCACCCAGAGCAGGCTGCACAGGACCGCATCCAGGAGGGTCTTGAATATCTCCAGAGAAGGAGACTCCACAGCCTCCCTGGGCAGCCTGGGCCAGGGCTCCATCACCCTCAGAGTGAAGAAGTTCTTCCTCGTGTTCAGCTGGAGCTTCCTCTGCTTCAGTTTGTGCCCATTTCCCCTCGTCCTGTCGCTGGGCACCGCTGGAAAGAGTTTGGCCCCATCTATCTGACACCCACCCTTGAGATATTTATAAACATTTATTAGGTCCCCTCGCAGTCTTCTCTTCTCCAGGCTGAACAAGCCCAGTCTGGCTTAACAAACACACACACCCCAACATCCTAGACCACACACACCCAGTAACAGCAATATAACTGAATTTTAGAACCCAAAAATGCAACAATCCAGCTGCAAGGATCATTAACAATTTTGTAAGAAAGTTATAAAGCCTTGTACCCAGGTTATAGACAAAACCACAGGTTGCTTGTTTCGTATCTTGAAGCAATCCAATCTTTCTTTGCTAAACACATTGGATTTTTTACTTCCAGTTGCCTACAGTCAGAAACAGTTACTGCCATAAATACTGCCATAAACATGATTCTGTTGCCTTTGGTGTTTACATTGCCACCCCTTCTCACTGCCTTTCATTGGTGAGATGAAAACAGATGATGGAAAGTCAGTAGAGAAGTTACAATGCAGGCTTTCGGGTTAGCAACACACGGTCACAGAGAGACTTAAAGGGGCAAAAATGCTTCCAAGAGCTTTCTCTGGTGGCTGGTTTATCTTCCTTCCTTTTTAATATCCTCAGAGCACGTTTCTAAAAAGAGTCACACAGCACCCACGGGTCCCAGGAAACATCCTGCCAGTTAGAACAGATACCTACTGCGATGCCCTTGGACAGTTCAGGGTGATTTCTCTCCACTTTCTTGTGCTTGGAGAACAAAGGATCCTTGTGGTTGCTCTTGCTCCTGGCAGTGTTATCCACGCCAGGCAGCTCGCCGCTTTCACTTCTGGGTCTCTTTTGGGCCATCTTGGTTGACTTTGGCTCAGGATGTGCAGGAGACATGGTCGGCAGTGGCAGAGGTAGCCGGAAATCTTTCTTCTGCATTTCAAATGAAGCTTTTGATGCTCTGGGAAGCGAATTCAGCAATTGTGATGAATGGGATATACATATAATGCAGGGATTTTTTAAAAAACTTAGTTACATCGTGTACCAGTTCTGCTGAAATTTCTCTGGAAGCGTGAGGTGACTTGTTAACATAAAGATCCCAGCAGAAGCAAAACAAAAACTTCAGGGACATCATTGTACATTAGGTACCACATCGTCCACTGCCAAAAACATACAAGCAAGTTGCTTTTCAAGTAGGAATAAGCCTCAGGACTTGTCCTTGGAGTAAAGACTTGCAACCAGAACATCAGGACGTTGCCAAAAAGGCACCCCTCTAACACAGCCCCTTTCCATGGGAAGAGGGAGAGAGGTAATTACAGTGACTAAAATCCCTGGGACAAATCACCCAACAAGGCACATGAACTGCAGCACTGCCTCTCTCTCCCCACTACAGTAGAAAATATCTTCTAGGCTCAGAGACGCTCACCCTCACACTTGATGCTGTATGTGCTTTGACAGAATTAAACTGAGTTGTTCTTTAAGACTTGCCAGCTGAACCAGACAACACTTACAAAGTTGAGAGGATTCAAGTGAGAGAGACTTAAAATGCTGTGCTTTTAAATGGCAGAGACTACGACATTTAATAATACAGTAACATATCAGATTTCTGATCATCTGAAGTTAGGATAGCCAGTGAACTTCAGCAGCTCTAAGCAGCACCGAATAGCTCAAAACCTAGTTTGTCTACTGCTCATTTCCATCATTTTTATTCAGCTTTTCAAAGTTTCCAAGAAAACACTGAGCAGTGAATCCCAACTCATGGGGTCTCAGTGAGAAGGCTTCATTCTACTGTGCATGGGACAGTCCTCTCCCCTCTTCCACAACCCACTTTTCCCACAGTACGGTCAGTCCCTGCAGGGAAGCAGTTCACTCGTATTGTCAAGACACAAACCTCAGCACTACATACCAATCCAAGCCAATACCTCAGATTCAAGCCACAAGCAAGCAGGAATTGAATGCAGTAGCCCATGACTGACGCACGAGCCTCCCCTGAGGGGAATGCTGCCCATTCGAAAACATGCTCTTGGAAGCATTCGCTCTATCAAAGACCTAGCCAAAATGCTGGTAGTACACCGGTATGCAAGTTATAGGGTAAGTTTCACCAGATCTACTAGAAGCACTGCAAATGCTATGCTGGAATAAAGAAGAAATTCCTGGCCACCTGAAATTCCAGACAGAGCCATGGTTCAAAAGGCATGCTGGTTGCGTGTCCGTTAGGTCACAGACAAGAAAGACAAGACAACAAAATAATTTTAGTGGAGAAGGGAAAATGCTCCCTACCTCTACCCACCTACACATACAAATTTGTTTTCTGGACTGGGCTTTGCACATTTCACCCCTCTACAAACTCGGGCCAGTCACAGTGAAAAGCCTGCTGGCACTACAGCATCCTGGTTCGTTTAGGGAAAGGGGGAGCTGCATAGCCGTTTGCATAGCCAGTTCAGCAGCCTTGCGTGGCAGCAAGGTCAGAAAACAGAGCTCTGCAAGATCCATCACATCCACCTCTGTGTTCTCAGCTGGGAGAAGACAGGTCCCACCTAGCACAGACACCGTGCGCACCAGCAGCCAGCTGGTAAGTGCTATTCCAAGCCAGTAACCAGTGACAGCAAAAGCAGCTGAAGGAGCAGACCATACTAGCATTAACATCTGACTTTTTTCTTTCATCAGAACCTGTGCAATTAAGAAAACAGCAACGATCACCAAGTCAAAATTTATGGACACAGTTACACTTAGTACAATATCCTTTCGCAAGAGGCTGCCAGAACTCTCCGCTGTGGACATGATGGCTCAGTCACGGGAACGGGAGCCATGACTTCCAGGCCACACTTGCAGCTGTTTCACCTGTTTGCAGTAGGAGTCTGAGCAAGCAACTCAATTTGTCTGCACCTCAGTCTCTCTGCAAAATGTGTTCTTATCATCTTCTCACCTTACAAAGAGCCTTAAATGCATGTCAACTATCATGAGTCTGATAAAAAGCTTTCTGCTGCTTCCCATGCAGTGAGAGCACAAACTTCCCCAAAATAAGCATGGCAGCAGAACCCAGAATGAGGAAGACATGGGCAAAGAAAAAGAAGTTCATAGAATCATAGAATGGTTTGGGTTGGAAGGGACTTTTAAAGATCGTCTAGTCCAGCTCCCTTTTTGAAAGCCTGTTAGGGCTAATTCCATTTCTCACAAAAGCAGATATTTTAAATGATACTTGAACTCTCAAGCCTTACTCACCTAGAATCATAGAATAGTTTGGGTTGGAAGGGACCTTTAAAGGTCCTCTTGTCCAAAGCCTCTGCAATGAGCAGGGACATCTTCAACTAGTTGGCAGGTTCTCTTGCCAACCCCTGAGACCCTATTGTGCAGAACAAGCATACGCTACTCCCCACAGAACAGCTGCCACCTCCTAGACCATCTAGGGCAATCATCTGCTGACAGACTACCACCACTGCAGTTTGGAGAAGAGCAAATGACTCCTGCATCCCAGCAGGCAGGCAGTCTACCACACTGTTTGCAACTCAAACAACGTACAAATTTTTTGCACAAATTTGTTTCTTGCATCTGGTCTGAAAGACAGAAGTGCAGATGGTTGCCTACCAGCTTAGAAGAAAAAGTAGTACAGGCACAACTGGCAATTAAATTTCTTGCAGCATAAACAGATTTTTTGAGCTGCGTGTAACACAGGCATCACAGCATGCAGCAAAGTAAGCTGCAGGGTGGACAGGTTCGTGTTTAAAACGGTGAAGTCTTCATTCTGACCTCAACCGTCAGAAATCAGGACAAATGCCACAACATTCAATGCTTTGGCAGCAGTGTAAACCAAGTATGGGAGGATGACCAGGCGCTGAAGCATCAGCTTACTCTTGAACGATTAGAACCGTAATCCTCAGCATTAAGAAGGGAGAGGAAGATAGGTGACACCCAAATATCACTCCACATGTGCAACAAATAAGAAGTGAATGAATTACATGCACATAGCCACGTGGGTGTTTCCAGGATGCAAGGACAAATCTGCAGCAGATGAAGTTTCAGAAGGCACATTGTTATAAGCAAACTCACGAGTATGATGACAGGATATACAGTTCCTCACCTTAAACTTTTTAAGAAAGACTCAGTTTTATGCATCTTTCTACCATCCCACCAACGTATACTCACTTCAATTTATTGGAGTCTTCGTTAGCTGAAGACTGCAATGATTTTGTTTTTTCTTCTCCTGATTTCATTTTCTTCTTATCAGTCGTCTCCTCCACTTCCCTCTAACAGAAAGGAAAAATAAGGAAAAAAAAAATCACTCTGGTTTCGAAAGTCCATGTAAAGTACAGACCAACACATCTAAACTTGATCGATTCCAGTTAAGAAAAAAAGATAAGAAGATACTGGAACCGACAAAGTAGAAACCCAGAGCACAGCGGATATGGGTTTCAGGCTCACTGACAAGTATCCTACAATGACATTTTATATACTTTTGCTTGGACAGATTAAGTATTTTGTATTGGCGGGGATGGAACTGCTAAACCTCTTGTTCCTAATAGTAACCAAAATGCTGCTGACTGCCTTTGCCGGGGGACTAGGTGACTCTTGACAGGAGAGGGAGATCTGTTTTTGCCATGAGGGACTGAGAGGCGCTGGAGTCCCTCACTGGCAAGAGCAGCTTCTTCTCCCTGATAGCTAAAGGAAGTTTCTCCTTGTGAAAATCTCTGACCACGACGGCAGGCATGTGGCCATTAGTCCCAGTGGGGGTTGTGCCCTGGCCTTGAGGCTCACTCAGAGTGAGATGCTCTTGGGCACTGCCCAGTAAAACATCTCTCATGACCTCGGGGTCGAAGAAGGGCTTGGCTTTGGTCTGGTGGGAGCTTTTGTTCTTTTTGTTCTCAGGCGGCTCTTGCAGTGCCAGCTTCAGGTCTTTTCTGTCATCATATTTTGGCTTCTTTTTCATTTTGGCTTTTGGCTTCTCTTTGGCAGACTGGTCTCTGACCTCAAAATGACCAGGGTCACTCTCCACCTTCAGGTCTCCCTTGGGCCCCTTGTGCACCGGGGCCTTGCCAGGCCCTTGGATACCCACAGCCTGCCTGGGTGAGGGCTCCTCGGTGCGCATAGGGGACTTCTGGCGGTTGTGTTTGGTCAGAAGGCGAGTGTCCTGAGAAGACCCAGCCGCTTGGCTGGAGTTCTTGTGATAAGGCTCCCTCGGCTCACCATGCTGGTGGGAGGAATTGCTGCTGACGCCCTGTCCCTGCTGCTTGCCCTCCTCACATCCATCCTCATAGGATGAGGGAGTCTCACTGAGACTCTGTTGGCACTGCTGGTGGATTCACCTTGGTTAGACAGTTGTCAAACTGCCACTTAGCAGAAGTTGGTGGGTTGGGCTGCAGACAAAAAGAGAAAGGAAGGATGCAAGACTGATGCCTTTATGGACTATTTCCATCACCCTAGCACAGCGTACCAGAATCCAGTAAAATTTCCCCTTAGTGTTAAAAGAGCTTGAAAGCGAAAGAGCATGAGACAGTGGAGGTGCTCTAGCGTGTGCACATCAACACCTACTCCAGAAACACAGACCTTGTTTTTGCACAGGGTGAGTCAAATGTGTTTGCACAGCACTCCTGGATTTCCGCTAGCCCTACCTGTCACTCAGTAAGAGACCAGTATACATTCATCTCACTTTGCCACTATCCAATGTCATTGCACAATCAGACAACATTAAAAAAAGCAGCAATTGTAAAAACAGATTAGGTGCTGTCCTTGTAACACTTTTGGAAAGTTATCTGCACACAGAACTGCTTTCTAAATGGACGAGGAGTTGTGCCAGCTACTACATCTCATGGAAGTCTGACAGGTAGGCTGTCAGGCTCCTGTGGTTTAACCAAAAGAAAACCATTTACCAAAGGAAATTGTATGGCTAGCACACCAAGTCCAGCCTCTTCCAAGTCCTCTGCTTACACAACCCAACACTCGCTTCCCACTGGGTCAAGCAAGGCACAAGCAATGACTGAGGTCTGAAGGCCTCTGGAGTCACGGTCAGATAATATCATGTGGTTCATACAAGCCCTGCCTAATCTAACAGTAGTCTAACAAATTACGAGGAAAGAAAACTCAGGTAGCCCTAAAACAGAAGCTGCAAATCAGGGACACGATTCTCTGAGGCCTGTTCTAAAAATAGCACGTCTGTGTCAGCATCACTCAAATGTGTACATTCTCTGGGCACCATCAGAGCACAGCTACGCTCCTGCCCTCACTGATTCTCCCCAGTCACAACTCTCACTTCGGAAAGGAGCCACAACTCTTCCGCAAAAAGAGAAAGCCTAATACATGAAAGGTTTTCCAAGACTAATGAATCCCTTCGATCACGATTTTCTTCTCTATGCAGACTCAACTTGCTGTCAAACATGTAGATAAACAAGACATGTCTTCAACTCTGTTTGAGTGAGTCAATCTAGAAACCTGGTTTAAAAGACAGAGTTTGGTTTTACCGTGGGTTTGTAAGTAAAACTGAACCACAAATCCATTATACTCTTCAGATAACACAAATCTGCTTTATTTTCATTGGAATTTTAACTTCTAACCCACTGAAGAACAATTTTTTGGTGCAACATTACAAACACATGGCCAAAAGACTTAGTAAGCTTTGGTTTATAATGTAGGCAGCTGTCAGACAGGGCCATACTCTAATCCTTTTCTAGCACTTCTACCATTGGTTATCTTGTTTGTGAACTACATCATGATGCAGGTTTTCATTAGGTTTTCCAAACACAAAGGATGGTAAGAGACGTTTGGTTTTGGTTGTTGTTTTTGGGTTTGTTTTTTTTTAAATAGAAGGAACTTTTGCCTATAGGTCTTAAAATCTGTGCTTTTGCCTGTGAAGAACTGACGATTAACAGAATCACAGAATCACAGAATAGTAGGGGTTGGAAGGGACCTCTGTGGGTCATCTAGTCCAACCCTCCTGCCGAAGCAGGGTCACCTACAGTAGGCTGCACAGGACCTTGTCCAGGCGGGTCTTGAATATCTCCAGAGAAGGAGACTCCACAACCTCCCTGGGCAGCCTGTTCCAGGGCTCCGTCACCCTCAGAGGGAAGAAGTTCTTCCTCATGTTCAGACGGAACTTCCTGTGCCTCAGTTTGTGCCCGTTGCCCCTTGTCCTGTCACTGGGCACCACTGAAAAGAGCTTGGCCCCATCCTCCTGACACCCACCCTTCAGATATTTGTAGGCATTTCTAAGGTCCCCTCTCAGCCTTCTCTTCTCCAGGCTGAACAAGCCCAGCTCCCTCAGCCTCTCCTCGTAGGGGAGATGTTCCAGTCTCCTCATCATCCTTGTAGCCCTCCGCTGGACTCTCTCCAGTAGCTCTTCATCTTTCTTGAACTGGGGAGCCCAGAACTGGACACAGTACTCTAGATGAGGCCTCACCAGGGCAGTGTAGAGGGGAAGGAGAACCTCCCTCATCCTGCTGGCCACACTCTTCTTGATGCACCCCAGGATTCCCATTGGCTTTCTTGGTAGCCAGGGCACACTGCTGGCTCATGGTCAACCTGTCGTCCACCAGGATGCACAGGTCCCTCTCCACAGAGCTGCTCTCCAGCAGGTCCACCCCAAGCCTGTACCGGTGCATGAGGTTGTTCCTCCCCAGGTGCAGGACCCTGCACTTGCCCTTGTTGAACCTCATCAGGTTCCTCTCTGCCCAACTCTCCAGCCTATCCAGGTCACGCTGAATGGCAGCACAGCCTTCTGGTGTGTCTACCACTCCTCCCAGTTTGCTGTCATCAGCAAACTTGCTGAGGGTACATTCTAACTCTTCATCCAGGTCGTTGATGAAGAAGTTAAACAAGACTGGGCCCAGTACTGACCCCTGGGGGACACCACTTGTCACCAGCCTCCAACTAGACTCAGCGCCGTTGATGACAACCCTCTGAGTTCTGCCATTCAGCCAGTTCTCTATCCACTTCACCGACCACTCATCCAGCCCACACTTCCTCAGCTTCCCCAGGAGGATATCATGGGAGACTGTGTCGAAAGCCTTGCTGAAGTCAAGGTAGACAACATCCACGGCTTTCCCTTCGTCTACCCAGCCAGTCATGTCATCGTAGAAAGCTATTAGATTGGTCAGGCATGATTTCCCCTTGGTGAATCCATGTTGACTACTCCTGATAATCTTCTTTTCTTCCACTTGTTTGATGATGGCCTCCAGGATAGGCTGCTCCATCACCTTTCCCGGGATGGAGGTGAGGCTGACCGGCCTGTAGTTCCCTGGGTCCTCCTTCTTGCCCTTTTTGAAGACTGGAGTGACATTGGCCTTTCTCCAGTCCTCGGGCACCTCTCCTGTCCTCCAGGACCTCTCAAAGATGATGGAGAGTGGCTCAGCAGTGACATCCGCCAGCTCCCTCAGCACTCGTGGGTGCATTCCATCGGGGCCCATGGATTTGTGGACGTCCAGATCGCTTAAGCGATCCCTCACACAGTCCTCCTCGACCAAGGGAAAGTCTTCCTCTTTGTAGGCTTCTTCTCTTACCTCCGGGGCCTGGGATTCCTGAGGGCCAGTCTTAGCACTGAAGACTGAAGCAAAGAAGGCATTCAGTAGCTCTGCCTTCTCCGCATCCTCCGTCACCAGGACACCCGCCTCATTCAGCAGCGGCCCCACGTTGTCCCTAGCCTTCCTTTTGCTGCTGATGTAGTTGAAGAAGCCCTTCTTGTTGTTTTTGACATCCCTTGCCAGCTTCAATTCCAGGTGGGCCTTGGCCTTCCTCGTCGCATCCCTGCATGCTCTCACCACGTTTCTGTACTCTTCCCAAGTGGCCTGTCCCTCTTTCCACATTCCATGGACCTTTCTCTTCTGCCTGATCTCCGCTAGAAGCTCCTTGTTTAACCATGCAGGTCTCCTGCCTCCTTTGCTCGATTTCTTTCTCAGGGGGATGCATTGCTCCTGAGCATGGAGGAAGTGTCGTTTAAAGAGCGACCAGCACTCATGGACCCCCCTGCCTTCGAGAGCCCTGGCCCACAGAATTCCTCCCAGTAGCTCCTTGAAGAGGGCAAAGTCAGCCCTCCTGAGGTCCAGGGTTTTGATCCTGCTTATCGCCCTGCTTCCTCCATGCAGGATCCTGAACTCGACCATTTCATGGTCACTGCAGCCGAGTCTACCTCCAACCTTCACATCCTCCACCAGTCCCTCCTTGTTTGTTAACACAAGGTCCAGCAGCGTGCCTTTCCTTGTTGGTTCCTCCACCACTTGCATCAGAAAGTTATCATCGATGCTCTGTAGGAACCTCCTGGATTGCGCCTGCCTAGCTGTATGGTCTTCCCAGCTGATGTCAGGGTGGTTGAAGTCCCCCATGAGAACCAGGGCCTGTGACTGTGAGGCTGCTTGCAGCTGCCTGTAGAAGGCCTCATCAACCTCCTCCTCCTGGTCAGGTGGCCTGTAGTACACACCCACCGTAATGTCACCCTTATGAGCCTGTCCCTTAATTCTAACCCACAAGCTTTCAACTTGTTCCTCATTTGCCCCCAGGCCAAGCTCAATGCATTCTACTTGCTCCCTCACATATAGAGCAACTCCCCCACGTCTCCTTGTTGGTCTGTCTTTCCTAAAGAGTCTGTAGCCATCTATGACAGCATGCCAGTCATGCGAGTTGTCCCACCATGTTTCTGTGATGGTGACCATGTTTCTGTGATGGCGCAGCAGCCCGGGAGTGGCGCAGCAGTTTGCGCAGCAGTTCGCACGGGCAGGGCGAGCGGGGAAGGCGACAGGCAGGGTGCAGCCGCCCCTCCTGGCAACTCAAGTAGTGGGCATCGCTCTTACAGGAGATATTCTAGCCATGGTTACCACCCGTGGTAAAGCTGTTGCTCGAAGGAGTGTGGGGACCCAGACGGAGGCCCCACGCAAGAACGCGGGTGTCCAGGTCTCTGGCTGCAGGGAGTGCCTGAGCCTGGCGCTCGTACCGGCGGACAGCAGAGACAACGGCTGTGTTCGGTGCGAGCAGGGGAATGACCTGCTCAGCCTGGTGGCAGAGCTGAAGGAGGAAGTGGAGAGGCTGAGGAGCATCCGGGAGTGTGAGAGGGAGATCGACTGGTGGAGCCGCACCCTGCCCTCCCTGAGGCCGAGGCAGCAGGAAGCAGCTCCACAGAAAGCAGAGAACCCCCAACCCTCTTGCCACCGAGCAGAAAGAGGGGGCCTAAGAGATGGGGGGGAATGGAAACGGGTCCCTGCTCGGGGGGGCAAGCGAATCTCCCCCCGGCCTCCCTCACCTGCCCAGTTGCCCTTAAGCAACGGATATGGGGCTCTGGAGTGTGAGGGACCGGCCACAGAGGATGTGGGTGAAGGTGAGGCTCCATCCAGGGGGTTGCCTAGAACGAGTCAGTCAGCCCCAAGAATTACGACTGCCTCAACTAAGAAAAAAAGGAGGGTCATTGTCATAGGTGATTCCCTTCTGAGGGGAACAGAGGGCCCGATCTGCCGACCGGACCCATCCCACAGGGAAGTCTGCTGCCTCCTTGGGGCCCGGGTTAGGGATGTTGCGAAGAAACTCCCTGGTCTGGTGCGGCCTTCTGATTACTACCCCCTCTTGGTAATGCAGGTTGGCGGGGACAAGACAGCAGAAAGAAGTCCCAAGGCCATCAAAAGGGACTTCAGGGCACTGGGGCGACTGGTTGAGGGATCAGGGGCGCAGGTGGTGTTTTCCTCCATCCCATCAGTGGCAGGGAACAGCACTGAAAGGCGCAGGAAAACTCACCTGGTTAACAGGTGGCTCAGGGACTGGTGCCATCAGTCAAATTTTGGCTTCTTTGATCATGGGGAGGTGTACACAGCACCGGGCCTGCTGGCGACAGGTGGAACTCAGCTATCTCAAAGGGGGAGAAGAATTCTTGGCCACGAGCTGGCGGGGCTCATTGAGAGAGCTTTAAACTAGGTTCAAAGGGGGTCCATCAGCTGTGGTCCGTAGGATATAAGCACGCCCTTCCCACTGGCCTGAGAATGTCTTGCAGGCTGGAGGAACTGTTTGAAACCAGGGGACATGAGCGCTTCTGCAGCAGATTTTTAAAAAATGCATAGTCTCGGTTATGAAACATTCAGGCACCAAGTTCTGTTTGTCTGCTTTTCCCAATAAAAGCCTCAGAAACGCCAGTGTAGCACTATCCAAGCCAAATTCAAGAGAAGCAAGTCTAAGCACATTCCAGACCTTCCTGCAGGTCTGATCACTTCAGCTGCGATCTGGGAGAAGCTGAATCTGTCACTGATGCACAGCAGCTGCAAGGAGGCAGGGGGTCCTCTACACATATCAGGAAACTGGTCTGACCCTGAAGCAGCCCATAGCCTCAGCACCCAGAAAAGCTGCACTGGCAGAGGTGGGCCCTGAACACCCCAGATAAGCCGTGCTTCTCATCTGGGCCTTGCTATGTCTCGTCAGTGAAGGCACTAATTCCTCCAGGAGTGCTAGAAAATGACACCAAAGGAGAAAGGGGAACACTTCAAGGTTACGCATGTAAAAGTCTAATTGTGCTGTTACTAAGGGTTCTTGAACTGACAAACTCTGGAAGGGAAGCAAAGGGCAAGAGAAGTCTGATGATGCAGCAGAGATGTCAAGGGGATACCTGAACAACGACAGTATTTCATCTCTCCTGTCCTGATCGTATTCAGACAGCAGAGAGTCTGAGGCAAGAGCCTGTATTAAGCCACCTCTGCATTTTATTTGCGCTCACCTGAGGCACTGACGCTCTCGGATGGTTGTTTGCTTCACTGTCACTCGAGATTCCCTCCATCTCTGAGTCTGAAGAGCTGTCTGAGTCACTGGTGCTCCCTGACTCCAGCCTGCTGGAATGTGCTGATGCCACACTCCTGGGCAGGGACTGTAGGGCACTCCAAGGCCACCATGAGATAAAACTAGAAAGCAGCATAGGTGAAGGTTACTTACTTGTTACAGTGACATGGCAGGATACAAACAAAAAACTGAAACCCCATGTTTTGGCACTGAGAGGAGAGGGGAGAAGGCCAAAGGAATACATTGCCATACTCAAAAGATAAAGCACCAGATCTTCAATTCCAACCCAGTCAGACAAATACGTACGCAGGATGCCATTGCTACGACGTGAAGCTGCATTTAGCCAACCAAACTTTAAAAAACAACTGGAACTGACAAGTGAAAGCCCCAATCCTCAAAAGAAAAATTTCCAATAAAGGCTAACAAGACAGAAACATACATTCCAGGGTGGTTTCTCTTTTTTGTATTCTCCCCCCTAATTATTCACTTCTTCATCTGTGTTACTTGGTCAAGGTGCTGTAACGGTCTTGTTAACAGCCATGTCAAGCAGCAGCATTTTTTGCAACACCCTCCCCTACCAGAAGTGTTTTCCTCCAGCACTGACAATGGGACCAGATGGAACTGAGGGAGAGCCATGAATTTTATATACAGCTTCTTTTTGTTTTGAAATTGGCTTACTGTTGGGGTCGATGTAGTTTGAGAGTTAGCATCACTAGGCCGCTTAAGCAAAACAGTTCGCATAGGCCGCTGGAAAGGGCAGCTAAGAATAACAATTGAGAAAGTTCTGATGGTGCACATGATGTGGGTTAGCAAAAACAAGATGTGTTCAAGGACGTGGAGGCGGCCTGTTGCTATTGGCGTTAGTGCATAGTTACCATTCGTAAGGGAATGTGGGGTGTGTGAACAGCGCGTGATTTATGTCTGTAGCCTATCCGAATAAGCATGATTGCGTGTGCAGATATGAAAAATGTATATAACCACGCAAGCAGACCAATAAATCGGGAATTGGCTGTGCATTGTATCAATGTGTGAGAGTCACTCCTGTCCCTGCATGGATGCTGAAACTCGGCAGCTTACAAAATCAAAATGTTGAGGGTTTTTTCTTTTGGTTTTTTTTTTGGTGGGTTGTTTTTTTTTTTTTTTTACTTTGAAAACTGTTTCCCAGTTTGTATGATTTGGAGGCAAGCTCCTTGCTGATCCAGACTGATATTGTGAGAACACTCTATTTCAACAGCTTGCAGAGATGCAGACCATGCCAAGAACTGGCGTGCCCTTCTGCAAGTCTGACTTTGTAGACCCTGTGCTTTAAGAATATAGATATCAAGGCAAAACTGTACGTCAGTGCTCTCCTCCAGGAAAAATTCTGGGCTTCTCCACCTCTCTTCCTCTAATGCTGGCATGTGTCTGTTCAGTCTACCTTGAATATTGCTTCTAACTAACAATACATGACAGGAACTGCTTACAATAAGCTGCCTTGTCTGGAGGAGCTGAAACAGCCTCAGTAAGTCCTTTTCTGTTTTCCACCTGCTTCCCTGTTTTGGGCTTCCTTCTGAACTAAAACTGGACTCACACCTCACCCATTACTACTACAACTGAAAATCCCATTAGCTCCAGTGTGATCTCCACATACGCTGGTGGAAGGGGAGAACAGGAGGGAACAGTTGGGGAATTACAATTCTGGTTCACAGGCAAAATCCAGCATGCCTGGATTATTCATTTCTAATTGGAGCTTTCCGTAAAACCCCACACAACTGAAGCCATTTTTGAACAGCAGCCTCAGGCAGCTAGAAACCAAAGCCTGTATCTACAAGAGAAACCAGGAACCCTCACCCATCTAACCCATATGTAAAAAGTAGTTTTGTTTTGTCTCCTTCTTTGGTCTAGCTAGTAGTTTGGTAACAAAACTGTACCTTGGAGGAGCAAGTGAAGAAGGTGGCTTTTCAACAACCTGTTTTGTTCACAAAAACAAAGAGGAGGGAGGAAAGGTTAGCATCAGGAACTCAGGACAACGCAACAAGTCATGATGATTTAAACGGATGTCTGTGTGCCTAGTGTATAAAACATCTAAAACTGACTTGGTCATCACCACTCCCTTCACTATTGCTGAGCTGCAGGTCGTCCTGGAGCATTCTGAAAGACAACCAGAAGATAAGTATCAGCCAAGGCAGACACATTTTCAAGCAGCAGACACTGAAAAAGGCTTGGTTTGCGCTTGCCAAAACAAATCAACAACCCACATCCTTTTTGAACATTCAGCATGCTCAGTCTGCTAAACTCTTGTCATTTACCCGAATGAATGATAAAATGGTAACACACAACCATGCTTTCCAACTCAGGATATTTTGTGATACAGGTCAGTATCACTGGCTGCCATCTACAACCAACCAAGGTGAAGTTCTGTGAGGGAAATGCTCCTCAACAAAGGTCGCCTAGCACACTAACACAGCAGGGCAGGGTAGAAGAAGTCTGATGCTTGTACAGCAAGAGACTAGCACGCTGTTAGCCTGCACTGGCTCCCCAAGGGGCAGAAAGCATCATCTTTGCACCAGAAGCTGTCCATGTTTACACACTCTGCTCGCAAGGGCTGTGAACATTTCTCCTGTCATAGGGGTTTTCTTTTTGCTGCTGAAGTCTCCTATCACACATACATAAGTAAATGCCAGCATCAAGCCTATCTCCTGTTTCTTCTCTACACAATGAACTTCATGCTTCTGCACATCTCAGCGGTAGCCGTAACATCGAGCAGTTCAGATACTCAAAGCAGTTTACAAGTGGGGACGCACGAACTCCATCTTACTATTGCTGAACTAGAGAGCAGGCTGCCTGAAAATGTTCCCAAAAGCACAATTTAGTCCTCTGCCTGCAGGTGGTAACTAGCGCTTGCAATTTCAGTGCATTATCGAGGTCCTCAAAAGGCTGGAATGGAAAGATCTGTGGGGAAGGACCCAAAATTCTCCCACATTGTTATCCCCCCCTTTGGCAATCATGCAGGCATCCCAAAAGGAGCTGGAAAACAGAAAGATAAAACTTTTGCTATTGAAAAGTATAGTGATTCAAATCTTGAAACTAGCTGGAGACCGACTCCTCAACGCAGAGAATTACACAAGTGTCATTCCAAAAATGGGATAAAAAGCTTGGGAAGCAAGACAGGGATTTTAATCATTCAGGTCAAACCTCTGTGTCTTTCAACCCCATTTCAAACTAAGGGCTCTCTGTGAGAAATTGTTCTCTTGCCCTAATAAGAAAAATAAGCCTCCAACCCCTCATAACAACACATTTGATAGCAAGAAAACAAATATGAGAGATCCCGAGTGATCCACATCACCTTAGAAAAGTGGGGAGAGGGTTAGTGTTCCTGATGCTTGTTAGGAAAAGGAAACTACACAAACCTTCACACTCTTTCAAGCCTTCATGTCAAATTATTAAGCAAGCAACAAAGATTTATGGCTCTGTGGGTCACCTCTAACGCCCCTGAGCAGTTTGTTTTTACGATTCCATGACAACAGAGGAGTAAAAACCTTGACCAAAGAAGGGCTACTTCCATTCCAGCGCAGCCAGGTTCTAACTTCCTTCCAGGTCACCCTCCCTCCAGGCAGTGCTGGGAAGAGCCTGTCCCCATCCCCTTGACGCCTTCCCCACAGGCACCAGGCTGTGCTGTGAGGTGCCCCGACCTCTCCTCTGCTCCGTGCTGAACCAGCTCCATCCCCACAGAGTCTCCTTGCCTCCCCTGAGCCCCTCTGGTTTGTCAGCCTGTCTGCAGGACCCCAAATGGATTGTGGTGCCCGGAGGAGGCCTGGTGGGTGCTGAGGAGAGGGGATCACCCTTGTGCCCTCTGGCTAGGGGAGAGAAATGCGAGAAAATGCAAGAGACCAAGACATGTGCTGCTTGCGACTCCCCATGGGACAAATCAGGGGAGCCCCGAGGGCTGGCCAGCAGTGCCAGGGTGTGGGGAGACCCGCGGGGCTTTGTCCTGCAGCCCCCCCAGGGAGGCACGAGGTGTTACACAGCAAACTCTCTTGCCATATGTGCCTGGAGACGTCTGCCCCAGCCAGAGCGACCTGACGGGGCCCTGGGAAGACACAGCCGAAGCCTCGGTGCCTGGCGGGAAACACCGATGCCGAGCCCAGGGCGACAGGTGAGGGGACGGAGTGGGTTGTGGTAACCCCCGGTGCATGTTCTGGGGCTGCGGTGGTGCCGGGGCGAGCGTCGTGGGCCAGGGTGGCCTGTTGGGATGTCCTCGAGTGATGGGTTCTGATGTCTTTGAGACCCCAAGTGACAGGTTCTGTTGTCACCAAGGGGTGGGCTGTGATGTCACCTAGAGATGGCTTGTGACCAGGAGCTCCTCGCTGCTTATATCCAGGCACCGAGCCCACCCGGCTGGCTCGTGCCTGCACTCCAGCTGAGCAGTTCGTGAGGCTGGAATATTGAGCAAAGCCTTTGGTGCTGGTGTCCTGCTCAGGAGCTGTCCTGCTCAGCTCTCCACGCCTGACCCCAGAGCCTCTCAAGGATTATCCCTGGCCCTGCCAGCTTCAGGCAGCCGCGGCACCCAGGAGCCGCCCTCGCAGCAGCAGAGGTGAGCTGGGGGGAACCTCACCCTGGGCACCTGGGAGGGTTTCCTTCTGGAGGGACCTGGGCATTTCTTCCACCCCTCCCCAGGCCGGCCAGTGACCGTGGCCTCTCTTCTAGCACAACACCTGCTGTTGCAGCGCCCGTCACCCATTGGAGGGAGGGTTTGGTCCAGCTCCCCCCAGCCCACCGCAGTGGGTGGAGAGCATGGCCACAGAGGTGGAGGACCGCTGCCCAGTGTGCCTGGACAGCTGGGATGATGCCGCCTACATGATGCCGTGCCTCCACCGCTTCTGTTACCAGTGCATCCTGCGGTGGGCTGAGAGTACGCCCGAGTGCCCCCTCTGCAAGAGGAGAGTGCAATCCATCGTGCACTTGGTGTGGGCGGACAACGGCTTTGAGGAGCACATGATCACACCACCTGCGGAATCCGCCGTCGTCGTCCACCAGGCAGGAGATGCTCGTGGCCATCCATCCGCCCACAGTCCTGCAGCAACAGAGACAGATCCTGCAGAGCGCCGGCTGCACAGGGCTCCTCCGGGCGGTCTCGAGCCACTCACCTGGGCAGCCCTTTTCCGGTTCCACCCAGCTCTCCTCGAGCATCTCCTGCCCTGGGTGCATCAGGAGCTGGGAGGGATCCTTCCTAACCATCATTTGTGGGTAGACACCGTGGAGACCCTCATCATAGTTACCCTTGGCCTCTTCGGGCTGGATGAAGAGATCCTGGTCCAGGTGCTGGCGGCCAGCCTGCAGCACTGCACGGCGGCGTTCGTCCAACAGCTCCTCGATTTCGCCGTGCAGCGCTGCAGCTGGGAGGCCCACTGCCTGCTGGGCCTGGAGGGCAGCCCCGCTGCTGAGGGGTGGGAGGGCAGCCCCGCGGCGGCCCCTTGTCCTGCTGCCTCCCATGAAGAGGAGTGCCCCTGCACCTCCACCGCTGCTCTTGGCGGGGGTCCCAGCAGCCCCCCCGACGCCCCCGTTCCCACCCACAGGGAGCAGGAGGGGCAGCACAAGGGGCCGGGGGAGGCCGTGGCAGGGCCCTCCTCTCCCAGCCGGGGCAGGGACCGCCGCCCTGCGAGGCCACGGCGAGGCCAGAAGAGGAGGGCCAGCAGCTCCCAGGACCCCTCCCGGCTCCTCAAGAGGCCACACCGACGGCACCGATAGAGCCAGGCCCAGGGGCTGCCAACACCAGGGCCGGGCCAGCAGCTGGGGCGCGTGCCGGCCCGACAGTCCATCTCCAGGCTCTCCCTAGTCTAGATATCTCAAAGAAAATAAATGGATGAAAACTACAGAAAGCGTCTCAGTGTTATTAACGATGTCACCAGTGCTGCCTCCTCCCCCTCTTCCTGGTGCTGCGTTCTCCATTGACCTTAACAACAGGCTTTAACCTTTGGTCAGCCCTGCAACGGTCAGGCAGCCGGGTTAGGTGATTGTTTCAGCTTCCTTTCCAGCTGGAATTATTCTATTATATTCTACTTCTAACTTTTTTAAGGGGTTGCTGGAAGATCCTAGTGATCCCGTCAAATCCATACCTGCCTGATTTAGAGAGAAGGATGTTGTGGGGGACTGTGTCGAAGGCTTTACGGAAATCCAGGTAGATGACATCCCCTTGTCTGCTGATGCAGTCGCTCCACCATAGAAAGACCGACCACTATGCTGGTCAGGTAGGACTTGCCCTTGGTGAAGCCATGCTGGCTGTCTCAAATCACCTCCCTGACCCCATGTGCCTTAGCATAGCTGCTAGGAGGATCTGTTCCATGATCTTCCCAGGCACAGAGGTGAGGCCAACAGGTCAGTAGTTCCCCGGGTCCTCCTTTCTACCCTTTCCAAAAAAGGGCACGATGTTTCCCTTCCTCCAGTCACCAGAGACTTCACGTGATTGTCATCACCTTGCAAATATGGTGGAGAGTGGCTTGGCAACTACATCAGCCAATTTCCTCAGGACTCTGGGATGCATCTCATCAGGTCCCATAGACTTATGTCTGCTCAGGTTTCTCAGATAGTCACAAACCTGACCTTTCCTTACAGTGGGAGGGGCTTTGCACCTCTGGTCCCCATCTTGCAGTCCATGGACTTGGGACAGGCAAGCAGAGAGGCTGCCAGTGAAAAGTGGGGCAAAAAAAGTTGCTGAGTACCTCAGTCATCTCCTCGTCTGTTGATACGGGGTCACCATTCTTGTTCATCAGCGGGGTACGCTTTCTTTAACCTTCCTTTTCTGGCTGACGTACCTGTAGAAGCCCTTCTGGTTATTCTGTGCATCCCTTGCCAGGTTCAGCTCCAGCCACACCCTGGCCCTCCTGACCCCGTCCCTGCACAAACCAGGCAGCATCCCTATACTCTTCCCAAGACACCTGTCCCTGCTTCCACTGCCAGGGCAGTTCCCTCTTGCCCTTTGGTCTGACCAGACGGTCTCGGCTCAGCCATGCCAGTCTCTTCCCTTCCCTGCCTGACTCCTTTCACCTGGGCACTGAGAGCTCCTGCGCTCTATGGAAAGCATCCTTAAAGATCCGCCAGCTCTGTTCTGCCCCCCTGTCCCTGAGGACCATTTCCCAGGGGGTCCTACTGAGTAGCTCCTTGAAGAGCTGGAATTTTGCTTTCCTCAAATTTAGGGTCATGACTACACTCCTCGCCTTTCCCATATCCCTCAGGACTGTGAACTCCACCATTGCGTGGTCACTGCAGCCCAGGCTGATAATGAAATGATAATTCATGATAATGAAAAAATTGTTTGGAGAGAGAATATAGGAGATGCTGTGAATTAGCTTTCATCACAAAAAACAGTTTCAACTGGAAGACAGTAGCATTTATGAGGGGAAAAGTGTGGTTTTCTTCCTTTGTTCACCAACTACATACAGCAAATGTATAGTTTCAATTTGATTTTCATGGCCTCGATAATTTTCAATAAAGGGACCCAGAAGAGGAGCCGGCCTGACAGTCCATCTCCAGGCTCTCCCTAGTCCAGATAGGGCACACGTCACCAGCCGGGGGGTCTCCAGGGCCAGCCCGTGCCCCACTGCTCATCTCCCCAGCCCTGTCCTCCTCCCCACCGCACCCTCTGCCCCCACATCCCGGGGCTCTGCTCTCCTACCAGCCTGCGCTGCCCACTGCAGCCTTGTGAAGGCAGTGCCCAAATCCCTCCTCCTGCACGGAGTCACGGCTTGGGGCTGCTCTCAGCATCACGCCAGGCTCATACCCTGCCGAGGCAGGAGCCCCAGCAAGTTCAGCCAGGGGAAGCGCAAAGTCCTGCACCTGGGGAGGGACAACGCCAGGCTCCAGCACGTGTGGTGGGCTGCCCGGCTGGAAAGGAGCTTGGCAGAAGAAGCCCTGCAGGTCCTGGTGGGCACCGCGCTGACTGGGAGCCAACAACGTGCCCTTGCCACAAGGAACACTAACCGTGTCCAGGACTGCATCAGGAGGAGTGAGGTGAGGAAGGTGAGCCTTCCCCTCCACTTGGCACTGGTGATGCCACAGCTGGAGCACCGCGTCGGCTTCTGGGTTCCCCAGTAGGAGAGAGGCATGCACATACTGGAGAGAGCTCAGCAAACGGCCGTGAAGACCATTAGCACACTGAAGAATCTCTCCTCTGAGGAGAGGCTGAGCAAGCTGGGACTGGGGAAGAGGAGGCTCAGAGGGCATCTCATCAACGCAAAGAAAAGGCCTGAAGGGAGGCTGCAGAGAAGACGCAGCCAGGCTCTCTCCGGTGGTGCCCAGTGACAGGAGAAGGGATACTGAAGAGCAGTCTGGACACGATCCTGAGGCAGTGGCTCTAGCTGTCTCTCGCTGCAGCAGGTGGCCCTGACAGGATGACATCCAGAGGTCCCTTCCAACCTCAACCTTCCTGGGACTCTGTGAAAGTACTTGAGCTGTGTAAAGAATCCATTCTAATAACTTCATTTTGGTTCTCTGCATTAAAGAAGGAAAGTAGTACAATTCTGCTCTGCTGACACTTATCAGCCATCCTCAGCACACACCAGGATGGATGGCACAGGTGCAGTTTCCGCTACGAAGTCAACGGACTGAAATCTAGGACTGTTAGGAAAGACTCGGAACCCTTACACTACGATTTTTGCCTGTCGAGTCGCCGGGGTGTTCAAACAGCATGGCTGCATTTTCAGCTGCTCCGTACGCAGCAGCTCCTGCTCCAGCTCCCGAGAGCTACCCCAGGGTGGGCTGCGTGGCACAGGTCCCTCTCTTCACAGCAGTTGCTGAGTCTGTACCAGGATGTCTGAACTAGATGGAGAGTTTTGGAAAATGCTGAGGGCCTTCCTGGTCACACTCGTACCACGAGGCATTCCTCTACCATCCCCAGCAGGGGAAGAGCTGAGGGACTGAAAAAGCTGAAGCTGTAGGAACTGAAGATTTTGATAGTTCAGCACACCAAGCGCAATCTTAATCTTATCGCTGCCGTCTCTTTTGTACGTCTTTACTTCATGTTGCCTAAGGAAAAAATCTCCTCTTTAAACAAAGAGATTTGCAAACTGCCCTATGAGCTTAAATAGTCCCCCCAACTACATCTTCTTGTATCTTACTGGACGACTCCAAGACAGATTCACTGCTGGCCAAGGCAGAGCCCATCAGTGATGGTGGTAGCGCCTCTGTGACAATGTATTTAAGATAGGGGGAAAAAACCCCTGCAGCAGGAGAGAGGAGTGAGATGACGTGAGAGCAACAACTCTGCAGACACCAAGGTCAGTGAAAATGCAGAGGGAGGAGCTGCCCCAGGTGTCGGAGCAGGGAGTTTTCCCCTGAAGCCCGTGATGCAGACCATGGTGAGGCAGGCTGTGCCCCTGCAAGCCCATGCAGGTCCATGGTAGAGCAGATCTCCACCTGCAGCCCATGGAGGAACCCATACCAGAGCAGGCGGATGTGCCCAAAGGGGGCTGTTACCCCGTGGAGAGCCCGCGCTGGAGCAAGGTCCTGACAGGACCTGTGGCCCCATGCAGAGAGAGGAGCCCACGCCGGAGCAGGGTTGCTGGCAGGACTTGTGACCCCGTGGGGGACCCACGCTGGAGCAGCCTGTTCCTGAAGGACTGCACCCCGTGGGAGGACCCACACGGGGGCAGTTTGGGAGGAACTGCGGCCTGTGGGAAGGACTCCTGTTGCAGAAGCTTGTGGAGGACTGTCTTCCGTGAGAGGAAGCCCATGCCAGAGCAGGGGCAGAGTGTGAGGAGTCCTCCCCTGAGGAGGAAGGAGCGGCAGAGACAGCGTGTGATGAACTGACTGCAACCCCATTCCCCGTCCCCCTACACCACTCAGGGGGAGCAGGGAGAGAATTCAGGAGTGAAGTTGAGCCCGGGAAGAAGGGAGGGGTGGGGGGAAGGTGTTTTTTAAGATTTGTGTTTTATTTCTCATTACCCTGTTCTGATTTGATCGGTAATAAACTAATTTCTCCAAGTCTACTCTGTTTTGCCCATGATGGTAATTGGTGAATGATGTCTCCCTGTCCCCACCTCAACCCGTGAGCCCTTTGTTGTATTTTCTCTCCCCTCTCCAGTTGAGGAGGGCGAGTGATAAAGCAGCTTTGGTGGGCACCTGGTCTCCAGCCAGGCTAAAGCATGACAATGGAATAAAACATAACATACAATAAGGTCTAAAATGTCATAGCTGATCTGCCCAGAATCTGTATTTTAACACTCTTAAACTCTAGTAACGTTCTCCTAACATAGCTTTTTGAGTGTAACTTCCTGGGGTTGTACAAAAAGAAAACAGAAGAAGTTTTCCATACAGCCTCAAACACCCATGCCAATTATCACCCAAGTTAAAATCTTTACAGCTACCACATATATGTGGCAGCTGTCAGAGCAGAATAAAAACGGTAGCAGCTTGCCATGCTGTAGGGACCTGCTTCGAAGAAGCAACCCATTTTGTCAGTGTGTTTCAGATGTACCAGGTGGCAGCAGAAACCTACTGAGGCCTCTTCACGGCTACGGCTCTCTTCTCAGCTCCACTGCCCCGTCCGCCTTTGCCTCAGAGCAGCTCGAAGTAAGCACTATAAGAAAATACTCCATTCACCCATGAAGCCTATGGTTGAAGTGGGCATATATGGCTTCTCTACTTGAATGACATATGCAAAATTCCTTCACTCATTCTTCCCTTTCTGATGACACAAAGCATGATCAGTTACTATTTGGATGACAGGAGCCAAAAAGAGATGAAATAGTGTCACTGCTCCACAGGACTGATGCAAGTACAGGCTGATCAGGAAAAAGTTGTGATAAGCTCAAATACACTCAGCAAAAATAGTCCTCAGAAAGGCTGACAGGAATAATGAAAAAATTCCTCACTCGACATACCCCAACATGTTTTACCTTTAAAAGGCATTGTAACGTGCTGAAATCTGTCCTATTTTCAAGGAGCTGAAGACAAATCATTATTTTAGGATGAGAAAAAAAAAAAAAGATTTTTCAAGCTTTACTCTTCGAATAGCAATAAAATACTCTAAATGAAACTCCTAATGAGTCAGTCACCGAGCATTTTAAGGTGAAAGCATTACAAGTTTGAAAAATTGAATTAACTAAAGACAAGGAAACATGAGATAACCGAAGTAAGTTGAATACTGAGAGCATATGGAGAACATGAATTTCTTCAACTGGAGAGTATGTCTCCAGTACTGTCCTGCAGAGCTCCTTAGGAGAAGGTGGAGTGGGAGGACAAATGGGAAAAAATGTCAACAAAGGTAAATCACCTCTTTTTCTATCTTCTTCTTCACTAGTACTTCTTGTCAAGGCACATTATTTTATGACAACACCACCAGAAGGAAATATATCCTGAAAATCATCTACGTTATTACCTTTATCCACTGCTAAAAAGAGACCAGTAACCACAACTCAGTTTTCCTTATGTAAACTGACCACACAGAAAAAGAGAGGGGGAGAAAGTATTGACCAAAATCACAGCTTCATAATAGCCACAACAATAGGGCATTTGAAATTGCACAGTAATTGTCTAGATTAGGGATAGGATGGGATAGTTTCTTACACAAAGTTCATACCAGTGCTCCCATTATGGTAGTTTTTACTGTTCTCTCTACACGAGGCAGAGAGTTCTCCATTAAATGCAGCAGTATCCATTAAAGTTGGATACAGTGCTTTTGAAATAGGTGCCACCCATTGGAAACAAAACAGGGGCACAGAAAGGGTATAAGGTTCCCCAGAACTTCCAGAAATGAAGGCTAAAGCTACGTGGAGTCACAGCTATGCACTTGTTTTCCAGTCACTGCTTTTTCCCCAGAAAGGCAGATATCTTAATTCAAGTGACGATGATTTATTCATAAAATAAAACCCAAAAGGCTTCATAACACAAAGACCTCCTTCTACATTAGTCATTATATAACTTTCACTCACCCTGAATCCAGGACAAGCCAGTCAACAACAGAATTGGAATCCTAAAGTACCAGATGTTCTGTAAAAGTGGATCATTATTTAAATTACCATTTTTGCACAGTGGTAGTTAACTCTCTCTTTTTTCCTAGTCTGATCCTTAGCAACATTATTCAGCCTTCAGGTCAAGACATCAAATGTCATTTACAGCATCACTCAGTACTGACTTAGTTAATGAAGACTTTGATAAAAACATAATACACAAGTGCCACTTCCTAAAAATGAGAAATACATATTTTTATTAATTTTTGTAAGTAATATGAGCAATAAGCCTTAAAACTTGCCACGATCCTTAGTAGAAATATAAAAATAAGCAGAAATTCATAAACAACAATCCAAAATCAAATATCAAGAGCACGTGTTATTTAGGTATCCACAGTAACAAAAGCAAAACTTTCATACCTGCACCTGGAGCGACTGCCAACTTTGTTTCAGCTAGGCCCATTTGAGCAGAAGAGGCTAAAAAACAGGATGGAAATGAGTTCTTACTATAAACTACAAGAAACTTTGCAAAATATGTAGTCATGACCTACAAGATTGTTCATTTATTACACTTCCTTTATGAAGAATAAATCACTCAAAAAACATTTGTTTACAAAAATCTTTAAATAGATTTGACTGATCTGCCTTTAGTAAAAGATCCAACTATTCCCATCAAGGCAGCTCTGCACCAAGTAAGCAATTACAGTGAGTAACAGACACTTCTCTGCAAAATGTGAAATACGAACAGAAAAATACTGTTATTATTTAAGGTCCTAATATGGGGTAGAATTCTGTATCTGATTATTATGAATTCTTTCGCTGGCAGACTATTCTCTAAGGGTAGAACAGCTTTGTATACCGTAAGTTACTGGCAACTGTTCAGAAACAAGTTTCCATTTACTTTCCATCCCATGGCTTTACAGCTCTGACCGCCGGATAGGCCAAGGTTCCTCTTTTCAAGCACTGTTGTCACTTTGCTTGTGTAACAGCTTGCTTACTTGTGTAATAATACTCTCACCAACAACTTTTGCTTTTTCCCTCCAACCTCTTTAGATAAAGTCAAATCTCCATCTAGGACACTTCAAATACAGAAGAGAATACTTTAAGAACTACATAAAATATCAAAAGAACTACATAAACTGTCTGGCAATACTGATAAAATGAAGGTCATAAGAATAAAACATGTAGCAACAACAATCCAGCTACCAGTGGTCAGTTCTCCAAAACAAACATTAGCAAGTACCTAGACAGGTTTCTGCTAAATCCTTTTAAAACAATTGGTTATAAACAACATCAAATACAAAATAAGTTTGATAACATTGTTGCCCAAACAAGGCTTAGGCAAGCCACCTGCAACACTAACAATCCTATGTCCTGCCAACAGGATTGAGACCTACCTGCTACTCTCCTGTCACGGGCTAACGCGAGTTCTGGGCCACCACCTCATGCACTTCCACCTACTGCAGCAACAGCAGGTACAGGCAGATGAGCTGAGAAAGAAAGCACCAATTCACATTGGCCTCGTAAAGAACATCTCTGAAACACCATTTCACTCCAATCACGGTTTCTATTGAATTTATCATCAGTGTTCTGCCATTTCAACGTTCAGCTTAAGTCACTGCTCTTCAGCTCCAACAAGTTTAAGTTCTCTTCCTCACCACGAACTCAAAGAAGTTTGAGGAAAAATGTATTTTTCACTTGAGAAATCAACTTGTACATTATAGCTTTCATTACATTTAACATAACATTTACCACAAGCTATCAGTAATTTTAAACTATACTCCAGCAATATTTCAGTACGACTGTCGCCTTTGTTGGCGTGGCGACCTGGTTCAGGGACGGCTCGGCGACCCACCCCTCGGCCGCTCGGGTCATCAGCACGCAGACACCAATGTGGTGGACGGCAAATGGCGTTTATTGATAAATAACACAGCGTTATATAGCCTAGGTTTACAGCATCACTTCCGTCTGCTTACTTCACGGGTTAAACGCTATTGGCTATTAGGAGAGGGGGGGGGACACTACCTTTCCGTACAGCGCGACATCTTCAGACCGCCAAGCCTTAACTACCCACATACGACACTTTTGCTGCTAAAGTTTTCAAGATAGTCAAAAGCAATTCATTGCTCTACCATCCCCAATGGGGGAAGAGCCAAGGAATCACATTCGTGGCTTCAGACAACTTACTCCATAGTCGTGTTCTCTCCTTTACAGCATCTCCAACCTTTTCCTCCAGTCAGGACCACAGACCAATCCTTCCATACCGTGCCAGTGCACCATACAACCAGCCCAGGCTTATGTCTTCCAAAGAGAGTAAATAAAATAAAAAAATCAGTATGTGAACGGAACAAAGTCTGTAAGCTTAAATAATCTAATCTAACTAAATAATGTATCTATTAATTAGTCAATAAAATAAATTGTATGGAGAAAAGGAATGCCCTACAGATACTTCTAAAAGCTGAACACCATACTTATGCCTCAGAAAACATTCATACAAAAATATGTGCGCCTGCGACGCTGCGGACGTGCAGTAGCTCTGTGTCTGAGGTGACAGCTCCATCGCTTTGTTGTCCCTTTTGCTAAAAAAAATGACCCCAGACCAGAGCCAGGCAAACAGAATGTGAGTTCAGGCTGAGGAGAGCTTGGCACAGAATGACTCTCCTCAGGCAAACAAATGTAGTCTAAGGTCTGATTGCCCATTAATTAAGACACGGCTGGAGGAATTGTGCAGTTCTTTCAAGCTAATTGCTCAAATGCCCTTTCCAAGACTTCAGGGAAAATATCCCAGAGCATACTGACTGACTGGACTAAGTCAGTTTCTTTCTGATCATGCAGAGATACAAATCTGGATACACAGGCAGCAAAATTCCACTGTGTGAAACCTGATGAAACACAACCACCACAGGAAATCTAGAAAATACACTGTTCTTAGCAATTGTTAATGTTTTTTACACATGGTATGCAGGTTTCTCTGGTTAATTCCTCAGAATAGTTTATGCCATGTATTTGGCATGTGCTGCTGTACAAAAGAAATTACCACATGTGAAAATAAGCATACATCTTTTTTTATAATATAGAAACAGGTTTGAAGTAAATTGTCCTGTAAAAGCTGCAATCTAGTGAAATCTAATATTTGGTGTGTTTTATTATCTGCTCCAGCCAAACTAGCGGCACCTCAGCATACACCACTCAGTGCCTTCGCAGTTTGTACATGTGCCTTACATTGGTCTCCATGGGGTGAATTAACCTACGTGAGATGGAACTTGAAATACCAAGTAAGGATAAATGTTTCCTCCTCTAGAACCAAAGAGACCTTAGCTTTTGGATTCATCCGATGCGGGTTAGGGAACAAAATACAATTAACACTTCCTATGTTTGCCTAGACAACAGAGAGGCATTAACTCCTTATTTCCTCACAGGATCCAGCTCTCAGGCAGGAGTTCTCAGGCTACAATACAGTCGACACAGAGGGATCCCCTCTCTCCACAAAGACGGCTGCACTGGCAATGCTCATCAGAGGAGGATGTTGTGCAGTTTAAGTGGCTGGATCAGAGATACCAGTGACTTGGCACACAGTGAGGTCCTGCGACGGGGCAGGGAGTGCTGGGTGGTTGGGACAGAAGTTCTGCTGCTGCTATGTGTAAATTGCCCGAGTAGCCTTGAGAACTCTAAAAGCCTGCAGGGTGGAATACCTGCGGGAGCCATCCGCGGAGGTGACATCACCCCGCGTGCAGACACAGAAATAACTTCCCACGCTGTTGGAGCATTCACCGCCTTCACGGGCTCCTGGATGCTGCTGCATTCATCAGCACCTATCCAAAAAGGAAAGGACCTAGGATAACGAGCACAGCACTTGAACACATTGTATTAAAAAGAGGAACAGACAGCTTCTCTGAAATAAAGTTGTTACTCAACTCAGACTGAATAACATATTGCTGGTATTTGCATACTGCAGATAATTTTGTTTGACATCTAATGGAGGCTTTCCTCATCCACTCAAGCGGTGCACCATGTCAAGTCGCAGAGTACGTCACAGCAGTCTCGGATTCGCTCTAAATGACACATACTGAGTGCCGTCTCTACGAAGCACACAAGAGCTACAAGGCAATCTATAAAAATCTGACTACTAAAACCAGCACGCACCTGAGAACTGGAAGTTTCCCCTTCATCTTCACTCCGTTTGCCACAGGTACCTGCTACTTCAAAGGCAGTAATCTTAATTACAAGAACACAACATCTGGTCTTCTACCAAAGGAAACCAAACTCCCAACCAGCTGGTCAGGCAGTACAAAGCCCACTGAGGTCATGTGTAGGTGGATTTTGTAGCTATGGCAAGTGAAAGACAGAGGAAGGAAGTAGTTAGCCACTTCTGCAAAGCTGCAGGACACAGACCATCCTTCTCACCTGGCTACGAGCACAGGAGTTTAACACTGTCTAGGGCTCTTGTCCAAGAATGACAGGGAGCTGGGAAGGGACGCAGGAACTTCCCGAAATCTGGGCAGTGACCAGAGTGGAAGGAAGACTCCTCAGTCTTCTTCACGCAGATAGAAAACCACGTTTTTAACCAACTAACATGGAGAACCCTTGTGCAAGCATAACTCTCTTACTTACTGGAGCAGCACCAAGTCAGTGAATTTTTTCTTCCATTAGTTTTTGAGCTCAAGCTCTGCCTCTCTTTCCCTCTCCCTGGTTCTTGCATGCACAATTCTTTCAGCTAGATCTCTGTTCCCTCTGAATCGGAATTCTGAGATTTTACTTCAGGAGGAGCTATTTTTAGGATGGCTGATTGAAAAAGGTACTCAATTTCCTCCCTTCCCCCTTCCAAAATACATAAATTAAATGCTCCCGGGGAAAATGTTTCAGAGACAGTAAGAGGAGATGTTGTCTTAAGGGTAAAGAAGACTGGTGGCATGAACAGCTGCGGTTCCAGTGTTGCACACAAGAGGAGAAAGCCAGTCTCAGTGTGAGAACCAATCTAAATGTATGGCATAAACTCTGCAGGTGTGAGTATTAATAGGTGAGCTTCTGCCAAAATACCCAGCCTGGCTACCTCCCATCCAGAATTCATCACTTCTACTGCTACACTAACCAGGATTTTATAAATAACTGAATTAAAAGTACCAGAAAAGGGACACTCAGCTGCTGAATTCTGAAAAAGAGTTCCCTGAAAATAGTTTTAGTCTCTAGTAATACCCACTAGTATCAAAGCTGAATAACACAGAGTGTAGTGAAGTTAGACATTAAAGCAGGAAAGCCAGAAATGGAACTGTCTCTTTGAAAGGGTTCTTTGCGTTTTGGTGCCACGATTTCACAAACAAGGAGCCAGCCTGTGCCATGGAGTCCTAGCCCTGGCAAGTCAATACTACACCACCTCTCTTTCTGGAAGAGCATCAGAGGCATCCGACCTCCTAGAGTACCTTGGACCATAAAGGGTGTCATAACTCACTGCATTTAGTCAAGGAACATGATGTATTTTCGGTCTGAGAAATTTAACTGGAACACATCTACTAGATCCTTGAAGCACTACTAAGTAGTAGTCCACCTCTTCTGTAAACCAGCAAGCACAACTGAAAGCTTACTTTGCCTATCAGTTTATCTATATACTATCCATCTCCGAACAACCCACAGATCTAAGTTCCATTAATTCTGCAAGATAACATCTCAAAAATGTACAGAATTTAATTCTGAAAAAGACAATGAAAACTCAGTATGTTGTCAACCAAAACTTTCCAGCCAAAAAAGAGAAAGGTTTAGGTTTTTCTTTTGTTCAGTTAAGACGTCACACCAGTGAAAGCTGGAATTTGGTACAACCCTTGTAATGGCCTTTTCCACGTTTTTTTCAGCTCTGCGCCCATTCCTTGAGTCCTTCCAAGACCTGCCCAGCAGCGGAAGGAGTTGTCCTGACTACTGGTGAAAATCTATAGATCAGCAATAAACAAAAGCCTATAAATAATATCAGTAACATTGAACGCTGAGCTGGATTAATTTTAAAGGCTGTATTTTCCCAAAGAGTCTAAGCTGCCCAGTTACATTTCTACACATGAGGGCATGCACACAGTTGCACACAGCAGCTGTTCTCCTGTGCTTTGCAAAGCCTTTCAACCCCCTTTACTGATATACAATTGCCATTAACTTCTGCAAGGTCCGTGTCAGTAAGTTGTAATATGAGGCTCCAAATAAATTCAATTAGCTGAATATATGCCTTTTTACTGTGGTTTGTTTTAGGTTTTTTCTCCAGAAAGAAACACGGGAATATAATGCCAGCAAATAGCCTAGCCAAGCAGTGTTTATTGCTCAGCATAGTTCTAGCAAAATCCCTCATGGCACAAAAAGCATAACATGAATATTTCTACTTACTGTAACAATAGTTTTTGTTTCCAGGAGGAACAACAGGAAAAAAAATCCTAACGCACAAAATACATTTGAATGTTTAAGGGTAAAAGACATAGCAGGAGATCTCAAATCCCTCCTTCGTAAGTAGAAGACTTGCTGTTAAATAAAGCAGCTCTCAACAGTTAGCGTAAATTTCCAGCCTCTGCCTCTGAACACTGGAGCCTTGCCTGGTTACAGACTCCAACTTGGATTTTGTCCTTTGTAGCCAGCAAGTAATATTTCACCTGGTTTTCCATACTGAAAGAAGAGAATGGAGTCAGCAGGATACTCCATACTACATCACTTCTACGTAATGCTTTAATTAAAAAATTCCATTAAAACAACGCAGTTTCTGTGAAGCCATTTCTCTGTGCACAGGTTCTAACTCACAGGAGACCAGTTCCTTCTGTCCTTCCCAATGGCCCAATCCATCTACAGAGACGATGTGACTTCACTCAGATGACCAGTCCCACTGACTGGAAGTGTAACTGCGGGAAGGACTGGCTAGAGTTTTTTCCTATAAATCTCACACTGAGACATTACGAACTCTCAAAGCCTGAATGAAACTATGGCTTGGCTTTCATTCTCTGCTCCATTCCTGGAATAATGTCAGCATGATATTACGCTGGTATAATTTTGGCATTACCACCTTGGCTGTGAAGCATGGAGAAATGGACAAGTAATAGCTTCATTCCTTTTTTTTTTTTCCAGAAAAAATGCTACACAGTGGGCATTGTGGGTTGCTACCTGCACAGTTCCCTGGGGGGAACTATGTGACTAGGGAAGATCGTGGGGAAGCTGTGAGCAGGGACTAATTAGTGCCTAATTTTGGCCACAGACAGAAGTGGCAGGGGCTTAGAAGAAGCAAAGCCAGAGCATATGACTTGTTCTGCAGTAGGCTGCCAACAAAGCAGGAACGGAAAACCCATTGATTACTGAACTATGAAATAAGAGCAAATATTTCAGACTGCAGATGATGGTTCACTTCGATTACACATGGTCCCACAAGCATCACAGAGTTTTAAGCACGTACGTCTTAAAAATACGTTCACCTTTTCCTGTGGATACTATCGGGAAGAACTGCTGAATAACATTTTTAACAATTAACGCAGAGTTTTAGATAGGCTGAAGAAGTAGAATGCAGAGAATGCTTTAATTACTGTTCTCAGAAGGAAGGACACAGGTCACTCAGTAAGTTCTCCTCTTGGCATCAAAGCCTGCACGCAGATGCCAGGCAGAAACACAACATACACAAAACGACCTGCATTTTTCGGATCTCTGTGAAAACATCTATTTGATGTATTCTAACTGCATCCTTGCCTGAGAGGAGGTATCAGGTCTTCTTCTCATGGAGCTCTTCTAGGGTTAACAGCAGTAGAGCATGAGCACTGCCATGGGCAGATCACAGACCTCACAGAACGTGGACTTCATTTGTTGAACTGAGACAGCAGTCCATCACAACAGCTATCCAAATGCTGTCTTTGCTCTGACGATACATTTATCGCACTACAAATGCCTTTTTTTAGGACTAACACCTCAACAGCCGGCTTGGCCGAAGGCACTACTGCCCTACTCCTGCTGTACAAGCCTCATGGAATAATAACAAATACACCATGATTGAGAGAATCAAAAGCCCAAGTGTGCTTCTCGTGAACAAAGCTAAGTAACTATTCATTAAAAAACGTAAAAGTTACTCTCTAACATGAACATAGCTAAGTAACTATTCATCAAAAAACGTAAAGGTTACTCTCTAACATGAAAGTAACCGTGGCATTCAATACTATAAGCAGTTCTATATAGTCTCAGCCTGAAAGAGTCCTGCTAAAATAAACAGATGTAATCCAAAGAACATCAATTTGAATCAAAGCCTTCCAATGAAATGTCTGACAACTGGCAACACAAATCCAAGACGAGTAACAACCAAGCATACGTTTCTCATTTACACGTTCCCTGCACAACCAAATGCACTACATGCTTGTTCAGCAACCACAGCTGGTTCTGCCTCAGCTTTGAAATGGCGAGTTGATTACACTTCTAACATCTTCAAATCCACTCTTTCAAAGAAGGCATCACAGTCACGTTTTGGGAAACATTCAGTATCTGCAAAGATTTTTTCAGACAGTTGTTTATATTTAATGGCATCATGACAAGAAAGTGTTTCTGAATTTTCTGCACTTTATGTTGTGATGCTCAGTAAACTTAGGCTTGAATTCTCCTGAAAGACAAACCGTATTAACAGAATTTTTCAAAATCCCGGTAACTGTACTTAGTTTTTGATATCCCACATAACACAAAATGATGGTAAAACCAGCCAGTTCTGCAAAGGCAACTGCAAACAGAAGATGCTTATTCGCTTCCTCAATGGTGTAGAACCTTTGCAGATGTACATTGCTTAGAAGGCAATGACAGCAATAAGATACTAACAAAATTAATGATGTCAGCTATATGTCAGATTTGAGGTGGGTACAGGTAGCTGTGAAGTTCACTGCGCCTCTGCTCCAAGCTGGGAGGATACAGGTTAGCTCTGGTGTGCAAGTTCCACATCCACGTCAGTACAGCACCATGTCTGGCCTGATGGTAGTGCCACACGTCGTTATATAAACTTAGTCATAAACTGAGCTGCATGTAATTGTTAATGGTATCTGCCAGTTGACCTTTCCAAATGATTAGTCTACTATCAGAAAAAAAGCAAGTAGTGTTGGATTATCACCACACCCTTTCATACTTTGTATTTGGATTCATCCATTACTAATGCCCCTGCACCCCTCGCCACTACTACTCAGAAAGGAAATAAAAAGGAAGTTCTAATTTGAAAAGCCAGTGATTGAGCGGCAGGCAATTCCCACAGCAGCTGGGGGTTCTGCAGTTAGCAAGGAATGGAAAGGGACGCTCCACCCTCTGGGCTTCTTTCCACACGGGCAGAGAGGAGAAACAAGCCAAGTAAAAGGCCACAAGCTGATGAGCATAGTGTCCTTTGCTAAAAACTGCAGCAGCAGTGGCAGCAGTGGACACATGGTCTCAGTTACCTCCTTCCCACTTCTTCCAACACATAGAAGCCCACAGGAGAGCTCTTGTGGAGGCAAAACAGAGCACCCTGCCCTCTTCCTCTTCTTCTATTACGACTCTCCTTCCTAGATGCTGACACCTCACTAAGGGCCTACAAATGTCCCGTATCCTACCCAGCCACTCCTTCCTCTTCGCCTCTCTGCCAAGAAAAATCCCACTTACGATTGCATTCCCACTCTGTCTCCCACAAAAAACCAAAAGATTTTACTAGGCTGCGCTGCCCACTCTGTGCTCAGCCCTGTTCCTCACAGGTTGCCATGCAGCACAGGGTAGATGAAATGCCTTGGATTTCACTCTCCCAAGGAAAGTGGCTCTGATGACAAATTCCTTTCCAGCCATCTTCCTTCGCAGCATTCCCCACTCCACTTGGTACCTTCTGGTTTCTCCCTTGATCCTGCAGAAGGCTGTGGAGATAGTGCCACACGGTTCTACTGCTCTACACCTCTTCCACTGTTCTGCTGTCTTCAAGGTAGGGAGAGATTCTTTTTCTCAGCGTCCCTGCAGCTGGGAAATTCTGCAGCTTCAAGTTTCACAATGAGTTCTAAGAAAGCAAACTTCAATGCTTTCATCACCACCAAAGCTAAGTTACAATACCCGTATGTACCAGCATCTCCTAAACAAGTCAACCTGTTTCAAGTATAAGCACAGTTCTTAAAAACTCTGAGCCATCATCACAGCAAGAGTCTGTCACACGTATTAACACGATTCCACAGTCCTACGCAGAATAGTAGTAGTAGTCTCTTCTTTTAGCTAGAAGGCAGGTGTACATTCCACAGAGACTGATTGCTGAAAATGGCTGTAAACATTAACAGAGGTGTTAGCAGAATGATGCTTCCTATCTCCCACTCACCGAAACACAACCGGTTGGAGTCCTTGCGCTGGGTTCCCAAGAAGCAGCTCCACAGAATGGGCTGGATGTAACACGGAACAGCAACAACCTCAAACAACAGCCAGGAACAGAAGTCCCTAAATCTGGTTTTAAGAATGAACGAGACAAGCAATTAAGAGACAAAGAAACAAACTCATCCTTTACATTTCTCTGTTGCTTGTGACATCTAGTGGGTATACAAAACAGCCTGGAACAGCAAATAGAAACACCAGCTTTTGCAGTGTCTGGACTAGTTATTTCCTTCGTCTACATGGAAATTATTTCCATTTCGCAGCCAGCAACTGTAAAAACATGGTGCAAGATATTCTCACAATCTTTTTAAAGCCTTGACCACTTCAGAGCTGAATTTGAAGCCATTTCTAAACCCATAAATGACAAGCAGGTGTTTGGGAGCAGCCCCAGTTCATCAAAGATGAGGAGCTACTGGAGAGAGTCCAGCAGAGGGCTACAAAGATGATGAGGGGACTGGAGCATCTCCCCTACGAGGAGAGGCTGAGGGAGCTGGGCTTGTTCAGCCTGGAGAAGAGAAGGCTGAGAGGGGACCTTAGAAATGCTTATAAATATCTGCAGAGTGGGTGTCAGGAGGATGGGGCCAGACTCTTCTCAGTGGTGCCCAGCGACAGGACAAGGGGCAACGGGCACAAACTGAAGCAGAGGAAGTTCCACCTGAACACAAGGAAGAACTTCTTCCCTCTGAGGGTGACGGAGCCCTGGCCCAGGCTGCCCAGAGGGGCTATGGAGTCTCCTTCTCTGGAGATATTCAAGACCCTCCTGGACACGGTGCTGTGCAGCCTGCTCTGGGTGACCCAGCTTCAGCAGGGGGGTTGGACTAGATGACCCGCAGAGGTCCCTTCCAACCCCTACCATTCTGTGATTCTGTTTACCAAGGGCAAATGCCACCACTGTTTTCAACCCTGCGGTCACTGGTGCCGAGGACAAGGCGAGGGCAGTGGATCTCGCCTGACTTCAGCAAGGCTTTTGAGACAGGCTCCCACAAAGAGACAGTGACTGGTGAGACACAGGCAGAATAAGTGAACAACAGGGAAGGGGAGTGGAAAACAGGCTGGACTGCCGGCTCCAAGAGCTGGAGTTAGCAAAGTCCAGCTACAGGCCAGGAAACTAGTGCAGTCCCTCAGGGATGATTCCTGGGACAAAGAACAGTTGAACGTCCTCATTAACAACCTGGCTGATGGTACAAGAGCGCACGCTCAGCAAGACTGCAGATGACACCAGACTTGGGGTACCAGTCAACAGGCTGGAGAGCAGGGCTGCTACTCAGAGGGATCCAGACAGCTTCGATCCGGACAGTTCTCTCACGAAGCTCAGCTAAAGCAAAGGAAGTCTCATGTCTGGGACGGAATAACCTGAGGGAACAACACAGGCTGGAGGCTAACTGCCTGCAGAGCAGCTCTGAGAAAAGGATGGTGGGGGTCCTGGCAGACAACCACCTGAACACGAAGCAGCAGCGTACCCTTGCAGCAGACAAGGCCAGCTGCATGGGCTGTACCACGATGGGTGTAGCATCCAGCCCAGGGAACTGGTCCTCCGCCTTCTCCTGGCCCTTGGCACACTGCATCAGAGTACTGTGCCCAGTCTGGGACTCCCAGCACAGGAAAGAAATGGACGTGCTGAAGACAGTCCAGGGCAGGGCCACCAGATCGGTCAGAGAGCTGGAGAACTTGCCCTGTGTGGAGAGGCTGAGGGACCTGAGCTCTTCCAGCCTTAAGAAGAGAAGGTTTCAAAGGGACTTTATCGATGCCTAGAACCACCTGTTCGGAGGATACAGCGCAACTGAAGCCAGACTCTTCTTGGAGCCTCACAGCAATCAGACAACAGGCAACAAATACAAGTTGGAACATGCAAAATTGCCATTAGATATTAGGGAATTTTATTTTTTTTACCATGAGGATGGTCAAATACTGGAACAGGTTGTCCAGAGATGTTGTGGAATCTCCATCCTTGACAGTGTTCAAAACCCAACTGGACATGGACCCGAGCAGGCTGATCTGATTAGACCTGCTTTGAGCAGGTATCGGACTAGATGGCATCTGCATGTCCTTTCTGGTTTAAATTACTTTATCAATCTAAGAAGTCATCTTCTGCCCTGAGTGGGTGTCTTGTCCACTGCTAAAGTGAATTAAGAATGTGCCTTTCTATTTTTCTATTCATGCAAATGATCCCATCCCCCTTCTTACTACCAACAACCTTTTGAACATTTTCAAGGAGTCAGATAACAACTCATACCAGTATTCAGCATTTCATACTACGGTTCCTCAGTTCTCCAGTACCCTTTTGATGAGAATAAGCACGTGCAAACACACCAACTTGGAGAAAAACAATAATATTTCTGCCAAGCTCTTCAGCACCGTCTTTGATTATTTTTGAAAACTTCACGTTAAAAGATGTACAATGTTACTGCTTTGATAAGCAATCCTCACTACATCCACTCCTCAAAAATCCATTCTGAATAGACAGTCATTTGGGTTACACCTGTCCGTTCGACGCACACAGTATGTTCTACAGTTTCATCTAATGCTGAGCAGTTCTACATTGTTATATTTCCACAGTCTTGCTTTCAAAATACAAACAATGCTCTGATTCATTAAAAAGCAAGAAGTACAGATTTTCAAGAGTGGAAGCAGGTTTATTCTAAATCACTATCTATGGACTTAGTGCCTTCATTATTTGAGCGCTAATCCCATAGCGTAAGGCTAAAAAGGTTTTTGTTCAGCATCATTAAAACTGACTTTGTCAGTATCTCTTAACTCCATAAAAGAAGGCTGAGGGATTTCTCCTTCGAATTTTAAAATAAAATCCCGGTTTAGGCCCCAGTTCACAAAAGCACTAGAAGTTAAGTCAAGTCTAAGATGTTTCCTTCAATAAGAATGGGTTTAGGAACTGATCTCAGGATTATGGTAATTGGTTATTTTTCCACTCCGTCTCTCACTTTCTCTTCTAGGATCGAACTAACCAGAGCAAAGAACTTCCCAAGTTCCTCTCATGGAAGAGCTGTTCTACAGAAAAACAATCCTTCAACTAGTTACACTTCTGCAATTCTAACACCACCGGCAATTCTGCGGTAACCGTATTTCACATAGCTGGGGGCAAAAGACAGCTCATCTTTTAACTATTATACAAACAAAATAAGTAGTGTAAATTAGCTCCAATTCCTACCAATTGTGACAGTTTTCTACTTACCAATCTGAAATGTGGCTACCACACTGAAAATGAAGACACTTTCTAAAATTACAAATACTATATGGCTTACTGGAAGCTTACTGGCTCACCCAAAAAATACACAGCATCAAATATGTACATGCTGTCTTGTTGTGCAGAACCGCTCAAAATTTCCTTCCTTATTTCCTTCTCTCACCTCTTTCATGCTGAGGGCCAGCAAATCCATAGACACATGCACAGAGATTAGGTCCAACACACCGCCCTCCATCCCGGCAGCCATTTTCACAGACAGCCTTAATTAACAAAGAAAAACTTTTAAATGTCATAGGAATGACATTTCCAAGATTATCATACGAGGTATTCAAAAATTATTTTTTTCCTCTCAACTGCTGGACGCCAAGAATAAACTGATCTCCTTCCTACCCATCATCACCAACAGTAATGGTTGTTCAAGTCACCTTCCATTAGCCCAAATTCCATTAGCACCTGTTTAATGGTAATTGCAAGCAGAGGTTTAATTAAGCCTATTCAGCACAGATTCTTGGCAGATGTTTAACTTAAGTATAGTGTTAAACATGTTTTCTGGATTGCTTTAGAGCCACTGCTTGAAAATTCAATCCTCTTTTCACTTAGTCACTGGAAATGTGCCCTGTCTGACACCATCCAGTATTTTAAAATCAGCAGGAAGGGGCCAGCAAATCTTCAAAGTACATCTGACTGTGACTAGGGTCACATTTTAGGATTACAATTATTACCTCAAATTTTAGAGAATTTTATTCAGGTAGAAATAAAGCAAGAACAAGACTGCTCTCCAGCATCTGCAGAAATGACTGAGACAAAAGGATGCTCTTCCACACTATTCCATCGGACTGTTCTTTGCATAGCCGCCTTTTGTTTGTCCTGCTTCCTTCAGACCACCTTCAGCAATTCCTTTCCCAGCTAACTAGCAGCCAGCCAGCCTCAGAACACACCTGGAGTCTCTCTTCGTCCCTGCAGCCTTTAGCGATTTTTATGGTTTTGCTAAATTTGTATAGCTTGGAAGCTCTGTACTGGGACAGGTAGAGCTGTGCAAACAATTGGCTTTCCAGCTTGTCTGCCAAACCAAAACAGTCTCCAAAAGCCTGAACCCTACTTCATCTTTTCCCTTTGTCAAGCAGAAAACTGAAACACGTGCCTCAGCCTAGCAGTTAGGCTGTTCTTCTGAGACACAGAAACTTCACCAAAGAGAATGAAAAATCAGTGATCATCTGGTGAGAGAAGGAGAGTGGGATATATACTGCCTTTGCTCCCAAAGGCTTTTCCAAAACTATTTGGTGAGTTTGATCTCAAATTTGAATTTCAGAGAATAAAATTCACTTCACGCACCAACCGACTTCCAGCTAAACACACCTCCAAACAGCACTCAGTTTCTCACAGACATTTCACTCTATTTCAACATATGGGCTTTTTCATCTTCCTACTCTACCTAAACTGAGAAGGCCAACTCGCAGGACTCGTGTGGATGTAATTTCAGGCGCAGCAGAGCAGTGACTTACGCTGCCCGCAGCAGGTTCCGATGCAGCCCTTCTGGCACCGGCACCGGTCGTCCGTGCGCATGCCGTCGTTCGCGCACCTGACGCTGCCCTGCCGCGCTGCAGAGACAGACAGACCAGCGTTCAGCAAAAATGCCACAGCAGGAGGAAAACGTGGATAAAAACTGAGACCCTGGGGAGCAGGCATGAGCTTCGTGCAGTGTGTGCTGTGCAGGTGTCCGTGTACGCCCAGGTATTCCTGCAACCAAAGCTGCCCAAGCTGCAGCTAAGAGTCAGCCTCTATCTTAAAAGCAACCACCCAGAGGTTTCGAGAGTTTTCCATCACTGTTTTAAGAAACCCAGAACTTTTAAGCCTCTTGGAGGCTGTACACTCATCACTTCTTTGACTCGATGAAAATGTTAATGCCACTCACGCTTGTATTTAAACTTGCTCATCTCTTTAAACACATGTTTTTTTTAAATTTGTCACACTCAGTAAACATGCATCCCTGGTATATCAAACTTTACCGAAAACTAGAGATTTAGCAAGATGTAAGTTACATGTGTGTATGCAGTAATGACAAGTTATTTTTGAAGGATTTACACAGTACTTCTTTTTGCACTGACACTGAAAGAGGATTACTTCAAGGGAAATCTCTAATGAAAACGAATACATAAGCCCTTACTAGACTTTGATCCACAAGCAGGTGATATCTGTCCACTTGCACAAGTGCACTTGTTAGGACAGGAACAAAATCCATCCCCACAGTTATTTCTACAAATTGCTCAGGAAGAACGCAAGTAAAATGACAGTGAGAAACCTTAATCTTAAACTACAGGGGAAAAACGCTAAAAGTAGGGTAAAAGCTTCTTTTTTTTAGGGAAAAAACAACAGAAAAAACACTTGAATGCTCAGTTCATTGGGACAGTTAACGCACACACAAAAGTCACTTTAAGTTAAATAAAGCAAACTGAATTTTGGTATTATCAGTATCCCTGACAAATTTAAAGACAAACACAATTGAATACGGCATATTTAAACACCAGTCTGACTACAGAAACCAGATAATCAACTCCTTCCCGAATGAGAAATACCAGCCTATTACACAAGTAATGTAAAATTATTAAAATGATATGTTTTTAGACCTCAAGACCTGTAGAAAACCTTACCAAGAATCCGAGAGGTGAATGAATATAAACAATACAGGCCATAAATGTCAGTTTATGGTACGGCTTCTCACCTATCATCACTATGTTAGAATGATTTAGGGTCTCTTTTTTCCAAATAAAGAGATCCTCTGCGGTGCAACGATGCGAGGCAAAGACATCCTCTGCGGTGCACCTTGGGCTCCGAGCGCCCGGCCAGACGCCCCGGCTCCCCGGCCCGCACCGCGCCCGCAGCCGGGGCAGGGCCGGGCTGCCCGCCCTCCGCTGCCCGCATGGAAGCGGCTCCACCCCCCCCCCCCCGCCTATGCCTCGGCCCCCGCCGCCCCCCCGACACCACCCGCTCCTTCGCCGGGCACCGCCGCTCCGCCCCGCCCCGCCCGCAGCGCCCCGCGCCGGCCGTTGCCTCCCACGCGCCCGCTCGCCCCACGCCGGCCATTGCCCCCGAAGCTTCCCGAAGCCGCGCACCCGGCCCCGGGGAGAGCGGAGCGGGAGGAGGGGGGGGGGAGCGGAGGGAGCCCCGGGGGAAGGGGGCGCCGACAGCCCCGGCCAGAGGCGAGAGCGGCCCGGCAGAGCTTCCCGCCAGGCAGCGCCCGCCCACAGCTCCGGCAGGAGCGGGCACCGCGGGCAGAGAGCGGCGCCCGGGGCAGAGCCCAGCCCCGGGACCGGCCCGGGGGCAAAGCCGGGTCCCGCCTGGCCCCAGCGGCCCCAGCGGCCCGGCCCCAGCGGCCCCTCGGCCCGGCTCCACCCGAAGCCCCGCCGGGGCCAAGCCCCAGCCCCGCGCTGCTGACCTGCTCCGGCCGCTCCCGGGGAGGGCTCGCCGAGGCGGCTCCGCCCTCCCGCAGCCCCGGGCACGGCCTCCGGGCCGAGCCTGCCCGGGCCCTGCCTCGCCGCTGCGCGGGCAGCTTCCCCCGAGGGGCTCCGCTGCGTCCACGTCGCCTTGGCGACCGCCCCAGCCTCTCTCTCCTGCGGCACCGCGCCGCCCCATTGGCCTGCAGCCTCGATGCCTCTGGGCGCGGCCAATGGCGAGCGCCCTGCCACCGTTGCTAGGCGACAGGGCCCACAGGCCCAGCTGGGCCCTGGCCCTCCTGCCCGGCCCGGCCCCTCGCCAGCCCCGGGCCAGGCCCGGCCCAGCCGCCCGGCGCTGCCTCGCCCGACACAGCCCCGACGCGGGGGGAGAGGGAGGGCTCGGGGCTGCGGGGAGGGCTGAGCCCCCGCACAGCTCGGCGCAGGAGTGGCCAGGCCCAGCCGGTGCCAGGTTCGATTCCCCCTTGGCTTTTCCCCCCAGAGGAGCCTCTTCCCAGCAACCGGACGGGCACACGAGCCCGTCAGAACACACGGCCGGGGCCTGGCACAGGCTGTAACCACGTCCACAAAGACCTCCTCGCCCCTGACCAGGGACTTGGCCAAGCCCTGTGACGCTCTTCCACATCGGTCTCAACAACGTCCGTGTTGGCTCCCTGGAGCAAAACCACCAAGGAATAAACTGGGAACAAACTGGGTAAAACTCCCTGCTGGCGTGTGCCGACATCTCCTCTTCCCTTGCTGTCCACACACAGCTTTGGTGCAGCACAGGCAAAGCATCCACCAGTACCCCTAAGTCCTTCTCGGCAGGGCTGCTCTCAGTCCCCTCATCCCCCCAGCCGGTATTGATAGCAGGGGTTGCCCCGACCCAGAAGCAGGACATTGCTCTTCACCTTGTTGAACCTCATGAGGTTTACAAAGGCCCATTTCTCTAGCTTGTCCAGGTCTCTCTGGATGGCATCCCGTCTTTCTGGCGTGTCATCTGCACCACTCAGCTTGGTGTTGTCTGCAAGCTTGCTGAGGGTGCACTTGATCTCGCTGTCCAAGTCATTGATGAAAAGATTAAACAGCACCTGTCCCACTACAGACCCCTGAGGGACATCACTTGTCACCAGTGTCCACTTGGACATTGAGCCATTGACCACTACCCTCTGGCCGCCACCTTCCAAGCCACCGCATAGTCCACCCATCCAATCCATGTTCCCCCAATTTAGAGAGAAGGGCGTTGTGAGGGAATGTGTCTAAGACTTTACAGAAGTCCAGACAGATGACATCCATAGCTCTTCCCTTGTCCACTGATCTAGCCACGCCATCATAGAAAGCCACTATGTTGGCCAGACAGGACTTGCCCTTGGTGAAGCCATGCTGGCTGTCTCGAATCACCTCCCTGTCCTCCATGTGCCTTAGCATAGCTTCTAGGAGGACCTGTCGCACAATCTTCCCAGGCACAGAGGTGAGGCTAACAGGTCGGTAGTTCCCAGGGTCCTCCTTCCCACCCTTTTGAAAAACGAGCATAATGTTTCCCTGCTTCCAGGCACCAGGGACTTTGCCTGACTGCCGTCACCTTTCAAATACCATGGAGAGTGGCTTGGCAATGACATCAGCCGATTCCCTCAGGACTCATTAAGCCCAGAAAGTATGGGCTGGATGAGTGGTCGGTGAAGTGGATAGAGAACTGGCTGAATGGCAGAACTCAGAGGGTTGTCATCAGCGGCGCTGAGTCTAGTTGGACGCTGGTAACGAGTGGTGTCCCCCAGGGGTCAGTACTGGGCCCAGTCTTGTTTAACTTCTTCATCAGTGACCTGGATGAACAGTTAGAGGGTACCCTCAGCAAGTTTGCTGATGACACCAAACTGGGAGGAGTGGTAGACACACCAGAAGGCTGTGCTGCCATTCAGCGTGACCTGGACAGGCTGGAAAGTTGGGCAGAGAGGAACCTGATGTGGTTCAACAAGGGTCCTGCACCTGGGGAGGAACAACCCCATGCATCAGTACAGGCTTGGGGATGACCTGCTGGAGAGCAGCTCTGCGGAGACGGACCTGGGTGTCCTGGTGGACGACAGGTTGACCACGAGCCAGCAGCGTGCCCTGGTTGCGAAGAAGGCCAATGGGATCCTGGGGTGCATTAAGAGAAGTGTGGCCAGCAGGTTGAGGGAGATTATCCTCCTCCTCTGCTCTGCCCTGGTGAGGCCCCATCTGGAGTACGGCGTTCAAGCTCTGGGCTCCCCACTTCAAGAAAGATGAGGAACTACTGGAGAGTCCAGTGAAGGGTTACGAAGATGATGAGGGGACTGGAGCATCTCTCCTATGAGGAGAGGCTGAGGGAGCTGGGCTTGTTCAGCCTGGAGAAGAGAAGGCTGAGAGGGGACCTTAGAAATGCCTACAAATATCTGCAGGGTGGGGGTCAGGAGGACGGGGCCAGACTCTTTCCAGTGGTGCCCAGCGACAGGACAAGGGGCAACGGGCACAAACTGAAGCAGAGGAAGCTCCAGCTGAACCCGAGGAAGAACTTCTTCCCTCTGAGGGTGATGGAGCCCTGGCCCAGGCTGCCCAGGGAGGCTGTGGAGTCTCCTTCTCTGGAGATATTCCAGCCCCGCCTGGCCGCGGTGCTGTGCAGCCTGCTCTGGGTGACCCTGCTTGGGCAGGGGGTTGGACTGGGTGACCCACAGAGGGCCCTGCCAACCCCTACCATTCCGTGATCCTGTGATCCCCAGCTGATTGAGGGAAGGGAACCGAGACCACAAGTAGCTTTAAGTCTGAATTTTCTACTGAAATCTGTTATCTCTCTCTGTCTCCGGATTTCGAGCGCTTCTTGGAGACCAGCATGGTCTGGAGCACGGATGCTTTTCTCAAGCCAAAGGACCGCTACAGTTTTTTAATTAATCCAGAGATGCATGAGCTGTGGCAGGTGAGACAGAATTTCTCTTTTCCTGCTGTGGGAGCATTTCCTTTTGGGCCCACATAAGGACTGGACTACACGTGACTCGTGACACCTGTGTGCCTGCACATTCTGGCTCTGTCCCCTGTGACTGAGTGGGAAGGAGGATGAGAACATTGCCCCATGTAACAGAGCAGTCTGGGGAAGAAAAGTTCCTGAAGATGAGTGCTTGGATAACAAGATATTGAATTGCTGTGACAGAGCTCTGGTGAAGTTCAGGCGGAGCTGGGTGCAGGGAAGGGAGTGAAATTTGTGCACTAAGGACACGAGAGGAGGAGCGAGGCAGCGCGCACCCTCCCCCCCATCTCCCCCGCTGGCCGAGGGAGCTGAGTTTGTTCCTCGGCCGCTCTGCCGCAGCAGCCGGAGGGGGTTTGGCCCCAGGGATGGGGGCTTCCCCCCCCCCCCCCCCCCCCCCGTACAGGAGGCTGCTCCTGCTGCCGCTCGCGGGGCTCAGCTGCTGCTGCCGGCTGTGCCGGTGCTCGCCCCGCCGGCCCGTCCCCCCCTTCTCTGTCCCAGCGGCTGTCCCGTCGGGTTTCCAGCCCCCGCCTGCCCCCGGTCAAACCCCCGCAGGTGCCTGCGGGGCCACAGAAGGTCGCCCGTGGGGGGCAGCTGACGGCCCCCCCGCCCTCCCGGCGCTTCCCCCCGGGCCGCGGCTGCTGACCCGCTCCCGGGGGGGGGGGGTGCCTGCGGATCGCCCTCCCCCGCCGCCTGGGTGCGGACACCGCCTCCGCGCCCCGGGGCCGCTGCCGCCCGTCGAGGCCCGGTCCCGGCGCGGGGGCCGCGGGCGCCGGGGCCCGCCCGGCCCGTTGCGGTGCGGAGCGGCGGGGAGCGCGGCCCCGTTCGCCGGGCGCCCCGTTCGCCGGGCGGGCGCGGCGCGGGCGGTGCCGCCGCCTGCGGGGTTCCCGCGGGTCGGGCCAGGGCCAGGGCCGGGGCGGGAAGGGCCCCCCAGGGCCGGGCCGTCTCCGCTCGGCCGAGCCGCGGGGCCGCGCCGCCCCCCTCCCCGCGGGCTGCGGGGCTGCGGGAGGGGCCCGCCCGAAACGCCTCGGCGGCGGGGCTGGGTGTGCGGCTCTGCGGGGCGGGCTGCGGCCGGGAAAGGTCTTGTCCAGCGCGGGGCGGCGGGGGGAGCGGCGGAGACCCGGGTGCGGGCAGCGGCTGTTCCGCTGCTGCGGGACCGGCCCCGCGGGCGGGGGCCGGGAGCGGAGGCGCGGCCCGGCCCCCCCCGGCCTGCGGGCAGGGCGGGCGCGGGAGGCCCCGGCTCAAGCCCTGGCTGCGAAGGCGGCGTTTGGTTTGCGGTGTGTAGTTACCAGCGGCTGCGGTTCTGACTGACAGGAACCAGCCCCGAAGCGTCTTTCACCCGGGGCTGTTTTCAGCGCGCTCTTTTGTGCTGAAAATGGCTTTAAAATTGTTTGAAATGGACGTGTGCGTGTGCCTGTGTGTCTGTGTGTCCGTGTGTCTGTGTGTGTGTGTGTGACACCACCACCCGCCTGCCCCCCTCCCCCCCGCCACAAAAAAACCCAAACAACAAAACGCGCCCACCCCACCCCGACACGGCCGTGCGGTTCCGCCCCGGCGTGCGTGTGCAGGACGAGTCGGGTCCTGTGGCGCGGGACTGCCCAGGGCGCGGATGGTGTAAACCTCGGCTGCGCGGGTCGCCTGCTTGGTCGGTGTTGGAATAAGAGTTTCCGGTCAGACGGATTGGTATCTGCGTGCTGGTGGGATTTTATCTGGGAGATCACGGATGGCCTTCAGCTTTGAGGATCAGATTGAACTGGGAGTCTAAATGAGAACTAGAAATACCTTTTTTTTTACTTCCCCCTTTTTTAAGTTTTTAAGTGCATTGGCCTGCGCGCTCCTCGTGCCTCTCCCGCACGCTCCCCGTGCCTCTCCTGTGCGCTCCCCGTGCCTCTCCTGTGCGCTCCCCGTGCCTCTCCTGTGCGCTCCTCGTGCCTCTCCCGCACGCTCCTCGTGCCTCTCCTGTGCGCTCCCCGTGCCTCTCCCGTGTGCTCCCCGTGCCTCTCCCGTGTGCTCCCCGTGCCTCTCCCGTGTGCTCCCCGTGCCTCTCCCGTGTGCTCCCCGTGCCTCTCCTGTGTGCTCCTCGTGCCTCTCCCGTGCGCTCCCCGTGCCTCTCCCGTGTGCTCCCCGTGCCTCTCCTGTGTGCTCCCCGTGCCTCTCCCGTGCGCTCCCCGTGCCTCTCCCGTGCGCTCCTCGTGCCTCTCCCGTGTGCTCCCCGTGCCTCTCCTGTGTGCTCCCCGTGCCTCTCCCGTGCGCTCCCCGTGCCTCTCCCGTGCGCTCCTCGTGCCTCTCCCGTGCGCTCCCCGTGCCTCTCCTGTGTGCTCCCCGTGCCTCTCCTGTGTGCTCCCCGTGCCTCTCCCGTGCGCTCCTCGTGCCTCTCCCGTGCGCTCCCCGTGCCTCTCCCGTGCGCTCCTCGTGCCTCTCCCGTGCGCTCCTCGTGCCTCTCCTGTGTGCTCCTCGTGCCTCTCCTGTGCGCTCCTCGTGCCTCTCCTGTGCGCTCCCCGTGCCTCTCCCGTGTGCTCCTCGTGCCTCTCCCGTGTGCTCCTCGTGCCTCTCCTGTGCGCTCCCCGTGCCTCTCCTTGTGCGCTCCTCGTGCCTCTCCCGTGCGCTCCCCGTGCCTCTCCCGTGCGCTCCTCGTGCCTCTCCCGTGTGCTCCTCGTGCCTCTCCTGTGCGCTCCCCGTGCCTCTCCTTGTGCGCTCCTCGTGCCTCTCCCGTGCGCTCCTCGTGCCTCTCCCGTGCGCTCCCCGTGCCTCTCCCGTGCGCTCCCCGTGCCTCTCCTGTGCGCTCCCCGTGCCTCTCCCGTGCGCTCCTCGTGCCTCTCCCGTGCGCTCCCCGTGCCTCTCCCGTGCGCTCCTCGTGCCTCTCCCGTGCGCTCCCCGTGCCTCTCCCGTGCGCTCCCCGTGCCTCTCCCGTGCGCTCCTCGTGCCTCTCCCGTGCGCTCCCCGTGCCTCTCCTGTGCGCTCCTCGTGCCTCTCCTGTGCGCTCCCCGTGCCTCTCCCGTGCGCTCCTCGTGCCTCTCCCGTGCGCTCCCCGTGCCTCTCCTGTGTGCTCCCCGTGCCTCTCCTTGTGCGCTCCTCGTGCCTCTCCCGTGCGCTCCTCGTGCCTCTCCCGTGCGCTCCCCGTGCCTCTCCCGTGCGCTCCCCGTGCCTCTCCCGTGCGCTCCCCGTGCCTCTCCCGTGCGCTCCCCGTGCCTCTCCCGTGCGCTCCTCGTGCCTCTCCCGTGCGCTCCCCGTGCCTCTCCTGTGCGCTCCTCGTGCCTCTCCTGTGCGCTCCCCGTGCCTCTCCCGTGCGCTCCTCGTGCCTCTCCCGTGCGCTCCCCGTGCCTCTCCTGTGTGCTCCCCGTGCCTCTCCTTGTGCGCTCCTCGTGCCTCTCCCGTGCGCTCCTCGTGCCTCTCCCGTGCGCTCCCCGTGCCTCTCCCGTGCGCTCCCCGTGCCTCTCCCGTGCGCTCCCCGTGCCTCTCCCGTGCGCTCCCCGTGCCTCTCCCGTGCGCTCCTCGTGCCTCTCCCGTGCGCTCCTCGTGCCTCTCCCGTGCGCTCCCCGTGCCTCTCCTGTGCGCTCCTCGTGCCTCTCCTGTGTGCTCCCCGTGCCTCTCCTGTGCGCTCCCCGTGCCTCTCCCGTGCGCTCCTCGTGCCTCTCCCGTGCGCTCCCCGTGCCTCTCCTGTGTGCTCCCCGTGCCTCTCCCGTGCGCTCCTCGTGCCTCTCCCGTGCGCTCCTCGTGCCTCTCCCGTGCGCTCCTCGTGCCTCTCCTGTGTGCTCCTCGTGCCTCTCCCGTGTGCTCCTCGTGCCTCTCCCGTGCGCTCCCCGTGCCTCTCCCGTGCGCTCCTCGTGCCTCTCCCGTGCGCTCCCCGTGCCTCTCCCGTGCGCTCCCCGTGCCTCTCCCGTGTGCTCCTCGTGCCTCTCCCGTGCGCTCCCCGTGCCTCTCCTGTGCGCTCCTCGTGCCTCTCCCGTGCGCTCCCCGTGCCTCTCCTGTGCGCTCCTCGTGCCTCTCCCGTGCGCTCCTCGTGCCTCTCCCGTGCGCTCCCCGTGCCTCTCCTGTGCGCTCCTCGTGCCTCTCCTGTGTGCTCCCCGTGCCTCTCCTGTGCGCTCCCCGTGCCTCTCCCGTGCGCTCCTCGTGCCTCTCCCGTGCGCTCCCCGTGCCTCTCCTGTGTGCTCCCCGTGCCTCTCCCGTGCGCTCCTCGTGCCTCTCCCGTGCGCTCCTCGTGCCTCTCCCGTGCGCTCCTCGTGCCTCTCCTGTGTGCTCCTCGTGCCTCTCCCGTGTGCTCCTCGTGCCTCTCCCGTGCGCTCCCCGTGCCTCTCCCGTGCGCTCCTCGTGCCTCTCCCGTGCGCTCCCCGTGCCTCTCCCGTGCGCTCCCCGTGCCTCTCCCGTGTGCTCCTCGTGCCTCTCCCGTGCGCTCCCCGTGCCTCTCCTGTGCGCTCCTCGTGCCTCTCCCGTGCGCTCCTCGTGCCTCTCCTGTGCGCTCCTCGTGCCTCTCCCGTGCGCTCCCCGTGCCTCTCCCGTGCGCTCCCCGTGCCTCTCCCGTGCGCTCCCCGTGCCTCTCCTGTGCGCTCCTCGTGCCTCTCCCGTGCGCTCCTCGTGCCTCTCCCGTGCGCTCCTCGTGCCTCTCCTGTGTGCTCCTCGTGCCTCTCCTGTGTGCTCCTCGTGCCTCTCCTTGTGCGCTCCTCGTGCCTCTCCCGTGCGCTCCTCGTGCCTCTCCCGTGCGCTCCTCGTGCCTCTCCCGTGCGCTCCTCGTGCCTCTCCCGTGTGCTCCTCGTGCCTCTCCTGTGCGCTCCTCGTGCCTCTCCCGTGCGCTCCTCGTGCCTCTCCTGTGTGCTCCTCGTGCCTCTCCTGTGTGCTCCTCGTGCCTCTCCTTGTGCGCTCCTCGTGCCTCTCCCGTGCGCTCCTCGTGCCTCTCCCGTGCGCTCCTCGTGCCTCTCCCGTGCGCTCCCCGTGCCTCTCCCGCGCGCTCCCCGTGCCTCTCCTTGTGCGCTCCTCGTGCCTCTCCCGTGTGCTCCCCGTGCCTCTCCCGTGTGCTCCTCGTGCCTCTCCTGTGCGCTCCCCGTGCCTCTCCCGCGCGCTCCCCGTGCCTCTCCTTGTGCGCTCCCCGTGCCTCTCCCGTGTGCTCCCCGTGCCTCTCCCGTGCGCTCCCCGTGCCTCTCCCGCGCGCTTCCCCGTGCCTCTCCTTGTGCGCTCCCCGTGCCTCTCCCGTGCGCTCCCCGTGCCTCTCCCGTGTGCTCCCCGTGCCTCTCCCGTGCGCTCCCCGTGCCTCTCCCGTGTGCTCCCCGTGCCTCTCCTGTGCGCTCCTCGTGCCTCTCCTGTGCGCTCCTCGTGCCTCTCCCGTGCGCTCCCCGTGCCTCTCCCGTGTGCTCCTCGTGCCTCTCCCGTGCGCTCCTCGTGCCTCTCCCGTGCGCTCCCCGTGCCTCTCCCGTGCGCTCCTCGTGCCTCTCCCGTGCGCTCCCCGTGCCTCTCCCGTGCGCTCCTCGTGCCTCTCCTTGTGCGCTCCTCGTGCCTCTCCCGTGCGCTCCTCGTGCCTCTCCCGTGCGCTCCTCGTGCCTCTCCCGTGCGCTCCCCGTGCCTCTCCCGTGCGCTCCCCGTGCCTCTCCCGTGCGCTCCCCGTGCCTCTCCCGTGCGCTCCTCGTGCCTCTCCCGTGCGCTCCCCGTGCCTCTCCCGTGCGCTCCCCGTGCCTCTCCCGTGCGCTCCCCGTGCCTCTCCCGTGCGCTCCTCGTGCCTCTCCCGTGCGCTCCTCGTGCCTCTCCCGCACGCTCCCCGTGCCTCTCCCGCGCGCTCCTCGTGCCTCTCCCGTGTGCTCCTCGTGCCTCTCCCGTGCGCTCCCCGTGCCTCTCCCGTGCGCTCCCCGTGCCTCTCCCGTGCGCTCCTCGTGCCTCTCCCGTGCGCTCCTCGTGCCTCTCCCGTGCGCTCCCCGTGCCTCTCCTGTGCGCTCCTCGTGCCTCTCCCGTGCGCTCCCCGTGCCTCTCCCGTGCGCTCCTCGTGCCTCTCCCGTGCGCTCCCCGTGCCTCTCCCGTGTGCTCCTCGTGCCTCTCCCGTGCGCTCCCCGTGCCTCTCCCGTGTGCTCCTCGTGCCTCTCCCGTGCGCTCCCCGTGCCTCTCCCGTGCGCTCCCCGTGCCTCTCCTTGTGCGCTCCTCGTGCCTCTCCCGTGCGCTCCTCGTGCATCTCCTGTGCGCTCCTCGTGCCTCTCCCGTGTGCTCCCCGTGCCTCTCCCGTGCGCTCCTCGTGCCTCTCCCGTGCGCTCCTCGTGCCTCTCCCGTGCGCTCCTCGTGCCTCTCCCGTGCGCTCCTCGTGCCTCTCCCGTGTGCTCCCCGTGCCTCTCCCGTGCGCTCCCCGTGCCTCTCCCGTGTGCTCCTCGTGCCTCTCCCGTGTGCTCCCCGTGCCTCTCCCGTGCGCTCCTCGTGCCTCTCCCGTGCGCTCCTCGTGCCTCTCCCGTGCGCTCCTCGTGCCTCTCCCGTGCGCTCCTCGTGCCTCTCCCGTGCGCTCCCCGTGCCTCTCCCGTGTGCTCCTCGTGCCTCTCCCGTGCGCTCCCCGTGCCTCTCCCGTGTGCTCCTCGTGCCTCTCCCGTGCGCTCCCCGTGCCTCTCCTGTGCGCTCCCCGTGCCTCTCCTTGTGCGCTCCTCGTGCCTCTCCCGTGCGCTCCCCGTGCCTCTCCCGTGCGCTCCTCGTGCCTCTCCCGTGCGCTCCTCGTGCCTCTCCCGTGTGCTCCTCGTGCCTCTCCTGTGCGCTCCTCGTGCCTCTCCCGTGCGCTCCTCGTGCCTCTCCTGTGTGCTCCTCGTGCCTCTCCTGTGTGCTCCTCGTGCCTCTCCTTGTGCGCTCCTCGTGCCTCTCCCGTGCGCTCCTCGTGCCTCTCCCGTGCGCTCCTCGTGCCTCTCCCGTGCGCTCCCCGTGCCTCTCCCGCGCGCTCCCCGTGCCTCTCCTTGTGCGCTCCTCGTGCCTCTCCCGTGTGCTCCCCGTGCCTCTCCCGTGTGCTCCTCGTGCCTCTCCTGTGCGCTCCCCGTGCCTCTCCCGCGCGCTCCCCGTGCCTCTCCTTGTGCGCTCCCCGTGCCTCTCCCGTGTGCTCCCCGTGCCTCTCCCGTGCGCTCCCCGTGCCTCTCCCGCGCGCTCCCCGTGCCTCTCCTGTGCGCTCCTCGTGCCTCTCCCGTGCGCTCCCCGTGCCTCTCCCGTGTGCTCCCCGTGCCTCTCCCGTGCGCTCCCCGTGCCTCTCCTGTGCGCTCCTCGTGCCTCTCCCGTGTGCTCCTCGTGCCTCTCCCGTGCGCTCCTCGTGCCTCTCCCGTGCGCTCCCCGTGCCTCTCCCGTGCGCTCCTCGTGCCTCTCCCGTGCGCTCCTCGTGCCTCTCCCGTGCGCTCCCCGTGCCTCTCCCGTGCGCTCCTCGTGCCTCTCCTTGTGCGCTCCTCGTGCCTCTCCCGTGTGCTCCCCGTGCCTCTCCCGTGCGCTCCTCGTGCCTCTCCCGCACGCTCCCCGTGCCTCTCCCGCGCGCTCCTCGTGCCTCTCCCGTGTGCTCCTCGTGCCTCTCCCGTGCGCTCCCCGTGCCTCTCCCGTGCGCTCCCCGTGCCTCTCCCGTGCGCTCCTCGTGCCTCTCCCGTGCGCTCCTCGTGCCTCTCCCGTGCGCTCCCCGTGCCTCTCCTGTGCGCTCCTCGTGCCTCTCCCGTGCGCTCCCCGTGCCTCTCCCGTGCGCTCCTCGTGCCTCTCCCGTGCGCTCCCCGTGCCTCTCCCGTGTGCTCCTCGTGCCTCTCCCGTGCGCTCCCCGTGCCTCTCCCGTGTGCTCCTCGTGCCTCTCCCGTGCGCTCCCCGTGCCTCTCCCGTGCGCTCCCCGTGCCTCTCCTTGTGCGCTCCTCGTGCCTCTCCCGTGCGCTCCTCGTGCATCTCCCGTGCGCTCCTCGTGCCTCTCCCGTGCGCTCCCCGTGCCTCTCCCGTGCGCTCCTCGTGCCTCTCCCGTGCGCTCCCCGTGCCTCTCCCGTGCGCTCCTCGTGCCTCTCCCGTGCGCTCCTCGTGCCTCTCCCGTGCGCTCCCCGTGCCTCTCCCGTGTGCTCCTCGTGCCTCTCCCGTGCGCTCCCCGTGCCTCTCCCGTGCGCTCCTCGTGCCTCTCCCGTGCGCTCCCCGTGCCTCTCCTGTGCGCTCCCCGTGCCTCTCCTTGTGCGCTCCTCGTGCCTCTCCCGTGCGCTCCCCGTGCCTCTCCCGTGCGCTCCTCGTGCCTCTCCCGTGCGCTCCCCGTGCCTCTCCCGTGCGCTCCTCGTGCCTCTCCCGTGCGCTCCCCGTGCCTCTCCCGTGGGCTCCTCGTGCCTCTCCCGTGCGCTCCCCGTGCCTCTCCCGTGTGCTCCCCGTGCCTCTCCCGTGTGCTCCTCGTGCCTCTCCCGTGCGCTCCCCGTGCCTCTCCCGTGCGCTCCCCGTGCCTCTCCCGTGCGCTCCTCGTGCCTCTCCCGTGCGCTCCTCGTGCCTCTCCCGTGCGCTCCCCGTGCCTCTCCCGTGCGCTCCCCGTGCCTCTCCCGTGCGCTCCTCGTGCCTCTCCCGTGCGCTCCCCGTGCCTCTCCCGTGCGCTCCTCGTGCCTCTCCCGTGCGCTCCCCGTGCCTCTCCCGTGCGCTCCTCGTGCCTCTCCCGTGCGCTCCCCGTGCCTCTCCCGTGTGCTCCTCGTGCCTCTCCCGTGCGCTCCCCGTGCCTCTCCTGTGCGCTCCCCGTGCCTCTCCTTGTGCGCTCCCCGTGCCTCTCCTTGTGCGCTCCTCGTGCCTCTCCCGTGCGCTCCTCGTGCCTCTCCCGTGCGCTCCCCGTGCCTCTCCCGTGTGCTCCCCGTGCCTCTCCCGTGCGCTCCCCGTGCCTCTCCCGTGCGCTCCTCGTGCCTCTCCCGTGCGCTCCCCGTGCCTCTCCCGTGCGCTCCTCGTGCCTCTCCCGTGCGCTCCTCGTGCCTCTCCCGTGCGCTCCCCGTGCCTCTCCCGTGCGCTCCTCGTGCCTCTCCCGTGCGCTCCTCGTGCCTCTCCCGTGCGCTCCTCGTGCCTCTCCTGTGCGCTCCCCGTGCCTCTCCCGTGCGCTCCTCGTGCCTCTCCCGTGCGCTCCTCGTGCCTCTCCTGTGCGCTCCTCGTGCCTCTCCTGTGCGCTCCCCGTGCCTCTCCCGTGCGCTCCCCGTGCCTCTCCCGTGCGCTCCCCGTGCCTCTCCTGTGCGCTCCTCGTGCCTCTCCCGTGCGCTCCTCGTGCCTCTCCCGTGCGCTCCTCGTGCCTCTCCTGTGTGCTCCTCGTGCCTCTCCTTGTGCGCTCCTCGTGCCTCTCCCGTGCGCTCCTCGTGCCTCTCCCGTGCGCTCCTCGTGCCTCTCCCGTGTGCTCCTCGTGCCTCTCCTGTGCGCTCCCCGTGCCTCTCCCGCGCGCTCCCCGTGCCTCTCCTTGTGCGCTCCTCGTGCCTCTCCCGTGTGCTCCCCGTGCCTCTCCCGTGCGCTCCTCGTGCCTCTCCCGTGTGCTCCTCGTGCCTCTCCTGTGCGCTCCCCGTGCCTCTCCCGTGCGCTCCTCGTGCCTCTCCCGCGCGCTCCCCGTGCCTCTCCTTGTGCGCTCCTCGTGCCTCTCCCGTGTGCTCCCCGTGCCTCTCCCGTGCGCTCCCCGTGCCTCTCCCGTGCGCTCCCCGTGCCTCTCCCGTGTGCTCCTCGTGCCTCTCCCGTGCGCTCCTCGTGCCTCTCCCGTGTGCTCCTCGTGCCTCTCCCGTGCGCTCCCCGTGCCTCTCCTGTGCGCTCCCCGTGCCTCTCCTTGTGCGCTCCTCGTGCCTCTCCCGTGCGCTCCCCGTGCCTCTCCCGTGCGCTCCTCGTGCCTCTCCCGTGCGCTCCCCGTGCCTCTCCCGTGCGCTCCCCGTGCCTCTCCTGTGCGCTCCCCGTGCCTCTCCCGTGCGCTCCTCGTGCCTCTCCCGTGCGCTCCCCGTGCCTCTCCCGTGCGCTCCTCGTGCCTCTCCCGTGCGCTCCCCGTGCCTCTCCCGTGCGCTCCCCGTGCCTCTCCCGTGCGCTCCCCGTGCCTCTCCCGTGCGCTCCTCGTGCCTCTCCCGTGCGCTCCCCGTGCCTCTCCTGTGCGCTCCTCGTGCCTCTCCTGTGCGCTCCCCGTGCCTCTCCCGTGCGCTCCTCGTGCCTCTCCCGTGCGCTCCCCGTGCCTCTCCTGTGTGCTCCCCGTGCCTCTCCTTGTGCGCTCCTCGTGCCTCTCCCGTGCGCTCCTCGTGCCTCTCCCGTGCGCTCCTCGTGCCTCTCCCGTGCGCTCCCCGTGCCTCTCCCGTGCGCTCCCCGTGCCTCTCCCGTGCGCTCCTCGTGCCTCTCCCGTGCGCTCCTCGTGCCTCTCCCGTGCGCTCCCCGTGCCTCTCCTGTGCGCTCCTCGTGCCTCTCCTGTGCGCTCCCCGTGCCTCTCCTGTGCGCTCCCCGTGCCTCTCCCGTGCGCTCCTCGTGCCTCTCCCGTGCGCTCCCCGTGCCTCTCCTGTGCGCTCCCCGTGCCTCTCCCGTGCGCTCCTCGTGCCTCTCCCGTGCGCTCCTCGTGCCTCTCCCGTGCGCTCCTCGTGCCTCTCCCGTGTGCTCCTCGTGCCTCTCCCGTGCGCTCCCCGTGCCTCTCCCGTGCGCTCCCCGTGCCTCTCCTGTGCGCTCCTCGTGCCTCTCCCGTGTGCTCCTCGTGCCTCTCCCGTGCGCTCCCCGTGCCTCTCCCGCACGCTCCCCGTGCCTCTCCTGTGCGCTCCTCGTGCCTCTCCCGTGCGCTCCCCGTGCCTCTCCCGTGCGCTCCCCGTGCCTCTCCCGTGCGCTCCCCGTGCCTCTCCTGTGCGCTCCTCGTGCCTCTCCCGTGCGCTCCTCGTGCCTCTCCTGTGTGCTCCTCGTGCCTCTCCTGTGTGCTCCTCGTGCCTCTCCCGTGCGCTCCCCGTGCCTCTCCCGTGCGCTCCCCGTGCCTCTCCCGCGCGCTCCCCGTGCCTCTCCTTGTGCGCTCCTCGTGCCTCTCCTGTGTGCTCCTCGTGCCTCTCCTGTGTGCTCCCCGTGCCTCTCCTGTGTGCTCCTCGTGCCTCTCCTTGTGCGCTCCTCGTGCCTCTCCCGTGCGCTCCTCGTGCCTCTCCCGTGCGCTCCTCGTGCCTCTCCCGTGCGCTCCCCGTGCCTCTCCCGCGCGCTCCCCGTGCCTCTCCTTGTGCGCTCCTCGTGCCTCTCCCGTGTGCTCCCCGTGCCTCTCCCGTGTGCTCCTCGTGCCTCTCCTGTGCGCTCCCCGTGCCTCTCCCGCGCGCTCCCCGTGCCTCTCCTTGTGCGCTCCCCGTGCCTCTCCTGTGCGCTCCTCGTGCCTCTCCCGTGCGCTCCCCGTGCCTCTCCCGCGCGCTCCCCGTGCCTCTCCTTGTGCGCTCCTCGTGCCTCTCCCGTGTGCTCCCCGTGCCTCTCCCGTGTGCTCCTCGTGCCTCTCCTGTGCGCTCCCCGTGCCTCTCCCGCGCGCTCCCCGTGCCTCTCCTTGTGCGCTCCCCGTGCCTCTCCCGCGCGCTCCCCGTGCCTCTCCTTGTGCGCTCCTCGTGCCTCTCCCGTGTGCTCCCCGTGCCTCTCCCGTGTGCTCCTCGTGCCTCTCCTGTGCGCTCCCCGTGCCTCTCCCGCGCGCTCCCCGTGCCTCTCCTTGTGCGCTCCCCGTGCCTCTCCTGTGCGCTCCTCGTGCCTCTCCCGTGCGCTCCTCGTGCCTCTCCCGTGCGCTCCCCGTGCCTCTCCCGTGCGCTCCTCGTGCCTCTCCCGTGCGCTCCTCGTGCCTCTCCCGTGCGCTCCTCGTGCCTCTCCCGTGCGCTCCTCGTGCCTCTCCCGTGCGCTCCCCGTGCCTCTCCTGTGCGCTCCTCGTGCCTCTCCCGTGCGCTCCTCGTGCCTCTCCCGTGCGCTCCTCGTGCCTCTCCCGTGCGCTCCCCGTGCCTCTCCTGTGCGCTCCTCGTGCCTCTCCCGTGCGCTCCTCGTGCCTCTCCCGTGCGCTCCCCGTGCCTCTCCCGTGCGCTCCTCGTGCCTCTCCCGTGCGCTCCCCGTGCCTCTCCCGTGTGCTCCTCGTGCCTCTCCCGTGCGCTCCCCGTGCCTCTCCCGTGTGCTCCTCGTGCCTCTCCCGTGCGCTCCCCGTGCCTCTCCCGTGCGCTCCCCGTGCCTCTCCTTGTGCGCTCCTCGTGCCTCTCCCGTGCGCTCCTCGTGCCTCTCCTGTGCGCTCCTCGTGCCTCTCCCGTGTGCTCCCCGTGCCTCTCCCGTGCGCTCCTCGTGCCTCTCCCGTGCGCTCCTCGTGCCTCTCCCGTGCGCTCCTCGTGCCTCTCCCGTGCGCTCCCCGTGCCTCTCCCGTGCGCTCCTCGTGCCTCTCCCGTGCGCTCCTCGTGCCTCTCCCGTGCGCTCCCCGTGCCTCTCCCGTGTGCTCCTCGTGCCTCTCCCGTGCGCTCCCCGTGCCTCTCCCGTGTGCTCCTCGTGCCTCTCCCGTGCGCTCCCCGTGCCTCTCCTGTGCGCTCCCCGTGCCTCTCCTTGTGCGCTCCTCGTGCCTCTCCCGTGCGCTCCCCGTGCCTCTCCCGTGCGCTCCTCGTGCCTCTCCCGTGCGCTCCCCGTGCCTCTCCCGTGCGCTCCTCGTGCCTCTCCCGTGCGCTCCCCGTGCCTCTCCCGTGTGCTCCTCGTGCCTCTCCCGTGCGCTCCCCGTGCCTCTCCCGTGTGCTCCCCGTGCCTCTCCCGTGCGCTCCTCGTGCCTCTCCCGTGTGCTCCTCGTGCCTCTCCCGTGCGCTCCCCGTGCCTCTCCCGTGCGCTCCCCGTGTCTCTCCCGTGCGCTCCTCGTGCCTCTCCCGTGCGCTCCTCGTGCCTCTCCCGTGCGCTCCCCGTGCCTCTCCCGTGCGCTCCCCGTGCCTCTCCCGTGCGCTCCTCGTGCCTCTCCCGTGCGCTCCCCGTGCCTCTCCCGTGCGCTCCTCGTGCCTCTCCCGTGCGCTCCTCGTGCCTCTCCCGTGCGCTCCCCGTGCCTCTCCCGTGTGCTCCTCGTGCCTCTCCCGTGCGCTCCCCGTGCCTCTCCCGTGTGCTCCTCGTGCCTCTCCCGTGCGCTCCCCGTGCCTCTCCTGTGCGCTCCCCGTGCCTCTCCTTGTGCGCTCCCCGTGCCTCTCCCGTGCGCTCCCCGTGCCTCTCCTTGTGCGCTCCTCGTGCCTCTCCCGTGCGCTCCTCGTGCCTCTCCCGTGCGCTCCTCGTGCCTCTCCCGTGTGCTCCCCGTGCCTCTCCCGTGCGCTCCCCGTGCCTCTCCCGTGTGCTCCCCGTGCCTCTCCCGTGCGCTCCCCGTGCCTCTCCCGTGCGCTCCTCGTGCCTCTCCCGTGCGCTCCCCGTGCCTCTCCCGTGTGCTCCTCGTGCCTCTCCCGTGCGCTCCCCGTGCCTCTCCCGTGTGCTCCTCGTGCCTCTCCCGTGCGCTCCCCGTGCCTCTCCCGTGCGCTCCCCGTGCCTCTCCTTGTGCGCTCCTCGTGCCTCTCCCGTGCGCTCCTCGTGCCTCTCCCGTGCGCTCCTCGTGCCTCTCCCGTGTGCTCCCCGTGCCTCTCCCGTGCGCTCCCCGTGCCTCTCCCGTGCGCTCCTCGTGCCTCTCCCGTGCGCTCCCCGTGCCTCTCCCGTGTGCTCCTCGTGCCTCTCCCGTGCGCTCCCCGTGCCTCTCCCGTGTGCTCCTCGTGCCTCTCCCGTGCGCTCCCCGTGCCTCTCCCGTGCGCTCCCCGTGCCTCTCCTTGTGCGCTCCTCGTGCCTCTCCTGTGTGCTCCTCGTGCCTCTCCCGTGCGCTCCCCGTGCCTCTCCCGTGTGCTCCTCGTGCCTCTCCCGTGCGCTCCCCGTGCCTCTCCCGTGCGCTCCCCGTGCCTCTCCTTGTGCGCTCCTCGTGCCTCTCCTGTGTGCTCCTCGTGCCTCTCCCGTGCGCTCCCCGTGCCTCTCCCGTGCGCTCCTCGTGCCTCTCCCGTGCGCTCCTCGTGCCTCTCCCGTGCGCTCCCCGTGCCTCTCCCGTGCGCTCCCCGTGCCTCTCCTTGTGCGCTCCTCGTGCCTCTCCTGTGTGCTCCTCGTGCCTCTCCCGTGCGCTCCCCGTGCCTCTCCCGTGCGCTCCTCGTGCCTCTCCCGTGCGCTCCTCGTGCCTCTCCCGTGCGCTCCCCGTGCCTCTCCCGTGCGCTCCTCGTGCCTCTCCCGTGCGCTCCCCGTGCCTCTCCCGTGTGCTCCTCGTGCCTCTCCCGTGCGCTCCCCGTGCCTCTCCCGTGCGCTCCTCGTGCCTCTCCCGTGCGCTCCTCGTGCCTCTCCCGTGCGCTCCCCGTGCCTCTCCCGTGTGCTCCCCGTGCCTCTCCCGTGCGCTCCCCGTGCCTCTCCCGTGCGCTCCTCGTGCCTCTCCCGTGCGCTCCCCGTGCCTCTCCCGTGCGCTCCTCGTGCCTCTCCCGTGCGCTCCTCGTGCCTCTCCCGTGCGCTCCCCGTGCCTCTCCCGTGCGCTCCTCGTGCCTCTCCCGTGCGCTCCTCGTGCCTCTCCCGTGCGCTCCTCGTGCCTCTCCTGTGCGCTCCCCGTGCCTCTCCCGTGCGCTCCTCGTGCCTCTCCCGTGCGCTCCTCGTGCCTCTCCTGTGCGCTCCTCGTGCCTCTCCTGTGCGCTCCCCGTGCCTCTCCCGTGCGCTCCCCGTGCCTCTCCCGTGCGCTCCCCGTGCCTCTCCTGTGCGCTCCTCGTGCCTCTCCCGTGCGCTCCTCGTGCCTCTCCCGTGCGCTCCTCGTGCCTCTCCTGTGTGCTCCTCGTGCCTCTCCTTGTGCGCTCCTCGTGCCTCTCCCGTGCGCTCCTCGTGCCTCTCCCGTGCGCTCCTCGTGCCTCTCCCGTGTGCTCCTCGTGCCTCTCCTGTGCGCTCCCCGTGCCTCTCCCGCGCGCTCCCCGTGCCTCTCCTTGTGCGCTCCTCGTGCCTCTCCCGTGTGCTCCCCGTGCCTCTCCCGTGCGCTCCTCGTGCCTCTCCCGTGTGCTCCTCGTGCCTCTCCTGTGCGCTCCCCGTGCCTCTCCCGTGCGCTCCTCGTGCCTCTCCCGCGCGCTCCCCGTGCCTCTCCTTGTGCGCTCCTCGTGCCTCTCCCGTGTGCTCCCCGTGCCTCTCCCGTGCGCTCCCCGTGCCTCTCCCGTGCGCTCCCCGTGCCTCTCCCGTGTGCTCCTCGTGCCTCTCCCGTGCGCTCCTCGTGCCTCTCCCGTGTGCTCCTCGTGCCTCTCCCGTGCGCTCCCCGTGCCTCTCCTGTGCGCTCCCCGTGCCTCTCCTTGTGCGCTCCTCGTGCCTCTCCCGTGCGCTCCCCGTGCCTCTCCCGTGCGCTCCTCGTGCCTCTCCCGTGCGCTCCCCGTGCCTCTCCCGTGCGCTCCCCGTGCCTCTCCTGTGCGCTCCCCGTGCCTCTCCCGTGCGCTCCTCGTGCCTCTCCCGTGCGCTCCCCGTGCCTCTCCCGTGCGCTCCTCGTGCCTCTCCCGTGCGCTCCCCGTGCCTCTCCCGTGCGCTCCCCGTGCCTCTCCCGTGCGCTCCCCGTGCCTCTCCCGTGCGCTCCTCGTGCCTCTCCCGTGCGCTCCCCGTGCCTCTCCTGTGCGCTCCTCGTGCCTCTCCTGTGCGCTCCCCGTGCCTCTCCCGTGCGCTCCTCGTGCCTCTCCCGTGCGCTCCCCGTGCCTCTCCTGTGTGCTCCCCGTGCCTCTCCTTGTGCGCTCCTCGTGCCTCTCCCGTGCGCTCCTCGTGCCTCTCCCGTGCGCTCCTCGTGCCTCTCCCGTGCGCTCCCCGTGCCTCTCCCGTGCGCTCCCCGTGCCTCTCCCGTGCGCTCCTCGTGCCTCTCCCGTGCGCTCCTCGTGCCTCTCCCGTGCGCTCCCCGTGCCTCTCCTGTGCGCTCCTCGTGCCTCTCCTGTGCGCTCCCCGTGCCTCTCCTGTGCGCTCCCCGTGCCTCTCCCGTGCGCTCCTCGTGCCTCTCCCGTGCGCTCCCCGTGCCTCTCCTGTGCGCTCCCCGTGCCTCTCCCGTGCGCTCCTCGTGCCTCTCCCGTGCGCTCCTCGTGCCTCTCCCGTGCGCTCCTCGTGCCTCTCCCGTGTGCTCCTCGTGCCTCTCCCGTGCGCTCCCCGTGCCTCTCCCGTGCGCTCCCCGTGCCTCTCCTGTGCGCTCCTCGTGCCTCTCCCGTGTGCTCCTCGTGCCTCTCCCGTGCGCTCCCCGTGCCTCTCCCGCACGCTCCCCGTGCCTCTCCTGTGCGCTCCTCGTGCCTCTCCCGTGCGCTCCCCGTGCCTCTCCCGTGCGCTCCCCGTGCCTCTCCCGTGCGCTCCCCGTGCCTCTCCTGTGCGCTCCTCGTGCCTCTCCCGTGCGCTCCTCGTGCCTCTCCTGTGTGCTCCTCGTGCCTCTCCTGTGTGCTCCTCGTGCCTCTCCCGTGCGCTCCCCGTGCCTCTCCCGTGCGCTCCCCGTGCCTCTCCCGCGCGCTCCCCGTGCCTCTCCTTGTGCGCTCCTCGTGCCTCTCCTGTGTGCTCCTCGTGCCTCTCCTGTGTGCTCCCCGTGCCTCTCCTGTGTGCTCCTCGTGCCTCTCCTTGTGCGCTCCTCGTGCCTCTCCCGTGCGCTCCTCGTGCCTCTCCCGTGCGCTCCTCGTGCCTCTCCCGTGCGCTCCCCGTGCCTCTCCCGCGCGCTCCCCGTGCCTCTCCTTGTGCGCTCCTCGTGCCTCTCCCGTGTGCTCCCCGTGCCTCTCCCGTGTGCTCCTCGTGCCTCTCCTGTGCGCTCCCCGTGCCTCTCCCGCGCGCTCCCCGTGCCTCTCCTTGTGCGCTCCCCGTGCCTCTCCTGTGCGCTCCTCGTGCCTCTCCCGTGCGCTCCCCGTGCCTCTCCCGCGCGCTCCCCGTGCCTCTCCTTGTGCGCTCCTCGTGCCTCTCCCGTGTGCTCCCCGTGCCTCTCCCGTGTGCTCCTCGTGCCTCTCCTGTGCGCTCCCCGTGCCTCTCCCGCGCGCTCCCCGTGCCTCTCCTTGTGCGCTCCCCGTGCCTCTCCCGCGCGCTCCCCGTGCCTCTCCTTGTGCGCTCCTCGTGCCTCTCCCGTGTGCTCCCCGTGCCTCTCCCGTGTGCTCCTCGTGCCTCTCCTGTGCGCTCCCCGTGCCTCTCCCGCGCGCTCCCCGTGCCTCTCCTTGTGCGCTCCCCGTGCCTCTCCTGTGCGCTCCTCGTGCCTCTCCCGTGCGCTCCTCGTGCCTCTCCCGTGCGCTCCCCGTGCCTCTCCCGTGCGCTCCTCGTGCCTCTCCCGTGCGCTCCTCGTGCCTCTCCCGTGCGCTCCTCGTGCCTCTCCCGTGCGCTCCTCGTGCCTCTCCCGTGTGCTCCCCGTGCCTCTCCTGTGCGCTCCTCGTGCCTCTCCCGTGCGCTCCTCGTGCCTCTCCCGTGCGCTCCTCGTGCCTCTCCCGTGCGCTCCCCGTGCCTCTCCTGTGCGCTCCTCGTGCCTCTCCCGTGCGCTCCTCGTGCCTCTCCCGTGCGCTCCCCGTGCCTCTCCCGTGCGCTCCTCGTGCCTCTCCCGTGCGCTCCCCGTGCCTCTCCCGTGTGCTCCTCGTGCCTCTCCCGTGCGCTCCCCGTGCCTCTCCCGTGTGCTCCTCGTGCCTCTCCCGTGCGCTCCCCGTGCCTCTCCCGTGCGCTCCCCGTGCCTCTCCTTGTGCGCTCCTCGTGCCTCTCCCGTGCGCTCCTCGTGCCTCTCCTGTGCGCTCCTCGTGCCTCTCCCGTGTGCTCCCCGTGCCTCTCCCGTGCGCTCCTCGTGCCTCTCCCGTGCGCTCCTCGTGCCTCTCCCGTGCGCTCCTCGTGCCTCTCCCGTGCGCTCCCCGTGCCTCTCCCGTGCGCTCCTCGTGCCTCTCCCGTGCGCTCCTCGTGCCTCTCCCGTGCGCTCCCCGTGCCTCTCCCGTGTGCTCCTCGTGCCTCTCCCGTGCGCTCCCCGTGCCTCTCCCGTGTGCTCCTCGTGCCTCTCCCGTGCGCTCCCCGTGCCTCTCCCGTGTGCTCCCCGTGCCTCTCCCGTGCGCTCCTCGTGCCTCTCCCGTGTGCTCCTCGTGCCTCTCCCGTGCGCTCCCCGTGCCTCTCCCGTGCGCTCCCCGTGTCTCTCCCGTGCGCTCCTCGTGCCTCTCCCGTGCGCTCCTCGTGCCTCTCCCGTGCGCTCCCCGTGCCTCTCCCGTGCGCTCCCCGTGCCTCTCCCGTGCGCTCCTCGTGCCTCTCCCGTGCGCTCCCCGTGCCTCTCCCGTGCGCTCCTCGTGCCTCTCCCGTGCGCTCCTCGTGCCTCTCCCGTGCGCTCCCCGTGCCTCTCCCGTGTGCTCCTCGTGCCTCTCCCGTGCGCTCCCCGTGCCTCTCCCGTGTGCTCCTCGTGCCTCTCCCGTGCGCTCCCCGTGCCTCTCCTGTGCGCTCCCCGTGCCTCTCCTTGTGCGCTCCCCGTGCCTCTCCCGTGCGCTCCCCGTGCCTCTCCTTGTGCGCTCCTCGTGCCTCTCCCGTGCGCTCCTCGTGCCTCTCCCGTGCGCTCCTCGTGCCTCTCCCGTGTGCTCCCCGTGCCTCTCCCGTGCGCTCCCCGTGCCTCTCCCGTGTGCTCCCCGTGCCTCTCCCGTGCGCTCCCCGTGCCTCTCCCGTGCGCTCCTCGTGCCTCTCCCGTGCGCTCCCCGTGCCTCTCCCGTGTGCTCCTCGTGCCTCTCCCGTGCGCTCCCCGTGCCTCTCCCGTGTGCTCCTCGTGCCTCTCCCGTGCGCTCCCCGTGCCTCTCCCGTGCGCTCCCCGTGCCTCTCCTTGTGCGCTCCTCGTGCCTCTCCCGTGCGCTCCTCGTGCCTCTCCCGTGCGCTCCTCGTGCCTCTCCCGTGTGCTCCCCGTGCCTCTCCCGTGCGCTCCCCGTGCCTCTCCCGTGCGCTCCTCGTGCCTCTCCCGTGCGCTCCCCGTGCCTCTCCCGTGTGCTCCTCGTGCCTCTCCCGTGCGCTCCCCGTGCCTCTCCCGTGTGCTCCTCGTGCCTCTCCCGTGCGCTCCCCGTGCCTCTCCCGTGCGCTCCCCGTGCCTCTCCTTGTGCGCTCCTCGTGCCTCTCCTGTGTGCTCCTCGTGCCTCTCCCGTGCGCTCCCCGTGCCTCTCCCGTGTGCTCCTCGTGCCTCTCCCGTGCGCTCCCCGTGCCTCTCCCGTGCGCTCCCCGTGCCTCTCCTTGTGCGCTCCTCGTGCCTCTCCTGTGTGCTCCTCGTGCCTCTCCCGTGCGCTCCCCGTGCCTCTCCCGTGCGCTCCTCGTGCCTCTCCCGTGCGCTCCTCGTGCCTCTCCCGTGCGCTCCCCGTGCCTCTCCCGTGCGCTCCCCGTGCCTCTCCTTGTGCGCTCCTCGTGCCTCTCCTGTGTGCTCCTCGTGCCTCTCCCGTGCGCTCCCCGTGCCTCTCCCGTGCGCTCCTCGTGCCTCTCCCGTGCGCTCCTCGTGCCTCTCCCGTGCGCTCCCCGTGCCTCTCCCGTGCGCTCCTCGTGCCTCTCCCGTGCGCTCCCCGTGCCTCTCCCGTGTGCTCCTCGTGCCTCTCCCGTGCGCTCCCCGTGCCTCTCCCGTGCGCTCCTCGTGCCTCTCCCGTGCGCTCCCCGTGCCTCTCCCGTGCGCTCCCCGTGCCTCTCCCGTGTGCTCCTCGTGCCTCTCCCGTGCGCTCCCCGTGCCTCTCCTGTGCGCTCCCCGTGCCTCTCCTTGTGCGCTCCTCGTGCCTCTCCCGTGCGCTCCCCGTGCCTCTCCCGTGCGCTCCTCGTGCCTCTCCCGTGCGCTCCCCGTGCCTCTCCCGTGTGCTCCTCGTGCCTCTCCCGTGCGCTCCCCGTGCCTCTCCCGTGTGCTCCTCGTGCCTCTCCTGTGCGCTCCCCGTGCCTCTCCTTGTGCGCTCCTCGTGCCTCTCCCGTGCGCTCCTCGTGCCTCTCCCGTGCGCTCCTCGTGCCTCTCCCGTGTGCTCCCCGTGCCTCTCCCGTGCGCTCCCCGTGCCTCTCCCGTGTGCTCCTCGTGCCTCTCCCGTGCGCTCCTCGTGCCTCTCCTGTGCGCTCCCCGTGCCTCTCCCGTGCGCTCCTCGTGCCTCTCCCGTGCGCTCCTCGTGCCTCTCCCGTGCGCTCCCCGTGCCTCTCCTGTGCGCTCCCCGTGCCTCTCCTTGTGCGCTCCTTGTGCCTCTCCCGTGCGCTCCTCGTGCCTCTCCCGTGCGCTCCTCGTGCCTCTCCCGTGTGCTCCTCGTGCCTCTCCCGTGCGCTCCCCGTGCCTCTCCCGCGCGCTCCCCGTGCCTCTCCTTGTGCGCTCCTCGTGCCTCTCCCGTGTGCTCCCCGTGCCTCTCCCGTGCGCTCCCCGTGCCTCTCCCGTGCGCTCCTCGTGCCTCTCCCGCGCGCTCCCCGTGCCTCTCCTTGTGCGCTCCTCGTGCCTCTCCCGTGTGCTCCCCGTGCCTCTCCCGTGTGCTCCCCGTGCCTCTCCCGTGCGCTCCTCGTGCCTCTCCCGTGCGCTCCTCGTGCCTCTCCCGTGCGCTCCCCGTGCCTCTCCCGCGCGCTCCTCGTGCCTCTCCCGTGCGCTCCCCGTGCCTCTCCCGTGCGCTCCCCGTGCCTCTCCCGTGCGCTCCTCGTGCCTCTCTTGTCACAGCTGGGTCAAGAGGACTACTCACGGGTGTTCGTTTAGGCACGTGTTGCAGACCTTGCGGGGCTGAAGGCAGGCTGATGAAGAGCAAGGAGAGATTTCCTTTGTAAACTTGTGGCCTTTGTTCTGGGCTGGATCAGTGTGATTCACGTTCGTGTCTGTGTTTCAGCCCTGGAAAGTGCCCCACATCTCTCATCCTGGACCAAGGGCTTTCGGGGAGGATGGTGCGTTAGGCTGGTCCTCCGTCCCTGGGAGTGACTCTCAGGGCTGGTCTGGTTTTATAGGGCTGCTGAATTCTTGTGCAGAATTCGACCCCTGCACGATTTACTCTTGGTTCTGCAGAGCTCGTAACCAGAGGGAGGCCTGGGTCTCTGCTGGGGGGTAGGTGGGCGCTGAGAGCTCAGCTGTGCCTGTGATGGCTGCTGCTGCGGTTCCTGGGCTCACACAGCAATGAAATCTGAACACGGTCTCTGCTAACAGCTGTTCTCGGTCTGCAGGAAAACCAAATGCTGAGCCTGAACTACTGAACCTGAAGCTGCTTTTTCTTCCAGGGAAAATGCTGCATGAGGTTCAAAGCCTTGTCACTGAGGAGCCAAGGTATTGGCTGGATGTTCTCTCCACCTGGAGAAACCTTCATGGGCGTGAGGGGAAGAAAGACAGCGTCTCTCAAGAGGACCGATTGCCTCTGAAGAGGAAATCGGAAGAAGAGACAAATCCTGCAGCGAAAAGGCAGCAAACGGAACAGGTGAGAGAGCCCGTGCCTGAGGAGGGTCGAGTGGAAGCTGGAGAGAGGTGTGTGGGACCGGAGAGAAAGAGCCCTCAGGGCTGCCGGGCTGCAAGCCAGGCTTCCTTAGGAGACCCTCCCAGAAGCAGGGGGGAGAAACCTGCTGCGAATGAGCAGCTTGGCTGCAGTTTCAGAGTTTCTCTTCGTTGTACTGGAGCGATTGCCAGAATACTTCCTTCACAGGTACGCTCTATGCTAAAGTCTCTGTGTGTTAGAAGAAGTTAGCAAAGGTGAAGAGAGATGTGTAGTTCATTTGTCATTTCAGTTGTGTGTTGTCTGTTTTAGAACAGCAAGCGGATTGAAGCTTTTTCTGTATTTTCTCAGAAAAGCCCTTAACCTGCACTTACCTTAAACAAGTAGAAATCCAAGGGCGGTTGTTAATTTGTGGGCACTGTTACCCTGAATTTTTTTCCAATCAATGCCTGTTATTGTGGACAAGTAAAGGCAAGAGGTTGGGGTGGCCGGGCTTGTGGAGCCTGAGGAGTGATCTGATGGTGGTTTGCAGCTGCTTAAAGGGCCATTGCGAGGACAATGGAGCCGGATTCCTCTCAGTTGTGGCAGACAGTGGAGAAGATGGGGCAAAAGGCAGAATGTGCAGCTTCGCTGTGCTCTGGGTGGGTGTTGGGGAGAACTTGTTCCCCAGGAGGGTGGTGCAGCCCTGGGAGGTGTCCTGGGGGGCAGATGGCATTAGTCGCTGGGAGAGGGTGGTGGCACAGACACCTCCAGGGGCCCTTTCCATGCAGCACTTTACCCATCTACGGTATCTTTCTACTGTGAGGAAAATAAAAAAAAAATCGAAAAGAAACCCTGTGTAGCTGCAATTTATGCAGATTTCTCTTACTGGAAGATAACAGTCACTTAGCGAGATCTTTCTTTGCTGCTAAAGCTGGTGCCTTGGGAAGGTGGGACGCATCAGCCTGCCAGCATGAATGTTTGCTTCAATTTGTGCTGTGTGTGTGAGCTCTCCTGCTCTGAAGGTGTTCAGAGCTTTCTGGATGCCCTAACAGCATTAAAATCGTGAGTTGCAGTGGTGCCTTCACAAGTTTGCTCTTAGGTTCTCTGGTTTACAGCCGCCAGAAATATTTTGTGCGCGATACACAATTCTAAAACGATGACAGCTTTTGTTGTGGCTTGGGCAGGACTTGAACTTCAGCTTCCTGCGCTGGAGCTGAGTGACCGTCGTTTTGTCCTGCCGTGCCTCTGCTCTGCCCCTGGCTCGCCCGCTGTGCCCTGGGGTGCCTCTTCTGGTCTTTGTACCAATGTTCTTGTAGGGATAAAAGAGACCCTTTCTCTCCCCAGGTGTTTGTGAGGATGGTGCAGGCAAGGCTGTGATCTGTAGTTTTCTTGACCCCGTTATTTCTGCTGCCTGTGCCTGTTCTCTCCCCTCGCAGGAGATGGGAAGAGCCGCGGGCGCAGCGCTCTCGAAGCAGTGTGGGTGGCGGGCTGAGCTGCGGGACCCCGATCTGGAGGTCGTGGTGGACGGCCTGTGGCTGCTTCCAGGGTTGTCCCTGACATCTTTTGCTGTGTGTTCTGCTCCCTTTGCACGTGGGGCCGTGGCCTCTCCCTGTTCGTCTTTCTGCCACTGAGTTGAGCTAGAAATGATCTGGTAGCGCTGAGCAGAGCTTTTTGGTAGGCGCTGTGTGCGTGCCGTGCAGAGCCCTCAAACATCAGCCCGGCCAGCGTGGGCCTGTACGAGAGGGGCAGGATCCACACAGGCGCTGTCTTGGGATGCTTACGGACTGCTGGGCTCCGCTGGAAACGGAGATGGCCCGAGCCACTGGGCAGCTGGTTCAGCCTCTGTAGGGGAAGAGAGCGGGCAGCAAGGCCATGTTCTCGAGGAACTGGACTTGAGAATGCCCATGGTGGGAGAGCCTCCTCCTAGACCCTCTCCCCGACAAGGAGCTTGCTTAAGGAACCCTCCCTGGTGCCAAGCTGTCTGGAGACCTCGGAGAGGACTGGCTGCTTGTGACAAGCTGTTTCTCCATGCCTGTGCTTGGCGTGTGGAAGCTGCTCTCAGCACTGATGCTGAGGCCGCCTGTGAAAGCTCCGAGTTCATCCACTGGCTCCGGTTTTCCCAGGCTCTGCATCAAATACGACTTTGTTGAGCCTCAAGTGGGGCTTTTGGTCTTGTCCACGTTTTTGCTCTGAAAACGTTCAGGTGCTGAGGACTGGGATATTTCAAAAGCGTCGTGTTTCTCTGTGGGCTTCCCGGGGAGGGACTGCGGTCATGCAAGACATGTTGGGGAGCTCAGTCTGCTTTTGGGATGCTCTGAACGGCACAGGAGGACAATTTCTTTGAGGTGCCTGTACTTCTGGAAGGATGACCCACACCTGCCTTCCATCTGAAATATGGCTTGATGGCACTCATTTTTTGATGGGGGTTTGTTTTGGGGTTTTGTGTGTTTTTTTGAAAAGGGTGTGTATGTGTGAACAGCTCAGTGCTAGTAGCTAGCATACTGTGAAGAATCTTCTCCTGCTTAGAATGAGTGGTTTTATAATTAAAAATACCCATTCAGTGTTACAAACTCGGCTCCCTTAGATTCAAGTGCTTGCTGATGGATTCCTGGCTGACAAAATTCCCCTCCCTGCTTGCTTGGATATTAAATCCTCTTTAAAGTGGCCTTCAGGTTACCTAGTGTGATTTCTTCCAACTAAGCATAATTGTTGAAAGTGTGCATTTTTGTTCTTAAAAAGTAGAATCAGAAGTTTGTAGAAACATCTTCTGTGTCTGGTTTAAATGAGTTAAAGCTGTTGCTGTTTCAGGTTGAGAGTTTCTAATGTAATTTTTTTCCTCTTTCCGATTTTTGTACATCTTAATGACATTCACTCTGTGGTGGGGATTCCTCTTTTCAGGTAGGCATTCTCCTCACCGGATTTGTCTAGGCAGTGTCAGAACGGGCATAATTTCTAAATGCTCTTGCTGTGAGTATTTGTCTTCTGGTTTAATATTCCCTGGACTGTCACACTGGTCTTGTGGTCTGTCTGGAGCTGAGCTGAGCACGTAGGCCAGACTTTGCAGGGAGTTATGGATAAAAGCAGACTGTGGTTTCTATCTGTCTGTCTGCAGACCTGTCCAGTTCATTTGGTCGTTCTTATTACAGGGGCTTTTCTGGGTGGTTGTACCGTTATCTTCCCTTGATTTTTTGCTGTCTGCAGGCTTCCGCTGGCAAACACAGAGTATATCAAACCGGCAGGGCTGCGGTCCACAGCTGCGTGGGCCATGGCATCTCCGGCTGAAATCAGCGTCAGTGGGTGCTCGTGGCAAAGATGTGGAGTCCTGAATGAAGGAGGGGGTTGCTGCTTGTCAGGGCTGGTGCTGGAAGCTTGGGAGAAGTGTGGTGATTTTAATGCCCTGCGCTCTAATGGCTGTGGGCAGGGTTTGCCTTACCTGTGGTCAGAGTGCGCTGTCACCTGCTGTTCAGCCAGATATCTGCTGTATTCCCGGGTCCTCCTCAGGATCCATATATCCTTGTATGGATATATATGTCTAAATGGCAAGATTTTTTCACTGTGCGGGCTTCAAACCTTGTTTGGGGTTGTTCTCCTAAAAGAGAACAGAAGCAAGTGTGATGTTTTCCACAGATTAATTTGGTGCCAATACCTGTCTGCAGTCTGCTCGTAATTTGTTTCCCTAAACGTCACCTCAAGGCTAGAGGCACTGATGCACCGGCTTTAGCGAAACTGTCGATGCTTTCTGCTCTGCTCTCTTATGGGCAGGTTTGGCCCGGTAAACCAGTGGTGGTTGTTACCTAGACTGGATTCAGTGGGAGTTGGTAGGTGACCTGTGCGTCCCTGAGGAGGCTGTGTCCCGGGAGAGGAGTCTGTCTGGCGTGGGACGCCGTAACCCCTTTGTTTGTGCAGGTGGGTGCCTTTGTGCTGGACCCCGTGTGTGGGCTGGGGACCGTACTGCTGGAAGCTGCCAAAGAGTGGCCCGTGAGCAGAAGTGTCGTAGTACAAATGTTGCTCCGTGGGAACATAAACCAAGGTCCTGCGTAGCTGTGCAGGCAGGTGCTGGCAGCCCTGGATTTATACCGCAGGGTCTGCGTGAGGCAGCCGTGGACTTTGAAAACTGCCTGGGCTCATCCTGGGAGCGGAGGTGCCAGCGGGACAGCGCGGTCGGTATTAGAGGCAGTGTGGCTGTCTGTAGCTAGCTGGGGTCTTGCTGGTAGGACGTAGCCTCAATATTTCTGTAAGTTACAAGTGTCTTGAGCAGAGCAGAGCATGGAAGGAGTGAAGATAGCAGAGGCTTCACCCATTCTTCTGTCCGCTGGGTCTGTGTATTGCTCTGTGTAAAGGTACTGGATCTCCCAGCAAGGATTTTGTGGTGGAAGGGCTGTGCAACAGGGCAGTTCTGAGAAGGCTTTATAAAATAAATACACCTGCTTGGCAACTAGATGACTTTTCTGTTATTTCTCTGAACAGGAAGCCTGTTACTGGGGTGCTGATATAAGCGATTCACACTTAGAGGGCGCAGATGTGAATGGAAGGACTGCAGGCCTGATGGAGAAGATGGAGTTATTTAAAGCTTCTGTGAAAGGTACGCCTGTAGGCTTTCCAAGCAAGATAGGCTGGAAGTTTTTTGTGGTTTGGGGATTATACAGGTGATGTAGGTTCTCTTGAGGCGATGTGTGGTAGAGCTAGCTCTCAGCCAGTAGCTGAGCAGTGACGCTGTAGCGCTAGCAAACAGGTAATTATTTGTTCTCTCCCCCTCTGAACTTTGGCAAGAATAAACTCAGCAGAAGACAATGAAAATAATTGTTGGACGTGGGCAGTAGTTGTCTGTCTTGATGGTAAATGTGGGAATACCACTACGAGTACCTACCACGTGAGAGTTTTTTGTGTCTTAGGGGAACACAGCAAGGACAAATCCAGATCAAATGTGGCTTGTAACTTAAATTTACCAGAGCAGAATAGCAGGGACTCCTTAAGCTCAGTGTTAAATTGTTAATGTTTTGCAGTAGGAGTATTTTAAATGACGATGCCTTTTTCCTGGATGTGAGGGAGTGTGCTTACTCTCAGTTCCTGAGCTAGTCTGGGGAGAAGGTAGTAATTTTATGACTTTACTTGGGACCTCAAAGCCTGAATATAAATTAGTCCTGTATGAAATTTCTGACAGACAAAAGCTGGGTGTTTTTCCCTGTGCGTGAGTGATGGAAGTATACATTTTTTTTCACCTTGCAATATTTATTCTTACCAGAATGGTAAGAAATATTATTTCTTATTGATAAGAAAATATGTAGTGCTTTCTTTCTGTACTGAAAAGCTGCAGTTGGCCTAGGCTTCTAGGATAACGGAAGGTACTTTGATGTCAGGCTTTTCCAATACTGAACAAGTAATTGGTGTCTTTGTCACTGGTCAGAAGCTGTTATTATTTCTGCTTATTTTGAGAAGGACTGTAGGTAACTTGCCCTTCCATTTGTAGGTAAAATTGTTACAGAATTGTTATGCTGCAAGTGGTACTCCAAGGATGGTCCAAGAAGCATCTCCATCCAGACCTAGAAAGGCTGGCGCAGAATCACAGCAGAGTTTAGGTGGGAAGGGACCGCTGAAGGTCTTTAGTCCTGTCAGCTGCTCGAAGCAGGACTAACCCCAAAGCTGGGTCAGGTTGCTCAGGGCCTTGTCCTGTCGAGTTTTGAGCATGCTGAGGGATGGAGAACCCATAGTCTTGTCCTTTCACGTGCTGGCTACACTCTGGCCAGCACAGCGTGGTGTGTGACCGGCCTTCATCACCACAAGGATGCAGTGCTGCCTCACGGTCAAGAGAACTAACTGTTCCCAGGGTGCACAAACTCTGGGGAGATGCTTCAGAGACGCAAGCTCGGAGAGAATCCAAGGGATTCTGGCTGTAACCAGATTCTTGGGGGGAAAAAAGGCGGGCAGAGAGGAATTTAACATGTGTTTCCTTGCCATTCGTATGGGTGCACGTGAACATCTGGAGTAAGTTGCTTGCAAGCTTAGCTCTTCTTTTGCCTTTTGCTTGTAAAGATGTGCTGCGTGTTGAGAAGAGGCAGTTAGCTTGGACCCATGCAGTCCCCTGTTCGGAGAATTGCGCTGTTGGGGCAAACAGATCACCAGTAACAGGGAATCTGCAAGCTAAACCGTGCTCTCATGCATTTGTTTCTTCCCAGTCTGCATCGGGTTGGTGGCTTCCTCGTGCTTTTGGTGAGGATAGGTGCAGAAGGAGCCATGAATCTGGGTGCATAACCTGTGAAAGAGCTGGCAGGCAGTTTTGTAAGGTGAGTGGAAGCGTAGCTGCTGTTCGTTTTTCCCCACAGTCGGCTGTGAAGACTTGCCTTTATTCTGCAGCGTTGCCATTGCCTTCAGAAAGCTTTGACGCTGTGATTTTGGATGATCCGTTTGGGAAGAAGTTCAAGATCACAAAAGACATACAGCTCCTACCGGATATTCTCCAGGGAATGGAGAGGTACTTGTGGCCTTTGACATACTTGGGGTTTGGTTTGCGATCCTAACCGGTCAGTCAGCTTTATGTTTGCTTTATTCCCAACGCTCTCCAGCTCTGTAATCTGATCCTGTGCAGGCTGTGGGAGTCCGAGTCCTTTGCTTGTCCCTTAGAGGCTGTTGTGGCTTGTCGTGCAAGCCGTGGCAGTGCTGATGGCAGCGCCAGCTGGCAAGGAACGAGCTGCTTGTGTGAGCCACACGCGCAAATACTCTCTACAAGGCAGGATGGGGGAAGAGGAGAGAATGACCTAGACAAACTGAAAGCATGGCCAGGCGAATAAAGCAGCAGTCCTTTCTCAGCTGAGGTCTGATTGTATAAAATCCTAGGCTTTCCTTTTGGGTTCACAACCCAGCTTTTACCAAGCTTCCTGCCTTGGCAGGAAGGATCTCAGACCAGAAAGTGGTGGTATGCATTTTCATTTCTGTTAGCGTATCCTGGAACGTCCAGCTACCCACCTGGTCTGCTTTTAGATGCCTCCTTTCATATCTCACCCTGTCATTTTGTGGCAGGGTTGAGCCAAGCTAATAGTGGGCTGCTTGTAACGGGCAGTTCAAACCATCTGCCCCTGTATTTCTTTTCTTGGCTGAAAAGGAGCCCTTTCTGTAGGACTGGTCTTCAGTGGGTGTTGGTCTCGCTCACCCAATACAGGAAGGGGTGGGAAGATGGTGAGGAAGGTGAGGTAGCTCCAGAGAGTGGCAGGGCAATCTTATGTCGGCTTATGCTGACCATCCCTCCCTTTGGCCGTGCTTGTCTTCTGGTGTCACTTGCTCTATTGGGCCATCATAAGCAGAATATTTCCTTGGGGAGGTGGAGGTGAGAAAGGGACCATGACCACGAGAGCCCCACCGGTAAGACTGTTCAGTCCCCTTGCTGTGAACAGAGCCAGGGTAGTCCTTTTTTTCCCCTCTTTCAAAGCCAAGTGCAATGTTTGCTCATGTACTAAGAAAAATGGATGACAAACAGTGGTTACTTTTCCTCTGTTTCCTGGGTTTGAAAGCCATTAAGGCCCAGTGGCACACAGAAAGGACAGACCTTTTGCAGGTTCCAAAGGGAAAGGCCAGCCATTAATCACTGGAAAATGCAGAGCCGCTCCCCTGCTAGCCTCTCCCCATCCCTCTGTTGCCATGGGTGGCTTCTTGGCCCACGAAGGAGAAGTTCTCTTGGGCTCTAACTCCAGCATGCTGCACTGCCCCGTAGGGATGCTTGGTGCAAGCACTATCCAGGCTATGACCATTCTGGTTGATGAACTTTCTCTGCCTTGCAGGAGACACCATTTCCAAGCTGTGAAATTGCAGTTGACATAAATGCTTTTGGCAGAGGCAAGTATTTTACTACAGATACTGTAGCTTGACAAATGCCTCATACCCAAGAGACCATCCAGGATGACCATGCAGGAATGAAAAACACCCAGTAGTTCAGCTCGTTTCAGTCGTTTAAGACAAGGCTTTTGGCTAGCACACAGTCAAGAAAATTTAAAACCAGAACTAACCTGCGCTGAAACCTTGATTGGCACCGTGTTCTTCATCAGTTCTTTGCATTTCTTTCTTTCCTCGGGAGCTTTTCCTTATGAAAAGAAACAAGAAAGATCAGTCAAAAATAGGCAGAAAACCTGGCATCCACATACTCGGTGCCTACACAGCAACATTAGCAAGGACCTGCCTATACACAGAAGATTAAATTAAAGTACCATTTTCCTACACAGCAAGCAACTAAATGCGTTTTGAGCTTCTTTGGACCAGATCAATTGGGTGGGGTTGTTTTTCAACAGTTCATATAAAGGTCTCACTATTATTCCATCATTATAAATCCATAACCGGCACCAACCTGTCATTCCCAGAAAGATCCTGAGCTCTTTTACCGTCTGAGGGAGGGGAGTCCTGCAGGTGGCTGCTTTCTGTTCTGTTGCTGGTTCTCTCTGTCCTCCAGACAGCTCGTATCCAAAGTAGGTTACCCGCTGGCGCACCATCTGAGCTTTCTGTTGAGAGACTCAATACCCATTTAGTCCCAAAATGTTTAACAAACTGATCGTCCACTGTATACAGTCAGGTTTTGTTTCAGTTGCTATTAATAAATCGTCTACATACTGTAAAAGAGTTCCACCTCTGGATGGGGGGGTTCCATGCTTCAAGTTCTTGTGCTAGTTGATTTCCAAAGGTCGTTGGGCTGTTCTTAAAACCTTGGGGTAACACTGTCCAGGCAAGCCGGGTTTTTCTACCCGTAGTAGGATTTTCCCATTCAAATGCAAATAAATTCTGACTCTCTTTGGCTAAAGGCAGACAGAAGAATGCATCCTTTAAATCCAATACTGTAAACCATACTTGATTATCTCGTAATTTAGTAAGTAAAATATAGGAATTAGCCACCACAGGGTGTATGTCTGTAACAGTTTTATTCACTTCTCTTAAATCCTGTACTGCCTGATAACTTCCGTCTGCTTTTTTTTCACCTGTAATATAGGTGTATTGTATTCTGACTCACATTCCACTAGTAGTCCATGCTCTAAAAAGTTATTAATTGGTCCTTTTATTCCTTTTGGGTCCTGTAGTTTCAAGGGATGTTGCTTTTGTCGTAGAGGTTTTGCCCCTTTTTGCTGGGGAAGACTACCCTGTTTCAGCCCCCCTCCTTTTTCATTCCATATTTCTGTCTCTCGACTTTAAAGTTCTCCTCTGCTCTTTTTTTTTTTTTTCTATTCAGAGCAGCAGCTAAAGAACCTGGTACCCTGATACCGTTTTGTCTTAATCACTTTACACAACCCTTCGTAAAATCCAGAGGGATTTTACTTTATTTTTTTTTTCCAATACCACATTAAACTTTTTGTCTTCTGTACCTCTTAATTGTCTATAAAGTTGTCACAGCGTATTATAATTCAATTAATTGTTTCTTTGTGAGGGGATCACCTCCTCCCGAAGCTCACGTTACAAAAAAAGAACTTCTTAATTTCTTCACCGATCGGTTAACACAACACATGCACACCCCCCCGCCCCCAAAAGGGATCTTGTAAAATCCTTCTGTTTACAAATTGTGTATCCCCAAGTACAACAATATATACAGGTAAATTACTTCAGCTAATATGTTTATATGTATATACACATAGAGCTCATTTAAAACAATATATACAGTATATTTCATACATACACCAAAACCAGAGTCCCAAAGTGATCGATCAATGCAAATCACTAGAGATCTTGTAACCCCACAATATATACCAACTTGTAAGTATTTTAAAACCAATTCCCAAGTTCCCAATTCGATTCCTAATTCATGCCAGTTTCTCTTTAAACAAACTAAACCCCACACATTATGAAGCTGTATTCTCCCTGTTTTTCCCAGTGTTTCAATAACCATCCTAGGAGAGACTTTCTCAAAATTCCCCCCATGGGAAGACCCTCCACTGATACTGAAGAAATTATAAACTGCAGCCCCAATAAATCAGAGTCTAAATACAACAGTCCTAAGTCAAAACAATACCTGCAGAACATACCAAACGTACGTGGGTTTTCTTGTTCTGTTTTTTTTTCTCTTTTATTTTTTTCTGTGTGTTTTCTTTTTTTTTCCTTTTTTGTTTTTTTTTGTCCTGCTTCATTGGTCTCTGGCTGCTTCTGTCACCGGAGAGCAGAACTGCACACTCGCTTCGTCCTTATTTGTACTAATTTGAGTTCTTTGTCATTCACACAGAGGTTTCACACACAGTCCTACAATCTTTCCAATGTGCTAGGATACATCCTAAGGGGTTTTCTTTAAAATACCGCTGCTTTGCTGTCCCCCCACTTTACTGATTCTGTACTTCTGTTGTCTTTCCACAGATTATTTTAACAACTTCAACCTGTCATCCCCTTCTGTGCAGCTCTGACCGCGTTCCACAAATGTCACAATTAATATTCTAGTTGCAGAAAAAAACCCAATTTATAAGAAAACGAGGTTCACGGCGAAATGCACAGATTTTCGAGCTTGGTGTTGTTTTCTTTGTTTGTTTTTCCCACCCCCACTTTCCAGCCGTACCGCCTTTCGGTCACGCATTCTCTCACCAGCTAACTCGCATTCACGCTCATTCACACTCAGTTGCCAGTTTTACGATGCCGGACGGGATGTTCACGAGCCATGTCCAAGATCTCCGATATCGGAGTTCAGTGCCAACAAATCCTCATCGCCAGCAGTACAACTCCCGCGGGTTCCCTAAGCGCACCGACACCAGCAGTGCGTTCTTACAGCAGTGCAGGGCACAGCCCGTGCCCGCACCGCCGCACCGAGCCGCACACCCTGCGGCACCAGGAGCCTGGGCACAGAGCTCAGCGTAGGGCGTCTCCTGCGACTGAGGAGAACTCCCCAAATGACTGGTCCCACACTGCAAAACAGAGAAAGAAAGGAAAAAAAAAGAATACTCCTTGAGCGGGTCCTTGTCTGCTCCCGCAGTGACCCGAGCGAGGCGAGGAGTCCCTCGGGAATCCCGGGGTAGCCCAGGGTGTCCTGTTCCCAGCAGGTCCTGTGGCCGAGCAGAGCGGGTCCCATCTGGGGGGCCAGCAGTGACGCCGTGAAAAGCCGGAGCTGCAGACTCCATAGTCAGAGGGCTATGAAGCAGGGATTCTTTATTGCGGCGCCGGGCACACGGGGGATCTCTCCTCCAAACGTGCACCCCAAACACCCCGTCATTTCAGGTTAAATACAATCACAATACACATCTTCATTATATTTCCGAGAAATGCTTAGCATATTCATGGCTTTTCCAAGAACGAATTAGCATATGTTAATATCTTTCAGGCGTGTCTGTTAGAGTCCTGGGTGGTCTTTGGAGGTCTCAAGATGAAGGCTCATACTCCTCATCACAGTGTTGTTATAGATGACAATACGCCATTTGCATTATCTTTTTCTTTATTAATATTTAAGGCAATAAAAAGCAAGCAAACAGCGCTGGGTGCGCGGGCAGTCACTGCTCCACCAACGCGCACACCTGCTCATGGCACCTGCGGTCTTTATATTCTCTCCGAGCTGTTCGTTTCCACGAAGTCTCCTCCTTCTTTTGATTCTCTGTGCTTACGTGGCATCGTTTATTGACGCATGCGTCTTATGATGTTGGTGGTCTTTATAGTTCTTCTGGCGGTCTTCGGGATGAAGAGTCTCTTCTTCCTCGGTGTCCTCTAAATGCCCTTTTCCTGTAAGCGCATGCGCACTTGTTTTTTTCCTTGCACAAGCGATATAGTTAGCCCGGTCTCAAACCGACAGCTGTGCTGTCTGTTGTTCCATGCCTTAGGTGGTTTTGTTATTTCACAGGATGCTGGTTTCCACAGGTGCACAATATGTGCACTCGACAGGAATCATCTTCTAGTCTGTTACAGGGTCCGCTGGCCGACCTTTGTTTCTGCGCAGACTCCGTTCTAAGATCACGTATCCCGTGTCCTTCCAGGTTGTTTTGCTCCGGTCTTGTTGCCCTCTTGGTGCCTCTTTCTCTCTGTAGCTTGGTGCATCTGCCCTCCCAAGGCTGAGCAGTCTGGGGTAGAATTATTGAGGAGCCTCTCTGTCTTAGAGCTTTCCTGTCTTCTCAAAACAGCAAGGATCTCGTTTAGTTTAATACCAATCACTCTGGGAATTGGAGATTTTACATTTACGGGTATCACTTTGCAGGGCTTTGCAGCGAGCCCGGTCCCAGCCGGAGGGGACACTGGTTGTGCTGCAGACGAAGGCGCTGGAGCCCTTGTTGTCGTGTGCCCGTCCCCCCACCGCCCCCAGGGTCTGTCCTTGTCCCAGGGCCGCGTGCTGCTTGGTGCGTGGGGCCGTGTCGGTGAGTCCCGCGAGGACGCGTGCGTGCTGGCTGCCCCGCCGCAGGGCTGCTTCCCCTGGGGAGGGGGACAGGGGAGTGCCCCCCGGCACTGCCTGCCCCGCTGGGGGTGCTGGGGCCTGGGGCCGGCCGGCTGCCCTTTGGGGCTCGGCGGCTGCGATTTGGGGCTCAGCGAGGCTTTTGCACCTCCTGGGTGCTGTTTCCCGGTGCCCCCTGCGCTCCCTCCCCTCCCACACAATCACGGAGCCGTTCTGGAGAAACAACTTTTAATGGAAAAACGAGAAATCAAGGGAAAAGGCCCCATAAGGCTATTGTAACCCCCCTCCCTCCCAAAATACACCCCCCTCTAAAGCTTCCCTAACCGCCCTCCCCCCCAAAAATACACCTCCCGTCTTCCCCTGCTTCCCCCCCACTCCTCCCCCCTCCCTCTCATCCCTTCTCTGGGTCTAATCCCCCCCTGGGACCCCCGTGCTGCCTGCCAGAGCCGAGGGCGCGGGAGCTGGGGCTGAGCAGGTCCTGGGGCAGCGACAGCGAGGGGAAGGCGCGGGGGGGATGGCTGTGCCGGTGCCCGCAGGGTCCCCAGGCACGGAGACGCTGCTGGCACCGTCCCGGCTGAGCCCGAGGGAGTCCAAGGAGGAACGGAAGAGCCTTAGGGCCTCTTGAAGAAGTTCCTTCTTGGACACCTCAAGGTGGTCAGCCGGGTCCCCAAGGTGTTGGTTCTGGGGCGCAAGAGAGGGGCTGGGGGGGACATCGCTGCGCGGGGATGCCCCTGCGGGGGTGGCTGTGCCGGCAGTGGTGGTGTCTGCCGGTTGCCCCTCGACGTCCAGGTAGCCAGGGATGAACGCTGGCTTCTCCAGTGGTGCCGGGGCCACTGCTCCCCCCTCCCTGCCAGTGCCCGCAGGGTCCCCAGGCAGGGGGACGCTGCCGGGCCCCTCCTGGCTGACCCCCAGGGTGTCCGAGGAGGAACTGAAGAGCCTTAGGGCCTCTCGAAGAAGTTCCTCCTCGGACACCTCCACGTCATCTGCCAGGTCGCCAAGGCTTTGGGGGTCAAGCAGAGGGGCTGGGGGTGACGTCGCTGTCTGGGGGGATGTCCCTGCCCGGCTGTGCCCCCACGGTGGTGGCCGTGCCGGCAATGGTGTTCTGTGCCGGCTGCCCCACGATGTCCTGGTCACCAGGGACGGACATTGGCTGCAGCAGGGGGGCTGGGGCCACCACTGCGCTCTGATTTCTGCCAGGTGCCCGGTGGTGTGGGCAGCCCTGAGGGGTCCCAGGGGCTGCCCAGGACGGAGGAACCCCGGGGCCCCCCAGGGCAGCAGCCGGCAGAGGAACGGTGCTGGGGTCCAGCGCAGTGTGGGCCGGTGGAGGCAGGTGGGAGCTGGTCCACAGGATGTGGAAGAGGCGGGGGTCGAAGCAGCAGCTGCACGGAGCCATCTGCAGCCCTGGGTCAGCGAGAGGGAGCGGCGGTGGGCCGGGGGGACCCTCGAGAGGCACCCGCCGAGCCGTCCCCCATCGCCGACGTCCCCCGGCTCTGCGCCAGGCGCATGGGGAGGTGGTGGCCAGGGTGGTCCCTGCGGGATGAGCTTCTGTGCTGGTGGGACGGGGCTGGGAATCGGGGAGGAGAGTCGCTGTTGGGAGGTGAACCGGGAGAGATGGCCCCAAGTGCTTGGGGAATGGTCTGGGAATGGGATTTCCTGGGCGCGCATCAGGCAGGCGAGGGCAGGGCCGCTCGGCCGGTCTTGCTGCAGCCCCGTGCGAAAAGTGCGGTGGGGACGGGGGTGGTGGGGTGGTGGGAGTGCCCGGGGTCTGGGGGTGCTGAGGGTGCCCGGGGTCTGGGGCTGGTGGGGGTGGCAAAGGTGTCGGGGTGGCAGAGCAGGCAGGGCTGCCGTAGCTGCTGGTGGTGGTGGCTGGGGGGCCGAGGGAGCCCCCTGTGCCGGGGGAGCCCCCCAGAGCGGGGGTGCCCAGGCTGCGGGGAAGGGCTGCTGCTGCGCGGGTGGTTGGCAGAGGTTGGCTGAGGCTGCAGGAGAGAGGGGAGCGATGGCCAGCGGTCACCTCTGCTCTTGTCCCCGAGGGTGTCTGCGGGCTGCAGGGATCGGGGTGGGTGCTTACCTGGGGGGCAGAAGGTTTCGGGGAGCAGAAAAGTGTGCAGGGTCCGGGGCGCGGGGGCCACGGGGTGGGAGCCGCAGTGGTGGCCGTGCCATGTTCTGTGGTGGCTGTTGGGTGCTGGGGACTCTGTGGCGTCTCCAGGAAGGAACGTGGGGGCTCCCGTGTTCCGTCCCGCCCCAGCAGGCTCCCCAGGGCGTGGTGGGGAGGAGAGGGTGAAGGGGGCTGGGGTGTCCCTGGCCCCTCCAGGCGGCTCTCGGGGGTGGTGGGTGCACGTGCTTTTGTGTTTAAAGAGGATTTTTGCGGGGGAAGAAGTGGATTCAGCCGAGCCGCGTGCGGCCCAAGCTGCATCCGCAGCCCCCTTGTGCCACCCGGCAGATGCATTTGTGACGGCTGCGTGTGCTGCTGCGTGCTGCGCTGCGTGGAGCGAGGCAGAGGCAGGAACAAGGGCCTCGAGGGCGCGAGGGAAGGTGGCCTGCTCTTCCCCAGCGCTCCGTCGAGTGCTGCTGCCGGGTCTTTTGGTCTCCTGGTGGGCAAACAGCTTTGGGTCGCCCTTGGAGGGGCTGCGCTTTCCCCGTGTGCGCGGCAGCCGGGAGGAGACGGCACCCGCCGCTGCGTGCTCCCAGCACCGGAGTGGGTTGTGCGCAGCGTCGGCTGAGGAGGTGCTGGGGCTGTGTGTGCTCGGCCGCGTCCCGGCACAGCGCTGGAGGTGCAGAGCTGGGCTCTGCCCCGTGCCCCGAGCGTGCTGCAGCCGGTGTCCAGGCAGGGAGGGCGGCTGGGGCAGCTGTGGCCCCTGAGTGCTGGGCTGTGGCTGAAGCTGTGTGAGGAGCAGCAGAGCCTCCCGGGAGACCTTTCTGGAAGGGAAGCCGGGGGGCCAGTAAGTGTGGTCTGCGAGGGCTGGGGTCACGGCCGAGAGTTAGAACACTGCAGAGGTCTGCAGAAGCTTGGTACAAGGGGCTGGGAGTAGAGGTGATCGTGTGTTCAGGAAAATACATTGCGAGAAAGCCTTCCGAGGACAACTGGCTTCCGAACCGACCTCATTGCCGAGGGATGAGTATGGACGTAGTGCGGTCACCGACGGCTTCTGGTTCACGTTGTTTTCTGCCTCTGCCGTCTGCAGGAAAAGCCTCGCAGGCAGACTGTCTCTCCCTGGAGCAGGAGCACGGTTCAGCCCAGGCAGTGCGAGTAAACTTGAGTTTTCTGGTGTCCAGAACAAAGCAGTTGAAATGCCTGCCCATGGCCGTGATGGCGTCACGCAGTACCTGGCACCTTTGCTTCTCAGCAGTGCTGCTGGGAATTGTCCTTTCCTTCCGAGGAGGAAGAGGAAGGATGCCAGCAAGTGCCAGTGAGAGCTAAGCATGGGCACTGTGCCGTTTGGAGTGGCCTGGGAGTTCCCCTGCTGTCAGGGCTCTGGCCCGTGGGGAAGAAAGCCTGCGCTTCTTGCTCTAGCAGCAGTGATTTGAGCTTCGCTCCTGATGTGCTGTGCTGGGCACCTGCCTGCTTTGGGCAAGAGTAAGGCCTGGCTGGAGGAACAGCCTGCAGTAGCTGGTCCACGTCAGCTGTGCTGGGGGATACCAGTTCCACGCTGTGAGCAGCGGTGGAGCTGCTCTTGTGCTTTGCATTTCTGTATCTGTGTATTTCACAAGTTCCCCCTCCCCAACGCGTGTTGCGGCTTTAGGACCAAAAGTTTGTTGAGCAAACATGTGGGCATTCTCCACACCAATGTGGTCAACAACAGTGAGCCCAGGGCACTGGAGAAACGACTTGTTGCTGTAGTGCCAAAGAGCAGAGGTTCCTTGTTGCAGAATGAGCGAGTGGCAGGGGTTGGAAGGGCCCTCTGGGGATCATCTGCTCCAACCCCCCTGGCAAAGCAGGTTCCCCCAGAGCAGGCTGCAGAGGACGGCGTCCAGGCGGGTTGTGAAGATCTCCGGAGAAGGAGACTCCACAACGCGTCTAGGCAGGCTGTTGGGGTGCTGCGCCACCCTCAAAGTAAAGAAGTGCTTCCTCGTGTTTCTGCTACCAAAGAGCATGGGAAATGCGTCTGCGCTGTGTGGCCAGGACCCCAAAGATGGTGTCCTGGTTTCGGCTGGGCTAGAGCTAGTTTTCCTCCCCGCAGCTGCTGTGTTTTGGGTTGCGTATGAGAAGAGTGTTGATCAGAGTGGTGGTTCTAGTTGTTGCTGAGAAATGCAGGGCTTTCTGCAGCCTCCCGTGCTGGCTGCTGAGCGGGTGTGCTGGAGCTGGGAGGGAGCAGAGCCAGGCAGCGAGGCCAAGGTGGCCAATGGAAAGAGTCTGTACCATGGATGTCATGCTTGGGTGGTAAAGGCAGGTTTTGTGATGGGCAGGAACCCTTTTTTTATTAAAAATTTTCTTGTCTCTCTCTTGTGGGGGTTTGAACATTTCCGGGAGGTTGGTCTTTTTCCCGGAGTTTGGCAAGCTCTATGGACTTTGTGAGTTTGGGGAAATTGGTGAAATTCGTGAGCTCGGGGAAGCCCGCGGGTTCCGCTGTCGCTGCTCAGGAACTGGCTGCGAATCAGTCATCGGGCAGTGAGAAAACGGTCTTGTGTAGCGTTTGTTTGGCATGTTGGTTGTTAGCAGCAGTAGTATTGGTACGAGTGTTTCCAGTGTTCTCGTATTAACGTGTCTTTGTCTCAACCCGGGAGCTTTCCCTTGTGTCTGTTTCTCCTGCCCATCGCCCTATGAGGGAAGGAGAGGGGTGAGCGAGCGGCTGCCTGGTGCTTGGTTGCTGGCCAATGGCTTAAACGAGGACAGGTGGTAGCTCTCTATCTTTGCAGAGCAATGGATTTTTGTTGTTGTTAAGCTGTACGCTAAAGAAAAAGCCATCTTCCCTGCCAAACTGTGCTGTAGGAAAGGTGGAAAAGAGGCAGCAGAAACCTGGCATATTTCTGAGAAGGGAGAGGTGTGTGAGCAGCGAGACACAAACCAGCAAGCAGGTTTTGGAGGCAGGCTGAGCGCTGAGTGTCAGAGGTGGCCAGCTGATGGTGAAGTGGTGGTGAAGAGATGCGTCGGGGTGACAGTTCCTAGCTGGATGGAGCAGTTGTTATTCCTTACCCTTGTATTTTATTCTGCCACGCGACTTCCATGTTAACGCGAGAACTCTCTGTTCTGGTTTTCTGACAGCCCTCATTTACGTTACTGAGAAGAAGAAAGTGAGCCAGACTTGAAGCAGTTTGCAGTGTCTTTGTGTTTGCTGTGTCTTTCAGGCCAATGTCACCAACCGCAGAGCTGCTCGTGCTCAGGACCGTCCCTTTGTGCATGGGGTCTGCCTTTCTGCAGTCCCTGCATTGCCCCAGCGGTGTGGCTGTCCGAGCTGGAGGCCAGAGCTGGAGGCTCCTCCCTGGTGAGTCACATGCTCCAGTGGCTCCTGTGAACATGTCCCCAGTCTGCTGTGCTGGATGGAGACTGCAGCTGTGAATTGCAGTGCTTGCTGAAGGCACATCTGGAAGGAGTCAGGCCCTGGGTGTCTGCAGACCTGCTCCAGACTGCCCGACTGGGATGAAAGTTGTGTCAGGTGCTGCTGATTGTGTCTGAAGGGAGCAGGATTTAGGCCAAATTTGCAGGTGATACAGAGGCACCCTCGGAACCTCCGGTGAGATGGGGAATTGGTCAGAGCAGCTTTTAGGGCCTTTTCAGTCAATGCAAAGGCACCAAAGGCTGTAGTCAGTGGGAAGAATACAGTGCTGAGTGATGCGCATTGCGTGATGAGGGAGAGCAAATGGATCCCCTTTTTCTCCTCCAAGCCTTGAGAAGGGCAGTTTTGAGGTGGGGCTGCCCTTGTCTGCAGAGGGACTGGGTGGGAAGAGCAGCCCTGCTCCTGCCCGGGTGTGTTCAGGACGGCCTGCTTCCACCTCGCTGCCTCTCGACAGCAGAGTCGCCAGGGAAGTTCCACGAGCTCGTTACTTTGCAGGGTGTGATGGGACCTGAGAGGTGTTAACCAAGGTAAGAGACTTTCCTGCTGCACAGCCTGACCGAGAGCAGAGTTGGGGAAGGGAATTTCCCTGACAGGTCTGAATTCCCTGGTGTCGTGTAGAACCTGAGGAGCGTGTAGAAACACCTGGTGCAAGGAAACCCGGTGTTGGCCGTGAATGGACAAGAGCATGAGCAAGTACATATGATGGAGAGCTGTGTTTGTTGTCCCTTTCTGCTTCGGCCACCCCTCTTCTTGTCACCGAAAATCCGGGAATAACACCTCGTAACAGCAATGTGGTGTTAACAGGCAGGCATGCTTTATTGCAGCGCTGGATGCACAAGGGATAATTCCACCGAACGTGCATACCTCATACCTTTTCCATGCAGTTTATATAGATCGAAAATATACATATTTGTTTTATTCATGCATATTCAGTATTATTCTCCTTGGCGATTGTTGTAAACTTCTCTCGCTTCTTACGTAGATTGTTGCGCAGAGTCAGTCACCCTCTTCCGTTGTTCCTTTTTGGGTAGGTGGTGTCACTGGATTAGGGGGTCAGTGAGTCGGTGGTCGCGATCTCCCCCTGCCGGAATTACCTTTTGCCCACTAGGCGCTCAATCTTGGCAAACCTGGTCGGTTTTTTCAGTCCGTTTCACAGAACCACACTCCATCATTTCTCTTGACAGAAACACAATTACCCACTGTGGTTGGCGTTAATGGTTACTTAGAGAACAGACCCTCCGTTCCCAGACCTAATGCCCAGGTGGGTCGGGCTGTACCAGGAACACAGCAGCACTGTTCGTGTTTATGGTCAACTGATTCCATCACCCTGGTTACATTCTCAGTAGCAAAGAAGTATCCAGAAAAGCAGTTTTATTGGGAATACTGCTGAAGTTTTTGTCATTTGTTTCAGATGAATGAAGGTCACGATCGAGTGACTAGTACCCCCGAGCTCTGCTGCCCATTTCAGGCCATGTGGTACTTGATGACGCACTGCAGAGGGTTCCCGTGACAAGTCAGCCAGTACGTAGGAAGCAGAGAAACCCCTGACGATGGCTGCTTCACGCCAGTTGTCGTTTGTTTCTTGACTGGACCTGCTGAGGCTGCAGGAGCGCTGCATCCCGCGGGATGATCACCGCTTTTGAGCGGCTGGTGATGCTGTGCTGGATGCAGCCCGGGTGCGGTTTGCCCTCTCTGCGGCCAGGGCACACTGCTGAGTGACGCTGAGCCTGGTGTTGAGCAGCAGCTGCAGATGCCTTTCTGCAGGGCTTCTCTCCAGCCACTCGTCTCCCAGTTCAGACTTGTGCCTGGCAGGGCTCCGTCCGAGGCGCAGAATGCGGCATTTGGAGTTGCTCAGTGCCATCCCATTAATCCTAGCCCAGCGCTGCCATCTATCTCGATCCCTCAGCAAGGCCTCTTGTCCCCCCAGAGAGACAAGAGCACCTCCCAGTTTGGTACCATCAGCAAAGTGGCTCCTGGTGCGTTGAACCCCTGCTTCCAGATGGCTGGTAACTAAACATGACGGAACTGGCCCTGGAGCTGAGCCCTGAGGAGCAGCGCTGCTGGCGTCAGAGCAGTGGGATGTTGCCAGCTGATGTGTGGGAGGTTGAAATCTCCCATAAGGACGAGGTCTGGAAATTTCTCCTGATGGCCTAAGGAAGAACTCGTGGGTGCTTCCATTGCAGCTGGGCGATCAGTAGTAGACACCCACTAGGCCATCTCCTTTCTTTTTAGCCAGTGGAGATGGATCATTTTTTTGGAAGTACGGGTGGTACTTGACTGTCTCCTTGCTTTAACAATTCCTTTTCTCTCTTCTTTTCTCTTCTTCTCTGTCTCCTTCCCCCTTGTCCCTTCCCCTTTTCACCTTTTCCTTCCCTTCCTTCCCCTCCCCTCCGTTTCGCTAACACCAGAATTGCTCAAAGAATCTTGTGATTTCCCTTCCACTCTCCACCCTTCCTTTCCCCTTCCCTCCCGATGAGTCAAATAAGGAGGAGGCTGTTATTTGCAGGAAATGCCAGGGGGTTTTTTGAGCTCCAAAGTACTCCCAAGGACACATCTCACAAAGGTTACCAGTGTGAACAGGATTCATTGTATTGTTCTGCATCTCTTTCAGAGCAGATGCTCACAGACATTGACACGGTGTGCACGTCTAGCCAGGAGCAGGCTGATGCAGTCCTCAGTTTAGCTTACAAAAAAAAAATCCCTTGGAGCGTGGCAAAGGAAAAGGAGAGCCCCAGAGAGTCGTCAGTACCCTGCGTCGAGTGGCGAGGCGGACGCGTGCCTCGTCTGGTTAGAGAAAATAGGAACCTTTGCCAGGAAGAGGAGAGCTGGTGAATGACTGATGCACAAAGGCTGTGCTCTGAAGAAGAAAAGGAAAACTTTCAGGAATGTGGTTTCTCTCTGTTTTTTCTTTTTTTGTAATGAATCTTTTTTCACATCAGTTTTCATTGTGGCATTCAAAAAATCCCTGAAAACATTGCCCCACCTAGATTAGAATTCCTTTCTCCTTCTAAATTCTTCTTTCCTTTCAGCCTTTGAGAAGAAACAACTGTCAGCAGTGTCACCTAGCACCGAGGAGAAAAAACTCTGACAAGCTGGCAGCAGGAATGGAGGATGAGCAGTGCGTGTTTCCTCAAGTGCGAGAAGTTGAAGGCTGAGGCGCAGGACCCATCCCACACAAACGAGGAGGAGGAGAAGGACATGCGTGGTCTTTTCCAAAGTCTTCCACTTGTTGCTGCCAGTCCTGCTTTTGCCCTGCAAGCAGTGCTGCGCTGTGGAGCTGGGCCAGCGAGGGGTGGGCGAGAGAGCCTGAGAGAGCCGGGGCACGAGTGGTGCCTTGGAGGTGCAAGAGCAGCAGCCAAGGAGCAAGGCGAAAAGGCCGAGAGGAGCTCTGGCAAGGGGCTGCGCCGAGTGCTGCAGAGGAAGGCAAAAAAACCCTGGAGAGCGTTGCTAGACCACGGTGGGGGGAAAAAAGCCTTCCTCCCAGCGGGTGCAGGGCACGAGAGGCCATCTTGGTGGTGCAAGAGCAGCAGTCAGGAAGGTAGGCCAAAGGGGCTGGAGGAGCTGGGGCAAGTGGTGGTTCTGAATGCTGCAGAGGAAGGCGAAAAACCTGTGGGGAGCAGTGCCAGTGTGCGCTGGGGGAAAATTCCTTCCTGAGCCCAGACCTACCTGAGGTAATTTTTCTGTTTTGGAGGACACTGCCTCCTGCGGAATCCACCCGAGACTCCTCCCAGATATCTCCTGGAGTCTTTTGCCCTCTGTTTTTCAGACAGAATATCCTGGGTAGCAATCCCAGACTCCTCCTGGGCAGCTACCCGAGATGATTTTTCCCTTGTCGAGGAATCTGTGTGCTTCTTAATGAGCCCGAGAGTCTGCTGAGAAATCGCCCAGAGTCTTTCCAGCTCTGCTTCCTCAAACTGACTTCCCAGGTAGCAGCCCCAGACTCCTGCAAGGCAGCTACCCGAGGTGATTTTACTCTTTTGGAGGACACTATCTCCTCCAGGATCCACCCGTGACTCCTCCCAGGTATCTCCCAGAGTCTTGTGCCTTCTGTTTTAGAGAATGTCCCGCATAACAGCTTCAGACTCCTCCAAGGCAGCTACCCGAGATGATTTTTCTCTTTTGGAGGACACTGTCTCCCCAGGGATCCATCCGAGACTCCTCCCAGGTATCTCCCAGGTTCTTTTGCCTCCTGTTTTAGAGACAGAATGTACCAGGTAGCAACCCCAGACTCCTCCAGGGCTTGAGTTGATTTTTCCCTTCTCGAGGAATCTGTGTGCTCTGTAATCAGCCTTAGACTCCACTGAGAAATCTCCCAGAGTCCTTCCACTGCTTTCGCAACCTGACATCCCAGGTAGCAGCCCCAGACCCCTCCAAGGCAGCTACCCGAGATAATTTTTTTCTTTTTTTGAGGACAGTTTCCTCTGGGATCCACCTGAGACTCCTCTCAGGTGTTTTGCAGAATTTTATGCCCTCTGTTGTAGAGATAGATTATCCCAGGTGGCAGCCGCAGACTCCTCCAAGGAGGCTTAGCGAGATGATTTTTCTCTTTCTATGGTCACAGTCTCCTCTGGGACCCACATGTGACTATCCCAATCGTCTCCTGGTGTCTTTTCTCCTCTGCTCTTTATTTTGTCTCGGCTCAGCCATGTGCAGTGACTGCTGCTTACGTCGTCTCTGCTCTGCTTGCCCTGCCAGACACAGTTCCGCTTGTGACCTCCTCGCCGGTGACAGCGGCCTCACACGCGCAGCCCTGGGTGGTGCCCTAGGATCAGCCCCCTCCAGGCGCTGGGGGACGGCATGGAAGGTAGAGGAAACCCAGCACCCTTCTGCTCTCCTTCTCAGCCAGGACCAGGCCCCAGGGGCTCCCCAGCCAGCGGTGGGGTCAGACAGCGACCGGGGGTGTCTTGCGTCCCTGGAAACACACAGGCATGGGGGCTTCACCCACTGCGCCTCTGCTGTGTTGCAGATTGCCACTGCCACCACAAAATCTCCCCTGGCAAGCATGCCCGAGATGAAGAAGCAAATGTGAATATATAGATATCTCAAGCTAGCACAACAATCAGTAACAGCATATGTAATAAGTCTTATGTCTTATCTTACTGTGGGTGGAAAGTAAGTCCTTTTCATACCACAGAGACCTACGAGGGCGCAGGACAGCACCGCTGGCCGATAGACACTGGTAACTGCTGTGTTTCACCTAGAACAGCCAACAGGGAATGATGTTTCCTCTCAGACCAATTTTTATGTTCCAGACTGTTTTCCTGTTCTTGCAGTGAGGACAGCTAGTGGCTATTACTGATCCTGACTTCCTCAGGGTCTTCCTCCTGTTCCACACTGTTTTTCACCTTTTCCAACGATAAGCTGCTGTTACAGTCCCTAGTTCTGCACTTATCAATGGTACCTCAGTGTCTCTCCTGTTTCTTGGTACTGTTGGCAAAATGGATTTGCTTGCATTTTCTTCTCTTCTAGTTTGTGCACGGGTACTGGAGAGAAGGCAACAGAAGTGCATACCAGTTAAAACCTCTTTTTACTGCCAGCAATAAAGGTGCCCCTCGGCAGGAAGCAGAAGGACCCCATATTACAGCTCTTTCAGTTCTCTCCAATTTTCCAAACCCCATTCAGATTGCTGCCTTTAAAACCCCAAACAGCATTCTGGCCATAGCAGCAGGGAGGTCAAATTGTAGATTGTGTCCCTCTCCTGGAAAGGTTACAGGGCTGTAATGCCCGACCTGCTGAAACTTGGCCCCATAATAATGGGTACGATCCGCAAGCTGTAGCTGACAGAATCTCCACCTTAGCTAAAGAATGGAGGTTGAAGCTTGGAAAAGGGAAAGCATTGGTTTGTGCAGTTTTGGGAGCTGCCTTGGTGGCAGCACGAAGGGATAAGAACATGACCCAACAAACAGGAGGGAAAACAATAAAGTCCCTCCAAGATTGGGTGGGGGCTTTGCAGAAGCACTTAGAGAATGGAGCAAAAAGCGTCTCTGATCAGCTTGCTGCTGAGCAGACAACTAACCAAAGGCTAAAAACAAAACAAAGGCTAAACACTGCCTTAACAGAGGCTTTGGAGTGGGAAAAGATATTCAGGGAACAATTAGATGAAGCCCATCCTAAATCGGGGTAGACAATAGAGATATAAATTTCGACCGAGAAAATGAGTCAGGACTGCAATAGCCTCTTAAAGACATAGAACATGTAAAAGAAATACATGCTCCTGGAAAGAAGGAAGCCAGCATGTGACCTCTAATTAAGACCGAGACTGTAGATGGAGGTCTGGGAGGTCCTCCAGAGAGGACACGGGAGGAGGTGGCACATGAGAACCCCAACGGCATAGTTGCCGATGGGAACCAGGTTCAGGTCACAGATGTTTTTGGCAGCAAAGGCTATTATGATATTCTGGGGCTTGTTTTGCTTCAAGGGCATGCCTGGGTGGACTGGAGGGGGCGAGTGAGCATTCGATTTCCCTTCAGATTACCCCTTCAGGAATTGTAAATATTAAACCTTACCCCCTTCCCTTCGCCACTGCCATGCCTAACGTAGCCGTACTGATTGCGACCACATAGGAACAAGCCCTCCAGTTTTTAGCAACTATTAACATGAAAGATACGGGTTTTATGGTTCCCTTGCAGGAAGCAGAGACCACTTTGCTTTTACCTGGGAAGGCGTGCAGCTTATTTTACAGGTCTCCCCCAGGGACACTGCCATTCACCCACCATTGTAATTCAGTCAGATAACGGTAGCCGCTTTGTTGCCGGGGTGGTTCAGGAATGGGCAAAAGGCGAGAGAGCACACAACAGATATTTCACACAATCAGGTTGCTGGAATGTGTTATCAAACCTCACAATACTGAAAGGCCAGTGTGGCTCTTGGATGCTGTAATGAAAGTTAACAGCCGCTGGTGGGTAAATGGATGTCCTAGGCTCACTGCTTTTTACCCCAAACCCCCTCCCTTCTGCCAGGGAAAAGGGAAATAAAGGATCCTGTAAACCCCCCCCACTATCCAGGTCAACCTGTTCTAATGGACCTACCAACAGTGGGGAAGGGGGAAGGGAAAGGGAAAGGGAAAGGGAAAGGGAAAGGGAAAAGGAAAGGGAAAGGGAAAGGGAAAGGGAAAGGGAAAGGGAAAGGGAAAGGGAAAGGGAAAGGGAAAGGGAAAAAAAACCGCTCCACTTAACCTATATACCTGGATAGTCACTGATGCTCACAGAAAAGATTACCGGATCAACACCAGATGGACTGTGCCATCCTTCTAAACTTGTTTTGTTTCTTGTTCTGTGTATTTGCAGGTCCTTGCAGAAACCTTTGTGAACCCTATTTTTGTATTACTACCCTTAGTAATTGTTTGCATCGTGTGTCCGGTTTTCTTTATTGTTTTTGTGTGTTACAGCAGGGCACAATGCTTTGGAAAACCCTTTGCTCTCCTTCAGGGGGAGAGGAAATGAATGCCCGAACTAATTCAAGGCTTGGTGCGCATCTGGAACCACACTGACCAAGGAGTTTGTGTTCAAATTCCCACATCTTCAGGAGAAGCTCTCAGCTTTTCTATCATTAATCTGAATTTCTCCAAGTTACACTCACTAAAACTGTACTGCCGTCTGTACTTGGGGCAGAGTGAACGCTCCACTTGAGAGTCGATTTGGTGTCACGCTCGCGCAGGATTCATTTTACCACATTCCCCCAGCAGATTTGGCCAAGCTTTGGTGCAGATGGAACGTGAGTCACCTGGCAACTCCCCTCCTGGAAACTCCATTTGAATCACCAGTATCCCCCTGTCTGGAAGATTCGCACTGTAATAATCCTAGCCCGTGATCATGCACCGAAATCCCCCTTCGGTCTCCACCTCCTGTAACACCCCTGTACGGTTCAATGGTCTCCACTATGGTGCATACAAATTCCTGATCGCCCAGGCCAAAGACAGGATAAAAGAAAACCAGATATGAATGGGCCTGGCCTATGACGGACATGTCAAACCTTCTTGTCCCATTGATGAGAAAAACGTTGATGTTAGAAAAAATATTTACCCCATATGTAACCCTTAAAGGACGTCAGTTTGTCTTAGAAAATTTAACCTGGCAAGTACACGTCCTGAGCAACCTCCCTCTCCCCCCGCGTCGGGGCTGTGTCGGGCGAGGCAGCGCCGGGCGGCTGGGCCGGGCCTGGCCCGGGGCTGGCGAGGGGCCGGGCCGGGCAGGAGGGCCAGGGCCCAGCTGGGCCTGTGGGCCCTGTCGCCTAGCAACGGTGTCAGGGCGCTCGCCATTGGCCGCGCCCAGAGGCATCGAGGCTGCCGGCCAATGGGGCGGCGCGGTGCCGCAGGAGAGAGAGGCTGGGGCGGTCGCCAAGGCGACGGGGACGCGGCGGAGCCCCTCGGCGGAAGCTGCCCGCGCAGCGGCGAGCCTGCCCGGCCCGGCCCGGGAGAGCCGGCCTGGAGGCCGTGCCCGGGGCTGCGGGAGGGCGGAGCAGGTCAGCAGCGCGGGGCTGGGGCTTGGCCCCGGCGGGGCTTCGGGTGGAGCCGGGGCCGGGCCGAGGGGCCGCTGGGGCCAGGCGGGACCCGGCTTTGCCCCCGGGCCGGTCCCGGGGCCGGGCTCTGCCCCGGGCGCCGCTCTCTGCCCGCGGTGCCCGCTCCTGCCGGAGCTGTGGGCGGGCGCTGCCTGGCGGGAAGCTCTGCCGGGCCGCTCTCGCCTCTGGCCGGGGCTGTCGGCGCCCCCCTCCCCCGGGGCTCCCTCCGCTCCCCCCCCCCTCCTCCCGCTCCGCTCTCCCCGGGGCCGGGTGCGCGGCTTCGGGAAGCTTCGGGGGCAATGGCCGGCGTGGGGTGAGCGGGCGCGTGGGAGGCAACAGCCGGCGCGGGGCGCTGCGGGCGGAGCTGTGGGCGATGCGGGGCGGTCGCGTGGCGGAGCGGCGGTGCCCGGCGAAGGAGCTAGCGGTGTCGGGGGGGCGGCGGGGGCCGAGGCGCCGGCGAGGGGGAGGGGAAGCCGCTTCCGTGCGGGGAGCGGGCGGCGGGCAGCCCGGCCCTGCCCCGGCTGCGGGCGCGCTGCGGGCCGGGGAGCCGGGGCGTCTGGCCGGGCGCTTGGAGCCCGGGGTGCCCGCGGTTCCGCGGCTGAGCGCGGGAGCCAGAGTCTGGTCAGCCCGAGGTGCCGCCTGTTTGCACCCAGCAGCGATCGTGACAGTCGTGTCGTGGCCGTCCGTGTCTGCCCCAGGCCCTCGGGTGAGGAAACGCAGAGCTGGGCATGGCCTTGGTGCTGACGCAGGGGCAGGTCAGAAGGTTCCTAACCGAGAGCTGAGGGGTCTGGGGGGCAGAACCCAGCCGAGGGCTCTGTGGTTGGGGAGCTGCAGCCGAGCGGTGGTGGGCGTGGGGAGCAGGGTCCTGGCTTGGGCAATGGCCGTGGCCGTGGCCATCGCACCCGGGCCAAGCAGCGGCTGCCCGAGCAGACTTCGTTCTGGCACTGCCCCGCTGTGCAGAGCTGGACTGGAAAGGCGGTGTGGAGTGTGCTTCTGGCAGCAGCGTCACAAATGCGCCTGTGCTGGTGGTGTGGGTGCCTGTTGCTGTTGCACACCGGCTGCTGGTGGGAGGAGGAGGGGACTGGCTTTCGGAGAGCCGCCCTGCCCTGATGCTCGTGGAAGTCTTGTAGGGTCTCATCTAAAGTGCGTTGGCTTGCGTACTGCTGAGTACCCGTTCGCAGAACTCGCTGCGCTCTGGTGTCTGGCAGCCGGGAAATGAGTCTCGCTGCTTGGGTTTTCTTCTGTATCGTAACGTCATGGTGCTGCTTGTCTCTTGCAGCATCTTCTGACGAGCTTGCAGCTGAGATGAGGAGACGAGAGCAGACTGGTCACCAAGTCAGCTTCTCAGCGATACGCCGCAGGGTCCCGTTCTTGGATGACTTTCAGGCTTGATGGTAAGAGACTCAAGTTGCAAGGAAAGAGTATTCTGAAGGCAAAAATTCGTCTCTGTTCTTAGATCAGCCTGTTCCGTCCAAGGCTTATTGCGTTCCTGAAGGGCAGTCTCCTTGGTTCCTTGCTCTCTGCCTTCCCAAGGTGAATTCACTTGCGAGGGTGGAGGGTTTCCCCTTGCTGTCGTGGTAAAGACAGCGTCCTGTCTGGTGCTTGTGGTGGCATCTTGCATGTGTTGCAGGGAGTTGCTGTGTGAGTGGATTCCTCACGTGCCTGCTGCAGCTGTGTCCCACTCCATCAGTTCCCTTGACAAAAACACAGTGACTTACTATGGTTTGCATTAATGGTGACCTAGAGAACAGACCCTCCGTCCTACTGCCCAGGTGGGTCGGGCTGTACCAGGAACACAGCAGCACTGTTCGTGTTTATGGTTGGATCTCCTGAGTTTCTTTTTCTATCTGTTCTAATAAATTTAAGTCGTGTTCAACATCCTGAGTAACACTGGGGATATGTATACAGCAGTGGTCTACCCTATCTTTTAGCTATCCGCATACCCCATGGTCCTTTAACAGGAGCATGTCTAAGGCCATTCTGTTTTGCAAGGTCATTCTTGAAGTTGCTTGTAACTGCAGGTTTAACTGTTTGAATCCTTTCCTTGTCACGTTTGCTAATTTTTCTGCCTGACCAATTAGTTTGTATACCCAGGGCCTATTGCTATAAATTGATAAGGGAGTCAATAAGGATTCCAAATACCATCCAATTCTTACCCCTGTTGATGGTTCATTGCAATTTTTGTCTTTCTTAACTTCTGATCTCTTTACTCGTAATAATTTCAGATTCTCAGAGTTTCCGTTAAAGGGAGTCTTTTTCCAAATGGGACATGATGTCGGCATTCCCAAAGTAATTTGTTTTACCTTCCCATCCACCGGTAGATGAGTGGACCAGGTTCTGTCACTCATTGCCCAAACTAAATGTCCCGGACTTGGAATTGTAGATTTTCTACAACTGAATATTGTTCCTCTTTTTGGCTTATATGTATCAGTCAATTGTAAATTATTTTTAAGTCCTCTACACCAGCATCCCTATTTTAATGCAGCTGCCAGAGGTGGAACGCTTTGGACTGCTTCACTAACTGTACTACAACTATGTATCTTTTTACAATTCCACCAGGGCACGATAATTTCCTTTTCTTGGGAAGTGCTTCCTTTGTCGTTGACCGATGGGAAAGCTGCAAAAATCATCCCGTCCCAGGTAAAACACCAGGGGGCATTGGCCATGTACTGAAATTGAGGTGAGATGGCCGTTGACCATACTGAATCCCACAGAGCCATCTCTTGTTTAGTTTGGTTAGACTTCCTGCATTTCCATTCCATGATTATTCGACTAACATTTTTCTTAACCGGCTCATCATAAGCACACCAACCTACATTGGGGAAGACTATTTGGACAAAAACATAATTCAGTAACTTCTCACAATTTGCTCTACTCCCAGGGGCTTTCCATTGCTTTCTAACGTAATCTGTTTGTTCCTGCCACTCAACAACGGGAAGTTGCTCACAATGAGTACCGTTATTGTTGGACGTTTCGCTGCTCAGATTTGTTGTCAGAATTCCCCATGGAACCGATTCCCCTACTGCTCTGGGGACTGGAAGGCATGCAGTTATTCGGGTTACGTTCTGCAAATGAGCGAACTCTTTTATCAATCCGATCATCAGGAGTTCCCCTTGGGAGCTGTATCAATTGCTCCGCTTCTGTTGACAGCGGATCAGCACTCCTTGTTTTCACTGCTGATATTTTAGACAATGTTCCCATCATCATCAGTTTCCAAATCAAGATCCATTTCCCCCATATTCGACAGTGACAACCACTCTTTTTAGACATATTTTAGGATCAGTTTTGCAGTCTCTGGATCTCTATTGATGATTCTCCATGAAGGTGCCTTCTTCTGTCGAGTGTAGTGTATCCACGGTTCCACTCCTACTTTGACCACAGTGTAAGTTGTTAACAGTCCCTGGGAAGGTCCCTTCCACTTCTCCTGCAGTGGTTCAGAGCTCCAAGTCCTTATGCACACGAAATCACCTGGTGGATATTGATGCACAGGCGTATCCAAAGCAAGCGATCTGGTCAGCACAACGTATTTTCGGAGTGCTTCGAGGGTTCTTCCTAAAGAAATCAAATACATTTTTAAATCTGTTTCCCCTGCTGTTCCCATATTCCCCGGGATTCGAGGAGTTTGATCAGGTCTGACATACAAGATTTTGTATGGACTTACACCACCTTTAGACCTTGGCTGGATTCTGATTCTCAGGAGTGCTAATGGTAGGGCTTGTGGCCATTTTAAAGATACTTCTTGACAAATCTTACTTATTTGTCTTTTTACTGTTTGGTTCATTCTTTCAATTTTCCCACTTGATTGCGACAAATGGCTTCTTTTCTCTCACTGCCTAATTGTCTTTGCCCTTGGGATATTTCAAATCCCAAATAAATCACTGCTTCTTTTCCTATCTGGGCCTTATTTCTGGAAACTCTGTACCCCCCTTGGCCCAGAAAATTCAATAAACTGACAGTAATTTCAAAACATTTTTCCTTGCTTTCTGCTGCTATCAGAATATCATCCAAGTATTGCAACAGTGTTCCCTTTTCCTGGTTCTGTTTCTTCCATATTTCTAATTCTTTTGCCAACTGATTCCCAAATATTGTGGGGCTATTTTTGAATCCTTGTGGAAGTACAGTCCGTGTCATCTTTCGTTGCATCTTTCGTCCTGTAGCAGGGCTCTCCCATTCAAAAGCAAAGAAGGCATCCTTTAAATCTAGTACAGTAAACCAGTTATGTTCCTCTTTCAGAGATGTCAGTAAAGTATAGGGATTGGCTGCTACTGGGTGTATATCTTGAACTATCTGATTTATAGCTCTTAAATCCTCGACTAGTCGATATTCTTTTCCTCCAGATTTCCTTACTGGTGATCTAGGAGTGTTCTATTCTGACTCGCATTCTACCAAAAGTCCATATTCCAAAAATTTCATGATTAACCCCTCCAGTCCTTTTCGAGCCTCCCACTTCATAGGATATTGTTTTTGTCTTACCAGCTTGGATCCAGGTTTCAAGGTCACTTTTACCGGTTCCGCCAATTTGGACCGTCCCGGCACTTCATTTGCCCAAACCACGGGGATTGCTGCGTTTTCCACCTCTTCTGGAATTTGCTCCTCCTTAAAAGATTCCTGTAACATAAACACTCTCGCCTCTACAGCTTTTGATTCTGGTATCAATAATTCAATTTCCCCATTTTTAAAGGTTATTTGTGCCTCTAATTTACTTAATAAATCTCGTCCTAACAAAGGCAACGGACATTCAGGCATATATATATAGAAACTGTTGAGTTACCCACTGTTTTCCCAACCTAAATTTCAATGGCTCTAAAAAGGCCAATTTTATTCTTGCCCTGTCGCACCAACGACATCTAGTGATTTACGACTGCATTTCCCTTTACATGTGTTCAATACCGAATAAGTGGCCCCTGTATCTCCTAAAATTTCTGTTTCCTCATTCCCTAGCTTCAGTGTAACCAGGGGTTCAGCTAGGGTTGGCTCCTCCGGTCCTCTTCATGATTCCTCATCCAGAGTCATCAGGTTGATTGCACGGAGAGTCGGATCTAATTCTCCAGCTTTAGGGCATTCCCTTTTCCAGTGCCCGCGTTCCTTACAAATAGCACACTGATCTCGTGCCAGTCGGAGATTCACCTTCCCTCTTTCTCCAATATTTGTTCCCTGTCCTCTTCCCCTACCTATCCTGTTACTTTCAGTTAAGGCTGCTAATAATTTTCCATCCCTCCGCACTTGTCTCACTTGTTTTTCTTTTTCTCTGTTATTATACCCAGTCCAGGCTATTTCAAGCATCTTACCCAAATCTCTAGATTCGGGTCCTTCTGATTTCTGGAGCTTCTCTCTAATATCGGGGGCCGATTAACCCGTAAATATGGAGGCCAATTGTGTTGCTTCTTCTGGCTTTTCTGGGTCCAGATTAGTATATTTTCGGGCAGTCTCCTTCAGTCTCTCCATAAGGGCTGAAGGGGACTCATTTAGCTCTTGTCTCACCTCATCGATTTTTGACCAATTTATTGCTTTTGGCATCGTGTGCTTAACACCAAATAAAATCCACCTTTGATACCTAGTTAACATTCCCCTGGGTCCCATTCAGGATCTGAGGATGGAAAATTCTGATCCACTGTTCCCTGTAAATCCCCGTGAGCACACGCTCCCTCTACCTGTTTTCTAGCAGCATTCAATACCATTTTCTTTTCAGTATCATCGAGCAAATTGTCCAATATCACTTGCAAATCTTTCCAGTCAGGGTCTTGGGTTCTAATTATTGATTCAATAACCTTCGCTACCCTTTCAGGGTCCTCCCGATATGTGCCTGCAATTTCTTTCCATGACCTTAAATCAGTTATTGGAAACGGAACTTTCACTATTACTGGACCACTATTCCCTACTGCTTCTCGGAGAGGGGCTTGGAGGGGAGCCGGTTCAGTCACCCCCCCCTCATCCTTCCCCGTGTCCTTCCTGAAACTGGGCTGAATCCTCCTGCCCCCCCCGCCACAGGAGAAGCAGAAGGACTGTCAGCCTCCAACTCTCGATCCTCCTGATCACCTGCCCATCTCTGGCGAGGTACGACCATCAATTCAACATCATCCTCCTCGGACCCATGTTTCAAACATTTCTTGCCAACACTACAAGCAGCACAACATCCCTTTTCACATTTTCCCTTCTGTAAAGCCATCACCATAGAATGGTGTGGATGTATTCCCACACTGCCTTTGCCATTCCGAATGATTTCTCAACGAGGAAAACAGATCTACATATGTCATCTCTTCCCATCTACCTTCCCTTTTACAAAACAACATTAATTGCAAGATGGTGTTATAACGCAGTGTCCCATTCTCTGGCCATCTCTCTCCACCATCCAGAGTATGCATCGGCCACCGATGATTGCAGTACTCAATTAATTGCTTCCGAGTCAAAGGATCACCCCCCAGATCCTTCCAGTGTTTCAGAATACATCCCAAAGGCGTACCCCGTGGGATGGGCTTTTTGCTCGGAAATGTGCCCATCTCCCAAACGACCAGTGGTTCTGGTTGTGCACTCTCACAGGCACTGGTCAGAGGGACCCCAACCCTTGCGGGAGCTCCCTCTGGGATCCCAGCCCTGTGCCGGAGATCCCAACCTTGGAGACTTCAACCCCCCCCTGCTGAAGACTCCCCCCTTGGACCCCGCTCCACCGGCTTTCACCGAGCAGAGACTTTCCAGCCGAGGTACCTTTTTTAGCCCAACCCTGCGTGGCTTTCGCTGCGCCTTAGGAGCAGGCTTCAGCGGGACTCTAACCCACCTCCTACCAGGAGCTCCATTACTTGTTAAAAGAATGCCTTAATTAAATTCCAGGGGACTTACTTGGAATCCTTCGGTCCGGGCATCAGAGGTTCTCCTCGAGAATCCCTCGATGCCGGCTGGAGGTCCCGTGATCCCGCGGATCCGTCGGTATTCACAAGCAGGGTCCCACCTGGGTCGCCAGAAACTGCCACCGAAAATCCGGGCATAAAACCTTGTAACACCACTGTAGTGTTAACAGGCAGGCGTGCTTTATTGTAGCGCTGGATGCACGGGGGGTAATTCCACCGAAAGTGCATACCTCATACTGCTTCCATGCAGTCTATATAAGTCAAAAATATACACATTTTTTTCTTTCTCCATACCTCTCTCCCGCTGCCCGTCACGGTCGCATTTCTCCCCCCAACGCTGTCCTGCTCTGTCCCTTTTCTCTCTCTCTGTCGTTTTGTCCTGCTCCCTGTGTTTGTTTTTTAATTCCTCCCTCAGGGTCCCTCAGCCCGGTGCTGTTTTTTCCCTTCTCCGCCTCTGTCTCCTGCTGCCCAGCTGAGGCTTTTCCCCCTCCGTCTCTGTCCTGCTCCCCCGTCTCTTACTTGTGCCTGTCTTTCACTTTGTCCTGCCTCCTTGTCCCCTTTTTCTCTCTCAGTATCACCTTGTCCCGCTCCCTGTCCCTGTCTTTCTCTGACAATCTGTCCCGCTCCTTGTCCTTCTCTTTCCCTTTGCTGTTATTCCCCGTCCTTGTTCTGGCCTTTCTTCCTTCTCTTTCTGTCCTGCTGCCCCAGTGCCTCTTTTTCCACCGCTGTCCTGCTCCCTGGCCCTTGTTTCCTCTCGCCGTCCCTCTGTCCTGCTTCCTGTCCCCAGTTTTTCTGTCTCTCTTTCTCGATCCTGCTGCCTGTCTGGTCGTTTCTTGCTGTACCTGCCTGTGCAGCCGGCTCTCCCTTTTTGCCTTTCTCTCCTTCTCTTCCTGCTTCCCGGCCCGTTCTTGTCTTCCTCTCTGTCTGTCCTCTATCCCCTTGCTGGTTTGTGTTGGGATTCCAACCCTGACCACCCACCCCCTTCTTCGTCTGACCCTTTCTTTGTTTCTTAGTACGTTTCTTCCTGTTGCCTGTCCTTTTTCTCTCTCTGTCAGTGTGTCCTGCACTGCGTGGGACGGTGGTGGGAGGCTGAAAAAGGGTGGGAAGCTGGGGGGGCGGAGTGGAGGCTGGAAAGAGGTAGGAGGTTGCAGAGGGGTGGGAAGCTGAATTAAGTAGAGGCCAGCAAAAAGGGAGTTAGGAGGCTATCGAGGGGTGGGAGGAGGGGGGGCGGGGGGGCAGAGGCCAGGAAAAAAAAGGAGGCCGGAAAGGGGTGGGAGGCTGCAGAGGGGTGGGAGGCTGGGGGCGAGAGTAGAGGCCAGGAAAAAAAAGGAGGCCGGAAAGGGGTGGGAGGCTGCAGAGGGGTGGGAGGCTGGGGGCGAGAGTAGAGGCCAGAAAAAACAGGAGGCCGGGGGGTGCGAGTAGAGGCCAGAAAGGCCCTTTTTTGTGGCTTCTTCCCTGTCTTTATCTCTCTTTCCTGCCTTGTTTACTCCTCTGATTCAAGTTCTCTCTCGATCCGTGTGTTCTGCTTCCCACTCATCATATTCTCTCTTTTTCTCTGTCCTGTTCCTGAGGCTTCTTGTCTAGGAAGCCACGTCTCGTATGAGCTCTAAGACAGCCACATGCATTTTCTCTCAGGTGCAGGAGAGCCAAACGATTGGAGTTGCGGAAGAAGAGGGGAAGAGAGAAGGGGAGAGAAACATCTGAAGTGTCAAAGTCTCCCGGCAGCACCGAGAGTGAGAGCTGCGGTGAGTCGTGGGCCCTCGGGGCCCTGTCACCCCTCTTCTGCATCCTGGGCCCTCCCCGGCTCCCTCTCTTTCCCCCACTGCTACGATTATTTTTTTTTTCTGCTCTTGTGTACCTTCTTTCTCCATCTGTCTCTGACTTGTCCCCATCTTTTAGGTCCTCCCTCTTTCTGCCCTGCAGCCCGTGGCATTTTTTTCCTTCTTCCCCTCTTTCTGTTCAGCTCCCGGTTACTAGTTTTGCTTTCCTCCTACTCTGTAGCCTGTCAATACTTTTGCTGTCTTTGGTGCTCTCTGTCTGCCTCCTCGTCCCTTGATTCGAGGCCTTCCTTCTCGGCTCCGTAGCACGTCACAGATCTACTGCTTTCTCCATGTCTATTCTATTCTATTTCCTCATCTCTCTTTGTCCAGGTCCCTGCCGCTATTCTTTTTTCCTCTGTCATGCTGCAGGGTTTTTTTTTGCATCTCCTTCCTGCTCCCCGTTCTTCATTTTCGGTCTGTGTCCTGCTCCCTCTTCTTCTTTCTGCTGCCGCTCTTGCTCTCTTGCTGCTGCTTCTTTCTCCGTCTCTGTGGGACTGCCTGTCCCCGTCCTTCTCTCGCCGTCCCTTTCCCTGCTTCGTGCTTTCTCGTTCCACCGCCGCTGTCCAGCCACCTGTCACTTTTCTCCTCTCTTGTAGTGGCCTGCACCCTGCTCCTCATTTTTGGCAGCCTCTGCCGAGCAGCGCGTCGCTCCGGGAGGCGACGGACGGACTGTTCGCCGCTGGATCAACGGGCGCAGCTGCGGGAAGGAGTGCCGAGGTGTCGGAGGGGCAGAGGGAGCGTCGGGGGCCCCGAGCCCCGGAGCAGAGCGGCTCCCGGGACTGGCTGGGTGCGTGACTGAGTAAAGACCTGCGGTCCCTTTTGCCCTGGCGGCTGCGTTTGTGCTTGGTTTGCACGGGACGAGGGGCTGCGCCAGAGGCCAGGGGAGGAGGGGACGGGCTGTGGGGCTGGGGCGACGGCCCCCTGTTCCTGCCGGGCTCCATCCGTGGGCCGGGGCCGGGGGAGCCCCAGGTGCGGGCAGCGGGGCTGATGGCGACGGCCCCTTCCTGTGCCGGTGGAGGGCCCGGTGCTGCCGTGGCGCGGGTGGCCGTGGAGGGGCCGGTGCTGCCGTGGCGCGGGTGGCCGTGGAGGGGCCGGTACGATCGCTGCTGCCACCCGGTGAGCAAAGTTCGGTACTGCGGCTCGGGCGGCGCCAATGCGCGGTGGCGCCGTGTCCAAGGGCTCGCTGCTGCCACCCGGTGAGCAAAGTTCGGTACTGCGGCTCGGGTGGCGCCGTGTCCAAGGGCTCGCTGCTGCCACCCGGTGAGCAAAGTTCGGTACTGCGGCTCGGGCGGCGCCAATGCGCGGTGGCGCCGTGTCCAAGAGCTCGCTGCTGCCACCCGGTGAGCAAAGTTCGGTACTGCCGCTCGAGTGGCGCAGGTGCTTTGCGCGCTGGGAGGAGCCGTGCCCTGTGTGTCCGGCGCTGCAATAAGGAACGCCTGCCTGCTTGCTGAAGTGCCCAAAGGGCTTCAGAGAGTCTTTGTGTTTGCCCAATGACGGCATCGTGGGCTCCAGCCGTGGGCCGGGGCCGGAAGAGCCCCAGGTGCGGGCAGCGGGGCTGATGGCGACGGCCCCTCCCTCTGCCGGTAGAGGGCCCGGTGCTGCCGTGCCGGGCCCGATGCGAGCCGAAGGAGGAGCGGAGCCATAGCCGGGTTGCGGCTGCAGCGAGGGAGAAGGTGAGCGCGGGGTATGGGGGGGGGGTTGGATGGAGCGGCGGGTCCCGGGGAAAAGCCCCCGGGAGGGCGGGGTCCGTGTCGGGGGCAAGGAGCGACGGGGGTGCGGCGCCGTGTCGGAGCCGCGAGTCGGGGTCTGCTCGGAGCCGGAGCCGGCGCTGGGCGCCGCCCCCGACCCGCAGGCACCGCCCCCGCCCCCGCAGGCGCCTCCCCCGCCTCCGCTGGCACCGCCCCCGCCCCCGCTGGCGCCGCCCCCGCTGGCGCCGCCCCCGGCCCCGCTGGCGCCGCCCCCGGCCCCGCTGGCGCCGCCCCCGCCCCCGCTGGCGCCGCCCCCGGCCCCGCTGGCGCCGCCCCCGCCCCCGCTGGCGCCGCCCCCGCCCCCGCTGGCGCCGCCCTCGCCCTCGCCTCCCCCTGGCCGCAACGCGGTACTGCAGCCCGGCGTTCGGCTCAGAGTGTGGCCCCTCCGGCGCGCCGTCGGCTCGTGGCGCATGCGCGGTGCGGCGGAGCAGCATGGCGGCGGGCTGGTGTTCGGTGCCGGGGCGGCGGGGGAGCAGAGAGGCCAGCGGTGAGGCGCGGGCTCCCCTCCAGCGGGTGCGGGGGTGCGTGGTGGCTGCCCGAGGGTGGTGGGACGGGAAGCTTGGAGCCGGCCGCTGCGGCAGGCTGCAGGAGGCGAGCCGGGTGCGGGCAGCCCCGGGGCCAGAGGCGGGAGGTGACGGAAGGGAAGGGGAGAAGGGCGCGGGCACCCCCCCCCCCAAGTTGGCAGCGCTCCCCCGGCCCCGCTCGCCCCGCGCAGCCGCCCCCAGCTGCAGCACGTCCCCTGAAGCCTGTCCCGGAGCGCCCGGCCTGCCCCAAGGCCCGTGGTGCGGGCGGCACGCTGGCCCTGGAGCGTGCCTCGGCCTCCCTGAACGCGGTCGTCGCTGCTTGTTTATGTGTGGCAGGGGCCGCGCTGAGTTCGCGTTTTTCCGTTCGTGCCCTGGGGATGCCGTTGGCTGCGCCCGCTCAGGGCTTGTGTGGGCTGCGTGTGCCGGGCCTCGCTGTGCTGGCGGCGTGGGGGCGAAAAGGGAGAGGCGGAGCGCTGAGTGGCTGCGGACAGGAGGTGGCGCGGCTGAAGCTGGAGAGTCCCGAGAAGGCTGAAGAAGAAGAAGAAATGGAAGGCCACCTGGCTGGTAGCTGCCTGGCGCTGCGGGTGAGGAAGGCTCCGTCTTGGTAGCCCGCAGCAGGCCAGGCCGCCAGCGTGCCCCGCAGGGTCTGTATGTGTCACCAGCAGCAGCATGGTCCGGTTGTGGAGCGCGCGAGCGTGGCTGCGTGCGTAGGGAGCCTTGTCTCGTAAGAGCTGCGAGACATGGACGTTTTCTCTTAGGTGGGGGACAGCCAAGCGACCGGAGTTACGGAAGAGGAATGGAGCAGAGCAGGACAGAGAAGCGTCTGAAGCGGCAGAGTCTCCCGGGAGCGCGGAGAGCGAGAGCTGCGGTGAGTGGCGGGCCCTCGGGGCCCTGTCGCCCCTCTTCTGCGTCCCGAGCTGTCCCCTGGATCCTTCTCTCTCCCACGCTGCTGTGATTTTTTTTTTTTTTTTTCTTTTTCCTTTTGTTTTCCTTTCCCTGTACCTCCCGTCTTCTGTCTGTGTGTGTGTTCTGCTCCCTCTCCCTCTTTTTCTCCCTTCAGAATTTCTCTAGCCGGCTCCCTGTCTCTATTTGTCTGTCCTGCTGGCTGTCCGGTCGTTTCTTGCTGTACCTCCCTGTCCAGCCGGCTCTCTTTTTGCTCTCCCTTTTTGCCTTTCTCTCCTTCTCTGTCCTGCTTCATGGCCCTTTCTTCTCTTTCTCTCCCTCTCTGTTCTCTAGCCCCTTGCTGGTTTGTTTTGGGGTTTCCCTGCACACACGCCCCCCGCCCCTTTCTTGGTCTCTTTGTCTAGATCTGACCCTTTCTTTGTTTCTCGGTCCCTTTTTTCCTGTTCACTGTCCTTTTTCTCTCTCTGTCTGTGTCCCCTGCGCTCCGTTGCCATCTTTATCTCTCCTTTCTTCTTCATCTCCTCCCCCTGCCCCCGTCTCTCTCTCCCTCTTTCACGCTCACCGGCCCTACATTTTCGTGCTCCGTCTCTGCAAGGCTCCTCGTCCCTGTATTTCTTGATTTCTCTACCTCTCTGGCGTTTCCTTTCGACCCTTCTTTCTCTCTGAGCTTCTCGGTCTTCTCCCTTGTCTTATTTTCCTCTTCCTAGTGCTCTGCCCTGCTCCCCATCACTTATTTTCTCTCTCCGTTTCTCTGCCCTGCTCCCCGTCCCTCTCTCTCTTTCTCCGTCCCCCTCTGCTGCTCCACAGCAGTGTTTTTCCTTTCTCCAGCGCTCTGACCTGCTCCCCACCCCCCTCCCCCCTTTTTCTCTCTGTCATTCTTCCTGCTTCCCTGGACACCTCTCTCTGCAATCTCGAGTCCTACTCCCTGTTTGTATCCCACTGTCCTGGTCCCCATCCCTCTCTTTGCCTCTCTATCCCTTTGTCCCTGTTTTTTCTTTCTCCGTCTCTCTGCCCTGCTGCCTAGTTCTGTCCGGTTCCCTTTCTGTTTGCTGGGTTGTTTTTTTTTTTCTCTCTTCATTCTTCTGCTTTGCTCTGTGTTCCCTCCCTCTCACTCCTGCAGCGTCCTGCTGTGTGTTACCTGTCCTTCTCCCTCTTGATATTTTTGCTCTTGCTCTGTCCCTCTGTCCTGCTGCCTGGAAGTAATTTTTTCTTCTCTGCATTTCTGTTCTTGTGACCATGGCTGTTTTTTCATTCTCCACCTCTCTCTCTCCTGCTCGCCAGCCTCGCCTTTCTCTCCCTGACGTTCTTTCCTCTTCCCAGTCCCTCTGCTTTTGTGTATCCTTGCACTCCACTCCCTCTGTCACGCTGTCTTGCTCCCCATCCCTCCCTTTCCTTTCTACCCTTCCGATGTCTGTGTCCCCCAAGCCCGCTTTGTACGTGTCCCTGTCAACACCCTTCTGTCACTCTTCTTCCCTTGCTGCTCTTGCTCTTTTTCTCTCTCTTCCTCTGTGCTGCGGCCCATCGCTGTTTTTAACTCCTCCATCCCTTTGTCCCGCTCCCTGTCCTTGTCAGTTTTGCCCTGTGCTCCAGGCTTTCCTTGTTTTCTGCATCTCTGTCCTTTTCCCTGTACCCTTTTTCTCTCTGCTCCTCAGTCCTTCTGCCTCGTCTTGTTTTTCTCTTTCTGCCGTCCCTCTCTTTTTGTCTGTGACCCTCTGTGCTCTTCTCCTTCTCCCTCTCAGTTTGCGGTTGTCCTATGTGTCCCCCTCTCTGTCTCTCTCTTCTGCTGTCCTGCTCCCCAGCCCCGTTATTTATTGCTTCACCCCTGGGTCTTGCTCTCAGTCCCTGTTTTCTCTCGTGCTCCGCCTCGCTGCCGTTCTCTCTGTTGCTCTCGTTTGCTGTCTGTCCCAGCATCCTGCTCCCTGTCGCGCTCTCTGTTTCACAGTCTGGCGTCGTGTCCCTCACCTGTTTTCTCTCTCACTCTGTCCTTCCTCCTGGCTTTTCCTTGTCCCTCTGGCCTCTTACTCGTCGCTACTTTTTTCTTCCTTTCTCTACCTCTCTGCCTCTGCCCTGTCGCTTTCTTCCTCTCTCTCTCTGCAATGTTTCTTTCTCCATCTGTGCCCCCCTCCCTGTCCCTTTTCTCTTGTTCTCTCTGTCCTCCATCCTCCCCGTAACTCTTTGTCTGTGTATCTCCATACTGCTGCCTGTCCCTTTGTTTCTCGCTATATGCCCCTGTCCAGCTTGCTGTCCCGTTGTTCTCCTCTGTGCTGAACCGTGGCCTTTTCTATCATCCTGCAGCCCGTCACCGATTTTACTTTCTCCACCTCTTTGGCCTGATCTGTGTGTCTCCTGCCCCCGTCCATCTGGCTTGTTCGCTCTACTTGTGTCTCCCTCCAGTGTTCTTTATTCCTCCGATTCAGTTTCTCTCTTGATCCATCAGTTCTGCTGCCCGCTCGTCGTTCTCTGTCTCTCTCTCTTTCCCTCTGTGCTGTTCCTGCGCGTAGCGCGCGAGCAAGCGAGGCTACGTGCCTGGGGATCCTTGTCTCGTAAGAGCTGCGAGACATGGACGTTTTGTCTTAGGTGGGGGACAGCCAAGTGACCGGAGTTACGGAAGAGGAATGGAAGAGAGCAGGACAGAGAAGCGTCTGAAGCGGCAGAGTCTCCCGGGAGCGCGGAGAGCGAGAGCCGCGGTGAGTGGCGGGCCCTCGGGGCCCTGTCGCCCCTCTTCTGCGTCCCGGGCCCTCCCCTGGATCCTTCTCTCTCCCACGCTGCTGTGATTTTTTTTTTTTTTTCTTTTTCCTTTTGTTTTCCTTTCCCTGTACCTCCCGTCTTCTGTCTGTGTGTGTGTTCTGCTCCCTCTCCCTCTTTTTCTCCCTTCAGAATTTCTCTAGCCGGCTCCCTGTCTCTATTTCTCTGTCCTGCTGGCTGTCCGGTCGTTTCTTACTGTACCTCCCTGTCCAGCCGGCTCTCTTTTTGCTCTCCCTTTTTGCCTTTCTCTCCTTCTCTGTCCTGCTTCATGGCCCTTTCTTCTCTTTCTCTCCCTCTCTGTTCTCTAGCCCCTTGCTGGTTTGTTTTGGGGTTTCCCTGCACACACGCCCCCCGCCCCTTTCTTGGTCTCTTTGTCTAGATCTGACCCTTTCTTTGTTTCTCGGTCCCTTTTTTCCTGTTCACTGTCCTTTTTCTCTCTCTGTCTGTGTCCCCTGCGCTCCGTTGCCATCTTTATCTCTCCTTTCTTCTTCATCTCCTCCCCCTGCCCCCGTCTCTCTCTCCCTCTTTCGCGCTCACCGGCCCTACATTTTCGTGCTCCGTCTCTGCAAGGCTCCTCGTCCCTGTATTTCTTGATTTCTCTACCTCTCTGGCGTTTCCTTTCGACCCTTCTTTCTCTCTGAGCTTCTCGGTCTTGTCCCTTGTCTTATTTTCCTCTTCCTAGTGCTCTGCCCTGCTCCCCATCGCTTATTTTCTCTCTCCGTTTCTCTGCCCTGCTCCCCGTCCCTCTCTCTCTTTCTCCGTCCCCCTCGGCTGCTCCACAGCAGAGTTTTTCCTTTCTCCGGCTCTCTGACCCGCTCCCCGCCCACCCAGGTTGACCGTCCCAGGTTTTGTTCTGCGTCTCCATCCTGCCGCTGTCCTCATCTATCCTTTTGTGCCCTTCTCTTTCTGTCTCTTTTCGTGTGTCCCCGCTGCTTTTTTTCCCATCTCTGTCCAGCTCCCTGTCCCTTTCCTTTTTCCTCTTGCTGTCCTTTTGCCCTGCTTCCTCTTGCTGTTTTTTCTGCCTTTCTCTCTCTGCGCCATTCCCTCTCCCATCCTTTCTTTCTCGATCCCCCTGTGCAGCTCGCTGTCCCTTGTTTCCTTTCTCTCTTCCTCGGTATTTTTTTTCTTTCTCCATACCTCTCTCCCGCTGCCCGTCACGGTCGCATTTCTCCCCCCAACGCTGTCCTGCTCTGTCCCTTTTCTCTCTCTCTGTCGTTTTGTCCTGCTCCCTGTGTTTGTTTTTTAATTCCTCCCTCAGGGTCCCTCAGCCCGGTGCTGTTTTTTCCCTTCTCCGCCTCTGTCTCCTGCTGCCCAGCTGAGGCTTTTCCCCCTCCGTCTCTGTCCTGCTCCCCCGTCTCTTACTTGTGCCTGTCTTTCACTTTGTCCTGCCTCCTTGTCCCCTTTTTCTCTCTCAGTATCACCTTGTCCCGCTCCCTGTCCCTGTCTTTCTCTGACAATCTGTCCCGCTCCTTGTCCTTCTCTTTCCCTTTGCTGTTATTCCCCGTCCTTGTTCTGGCCTTTCTTCCTTCTCTTTCTGTCCTGCTGCCCCAGTGCCTCTTTTTCCACCGCTGTCCTGCTCCCTGGCCCTTGTTTCCTCTCGCCGTCCCTCTGTCCTGCTTCCTGTCCCCAGTTTTTCTGTCTCTCTTTCTCGATCCTGCTGCCTGTCCGGTCGTTTCTTGCTGTACCTGCCTGTGCAGCCGGCTCTCCCTTTTTGCCTTTCTCTCCTTCTCTTCCTGCTTCCCGGCCCGTTCTTGTCTTCCTCTCTGTCTGTCCTCTATCCCCTTGCTGGTTTGTGTTGGGGTTCCAACCCTGACCACCCACCCCCTTCTTCGTCTGACCCTTTCTTTGTTTCTTAGTACGTTTCTTCCTGTTGCCTGTCCTTTTTCTCTCTCTGTCAGTGTGTCCTGCACTGCGTGGGACGGTGGTGGGAGGCTGAAAAAGGGTGGGAAGCTGGGGGGGCGGAGTGGAGGCTGGAAAGAGGTAGGAGGTTGCAGAGGGGTGGGAAGCTGAATTAAGTAGAGGCCAGCAAAAAGGGAGTTAGGAGGCTATCGAGGGGTGGGAGGCGGGGGGGGGGGGGCGAGGAGGGGGGAGTAGAGGCCAGGAAAAAAAAGGAGGCCGGAAAGGGGTGGGAGGCTGCAGAGGGGTGGGAGGCCGGGGGCGAGAGTAGAGGCCAGAAAAAAAGGGAGGCCGGAAAGGGGTGGGAGGCTGCAGAGGGGTGGGAGGCTGGGGGCGAGAGTAGAGGCCAGAAAAAAAAGGAGGCCGGGGGGTGCGAGTAGAGGCCAGAAAGGCCCTTTTTTGTGGCTTCTTCCCTGTCTTTATCTCTCTTTCCTGCCTTGTTTACTCCTCTGATTCAAGTTCTCTCTCGATCCGTGTGTTCTGCTTCCCACTCATCATATTCTCTCTTTTTCTCTGTCCTGTTCCTGAGGCTTCTTGTCTAGGAAGCCACGTCTCGTATGAGCTCTAAGACAGCCACATGCATTTTCTCTCAGGTGCAGGAGAGCCAAACGATTGGAGTTGCGGAAGAAGAGGGGAAGAGAGAAGGGGAGAGAAACATCTGAAGTGTCAAAGTCTCCCGGCAGCACCGAGAGTGAGAGCTGAGGTGAGTCGTGGGCCCTCGGGGCCCTGTCACCCCTCTTCTGCATCCTGGGCCCTCCCCGGCTCCCTCTCTTTCCCCCACTGCTACGATTATTTTTTTTTTCTGCTCTTGTGTACCTTCTTTCTCCATCTGTCTCTGACTTGTCCCCATCTTTTAGGTCCTCCCTCTTTCTGCCCTGCAGCCCGTGGCATTTTTTTCCTTCTTCCCCTCTTTCTGTTCAGCTCCCGGTTACTAGTTTTGCTTTCCTCCTACTCTGTAGCCTGTCAGTACTTTTGCTGTCTTTGGTGCTCTCTGTCTGCCTCCTCGTCCCTTGATTCGAGGCCTTCCTTCTCGGCTCCGTAGCACGTCACAGATCTACTGCTTTCTCCATGTCTATTCTATTCTATTTCCTCATCTCTCTTTGTCCAGGTCCCTGCCGCTATTCTTTTTTCCTCTGTCATGCTGCAGGGTTTTTTTTTTGCATCTCCTTCCTGCTCCCCGTTCTTCATTTTCGGTCTGTGTCCTGCTCCCTCTTCTTCTTTCTGCTGCCGCTCTTGCTCTCTTGCTGCTGCTTCTTTCTCCGTCTCTGTGGGACTGCCTGTCCCCGTCCTTCTCTCGCCGTCCCTTTCCCTGCTTGGTGCTTTCTCGTTCCACCGCCGCTGTCCAGCCACCTGTCACTTTTCTCCTCTCTTGTAGTGGCCTGCACCCTGCTCCTCATTTTTGGCAGCCTCTGCCGAGCAGCGCGTCGCTCCGGGAGGCGACGGACGGACTGTTCGCCGCTGGATCAACGGGCGCAGCTGCGGGAAGGAGTGCCGAGGTGTCGGAGGGGCAGAGGGAGCGTCGGGGGCCCCGAGCCCCGGAGCAGAGCGGCTCCCGGGACTGGCTGGGTGCGTGACTGAGTAAAGACCTGCGGTCCCTTTTGCCCTGGCGGCTGCGTTTGTGCTTGGTTTGCACGGGACGAGGGGCTGCGCCAGAGGCCAGGGGAGAAGGGGACGGGCTGTGGGGCTGGGGCGACGGCCCCCTGTTCCTGCCGGGGTCCATCCGTGGGCCGGGGCCGGGGGAGCCCCAGGTGCGGGCAGCGGGGCTGATGGCGACGGCCCCTCCCTGTGCCGGTGGAGGGGCCGGTGCTGCCGTGGCGCGGGTGGCCGTGGAGGGGCCGGTGCTGCCGTGGCGCGGGTGGCCGTGGAGGGGCCGGTACGATCGCTGCTGCCACCCGGTGAGCAAAGTTCGGTACTGCGGCTCGGGCGGCGCCGTGTCCAAGGGCTCGCTGCTGCCACCCGGTGAGCAAAGTTCGGTACTGCGGCTCGGGCGGCGCCAATGCGCGGTGGCGCCGTGTCCAAGAGCTCGCTGCTGCCACCCGGTGAACAAAGTTCGGTACTGCCGCTCGAGTGGCGCAGGTGCTTTGCGCGCTGGGAGGAGCCGTGCCCTGTGTGTCCGGCGCTGCAATAAGGAACGCCTGCCTGCTTGCTGAAGTGCCCAAAGGGCTTCAGAGAGTCTTTGTGTTTGCCCAATGACGGCATCGTGGGCTCCAGCCGTGGGCCGGGGCCGGAAGAGCCCCAGGTGCGGGCAGCGGGGCTGATGGCGACGGCCCCTCCTTCTGCCGGTAGAGGGCCCGGTGCTGCCGTGCCGGGCCCGATGCGAGCCGAAGGAGGAGCGGAGCCATAGCCGGGTTGCGGCTGCAGCGAGGGAGAAGGTGAGCGCGGGGTATGGGGGGGGGGGGTTGGATGGAGCGGCGGGTCCCGGGGAAAAGCCCCGGGAGAGCGGGGTCCGTGTCGGGGGCAAGGAGCGATGGGGGTGCGGCGCCGTGTCGGAGCCGCGAGTCGGGGTCCGCTCGGAGCCGGAGCCGGCGCTGGGCCCCGCCCCCGCAGGCGCCGCCCCCGCCCCCGCAGGCGCCGCCCCCGCCCCCGCTGGCGCCGCCCCCGCCCCCGCTGGCGCCGCCCCCGCCCCCGCTGGCGCCGCCCCCGCCCCCGCTGGCGCCGCCCCCGCCCCCGCTGGGCGCCGCCCCCGCTGGCGCCGCCCCCGCCCCCGCTGGCGCCGCCCCCGCCCCCGCTGGCGCCGCCCCCGCCCCCGCTGGCGCCGCCCCCGCCCCCGCTGGCGCCGCCCCCGCCCCCGCTGGCGCCGCCCCCGCCCCCGCTGGCACCGCCCCCGGCCCCGCTGGCGCCGCCCCCGCCCCCGCTGGCACCGCCCCCGCCGCCCCCTGGCCGCAACGCGGTACTGCAGCCCGGCGTTCGGCTCAGAGTGTGGCCCCTCCGGCGCGCCGTCGGCTCGTGGCGCATGCGCGGTGCGGCGGAGCAGCATGGCGGCGGGCTGGTGTTCGGTGCCGGGGCGGCGGGGGAGCAGAGAGGCCAGCGGTGAGGCGCGGGCTCCCCTCCAGCGGGTGCGGGGGGTGCGTGGTGGCTGCCCGAGGGTGGTGGGACGGGAAGCTTGGAGCCGGCCGCTGCGGCAGGCTGCAGGAGGCGAGCCGGGTGCGGGCAGCCCCGGGGCCAGAGGCGGGAGGTGACGGAAGGGAAGGGGAGAAGGAGGCGGGCACCCCCCCCCCCCCCCCCCCCAAATCGGCAGTGCTCCCCCGGCCCCGCTCGCCCCGCGCAGCCGCCCCCAGCTGCCTCACGTCCCCGGAAGCCTGTGTCCCGGAGCGCCCGGCCTCCCCCAAGGCCCGTGGTGCGGGCTGCCTCGGCCTCCCTGAACGCGGTCGCCGCTGCTTGTTTATGTGTGGCAGGGGCCGCGCTGAGGACGCGTTTGTCCGTTCGTGCCCTGGGGATGCCGTTGGCTGCGCCCGCTCCAGGCTTGTGTGGGCTGCGTGTGCCGGGCCTCGCTGTGCTGGCGGCGTGGGGGGCGAAAAGGGAGAGGCGGAGCGCTGAGTGGCTGCGGGCAGGAGGTGGCGCGGCTGAAGCTGGAGAGTCCCGAGAAGGCTGAAGAAGAAGAAGAAATGGAAGGCCACCTGGCTGGCAGCTGCCTGGCGCTGCGGGTGAGGAAGGCTCCGTCTTGGTAGCCCGCAGCAGGCCAGGCCGCCAGCGTGCCCCGCAGGGTCTGTATGTGTCACCAGCAGCATGGTCCGGTTGTGGAGCGCGCGAGTGCGGCTGCGTGCGTAGGGAGCCTTGTCTCGTAAGAGCTGCGAGACATGGACGTTTTCTCTTAGGTGGGGGACAGCCAAGCGACCGGAGTTACGGAAGAGGAATGGAGGAGAGCAGGACGGAGAAGCGTCTGAAGCGGCAGAGTCTCCCGGGAGCGCGGAGAGCGAGAGCTGCGGTGAGTGGCGGGCCCTCGGGGCCCTGTCGCCCCTCTTCTGCGTCCCGAGCTGTCCCCTGGATCCTTCTCTCTCCCACGCTGCTGTGATTTTTTTTTTTTTTTTCTTTTTCCTTTTGTTTTCCTTTCCCTGTACCTCCCGTCTTCTGTCTGTGTGTGTGTTCTGCTCCCTCTCCCTCTTTTTCTCCCTTCAGAATTTCTCTAGCCGGCTCCCTGTCTCTATTTCTCTGTCCTGCTGGCTGTCCGGTCGTTTCTTACTGTACCTCCCTGTCCAGCCGGCTCTCTTTTTGCTCTCCCTTTTTGCCTTTCTCTCCTTCTCTGTCCTGCTTCATGGCCCTTTCTTCTCTTTCTCTCCCTCTCTGTTCTCTAGCCCCTTGCTGGTTTGTTTTGGGGTTTCCCTGCACACACGCCCCCCGCCCCTTTCTTGGTCTCTTTGTCTAGATCTGACCCTTTCTTTGTTTCTCGGTCCCTTTTTTCCTGTTCACTGTCCTTTTTCTCTCTCTGTCTGTGTCCCCTGCGCTCCGTTGCCATCTTTATCTCTCCTTTCTTCTTCATCTCCTCCCCCTGCCCCCGTCTCTCTCTCCCTCTTTCGCGCTCACCGGCCCTACATTTTCGTGCTCCGTCTCTGCAAGGCTCCTCGTCCCTGTATTTCTTGATTTCTCTACCTCTCTGGCGTTTCCTTTCGACCCTTCTTTCTCTCTGAGCTTCTCGGTCTTGTCCCTTGTCTTATTTTCCTCTTCCTAGTGCTCTGCCCTGCTCCCCATCGCTTATTTTCTCTCTCCGTTTCTCTGCCCTGCTCCCCGTCCCTGTCTTTCTTTCTCCGTCCCCCTCGGCTGCTCCACAGCAGAGTTTTTCCTTTCTCCGGCTCTCTGACCCGCTCCCCGCCCACCCAGGTTGACCTTCCCAGGTTTTGTTCTGCGTCTCCATCCTGCCGCTGTCCTCATCTATCCTTTTGTGCCCTTCTCTTTCTGTCTCTTTTCGTGTGTCCCCGCTGCTTTTTTTCCCATCTCTGTCCAGCTCCCTGTCCCTTTCCTTTTTTCGTCTTGCTGTCCTTTTGCCCTGCTTCCTCTTGCTGTTTTTTCTGCCTTTCTCTCTCTGCGCCATTCCCTCTCCCATCCTTTCTTTCTCGATCCCCCTGTGCAGCTCGCTGTCCCTTGTTTCCTTTCTCTCTTCCTCGGTATTTTTTTTCTTTCTCCATACCTCTCTCCCGCTGCCCGTCACGGTCGCATTTCTCCCCCCAATGCTGTCCTGCTCTGTCCCTTTTCTCTCTCTCTGTCGTTTTGTCCTGCTCCCTGTGTTTGTTTTTTAATTCCTCCCTCAGGGTCCCTCAGCCCGGTGCTGTTTTTTCCCTTCTCCGCCTCTGTCTCCTGCTGCCCAGCTGAGGCTTTTCCCCCTCCGTCTCTGTCCTGCTCCCCCGTCTCTTACTTGTGCCTGTCTTTCACTTTGTCCTGCCTCCTTGTCCCCTTTTTCTCTCTCAGTATCACCTTGTCCCGCTCCCTGTCCCTGTCTTTCTCTGACAATCTGTCCCGCTCCTTGTCCTTCTCTTTCCCTTTGCTGTTATTCCCCGTCCTTGTTCTGGCCTTTCTTCCTTCTCTTTCTGTCCTACTGCCCCAGTGCCTCTTTTTCCACCGCTGTCCTGCTCCCTGGCCCTTGTTTCCTCTCGCCGTCCCTCTGTCCTGCTTCCTGTCCCCAGTTTTTCTGTCTCTCTTTCTCGATGCTGCTGCCTGTCCGGTCGTTTCTTGCTGTACCTGCCTGTGCAGCCGGCTCTCCCTTTTTGCCTTTCTCTCCTTCTCTTCCTGCTTCCCGGCCCGTTCTTGTCTTCCTCTCTGTCTGTCCTCTATCCCCTTGCTGGTTTGTGTTGGGGTTCCAACCCTGACCACCCACCCCCTTCTTCGTCTGACCCTTTCTTTGTTTCTTAGTACGTTTCTTCCTGTTGCCTGTCCTTTTTCTCTCTCTGTCAGTGTGTCCTGCACTGCGTGGGACGGTGGTGGGAGGCTGAAAAAGGGTGGGAAGCTGGGGGGGCGGAGTGGAGGCTGGAAAGAGGTAGGAGGTTGCAGAGGGGTGGGAAGCTGAATTAAGTAGAGGCCAGCAAAAAGGGAGTTAGGAGGCTATCGAGGGGTGGGAGGCGGGGGGGGGGGGGGGGGGGGCAGAGGCCAGGAAAAAAAAGGAGGCCGGAAAGGGGTGGGAGGCTGCAGAGGGGTGGGAGGCCGGGGGCGAGAGTAGAGGCCAGGAAAAAAAAGGAGGCCGGAAAGGGGTGGGAGGCTGCAGAGGGGTGGGAGGCCGGGGGCGAGAGTAGAGGCCAGAAAAAAAGGGAGGCCGGAAAGGGGTGGGAGGCTGCAGAGGGGTGGGAGGCTGGGGGCGAGAGTAGAGGCCAGAAAAAAAAGGAGGCCGGGGGGTGCGAGTAGAGGCCAGAAAGGCCCTTTTTTGTGGCTTCTTCCCTGTCTTTATCTCTCTTTCCTGCCTTGTTTACTCCTCTGATTCAAGTTCTCTCTCGATCCGTGTGTTCTGCTTCCCACTCATCATATTCTCTCTTTTTCTCTGTCCTGTTCCTGAGGCTTCTTGTCTAGGAAGCCACGTCTCGTATGAGCTCTAAGACAGCCACATGCATTTTCTCTCAGGTGCAGGAGAGCCAAACGATTGGAGTTGCGGAAGAAGAGGGGAAGAGAGAAGGGGAGAGAAACATCTGAAGTGTCAAAGTCTCCCGGCAGCACCGAGAGTGAGAGCTGCGGTGAGTCGTGGGCCCTCGGGGCCCTGTCACCCCTCTTCTGCATCCTGGGCCCTCCCCGGCTCCCTCTCTTTCCCCCACTGCTACGATTATTTTTTTTTTCTGCTCTTGTGTACCTTCTTTCTCCATCTGTCTCTGACTTGTCCCCATCTTTTAGGTCCTCCCTCTTTCTGCCCTGCAGCCCGTGGCATTTTTTTCCTTCTTCCCCTCTTTCTGTTCAGCTCCCGGTTACTAGTTTTGCTTTCCTCCTACTCTGTAGCCTGTCAATACTTTTGCTGTCTTTGGTGCTCTCTGTCTGCCTCCTCGTCCCTTGATTCGAGGCCTTCCTTCTCGGCTCCCTAGCACGTCACAGATCTACTGCTTTCTCCATGTCTATTCTATTCTATTTCCTCATCTCTCTTTGTCCAGGTCCCTGCCGCTATTCTTTTTTCCTCTGTCATGCTGCAGGGTTTTTTTTTTGCATCTCCTTCCTGCTCCCCGTTCTTCATTTTCGGTCTGTGTCCTGCTCCCTCTTCTTCTTTCTGCTGCCGCTCTTGCTCTCTTGCTGCTGCTTCTTTCTCCGTCTCTGTGGGACTGCCTGTCCCCGTCCTTCTCTCGCCGTCCCTTTCCCTGCTTGGTGCTTTCTCGTTCCACCGCCGCTGTCCAGCCACCTGTCACTTTTCTCCTCTCTTGTAGTGGCCTGCACCCTGCTCCTCATTTTTGGCAGCCTCTGCCGAGCAGCGCATCGCTCCGGGAGGCGACGGACGGACTGTTCGCCGCTGGATCAACGGGCGCAGCTGCGGGAAGGAGTGCCGAGGTGTCGGAGGGGCAGAGGGAGCGTCGGGGGCCCCGAGCCCCGGAGCAGAGCGGCTCCCGGGACTGGCTGGGTGCGTGACTGAGTAAAGACCTGCGGTCCCTTTTGCCCTGGCGGCTGCGTTTGTGCTTGGTTTGCACGGGACGAGGGGCTGCGCCAGAGGCCAGGGGAGGAGGGGACGGGCTGTGGGGCTGGGGCGACGGCCCCCTGTTCCTGCCGGGGTCCATCCGTGGGCCGGGGCCGGGGGAGCCCCAGGTGCGGGCAGCGGGGCTGATGGCGACGGCCCCCTTCCTGTGCCGGTGGAGGGCCCGGTGCTGCCGTGGCGCGGGTGGCCGTGGAGGGGCCGGTGCTGCCGTGGCGCGGGTGGCCGTGGAGGGGCCGGTACGATCGCTGCTGCCACCCGGTGAGCAAAGTTCGGTACTGCGGCTCGGGCGGCGCCGTGTCCAAGGGCTCGCTGCTGCCACCCGGTGAGCAAAGTTCGGTACTGCGGCTCGGGTGGCGCCGTGTCCAAGGGCTCGCTGCTGCCACCCGGTGAGCAAAGTTCGGTACTGCGGCTCGGGCGGCGCCAATGCGCGGTGGCGCCGTGTCCAAGAGCTCGCTGCTGCCACCCGGTGAGCAAAGTTCGGTACTGCCGCTCGAGTGGCGCAGGTGCTTTGCGCGCTGGGAGGAGCCGTGCCCTGTGTGTCCGGCGCTGCAATAAGGAACGCCTGCCTGCTTGCTGAAGTGCCCAAAGGGCTTCAGAGAGTCTTTGTGTTTGCCCAATGACGGCATCGTGGGCTCCAGCCGTGGGCCGGGGCCGGAAGAGCCCCAGGTGCGGGCAGCGGGGCTGATGGCGACGGCCCCTCCCTCTGCCGGTAGAGGGCCCGGTGCTGCCGTGCCGGGCCCGATGCGAGCCGAAGGAGGAGCGGAGCCATAGCCGGGTTGCGGCTGCAGCGAGGGAGAAGGTGAGCGCGGGGTATGGGGGGGGGGGGGTTGGATGGAGCGGCGGGTCCCGGGGGAAAAGCCCCCGGGAGGGCGGGGTCCGTGTCGGGGGCAAGGAGCGACGGGGGGTGCGGCGCCGTGTCGGAGCCGCGAGTCGGGGTCGGCTCGGAGCCGGAGCCGGCGCTGGGCGCCGCCCCCGACCCGCAGGCGCCTCCCCCGCCCCCGCAGGCGCCTCCCCCGCCCCCGCAGGCGCCTCCCCCGCCCCCGCTGGCGCCGCCCCCGCCCCCGCTGGCGCCGCCCCCGCCCCCGCTGGCGCCGCCCCCGCCCCCGCTGGCGCCGCCCCCGCCCCCGCTGGCGCCGCCCCCGCCCCCGCTGGCGCCGCCCCCGCCCCCGCTGGCGCCGCCCCCGCCCCCGCTGGCGCCGCCCCCGGCCCCGCTGGCGCCGCCCCCCGTCCCCGCTGGCGCCGCCCCCGCCCCCGCTGGCGCCGCCCCCCGCCCCCGCTGGCGCCGCCCCCGGCCCCGCTGGCGCCGCCCTCGCCCTCGCCGCCCCCTGGCCGCAACGCGGTACTGCAGCCCGGCGTTCGGCTCAGAGTGTGGCCCCTCCGGCGCGCCGTCGGCTCGTGGCGCATGCGCGGTGCGGCGGAGCAGCATGGCGGCGGGCTGGTGTTCGGTGCCGGGGCGGCGGGGGAGCAGAGAGGCCAGCGGTGAGGCGCGGGCTCCCCTCCAGCGGGTGCGGGGGTGCGTGGTGGCTGCCCGAGGGTGGTGGGACGGGAAGCTTGGAGCCGGCCGCTGCGGCAGGCTGCAGGAGGCGAGCCGGGTGCGGGCAGCCCCGGGGCCAGAGGCGGGAGGTGACGGAAGGGAAGGGGAGAAGGGCGCGGGCACCCCCCCCCCCAAGTTGGCAGCGCTCCCCCCGGCCCCGAAGCCCCGCGCAGCCGCCCCCAGCTGCAGCACGTCCCCTGAAGCCTGTCCCGGAGCGCCCGGCCTGCCCCAAGGCCCGTGGTGCGGGCGGCACGCTGGCCCTGGAGCGTGCCTCGGCCTCCCTGAACGCGGTCGCCGCTGCTTGTTTATGTGTGGCAGGGGCCGCGCTGAGTTCGCGTTTTTCCGTTCGTGCCCTGGGGATGCCGTTGGCTGCGCCCGCTCAGGGCTTGTGTGGGCTGCGTGTGCCGGGCCTCGCTGTGCTGGCGGCGTGGGGGCGAAAAGGGAGAGGCGGAGCGCTGAGTGGCTGCGGACAGGAGGTGGCGCGGCTGAAGCTGGAGAGTCCCGAGAAGGCTGAAGAAGAAGAAGAAATGGAAGGCCACCTGGCTGGCAGCTGCCTGGCGCTGCGGGTGAGGAAGGCTCCGTCTTGGTAGCCCGCAGCAGGCCAGGCCGCCAGCGTGCCCCGCAGGGTCTGTATGTGTCACCAGCAGCAGCATGGTCCGGTTGTGGAGCGCGCGAGCGTGGCTGCGTGCGTAGGGAGCCTTGTCTCGTAAGAGCTGCGAGACATGGACGTTTTCTCTTAGGTGGGGGACAGCCAAGCGACCGGAGTTACGGAAGAGGAATGGAGGAGAGCAGGACGGAGAAGCGTCTGAAGCGGCAGAGTCTCCCGGGAGCGCGGAGAGCGAGAGCTGCGGTGAGTGGCGGGCCCTCGGGGCCCTGTCGCCCCTCTTCTGTGTCCCGAGCTGTCCCCTGGATCCTTCTCTCTCCCACGCTGCTGTGATTTTTTTTTTTTTTTTTCTTTTTCCTTTTGTTTTCCTTTCCCTGTACCTCCCGTCTTCTGTCTGTGTGTGTGTTCTGCTCCCTCTCCCTCTTTTTCTCCCTTCAGAATTTCTCTAGCCGGCTCCCTGTCTCTATTTCTCTGTCCTGCTGGCTGTCCGGTCGTTTCTTGCTGTACCTCCCTGTCCAGCCGGCTCTCTTTTTGCTCTCCCTTTTTGCCTTTCTCTCCTTCTCTGTCCTGCTTCATGGCCCTTTCTTCTCTTTCTCTCCCTCTCTGTTCTCTAGCCCCTTGCTGGTTTGTTTTGGGGTTTCCCTGCACACACGCCCCCCCGCCCCTTTCTTGGTCTCTTTGTCTAGATCTGACCCTTTCTTTGTTTCTCGGTCCCCTTTTTTCCTGTTCACTGTCCTGTTTCTCTCTCTGTCTGTGTCCCCTGCGCTCCGTTGCCATCTTTATCTCTCCTTTCTTCTTCATCTCCTCCCCCTGCCCCCGTCTCTCTCTCCCTCTTTCGCGCTCACCGGCCCTACATTTTCGTGCTCCGTCTCTGCAAGGCTCCTCGTCCCTGTATTTCTTGATTTCTCTACCTCTCTGGCGTTTCCTTTCGACCCTTCTTTCTCTCTGAGCTTCTCGCTCTTCTCCCTTGTCTTATTTTCCTCTTCCTAGTGCTCTGCCCTGCTCCCCATCGCTTATTTTCTCTCTCCGTTTTCTCTGCCCTGCTCCCCGTCCCTCTCTCTCTTTCTCCGTCCCCCTCTGCTGCTCCACAGCAGTGTTTTTCCTTTCTCCAGCGCTCTGACCTGCTCCCCACCCCCCCTCCCCCCCTTTTTCTCTCTGTTATTCTTCCTGCTTCCCTGGACCTCTCTCTCTGCAATCTCGAGTCCTACTCCCTGTTTGTATCCCACTGTCCCTGGTCCCCATCCCTCTCTTTGCCTCTCTATCCCTTTGTCCCTGTTTTTTCTTTCTCCGTCTCTCTGCCCTGCTGCCTAGTTCTGTCCGGTTCCCTTTCTGTTTGCTGGGTTGTTTTTTTTTTTCTCTCTTCATTCTTCTGCTTTGCTCTGTGTTCCCTCCCTCTCACTCCTGCAGCGTCCTGCTGTGTGTTACCTGTCCTTCTCCCTCTTGATATTTTTGCTCTTGCTCTGTCCCTCTGTCCTGCTGCCTGGAAGTAATTTTTTCTTCTCTGCATTTCTGTTCTTCTGACCATGGCTGTTTTTTCATTCTCCACCTCTCTCTCTCCTGCTCGCCAGCCTCGCCTTTCTCTCCCTGACGTTCTTTCCTCTTCCCAGTCCCTCTGCTTTTGTGTATCCTTGCACTCCACTCCCTCTGTCACGCTGTCTTGCTCCCCATCCCTCCCTTTCCTTTCTACCCTTCCGATGTCTGTGTCCCCCAAGCCCGCTTTGTACGTGTCCCTGTCAACACCCTTCTGTCACTCTTCTTCCCTTGCTGCTCTTGCTCTTTTTCTCTCTCTTCCTCTGTGCTGCGGCCCATCGCTGTTTTTAACTCCTCCATCCCTTTGTCCCGCTCCCTGTCCTTGTCAGTTTTGCCCTGTGCTCCAGGCTTTCCTTGTTTTCTGCATCTCTGTCCTTTTCCCTGTACCCTTTTTCTCTCTGCTCCTCAGTCCTTCTGCCTCGTCTTGTTTTTCTCTTTCTGCCGTCCCTCTCTTTTTGTCTGTGACCCTCTGTGCTCTTCTCCTTCTCCCTCTCAGTTTGCGGTTTGTCCTATGTGTCCCCCTCTCTGTCTCTCTCTTCTGCTGTCCTGCTCCCCAGCCCCGTTATTTATTGCTTCACCCCTGGGTCTTGCTCTCAGTCCCTGTTTTCTCTCGTGCTCCGCCTCGCTGCCGTTCTCTCTGTTGCTCTCGTTTGCTGTCTGTCCCAGCATCCTGCTCCCTGTCGCGCTCTCTGTTTCACAGTCTGGCGTCGTGTCCCTCACCTGTTTTCTCTCTCACTCTGTCCTTCCTCCTGGCTTTTCCTTGTCCCTCTGGCCTCTTACTCGTCGCTACTTTTTTCTTCCTTTCTCTACCTCTCTGCCTCTGCCCTGTCGCTTTCTTCCTCTCTCTCTCTGCAATGTTTCTTTCTCCATCTGTGCCCCCCTCCCTGTCCCTTTTCTCTTGTTCTCTCTGTCCTCCATCCTCCCCGTAACTCTTTGTCTGTGTATCTCCATACTGCTGCCTGTCCCTTTGTTTCTCGCTATATGCCCCTGTCCAGCTTGCTGTCCCGTTGTTCTCCTCTGTGCTGAACCGTGGCCTTTTCTATCATCCTGCAGCCCGTCACCGATTTTACTTTCTCCACCTCTTTGGCCTGATCTGTGTGTCTCCTGCCCCCCGTCCATCTGGCTTGTTCGCTCTACTTGTGTCTCCCTCCAGTGTTCTTTATTCCTCCGATTCAGTTTCTCTCTTGATCCGTCAGTTCTGCTGCCCGCTCGTCGTTCTCTGTCTCTCTCTCTTTCCCTCTGTGCTGTTCCTGCGCGTAGCGCGCGAGCAAGCGAGGCTACGTGCCTGGGGATCCTTGTCTCGTAAGAGCTGCGAGACATGGACGTTTTCTCTTAGGTGGGGGACAGCCAAGCGACCGGAGTTACGGAAGAGGAATGGAGGAGAGCAGGACGGAGAAGCGTCTGAAGCGGCAGAGTCTCCCGGGAGCGCGCGGAGAGCGAGAGCTGCGGTGAGTGGCGGGCCCTCGGGGCCCTGTCGCCCCTCTTCTGCGTCCCGAGCTGTCCCCTGGATCCTTCTCTCTCCCACGCTGCTGTGATTTTTTTTTTTTTCTTTTTCCTTTTGTTTTCCTTTCCCTGTACCTCCCGTCTTCTGTCTGTGTGTGTGTTCTGCTCCCTCTCCCTCTTTTTCTCCCTTCAGAATTTCTCTAGCCGGCTCCCTGTCTCTATTTCTCTGTCCTGCTGGCTGTCCGGTCGTTTCTTGCTGTACCTCCCTGTCCAGCCGGCTCTCTTTTTGCTCTCCCTTTTTGCCTTTCTCTCCTTCTCTGTCCTGCTTCATGGCCCTTTCTTCTCTTTCTCTCCCTCTCTGTTCTCTAGCCCCTTGCTGGTTTGTTTTGGGGTTTCCCTGCACACACGCCCCCCGCCCCTTTCTTGGTCTCTTTGTCTAGATCTGACCCTTTCTTTGTTTCTCGGTCCCTTTTTTCCTGTTCACTGTCCTTTTTCTCTCTCTGTCTGTGTCCCCTGCGCTCCGTTGCCATCTTTATCTCTCCTTTCTTCTTCATCTCCTCCCCCTGCCCCCGTCTCTCTCTCCCTCTTTCGCGCTCACCGGCCCTACATTTTCGTGCTCCCGTCTCTGCAAGGCTCCTCGTCCCTGTATTTCTTGATTTCTCTACCTCTCTGGCGTTTCCTTTCGACCCTTCTTTCTCTCTGAGCTTCTCGGTCTTCTCCCTTGTCTTATTTTCCTCTTCCTAGTGCTCTGCCCTGCTCCCCATCGCTTATTTTCTCTCTCCGTTTCTCTGCCCTGCTCCCCGTCCCTGTCTTTCTTTCTCCGTCCCCCTCGGCTGCTCCACAGCAGAGTTTTTCCTTTCTCCGGCTCTCTGACCCGCTCCCCGCCCACCCAGGTTGACCGTCCCAGGTTTTGTTCTGCGTCTCCATCCTGCCGCTGTCCTCATCTATCCTTTTGTGCCCTTCTCTTTCTGTCTCTTTTCGTGTGTCCCCGCTGCTTTTTTTCCCATCTCTGTCCAGCTCCCTGTCCCTTTCCTTTTTCCTCTTGCTGTCCTTTTGCCCTGCTTCCTCTTGCTGTTTTTTCTGCCTTTCTCTCTCTGCGCCATTCCCTCTCCCATCCTTTCTTTCTCGATCCCCCTGTGCAGCTCGCTGTCCCTTGTTTCCTTTCTCTCTTCCTCGGTATTTTTTTTCTTTCTCCATACCTCTCTCCCGCTGCCCGTCACGGTCGCATTTCTCCCCCCAACGCTGTCCTGCTCTGTCCCTTTTCTCTCTCTCTGTCGTTTTGTCCTGCTCCCTGTGTTTGTTTTTTAATTCCTCCCTCAGGGTCCCTCAGCCCGGTGCTGTTTTTTCCCTTCTCCGCCTCTGTCTCCTGCTGCCCAGCTGAGGCTTTTCCCCCTCCGTCTCTGTCCTGCTCCCCCGTCTCTTACTTGTGCCTGTCTTTCACTTTGTCCTGCCTCCTTGTCCCCTTTTTCTCTCTCAGTATCACCTTGTCCCGCTCCCTGTCCCTGTCTTTCTCTGACAATCTGTCCCGCTCCTTGTCCTTCTCTTTCCCTTTGCTGTTATTCCCCGTCCTTGTTCTGGCCTTTCTTCCTTCTCTTTCTGTCCTGCTGCCCCAGTGCCTCTTTTTCCACCGCTGTCCTGCTCCCTGGCCCTTGTTTCCTCTCGCCGTCCCTCTGTCCTGCTTCCTGTCCCCAGTTTTTCTGTCTCTCTTTCTCGATCCTGCTGCCTGTCCGGTCGTTTCTTGCTGTACCTGCCTGTGCAGCCGGCTCTCCCTTTTTGCCTTTCTCTCCTTCTCTTCCTGCTTCCCGGCCCGTTCTTGTCTTCCTCTCTGTCTGTCCTCTATCCCCTTGCTGGTTTGTGTTGGGATTCCAACCCTGACCACCCACCCCCTTCTTCGTCTGACCCTTTCTTTGTTTCTTAGTACGTTTCTTCCTGTTGCCTGTCCTTTTTCTCTCTCTGTCAGTGTGTCCTGCACTGCGTGGGACGGTGGTGGGAGGCTGAAAAAGGGTGGGAAGCTGGGGGGGGCGGAGTGGAGGCTGGAAAGAGGTAGGAGGTTGCAGAGGGGTGGGAAGCTGAATTAAGTAGAGGCCAGCAAAAAGGGAGTTAGGAGGCTATCGAGGGGTGGGAGGCGGGGGGGGGGGGGGGGGCAGAGGCCAGGAAAAAAAAAGGAGGCCGGAAAGGGGTGGGAGGCTGCAGAGGGGTGGGGAGGCCGGGGGCGAGAGTAGAGGCCAGGGAAAAAAAAGGAGGCCGGAAAGGGGTGGGAGGCTGCAGAGGGGTGGGAGGCTGGGGGCGAGAGTAGAGGCCAGAAAAAAAGGGAGGCCGGAAAGGGGTGGGAGGCTGCAGAGGGGTGGGAGGCTGGGGGCGAGAGTAGAGGCCAGAAAAAAAAGGAGGCCGGGGGGTGCGAGTAGAGGCCAGAAAGGCCCTTTTTTGTGGCTTCTTCCCTGTCTTTATCTCTCTTTCCTGCCTTGTTTACTCCTCTGATTCAAGTTCTCTCTCGATCCGTGTGTTCTGCTTCCCACTCATCATATTCTCTCTTTTTTCTCTGTCCTGTTCCTGAGGGCTTCAGTCTCGTATGAGCTCTAAGACAGCCACATGCATTTTCTCTCAGGTGCAGGAGAGCCAAACGATTGGAGTTGCGGAAGAAGAGGGGAAGAGAGAAGGGGAGAGAAACATCTGAAGTGTCAAAGTCTCCCGGCAGCACCGAGAGTGAGAGCTGTGGTGAGTCGTGGGCCCTCGGGGCCCTGTCACCCCTCTTCTGCATCCTGGGCCCTCCCCGGCTCCCTCTCTTTCCCCCACTGCTACGATTATTTTTTTTTTCTGCTCTTGTGTACCTTCTTTCTCCATCTGTCTCTGACTTGTCCCCATCTTTTAGGTCCTCCCTCTTTCTGCCCTGCAGCCCGTGGCATTTTTTTCCTTCTTCCCCTCTTTCTGTTCAGCTCCCGGTTACTAGTTTTGCTTTCCTCCTACTCTGTAGCCTGTCAATACTTTTGCTGTCTTTGGTGCTCTCTGTCTGCCTCCTCGTCCCTTGATTCGAGGCCTTCCCTCTCGGCTCCGTAGCACGTCACAGATCTACTGCTTTCTCCATGTCTATTCTATTCTATTTCCTCATCTCTCTTTGTCCAGGTCCCTGCCGCTATTCTTTTTTCCTCTGTCATGCTGCAGGGCTTTTTTTGCATCTCCTTCCTGCTCCCCGTTCTTCATTTTCGGTCTGTGTCCTGCTCCCTCTTCTTCTTTCTGCTGCCGCTCTTGCTCTCTTGCTGCTGCTTCTTTCTCCGTCTCTGTGGGACTGCCTGTCCCCGTCCTTCTCTCGCCGTCCCTTTCCCTGCTTGGTGCTTTCTCGTTCCACCGCCGCTGTCCAGCCACCTGTCACTTTTCTCCTCTCTTGTAGTGGCCTGCACCCTGCTCCTCATTTTTGGCAGCCTCTGCCGAGCAGCGCATCGCTCCGGGAGGCGACGGACGGACTGTTCGCCGCTGGAGCAACGGGCGCAGCTGCGGGAAGGAGTGCCGAGGTGTCGGAGGGGCAGAGGGAGCGTCGGGGGCCCCGAGCCCCGGAGCAGAGCGGCTCCCGGGACTGGCTGGGTGCGTGACTGAGTAAAGACCTGCGGTCCCTTTTGCCCTGGCGGCTGCGTTTGTGCTTGGTTTGCACGGGACGAGGGGCTGCGCCAGAGGCCAGGGGAGGAGGGGACGGGCTGTGGGGCTGGGGCGACGGCCCCCTGTTCCTGCCGGGGTCCATCCGTGGGCCGGGGCCGGGGGAGCCCCAGGTGCGGGCAGCGGGGCTGATGGCGACGGCCCCTTCCTGTGCCGGTGGAGGGCCCGGTGCTGCCGTGGCGCGGGTGGCCGTGGAGGGGCCGGTGCTGCCGTGGCGCGGGTGGCCGTGGAGGGGCCGGTACGATCGCTGCTGCCACCCGGTGAGCAAAGTTCGGTACTGCGGCTCGGGCGGCGCCAATGCGCGGTGGCGCCGTGTCCAAGAGCTCGCTGCTGCCACCCGGTGAGCAAAGTTCGGTACTGCCGCTCGAGTGGCGCAGGTGCTTTGCGCGCTGGGAGGAGCCGTGCCCTGTGTGTCCGGCGCTGCAATAAGGAACGCCTGCCTGCTTGCTGAAGTGCCCAAAGGGCTTCAGAGAGTCTTTGTGTTTGCCCAATGACGGCATCGTGGGCTCCAGCCGTGGGCCGGGGCCGGAAGAGCCCCAGGTGCGGGCAGCGGGGCTGATGGCGACGGCCCCTCCCTCTGCCGGTAGAGGACCCGGTGCTGCCGTGCCGGGCCCGATGCGAGCCGAAGGAGGAGCGGAGCCATAGCCGGGTTGCGGCTGCAGCGAGGGAGAAGGTGAGCGCGGGGTATGGGGGGGGGGGTTGGATGGAGCGGCGGGTCCCGGGGAAAAGCCCCCGGGAGGGCGGGGTCCGTGTCGGGGGCAAGGAGCGACGGGGGTGCGGCGCCGTGTCGGAGCCGCGAGTCGGGGTCTGCTCGGAGCCGA